>NC_140592.1:203790896-205036819 GCF_964204655.1 Triturus cristatus | reverse complement strand
CACTCCAGCAATTCAGGAAAGTACTCAAGACCTGGATGTTCGAATGAACAAGATCACCACAAAGCACCAATGCAGCTTCACGAGGCCCTCAGGGGTGATTTGCCACACTTTACAAATCCTTGATTGGTTTCCTCTTTCTATGTGTGCTGCAGAATGCAGCACACATAAAAAGAAGAAAAAAAGAAATAAATATATTTCTCCTTGTTACTCCTCACCTGGGGAGGCGTAGGTTTTTGGGAATGTGTCAACACCCATTCAACACTCATGGAAATGCCTCACCGGCACAGAGTAATGCAAAGCAGCGATTAGTGCTGTATTGCAGTACTCGAGATTTATGAAGCCATTCAGGACCACACAAGGAGGCCTTGCTTGGCTTCATAAATGAAGGGGCAGATTTACAATTCCTGGCGCATCCCTGCAAATTAGCAGGGATGCACCAGGAAACGTGCGACAAGCATCACAATCCTTGCGCCACCACGGATGCGCCGCATTTACAATGCAGTGCATCATGGCACAAGGAAATGCAGATGCGTGTCGCATCTGCCATTGTAACGTTGGTGCAGTACTGGAGTTGTGTCGCGGGCAGAACGCAACTCCAGCACTGTGCCAACCCGGCCTATCTTGCACATGGTGCGTTACACCTTACGCCTGCTTCAAGCAGGTGCAAGGTTTTGACGCAGCGGGGTTGGAAAAGTGATTGAGTGAAATCTTGTAGATTTCACTCAGGCACTTTTCTGAGGTGTTCCTGCACCGGAACGCCCCCTCCCCCCACCCCAGAGCTGGAACGCCCACATGAAACCTGATGCAGGTTTCATGTGGCGCAGGGCTTTACAACGTGACGCATCTCCCTAAATGCTTCACGTTGTAAATACCCGCAGCATGGCGCTAGTTTTACCCCGCCGCTGCGTCACCGAAGTGACGCAACGGCGGCCTAAAAGTGGCGCACAGGGCTTGTAAATCTGCCCCCACATTTTTAAGTTGTGTCACTCTAGCAGCACATTGCGTGGTGCAGGAAAGATGCAAAAGGGCTCGTAAACATAACTCTTAAATCTTTTTCTTTGGATCCTCCAGTGTCATGTTTGACAATCTTTGCATTACAACAAATACAGCAGCCGCTTGCATCTGAAGGAACTGTGAATCACATTTTAACATCAGAACAGATAGCATAAAAAAAGACAGTCAAAATGTACCAATTCAAAGTTTAACAAAAATATCGATGCATTCAAAATGCCAAGGAGCATGATGAATAAATGTAGTTTTTTAATGTATTATTTTTTGTGGAATGATGTTCAAAAGCTGGATTTTAACTTGCGTCGCCGTGATTCAAAATGCCAGAAGCAATAATAGAGAAAGTGCTAATGCTGTGAATGGAAAATGATTATAATGTGTGCTGCAAGGCATCACTGAGAGATGAATGGGATTCTCTGGAACAAAAACATATTTACATTATTGGCAGCAACGTTTTCCTTCTTTCTCTCAATTTTTCAAATTTATCATTTTCGGTCTATGATGAAAGAGTTTGAAGATGATAAAAGTACAGAATGTATTCAACTCATATCATACTTTTAAACTAATCACAAGAGCAAAGCAAGAATAGCCAGATGGACGTCTGATGATGATTCGCAGTACCTGGATGTAAACTACACTGATTGGAAACGTAGGCACACGCATTATGAAAAAAAGCACTGTAATCTACTAGAGCATATGTAGTAGCTTACCGCCCTTGCATGTCTGCACTTCTTCAGGGCCTCTTCAATCTGAAACAGAACAATATTGCTTAGCGGCCGGCCATCCTTTCGAAGACCAGCATTTTCCATGAGTAAGACTCGTCTATCCTCTAAAACCGTCGAACTAGACCGATAGTTCTGAGGTCTCTATTTTGACATTGGCAGATGAAAGATTTTCTTCACTGTGCCACAATCCTGCCACTAGCCACATGGCCATCAATTTCAGTGGCGGGGTAGAGGTGGGGCTTGTGAATAGCAGACAATGGGACATATCATCAAGGCGGCGCAATGAAATTACCGCCGCTTTTGCGGCCGTTTTCGGCCGAAAAGCGGCGATAATTTCATCGCCTTATCAGCAAAGACACGCTATCGCGTGTTTTGCTTATTTAGCCTCCGTTTCCAGCACGCCTAACTTTGCATCGCTAATGAGATGCAAAGTAGGCGTGGCTGTGAAACCAACCAGGGGAAATATCGCGTAGGCAGCTTCGTGATATTATCAAGGAAGCTCAGCGATTTTTTAAATCGCGTTAAGTATGCCTTAACGCAGGAATTAAAAGTTTGTTAAATTCCTGAGTAAGGCATACTTAACATGGCTGGTGGATTGTGTGGCTAAGACCACAGGCCCCTATCATCTAGGATATCGCCGTTTTCCACCATGGAAAACGGCGATATCCCAACTATCTCTGGAATTTTTATCGCCTCGGCGATGCGCGTTGTTGATAACGCGCTAACCGGGCGTTAAATTCTAGAGATAGCCGGCGATAAATATGCAAGCGCTAAGCGTGCTTTGCGATATTTATCGCCGGACCTTGATAACATGCCCCAATGTTTTCCACGCCTCTGGCCTACCACCACCCTCAATGTCAGGATTGAGAGGTGGCATTTGCAATCTGATTCTGATATGGCTAACAGGGTGCAAGGGTGAAGGTGGGATGTGACGTGGCATGATAAGTGCCCTTTCCTTTCTCCTCCAGCATCCTTCCCAGAGGAGGCACGTGTGCAATAGCCTTACAGGAATCGTAGGAAGAACCCTCGTCCCTGAAGAGAGGGATTGCTCAAGTCACTCCTGCAAAACTGTATACACCAGTAATTCCAAAGATTACCAACCCTTGGGTGTGCCTGCACCCCAGGAAACGTAACTGTCAGTATTACCAGTGTGCTTTTGTTCCTCCAGGGCCCCAATGGATTTCCTTTATTGATGCTGTGAACCTCAGAGGTTCCAGCAAGTGAATACAACTGTTTTATAAGGCCTGTGGGTTACCCTGAGGTGCCATTCTTCCCAGGAATCCTGCAGGGTGTCCAGTGAAACAGTGACATGAGCCAAGTGGTGTTTGCACCACCATGCTGATGTCCGCCACCACCTCTCCATTCTTCAGCCAAAGCCCTGCTACCCTGTAATGAAGGGCACCCTGTAATGAAGGGCAACTTGTGGCCTTTGTGGGAGAGATGGTGGGGCTGCTGCAGCATGAAGGCCTGGGCGGAAGTGATACCTCCACCCAGGAATAAATGGGGATCTCAGTGTAAGTCTTTGGTGCATGTACAGATATGGTGAAATTGCAGGGCAATAATTTGATTCAGGTGATAATTTAAAACATTCCAAATCATGAAAGAAATAGTATTCCTCTGTTAGAAGATTATTTGTTAGAGGAGAATAGTCAAATCGAAATATTACCACCTAACAGAGAGTATGGCTAAGGTAAATCTCCTGAATGACTGCCCACTAAGTTCTGCAACAAGCTCTGTTGCAGGGATTCTGCCCAAGAACATAACTAGCGTAGGGTTATAGGACCATGGTGCATAGGGACTGAGTCATTCTACCACCTTAGAACCCATGAGCCCAGGACCAACTAGCTATAGTGTCTCACTAGCTCTCCTACTCCCTCACAGAGAAACAAGTGATTAGACACCCCAGAACACAACACTCCCGAATCTCGCAGGACTCATGGTTGCAAGACACTCCCTTTCGCTCGCACTCTTGTAACTGTCCCCAATAAGATCTGACAGAAACACGATAACAGTTTAAAATATTTATTCTAACTAACGTGTCTTAACATGCAGTATACGTGCCACAACAAGCAGGAAAATGCATAATACAAATAAAGTCAGCATAGCAGCTAGTCCAGAAATCAAAAAGGGAGATGTCATCATAAAAAGACAATGGAGTCTTACCTCCCTCCCCTTGCTAAGAAGCAGTATTATTATAGGTTAGAAGCTCTTTGGGTTTTTACTGCAGACCCCATACCTCAGACTATAGATGGTAGTTCTACATCATAGGTGCTGTCTTGCTCTTCTCCAGGGAAAGGTCCCTCTCCAAGTGTGTTCTCCCTATGCATGTATCCCCATAATACCAAAGTATGAGTTTTAAACAACAACTCCATTGGTAGGTTTTGTCTAGATGCTAGGGCATTACCAGAACGGAAGAACAAGGGGCATTGTTTATTGACCTTCCTCACAATGTTCAGACCAAATACCAGGAACTTGCAGAGAGTGCTCAAAGCAGACAGTTCGCATGTGAAAGGTAAGAACAGAGGGGCATATTTACAAGGGCTTTATCTCCCGCTTTTTTGGCTTTTAAAGCCAAAACAGCGGAGATAAAACTATCGCCCTATTAACAAGAGGGTGCTAACATGCATTAGCGCATGTTAGCACCCTTTTACCCAACGCCTCACTTTGCATCTCTAATGAGATGCAAAGTTGGCCTCACTGGGCAGGACAACCTTGTAAATATCGCTGATGTTCACATCGCGATATTTACAAGGCTGCCCCAGCATTTTAGCACACGTTAGTTTTTGGAGAAAACCGCTGTTTTCTCCAAAAATTAACGTCTGCTAAAAAGCAGACTTACCTATCCCTAACATTGGGGTGAATTTTGCTGATACGAACCTGTGTGTCGTATCAGCAAGGTTATCGCCGTTTTGCAGGGAACATCGCTGGAAAACCAGCGATGTTCCCTGCAAAACGGCGATTTCCCTGCTATCTCTGAAATTGTTTTCGCCCTGGAGTAACGCGTCGTCAATAACGCGTTACCAGGGTGAGAAATTCCAGAGATAGACGGCGATAAATAACAAAGCGCTACGCGCGCTTTGCGTTTATTTATCGCCGTCATTGTAGATATGCCTTAAAGACTTTGCAAAAAGCAGAGCTCATGCTAACTTAGTGAAGACGACAATGTCCCCATCAGCCACGTGACAGCCTCTTACCACCTCTTGTTCAAATCAGACAATTTTCTGTTACTACCTTACAACAAACAAAACCCATAATACACTGCGGCCTCAAACAGATGATTTGAGCTGTTGATAGGGGAAAGATATTTAGGAAAAAATGCATCAGCGATTTGGTAAAATAGGGTAATTCCTTCGTTCTATTGACTATTGCTCATAATGGGTAGGCACATGCTTTTGCATAAGTGTTCCTATCCAGGCTGGGTTTCTAGCTGGCATATTTTCCAACCCTTTAAACTAATTGGTGTATACTACTGCCCTTGTGAACTTCAACATTGTCTGTAAATTGCCTCCTCTAATCCAAATTAGCCCCTCTAATCTAAATAAACCCTTAATTTGATTTCATGTCAATATTGCTGCCAAGCGATGTCATACCAGTATAAAAGTAGAAGTGAATGAAGTGTAATGAGTAAATCATTGAACGCCCCTTTCCAAAGCCCCACTACCGCCATCCAAGTATAATGGAATGTAATCCTACTAACACCCTTGTCTCTCATTCGTCTCATAGTCCTTAATTATGGAGTGTGCAGACACCCTGTCGACAGATTCCTTGCTGAATCGCCAAACAGAAAAACGTATGCTCCAAAAGCCATAGATTAAAAGCACACTTTTACGAACTGATAAAAAATAACATTTACTACTTACTTTCTTTCTGCAGGACGTCCGAGTGTTAGATATACACAGACATTGTAACATTGGTATCGTGCTGGGAACTGGCCTTCCTTACATAGTGGGGAAGGAAACAACAGGGTCTTTCTTTTGATATTTCTCTATGATGTATGTGTCAAACAGTCAGAATACATGATAATATTTGGATGCAAAAAACTATTCCCAAGATGTGAATTTTGTTTGGTCTAAAGTTCTCCTTTTGACTTCGAGACTATGAATTTGTATTTGGTGGCAGATGCTCAAAATATTACCCAACCTTTGAAAAAATCAGATCCTTATCAGATTTAGGGGGCTATGTGATTAATCATACAAAGTCAGAAATGTTATTGTTCAACTACCGCAATCAGGTCCTGCCATCTGTCTAGCGAATACAGGTTGCTACGTCTGCCCCAATCCAATATTTGGGCATTTTATTGCTGCATGATTTTTCGCAACTTTTTCAACTCTATTATGTGTCGGCACACGTTAAAGCCAAAAATATTTTAATTAACTGTCAGTCACTACCACTCTCCATAATGGGGAGAACTGCATTAATAAAAATGACGGCACAAGGGGGCGTGGTCTGACGCCCATGGAGTGCTCAGCGTTGCTCAAGAGCTCCGACCGGCCGACCGCCATCAAGCTCCATCCTGACCCCTCAGATAAAAATCCGATCCTGGGGGTGCTCCCAAATGAACCCAGAGCAGAGGGCCTTATCGGAGACTGCAACACACCTGAGCAGGAGGTGATGGAAGGTAACAAACAGAGCTCAACCGCTGCATAGCGGGTCTTCCAAGATGGAGACGACCTGCGGAAAGGAGCGAGAGATGAGCCGCGGGCAAACCCCTGAGACCGGTGAGGCAGGCAAGTGCCCAGAGAGAAGAAGTGACCCTACATCTGTTCCCGGACCATGAGTGGAGACTAGATCGGCAAGCACACCACTGAGGGGAGCTGACGACGCGTCTGTGAATGACACTCTGTGCCGGAAGAAGGTGGAAGCACCAGAAACGAGAGGAGGCAGAAAGCGCCCGCCTGATCCCAGAAGGTGATGAGCGGGTGGAAAAGAGAGTAGAGCAGAGCACTCAAAGTTCGGGGTTGGTTGTCTTGGTGGCCGCGACCCTTTTGGATGATAAGGTAGGCTTGACCTGCATGGTGAGGGTAGCATGGCCGCCAGCCGTGGAGATCTGGAGCCACCAGGCAGCATAGATGCGACAGGGGGGAGGGGCCTAGACAGAACAGCACTGCATACAGCCTGGCTGTGCAGGGACATACCGCACTACATAGCAGGGAGTAGCAGCCTCGCAGAGAGTGACTGGGATGTGGGCCTATGCCGGGACCAGACTTTGCACAGTAGAGGAGGGCCCTGCCTCCATCCACCCTAATAGCAAGGCCCGCCTAGAAAAGAGTCCCTAGGCGGGGGGAGAAAACAAAAGTAAAGGAAGCACAGCGGACAGTGCACTTTAGATAAACAGAACAGCAGTAAGTAGGTATCATAAGGGGAGGGAAGGGCACAATTTGACAAAGGAGAGGTGTGCTAGATGGAGGGCAGAGGCTCAGTGGTGATCCCCTTGCAGAACAGGAGTGAGGGATGTCTGGATACCTGATGCAATGTGAAGCTGCAGAGTGGCCTAGCTACTGAGAAGTGAGGGCGAACCCCCATAATGCATTGTCATAGACTCCGAACTACCCTGCATGTTATTAGAGGGTTGGAGGAGCATCGGACCGCAAGCTCCATAGGGTCACTTACTTGAATCCGGAGCCAGACCCACTACTGCAAACCCTGATTGCAGCACTGGACAGAAACCCCCCCCATGTGGGTTAGCAACTTTGAGAGGCATGGGGAAACCTGACACCTGTCACTACGAGGTCCCTGAGAAAGGAATGGGAGATCCCTTAAGGAACAAGAGCCACTGGGACAGGGAGAAGAGAGGAAAGGTGCACAGCAGCGACGCAGATGGAGGCACTGTCCAACTGCGAGCAATGGGAAAGGTGACAAAAAAACACACAAAAGATGGATCTCTAACTGAAAATTCACAGGAGGAGAATGAGAGCCCTCTCTCCCAGACAGAGCACCCACAGGACCCAACACTGCAGGACATTCTGCAAGCGATAACTGCCTCCAGCGAGTGACTGAAGGCGAAGATAGATTCCACAGTCTTGGATTTGGGCATTCTCAGAGATGACCATTAGCGACTGGCATAATAAGTCTCAGCAAATGAATGCCAACTTCCCTGGACATTTCAACATTGAAAAAACAGCTCACTATGCTAGAAACTAAAGTACGTACACTAGAACTGTGGACAGAAGATGTCGAAAACAGGTCCCGCAGGAACAACATTAGCGTTGTGTGACTCCCTGAAAAGGTGGAAGTCACCAACATGGTGAATATCCTCATAAAATGGTTGCGCATAGAGATGGCGCCAGAAGGATTGTTGACTTTCCATGCACTCGAAAGAGCCCACCGGGTACCAGCGAGACCAACCTTGCCTTGAGCCCCTCTGGGCAGTGGTGGCGGGGCTTCTACACTACAGAGATAGAGACCACATACTGGCACAAACACAACGAAAGGGAGATCTCCATGTGGATAATGTGGTGGTGCGACTTTTCCAGAGGGGTGCAGAAACAGCAAGGATCATTCTAGAGTATGAAAGAGAAACTTTGCCAGCTCGACTACAAGTACACAATGCTCTATCTTGCCAGGCTGCAAGTGTCCACACTGGAGGGTACAGAGCTCTTCCATGCTTCTCAAGGGGCCTGAGACTGGCTGGAGCGCACCGCCTGTTATATTTGTTTCAGGATAGCGGGGAGTCTACTATTACCTAAACAGGAGGGTCTGGAGAGGGTAGCAGGCGCACACCCTTGATTGAGGCACCAGATGGCAGGCACACATAAATGCATGACATGGAACATGAGGGGAATGCACACCACGGCAAAGAGGTATAAAGTATTGTCCTATCTTAAGAGAAGGGGATTTTGAATAGCCCTCCTGCAGGAAATGCACCTCAAGGAGAAAGAGGGACTAGTGCTGCAGAGACGCTAGAGAGGTCAGGCTTTCTATACGATGTACTCCACTTATGCACAAGGGACCCTGATATGGATACAAGCAGGGGTCCCATTTCAGTTGATAGACTCCCTAGTAGACCCAGCGGGCCGATGTGTGGTGCTACAAGGACGATTAGAAGGATGCAAACTAAATATAGTGTCTACGTCCCTAGCACTGAATAACCTGCCTTCTTCGCCCACTCGACCCACCGTCTGGCCCCGTATTTGACTAGCCTCGTGATACGGGGGAGACTTTAACAGTGTAGCTGACTTGCACCTGGACAGATCCCATTTCCCCCAGCGAGACCCTCTGACAATGAGCGCTGCACAAGCATTTTGGGACTGGCAACACCACTGGGGGCTACTAGATTCCTGGAGAATGCTGCATCCCTATGACTGTGACTATTCCTACTTCTCGGCCATGCACAACCTCCATGTGCGATTAGACCCCTTTTTATGCACTGCAGTCATACAGAGATTAGTGCGCACGACTGAGTATCTATCCCGAACAATATCGGATCATAACCCATTCATACTTGGCCTGCAGTGGACACATGGAGACTCTGCCCTGATGCACTAGAGGATCAGTTGTTTAGAGAAGGGATTCGGGAGAAGATTACGCAATACTTCAGTGATAGTGCAAGGACAGCCTCCTCTCCAATGGCGGAGTGGGACGCCTTTAAGGTGGTCCTGCGGGGCCAATGCATAATGGAAAACACTGGGATCAAACACATGCTCCTCCTAGAGCAGAGGTCTTCAAACTTTTTGATGCTGTAGGGGAACTGGCCCCTAGGCTGGTCTCACTGTATGCTGCGGTCTGGACAGCAGGGACAATACCAGAAAGCACCAAGGAGGCAGTCATTGTCCCAGTTCTGAAACCCAGAAAGCCGGAGCACGATCGAACAGCTTATAGGCCACTTTCCATGCTGAAAGTGGATTACAAAATATTAAGCAAGATCTTGGTGACCCGACTGCTATCACATATGCCAAAGCTGGCCCTTCCGGATCAGGCCAGATTTATCACAGGGTGAAACACAGCAATTAACATACGACGGTTCCCGGCCATTATGAATGTAGAGGACTATGATAGAACCACAGCGGTGGTGTTCACAGTGGACATTGAGAAGGCTTTTGATAGCCTGGATTGGCCCTTCCTCTACAAGGTGCTGAACGAGCTCGGACTATGAGGTGGCTTCTCAGCATGAGTGCAATTACTATATGCAAACGCGACATCAAGAGTGCAAACAGGGAGGGTCGTCTCCCAAAGTCAGGCAGTGGGGCGGGGCACGCGACAGGGGTGCCCCCTATCTCTATTACTGTTTGCCCTGGCCATGGAGCCACTGGCCTGCTGAGTGAGAATGGGATGGGACTACAGGGGACTGGTGGTGAAAGAGACACAACATCATATAGCCCCGTACACTGATGACCTCCTGATATTCCTTCGCGACACGGTGGAGAATTTGAAAGGGGCTCAGACCATGCTGGAGCACTTTGGCAGCCTCTCTGGCTTAAAGGTCAACCAGCAGACATTTAGAATGTTCCCCATGACCCCTAATCAGGGCCGGCTTTAGTACTGGTGGCGCCCTGTGTGACAATGTTTGTTGGCGCCCCCCCATGACCACCTCACCACAGATTCCCTCACTACCACCATTTGACAATGCCCCCCAAGTCACCATAACCACTGTCTCTTAGATTCATTTAGTTTTCTACCTTCCCTCATACCACTGCCCTAGAGCCGGCCCTGCCCCTAATAGACCTCCACCAACTGCGCTGTACAGTCTTCAGTGGGAATCCAGCTGCTTTGCGTACCTAGGAGTGAAAGTATATCATGGATCCACTGAGCTCCTGGAGGGCAACGGGAGCAGAGCGATACGCTCTATCTGTTCCTCCATTAACTTTTGGAAGTCCCTGCCACTGTCGGTGGCAAAAAGAGTTGCCCTCTTTAAGATGGTGGCTCTGCCTCGTTTACTGTACTTCTTTGGGGCCCTACCAGTATGGATCCCACAAATGATGTTTAGGGACCTGAACTCGCTGCTCACATCATTGATATGGGGAACGGGCTGAAGAATGGTGGCGCTGGCCATAATGCAGCGTTCCACAGCTACTGGAGGGTTTGCAGTCCCGGACCTCAGAATGTATTACCTTGCAGCACAACTTAACTGGTTGATTCAGTGGCTGGCAGCTAGGAGGAACACAGATAGGGCACAACACTAATTTGCACAGCCAACTTTGGTGCTTGCGAAGATACTGATGCGTGTACAACGGAGGACTATGGGGGACACAACTGAAACTAAAGTGATATCTAGATTCTGTTCTATATATCTACAACGCGTTGATTGTAGAACCCCCTACTCTCCTGACCTGCCCATAGCATTGCTTCGACTCCTTCTGCATGGGTTGGACTGGACGTGCCTAGAGGCTTTGGACGAGGCAGGAGTGAGGGTGGTAGGATATCTCATGCTGGACTTTGAGTTTCTCTCCTCTGAAGAATTTTGGGTGGAGTATGAACTGCCTCAAGGCCACTTTATACTGCACAGAGCCCTCACTATGGGAATGAGGAAGCACTGGGGGGTGGGGTTCATGGAACCCCAGGCTCTGGACTGCTGCCGATATGTTGCTTTATCAGCAGGAAGGATCAAAACGGTCTCCTGTTTATAGAGAACAATACACTGGAGCAACTATGATTGCAGTGGGAGGAGGACTTGGGAAACCCAATCCCGGAGGTAGCCTGGGAGACTATAGTAGAGAGGATGCCGAAGGTGACTAGGAATGTGCGGTTCAAATTAATAAACTACTACATCCTACAAAGGGCATATACCACTCCGGCACGAATCAGAAGATATTTCAAGTGGAAACAGCAGCCTGCCCCAGGTGTGGGGAAAGGGAAGTGCACGTACTACATATGTTCTGGGACTGACCGACACTGAGTGCATTCTGGGAGAGAGTAACCCACATAGTAGAAGCTTTCATAGAAAAAGAGATCCCACATACCCCAGGCCACTGTTTACTAGGTTGGTTACCACACACAGCCAAGACAAAAATGACAGGGAAATTCCAAGTCCTTGCATTTGTCTTGGCCAAACGGGCAATCACTAGGAACTGGAAGTTGACTGGAGGGCTGAGGGTGGGAACATGGAAGAGGAAGTTTGAAAGATGCGCAACCAGGGATGAGAGGATCCCTTAAATATAGGCAAGATGGGGCATAGACATATTGGACAAAGAAAGGCAGTGGGGGTGACTGATTGACAAACTAATAGCATTTGGCTGAGAAATCGGAGGGGACAACCCCCTCGAGATCATCATCACCCGAGTGGGGGACCCAGACTTGCCAGTGTGAGGGTGAACTGCATACCCGAACCAAACACCCGTCATAGGTGACCGCACGATACCGAAAAGTGACAGACCCCATGGTATATCCATATGACTGTTAGAATACCACCTAGAAGCGTCTGCAACTCAAGGGGGGAGGGGGGTGGGAGAGGGCATTGAAACAATACCAGCTGTTGTTAAGAGGAAGCGAGATTTGTATGAATATCACACATTTGATGCACTGAACAAGTGATGTATAAGATAACATTTTTTGAAAACTCAATAAAATCTGGTTTAAAAAAAAATGATGATACTCCCATTATTTTTCTTTCTCTTTTCTAACATGTTAAGTAGAGTTCCTAAAAGCTATTTCTTAGACATAGACCAGATTAATATGCAAATTTCGATGGTCAGGCAAGAGACCCTGCACTAAATTAGAAACTTTACAGTTGAGTATAGAAGATGGCGGTCTTGGCATACCCCACATTAATAAATATTTCCATGCCGCATTTATGGATTGGTGTGGATGGGTAGTTGCCCCCAGGGTTACGAAGAAAATTCTTATCCCGACAAATGTTAGATATAAAGTCCCGCATATAATTCTACCAGGCATTATGCAAATGAAGGAGGCATATCAATTTTCCCCACTACACACTGACATTTGGATGAGACATTGTTAGTCTTTAGGTCTTTAGCTTGGTGCGTAGAATATAAAGAACTGGGAAAAGATAGGTGTTTACCAAGTGTAGGACTTACTGATCAAGAGGACCCTGAAGCTCAATTAAAAATGGGTAGATTAGGACTCCCCCCTGGTTATTTTACTCCTTTTTACAGTTAGGTAATCTAGTAAGGAATCTACAATTTCCAGATGGTGTGCTTGCAACAGCAATCAGCCCAGCACTTTTCGTACTTGAGACATTGGGGTTGGAAATTGGTACCATATTTTACAGCAACAACTTATGAACAGATTATACCTAGCTAGTACCCTTCAAAAGATACAGGTAACCACGGGATGCAGAATAGAAGCTCCTTTATGGAAAGCGTACAATGAATGGTCTTACAAGGCCATACGAGAGGCAAATTTTAAACATATGGCTCGATTCTGCAAGTGGCAGCTATATTATACCCCAAAGCGTTTACAAAAAATGTTCCCATTGATGTCTGGACAATGTTTAATATGCAATTCCCAGACAGGAGATTGGATGTATGTTTGCTTTACTTGCCCGATTTTAACAGAATTTTGGAATCAGGTCTTTCAGTGGTTAAGCAGAAAATTGTTAACATCTACAATTTCTGATCTACTGGTCGCTCAGTTTGGAAGTACCAATTCCGTTTTAACAATTTGCAAAAAACAGTTTGTATTTAATGCTTCCCTAGTTGTCAAATCTCTTATCTTACAAAGATGGAAAATGATTGAACCACCTACCTTTAGTCACTCGAAAAATAAGATGTGGCAAAGTAAATATAAAGAAAAACAGAATTCTCTAAGAATCGGGGCTGTGAAAAAAAATCCATAAAATTTGGGGAGAAGAATAGAAAACAGTCTGTAGTAAAACAAAGCAATGGGGAACAGCCCAAATAACCAAAAGGGTGAATTTTTAACTCGGGGAAATTGTACAAAAGGGCTATATAAATGAAGTGTTGGGTTCCAAAATTGAGTGGAGATACAGAAACTAGAAGAGTGAGTTTGGGTAGTTTATGCTCGGAGTTATGAAATATAGTTATGATGAAAGTTTTTACCATAATTATGTAATTATGTTGATGAAATGATATTTATTCTTTTATACTGTACCATTTACCTGTGATTATACATAAAGATTTTACAAAAAAGACTTCGAGACTCTGCTCTTTTCTTCAAAGGAATTTTTCTCCTGTTTCGAGGTACTATATCATACCTCTCTCACACATTATTATGTGTCTGGTAAAACTTAAAAAGGAGATCTGTGGTTCACTTACATCTGTAAAATACATTCCTACTCCAGAAACCCATCAAGCGTTCCACAGCACCAGGCTGAACTCAAGTGAAAGAGAGTAGCTAAACATTTATCCTACACGGGAGAACACTACCCTAAAGGTTTACATGCTGTTTAAAAAACTGTTCTTCTTGTGCTGACTCCTCCTCCCTCTCCTTGGATCATGACTCATCCTGGTGAAGATGTCCCTCTAGTAATGAACCAAAGAGAAAACTATCTTCAGAAAGAAGATTAGAAGGGGACCATTGATCATCTTTCTCATACCTTGCCCTTCTCTGTGTTTTCTGTTTTCGCAGAGGCATCTGATTAACTTATTTTAAAATTCCCAAAAGCTAAGGTCAGAAGAGCTTCTTCAGGGCCATCAAACATAACGCTAGCCTGGAAAAGGGATCAACCAGCAAACTCCAGACTCTGGACAGATCAAATACCAACAGGGTACACACAGGGATCTGTGAGCTTACCACCAATGTCCGGACCATCATCACAGGTAACAATTTCAGTCAACTGAACTGGGATAGTTTCCCTCCTTAGAAAGGAGTTTTAGAAAGTCATCTTCCCCAAGCACTAAAGGGGTCTCTGACTACATAGACTCCATGCAAATGGTTAAATCAAAGAAAAAGCAGGAAAACGACGTTGGAGATGGAGTTGTTCTCAATTGGCATCACTCAGCCTCTGTAATCCAAGTGCCATTCCTACACTAAAGTAAGTGTTCACAAACATTTTTGAGTATCTCTAGCAACAGGTGCACTCATAATGTTTATAAAGCCTTTGCCATAATTCACTCATTAAAATGTTGGTGAATCATTATGTCAGTGATAACCATATGCAGTGTTCACAGTATTGGATTCATTTTACATAGGAAGGTCAATAAGCAACTCCCCAGACATATGAGAGTTCTCTCTAATTCTGGGGGCACAACAAAGGGTGTCCCCGAAGCCACATGTTGGAAATGGCCCTTCTTGCTGTGTTCCCCTAAACATTTTTCTTTCTTCCTCCTCTGGATTTGACTTTGTTTTTGCTGGTTTTAGGACTCTAATTTTATACCATCAAAAAATGGTATAAAGGAATCGATACAAAAATATTTTATGAGTAAAGCACGTTTAATTACTCCCTCTCTAATTATTACTTTAGTTGAATTATATCAAAACATATTTACACTCTAAATAGATAATGGCATCTAAAAATGTACATACACAATAACATGACATAAGTCACAACATACAAAAAGACATCAATATATAATACAATAACCCTAAAGCAAAAAAATGTCCACTAGTGTCCTCCTTACAACTCTGGAAGGACCACTAAGAGGTAGTCCAGATAGTACACTTAAAGTTTTTTAATTAGTGTAGGCCATCCCAGTGTACCATCATGCAATGTCAAATCCTCCCTATATTTCCAGCGAGTCCTCCTTTTGAAATGTTTTAGGACTCTGGGCACTTTGTCACTGCTGACCAGTGCCAAAGTACATGTGCTCTGTGTCTAAAATGTAATGGCATTTGGTTTCTGCAAGACTGGTATATTTTATTTACTACTAAGGGGCCGATTCCGATCTGGGTCAGAAAGCTCTCCGACTGAGCCGGATCCGGAGTGTTTTCCGACCGAGCGAGTACCTTGCTGCTGCATGCTGCCAGACTCGGTTCAGTAGGACTCCCATAGAAGTCAATGGGAGCCGGTCGTACGACGCGTACATGGGCTCCCATTGACTGAATGTGTACGTCTCGCACAAGGGTGCCCCCACAGTGGGTACGCATCGGTGCCAACCGCACCGTACATTTCTGTGTTGGGGAGACCCTTGGGTCTCCCCCTGTGTTTGAGTTGTAAGGCTGTAGGTGACATGGGATCCGACGCGGACCCCCAAAGGCAGCTTCCCAGATGTTTTGCGAGCCGGAGACTTCGGCTCGATCCAGCTGTCCGACGCGTGCATCATACTGGCTCGGTCAGAAATCGCCTCCATTGCATGGCACGGTTTGCTTACGGATGAGAGGTACGGAGTGGTTCGGACCCGGAAACGATTCGGACGGCGAATTTCACGTTGCTCGCATCAAACTTGCTCGCTTGTACAGCTGTATGAGTCAGACGGAGAACATGCGTATGGCTCGTACTTTTTTCCAGCCGGATAATGTTCGGAGCCCTTCTGAGCGAGATCAGAATCGACCTCAAAGTCTCTCCTACAGTGCACTACGTGTGCCCAGGGCCTGTACATCAAATGCTACTAGACGACCTGCAGCACTGATTGTGCCACCCACCTGAGTAGCTCTTCAAATCTGTCTCAAGCCTGCCACTATATAGCCTGTGGGTGCAGGTTTAAACTACAATTTTGAACTGGCAAGTTCACCTACTTGCTTACTTGCTAGGCCCAAACCTTCACTTGTAATACCTACTTCACCTCTAAGGTAGGCCCTAGGTAGCGCCATGTGCAGGGTGAAGTGTATTTAAAAGATAGGACATGTGCTTTTTAAATTTTGCATGTCCTAGTAGTGACAAACTACTCAATTAGTTTTTCACTACAGAAAGGCCTCTCTCTCCCATAGGGTACCATTGGAGCTGCCTTATAGCACTTTTGAAGTGTAACTTCCAATTGGGAACAGAGAGAAAGAGCAAGTTTGTTGTCTCCGGACCTCCAATTTAAAAAAACACATATTTTAGTGAAGTTGGTTGTAAAGGTCTGAAAATTTCACTTTTAGAAAGTTTTATGTAGAATTAAGTGACCCAGTATACCCTTATGGGATTACGTGAATACGTCTTGGCTAAGAAGTATATTTAAGTTAAGATCTCTGATTACTTACTAGATGGAAATCATGACATCAAGAAACCAATTGAAGGCACAATATTCTATATTATTTAAAGAAAATTAATAAATAAATGTAACCTAGTGTATTTCGTAATTCTTTATATTTAACTCATAGAGAGGTGATTTCTTTAGGGGTTCAAAATGAAAAAGTTGTCAACAGCATTGTTAGCAGAACAAAAAAAAGAATAATTGACAGTTGAGTTTTGCTAGTTATCAATTCACAATAATCTGTTTCCAATAGTGTGCAGTTTGGAGATTGTCCTGGACATATGAACAAAATCCCCCAATTTCAATATTAACAGAAACTAAAAGGAAAATGGCTTAGGGTGTTGACTTTTTGCTCTCTCCTGAGGTAAATCTACGAGACCATCATCAGGATAAGATGTTTCATGTGAAGATCCAAGACCCCTTGGACCTTTAAGTTGCACAGGGTGATGGTGGTGACTTGCAGCAAAACACAATTTAATTTGATATTGGTATCGCCCCCGGCTTCCAACTCATTGTGGAAAGCATGTGCAGACCGCTGACTGTGGCTGCAGCACTGCCTTCCGAAATAGAGGTATCAAACTTTACCCACTTTGCTGATGTACTGCCTCCCAATTCCCACTGCTGCATGAGTCTCGAGCAATGCATCGCTGACATCTGTGATTCCCTGTCACTGACTCCAACACATTCCTTGGCCTGCATGGCTTCTAACTGATGCATCGCCTTCAGCCCAGAAGGTTGACATCGATGTCTCGGAACCAACGGAGAGTGCTACTGACATCGATGCATCAACAACTTTGCCCGACTTCGGAACCAACACATTGCCTTTGACAGAGACACCTCACCTCCATATTTCAATGCATTGTCCCTGAGTATCAATGCATCTAAGGTACTGTTAGTGGCTCTGCGTGCCTCCTGTATGTAGCACGAGCTCCATCGCAGTCAGACTGAACTTTTGGATTTTCCCCAGTCAAATGCGACCAGTTAGCCCCAGTTATAGCTACTGACTTCTAAGCACTGCATTTTGATTTAATCTTGCAAAATGAATATCTTTACTTGTATACGTTAGATTTTTTTCGTTTTGGTATTGTGTTACTCAGAGAAATACTGGCTTTTTGTCTAAGCTGGTGTGGAGTACTTTTGTGGTGTTTTCACTGTGTTACTGTGTGTGTGTGTGTGTGTGTGTGTGCGTGCACGAATATTTTACACATTGCCTCTTTAGTTTAGCCTGACTGCTTTGTGCCAAGCTACCAGAGGGTGAGCGTAGGTAAACTTTTAATGTGTACTACACATACCCCAACTAGGGTTGTGGTTCCTGCCTAGACAGAGTATATACCTCTGCCAATAAAAAACTCAATTTCTAACACTGCAGATTGAAGTGCCTCTAGATATTGCAAGGTTCACAAAGTCTGCCACAAAGCAAAAATTAAGAACCACAGTAAGGGACAAGAAAGAAATAGAATCAATAGCATGGACTCAGTACTGATCATAGACATTCATTCCTACTGTACATATAAAAGACATAGGGCCTGATTTTTTTGACGAATGAAAGTTTCCCATCGGGATTGTGAAGGACAACACATCCCCCATCCTGAGGGAACTCCTCCCACCAAATTTAGGTATGTCCGTTCACCTTGCAGACAACTCTTTTCATTGATAGGAACCACTGTTATGGTGTTTTCTGTCAATGTAGGAAAGGTTTGACAGACTGTACAGTCATTCATGACAGCCAGTCATCAAACTTTTCAAAAGGTGTCTGTTTTTCAGAAACAAACTCCCAGCACAAATGGCATTGAGACAGAAAGTCAAATGTCTCCATAAAAATCCTGAAGAAGCAGCAGCCTAGGACATTATTAGGGTAACCCACTATTTACCAAGGTACTGGGTATAATCAATAACATAACATAGGTGATCCTTGAGGAATCATTCAACTATAACTTATTATTTAAGAGTCGCCACAGAAGTGAACAAAATATTCAGAACTCAGAAAGTTTCTCATCAATAAATAGATGGTTTTTATATTAGAAACAATCAATTTTTATCACAAAAAACGTTTTCAAAAGAACATAGAAAAATATACATTAATCATATCATGTATGGCAACACATTTACTACTGACTCAATTTATGTATCGTGAACAGTAGTAACAAACACCTTTTGTTATGCAGTATGGACAATACATGGAATCAACCATACATTGAAATCAATTCATTGTTTATATTAATTTCATTATGCATCAAAGAATAGCAATACAAACAAAAAGGTGTGGTAGCATCGATGTTTCGGTCTCATATAAGGTCTATTGAATCCAGGAGACCATCCTCAGGACGATAATGTTGCACCATGAATCTAGCATAATAAAAAAACATTCATAATCAACATATAGAAAAATCCTGAGTTCAGAGAGTATCGTCTGCTCATTACTCAATTAGAAGATAGAGTGCACCATCTCTCTACACATCCACCACGTGCCAGAATAACAAATCTATAAGCCAAAAATGTGTAAACTCATGCAAAAGCCAAAAAGAAGTAATCATATAAGAGTTGGCCCTACACCAAAGGTGAATAAAAAATCTCACATCACCCCAAAAACCATAATCTTACTTGTTTCAAAACCAAATATGTCTAGGTAACTTCAACCTAAAAACAGCATCAAGTCATGAGAACCCCAGGCTAGCCACAACAGAGCACCAGTAGTGAAACTATCACCTCCTACTCTTACCTTCCATACAGTAGTCCTCAGATCTAAAACCCCAAATGAATTGGATCATAAGTACATTAGTGTACTTTAAAAAAGCGTTAATAAGACAACTGTAGGCTAGTGACTTAAAAAGAACATTGTACTTACGTATCACTCCGCGGCTTTTACCTACAAAATGAAAGTGCCACAGTATGATTCCAACCATACTGACACGAGACTTACAAGAAATAAAAGAAATAAACACACAAAAAATCTCTGCGCGTGTGTGGCATGCTAACTTACTTTTCCAGGACTTGAATCAATCCGTCCACCACCCGACATCGAGACCGAGTGTGGACGCTGTATCTCCCCTGACCTATAACCTTTCCTCCGTAACACGCTCGAATGTCAAAAGCGTGTCGGCCATCTTAGGTGTACTCCCAAGATATTTCTCGACTAAGAAATAATGCATATAACATACTGTATCGTGACATTATTCCACACCCTCTATTTAAACAATACCATAAAACCAGACAGGTAGTTCAAAATGAAACAGGTAGTTCAAAACGAAACCAAAAGAGACGAAAGAAGAAACACAAGCCAAGGACATATATATAACTCAGGTCACATGCCCCACGGCAGCTATATATTATCCACTGGCGGTCGCCAGTAGATAGTTATAGTTAGGACCGAGTTCCCATAGGAAATCTGAAAATTCTATTTTGAATAACTTTGGCGCAGGTTGACTTATCTTCGGGAAATTTTCAAAATAATGGGGCGCTCCGCTCAGCTCCTACCCTGAAAGTCTCGGGGTGATTCGTCAAGCGGGGGCTGAGAAAAAAGGGGGGTCCCAAAACGCGTTTTCCCCATGCATTTTCCCATAGGACCTTTAGTCGAAGGTACAGCCCGAACGGCTGAACAGAATTACTTGAAATTTGGCAAAGAGGTAGTCCTCAGGTCAGGCATGTGCCTTTTGCATATATGATGTCAATCTGTTCAGTAGTTCCTGAGAAAATTGCAGTTAAAAGTACATAAATATCTATATGCGCGCACCGTGCGTGAACGGTGCTCGCACGGGGCGCGCACCAAATGTCCGCGAGCGTAATTCTGATTGGTGGTTAGATGTCAGTCAACATTCCAATCGGTCGAAATCAGGAAGTGTCGGACGCCATTTTGTGTGTGACAGTGAAAAAGAAAGGTGGAGAACGTGAAAAGGGGGCAGGGTAGAGAGTTCCTGACCCCCTAGCCTTTGTCAGGGGGTCCCTGAAAGACCCCGAAGGGTGAAAAAAACATTTTATTTTTCTTCAAAAAACCGTGGGGGGGCGCGTACGGTGCGCGCACCCCCCAGCCGCCATTTTGAGTTTTAGAGGCAGAAGAGAGCTAAAAACACAAGCGGAGAACGTGAAAAGGGGGCAGGGCAGAGAGTCCCTGACCCCCTAGGCCTTCTCAGGGGGACCATGAAAGCCCCCTAAGGTCCCAAAAAAAAAAAATATATAAATATAGTGCGGTGCGCGCGCGGTGCGTGCACGGCGGCAAAAAATTCATTAAAAAAATAGAATTAAAAATCAAGTTTAAGTGTTTAGATGTTGGTTGGCTCTAAAAAGAGCCGTTGTGTTCATTGAATGTTTTTTTGTACCTACAAGTAAGTACCGATGCAGAGTCTAAATTTCAATAGGAAGACTCTGTTCCCTTCATCTGTGAAATGTACACCGTTTCCTCTATAAATGCCTTGCATGTTGTAACGCAAGTTGTTGTGGTATATAGAACCCATACCATAGTCTCTGAGGAAAGCAGAAACAGACTTATTGACGTGCTTTTTTGCTTTCTAAATCTGCGGACAGTATTAGTTGGACCAGTTCCACTTTTGCCTTCGGCATATATTAGAATATACAAAGGTAGTTTGTGGAAAAAGTGACATCAATTGCACAAAGGTGTCCTTAACAAGCATTTCCAGACCTACCCCAGTTAAAGTGCCTAGGTCATTTCCACCACAGTGCACAATTATAAGGTCAGGCTGTGGGAGATGTAGAAAGGATTTCACCAAAGGCATTAATTGGTGCCACTTTAACCCTCTCTGACCAATCCATTTAATGTCTACATTTGGCAAAGCAAGGTCTTTCACAATACCTCTTTTTTCCGCATACTTTTCACTCCAGTAGACATAGCTATGATCTACAATCCACACTGTGAACATCTTTCAAGGAGATCTGGATGCACTCAGAAGGTGTCTTTCAGTAGAATGGCAATATGAAAAGAAAGATAGTTGTAAAATGGAGGCTTACATACTTTTTTTTAATAAAAAGAACGCATTGGCTGTTTCAGACCATTCAACACTAAAAACTAGGCTGTATGTTGAAATTTTTAAAAGCATGTTTTGTATTGGTTCAGAAAAATGTGTTCCCACAGAAGATTACTTTGGATATGCTGTTAGGTTTGAAAAGTCAAGCACTCTTGCTCTTTGGATTAGAAACATTGTGTGCTGAACTTCTGACCTCTCTGCTCACACCAGTGTTCCATGATCTGTTGCTATGGTAGCAGGCAGAAGTCATGTTGGGGGTAGGAATCATTTGGAAAGGGTTGAAATTTGCAACCAATAGAAATGTGTGTTTCCATTGAAAAAAATGTGGGAAGCAATGTGATTTGAAGTCAACATGTATATGTGTGAAAAAAGAGAGGGAAATTTTGCCATTTAGTGGTTTTGGTGGGAGGAGTACGGCTTCGAGATTCTGGCTCTGATAATCTGCTGTGTGAGTGGCACATTTCTTTCTCAACTAACTACTTTTAAAGGTGAGTTATGAATTTGTGAGGGGATGTATGTGGTGTATTTTGATATAAATATTAGAAATGTGTTTCTTCTTTTAAAGTTGTGTTTTACATCTTATGTTTTGGAAGATATTTAACTGCCTTGAACTTGTAAGATATTATGGAGTATGTCTTCACCATAAGTTAAGGTGTACTGGTATCAACCGGGAATACTGTTTTGTGCCTAGAATCACATCATGAGTCTGTGTGCACACAGGAATTGTTTTCAGAGATTTAATTTGTGTTGCTCTTGTTCTGTAAGACTTGCACTCGTAGGAAAGGTGGCAGCTTGTTTTCTTGAACTGTGCCGGTTAGCATTCAGCAGAAATCACTATCTCACAGATGAGAGGCAAATGCTAACACATTTGAAACCAACAGGGTAGATTTTCCTTCCACTCCTGCAATGGGTGAGGTAGTTCCTACATGTTCAAAACTCCAATTAACCCTTACCACAGGTGATCTTACATACATCTCTGCAGTCTTCATGCAGTTGTGCAAGCGTCCATGCAGATCTCTCTTGCACCTGACAATACACAGTCTCCAGAAACACACTCTTAGCACACAGGCAGCTGCTTCTCCTGCACTCCCATGCTTACTATTCAGCACTGTGTGGTATTTCAGATAGCAGTGTGTAACGCTAACACATTCAACATCACCAAGGCTCATTTCCTTTGCTCTAGTCTAATCACTCACCCAGGTTCCACATGCTCATGGTCTCAAGTAGCTGTTAGGACATGTGCTCTTTTCTGCCTCTCTAAACTATAAGGAAAATGTGTCAGGCTGTTACAGTAATTATCACTTGCTCTACCACAGTAGTAAATGTGCTTTGAAATTGCCAATCAAATATCGTTTTCTGCCTAGAATCACACCATGAGTCTGTGTGCACACAGGAATTGTTGTCAGAGATTTAATTTGTGTTGCTCTTGTTCTGTAAGACTTGCACTCGTAGGAAAGGGGCAGCTTGTTTTCTTGAACTCTGATGGTTAGCATACAGCACACATCACCATCTCACAGATGAGAGGCAAATGCTAACTCATTTGAAAACAACAGGGTAGATTTTCCTTGCAGTACTGTAATGAGTGAGGTAGTTCCTACATGTTCATAAGCCCAATTAACCCTTACCACATGTGCTCTTACATACATCTCTGCAGTCTTCATGCAGTTGTGCAAGCGTCCATGCAGATCTCTCTTGCACCTGACAATACACAGTCTCCAGAAACACACTCTTAGCACACAGGCAGCTGCTTCTCCTGCACTCCCATGCTTACTATTCAGCACTGTGTGGTATTTCAGATAGCAGTGTGTAACGCTAACACATTCAACATCGCCAAGGCTCATTTCCTTTGCTCTAGTCTAATCACTCACCCAGGTTCCACATGCTCATGGTCTCAAGTAGCTGCTAGGACATGTGCTCTTTTCTGCCTCTCTAAACTATAAGGAAAATGTGTCAGGCTGTTCCAGTAATTATCACTTGCTCTACCACAATAGTAAATGTGCTTTGAAATTGCCAATCAAATATCGTTTTCTGCCTAGAATCACACCATGAGTCTGTCTGCACACAGGAATTGTTGTCAGAGATTGAATTTGTTGTTGTTCTGTAAGACTTGCACTCATAGGAAAGGGGCAGCTCATATGATAGGATTTGAAAAGCTCAAAACAAATATAGTAATATATTTAAATTACATAAAGGTATTTTTTTTTAGTTTCCTTTAGGTATTGCTGAACAACACTGAAATAAATTAACCATGCCTATAAAATCAAGAAAGAGAAAAGAACAGCAAAATCATCTATATTTGAAGACAACTGGACAACAAAAATTAGTTGAAGAACCTCATGTTGGAAAAAAGAAAAAGTCTTCTGGTAAGCAGACTAAGGATTTTTTTTTAAATATCCTCAAACATAGAAAAAATTTACAAAGTATATCCACTGCAAATAGTGTTTCAAGAAGAAAACAACAAGACAATAGAAAGAAAATACTAAATGCTAATGTACAATCAGAAGCAAGAAAGAATGACTTAAAAAGAAAAACAGAATTTCAAAACATTCGTAAAAAAATGTTTCAGAGAAGAGTGGTGTTCAATTTGCTAAAGGATGTGAAAAAATATAGGAAGAAAGCAATATTTTATAAGAAAAAGAAACATATTGAATCAATTGTTGCGAAGGCTTTGGAATTAAAAAGAAAACTATTCATTTTAATTTTGAACAGGATCCGTACTTTAGATAAAATAGTCAATGTAATGAAGTCATAAAGCAAAAGGAAAAGAGTAGTGAAAAAAAAACTTTTGTAATGTGTTCTTAGGAGAATGGAAGCATAGTTCAAGTACTGAACCATTTTTTAAAGAAGAGAGTTATCTTCAAAGTAATAGTTTGCTGCATGCAGTTGACACCAGTGGTCGAACTTAGGAAGTTAAAGATGGTTGTGTAATGGAAAAGGAGAAAATGGTTCCAAGAAATGAGGAAGAAGTGTTAGCTGATGAGGTTATGGGGAAACGTCCTAAAGCCCCAGTGTACACTTGGAATTGTAGTAGTATTTATACTGTACGACAAGAATCTATTGATAAATTGCGTGACTTTCTAGGAGAATATAGTAAAAAAAGTGTTAAACAGAAGATTAAGGTGCTTCAAAGACTAGATCCATGCAGAGTGAGAATGAATACTGGTTTGCAAGGTCATTCTCTGGCTTGTCTTTCTAGGAAAGTTTGTCAAAGTGTTTTTCACCATTTTAGGATGCTGGCAGTACATCATACTGAAATGAGAAAGTTTGTGAGAAGATTGTATTTTGCTAAAAGTCCAGCACTAAAGTTAAATGAGTTGAATAGTGCTCTGTTGCGTGGATCTGTATCAGATGTAGAGAAGTTTACTGATGATATTCAGTTTTGTTACTTTGGTCCAGAACAAGAAAGTGCAGGAAATGACACAGTTATTGAAGAAAATGTGGAAGAGAATGTAGAACCCACTGTTAGTAAAAATTTTGAAGATCAAATGACAAAATTTACTATCATCTCTAATGAAAGACCAAATATTACTTGTATTTGTTGCCGGAGAAGCCATTATAAAACTCAAACAAGGAATGTTGATCTCTATAAACAAAGTGAAAAAAAAAATAATTATGAGTGGAAGGATTTTGCTACATATTTGTTTCTGGAAAATTGTTTTGATTTGGGTGAAGATCAGCGTATTTGTAAATACTGTTATAACAAGTTAGAAGAAAATAAAATGCCAGCTAGAGCTGTACATAATAATTTAGAGTTGGTTGATATTCCTGCAGAACTTAGTGATTTAAATATGTATGAGTCTGTACTCATTCAATGTGTCCATCCGTTTCAGACTATAGTTCGTATGGAGCCCAAAACAGGTAAATTACCTCCTTCAGATTTACAAAGAGGTTTAAAAGGAAGAGTTATCTATTTGCCATTAGATTTGAAAAAAAATATTGAAACAATTGATGCAGATAGTTTGGAAACTGAACCATTAGTTATTCTGCTTAATGGTGTACCTACAAAGAATAAGAAAATTTGGCAGGAGCTAGTAGATGTACGAAAAGTACAAAGAGCAAATTTATATTTGAAAAGAAATAATAAGTACTATGAATCAATTTATATGGATGAAGATGAAGAAGTTTTACTAGCAGACACAGGAATACCAACTGGGCAAATTGAAAAAATGGATAAGTCAAAAGAAGAAGAAATTTATGAACATTTCAGCATACATCCTCTTCATTCTAAAGAAGTTATGGGAAACACTATTGATCTGTTTCAGATGAAAAAAGCAAAAGGAACTCCCGTGAGTGTATGGGAGGAGAGCTTGGAAGCTTGTTGTTTTCCCCAGCTGTTTCCTACAGGAAAAGGTGGACGATATGATGAACGTCCAGTACAGATTCCTGCTTCTGAGTATCGGACTACAAGATTATATGCAGAAGATCCAAGATTTCGTCAAAGTATTCCTTATTTGTTCCATCTTTTATTTGAAAGTGACTTGTCTGCACTATCTTATGAGGTAAATCACATTTTAAAAACTGGAGTACATCTACATAATGTGTCTGCAAAGGATTTTATGAACAAAGTGCAACAGCGAGATGATCATTTGGAATCTCAATTGATTAATCTGATGGCTTGTCAGCGTGGAACTAATGAATATTGGTACCGACGCCATGGAGAATTGAAATGTATGTTACGGAATTTAGGAACTCCTACATGGTTCCTTACCCTAAGCTGTGCTGAGTACGCTTGGGATGATTTACTGGATTTTCTTCGAGAGGCAAATTCAAATATTGAAAACATCCAATACAAGACAGCAGGAGAATTGTGCTCATTGGATCCGGTTAATGTTTGCAGATATTTCAATCATAGATTTGAGGCTATGATGTCCTTCATCTGCAATTAAAAAAATCCACCTCTTGGAGAAGTTGTGGATTTCTTTTGGAGAAAAGAGTACCAAGCAAGAGGTGCTCCTCATATTCATATGCTGTTGTGGATCAAGGATGCCCCAACATTTGGAACAGATTCTGATGATGCAGTTTTATCTTTCATTGAAGAATATGCAACATGTGATATACCTAAAAGCACAGTAGAAAAAAACTTAAAAGAGCAAGTTTTACGTTTCCAAAGTCATCGGTGTGGAAAATACTGTCGACAAAAGTACAAGAGTAAAGATAAATTCTACACAAAATGTCGATTTGGATTTCCACGACCTGTTCTTTCAAAAGGAAGAGTAAACAGTTTTATGTCTGCTGTGCGACATACCATTACAAGAAAATCTCCGAAAAATAGCTACAACCTAAGAAGAAAAGAAGAGTCAAAATATATAAATGACTACAACCCAGTCATTTTATCCATGTGGAATGCTAACATGGATATTCAGTATGTAGCTGACAATTCTATTGCTGTTGCTCGGTATGTCACATCTTACATCACTAAATCTGAGAAAACGGAATTGAAAGAAATGTGGGAAGAGATTTCTCACGAGAAGACTGTCAGTAAAAAGCTAAACAGTTTCAGTTTAAAGATGTTATCGCATCGAGAAATTGGGTCATACGAATGCTCAGATAGGTTATCATCTGCAAGTCTGTACTCCAAATCCAGAAGAATAATTTGGGTAAGTTTAGGCCTTGCAGGAATGCAAAATCGGGTACTGAAATCTATTCGAGAAATTGAATATTTAGCAGAGAACGAACCGGAAAGTACAGACATTTTGAAAGCAAATATGTTGGACACATATTACCCAAACAGAAGTCATCATCTTGAGAACATGTGTCTCTATGAAGTGCTGCAGAACGACATTTTTACACGGAATGCCACAGAAGACATCAACAATGGAAAACATAAAGTCATTGGTGAGGAAGGATGTTTGGTGAAACAAACAAAAGGAAGTTTGATTAATCACAGGAAGCTGAGTTGCGACACTACTGACAAAAAGGAATTTTACTACTTAGCACTTTTACAGCTGTTTAAACCATGGCGTTCGGAGGATGAATTACTTGGAGATTTTCAGAGCTATGAAGATTCCTTTAATGCATGTAAAGATAGCATAGAATGCAGTACTTTCACAAATTATGTACAAATGTTAAATGAAGAAATTGAACAAGAAGCTACAATTGCAGCTGAAGTAGCTAGAGACAGTTCTCAAGACAGTCAAAGTTCTGGTACGCTCAGTGAAGATCCCCTAGGACAACCAATCGTAGAAAATGAAGCTGCAATAGCCATGACTGAAGTGGAAACAGCTATGAATCAAGCTCAGGAAGATTTAATAGACTCACCAATTTGGAATAACAACTGAATGATGAACAACAACAAATTTATGAAGAAGTCATAAAACAAATTGATCATGGATTACTACATGAAAATAAAGAGTTCTCATGCACATCATTTGAACCAATCAGAATGTATGTGAGTGGACAAGCTGGAACTGGAAAACATTTCTTAATTAAAGTAATTAGAAGCTACCTACAGAAAAAAACTGATTCAACTTTGTCTTGTGTTGTTACTGCTC
Organism: Triturus cristatus; assembly: GCF_964204655.1. NCBI lineage: Eukaryota > Metazoa > Chordata > Amphibia > Caudata > Salamandridae > Triturus > Triturus cristatus. The sequence goes on along the minus strand of NC_140592.1, from coordinate 205,008,650 downwards.
CAACTGGGTTAGTAGCATAAACCATAAAAGGAATTACCTTACATCGTTTGCTAATGTTACCAGAAGAGCATGAGAACAAAATAGAATACCACAAGCTAACAGGAGAAGCATGTTTTGAAGTTCCAAGAGTGTTGAAGAAAATGAAAGTTCTCATTATTGATGAGATAAGCATGGTATCAAACTTAATGCTTGCCTTTGTGCATTTAAGAATGCAGCAAATTCTAAAGTCAGACTATGACGTGTTATTTGGAGGAAAACATGTTATAGTTTTTGGGGATCTACTGCAGCTCACTCCAGTTAAAGGACAACCAGTATTTAATACTCTTGCACATGAAGACACGAAAAAGTCATTAGGAAGCATAGGTAATGTGAATATTTGGTCATACTTTGAGTACAAAGAACTCATTACCAATATGCGGCAAGCAAATGATGATGATTATGCAAGTATTCTCAAAGATATCAGAATTGGACTACTCACAGAACATGGCAGAAAAGCTTTACAGGGTCGATTGCTATGTAATTTGTTTCCAACAGAACAAATAGTTCCAGAGAAAATATACAAGAAAATTGCAGAAAAAAATACTGTAATCTGCTTAATGCCAACACTACATGAATGCTCTATATTCAATGAAGAACTTTTGAAATTGGAAAATGAAGAGATTATGAAAATGGAAGCCGTGGATAAAATACAGCATGAAGGAATAACTATTATATTGACAGGCAAATTGAAAACTAAATTGGATTCTCTAGAGAAAAACCATTCGAAAACAGCTGGTTTAGAAAAGAATCTTTATATATGTATGAACTGTCGAGTAATTTTAAGACGTAATTTGAATGTAGAAAAAGGTTTCGTGAATGGAGCTATGGGTAAAGTTGTGGGTTTTGTTAATTACCAGAAAAAAGATGGAATTGAATTTTTAAAAATAAAATTTGATCAGATTGAAGAGGTTAAAGACATTAGTCGTTGTTCAGTTCGTTTTTTGCTTGTGAAAGATTTATATGTACGTAGGAAGCAGTTTCCGTTTTCTCTAGCATATGCTGTAACTATTCACAAATCTCAAGGATTAACTGTAGATAGTGCTTTTGTAAACATTGGATCTAGTGTGTTTAAAGAAGGTATGGCATTTGCTTTGTCACGAGTGAAAACATTTTCTGGTTTATTCATGATAGACTTTGATGACTCAAAAGTTAGTGCTGATGCAAATTGTGTAAAGGAGTATAATAGATTAAGAAGAAGCTATGCTCCTCATTTAGGTCAGTATCCTGTGAAAAACGTGTTGTTTGTCGGAAAAGGAGAATTGAGTATATCTGTAATGAGGATGTACAGAAGAGAAAACAAAAAGAGAGTGATGTGATTGCAAGCAAAATGAAAAAGGACAATGTTGAAGAGGTTGTTGGTTGTCATTTTGAAAATAGCTCTGGTGTCAACTGCTACGCTCATGTAGTGCTGAATGTTGTATTTTATCTTGAAAGTTTGCAAGAGCAGATAATACTAAATCATGAAAAAAGATTTTGTTCTCTGCTGAGTTTCCTTTATGAGAAATTGAGAAATGATAAAACTAAAATAGAAAGTGCTTCTGATGTTAGAAATATTTTAGATGTATGTTCTGGATGTACACAGTTTACACCAAGGTGCCGATCACGATCCTGTAAAAACCGGGTACGAACCGTCGGTCGGAGCGTATTCTCCGTCCGACGCGTACCCGGTCGTCAAATTTTACAAACATGTAATTACGATTCGCACGGGAACACCATTTCCGTACGAATCGTAAAAAAGCCCGACCGAACAAAATAAACCTACAAATGCGATCCGGGAAAGCGCCGACGTGACGTCGGGACGCTCGCAGCCTGCCATTCACGAACCAGGAATTACGATTCGCACCGGCGTCATCCCGCACGGTGAATATTTTCCGGCTGCCAAAAACTGCCGGGAAATCAGGACGACGCGAACAAGGACCACCAGTACGCGACGGACAGACAGGACGACGCGAACAAGGAGGACCAGTACGAGACAGGACGACGCGAACAAGGAGTACCAGTACGCGACGGACAGACAGGACGACGCGATCAAGGAGGACCAGTACACGACGGACAGACAGGACGACGCGAACAAGGAGGACCCGTACGCGACGGACAGACATGGACCCGAACCTACGTGTCATCCCAGCCCTCATAGCAGTCGACCTCCTCTACAGGTTCGGACACAGACGCTGCAGAAGGTCAGAACAACTAAGGGAGGGGGGAAAGTGGGGTGGGGTGGGGGTGGCAGGACCAGGGCAGGCCACAAACCCCCCACCAAAGTCACACAGCACACATGCCCAGGACATACCTGACTCCCATGCCCTGGTCACTACGAGGGGGTGGGGGCATGTCCAGCTAAGCCAGCGACCGCCACAACGGAAGTCCGTCACGACGCGAACCGGCAACACAACCAGACCAGTACGTCCCGTACCCACGCCTGAAGAGCGTGGGTACGAGTCGTACCACGCCCACACCCACGTCACCCCAACAATGGCGGGACGGCTCGTACCCACGTGGCAAAGGCCTGGGTACGGCCCGCACAAGCATCACATAGCGTGGGGACGGATATGTACGGACCCTACCCCCACCCCGTATGCATGGAGCGTACCCCCACCCCAACAGTGTAAGTACGACCCGTACCCACACCCGTGTACGTATGGAGCATACCCCCACCCCAACAGTGTAAGTACGACCCGTACCCACACCTGCGTACGTATGGAGAGTACCCCCACCCCAAGAGTGTAAGTAAGACCCGTACCCACACACGCGTACGTATGGAGCGTACCCCCACCCCAACAGTGTAAGTACGACCCGTACCCCCACCCGCGTACGTATGCAGCATACCCCCACGCCAACAGCATAAGTACGACCCGTACCCACACCCGCGTACGTATGGAGCGTACCCCCACCCCAACAGTGTAAGTACGACCCGTACCCACACCCGCGTACGTATGGAGCGTACCCCCACCCCAACAGTGTAAGTAAGACACGTACCCTCACCTCGAATGCATGGAGCGTACCCCCACCCCAACAGTGTAAGTACGACCCGTACCCACACCCGCGTACGTATGGAGCGTACCCCCACCCCAACAGTGTAAGTACGACACGTACCCCACCTCGAATGCATGGAGCGTACCCGCATCCGTGTATGTCATGAGCGTACATATTGTGAAATTGGAGAGGTGGGTGCAGAGTTCTCCCAGCAGCGCCCTGAGACAGGAGGGGTGGGGGACTATCACTCCCAGCAGTGCCCTGAGACAGGAGGGGTGGGGGCCTATCACTCCCAGCAGTGCCCAGAGACAGGAGGGGTGTGTGCAGAGGCCTCCCAGCAGTGCCCTGAGACAGGAGGGGTGTGTGCAGAGGCCTCCCAGCAGTGCCCTGAGACAGGAGGGGTGGGTGCAGAGTCCTCCCAGCAGTGCCCAGACGCAGGAGGGGTGGGTGCAGAGTCCTCCCAGCAGTGCCCAGACGCAGGAGGGGTGTGTGCAGAGTCCTCCCAGCAGTGTCCTGAGACAGGAGGGGTGGGTGCAGAGTCCTCCCAGCAGTGCCCAGACACAGGAGGGGTGGGTGCCTATCACTCCCAGCAGTGTCCTGAGACAGGAGGGGTGGGTGCAGAGTCCTCCCAGCAGTGCCCAGACACAGGAGGGGTGGGTGCCTATCACTCCCAGCAGTGTCCTGAGACAGGAGGGGTGGGTGCAGAGTCCTCCCAGCAGTGCCCAGACACAGGAGGGGTGGGTGCCTATCACTCCCAGCAGTGGCCTGAGACAGGAGGGGTGGGTGCAGAGTCCTCCCAGCAGTGCCCTGAGACAGGAGGGGTGGGTGCAGAGTCCTCCCAGCAGTGCCCTGAGACAGGAGGGGTGGGTGCAGAGTCCTCCCAGCAGTGCCCAGACGCAGGAGGGGTGGGTGCCCATCACTCCCAGCAGTGCCCATGGAACGCAAAGGGTGGAGTAGTCACAGATACCATGCCCACAAATGTCAGTCAGGTGCACAAAGACCCTGCAGTACATGTACCACATGTGTGCGAGGCTGGGAGTATACGCATGCATAGCACAGAAAAGAAAACATGTACACATGAAGTCATGTCAATAGGCCACATACACAAGTACAATGACTACCAAGGCTGCCACGAATGATGCAGGTGGAGACATCGCTCAGCATGCATGTGCAAAGGTGAAGGACTACGTCACACACCCAGCTAATGGACACACAGCTCTATGCTAAAGTCAGGGGACACCCTGCAGGAAAGAAGTCAGGGTACACAGAGGAAGGAATACACCTTGGGACAATTGCAACATGCAGCAACTGCTTAAATGAATGGAGAAAGGTAGCTAACACCGTGTGATGGCACACAGATCCCAGGGTCCCCCCTATGAGCAGCACACCACTACATTACCCACACACCCAACACATGACCAACACCCACAACCATGTAGCAGCCCCACCAACAGCAATGCCAGCAATGCAGGAGTGTTCCAAGGCCAAAAAATAAATAGCTTTATTCAGCATGAGCAAAAAACTAGTATGACGTAAGTCCAAGATTAACAAAGGCCATAGGGCAGTCCAGGAGTCCCAGCTGGATGGGGGACACAGTGGGATGCGTGTCCCCTAGCTTGCCTGCACAGTTACAATCCGTTGTCTTCCATAGGGGTCAGGGCATCATGTGGGGGGGAAGAAACAGGCACTGCAGGGACAGGAGGGTGAAGGGTAGGCGTCGTGGGTGCAGGGATGGAGGACTCCACCACAGGGGGTGGGGCAGGGCCAAAGGTGGATTCTAGGAGCGCGCTGCAGACCTCGGCAAGGTCCTCCAGGGACTCCCCTGCACCCAAAGGAACCACAGGCCCCAAGGAGGGGGGGGGTCAGAGGGATGGGTCGCAGCACCACTGGGGGAGGGTGTGGACAGGGGGGGGACTCAAGCACCCTGACCGGGGACCTCCTTGACCACTTGCGGGGTGGTGTCACTGTGGGGCTCAGGGACAGAGCGGCCATGAAGGAGTCTTTGGGGGAGATGTGGCCAGGAGAGCTGAGGGGAGGGGATTTGGAGGGAGTGGTTTGGGTGGAATGCGGACTCCCACTCTGGCTGCGTGTCACACGTTTGCCCCCCGACCCAGTGGGTGTGCCTACTGCACCCTGTGTGTGCGTGTCAGGAGGTGTGCGGCGGACCTTCCCTGCTGGTGTGGTGTCTGTGTCTGTTGTGGTGGGTGCATGCTTACGTCTGGGTGTATGTGGGACAGGCATGGGAGTGGGAATTGTGGAAGGAGCAGGGGTAGGGGGTGGGACGTCGCGCTGCAGGAGACCCACTGCTGCAGTCAGTGTGGAGTCTATGGACCTCAGCAAGTTGCGTTGGTCAGCCTGTGATGAATGAATGCCCTCCAAGTATGCCTCCATGTTGTTGAGGACCTGGCTGTGGCCATGGAGGACATTAAGGATCGCAGTCTGACCAATCTGCAACTGCCGCTGGATGTCCACAGACTCAGCATTGGCGGCAGCAGTGGAGACAGGGGCAGGGGGTGCGGTGCCGGGCAGGAAGGAGACATGTGGTGACCGGGCACGTTGGGAAGGGACACGAGCACGTGGGAGGCGGCTGATGCCAATGGAGGGGGCGGTGCCAGATGTAGGGCTGCTGTCAGATGGTGGTGCAGCCACCGCCCACTCGGAGAGATCATCCTCGGACCCGTCAGCTTCATACTCTGTTGTGCCAGTCGACAGGTCCCCGGGTTCACTCTCCTCCGCATCTGTCCCACTCGAAGTGCCAGCCCCGATGTCACCGCTGGCACTGGTGCTCGGTCCCTCCGCGCCGTCTGTGTCCATGTCTCCCTCCGTGTCCCCCGACGATGCTGTGGGCAGGGTGAAGAGTCAGAAAGTAATCATACACCTGTATACATATGTCACATGAGTACAATCTACGTAGGTTACAGTGCATAGCCTGAAACAAAGGATGAGTTACAACTACAAAACAAGGTACATACGTAGGCCCTGCAAGACACAGTTGTGTGACCCACCATGCCATGGAAAAACTATGGAGAGCATGACACAATTGCAAATGAGATGACATGCTATTCTGACTGAGGAGCAAGGCCCTGGGGACAATACAGCACTGCATCTGCACCACACAGCGTGGCAGGAAATTTGGATGAGCAGGGACCAAATCCAGGAACTAGAGGCACATGCAGCATAGCTAATACTGAGAACATGCCCACCCTGACTGGCACGCTGTACCTTGAGTGTATGTCCAGACAAACATCACACACTGGCCAGTCCGAGCAAGGAGATGACAGGTCTTGACATGTAGGCCATGGCCGCCCCACCCACCCCCTACATGAGACAAATCTGTGGAGACACAGGAAGCACTTACATCTCTTAGTCTGGGTGAAATACACATGGGATGCAATAATTCTAGATTGCACACCAAATACCCAAGGTGCGCCTGTCCAAAGAATCATGTACAAATGGGCATCATCAGATGATTGCTACAAGACACACAGGCAATGGCCACCGTGAGTATGTACTTGGAAAATCAGGTCAGGCTGGACAGTGGACACTTGTAATACATCTCACGTCAAGAAACATGGTGCCAGGGGACAATGGCACAGAGCACAACCTATGCTGTAGACACAGAGATTGTCGACATTCTCGGATTACACACATGATACCTAGGAAAAGATGCCCCTGGGGACAGTAGTGGCCACACAACTCCATGCTCCTGAATGGAAATGACTGCAACACACGCTAACATCCCTGCACTATGCGTAACGCACACTCATGCACATCATGTCACAGGCCACCACATGGCACATGCCTGCTGGAAGGCCTCGCACTCAAGAGATTAACTCCCATGTCTGAAATCAGCATTAGTGCCAACTGACATGGAACCCACAAGTCCTGAACTGGACAGGGCACAGGCAAGGTCACTAAACCTGTTACACACCACCCCCACACATGATGCTGCAGGCATTGTACACTTGGAAAAGGTGTCAGGCTATATAACTTTGTGATGGAGTGACTACACAGAGACCAGGGAACACATTGCAAGGTGGGGAAGGGAGGCAGGAGAGGCCTGCAACACTGTGGGTAATAGGATCTGCACAGCACCATTAACCCTGGAAGTGTATCCATGGAACAGTGCACTTACAAATGCTGGTGAAACACAACAAACACACACATGTACCTACCCCCTTCCGGCTGCTGCATGGCCTGTAGACGCCTGTCCAAGTCAGGAAAGACCACCGCCAGCACACGTTTCTGGATGTGGGAGAGACGGCGGCGCCCGAGGTTCTTGTGGCTCTCAGGTGAGTCCCCCAGCAGGAGCCATGCGATCCTCCGCGTCCAGCACCGGATATCCTGCCAGCGTTTCCTCACCTGGGACAGGTGCCGCCTCCGACCATCCGCACTCCTCACGGCGCTGACGGCGTCCAGCCATATCTGCTCCTTGGCAGAAGCGTCTACCTGTGAGGATGAACAAGTGACACTACATCAATACACCTTGCACATGTCACGGGGACACAGATTAGGACATATTTGCTGTTTACAACAAGGCATAGTATGCATCCAACGCATTGCACCTTTGTCATAGGGACATGATCCTGTGGGGGAAGGCCAAAAGCAGTACGTGCCATTGAAAGGACACAGGTGGAATGAGGGCAACTACACAATCAATGATCCAGGCTCACACTGTGCATCACACCCACCCCTCCTGTCTCAGGGCACTGCTGGGAGGACTCTGCACACACCCCTCCTGTCTCAGGGCACTGCTGGAGTGATAGGCCCCCACCCCTCATGTCTCAGGGCACTGCTGGGAGTGATAGGCCCCCACCCCTCCTGTCTCATGGCACTGCTGGGAGTGATAGGCCCCCACCCCTCCTGTCTCAGGGCACTGCTGGGAGTGATAGGCCCCCACCCCTCCTGTCTCAGGGCACTGCTGGGAGTGATAGGCCCCCACCCCTCCTGTCTCAGGGCACTGCTGGGAGACATCAGGCATTTCCCCCCCTGGGTCCCCCCTACAGTACATAGCATGTGTGTCACACCTGGACACAATGGCAGAAGTCACAGTCACTAAAAAGGGACACAGTCTGTGCCAGTGGACACTGAACTCACCTGATAACCTGGTTGCCCATACAGCATGGGGTACCGTGGAAGGATCACATCCACCAAAGCCATGTTCTCCTCCAGGGTGAATGGCTGTGACCTCTCCACAGCCCTTGACATGGTTCCAGGGAATCAGTAGCAGCAGCTGGGTCGTGGAATACAAAGATGTGCAGGCAAGTGCTCCCTCATGGGACCTGGCTGCCTTATATCTGCCTTGCTGGCCCATCTCATGCACAGGAGTACAGAGTGATTGGTCACTCACATTTGCATCCTATGTTTCCTCCAATCCCTTCAAACCTAGCAGTCTGCGTGTTCTCTATCGGTTTCATTCTCCTGCATGATGTCAGCCCCACAAACACATTGCAACAAAGTAGATTAATTCCAACTGACTTCTGCTGTGCACCTTCCAGGACAAATTCCAATTTTGAACTTGGTCTCCATGCCAACCAGCATGCATGTAGGCCTTAATACTTGTCCCTCATGTGTCCCCTATGGAATTTGGAGCTTCACACACAGGTACGGTGCGTTCCGGGGCCCTAGGGCACCCCAAATGCATTGCAACGGCCCGTACACGCGTGCCTACGTTCACTATCACTATGGGTGGCCTCGCGTATGCGTACTCGTAGTGGTACGGGCCGTACACATGCCTGTACGCTCCCTATCACTATGGGTGGCCTCGCGTATGCGTACTCGTATTGGTACGGGCCGTACACACTCCTGTACGCTCCCTATCACTATGGGTGGCCTCGCATATGCGTACTCGTATTGGTACGGGCCGTACACACGCCTGTACGCTCACTATCACTATGGGTGTTCTCGCGTATGCGTACACGTTGTGATAGGGAGCGTACAGGCGTGTGTACGGCCCGTACCACTACGAGTACGCATACGCGAGGCCACCCATAGTGATAGGGAGCGTACAGGCGTGCGTACGGCCCGTACCACGACGAGTACGCATACGCGAGGACACCCATAGTGATAGGGAGCGTACAGGCATGCGTACGGCCCGTACCACTACGAGTACGCATACGCGAGGACACCCATAGTGATAGGGAGCGTACATGCGTGTGTATGGCCCGTACCACGACGAGTACGCATACGCAAGGCCACCCATAGTGATAGGGAGCGTACAGGCGTGCGTACGGCCCTACCACTATGGGTGTTGTTGCGTATGCCTACTCGTAGTGGTACGGGCCGTACACATGCCTGTACGCTCGCCATCACGATGGGTACACATCCGGCAGCACTCCCATAGTGATATGGGAACGTACACAGGCCCTCTTCGCAGCAGTACAGCGGTTTTCACACATCACAGTGGTGACAGGCGGCACACAGGTAGGGATAGGGCGGACATACTTGTCCATGGATGGACATACTTGTCCATGGATGGACATACTTGTCCATGGATGGACATACTTGTCCATGGATGGACATACTTGTCCATTAATTGACATCAAGGCATCGTCTGTGCATTACTACATGTGTGGGGCACAGGTGTGACGGCCTGTGATGTGGAACATTACTCCTGAGTAGAGAAGGCACCAGATGCATGATGAGATGTATACAGATGTACTGTGTGATGGTGCAATGTGTGCCAGGCATGCCCTTGACTCCTTTGACATGTGTGCATGTCGTACTCCACACTTGGGGTGAGCGTCACTGGCATGGCACGGACACCAACACACGGAAGTGTCCCCTGATGCCCGGTACTGGGGTTACCACACCTGACTTGTCACTACCCACGGTGCACAATGTGACTATGTCATGTATGTGTGGGGGCTTCCCATCAGGTTGATGTTGGAGCACCCTCAAAAGCTGCAGCCGTTGCAGCAACCAACATGTGTCTGTGTGTAGATTGTCATTGCACACTGTCCCGCACACCATGCCACATGTGGTATCGGATGTGAGGTGCACATGTATGCATGGGACACGGAGTACTGTGACAAGGACATGTCTGCATCCTCACAATGAATGTGTGGTGAGTCATGACATGTGCACCTTCATGGCAAGGTGTGTGGGCTGTCCCAGTGTAATGTCATGTGACCTGTGGCTCTAGTGTTCCGCTACCAGTCTCTGCAATCGGCATCCTACTTCTGCTGATGTGTGGGCATATGTCACTCCTGTCTTGCGTCTGGCTGTTCACTTGCACTGGGACACAGCTATTCCCATGGCATGGCATGGGGAGGTTCTCAATCTCCGTGTGTAGCTGGGTCTTGGTAGGAGTGTCACCTTGCATCCATACGTGTCCTGGGCATGTAGCACATACCTGACTCCCTATGTAGCATATGTGTATTGACAGATTAACATGTGCTCAGTACATATGAATAGTTGTCGTAGTGCACTCACTCTTCCTTGTCACTTCCAAATTACTGCAGAGCGCCGCCTCTTGCCCGACCAATTACGGACTTGGCTGCCATGCGGGAGAATGACAGCATCCGGCTCTACCGCTTCACCCAACCGTTGATTCTGGAGTTGACGGCGAGACTGGCACCACACCTGCAACCGCAGCACAGGTATCCTATGGCACTGACACCCCAGCTGAAGGTAATGGCTGCCCTACATTTTCTTGCCACGGGTACCTTTCAAAATACCATAGCTCATGTTGGTGGCATGTCCCAGAGCATGTTCTGCCGTGTGCTGCATGATTTCTTAGAGGCCATGTTGATTCACCTGGATGACTTCATCAAGTTCCCAACCCCTGAACAGTTGAATGCGGTCAAGCGTGGATTCTATGCCCTGGGAGGGATGCCCCATGTCATTGGGTCCATAGATGGGACACATGTAGCTTTGGTACCACCACACACACGGGAGGTGGCGTACCGCAATCGGAAGCACTACCACTCCATCAATGCCCTTGTGGTGTGTCAGTCCAACATGGTGATTTCACATGTCTGTGCTCGTTTTCCAGGATCAGCACACGATGCCTACATCATGAGGCGTAGCAGGATGCCTGAAATGATGATGCAGCTGCGCAACGAAAGAGCATGTGTTGTTGGTGGGTACAGTCTGTCTGTCCTGTAATTTGCATAGCCTACCAGCATGAGCGCTTCACCAGTTCTAACGATGTCCATGTGCTTCCTATGTAGGGGACGCTGGCTATCCCAACATGCCATGGCTGCTCACACCTCTCCGCAACCCCATCACGCCGGCCCAGCTCCGCTACAACACCGCCCATGGCCGGACAAGGCGAGTGATAGAGAGGATGTTTGGCCTGCTGAAGAGCCGATTTAGGTGCCTACACAAGACCGGCGGCGCGCTCCCATATGCCCCTGCGAAGGTCTGCAAAATCTTCATGGTCTGCTGCATGCTGCACAACATGGCAGTTGAGAGAGCTGTGCCACTCATCCTGGATCAACATGACGAGGACCATCCACCCGTGGAGGACGAAGGGCTTGGCAATGGGGCTAGTGATGTGGAGGATGTGGAGCCGCAAGAGGACATCCGGACTCGGCTCATACGCGACTTCTTTGCTTAGTGGTGAGTACCAGTGTCTGAGTGTGCACGCATTGGTCCCCGTGTGGCATGTGTTGTGATGTGTGTCTCCACCTGCATGTATGGCACGTTAGTCAGAGGTGTGTGTGGGTGTGTCACTGGAGTTATGGTGCCAGTGATGGTTGTATTTCCCCAGTCATAATTGTGACCTAGCATGTTGTCATCCATACATGTGTCGAGTAAATGCACATGCAAGTGGCTGTGCTTTTTGTGGCTGACTTCCTGTGTGTCTCTCTTCCCCAGGTACTTGCGCATGCCGTCTGCTGGTTGCATTGTTGTGGCACTGCTATTCCTCATGGACACGTCATCGTGGGCTGACTCAGCGTTACAGGCACGGACACGTTTGGAAGTCTCCATAGGGTAAGGGATGCATCAGGGGTGTATTGGGTGTGGCAGTTGTTCACGATGTATGCACACTACCCCTGTCGATGTTTGGTTCCTCTGCAGCCATGTAGCATCACCATGGTGCACATGACATGCAGCTGGGTACACCTGAATAGATGGTCAGACTTGTTGACAGTCATCAGTGATGGGATAGTGGATTGTGATGATGGCATCAACGTGTGTAACACTGCCCTCGGACACATACGGTTTGCATTGGCTTGACATGGTGTGGGACTTCCACATCAGCGGATCAATGGTGTATGGCAGTCTCTCCGTGAGCAGCTGTGGGTGTTTAGCTGTTAGCCGACAATTGTATGCCAGTTCCATGGCTAACACGCATTTGTGCTGCAGAAGGGGGGTTCCAGTGTTGGACCCACATGTTACTCCACAAGATGTGTTCATGTGTACTTCAAGTTGCCTCTGCAATCCCGAAAACATGACTAATAAAGGTGTCCCTATGCCTCCAAGGTGCCTCTTCTCCATCAATGCTGGTCTGTTGCCACGGTGCATCCAGCTTGTCTGGCATGGTTTTCCCTGATAGTGGCTATGTGTCAATGTGTCGAGTAGCAAGATGCAAGCTGTGTGTGTGGGCTGAGACTGTGTATTGGGCATGATGTCTATGACTGTGTGGGTATTGTGACATGTGCCATCCCCATGCATCCAAAGTTGGCCAGGCCCCCATTCTCTGCATCCACCGGACTCAAGCTTGCAGGACATGGTTCTGCCACCTGTCTACACATACCTGGGTGCCCCCCAGGACCCTGGACATGATCCCTGACCTCTGCGCATGACTGTTGCTGTACTCAATGTGTCTGTCAGCACGGTTGTGCGGCCACCCCCTCAGCTGGTTGGGCCCATCACGGGTGTGTATGGTGCGCCATGTCTGTCTTGCCTAATACACTGTGACCCGTGTGTCCTCTGCCAGACTCAGGCCCCAGGGTGTGGATGGTTGGAGTCAAAAGAGAGCTCAGGCATGTTTAGACTTTACAACACACATGTAAGGTAATAATGCAACCAGCAGGCATCTTCTCTTCATGGTGTGAATTTTTATTGGGGGGGGGGGGATAAAGTGAGGGGCTTTTCGGGAGTTTGGAATCCAAAGTTCAGTAGGGGAGTTGGTGTCCTTGCCAATGTAAATCCTCATAGTCCATGCCACAGTCTTTGTCAACATTGGTCAGACAGTGACCAGCAGGGCCATGTGGCAGAGAATGTCTCTTGATGCTGTGATGCTGTTGCTCCAGTGGGCCAGGTCCCAGGCCAGGTGTCCTGGGAGATGGTGATGTTGCGCCGACCCTCACGGTCTTTTCCGTGGACGACCCGCCCTCCTGCGGGGACCCTCAGAAGCAGGCCGTGACGACGTCTGGGATGCTCCATCGGATGTTTCCTCCTCCTCCTCCTGCTCCCTCCCTGTGGGTGGTGATGTTCTCCGCCTTCTGGCACAGGGAGGGTCGGCCATGTTGTCGGCCATCCGACGGAGTGTATCGTGAATTCCCGTGTACGCCGTCACGAGCTCAGCCTGTCCGTCCTCCATCCTCCGTTGGTGTTGCAGTAGACAGGCATGTAGCTCCGCATGTTGCTGGGCCTGCTGGGTCTTGATCCCCTCGAGGACAGACACAACCTGGGCCAGGCCCGTGGTGTCCTGCCGGTATGTGTCCAGGATGTTACGGACATGGGAAAATACCGGTTCCCCAGCCAACTGGTCAGGCTCGCGCCTCCGCCGTCCTCCACTCCCACCACCCCTGCCCACTTGCACCTGGCCTGCCCTTGTGGGTACATCGGGTCTCCGGGACCCCTGAGGGGTGGCATTGGCGTTGTCGCCTGCCTCCTCCTGGGTGCCCGGGACACCGTGTCCCTCCTGGCCAGCCTGGCTGCATTGTGGTGGTGGGGCAAGGATCCTGGGTGTCTCCTGGGATGTGGCAGGAGTGGGGGTGGTGGTTGGCACAGTTGTACCTGACGCAGGTGCTGCAGGTGGTTGGACACCAGAGGTGCCAGGTCGGTCGGGGTCGTCCACAGAGTGGTGAGAGTCGTCGCTGCCTGTGGGATCGGGCTCCCGCAGATCCGGATCCTGTGAGTCTTCCCCCCCAGTGTTGGGGGGTGAACCACGACGTTGACCTGTGTGTGAGAGAGACAATGTTAATTTTGGTCCATGCAACATCCATGTTTCATCAGTTTCAAAGTTGGCACTTTTCCTCTTGGAATTAGGATCTGTCTTGCATTCCACTCACAGTGCACTTGTGCATGGGTGTGTCCCTTGGACTCCACTTTGGCCCCTTTAAATATGTGTGGCACAGTCTTACTTGCTGCGTCAAGTGTGACTGCAGTCAGCAGTGGAGTGGGCAGGTGTGGCGAGCCATGCATTGGCGCCTTCCGTGTAGCACTGTACATGTGCACATGGAGTGGATCCACACACTTATATAATGCAGGTAGCTGTCGTTGTGCTCGTGAACAGGTTGTGACATGGGCCTGTGTTTTGCCATGGGGAAGAGGGGGGGTTCTGGCACTGGCCACCCTTGGCTACATGCACGCAGTCTACCTGCTGACGAGCAGACATTCCCACACACCACACGGCTGATTTGCTCTCCCTGTGTCTCCCTCCCTCTCTGTCCCCCTCTCCCTCCCTCTCTGTCCCCCTCTCCCTCCCTCTCTGTCCCCCTCTCCCTCCCTCTGTGTGTCACCCTCTGTCACCTCAGCCCAGCTTCCTAGACACACACTTTTTCCAGTCCTTTGAATGGCCCTTGGCTTGTTGCTGTGAGTTTGTTTCTGATCTCCAGGCACCCATTGGGTGTAGTGTCTGTGTGTGCGCTGCTGCTGTGGTTGTGTGTGCTGCCACTCTTTCACAGTGTTGGCTGTTCATTAGCTGCTGTCATGTGCAAAACAGTGCCTTCACCCCCATGTGTTGATGCAAGGCGTCCGCCATTTGCTGGCGAGTCTTTCCTGTATGGGGACACACTGTTTGTCTGGCTGTGACCTGGGCCATATGGGCAGTGGGCATTGTTGTCTGCTTCTGAGTTGCACTATGTGAATTTTGTGGCCCACCCTCCCGCCATCTGGGTTACGGTGTCATGTGTTGGTGTCTTCTGTGGCCTGTGACTTGACATTGTCCAGCTGGGTGCATGGGGCATGGTGGCGGCAGTGGCATGTGCGTGTTCATGGAGTGTGGTTGAGTCATGCGATAGGTTGGGGTGGTTGCGTGCCTGTTAGTGATTTTGGTTGTGGATGAGGTCCCCCCCATGTGAGGTGCGTTGGTCGTGTACTCACCCGGGTCTCGGAGTCCTCCTAATCCTTCGACTGCCTCCACCGGCTGTATGGACATCACCCTCTCCTCCCAGGGCTGGTAGTGTACGGGTCTGCGGGAGGGCCCTCCTCCGGTGGCGTTGGCCTGGTTGTGTTCCTCCAGCATCTTGGCTCGGACCCTCCTCCGCAGATCGTACCACCTGGCTTGGCATTCCTGCCTGGTCCTTCTGGTGTCCGCAACAGCATTCACAGCATCGACGATGGTCTGCCACATGGCTGTTTTTGCTGCAATGCTGGTCTGTCTGACCAATGTTCCAAAGATCTGTGGCTCGACTCTGAGGATTTCATCAACAAGGACCTCCAACTCTCGGTTACTGAACTTTGGATTCTTGTTAGTGGTCATGGTGAGGGGTGTGGGTGTGGATGGTGGGGGGTGTGTGTGGATGGTTGTGGGTGTGTGGGTGTGGTTGTGCAGGTGTGTGTGTGTGAATGTGATGAGGGGGTGTTTGTGGAGGTGGTTGTGTGGAGGTTTGCAAGTGTAAGGTGTGGTGAGGCTTGTAGTATGGTTCTGTGGTGTCTGGCAGCAGTGAGTCTGTTGCAAAGGCTCATGGTTTGTGTATGTGGGCCCTTTTTATTGGTCCATGGGTGGGTGTGGGGGTGGGTGTGGCTGTGTTTGAAGTTTGGGTGGGTGTGTTATAAGGAGTGGTGGTGTTTTGGGCCTCTGTTTGTTTTTGGCAGTTTCAGGTCAGTGGATGTGTTTTTTTAGTGTTTGTTGGCCATGTTTAGTGGCTTTGTGCCATTCGAATAGTGTATTCTTGTGTTGTTTTGTTTTGTCCTGGTTGTGTACGTGCGTTTTGAGCGTGTGTACGGTGTGTACATGGGCCATTTAGTTGTACGGTGCTGTCCTTGTGTGTGGCTTGGTATGACTCGTACATGCGGTTCTGATGTTGGGGCCTGGGGTGCGCTCCGTACTTAGGAGGTTGTGTTGGGGGTGCGACGGGAACGTACTGGGGTGTACATGGACGTTGGTACGACACGTACTGGGGTGGAGGTACGACTCGAACGTACTGGGGTGTACATGGACGTTGGTACGACACGTACTGGGGTGGTGGTTCGACTCGAACGTACTGGGGTGTACATAGATGGTGGTACGACACGTACAGGGGTGGGGGTTCGACTCGAACATACTGGGGTGTACATAGACGGTGGTACGACACGTACAGGGGTGGGGGTACGACTCGAACGTACTGGGGTGTACATGGACGTTGGTACGACACGTACTGGGGTGGGGGTTCGACTCGAACATACTGGGGTGTACATGGACGTTGGTACGACACGTACTGGGGTGGGGGTTCGACTCGAACGTACTGGGGTGTACATGGACATTGGTACGACACGTACTGGGGTGGGGGTGCGACGGGAACGTACTGGGGTGTACATGGACGTTGGTACGACACGTACTGGGGTGGGGGTACGACTCGAACGTACTGGGGTGTACATGGACGTTGGTACGACACGTACTGGGAAGGGGGTTCGACTCGAACGTACTGGGGTGTACATAGACGGTGGTACGACACATACAGGGGTGGGGGTTCGACTCGAACGTACTGGGGTGTACATACATGGGGGTCGGACACGTACAGGGGTGGGGGTTCGACTCAAACGTACTGGGGTGTACATAGACGGTGGTACGACACGTACAGGGGTGGGGGTACGACTTGAACGTACTGGGGTGTACATGGACGTTGGTACGACACGTACTGGGGTGGGGGTGCGATGGGAATGTACTGGGGTGTACATGGACGTTGGTACGACACGTACTGGGGTGGGGGTACGACTCGAATGTACTGGGGTGTACATGGACGTTGGTACGACACGTACTGGGGTGGGGGTTCGACTCGAACGTACTGGGGTGTACATAGACAGTGGTACGACACGTACAGAGGTGGGGGTTCGACTCAAACGTACTGGGGTGTACATACATGGGGGTCGGACACGTACAGGGGTGGGGGTTCGACTCGAACGTACTGGGGTGTACATAGACGGTGGTACGACACGTACAGGGGTGGGGGTACGACTCAAACGTACTGGGTGTACATGGACGTTGGTACGACACGTACTGGGGTGGGGGTTCGACTCGAACGTACTGGGGTGTACATGGACGTTGGTACGACACGTACTGGGGTGGGGGTTCGACTCGAACGTACTGGGGTGTACATGGACGTTGGTACGACACGTACTGGGGTGGGGGTTCGACTCGAACGTACTGGGGTGTACATAGACGGTGGTACGACACGTACAGGGGTGGGGGTTCGACTCGAACGTACTGGGGTGTACATAGACGGTGGTACGACAAGTACAGGGGTGGGGGTACGACTCGAATGTACTGGGGTGTACATGGACGTTGGTACGACACATACAGGGGTGGGGGTTCGACTCGAACGTACTGGGGTGTACATACACGGGTGGGGGTGTACATACACGGGGGGTACGTCTCGGACGTACGGGGGCGGGGGGGAGTGTTGGGCGCGTATGCGGGCACATGTCTCCATGGTTGTTATGGGAGTTCGGTGCGGACGGTGTTTTTTCCATACGGTTGTAAGATCGGACGCACGGGATGGATCGTGATTCCTCGGTCGGACTTCACCATTCACATTTGTACGGTAAATCGTCCGAGGACGTGTCGGACACATTTTCCGGCCCGAGGACGTGTGGGAAATCATTCCCGATGCGGTTCGTATGGACTTTTTACCATGCGAATCGTGATTGCCAGTTCGTACGGCACTTGTACGATTCGTACGGTAAAAAGACCGGATACGAGTCGTACGGGAATTTTTTTTACCGGATCGTAATTGGCACCAAAATATCCAGCAAGATGCACAGGAATTCTTAATGTATATGCTTATGGTACTGGAAGATGAAGGGGTAGAAATAGAAAATATGTTTGGTCTCTCTTATAAATGGGAACATTGTTGTGAAAACTGTATGAACACATGCAGCACTAATGTTGATTTTGGAAGGTTCATACATTTAACATTACCAGAGAGTAAATCAGTGACTTTTAGTAAATTAGTTAAAGATGCAAATCACAACATGGAATGTTCTCAATGTAAATCAGAAATGTTAGCAACGCTATTTTTAAAGAAATATGGACAGTATATAATTTTAATGATGCAACGTTGTAGAGCGGACACTTTAATAAAGAAGTTTGTAGGAAATCAATTATCAATATCAGGAAAGACTTTTGTTGCAGTTGCAATAATTTTCCATGATGTACCTTCTATAACTTCTGGTCATTACTAGGCCTGGGCTAAATTTCCGTTCCGCTCGCGGAAATTGCGATAATTTGACATTTTCGCGTTCCGCGGAGAGCGCAAAAATGTCAAAATTTCAGCATTCCGCATCTTAGCGATAATTTGGTTCTTGCTCGTGCTGTAAAATAATACATTCCCGCGCGCGCGCGATCGCCTTACCTGAATCCCCGCGTTCGCCGACAAGTTTTCCCGATCCGGTCGCATTCTCCACGAGATGTTGGATTGTTGGTAGCCATTTGCGCTGTCTTGCGACAGTTCGCGCCCGCAGTAACGTCATGCGTCGCGCGATCACGTCTTTCTTCTCACGATCATGCACCGCGAGAAGAGTGAAAACAAGATGGCCGCACCCTCAAGCAACCGCATGGGTAAGTTGGCGAGCCGCGAACACGCAGAAAATACCGCGAACGGGCGGGAAAAAAACTTCCGCATCTTTGCGATATTTCCGCATGTTTGCGGAGATTTTAAACATTTTCACGATAATTTGCGAAAGTCGCTTTCGCAAGTTCCGCCCACCCCTAGTCATTACAGTTTATCTAAAATGTGAAAAAGGCTGGACACTGTGTAATGATTCTCAATTGATTTTCAAGCAACGTTTGCCTGCAGAATTACCAAATTCCTACTTAATTTTTCTAAAACCAAAATTTTAGATACAAATTGCAGAATCTGAAGAAACCATTATTTCGATTTTATAGGATTACCATTGGATATTTCACCTAAAAAGGATTTAAAAATTACCATTTGGCCTCATGGAAAGGTAAATGTTTCTATTGTGGACTTCTTTGACAGATATTATTTTGGTGTATGTGCTTAAGCAACAAGATTTACAGACGTTATTTATTGCAAATAGTTATTGTTCTTAGAAGATATTTTTAATATATACGTTACATTTCTATCAAGGTATGTTTTACTGAGGATAGATTCAGGGCTTTTTTAAACAATCTTTCAGATTGTTTATTTTTTTGCCCGCTGTTAAGTGATGAATGCAATTGATATCACTATTTTCAGTGAAATTCAATATATTCTGAAAACAGCAAAAAAAGGGCAAAAAATTACTTTGTTAAATATGAAAATATGTGTACTGTATTCTAAAATGTATTGTTAAATATTACTACTTTTTTCTTTTTTTTCAGATCTAGAAAGAACATTTAGGAAATTGAATCCATTTTTCTTGTAATTAAAAAAAACATTTATTTCTAATTAAGTTATTTTGTTGGTCAGGTAAGTTTAAAATATCTGTATTTCTCATCCCTTCACTTTCATGCTCCCTTTTCTTCACTTCTCCTCACTCTGCTTTTTTCATTCCCCTTCCCTCTCTCTTCTTCCTTTACTGCTCTTTCGTAACTCCCTCACTCCTTCTCTACTGCTCCCCTAGGTTTACTGCCTCCATCACTATTTTTTCAACCATGTTTCTCTCCCTGTCTCCATATGTCTCAGTCATTCTAACTGCCTTACTCCTTCTCAGTTCCTTGCTCTCTGTCTCTGTTTCTGTCTCCCTCCTTTTGTCTGTCTTACCCTTAATTTCCTTAACATCTCTGTTTCTACCACTCCTCCTCTCTCCATCACTCATTTTCCATCTATGTTAATTTTTTAACCTTCACCGTCATTCTCCTTCCCTCACCTTCCCTAACTGTCACTATCCTTTACTCATAGTCACTCCTATTCTCCTACTTCACTTCCTCCTGGTTGTATCTCACACCCCTTCACCTTTTCGCATTCTGTCCTTCACTCTCCCTCACTCTCCTTTGCTCATTGAAATCCTGACTCCCTTTCTCTCACTCCAGTTTCCTAAATCCCTCCATCCCCTCACTCCCCATCTCTCACTTTCCCTTACCCCCTTTTCTAATCCTCATACCCCTTATCTCACCATCACTCCACTTCTCTTACTTTCAATCCCTTTACCCAGCTGTACTTCATCCGCTTCATCTGTTACTCTCCCCTTTCCTATTTCCGTCCCTTACTCCCCTTTTCTCACTCCCCCTCCATCACTCTCCATTACTCACTGCCATTCCCTTACTCATTCACTCTTCTTACCTGTATCCTCTACCCTTAGTCCTTTTGTTGCAGTCAGTCTTTCACTTCCCTTTCATGACTGATCATACTTTCCTTTTCTCACTCATTCTGTCTGTCCTTTCCTCCTCTTCACTCAGTCATTTCAATCATTTCAATCATTCATGTATACACTACACATTCATTCAATAAAATTACAACACAGTATATTAGGAATATAGCTCTTCTTGGAGAAGTGAAGTGAGTTCTGAAATGAGTGATGTAATATGTGACGTCATCAGCAGTGGGTTGCGGTCGCTTGAGTTATAGTTAGCTGAACTAACTATAATGGGGGAATTTCAATGGTTTTGTACGAGTGAAATGTCCAGCTAACTATAACATGTGTGAAACCTATGGTTTTTTGAGTGAATTTGCAAGGTTTTTTAACTGCTAATTCCTAACTATAACGTGTGTGAAACCTATGGTTTTTTCAGTGAATATATATATATATGCAGAATCTCATCTCCTGTACCAAGTTTGAATGAAACATACATAACCCACTACAAGGTTGCCAGCGTGTGCCACTCAAAAAATGAATTTAATCCTTTCTCCACAGTTCTAGCTGACCAGATCCATCTATTCTTTTTGAGTGTGAGCAGACGATCGACATTATGCCTTCTCCTTGAACTCTTAACAATCTCCAGCACAAACCATTTCATATCCGCAGGAGTATGTGATTTGTCCAAATAGTGCTCAACCAAAGGTGCAGTTGTAATTTTTCATTGAATGCAAGATTGGTGCTGCATGATATGTTTCTTCACCTCCTGTGTAGTTTTGCCTATATAGAACAAAGAGCACGGACATTGTATACAGTAGATGACATTCCTGGTCTACTACTACTACTAAAATCTACTCTTTCTCATTTAAACTACATGATTTTACCACAAATGTAGTTGCACAAGCTGCACATTGTCCAAAAGGATAGTGTCCCACTATAGGCGTTAATCCCCATATATTTTGCAGGGTTGTAGGAGCTGGATCTCTATATGCTTTTACTAAGTGATCTCTGAGATTTCTTGCTCTTTTGAAAGCGAATCGAGGTCTATTTAATTGTGGTTCGATTTTCTGTATAAGGTGCCAGTTCCTTAACACTATATTTTTTATTGTATTGGACTCAGTTCCAAAAGTTGTTACACAGGTTATAGAATCATACTCATTTTCCTGATGAGATTTTGCCTGTCGATCATAGTACCAAGCCCGTTTCAACGAGCGTTTCACCAATCTATCGGGATAGTTTCTCATCACCAGCTTAGATTGTAAAACTTTGGCCTCTTTAAAGTAATCCTCCCTCTTGGTACAATTCCGTTTAACCCGTAAAAATTATCCAAAAGGGAGATTATTGCGTAAATTACACGGATGATGGCTCGTGTATTTTAATAGCGTATTTCTCGCAGTTGGTTTGGTGAAAAGGCTTACTGATAATTCACCCACATTTGGAATGAGTTAGGAATCCTAACTTTACTACTACTAAATCCCTTTTGTGAATACTGAAAGTCTTAAAGTTAGAATTTTGTCTCAGTTTCGGAGTAGAAAAGTTAGGAATCCTAATTTTACTGATACTAAATGCCTTCTGTGAATGACAAAAATAGTACATTTAGGATTTTGTCTCAGATTAGTTCTGTGAATCGCCCCCCTGATCATCAACTTCAATCCCATCATGACCATTTCACCCCACTCTCTAATGGCATCCTAAACAAGCACACCCAACAGGTCATGGAACAACTTCAATTTAGACTCCATTATGTTAGAGTTATCCATGAGATGGTCACTGGAACCTCTGACAACTGTCAGTCAGTTCCAGGTATGGATCTCCATTACCTCTAAGCAAGTGTTTTCCTTCAAAGCTTCATGAAACTGAGCACACCATCGGATGGCCAGCCGGCATCAAACTGGCATAAAGTTACAAACAACATGACTAGCTCCCTTGCAAACAGTGAAGAAAAAATCACATTTAGAGCATGAAATTACAGCTCATTTCTTACCCATCATTCCAAACTAACAGAACATATCTAAAAATATTCAAACCAAAGACTGTAACTCAAACAGTGCAAACCACTTGCAGGAGCTTTGTAGCTAATAAATGTGTTACTTCCTTGAAAAATCTGTCTGTGTGGAGACTCACTTTTAATTGTAAGCAAGCAGTGATATTTGTCTTATACCATACATTCCCAACTTTTCATGATTGACATACTTTCTGTACAAGGAACTACAGAACACTTCATATCTATCACCATTGACAGGTCACCAACTTACCCATTGGACCCCAAATATAAAAAACATACTCCTAACATCACATGCTGACATACCAAATAGAGTGAACATCAACATAAATCCTCTCAAATAGTGTTCACTAATGAACTAAAGGCACCCTACATTAATTCAATACTAAAGAAGCAAGAACCTCATCAATTGGGCACAACAAACTATTGGCCAATATCTCATGGTCCATTTCTGGGGAAGGCAATCATAGGCAGTTTTGAGTCTAAACACTCGTTTCTTCAAGCAGATGTACCACCTCTGAGACAAACAAATGTTTTTCTATCCTGAAAAAGGAACTGAATTTACACTAATTGAAATTGGGAGTGAATTCAAGGATGCCCTATTATCCTAACCTATCATTTGTAATTGACACTGATAACCATCAACTCCTAATTGAAATACTAAGTGACATAGAAATTTAAAGCACCTAAACACCTATCTGACAGCCCAGTGCCACCAATCCACCTAAATCTAAGTCCTCAGAAATAGATATGCTAACTTCTAGAACATGGCAAAATTATGACCCCTTCACCTTTGGCTTAAGGAAATTGGAACTCCTTTAAATTCAAATACACAATTAAAGAACCTCCAAACTCAAGTTAAGCAAATTACTAAAAGTGCCTTTTATGTCATGAGAAGCCTATGATAGATTTCCCCTCACCTGAGGCTGTTTCATAGGGTCCTGTTCTCAGGTTCCGTCAAGCCTCGAATATGCTAATTGGGTTTGTATTAACCTCTTCAAACACCTAATTAACAAACTACTAGAAATCCAGACACTACAGCCAGGAAAGTGCTAAAGCCGAGCCAGCATGATAAATTCACTCCTGCCCTTCAGGGCCTGCATTTGCTCAGTGTTCCAAGCAAAGATCTTGATTTCCCACATGACAGGACCTATTTCACTACAGTCCAAACTCAGGCTTTACTGTTAACGAAGAAACCTCAGATCAAGAATGGACTTTAAACTGACCATTTCACCTTTTAAAATAAATCGATTTGATTGGAGATCATTGTCTGTATGACATGCATGCTAGGAAAATGCTTCAGAAATAAAAAGGATAATCATAAGATGTTGATCTTATTTCAGTGGGGAAGGCATTCCAAAGGTTGGGAGCAATGAATTAAAAACTGGCTCCTCCTTGTCTCTTCCTCCTGAACTTAGAGATAGACATGTAGTTCCATTGGGTAGAGAGGAAAGAACGCTTACGGGTGTAATATGTAGTCAGTAGGTGATAAAAGAAGGGCTTTTATTTTGAAAGGCTTTGAAAGTGTAGCATCCTTGTGAGAGGCTGGCTCAGTATATGATATACACTTATGTAAGTGGACACCTTGCACTGATCTAGACAACCCTTATGGTGATTTATTGGCCTTAGACAACCTTAGAAACTCTCTAAGTGGTAGCTGTGGAGAGCAGCCTTAAGACGTAGTCCAGAAGGAGTGTAAAGCAGCTTGTTTTACCAGAACATAATCTTATTGTTATAGATTAAGAGAAAACACAGTATATTTATAAAAATATGTATTTATTATAAGACACTCACTAACACATACAGATTTCTCCTAGCCAGAGATATACACAATGCACACAATACTTTGCAAGAAAAACAGGTAAGTAGAACAGAATATACAGTGGTCCCCAGGGGGAGACCAACCCATATACTAAAATAGTGGTATGTGAACCACAACTCGAGCCAAGACAATACTCAGAGGATGTAGACGAGCCGGGTACCCAAGGAACCACCCAAGGTAGATATTTAGAAGCCCCACGGAGGCTGTGTACAAGTGTAGGAACACAACTGCGTTCTCCATACAAATCAACATGTAAGTCGCAGTTGCAATTTTAAAGAAGGAGGCCCCTTCCCAGAGGAGGACTTCAGAAAGATGCTGCTGCTGAAGAAGGCGAAAGTGTTCTGTGGAACCCAAAGGTGGATTCAGATGTGAAGAACCTGCAAGCAGAGGGGACAGAGTCTATGCCACTCAGGAGTTATCAGGAGGCATGAAAGACAAATGCCCACCGATGTCGGGTGCTGCAGGCGTGCTGACGGTGACCTTGAACCTGCAGCTGTGTGGACCAGGCGATACCTTGGAAGGAGCCAAACACAAACTGACTCACATCGGATGTCGAGAGTTGAGGGGTCGGTGACTGGCAGGAGCACCAAAAAGCCTTGGCAACTGCAACCAATGAGGAAGTTGAAGAAGGTGCAATGTCAGGAACAGCAAGGTCCAGGAGACTCGCCGGCAATCAGAGGTGCCAAAAAGAATTCAAATGTGACCCTCGACAGGACCCACAGGTCCGAGGCACTGGAGTCGCAAAGGGACCTCCAGCAGCTTACCAAAGAAGCAGGCCCATGGTGCAAGAAATGTGGTGTGGTCAATGATTCTGGTCACTGGAGATGCTTGAGTGTGTGGCTAATTGGAGACCGAAGATCTTGATGGAAGGAAGCCAACAAGCCTTTGCCACGGCAAGTCGACGCAGTGCACAGGGGTTTGGTTCCTGCAGTTCCGACGGGGGATACTGGCTTCAAACTTGGTGAGAGGACAGGGCAGGCCTCGAGAGATGTGGTCAACCACCACCTGTGTTGCTGAGCCTCTTGGAGTCCATGGGAGCCCAGGATAAGCAGACGGGTTGGTTAGATGCTATGGCTGCAGATGCAGGGAAATCACTCCTTCACTTCAAGGGAGATTCCTTCAGGTGTCGTGGATGGCCACAGGGCTTGAAAGGTTTTCTGTATGGAGCACAGGCACTGACGTTGCAGCAGACAAGCAGGGTGAAGATATCAGGAGCAGCAGGAGCCTTCCCGGATGCAGCCTTGATGCCCAGAGCGAAGTCCAGGGTGCCCAGATGGTCGAAGCTGAAGTGGTGTCTGAATTTTATCGTGTCCCATGACGAATCTAGGGACCCATCCTCAGGTAAGCTCTTATGTACCCTTAGGAAAGGGTTGGGATGATTCAGGGTTCCCTCTCAGGGGAGGGGTAGACAGGGGAGAGGATAGTCCCATGTCCTTTGTCCAGTTTTGAGCGGGAGCCAATAGCTCCCCGAGCTGGTTTGTACTGGAGTATGCAAGGAGGGCACCATATGTTCCCTTCAAGAAGACTGAGTGGCGCTGGCAAGCGCTTCCACCTGGCCCCAGTACACTAAACCCTGTCTTGAAGGTGGTCGAAGGGAACTCCATCCTAGATGCCTCCCAGTCTGGATTCCTCAGAAACCACAGCACCGAGACCGCCCTCCTCGCCGCCACTGACGACATCCGCATGCTACTGGACCAGGGACACACTGCAGCCCTCATCCTTCTAGACCTCTCCACAGCCTTCGAAACCGTTTCACACCGCACGCTCGCAGCTAGACTTCACGACGCAGGGATACAAGGAGCCACCCTCCACTTGATCCAATACTTTCTTTCTGGCAGAACCCAGAGGATCAGACTTCCTCCCTTCCTCTGCGAACCCACTGATATCAACTGCGGAGTACCCCAAAGCTCATCGCTCAGCCCCACACTCTTCAACATTGATATGGCCCCCCTCGCCGCCATCGTCAGACAGCATGGGCCCAGCATCGTATCCTACGCCGATGACACCCAGCTCATCCTCTCTTCTTAAAATTTTTTTTTTAATTGAAGCTTGATGAGCAAAAAACATATAAGAGCAACATAGTAATCATGGCAAAAGATACAAAAAAGGTATTCCAAAAACAAATAGGGAAGGGTACTTATATAAAATCAGAGAGCAATATGCATAAAGAAACATGGCTAGAGGGCACATTGAATCCAGAAAGGAACCATGAAAGAAAGAGAAATAATCAGAACCCAAATGGCGTCTATTCACTGAGCCACTGCACCACTGGAGCCCAAATCTTCTGACCCCACACCCGCCTCTTTCTTTCCCGTCTACACCAAACTGCTAACTCCAAATTGTAGAGAGATAGAATCCTCGCTCTCCAATTAATGAAGGTCGGCGCATCTGGACTAATCCATTGTGATGTAATACAAAGGCGGACTAAGGACATAGCAATAAACAGAAGGGCTGATGCATAACAAGATCTCCCAGGCGGTCCGTTGTTTTCTAACCCACAGACCACCATCTCGGATGAAAGAGTAACTGATATCATAAGCCTTGAGTTGATGAACTGTTCTACCTCCAAAAGAAAGGACCCCAATTTAGGACAAGCAAAAAACATATGTATATCGTTTGCAGCTGGGAATCCACATCTCAGACATAAGTCTACCCCCCCCATTTAAAAATCTTCGCCGGGGTGTAATATAAGTCAAATAAGGCCATGAAGCATTGAGAGCGTAGGCTTCCAGAAATTAAAACCTTATTGGACAGTTCAAGTGCCTGGGTGATATCCATACCTGACACCCCTAGCTTAGCCTCCAGTTTGGTATTCTGCCGCAGGATATCGTCCGGAAGGCCAGATAGTAGTTGTTGGTAGATAGCACCAATTTTAGACCGCTTTGAGATTAATTCAAGCAAGATAATCCTATCAAATATAGTGATTGTTTGGACCTTAAATCTATCAACGAAGCTGCGAATCTGCAAATATTTGAAAAAATCATGTGTATTAAGATTAAACTTGTCCTTTAAAAAAGAGAAAGGGACAATTGCCCCATCCAAGACTAAATCCCCTAGAACTGCCAGACCAGAGGACGCCCATCTGAAGGTAATCTGTTCTTGAAAGATTAGGGGTAGAAGTCTAGCAGCTGTAAAAGGCGTAAAGAAATTAATATTAGGAATAGACCATTTGCATTGGATCTTGCGCCAAACAGAAAACATTGTCCCAATAACCTTGAACCTGGTCTTCTTATAGTAACTGGGCACAAGAATTTGCATCAAAATTTCCTTGGCTTCCTCTCCTAGTCCTATTTCATAAATTGAGGGTCTACAAGACAGCGGAACCACTGCCCTATCCCCAAACAGTGGTATGCCAAACTGTTGGATCAATGAAGACCAGAAATAAAACAGCAGATTAGGTACTGACCAGCCACCTCATTCTCTAGGAATGCACATCCACCTTGCTGCCCTGCGAGGGCGACGATATACCCAGAGAAATCTATTACAGGTCCTCTCTGCCCTAGCCATACTCGATTGAGAGAACTCAAGAGGAATGGTTCTAAAGAGGTATAAAAACTTTGGTAGGACCAGCATCTTTAAGACCTTGCACCTACCAAATAAAGAAAGATGTAAGTTATTCAATCTTATCAAAATAGAATTAACTGACTCAATCACTGGCCTAATGTTCAGATCTGGAATGTCACTTACTGAGGCATTAATTTTAACTCCTAGGTATATTGCAGATTGGATCACAGGGGCTTGAGACGGCCCATAGCAGAAGATTGGTTGACTTGGGTTTTAATAATGTTAAGTTTGTAGCCAGAAAGCTGACCATATTGTACTGCTAGGGTCTGAAACGCAGGGAAGGCCGATGCCACATCGTTGGTCAATACAACGATTTCGTCCGCATAGGCCAGAGCTTTATAATCTGTGGAGTTTACCCTAACCGGCACAATGTCCAATGAATGTTCAATTTTGTTTAAGAAAGGGTCAATATATAGGGCAAATAGCAGAGGCGAGCAGGGACACCCCTGCCGAGTACCCCTGCTGATGTTAAATGAGTTTGATATTAGCCCGGAGATAGATAGGGTAGCTACTGGAGCAATATACAATGATTGAATCGCACAAATAAATTCAGAGCTAAAGCTCTTCCAACGAAGAACCGCCCATAAGAATGAATGAATACATACTTATATAGACTTATATAGCGCATGGCTACCCGAGGGCATCCCAGCGCTTCCTGTGATCTCTTCTCACTAACTACTACTTACGGGAAGAGAAAAGTCTTCAGCTGCCTCCTAAAACCAAGATAGTCCTGCTCCAGACGAATATAGTGTGGGAGCTGGTTCCACAACATTGCAGCATGGAAAGGAAACCGGCGCCCCCCCATCCTTGCCCGTTTAATCAGAGGGACCACAAGATTTGTTACTGGATCTAAGAGTTCTATCAGTCCAATATAGCTGTACCATGGGCTCCATCAAAGGGGAACCGGCGCCTCCAAGTGACTTGTGGACAAAACACATGGCCTTGAACCTAATTCTCTCTAGAACTGGGAGCCAGTGCAACTGCCTAATGGCTGACCTAGCCGAGCTGCGTTTAGGGACATTCCTTAGGAGGCGGGCTGCACAATTTTGAACGGTCTGAAGAATCTGTATAGTTTTTAAAGGCGCTCCCAGATAGATTACATTTGCGTAGTCCAGCCGTGAAAGAACCAAAGCTTGGACCAGTAGCCGCCGCGCCACGAACGGGAGAAGGGGAAGAATCTTCCTCAATGACCTAAGGAGGCCATAGCAAGTGGCCGCCACTTTCCGCACCTGGGCTGTAAAATTTAGGTTGCAGTCAAACCATACACCCAGACTTTTGATCTGAATCTTGGGGGCCGGAGGGGGGCCGAGACAGCTAGGCCACATCGCGTCCAAGTTGGCAGGAGGAGCATGGCCTAAGATCAGAATTTCCGTCTTGGTCCCATTCAGTTTAAGGAAGGATAACTCCATCCACTGAGAGACCTTCTCCAGACAGGCAGTAAAAGTAGACTTACCTCTATCTTGATGACTGAGAGAGATGACCAACTGGGTGTCGTCGGCGTACATAACCGTGTGGATTCCCCACGGGGCTACCACCTCCGCGAGGGGCCTCATGTAGATATTAAACATGGTAGGGCTAAGAGAGGAGCCCTGGGGAACCCCACAGCGCAGAGGAATCTGACTGGAGAGAGCGTCCTCCTCAAAAACCACGAATGACCGATCAACCAAAAAGGACTGCAACCACTTAAGGGCAGTCCCCGCTACTCCTATCTCCCCAAGCCTCTGAATCATAATTTGATGAGTCACCGTGTCGAAGGCTGCGCTGAGATCCAATAAAATGATCGCAGCACAGCCTCCATTGTCCAGAATCTTTCGAGACTCTTCGACCACCGCAAGCAAGGCCGTCTCCGTGCCCTGATGATGCCTAAAACCTGTCTGAGTGGGGTGGAGGCGATTATTCTCCTCCAGGAAACCTGCAAGTATTGAGTTGGCATATTTTTCAGCTATCTTACCGATCCCCAGCAGCAAAGAAATGGGACGATAATTTGCCCAGTCTTCAGGATCTAAATGTGTTTTTTTAAGAAGGGCTTTAACTCTGGCCTGCTTCCAGAGCAATGACACCTGCCCAGTTCTAAGCGAGGAATTCACTACCTGCAGAATGACTGGGGAAACAGTCTCCCAAGCCAAATTAAAAATGGATGGTGGAACAGGGTCAGCTGGGGACCCAGATTTAAGTTCTCGCAAAAACCTCTGTAAATCCGGCAGAGTCAGCGGGGAGAAGTCTTCCAGCATGACCTGACCGATAGGCAATGGGGTACTTATCGTCGCAGATGTCTGAGGAAAGTAGAGTAGATGTTATCAATTTTTATTTAAAAAAAATCAGCTTTTTCCTCACACCGCTTTTGAGCGTCCCCCGGGGCAATGAGAGGAGATGGAAGGGTGAGCAGGGAATTCATGATTTTAAAGATTTCCCTAGGGGAATTGGATGCAGAGGCAATTTTTCGGTGATAATAGGAGGCTTGCGCGTTCTTTATTTCATTTTTATAGAGCTTAAGTGACTCTTTATACTTGGTCTTACTCGCCTCAGAAAAATCCTTCCTCCATTTCCTTTCCAAACGTTTACAGGATTGCTTAAGCAGTTTAAGTTCCTGGGAATACCATGCCTTTTTATTAGGGCCAATTCGATGGGAAAGTTCTTTCTTCGGCAAAACAAAGTCCAAGGAGGATTCTAGCCAACTATTAAAATTAGCATTGGCCACCGAAGGATTCGGATGAGGAGGAGGAATAGAGATTGCCAGGTTAGTGACCCAATTTTCCATGGAAAGTTTAGACCAAATGCGGCCGTTTTTTTTAGCTTTAACACATGGTTGTTTAACATCGCAGGCAGTCCAACTAAATGATAATAGAAAGTGATCCGACCAAGGGACCACGATAGCCTCCCTAAAACAATATTTGTGAGATTGGTGAATAGGGGATCAAGAAGATGTCCTAATTTATGGGTGGGCCCATGCACGATTTGCTTGAGTTGGAATGTTCCCAGCCCCTCAATAAGATCCTGAGAGATGGTAGAGTCCACTTCATCAAGGTGTACATTTAAATCACCCAAAATTGAGAAATTAGAGGAGAGACTTGCCCTGTTGATGGAAGTCTCAAGAAGATTATTACAGAAACTGGCGCATGTTCCAGGGGGGCGGTATATCAGGATCCCAGAGATGGTGCAGGTGGATGAGAAACATAACTCAAAAGAAAGACTTTCGCAGTTGACAAGGGGACTCGTGGTAGACCGACACCTATAAGAATTTCTATATATTATAGCAATCCCTCCCCCACGGCCACTGGCCCGATCTTGCCTTAGAATAGCATAGTTAGGGGGAAGAGCCTGAACCACGTCGGCATCCGAGTCCACGCTTGTCCAAGTCTCCGTTAAAAAAAGGACATCTGGAATCCTTTCTTCAAGGAGTAGATATATTTCGCAGGAGTGCTTAGGTAGGGAGCGACAATCCCCAGGCGACCCTGTCGAACGCCTTCTTGGCGTCCAACAGGATCAAACCGATGGGGAAACCAGTGAACTGTGCCCTGTCCAGTAATGCAATAGCTCGGCGAATATGATCGGCCGTATCCCTGCCCGGGATAAACCCGTGCTGACGCAGTGATACCAAAGGAGTAATGACCGAAGCTAGCCTAGTGGACAAGATTTTAGCATAAATTTTGCTGTCAGTATTTATAAGTGATATGGGACGGTATGAAGAAGGGTCAGGCTCCGGCTTATTTTTTTTCTTGAAGAGAATGATATTAGTCTGGCGCCAAGAATCAGGGATGGAGCCTTGCTGCGCGTCTCTGAGAACCAACAAAAAATCCCGCCGGACCTCTGCACAGAACAACTTATAAAGTTCCAGAGGAATTGCATCTGGACCGGCAGCACTTCCATTGGCTGAAGAGTTAATCGCAAGCTCGGCCTCGTCCCATTTTATAGGAGCAGAAAGAACTTCATTTTGTTGAGATGTAAGATGATGGGTATGTATATCCCGAAAAATGTTCCCTGTTTCCACCTCTGTATCTATGCCGATGTTGTCCTCAGAATACAATGTGTGATAAAACTTACGAAGAAACACCCATAACCCCCTCTGGTGTATCCTGAAGCTGGCCTAAATGATCTTGTATCTTGGAAATACGATTAGCTAGGTTCCTCTCCTGGAGTCGTTTGGCCAGAACCCTGCCAGATCTTTCACCAAACTCAAAAATCTCAGTATGAAACTGCTAAAATTTGGCAGCAAGGTCCAGGCCAAAGAACTCCAGCACACTAGCCCTGGTCCTGGCAACAAATGCCTGGTTTATGGCTGTATCCTGTCCATCTTTCTTCCATTTGACTAGTAATTTGTTCTTGAATCATCTTACGTTGAAAAACAGAAAAGTTCTGCGTATCTCCGCGAACCGCGGCCTTAAATGTGTCCCAAACAATGGTGCCGGAAGCTGTCCCCCTATTAATATTTAAAAACTCAGATTTCCACATCCTCATATGATCTAAATAGGACTGTTCCATTAAACGCTTCCTTTCAAATGTCCAGATCCTTGGAGGGCCATGAATTTGAGAAAACAGGCATTCAACGATCTAGGGATTGTGGTCTGATAAAGTTCTTGGAGGGGCTGAAATAGAGGAATCATCAGCTAGCTGATCCGTCATAAAAAAATAATCCAACAGGACCATTTTGTCATGAGGGGCCGAGTAATACGAGAAGCCATCTTGATTCTTGTTATGGTGGAACCAAAGATCAATCAGGCAATGCTCTTGAGTCAGGGCTTGAAGTGCACTAAAGACCCTGGGTTTCTTACCCCTATATCCTATATCACACAATATATTAAAATCCGCGGGCAGATTAATGTTTATGTCCCCACACAGACAAATCGGATGAGAGTATAATGCCAGTTCTACATTCAAATAATGGAAAACTTCAGGGTCATCTAAATTTGAGCCATACACCGTACACACTGTTAAGGATCTGCCGTTGATAATCAGCTCTGTAATAGCCCACCTCCCGGAATTATCTTGGCAGGTTTTCCTACAGACACCAATCCCCCTTCTCATTAGAATTGCAACTCCTCTAATTTTTGATGTCTGACGGGAGCACCCAACTAAATCAAACCCTGGAATTCTGAGAAGGTCCCGATCACTCCAGGGGACATGAGTCTCTTGCAAACACAGTAAATCAATGTGCAAAGCTGGAACAAGTTTTGAGAGCAATGCCCTTTTTTGCCATCATTAAGCCCACATATATTCCAAGAGGCTTAAGAAATCTTACCCTGTGCCATCTATTTTCCATATAGAACCAAACCCACTAAGTACACATAAAACAGCATTAAACCCTCCTTCAAGCCTTAGGCATGCCATATTAATGCAAAACCCTACAAAAGTGCCACGGT
Source organism: Triturus cristatus (assembly GCF_964204655.1). Classification (NCBI taxonomy): domain Eukaryota; kingdom Metazoa; phylum Chordata; class Amphibia; order Caudata; family Salamandridae; genus Triturus; species Triturus cristatus. The sequence goes on along the minus strand of NC_140592.1, from coordinate 204,975,337 downwards.
TATAGTATACATTCAAGCAAATTTTTACTTTTGGGGCCAACCCCCCTGCCCCCTCACCCCGAAGCCCCCCCCAAACCACCCTCCCCGATCCCACCCACTGGAACCCCCCCAAACCACCACCCCCTACGTGAGGCACCAGGACCTAGGTCCTTGTGATGGAGGAGCTGAAAGGAACACAAGGTACCCCGGCATCCACGCCAGACTGCTAATAATAATAAGGGGTACAATGCTGAGAAGAGAAGACAAAGAGAAAAAAAGAGAAAATAAAAAGCAACATTCGTATTCCTCTCCACTCCACTCCAGAACAACCCCCACCCTGCACTTTACATATGGAAGATCCAGAGTAGAGGAAAAAAATGACTTAGCAATAAAGCAATAAAGCAACATTACCCCCCTAAAGTGAGTTCAAAAAGTCTTGAGCCTGGATTTCAGAGACAAAGAATCTGGTTTGGCCTTGATAGATAATTTTCAATTTGGATGAGAAGAGCAAGAAAGCCTGGGCTCCCTTAGACTGAAACGGTGATAATAGCAGGCGGACCTGCCACCTCCGCTCAACCGTAGCCGGACATAGATCAGGTCTAATGAAAAACTCACACCCTCCGCCCCTCCGCTTCCTATCGGGCCGAGCCAAGTCATAGATCTTCTCCCTGGCCAGAAAGTTGTTTAAACTAATAAGGATGGCACGAGGTTTGTCTTCTAACTGGCCAGTGCGCTTCTTTTGCTTAAATGGAAAGCGGTGAGCCCGCTGAATTTCAGTTTGCCAGTCCCATTGTTTGACCTCAGGGAATGCTTCGCTAAAAAGATCTACCACAAACTGCCTAGTGTCCGACCCTTTGATTCCTTCCTGAACTCCAAGAATTCTCAGATTGTTCCGCCGAGCTCTGTTTTCAAGGTCCGTGAGCTTCCACACCATATCTTCTCTTTGGTTCTTTATGAGGTCTGTAGCTCCTCTCTGGGCAGCCATATCATCTTCAAGAGTAGAAATCCTTGCTTCCGCTTCCCCAATTCTAGAGGCAATCTCTCAGCTCATCCTCTCACTCAGAAAGAATCCCAAAGACACTAGACTCTGCTTTCGGGAAGGTATGAAGAATGTGGCAGCCTGGATGAAAGACAGCTGCCTGAAGCTCAACTCAAAGAAGACCGAGGTCCTCATCCTCGAATTCTGCACCTCCGCCTGGGACAACACCTGATGGCCTTCAGGAATCCACCCACTCCTACAGACCACGCACGAAACCTCAGCATCATCCTCGACTCCTCCATCTCCATGAACCACCAGATCAACGCCATCGCTTTCTCTAGCTTCAACTGCCTGCGCATCCTCCGCAAGACCTTCAAATGGATCCCCCTGACTGCAGAAGGTCTGTCACCCACGTGCTCATAAACAGCAGACTGGACTACGGCAACGCCCTATACGCAGGAATCAACAGAACTCTTCTTTACAAACTCCAAACCATCCAGAACGCCGCAGCCAGACTCATCCTCGGGACACCACGTCACAAACACATGGCCCAACACTTAAGAGACCTCCACTGGATCTCCGTTGAGAAGAGGATCACCTTCAAACTAACCCTGGGCATAGTATGCATAGTAACACTACACGTAGCTACGCGAAGTACACCTCAAACTGTGTAGTGCGTAGCTGATAGCACTGTGTGCTTGTCTGCTCCAAACAATAATTGCAAACGGCTTCTTGCACAGTGCAAGTTATGATAAAATAAGTATTTCTATCTTTATGTGCTAAAATGCATATAGTCATTTCACAAAAGTGAAAATGATAAATTAGCAAGCAGTGAGAGAGGCGATGATTTCGGGATCCTCCCTAACCTAGGGGGAGAACCAAGCTGATGCCTTGAAAACAAAAAGCACATCTTGAACGATTCGGTGGTGATCCCATCCTCTTAGGACCCCCCCAAGCACAGTTATTGGCAAAAATACAATCCCAACCAAAGGCCCTGCAAAGCATTATGGGACGAGATTAGCAGTGGGCAGTGAATATTATAGTGTCCAATATCAAAATAATTCTACAAAGAGCTGCAGTTCAACTAGTCGTTACTAGATGTCCCTCACGAGTCAAATGCGAAAGCCTTGAAATTATTATTACATCAAGCTGGAGTTTCACTCGTCGTTACTAGATGTCCCTCACAAATGCAAAAGCTTCATGAAAAGGTTTCAATGCTTTTTCATTTGACTCGTGGTGACTTATAGGTTTTAACTGTAGTGACCCTAAATATGGGAAGCCTTTATCTTTCGTAAGTGTAGTTACCCCCAGCTTACACAGGCTGCAATGGAAGGCCTGTAGTGATAGTTTACATGGTCTCCCATAGGTGGCATAATACATACTTCAGCCTATGGGGGACCTCTGGGGTTCATATGCCCTGGGTACCTTAGCACCATATATTAGGGACTGATAAGGGTGCCCCAGTATCCAATCTGGGATGTACCTAAGTACTTAGCGTAATAATTTAGGGGAGAAAGCAGAGAGACTGGGGTCCGGATTAGCAGAATCCCAGTCAGACTAGTCAGAAACAGCATAGCACCAGGCGAAAATTGGGGGTTACCAGAAAAGCAGATCCTACTTTCCTACAATCCTACTTTGAAAATTGTTCTTTGTTCTACAGGCAGCCAATGTAGATTTCTCATGAGAGGAGTGATGTGACAATGTTTATGGATAAGACGTGCTGTCTGGTTCTGAATGATTCAAAGCCCTTTGACAAGGCATTGAGGTAGTCCAGCTTAGAGGGTGTTGCATAATGGAACCTTAAGATGACAAGGGCAATACCTTCTTGGATGAGGGCTTCCAAAGTAAGACCTGACACTAACCACACAGGAAACAACAGCTGTCACACAGACACCAACAGAATCCAACAGATATATGATGTAACCTGTGTTTTATTTATCTGGTTACTTTCTCCCTAGCTGCTCAGCCAGTGTGAATGTGATGCATGGAATGTTGGTGTGATGGACATGAATGGAATGTTTAGGTGGCTGGATGCTTTAGTGTGATTGGAGTATGGGCTGAGCAGCAGGCAGCCTGCTCCTGGTGGGGCTGCATCTCTACAACTCAATTACATTTAACTGCACTCAGTAAATCTACATACAACTAGATCCTGGCTGTGGAGCTTGTCACTACAAATTTTTGGCGATGATTCTTGAAACGAAACTACGCGTGATTTAAAAAGGATTCTGAAACAAGAAATCTCTAAAGGAAACCTACAGAAACTAAGAAGAAACCTCTAGTTTGAAGTACGAGGCGTGCCAGCCCCACCAGTGTCTCTTTCACCAGACAGCCCCAGCCTGCTTGTACTTCATTGGGTTGAACATTTGGAATTTCTGCTTCTGTGACAGCTTGTGTGATCCTGAGCACTTCACCAGTGTCCCTATCAGTGGACAGCCCGAGCCAGGACATGCTCCTTTGGCCTTCATTTAAGGACTTCTATGTTAGTGGATGTCTGGTCTGAGCCTTACTAGTTCCACATCCTAACGTGTCTGCCACTATGATGTCTGCCACTATGATGCATCAGATTTTAAAGAAACTAGTGGATGCACTATTGATTCAATTTACATTTCTTTGTCAGTGTGAGGACTTCAAAGGCGCCACGCAGCGGTGTGGTTGTGTTCGTTTATGTGCTTTGGTGACACTTGCATTCAATTCCAACTTGGTTGAGGTGGCAGCGGCTAGAGCAAGACCTTTGCAGTGAGGAAAATTGGTGTTACATCCATTGGTAATCGTGTTGTACTTTGTTGGTCTCTGACAGCTTCCTGGACTAATTACAGTTTAACCGCAGTGGTGCGGTTTAAAAAAAGAGGCGCATCAGTGCAATGTGTGCAATTTCACCTGCATTTTGTGTTTGTGCAGTGCCCTCGGGGAATCATCTGTGTCGTCTATTCCTTGACTCATCTTCTGACTCAGCTTCTGACTGCCTTGGTAAGATTGCTTGCATTTGTGTGCCTTGAGCCATCCGGCTCTGCGTCTCCTGCGAGCCACCATTTTGGGATTGGAGACACCTCGCCATCACCCGAGATAAGAATTTTCCTGCAGTTTCTTGCCTGTTTGGATCGTTTTCTGCCAACCACGTGTTTTTCTAATAAAGTTTTCAAGTAAGCGCCACTAGCTTGATTTTGCATGCAAGATCTATTTCCTGGGTGCTGTCCTGTTTTCTGTTTTGTCGCCAACTTTGTTTCCACGATGTTTCTGCAGGCGGGATGTCAGTTAACTCTATGGATGGTAATCCTTGATGCCAAGTCTCTTTTTGTCTTTCTTCTGCCTACTCCAATGTGAGAGGTGGTATGTTTATTTTTGGCATTGTGTTCACCTCACTTTAATGAGCATTTCTGGACATTGTATTTTTCTTTTGAGATTTTCTGGTGGTTTCTGTAAGCATGACAACACACTGTCATTGGATATTGGCTTTTACGGGACTTTGTTTTTAAAGCGGAGTGCCATGCTTACAAGCATACAAGCATTTTGCTCCTACCGACTGGTTGGATCTCACCACTTTTGTCTTGAATTTGCAAGGGGACTTCCTTCCAAGACAGAGGTAGATGGTTCCATGTTTAAGTTTTGTCCATGAGGCAGTTCTCAGGTGAAAGGTCACTCACCGGTGAAGGGTCAGTTCAAAGAAGTAGGATATACAAGAGAAATAGACATTTAGGGGCCTATTAGGATGGTGGTCGGAAAATCTCCCCGACCGCCATGGTAGCGGGAAAACACCGCCCGCAAGGACCGCGGCATAACCGTGGTCCGATTAGGATGCTCCCCAGTCGAAATCTGACCGTGGCGGTCGGATTCTGGTGATTAACATTGCAACGGTTGCTGCTGCCAGCAGCACCGCCGCGGTGGGAAAAGGAGCATGTCATGCATGTCACTGCACTGTGTGGCAGGCACTGCAAGTGCTGGCAAATGTCCGATGGCAGTCCGGCGTTTGCCACCGCCGGCCCGGTGGCGGCCATCCACCCTCCATCCTAATAGGCCCCCTAGTCTTTACCCTTACAAGAGGGGTATTTTACGGGGTGTCTTTCCCCCGTCACAGTTGATGGGTTTTAGTCCATTTCAACCTTGTGTTCACAGTTCATGGGTGCAGTCACCTTGTGCTTCACATTTCTAGCCTCCACAGAGGGGTTGTAATAGGTACGAGTCCCATGTGTTCTTTTGTTCTGTGCATGTTTCTAGCCTCCACACAGGGGTTGTAATGGGTACGAGTCCCATGTGTTCTTTTGTTCTGTGCATGTTTCTAGCCTCCACACAGGGGTTCTAATGGGTACGAGTCCCATGTGTTCTTTTGTTCTGTGCTTGTTACTAACCTCCACATCGGGGTTGTAATGGGTACACGTCCCATGTGTTCCTTTGGTTCTGTGCATGTTACTAACCTCGACATTGGGGTTGTAATGGGTACGAGTCCCATGTGTTCTTTTGTCTGTGCATGTTTCTAAACTTCACACAAGGGGTTCCAATGGGTAAGAGTCCCATGTGTTCCATTCTTCTCCACTTTATGTTGCTAGCCTCTGCACAGGGGTTCCAATGGGTACAAGTCCCATGTGCTCTATTGCTCTGTACTTCATATTTCTAGCCTCTGCACAGGGGTTCCAATGGATACGAGTCCCGTGTGTTCTATTCTTATGTGCATGTTACTAACCTCCACATTGGGGCATAAATAATGCTATTTGTTTATTCACTCTACCCCTAGATCAGGGTGTCCAATGGGTATGTATCCCATTTTTGTGAATTACTTTTGCATACCCTTTATTTAGGGATATGTTGTTGTGTGTTCTATTCATGTGCCACATGCACTGTTGTCTGCCCCTAAGTCAGGATGGCTTTATAGATAGCAGTTAACTTTCTTTTCGTTCTTTCCACTAATTATTTTCTATTTTTATTTTGTGGAAGAAGGGAGGGTATGTTGTAACCTGTGTTGTATTTATCTGGTTACTTTCTCTCTAGCTGCTCAGCCACTGTGAATGTGATGCATGGAATGTTGGTGTGATGGACATGACGGGAATGTTTGGGTGCCTGGATGCTTGAGTGTGACAATTGGAGTATGGGCGGAGCAGCAGGCAGACTGCTCCTGGTGGGGCTGCATCTCTACAACTCAACTACATGTAACTGAACTCAATAAATCTACATAAAACTACATCCTGGCTGTGGACCTTCTCACCACAATATAATGTTTTTTTCTGTCTCTCAGTCTCCCCACCATTTACCAGATTCACTGGGATATGACAGCCAGTTGTAGAATTGGAAAAGAGGAATGGGATAAGAGAGCTAACATAGACTCTTGACTCCACTCTATGCCTCATCATTTCTAGAGTTAAGAAGGTCTACAGGTTGTGGTGGGGCCCTACGAGATAAAGAGGTATCTTAAGTAACTTGCAAATTGTACACCAAGTACTTTGAGAGGAAAATGGTACTTACTGAAAACTAAACACAAGTAAACAGAAATATTGTGGGATAACGTGCACTAAAACTTCCGCCTATGCTTAGAATAAATATCTCAAGCTTCCTCGCAGTTTAGTGGAAGAAGCGTATAGTTTGTATTTGACTTAATTGCAACTGCAAAATAATGAATACCATAAACATCAAATGTTCCTAAACCATTTAGAAGTATATACACAGATGGAAAAACTAATACTCTTGTGCAACATTCATAAATATTTATTCAAATGTAATTGTTCTAGAAAAATATGTCTTGTTACCTTTACAGTACAGATAATCGTCAGCAGCCAGTATTAAGAGAATAAATAAATGGTAAAAAATTGGTTAAAAAGTTCATTTCAGGGGAGGAGCCTAGCGCGCAACCAAGATGGCCGCGTAGGTGCGAGGCTCCCGAGGACCTCCGCGACCTCCTGAATTAATCCTGGCGATATCCTGTCCTTGTTGAGGGGACTGTGGTGGGGAACCGGAGCTGAGGCGCCACCCGTTTTTTGGGCTCGAATCGGACCCCGAACGCCGGTGGGAGCATCGATCGAAGGTTGCGGCCTTCTCCTCGCCGGCCCCCCGGATTGGAGTAGTGGGGCGATCCGGGGACAAAGTGAATAACAGCGGCGAGCGGGGCTGGGCGACTGGCGTACCCCGCACTTTCACTTTCGCTTTTGCGCCCTCCTAGCTCTCAAGCCGGGTCGGGCTGCGGAGCGGGGTGCGGTGGCTTTGTCCAGGAGCCCGGCTGACCCGCCGGCGGTGGGTTGACCCGCGGTTCGGTGGTCGCCCCTGCCCCCCCCCTGGCACCCGTGACTTGGTATAGCGGCCCGTTTGGGGAGCTTGGCACGACGGTGGAAGAGCCAGCATGTCCACCAAACAAGATGGCGACCGGGCGAAGGTGAAGACGACCCGCCGTGGCACGGCGCACCAGGCCAACAGTATGGACCGCTACACGCTTCAGAAGGGTTCTCCGGAGACATCGCGTGCATCCCCGGTGGGCCCGACGGAGGCATCTGCTCATCCGGTGGATCTGACCCTCCGGGACGTCATGGGCGCCATCGCAGAGATGAAGGCCTCGGTGGACCAGCGTTTCGACACCTTAGCGCAAAAAATAGACTCGGTCCTTGTGGATGTGAGCCTTGTGAGGGCAGACTTGTCCAAAACAAACGACCGAGTCGACTCCCTGGCCCACACCACAACGAGCCTCACGACAGACGTGGTGGCCCTCCAGAAGGAGGTGCGCCGGCTTGGCCAGGCGAGCGCCCTGATGGACCGGCGATTGGAGGACTCCGAGGGTCGGGCCCGGAGGAATAATGTCCGTATTGTGGGGGTCCCGGAGGGACGAGAGGCGGAGGCGGCGGATCTTTTCGTGGAAGATTTGATCCTGACCCATCTCCAGCCCCGGGGGCTGAGTAAGCTTTTTGCGGTGGAGCGTGCTCACCGGGTCCCCGGGGGCAGACCTAAGACTGGTGCCCCGCCGCGGCCGCTCATTGCCCGGATTTTTAATTTTCGGGACAGAGATGCTATCCTCCAGACCTCCAGGCAACAGGGACCGGTCAAGCTTGACAACATGGAGATACATTTCTACCCAGACTTTACTCCGGCGGTCCAGAAGCAGCGACAGAGCTTTCTTGGGGTTAAACGTCGCCTAAGGGACCTGAACCTCAAGTACTCAATGCTCTTTCCAGCCAAGCTGAGGGTAGAGGTGGATGGTCGCACGCACTTCTTCGACCGGCCCGAGGCGGCTGGGGACTGGCTGGACACTCTGCCTGGAGATCGGGGCCGGGGGGGCGGGGGGGGCGCGGCTGGCGAGGAGGGCCCGCCGGATCAGAATTGAGGGGTGACTGAATAGGCCTTGCTCTGGACGTTGTTCCTTCACCATTTATTGATTGCGTATGTTCCCCTCCTATGGAGGTTGCGTGGGGTCTGTTGGGGGCTTCCCTCCACCTCTGGGGGACTAGTTAGTATTTTAGCTATGGGGCGACAGGCACACTGCACTTTGGGGGGGCTGTCTGGGCTCATGCAGGGGTGCAGGGAGGGGGGAGTTCTGTTGGGACCGGGGGGTGGGGGGGTGTGTTGTTTGTTAGCACCGCAGGGCAAACCCGCTACTATGTTGTTGTTATTAGGATGCTCGATGGGGGACGACCGATTGATTCGACGTATGATGGGGGGTAGGGATTTGACTGTGTTGTCATGGAATGTTAACGGCCTGGGGGATAGGATTAAGCGTGGTGTGGTCCTGCAGTACTTAAAACGTATTTCACCAGATGTTGTCTTCCTGCAGGAGACGCACCTTATAGGTAACTCCTTTCATGCAATGAATCGGCGGGGATATCGTTTGGTGGCACATTCCGGCTTCACCTCGGGCTCTCGGGGGGTGGGTATTATGATCAAGAACTCGCTCCCGTTGGAGATTGATGAGGTGCGCCATGATGAGAGGGGACGCTACACGGTTCTGGTGGGAAGAATGGAGGGTAGAGTGTTTATCTTTATATCAGTGTACGTCCCGCCTGGGTTACAAGCCACCACATTCGCGGACCTGGGGCGCCTCCTTCTGGACCTCCCGAGTGGCCTGCTGGTGGTTGGAGGGGACTTTAATGCGGTAGCCTCTGGGTCTATGGATCGCCATCCCCCTAGGGACCTCCCCCGGGCACAGGCGTGGCTGCCCGGCCTTCTGGACACGCTGGGCCTGGTGGATTGCTGGCGATTAAAGCATCCCGCATTGCGACAGTACACCTTCCACTCGGGTGCCCATGGTAGCCTCTCGCGGCTTGATTACATCCTTGTCCCGGCGGCCCATGCAGGGAGGGTGGGGGAGGTGCGCCATCTAGCGCGGGGTATCTCAGACCACTCCCCATTGTTGTTGCATTTCGATGTCTTCCCGAGGGGGGATGGCAGGGTGGCCCCAATCAATGCATGGTATTTGCGCGACCCCACCATTCGTGCCGATTTGATCAAATCCTTACAGCGATATTTCGACGAGAATGTGGGGTCGGTCTCTTCCGCCATCTCCCTGTGGGAGGCTTTCAAGGTAGTCCTTAGAGGGGAGGCCCTCTCCTTTATCTCCCATGCCCGGCGGCTCGAGCGGGAGGAGGTGACCCGGGTAGAGGCCGAGATTGCAGAACTGGAGGGTGACCTGGGGAGCGGGGTAACAGACGCCAAGTTGCATGTTCTACACCTAAAGCAGGCGGCCTATCGGGCCCTCGTCACGGAGGCGGCCAGGGGCCTCAGTAGAGAGCAGCAGGGGCGATTGTATGATGTGGGTGATAAGGCTGGCAAATTGATTGCGTGGTTGGATAAGAGGGAGAGAGCGAGCCGCGTGGTGCCTTTGATTGAGAGTGTTGATGGTGCGTGTGTCACCGAGCCGGAAGCCATTGTCTCTTGCTTCGCGGATTATTTCCGCGAAGTCTACTCCCCGGTTTCCCCCTGCTCGGAGGAAGATTCCCATGCCCTGCTTCGGGACATCGCACTGCCCTCCCTAACGGTGGAGGACAGGGATTCGCTGGACGCCCCTCCCACCTCGGACGAAATTGCCTTGGCTATTCGCTCGGTTGCATCCGGCAAGGCCATGGGCCCCAATGGTATTCCCATCGAGCTCTACAAGCTACGCCCGGATGTGTTGGCGCCCCACCTGCGCGCGATGTTCCTGGCGGCCCACTCGCAGGGTTCCCTCCCGCCGGACCAGCGCCTGGCCACAATTGTGGTGATCCACAAGGAGGGGAAGCCCCGTGAACGGGTCACATCCTATAGGCCGATTTCGCTTTTGAACGCGGAGCCCAAAATCCTTGCCAAGGTGTTGGCCAACCGGTTGGTTGGCGTGGTGGGCGACCTGGTCCACCAAGACCAATCTGGCTTTATACCGCACCGCAACACGGCGCTCAATCTGCGGCGCTTGCACGGGGTGCTCGCGCGTGTCCCATTTGTGCGGGAGCCGGCCATCTTGGCGTCCTTGGACGCCACCATGGCGTTTGATACGCTTGAATGGCCATACATCTGGGCGATGCTGGCGAAATTCGGGTTCGGCCCGGGTTTCATTAGCTGGGTCAAATTGCTATATTCGGGCCCATTGGCGCAGGTGGTAGTGAATGGGCGAGTCTCGGCCCCATTCGCGCTGGGGAGGGGTACGCGACAGGGTTGCCCCCTGTCGCCTCTCCTGTTTGCCCTGGCCCTGGAGCCCCTGGCGGAGTGGCTGCGGTGGCACCCTTCTATCCGTGGTCTCCGCTGGACCCCCGAGCATGAGGACCGTGTGTCCCTCTACGCTGACGACATCCTTCAGTATCTCGCCTCCCCGCGTAAATCACTGATCGTCCTGGTTGATGTTTTGCGCTCATTCGGTCGCAACTCAGGCCTGGTCATCAACTGGGCGAAATCCTGTGTCTATGTGCTTTCCGGGGAGGCTCCGGCCCTACCACGGGACTGTCCGATCCAGATTGCCTCCCAAGGTTTTCGGTACCTGGGTATCTATATCACACTTGACCCGGAGGCCCGCTATGAGCGGAATTTGCTGCCCCCCCTCCAGCGCTTGAGGGAGGACGTGGTGCGCTGGCGGCGTCTGCCGCTCTCGCCGCTCGGCCGAGCGGCTTTGTTCAAAATGATGTCCCTGCCGCGATTCCTCTACGCCCTCCAGAATACTATGGACTTGGTCCCGGCACGCTATTTCCGTGAGGTGGAGGGCCTCCAGCGGCGCCTGTTCTGGGACGGGAGGCCGCGCATTGCTCTGGCTAAATTGACGCTCCCGTGGTACGATGGGGGGGTCGCCCTCCCGGACATTAAACGGTATTACTGGGCCTCCCAACTAGCTGCAATTAATCATGGCCTTTATGGGCCCGCCTTGAACCCGGCATTTGAGATGGATAAAATGCTCCTACCCGGTGGCGATTACAATCGCGCGCTCTACTCTGGCGCGCCCGACTCCCGTTTGACGGGACCGACGCGTGTTATGGTGCGTGTCTGGCACGCGGCTAATGCAGCTATGGGGTGGAAGGACCGTTTGACCCGGGCGTCACCGCTGTATGCGTCTGAGAGGTTGGGCTCCCTATGGACGTCGAAGGGCTTCGAGAAGTGGGACACGATCGGAATCAGCACGGTGGGAGATCTCTGGACGAGGGGGGGATTCAAAACTTTTGAGACGCTGCAGGCGGAGTTTCAGCTGCAGGGCAGTGAGTACTTTCGGTACCTACAAGTCCGCCATGCGCTGGGCTCCGTCTTCCCGGACGTCGCATCCATTCCGGAGTCTTCCCCCCTGGAGGACAGAGTGCTGGACGGCCATGTACCGGACAGCACGATCTCCCTCATATACAAAAAACTGATCAACGATAGATCGTGCCTGCTGACTAGTCTCCGCGAGGCCTGGGTTGCCGACGGGCTGGAGCTGGACGACGAGGATTGGATTTCCGCGGTGGCCTCTCCGAAAGAGGTGGCCATACCGGCTCGCCTTCGTTTCGTCCAGCTCAAGATCCTTCACCGGGTTTACGTGACGGGGCCAAGGCTTCTGCGTATGGGTTTTGCTGGTGACGGACTGTGTAAGCGTGGCTGTGGTGCGCTGGCGACTTTCATGCATATACTGTGGGAGTGCCCGAAGGTGGAGCGATTCTGGCGTGGTGTGCATGAGGTCCTGCGTGTGGTTACGCGTGTCGCGCTGCTGCCTGAAGCGAGGAGATGCTTGCTGAATGTATGGGAACCGAATGACTATTCGGTCCCGCAGACGCGGTGGGTGACTCTGGGATACATGATAGCTAAGCGTGACATTGCTCAATTGTGGGGATCCCAGAGGCCCCCTGCGGTGTCGGCCTGGAAAGAGCATATGGATTGGTGTATGTTTCGTGAAAAGGTGGTGTATGTGGCGAGGGGTAAGCCTGGGGCGTGGGTGAAACTCTGGGGCCCCTGGAACGCCTACCGCGGGGGTATTTGTGAGCCACCACTGCTACCGGCTGCCTCGCCTGCTCCGTCTCCCTAGACGGCCCCCCTCCCTCGGCCGCGGGCGCGCGGTCCCCCAGTCCCTGGCCTACTCCCATTCCCCTTCTCGGAGTTCTGCTGCTGGTTTGGATCCCCCACTTATGGAGCACGTGCTGTCACTTTGGATCGCGGGTTGCCTTGCGGGTGTGGTTTTTTGGTGTTGTTTTGTTTCAAGAAAAGGGAACCGTACTGTGGGCTTGGAGCTGTGTGGCCTGCACCATTGATTACTCCTGTTTCACTGCTCTGCACTGCCGAGAGACTTTTACTGTATGTATGCAATATGCTTTTGTCATTCTAGCGGCCGGCCGGCCGGGTGGTTGTAGGCCCATACCTGTAACTTTTACAACCTGCAATAAACGGTTTAAAAAAAAAAAAAAAAAAAAAAAAAAGTTCATTTCAAACAATACATGACTTCAGTTTACTTTTCTGTAATCCGAAATTAACACCAGACAAACATTTAGGAAGCACTAACTCTTAGCAAATGAAAGTAGTGAGGTCATAGGTCTAGCATTGTTGCATAATTGCCTACAAAGAACGCCATCAGCTATGAGGAAAGTTATTCTTGAAGGTCCAAAATGGCTACAGGCTATCTAGAAATACAAGAGTGTGTGGCCTGTTGGTAATCAAAGTTCCCTGCCGACACAATGATGTGCACAATGTACTTTAAACGCATGCAGCCTGCATCCAATCAGTGTTAGCACTTTATGATGGCCACCAGAGTTTCCTCTGCTGAAAGCATAGTGTGAGTGGCTTCAAAATACTGCTTCCCACATACTGACCACACTAAGCAGTCAGCAATGCCTTCAGCCCCTCTTCATGACACCAATGGGCACAAGGAAACCCACTGCATCATTTGGACCTAAATAGGGTGAAAAAATCAGCCCAGAGAGAAAGTCCCAATATATTATGCCCCCATGGGGACCTCAAGCACCATCATGCTATATAGCGAATAAGCAGCCATAAAGTAAAGGTGAGCACATGGAGAACAGGAGGTGCTGGCTCTGCTAAGTGTTGGGCAAAGTGTATGAGCCTCATCAGAAAGCACAGCCAAGGAGGTACAGTGACACCTGTGTTTATGGCAACTGGTGCATAAATACTTAAAAAAAAGAAAAAATAAAAGCAAAGTATGTAAGAGCTGCAGCCATTGAACCATAGGAGTTTGTTTTGGCTGAAAAAATCTTCCCATAAACCCGAAAGATGGATCCAGAAATTTGCATATTTCCTCTACAGTGCTCTGGGAGAGTAGGGACACAGCTAATTGGGTGAAACTTGTGTACTGAGGAGATGCATACAGCAGCAGTCCCCCTCCCCAATTGTCCTCATTGAGGAAAAATTGCCACCATAAGTCTCTTGTTCGATAACATTACCACTTGAGGGAGTAGGGATTTTCACAAAAGTGCTTTCAGGACTGGTCTTTTGATGTGTCTTAGATGCTCATTTTATTCAGTGAGATCTATGTAGAAAAATGTTTGTTCCTGAAATGATCACTGTCAATGTTAACTAGTAAGATTGTATCACAGGCGTGACTTGGAGTGTTAAGATGGTGGTCGTACTCTAAGAGTGCTCCGGACCCTTACGTCATCCGCTCCAAATCCACAGGCTCACCGGCACCAATCCCGTAATCCTCACTGGTTGTACCCGTCCACTAGTACCGGCGGCAGACCACCAGGTCATCCGAGTACAGCGGAGCGGTGTTTCTGAGGTAGACCAGCTTTGCGCGAAGGTGGCGGGCCAATGCAAGATGACAAACACAGGACCCCGGCCTGCATGAGGACAACCTGCAAAAAATCAGAACCCTCATGAGGCCTGGTGTACCAGCAAAGAAGCGCTCCGTGTCCCGCCCAGAGGAGCCAGCACAGTCAGAGACGATAGGTTGCCACGAAGCCCCGGGAGCTACTCCAGCACCCACAATCACTGATGGTGGGTGTACACCCCGGGGCTGACGGCAAGAGGTGGGTGCAGCAGGGCACTGGGCCCATTCCGGGGACAATGAGCGCATCACCCATGCACTGATGCAACATAGAGCTCCACATATCAGCCGCCTTAATGACTGGCTTTGGACCAGTGACAGGAAGCCTGCGGAGGAGGATCCCAGGAGACCAGAAGGACGGGAGCAAGTGGGACCCCACCAACAAAGTGAAGGTGCCTGCCTCCGTGCCCTGAATCACAGCAGCAGGCTGTGGCTGGTTTCCAGGGAGGACTCCTTCAGGTGGAGGCGGTGGAATATCAGCGGGGCCCTAAAAGACGCAGCTGCACCAGTGGCCTCTGACGGGTAGACTGGCTGTGGCAGTGGGAGAGATGGGGTCCAGAGGCCACCGAAGGGCCTTTGGGAGTCCCCTACTGACACTGCAATCACTGTGCCCTTGAGTGGGCTCAGTGCGTTGACCGCCCCGTTGCCTGCCTTAGACCTGGAGTGGAAGGCCTTTGGTGGTCCCCCCCCTACCAGACACTGTTACTTGCCTCGGGGGCCTGAAGCAGGGAGCGCAGGGGGCTAGCTGGCAAGCAACAGAGTCCACCTCGCAACCTCGATCATCATTAGTGAGACACAGTGAGACCCCCCTAGAGAGACTCTGGGTGGGCACGGGAACCTCCCAATATGCTGTCAGTCACCGGCGAGTGCCCATCCCGGCTGGGGTCTTGACATATGGGCTGATGCCCATCCCCGCTGCAGAGCGCACTGGCTAGCACACCTGATTGTGCCTGTGACCCTCTCCAGAGAAGTGTGAGGACACAGGGCCTACGCATCCAATGCCAACGCGGGCCTGAGAAGAGGTGCAGAGGCCTCGAATATGGAACCCTGAGGTCTGCTGTGCCCTGAAGACACAGCGCAGCCCTGGAGGGGCGGACCCGAAAAGAATCCTACACTAGAAGCAGCCTCTTATGCGCCTCGCCTGTGCAAGCAGTGTGAGAGCCTGAACTGACGGTGCTTGTTGAGGAGGGCACCCTAAGGCATCCCATGGTGGAGTCGGGACACTCTGCAGAGACGAGGGTGGCTCCGCATCTACTGCAGTGCTACACCGATGACAGGAGTCCCCCCAATGTGACGAAACCAAGCCCAAAGGAAGTGGGGGAGGGCATTGAACATAGCGGCCCGGGCCCATCCAGGGGAGAACTACACCACCGGCCCCCGGGGGGACAACAGGGCTAGCTTGTTACTAGCCCATCCACACTGCAAGACGAGGATCCTCCACATCACTAGGAGCCGATCCCTGGTGCAGGAGTGGACCTGAGCAGAGATAGCAATATGACCACCTCCCCCTTTCTGCATTGGGGAAACTGCCAATGAAGAAACGTGAGATCTGTTAATCTGAGGCTCCCCTCCCCAAAGAACGTACACCTTGGCAGAGAACCCTGGGCCCTCAGAGGCTCCTGCCTGCCACCCTGTGAGGATGCCGGGGACACCTAACCGCTCAAAGGTGGGAAGGCTGCGCCCAACTGTGAACCTCCCCGCCTGAAGACATCCAGGTCACACACCCACGATTGACAGGAGCCAAGCCCGTGACTAGCTGTAGACCCCGAACAGTGGCTGGCCGAGTGGTCCCAAAATGGCTCTGCGACACAAACCAGAATGGACCAATACTCTTCAAATGGTCCCGGCCCCACTAAAGCTATCCCTGAGAAAAATCCCCTCCCAGAAGGAGACCTTAACACAATCCTCCAGGCAATATGATCTTCGCAGGCTTTGATCAAAAACAAAATAGATGAGGTTCAAGTTGACATGGCCCTTAAACGGCAAGACCACCGCAAACCCCACCCCCTGTATATCAGAAGCTGATTCCCACCTCTACACAGTCGAGGATGGGGAACACCAACTGAATGAGCAAGTCACGCAGCTTCGATCCCACACGAAGGAACTGCATAAGAGAGCTGAGGACGCTGCGAATCGATCGAGGTGTAACAACCTCCGACTGGTGGTCTTTCCTGAAGGGGCAGAGCAGGGTCAAGCGGCGACCCTCATCAAGAATTGGACCAAGTCCTGGATGCCCGGAGGTGCACTGTCAACATGGTTTGCAGATTGCTGGCACCAAAACAGCCACCAGGTGCCCCTCACTAGCCTATCATAGCTAGGATTCACAATTTCAAGGATAGGAACGCTATCCTACAAGCAGCCCGGTCCCAAGCAGCCCTGACCTACCAAAGCCAAAACATAATGATTTTCCTGGATTACTCAAGGGAAGTTAAGGCCCGATGGCGATCCTACACCAAGTTCAAACAGAAGCTGCGGGCACTCAACCTCCAATACAGACTGCTTTTCCCGGCCCGTCGCCATGTCATTTTCCAGGACAAATCCCACTTCTTTGAGACTCCGTAGTTGGCCTGGACCTGGCTTACTGAGGAGCGCCCTCTTGGATCATAAGTGCCAGCCTCCCCTCCAGTGCCCGGGCCAGAAACGTGCCGCCTGCGAGCCCTGGGTCCCGGAGGGGGCACACTCTCTCCTGCAGGGGCCGGGGTGCCTGAAGAAGTCTATCTGCCTCGCCTGTTGCTGCCAGTCATAACCCTGGGAAACTGCTTGGACCACCAACCAATAATACCCCGCAGCAAGGCCAATCTGCTGAGAGAAGCCCCACAGAAGCTGGATCCACAGACACTGATCTTTCCTGAAGTCCGACAATCTAAAACAAGCAGTCCAGAATCTGAGTGACTTCACACGGAGATGAACTTACCTGGGAATTTGCGCTGAACTGTCCAATAGAGCCGAAGTACCCAGCTGGATTCAATCAACGAGATGTATATATCTTGACGAATGGAAGGGTCCACCACGCAGCTTCCATACTAAGCTCTATAGTTTTGTTTTGTTAATACCGCTGTTATTAGGGTGACAGATGCTTCCTTTCCCGAAGTATAGGGTGGTGGAGGGTTCGGGTTAGATTGTCCTAAGTTCTGGTTCACCTTTGTTAGACGACTGCAGCACTTGATCTCTCACTCTGAACAAGCACACGCACAGCTCTTGCACCAGATGACGAGATCTCTGCATTCGCCGGCTGCATCACTTGACCCCTGGGTCACCATACGCTGACTATGACGCAAACACCATGTAAGGGAGAGCCCCTCTGAATCCTATCTTGGAACGTCAATGGCCTTCTGGACAGGGATGAGCGTACAGCAGTCCTGAGATATGCTCACAGACACGCCCGATGCCCTTTTGCTCAAAGACATGCACCTTATGGGTAATCACTGTCCTTTCCTCGCGAGATATAGGTTTGATAGAGTCTGGCATGCAGGCTTTGAACGGGGCTCACATGGAGTAGCAATCCTACTTAGGAGCACCCTTCCCTTTGTGCCCACTAATGTGCCTAGAGACCCCCAGGCCCGCTTCATAATCCTGAATGGGACACTGGGAGGGGTGGTCATCAACCTAGTGTCACTTACCGTGCCACTTTTCACACTAACAACCACCTTGAAAACCACTAGCGACAACATATCCTCCCTACCCCTGGGCTTGACGGTGGTCAAGGGTGACATCAACGCGGACATGCAGCCAGACCTAGACACCACAGGCACACCCTCCCCAAATAGGACCCCATGTGCAAGAAGCTTGACGGAGTAGGCTATGAACCTGGGCATGTGCGACCTCTGGAGGAAGTGAAACCCCAGAACTCACACCTTCGCAGCACATCGCAAACATGCATGTATTGACCTAGTCTTCATGCCCTCCACGGAGTGCCCAGAGGTCTCCGACATTAGAATTTTCCCCCGGGGCATCTCGGACCACTCACCCCTTCTCCTTAGACTAGGGGACCCTGCGGGCACACTACGCCTCATCTGGAGGCTGAACTCCTGGTTCCTCCAGGAAGAGAAAAATCCCGGAAGGCGGTTGGTGACAAATTCCAACAATACTTCCTCACTAAACAAAACACTGTCCCCTCCCCGGGCACTCTCTGGGAGGCCGATAAGGCCACCATCCGTGGCTTCACCAGGGGGCAGCTTAAGATCAAGCAACAGGCACAAGACAGCTGACTCACCCTCATTGAAGCCCGAGCGGCCCGCTTGGAGCAGGCCTCACACAATGCCGCTTGCAAAAGTGAGGAGAGACACCTCGTGTTACTGAGAGACAAAATCAAGCAACTCTTGCTGGACTCAGTGAACAGCTATGGAGGTCGTCAGTTGCCCGCATATATGGATGGAGAGGCAAAAATGAATGAATACTCCATATGCAGACATTGTACCCCCTGGCGTACCGTATAGTCCCAGAGATCCGGGACCTATCAGGCTTCATTCAACGTACGCCAACCTCCATAGCCCAAGCCTTGGCCGACTACTATTCATGGCTTTACTCAACAGTACGGCCCAAAATCCTAGCCCTTGCACTGTCCAAGTTGGGTTTATCCAACTCCCCGGCTCCTTGAATCAGAAGTGGCCAGTCTAGATCTCCTCATCAAGCAGGACGAAATTAGAGAAGCCATCTCTCTGGCAGCTGCTGGGAAGACACTCAGGACAGATGGCTTCCCACAGGAGTGCTACACCTCATATCGAGACATACTAATACCCCACCTCCACAACGTCGATGTCGAAGTAGCAGAGTCAGGGACACTCCCACCCGAAAAAGACATAGCAACCGTGGTTGTCATCCCAAAAACGCAGACCCCTTTGCCTTCCTGTTCAGACTATTGTCTAATTTCTCTAGTAAACACAGAAATTTAAATATACGCTATGATCCTAGCCCAACAACTAAGACCAGTCCTCTGCATACTCATTCACACAGACCAGTGGGGCTTCATGCCTTCACGCACTATGAGACATTGCCTACTGCGCCTTTATCTAGGCCTGGCACACCGACATTTACTCTTCCCGTACTTAACGCTCCTGCTTATTGACTTTAAAAAAGTGTTTGATGTGGTCGATTGGCTATACCTAAGAGACGTGCTAAGCGCAGCAGGCCTGGGCCATCACTTCCGTAACTTGGCTGAGCTCTTTACTTCAGATGCGGGTGCTTATCAATAGAGTCCTCTTGGACACGTTTCTGATCAGAAGGGGAACGAGACAAGGATGTCCCCTATCACCCCTCCTCTTCACCCTGGAAAAGGAGCCACTAGCATGCCTCATTCGGGCTGATCAACAAATCCAGGGATGGAAATGAAGAGGCTCGCACAAGGACCAGATCGCTCTTTACGTGGACGATGTCCTGCTCTTCCTAGCTGACCTGTCATGGTCAGGGCCTAGATGCCTCCAAATCCTTCACACCTTTGAGTGGGTGTCAGGCCTGCACCTGAACCCTGCCAATCCAACCTTAGTGCCTCCCCACATATCAAGAGAGTGCTTTGACTGGCAATCAACCATCCCCATACGACGTCAGTCATTTTAGTGTCAGGGTATTTGGGTCACATTGCTCCCAGTTTTGGCGTTGTCACTCAACATCACCCCACTAGTTAAGAAACCAAGGAGGACCTCCTTGGCTGGCAGACTCTCCTGCTCAACCCCATGGGAAGAATCGCCCTGTTTAAAATGATGATTCCTCTATATCAGCCAAAACACCCCATCCCATCTCCCGCGAAGTTGGTTCAAAGATCTGGACAGCCTAGCTACAGCATTCCTTTGGGGAAACTTGAGGCCCAAAATGGCCCTAGCCCACTGCCAAATACTGCCTTTTGATGGAGGCCTGGGTATGACCACTCGCTACTGGTGCTACCTGGCAACTCATCTACTAGTCCTGCATGACTGGTTCAACGGTGGATGGTCCAGCCTGGCCTACTGGTTTAAGCTGGAGGGGCTGGGGCTGTCCCAGATCCAGGCACTGCTATACAGAGACCCAATACCTACTACACCACCCATGGTGATTCGGGCTGTCTTACTGGCCTGGCGCTCCGCCTTGCGCCACACATGTTGGGACACCAAGCTCACGGAGAAGACACCACCTGGCATGGCGTAGTCTTAGGGAGGTAGTGGCATTGGAAGGCTTCAGGACATGGGATCTCATTGGTATAACACAGCTGGGGGAAATATATGGGAGGGGTACCATATACGCTCTTTCCAGGACCTGCAGAGAACCTACTCCCTCTATCCGTCCCAATTCTACAAGTACCTGCAGCATCTCCACACTCTTACCTTGCACGTCCCCGCAGGCACTTCCAGAATTCAATCCCCCGGAGGCCCAAATCATGATGGGTAATTTGGGTTAGGGTGTTTTATCGAGGCTCTACTAGTCACCGACCAACAACAGTCCAATCACACTTGACTCTCTTAGACACAGATGGAAGGCATGGTTGGGCCCGCTGGAGGATGAGGACTGGCGAGATGCCCTTATGGCTCCTGAAACCATCACCAGTTCAGCCAAGCTCCGTATAGTCCAACTGTTCTGTCTCCACTGTGAATATCTCACCGCAAGTCACCTCAACTGGGCGGGTCTACTGGCCACCCTGTCAAACACGCTCTGTGGGTGAGAACCGGCAGACTTCTTTCACATGGGATGGGTATGTCCTAGTCTCACCCTGTATTGGGAGACACTGGTATCCGCGCTAACCGACGTTCTGGGCTGGGAGGTGCCACATAGTCCCTTGAACTTGCTCCTGGGAGTTATGACGGCTTAGACGGGTCCTGGGTGGACAAGCTCTTCTTGGGTACAGCCATCATGCCGGCCAAAAGGGACATCGCCGCCGCATGGAAAAACCCTACCCCACCTAGTGTAGTCAAATGGCACAAGGGCGTAGAATGGTGTGCAGCACAAGAGAAGCCACTGTATGAAGCCAGAGGGTGTCCAGCAAAGCACGGTCAGGTGTGGAGCAAATGGTTGGGTCAGGTTGTGTAGTGGGATTTTCTTATTGGGCAAGATATTTCAGATTGGCGCAGACCACAATGTGTATTGTATACAACTAACCATGACTGAAAATCAATGTATTATGCTTGAGATTAATTCACTAGTGCTGTATTTTTCCTGTCACTAAAACTAAATAAAATTGATTGTCAAAAGATTGTGTCAAAGCTAGCAAGTGTGATTTATTTTAGGCAAAATATGTTCACCATTGTGGTAGAATCTTTAAACGTTTATTGATCTTGAAGTACTTATATTTAATTGCTGAATGTATGAGGCACATTATGTGTCAAAGCAAATTATTGGGTAATCAGTTATTAAAGGTCAGGCCTACTGCCTGACCTTTTATAACTGCTTGCTCAATAATGTGCTAACTACTTCTATGGAGTTATTGTGGTTTTGGGAGTTAGGGTCCGCAGGCACATAAACCAGTAAAAGTACCTCAGGATCTCAGAAATGTTTTGTTTTTCAATATCCTTTCAGTCTTTTTTCTAGTAAGCTGATCTTTTAAAACAGGTGATTTTATAATGAGAAACAGATGACTGTATAATGGTGGCACTGCCTTTCGCTCTTGCAATTGCTCTCTCTTCTCACCTTATCCCTGCCAATTTGTGGGTTTCTTAAAAGAGCAATGCATGGGGATTCTTGCCTGCATTTAAAGGGTTAATTGACATGTGGAATTGCATTTGTGTGCATGCACCCTAGATATATGGGGCCCTTTAGGGGGGTTTCCATTGGTTTTACCATCTCACGTTCTCCTTAGCTGCATTTTTATGCAGACTATAAATTATGTGATGTATGATTTAATGTTGTGTGTATTGGAATATTATACTTTTGAAAAGAACAAACACTGACTGAACATTGATCTATTGAATTTTATAAATTGCAATGCTGAGCTTATAGCCCACGACACCTCCCAGTGTCAGACTTGTGGGCACTTGGCCCTCTGTTTGGCGGTCTGCAATAGAAGGACCCTAAAGAAGTAACTATAAATGCTCTAGAACCCTCCAATCCAGAAATCTCAGTTTCCTATCGCTAGAATCTTTTTGGCTCTCTTTGCCTTATTGTGGCCACCAAGTCACATGCAATAGAAGGTACATACTTACACCAATTACAAGCAAATAGAACTCTGGATGGAAAAACATATTTAATCGGTGTAGGATTAAGAGCCCCTTCGAGTTACTGTTAAAATCAAACCACTCCCCCAGAACAGGTATCGTTAATCCCTCCATTCATCCTATTTAAATTTCAACATATACATTCATCCACCAAGGAAATTACTATACTGATTCATCCATCCACGATATTATCCAGTTGCTCATCCATACATGCACTCACTCATCCATCAATGATTCCAACTAAGTACTAACTTTCCCATTCGTCGATGCTCTCATATACACAGACACCCATGCACACAGATTTATATTTATGAAAGACCACTTTCACTTACAAAAAGGCAGGTCTTTAAGCATTTTCAATACTTGCTACAGTGGGTGCTGTCTTGTAAGCATTTGATTGATCACTGCCATCACTGTAATCCGACAATTGCCAACTACTGTAAACTTGTATTACGAAATGTACGGGCACTTTTTGGCTTTTGCTAACTACTTCATGTGGAAACGTGTGCACTTTTTTAATTTTCGTCTAGAATAGCATATTGCTCTTCTGCGTCGATTTAACTCTCCAAAATGTCGATTTAAATATTCTGAAAATAAATAAACTGCCAACATTTGGAAGGGCAGTGACAAAAAAAAAACTCATCCTCTTAAGAACCGTTCACTCTCCATTTGCAGCCACAGCTATTTCAACGCTAAAGGTGTTTAAACCGTAACATTTTAATAAACATTGCACGAGAATCAGAAAGCTAACACTAAGTCATGCTTAGAGAAATAGGTAATAGTGAGGCCACATAAATCAACCCCTACTAAAAGATACAGCCAATGATATCAACGTCTGTGTATTTTCATACCATTTAACATCTCCCTTTCTGTCTCTGCTGCTTCAAATATTTGTTGTAGTATCAGAACTAAGAATAGGCTCACACCATTGCAGCCATTACATGGTATGTTCTCAAACCCTAATTAATATACTGCCAGATCCATTATAAAATTGCAATTAATGTTCATATACACGCTTGGAAATGAAAAAGGCCACGCCTTTAGCACGATCGCAAAAAGTTTCGCGTTAGTATAAAAATCTGCCATTAATGCTCATAACACTTTACCGAGGAAAAGCAAAATCTTAATTCGTGTTCTTTTTGTCTGCTTTGCCTTGATAATTTTTTCATTTTTTGCAGTTGTTTTAAAGAAGGCTGGTGCATAATCAGAAACAATCTCTCCAGACTATTCTTCAGTTTATCACATACCTGAACGTACAGTGACATAATTTTTCTGCACAGGCTGATAATATCAATCTTTGAAGTTAAAATGCACTTAGTTCCTGACGCTGTCAAAACTATTGTCTCACACATATAATTTACCTTAATGTCGCTCTCGTGTACATAACATAGGGAAGACTAAAATATTGTGTCAAGACTATCGTGGAGGGAAATACCGTCCAAAACAAGGGAAGAATATACACTGTGAAATAATATATTTAAATGCGAGACCTATAGCATTGCACATTTTTTTTTAAATGTTTACTTTTTCACATCGCCGCCTCTCATCAGTGCTTGTTTTTATATAATACTACAGAGTGAAGTGAAACATTCATGAAAAAAATATCCCCAGACTCACGTGACCACCCCCTCCTTCCAAGACAGTTTGTAAGAATTTCGGCGGCTCAGCAGACCACACACCAAATATTCAAGGATTGAAATATTTCTGGTGCAAACAGTAAGCCATGGCAGACCTTACTTTCTGCTTGCACCCCTTGAAGGCTGGTTAGGGGAGCAAGACTGAAAATATTCTGCGACCTGCTTAGGAATCGTTGTCTAGTAAAGGGATGGTCCGAGACCCTTGAGCCTGGAACAATTCTTTTTTGGGCCCCGTTTTCTGATTGATTCTTTGCATGTGATTGATTCTTTGCATGACTGACTAGGTGTGTGAGTAACTCTATGGGTGAGTGGCGGTGTGTGAGTGTCTGTATGGATGATTGAGTGCATATGATAGTGGATATATTGATGAGTGACTGTATGGGTGAGTGAGTGGATGTGTGTGTAGACCTTGGAATCAGTGAGTGGGTATGTACTAACTGATACTGGTGTGTCTATGGTTTCGAGAATGGTAGCCTGTATTTTAGAGTGGGTGTATCAAAGGTTATATATTAGGGTGTGAGGAGGTGCATCAGATGTTCATGTGGATGATGTCATCAGTGATGTCATCAGTGATGCCATTTGAGATGTTATGAGTGATGTAATCAGTGATGTCACTGACCATGTCATGAGTGATGTGATATGTGATGGCATCTGCAGTGCATTGGGGGGGGGGGCGAGTTATAATTAGCTCCTCTAACTATAACAGCTGAATTTCTCTGGTTTTGTACGAGTGGAATGACCAACTAACTATAACGTCCCTGAAACCTGAGTTCATTTCAGTGAATTTCTAAGGTTTTTTAAATGCTAACTTCTTACTATAACGTCGCTGAAACCTAGGGGGCCCGATTCACAGAACTAACTTAAGACAAAATCCTAAACTTACAACTTTTGGTATTCACAGAGGACATTTAGTAGTAGTAAAGTTAAGATTTTATCCTAAGTCTGTCTTAAGTCTGTCTTAAGTCTGTCTGAAGTCTGTCCTAAGTTTGTTTTAAGTCTGTCTTGGGTCTTTCTTAAGTCTGTCTTAAGTCAAACTTAAGACAAAATCCTAACTTAGGACAGACTTAAGACAAATTTAAGACGGATTTTGTCTCAGATTACTTCTGTGAATCGGGCCCATGGTGTTTTCTGCGAATTTCAAAGGTTTTTTAAATGCTAATTTCTAACTATAACTTCCCTGAAACCTATAGTTTTTTTCAGTGAATCTATCTATCTATCTATCTATCTATCTATCTATCTATCTATCTATCTATCTATCTATCTATCTATCTATCTATCTATCTATCTATCTATCTATCTATCTATCTATCTATCTATCTATCTATCTATCTATCTATCTATCTATCTATCTATCTATCTATCTATCTATCTATCTATCTATCTATCTATAGATAGATAGATAGATAGATAGATATATCTATCTATCTATCTATCTATCTATCTATCTATCTATCTATCTATCTATCTATCTATCTATAGATAGATAGATAGATAGATAGATAGATAGATAGATAGATAGATAGATAGATAGATAGATATTCACTCCCAATACTGCATGCCATATTTTCTTCATTAATGTTCATCTGTTGTTTGTTTATTTAATCAATTCATTAAACTAAAACTGGATTCGGCAACATTTTAGGATCTTTAAGAAAAAAAATCTGCCTTGAGGGAAGGTTGTCACTATACATTGCCCCCTTCCATGAAGGCTTAGAGCCCGATGCTGATCACTTAGCTCCGTGTGAAAATTATGGTAAGGCAAGGATCTCCTGACATCTGTCCGCCCATCGTGCCCAACATGGGTGGAGAACTGGTGACATGTGTTTAGTTCCCTCCATCCGAGATGGCCGATCCTGGCTGGGTAGTACTTGCAGCTGGTGGCCTCCTGCTAAGAATCACGTATCTACCAGCAGGTACAGACGGTTTCCACCCTGACTGGGGGCTTTGTTTCCCAGCCCGGAGGCCGCTGATTAGCTTATAGTGTGGGCTGTAAATGTGTATTAATTAATAACAGCGCCCCATAGCAGGTTGTAAATGAGTTTGTCACCACAGATTTAGGACTTTTTTTAACTCATGGCAAAGATGTAGATACGAGTTGTATAAAAATGCAAAATGAATCACTTTCAGACGTTATCAGGCGAGTGCAGCACACTTTGTTGGGATCGGTTCTAAAGTGTTTTAAATCTTATCTTGATGAAGGCAAATAAACCCGCATCTACTTACTCCTAGTAATTATCCCTTTTCGTGCTCTATATTAGCCACTGCTTGCAGCCCTACCTTTCACAAAAAGATGCTGGACTGTAATGCTGAACATTGTCAAACATTTACCCCCATTCAGATATCTGGGTTTAATCCATTGATTTGTGCTCACCATGCCACTCCAGTATGGACCCAAACATATGCAAATCAGTCTTGAGCCTGCATCCCATGAGAACAGTCCAGCCCGAGCTGCCAGGCCAGGTCCTCCCTGGACCAGAAATAAGCATCCTGAGACCGGTTTCGAGGTAACACTCCTCATCAGCCAAGCTAGTTTGAATCCAGTGGTACGGTGAGCAGGGGACCCATGTCTGGGCAGACCCAGCCAACTTAGGGTGATGAAAGCAAAAAGATCAAATGATAGACGGGATGCTGAACAATACAAACATTCACCCCCAGTCACAAAGATCTGGGTTTAATCCATCGATGTATTAGAATATGCACTTGAAGCGGCGCCCATTCTCCACCCATATTTTTCTTTGGCTTGTGTCTTTGTCCTTTGTAAATTCTGGCTCTGATTCGATAATCAGATTCTCAGTCACTCCTTAGTACCGCCTTGTCTTTATTTGTAACCTTCCTTAAGGACTGGCCCTTTTACTTTGGTTGTTACATCTTCTTTATTATTTACTCTGGAAGCACTATTTTTTTAATGGGTTTTGCCTACTGCCTGAGTGACGTGCTTTCCTTATATTCAGGCGCCATGCATGATTTCACTTTCCTAGCAGCCGGGACAGTGGCGGATAGCGGGGGAGGACTGGCTCCTCACTACCAACTCTGAAAAGTGAGAGAGGTCTACAATAATTAGAGCATCTAGAATGTGATAGGACTTGACCCCATTACCAAGAAGGGAAAGAGGAAAGGACTCCAGTCCATTTATCAGCAATGGGAGCATGAAAAGACAGGAATTTCCAGAGACTCATAATTATGAAAAGTTAAGAAAGACCCCAGAAGATTATCAAAGAGTCTTCCAGGATCTGTTATAGATAGTTCTTTGCTCCATCTGTCCAGGGAGCCTACCACCCCTCCCAGCCATTCTATAACAACTGTATTAACTGAAATGCACCAGAAAACAACAAAATTGTACTCCAACACTTATTTACAAACAAGAACTTGCTCCATCCCCCATGAGAGACTCTTAGCTTTGTGGAAATATGGATTTTTATGATCAGTTATGTCCCCTATCTTGGACCCCAACGGTTTCATGTATAAATCACAAGTACATGTATGTTCCCTCCAGTTCCAGTTATGAAGACGCAAATACATGTGCGTCCACCGTTAACATGTCCT
Organism: Triturus cristatus; assembly: GCF_964204655.1. Lineage (NCBI taxonomy): Eukaryota > Metazoa > Chordata > Amphibia > Caudata > Salamandridae > Triturus > Triturus cristatus. The sequence continues at coordinate 204,947,926 of NC_140592.1, read as the reverse complement.
CTTTCAGATCCGCCATGAATGGGCCGGATATTCCATTCCTAAGTACGAAAGGCCACCGGCTTTATATGGTTCACTTATGCTATTTTTCAGTCCAGGCGAGTAGGCCCTGATTCTGCCATCAAGCTTTTCCTGCCTTCTGCCTCTGAGAGCTCCAGTCTGAGCCTGCATCTGTATCCATGAACTTTGTCCTCATTCTCTGCGCAGCTAACGGTGCCTGACATCAGCTTGTTGCCTGCCAAAAACTGTATTTCACCTTCGAAATTATCTGCTCCGCTCCCTGCCCAATGCATTCCTGTCTAGTAGTTTAAGTAAACATCCTGCCAGCTACCGAGCAAAGGCCCGGCTTCTCTGTCTTTATGCAAGTAATTCATAGCCCTGTTACTATGGACGATTTCTGCCCCCGCATATTGTGTAGACACTTAGACGCTTGTACACGCACTCACAGTCAATATAGTCAGTATAGAATAAGGTTCTACTCCGAGAGACCTTTCTTTTTGGATAACATAGTTCTTTAAACATAGGATGTTAGATATGATTTGGGATTAGGTTGACATAACCCCAGACTTTTGTCTCCACATGTAGAGCTAAATGTCAAGTCCCTTTCTCCCTCTAGCCCCACGTCAGTTACACGTCATGCTCGAGTTGAGCACAAGTAAGGCAAAGTTCCAGTACAATTCCAGCAGATCACGCAACCCCCTCCAGGTATCCACCCACACATGACAAATTACCCATTATCATCAAGTGGACGCCCACATGGACGCCCACCTTCACGCCTACTTACACGCCCACATGCTCTTATCTCATTCTCTCTTGCTCTTTTGCTTACGTACAATTGAGAAATGTATATATACTGTACTCTGTGAATAATGTTTTGGAGAATATTGAGAATACTTTTGAGCCCCTTTCCAGATCCAATTTTGGTGATGGAAATATTCTCCCTTTGACTCGAGTTATTGGAATAAATCCCTTTATGAACCTGATACCACAGACTCAGCCTCTTGCTTTATGCATGATCTTATTGATATTCTGAAATACATAGAGCGTAATATTTTATTTACCACATAATGGCGCCCGAACAGTTTAATCTCTTTCCCCATACGCCGGAGATGAAGGTCCAGTTTTGCCCCCTTCCACAGCCGTGATGGACTTCAAGCGCGCACGTCGCGGGTCTTCCCGCCAACTCCCTCAGGCCAACGAAGGGGACAGACTGCGACCAGGCATCCATACGAGGCGGTGAGGAACGCAGATTGTCCTACCCAGAGCCCACCTGCGAGAGAGCTGTGTCCGAGGTATACAGAGGCCCACCAGATTCCGAAGTTCCGAAGTATCCAGGTCACGAGTCGAGTCCAGTCCAGTCCAGTCCGGTCCAGTCCAGTCCAGTTCAGTTCCGAGGCCTTCCGTTCCGAGCTACCCGGTGAGTACCATTGCCGGGGAGGCGTTCTGACGTGCACATAGGTTGTGCCGGTCAAGACGGGTTTGGGTACACAAATCCGGTCTGCACTGTTTCAGCAGTGTATCTGTACTGTTTAGCAGTATATCTAGTATGTCTAGTATATAATTCAGAATCACCTAGTTAGTGTTCCCAATGGCCATCATTGTTGTTCGTTAAATGTTAAATGTTAAATGTTTTAAATACGTTCTACATATTGTGGTGTGAATGACTGTTCATTATTGTGTTTATTGTATTAAGTGTGTTCAAGTAATAAGGTCTAAAAATGCCGCTCTTTTCAAAATTAAGACAGATCAAAACTAGAAAAGGGGTACTCGAAGAAGATGTTCGCATTCAACATAGGGACACTCCAGGGTACTTTATGTATCATAAGCATGGCCTAGATGCCGTATTATTTCTTGATTTATGGGTGGACTACACCAAGGATTTACCAGAAAGTCAGAGGTGGCCCGCAGTTGGGACATGGGATGCAGATTGCATCATGAGAGTAGAAGAAGAATTATGGAAAAAGATAGCCAGACAGTAACATAATGATGCCATTGAATTATGGCGTAAAGAATAGCATAGACGCACAGAGTAAGCGCTCAGAAAAGAAGAGAAAAGTAGGGAGGATTCAGACAAAGCCCGAGAAAACGTGTTAGTTGAGGAAGGTATCCGAGTAAAAGCAGAACAAGTAGATGGACAACGAAACACTCTTATGAAAGAGAAAATGTAGACCAGCTTGGAAGGATGCCATTGAGTTTTGGCGCAAGGAGTCACATAGGAGGTCAGAGTAAGTGTTTCACGAAGCAGAGAGAAGTAGACTGGAGTCTGGAAAAGCCAAGGAACAGATGTTACAGGAGTAATTGGAGTAGGTAAAATGAGCGCAGGCTGACAGAGAAAGAAATACTGACGTTGCTGGTATTTATCCCGTCCTTTCAGAGGACCTAGCAAGAGTGGCCCCACTAGAAAGACCAGTTAGAGTGCCACCGCAAGTACCACGATACATATAATAATGATATAGTAGCCCGAAGGTTCTTGAGCCACCCACCAAATGAACAGCGCATAGCTGGTGTTTACATGGTCCAACATTTGACTACGTTGTCAATAGGAAATTGAGAGGGGTGTAGCTAGAGAAGGAGCAACACCTGTGATTTGATGACACCCCTAATGTACAAAGTGTTAATGAAAAATAATTAGTGAAAAGTTTAGCTTGAGAAAAATTGTGGGTATTTCGAATTTACAAAATTGTTCCAGAATCCAGGTTTGTGTTCTTGGTGGTCCAGTGAGCCAATGTGCTGGGTCAAGTCGGTGAGATTATGACCCCCTGAGTGCAAATTGTATGTAAAAATAATTTTTCAATTGAGCGAATTATTGCAGTTTTTATGGAATTGAGTAGTCTTTTTGTCTTTGACAGCTTCAGAGTGAGGAGAAGGTGGGGGCTGTGTAGAGCAGTATGTGATACGGAAATCGGAGACAGATTCTGACCTTGTAGCCAGTGTAGGTGGGGGCCGGTGAGAGGAGCAGAACAGAGGCACTGCTTAGAAAGCTTCTCTGACATCGCATCTGTGTAATGCCTGCAGCCGGAACAACGAAAAAAAAGTTGGCTGGCAGCCCAGGCTCAGGCCGCGCTGAGGGGCTATTTTTACCTTCTCTGATAAGACAGGGCAGCTGAGAAATGTAAGTCGAGAAAGATTCCCTTGTTCTATTCTGTGCAAAACGAGTGCCCCGAGGAAATGTCTATGGAGAAGATTTGTTTTATTTTTTAGAAAATGCTATATTGCTTCTGGCCAGAAAGTAAAATGTTGCTCTTGCTTGGAATTTTAAGGGCTATGTGCCTATATAAAAACGATTTTCAAATTCAGACATTTTTGAATTGTGGCCACAAGCTGCCACCAGTTGCATTGGATAAATGATCCAGTGGTTAAAAGTCTGTGAGGAGAGATGAGAGGTGCGTCTTCGTCTGGGACATTAGGGTACATTGTGTTGACGAAGATGCATAGCTCATTTTTATAAAAGAAAACAAACAGGTTCGTGTGTTCTTCGTTTTTGATTATTATTGCTGATTCTGTTTTTATAAAAGAAAACAAACAGGTTCGTGTGTTCTTCGTTTTTGATTATTATTGCTGATTCTGTGTGTCAGACTTGACACGGTGATTTCAGATGGGGGTGTATAGGGCAGGTAAATGAATTATTGATTATAAGCCTGACAAATTAAGCAGGCCAGAATCTTCGCCTCTGAGCTGTAGGTACTGTAATTGCGCATCGCTGCTCATTTATATATGTTAGTGCAATTGTCTATGCTTTCTGTGCTTGGTATACTGATGGCTTGGCATATGTATTTTATATATGTTTTGTTTTTGTGTTGTATTGACCAGTCTGTTTAGCGTTTAATACCAAGTTCTCCTGTGCAAGTACAGAGATAGTCGTGACGACGGCGATCTTTGCACAGCGCTTGGCTGGAACTTGTTCACAATTACTAAATTTCACAGACGTGATATTACCTTTATCATGCTGTCAAAATAGCAGACAACACGTTATCAGTGTATGTCTAATTGGTGTTGGAGATGAATGAAATAAAAGGAAAAATTATGCAAGACTAAAATATTTTTCACATGACTGCCTTTCTCTTATAGACAGGCAGCCTCGGTCATATGTTTCCAGATTGGACATTAAGGAACAATTATGATCTGTGCACTCGCATCTTAACTCTTGAAGGCCTGTTTTAAATAAGGACTGCCACCACAGAGTGACAAATGAGGCTCGGTATTTAGGGTAATGAGAAAATATCTGACAGGATTTCCTTTTTAAAGTTTGCTTTAGTAAGCTCATTCTTGTAAGTGGTGGCCCCAAAAGTTGACTTGTTTTTAAATTAGGCTATTTATTGTATAGGTGGAAATTATTGCAAAATGACTGATTTCTTTAGCAGATAAATTATTAATTATCAACATTAACAACTGTTCTTAAACTTGGTTTTCCGAATATTTAGGTAATTTAGCATTCCTATTAGGGCCTACTAGCATTAATATTGACTTCAGGTTGGTGTAGGTTCATGTAATAGGGACATTTGCATGTGAGATGTCATTTGGCTAGCTTATGAGCTAACACAATGAGGTTTGTACATTAATTTGAAGGATTTCTCGCCGTTTCAAATACGCTGTGTATCTCCTATAATTTTGCTTACGCCCAGTAGCTACACACAGGGATTAATAGTGTTGACAAGACACAGGGTTTGATAGTGTTTGACAGCAGTGAAATCTGTTTCAGATTTCCTCCTGTCAAAAAGGGGGGGAAGGAGGAGAATATTGGCTTTCTGCTGGCCCCTGAGGAGGTTCGCTTCCCGCTAGCCCCTTAAGAAATTAAGCCCCTTAGAAATTAGCCCCCTTAGAAATTAAGTCGAGGAAATAGGTATGGTGCTTTCCCCTTTTTCTCATGTTTTATTGTGATCTTTCAGGGGAATTAGTTGTGGGCACCGGAACGTATTCAATTGATTTCTGGTTTTTCCCAGCCCAAGACACAAAAAGACTAAAGTCCTCAAGAACACACTGTGGCATTTGAAGAATTAAAGAGAGCTTTATGTCAAGCACCAGTTTTAGCAAACCCTGATTACAACAAATCGTTTATGCTTTTTGTGACAGAGCGGGATGGAACAGCACTATCTGTCCTAACACCAGATCATGCAGGAAAACACGAGCCCTGTGCTTATTTTTCTAGTACATTAGACCCAGTAGCACAGGCTTTGCCTGCGTGCCTAAAATCAGTTGCAGCAACGGCCTTAGCCATAAGACAAAGTGACTTGATAGTGCTGGGCCACCCTCTGACAGTACAAGTACCACACGCAGTAGAGGTTCTCTTGAACCGGACACAAACACAACACCTGACTGTAGCTAGACTGACAGGCTATGAGCCAACGTTATTTCAACCACACATAGAGATCAGACGATGCAACATACTGAATCCTGCTACCCTTTTGCCCTCCAGTACAGAAAGCGTTTCACCACACGACTGTGTTGAAGTAATACATACCGTGACTAAACCAAGACAAGACTTGACAGACGTTGCACTCCCAGACCCCGACCTAACACTATATGTTGACAGCTCATGCATGAGGACAGGGGCGGGAGAATTAGTGGCAGCATATGCAGTGACTACTGATACTGTAATAATAGAGACTAAAAGAATAGACATATTGTCAGCACAAGCAGCAGAGCTCATCGCCCTGACACAAGCGTGCATAAGAGCTAAGCACCTGAGAGTAAACATTTACACCGATTCTCTGGCGAGAAAGAGGTTTCTTGACCTCTCATGGGGCCAAGATACAGCATGGCCCCCATATTCAAGCCCTACTGGAAGCAATACATTTACCAACAGCCATAGCTATCCTAAAATGTAAAGCACATACTAGAGCCACAGATACCATTTCCCAAGGCAATGATCTGGCAGACCGCACAGCTAAACAGACAGCTCAGACCCCACTAGACATGACAAAGTTACAGGTTCAATAAGTGTCCAAAGCCATGACAGTTAGGGATCCTTCCAAGGATGTACAAGACATACAGACACATGCTACTGTAGACGAATTAAAGAAATGATCGGAACAAGGAGGGGTACTGACTGATCAGTGTTGGATGACAAAGGGCAAATCCACATGGTTTCTTCCTGATTCGATGGTACAAGTGATTATAAATACCGCACATAGTCCTGCACACTTAGGAGAGAAAGCAATGATAGATAGCTTACAGAATATATGGTTCAACAAGCACCTGCGTGCAGCAGCGAAACAAAAGGTCAGAACATGTATGATCTGTTGCCAATTCAATCCAGGTAAAGGCATTCCGATGGAACAAGGTGGATTCCATCCACCTGACCACCCTTTTGAAGTGCTCCAAATGGATTATATCCAAATGAACAGATGTAGAGGTTACAAATATGTCCTGGTACTAATGAAGCAGGTGTCCCTTCTGTTAGGGTATACCTGGAAATTCCATTGTGTGCGACATCCTGAAGCAGCAGGCCTTGTAGAAAGACATAATCGGATATTAAAATTTGCGCAGACAAAGGTGTAGATTGGATGGTAGCCCTGCCGGTTGCCCTCTTTTTCATGCGAATGGTAGCTCATTCTAGAACAGGCTTATCTCCCTATGAAGTGGTCTTTGGTAGACCACCAAATATGTGGGGCACTCCAATGCCTAAAAGATTACTGATGTTAATAGTAACATGCTGACAGATTACCTGGCTTCCTTGATGTCTGCACTACTCTCTTGTTGTTCGCAGGTTGCTGCCGCCTTCCCTGACAACACCCAGGTCAAAGAATACTCCATCGCTCCTGGATGAAAGGCGCCAAAGTCAGTGCTCTGGACCACGGGGACGGCCGTTAAAGTCAAAGTGCACCTTCACCACTCTTTTACAAAGGAAAAAGACTTTGAACTTGGATTTTGGATTTTGAACACCATTTTCTAGAGGAGACTCCCCAGAAGTTTCCACAAAGCTAAACTTTGATCTAAGAAGTCAGAACCCGTTTGATCAATTAAGTCCACTAGGTGGTGAAGCGGTTGAACATGTATTCTGGCTCGCATAAGATCTTGGACAATAACATAAAGCAAAAATAAGAGAGCAAGATAAGAAGCAAATAGATGTATAGTGACTGTAATTTTTCAATCTCTTCTGTGCATCACGATAATATGTATCAGCTTAATACTACATGCTATTTTTCCTCCTATTGCCTCACTCTTATACTCCTCCACTAATGATACCATAAAGCACACATTTAGTGATCTGCCATCCTATGAGCTATCATATCGACTTGCCTTACGCAACAATACCTTTATTCAGATGCTGCACCATTCACATCAGACTAGCAATGCTACAGACTGCTGGGTCTGTGGCCGACTCCCCCCCTATCAGAACTATAAGGGAGTTTTGCCCCTCTTTCTCTATCCGTTCACACACAATGGCTCCTGTGGAGCATGGTTTAGTTTGATTAATTCCCTAGATTCGAATTCCGCAGTTTATCAAGACAACTGGGTATGGGGAAACCTGAACTTAGTTTTGCTTAAAGTCTGCTACCCTAACAAGGAGGGACTTCCCAAAAGAACAGGAACTGATCTAAGAAATGAAGTATATGGATTAGGTAATTTTACACTTAACCTCATGATCCTGAACGTTGAATCTGAAGCTACACCAATCTTGCCCGCCATGTCCGTATTCCCAGTAAAAGGGGAATTATGTATAAGAAAGAATGGCTCCATACACATGGGCCATAGTAAATGCACCACTGTAATAAAATTCAGTGATCAAGGCAAGTCTACATTTAGAGCTTCTCGTCATTCCTACTTTATATGTGGCCAGACCGCATATATACGCCTACCTCTAGATTGGGATGGTACCTGTTACATAGCATTCCTCCTACCACCTGTTTTCCTAGCTCCTCCTGATTATCATAGAAATACTCATTTAGTACACAATAGACAGCAGAGAGATCTCCCAATTGTCGATTACACTGAAACAGCATGGGAAAAATACACAGATTTCAATAAAGGTTTCTTTCCCTATATAGGTACAGTTACCAATAGTAAGCTGATACGTAGATTAACCAGAACCCTTGAAGCAGTAGTGAACGAAACTATTTCCGCCTTAGGCAATTTAACAGAAGAGCAGTCTGCTATGCGGATTGTTGTGCTTCAAAATAGTCTTGTCCTTGACGTTATCCTGGCCGATAGGGGCGGAGCTTGTAGGGTCATCAAATCAAGCTGTTGCATTTTTCATACCAGAAAATTCGCCATCTGTATATAAAGCCATAACTCGCCTTCATAAGATTGTAAGCCAGATACACCAGAATCCAGGCACCTGGACTTGGTCCGGTTGGTTTTGGAGTGTATTATCTACCTTTGGATGGAGGGTCCTATCCTTCCTAGGTATTGGCTTTCTCATATTATTCAGTTGCTGCTTATGCCTACAATGTGGACCAGCGATTTGTGGTCTGTGTGCCACATCGTGTATTCCACCACCAAGATTTCGTTCGTCCCAGAAGAAAAAAGAAGAACAAATGATGCTATATGAACAGATCAATGGATTGATGAAGATTGATATCTCTTGACGGGCAAGTAGGGGACAAGGAGGGAATGTGGAAATATGGATTTTTATGATCAGTTATGTCCCCTATCTTGGACCCCAACGGTTTCATGTATAAATCACAAGTACATGTATGTTCCCTCCAGTTCCAGTTATGAAGACGCAAATACATGTGCGTCCACCGTTAACATGTCCTCTTTCAGATCCGCCATGAATGGGCCGGATATTCCATTCCTAAGTACGAAAGGCCACCGGCTTTATATGGTTCACTTATGCTATTTTTCAGTCCAGGCGAGTAGGCCCTGATTCTGCCATCAAGCTTTTCCTGCCTTCTGCCTCTGAGAGCTCCAGTCTGAGCCTGCATCTGTATCCATGAACTTTGTCCTCATTCTCTGCGCAGCTAACGGTGCCTGACATCAGCTTGTTGCCTGCCAAAAACTGTATTTCACCTTCGAAATTATCTGCTCCGCTCCCTGCCCAATGCATTCCTGTCTAGTAGTTTAAGTAAACATCCTGCCAGCTACCGAGCAAAGGCCCGGCTTCTCTGTCTTTATGCAAGTAATTCATAGCCCTGTTACTATGGACGATTTCTGCCCCCGCATATTGTGTAGACACTTAGACGCTTGTACACGCACTCACAGTCAATATAGTCAGTATAGAATAAGGTTCTACTCCGAGAGACCTTTCTTTTTGGATAACATAGTTCTTTAAACATAGGATGTTAGATATGATTTGGGATTAGGTTGACATAACCCCAGACTTTTGTCTCCACATGTAGAGCTAAATGTCAAGTCCCTTTCTCCCTCTAGCCCCACGTCAGTTACACGTCATGCTCGAGTTGAGCACAAGTAAGGCAAAGTTCCAGTACAATTCCAGCAGATCACGCAACCCCCTCCAGGTATCCACCCACACATGACAAATTACCCATTATCATCAAGTGGACGCCCACATGGACGCCCACCTTCACGCCTACTTACACGCCCACATGCTCTTATCTCATTCTCTCTTGCTCTTTTGCTTACGTACAATTGAGAAATGTATATATACTGTACTCTGTGAATAATGTTTTGGAGAATATTGAGAATACTTTTGAGCCCCTTTCCAGATCCAATTTTGGTGATGGAAATATTCTCCCTTTGACTCGAGTTATTGGAATAAATCCCTTTATGAACCTGATACCACAGACTCAGCCTCTTGCTTTATGCATGATCTTATTGATATTCTGAAATACATAGAGCGTAATATTTTATTTACCACAGCTTACCTCCAGCAACCTTAATTATTGTAAAAACCCCAAACCATATCCCACAAACCCTAACCTTTTAGCAATATCTGAAAACTAAGATCTCACTACTAATATAACAGGGACAGGAACTTGGAAACAAGTAGGACTTCTCAGACACTATCTAACTTATGGATAGCGGACCACTGCTTACTCTTACAGTGCTCCAGGCTCTCATGGGCACAGGACACTGACCCTTAACCTGGGCATTTACCTATAACACACAGAAATACACAGTACATCACCCCATCTCTGCAGGGACTTGAATAAAAGGAACAGCACCATGACACTCCGATACACTACACCCCATGACACTGCACTTGAGAGATACGGGCCAACTAATGGAGCATAAAATATCCCAAAACGCTCACAAATAACGCAATTTAAAAGTTCAAATAAAACCTACTCATACAAGTCCTGAAGAAACGAATAGCTGATACCTACTACAATGTGAGCAACAACACTTCAGTTTCTACTCAAAATGCCCTACACAATAGAGAAATATCTTCCTTCTGCACCTACAAGTTACATAAACAATCAAAATTCCCTTTGAACCTAAACTCAATACTGCGCCCTCCCACAGCTTTAAATGAGAGATCTCCATATCCATCTTCAACATCTTTGACAGACACTTCTTATCATGGTTTACCTTATTGTCACAAGATGGCGACAATCCCCTCCCTTCTACATTGAAATTGTCGACCATGAACCTATTCACCTACTGGACTCAATTGCCACACAATCCATAATTGCAGTCTTCCCTGACACACAACTTAATCAGGAAACCACCAGTTCTTCCACCCTAGCTAACAACAACTCCACAACACAACTCTTTGACATACACTTTGGTCATGATAGCTCCAGCCCCAATCCACGATCGTCTACCAGCATGTCACCTCAAACACACTCTTGTCTCCCAATGGCAAACACACCCAGCTCAAACAAACCCTCCCCATTTCCAATTTCAATGACCCAATCTTCTCCTCTATTGAAAATCACTAGTTTGTTTGGGCACAGGATTTGCCACATGTTCACCACCATATAGGAGAGGAATCCTCTCCAACATACTCACCCTATTTCTTAGTTGAATAGAACTAAAACTTGTTTCTCTAGCTAAAGACATTTCTCACAAAAAAATTACCTCACGATACAGGCCAAGCTAACAGAAGTGAAACACACAACAAAACTAGCAGAAACTACGCTAACTGATGGCCATCTGGCTATTCCATCATTAGACGGGACAGACCAGAACGAATACGGGGCGGGCTAGTGATTATGCACAAAGAAGAGATCCAACTTAACACCTTTGAGACCAACTTAGAGACCAGCTTTGTATGCTTCAGAGTCAAACTAATGACTAAAGACACCACCCAATCAAACTCAACACCATCTATCACCCCCTAGGTGATCGCATACTCTTCACCGAAGAACTAACTGACCTAATAACATGGTTCCTCCTAGCTGACACCAATGATGTGTTCTTAGGCGACTTTAACCTCCACTGGAATGCCACAGAAGATGACAAAGTCCTTAACATAATAAACCTTTTGGAGATTTACGACCTGAAGCAAATCTGCATTGAACAGACCCACAACAGTGGAAAAAGTCATGTGAGTAAGGCTTTCTCACCCGAAACAAAAACATTTGGCCTGATTTAGATCTTGGCAGATGGGCTACTCTGTCCTAACAGTGACAGCTCATCCTGTCCACAGAAATAAAAATCCTATTATATCCTATGGGATTAATATTTCGGTGGACAGGATATCTGTCACAGTTGTGACGGAGTAACCCGTCCGCCAAGATCTAAGTCATGCCCAAGTGTCTCCTACCTTCATGATAGCCAAGACTCCTAAAATACCTACTAGTATTTACCAGCCACCATCAACAACTAAGGGCCTCAATACAATGGCGGTAGGACTTTCGTCCGACTGCCATCTTGTAGGGAACGGGCTTGCCCAACTAGCTGTCGGTGGTCCCATCATCGGTCTTATAATGCGACCTCCTTCAAGGCGAGCGCAATGTGTATCTTTTGTACTGCTGCATGTGCTGTGGGCTGAAGCACATGCCACAATACAAAAATACACATTATGAACATCCCTGCACTATGTGGCAGGCACCATGCTGTGCCTGCCACATGGTGCAGAGATGTTTAGGGGGCACAATATGTGCCCCCCAGGGCCCATGGTGGAGGTCTAGGGGGTAGAAAGGGAGGCCCCCTATGGGCCTCCAATTCACTTTCCACCTGCCTTTTCATTACTGGGTAACCGCTATGAAATGGCCAGCAGAAACTTACATTGTAATCCCTATGGAGGTGCCTAGGCAGGCACTGCCACCATTATAGGAATTACAGTCCATCTGACGGTCTTAAGGGTTCCTTGAGCCCTCGGATTAGTGTCAGATGGTCTCTCCACGGCCGCTCATCTGCCCTCCATCATAATGTAGCGGGCAGGCTTGCATGGTCTGATGGCGGTGGGACCGCCACCGATGGCCTAACGGTGGCGGTCCCTCCATCATCGTAATGTGGCCCTAATTATTGAAAAAAGACAATATTTGAATGATGGATGTTACTTTTAAAACTTGTTCCCATATATCCATCGACAAAACGCACCATACACAGTAATACAAATTAAAAGAACACTCAACTCTTGTATGGTCTACTGTCTGACTAGCATTATGTAAGCTTATACTGATTTTTTTACTGTAAAATATGAAAAAAGCAAACTTGGGGAAAAATCATAATAGATTTTGCATTCGCAATGACTTCTGTTATTAAAAAAGTGTACTCTGAAATGAATTTTGGGGATGTTTTCCCCACTTTTCACACACAAACTAAAATAAAATCTTATCTGGATGAAGGCAAATAAACCTGCATCTACTTACTCCTAGTAATTATCCCTTTTCATGCTCTATATTAGCCACTGCTTGCTGCCCTACCTTTCACAAAAAGATGCTGGACTGAACTGCTGTACATTGTCAAACATTTACCCCCATTCAGAAATCGGGGTTTAATCCATTGATTTGTGCTCACCATGCCACTCCAGTATGGACCCAAACATATGCAAATCAGTCTTGAGCCTGCATCCCATGAGAACAGTCCAGTCCGAGCTGCCAGGCCAGGTCCTCCCTGGACCAGAAATAAGCATCCTGGGACCGGTTTCGAGGTAACACCCCTCATCAGCCAAGCTAGTTTGAATTCAGCGGCACGGTGAGCAGGGGACCCATGTCTGGGCATACCCAGCCAACTTTGGGTGACGAAAGCAAAAAGATCAAATGATAGACAGAATGCTGAACAATACAAACATTCACCCCCAGTCAGTCAGTCAGTCAGTCAAAACCACTTTAATCGATTAATTAAAATCATAAAAGTACATCACAATAGTTCATACACATAATTAAATACATTATAAAATACAGTATAATAAACAATTCCTATAGAGATCATCCAGAATAATGAATAAAACATTGGGATCATGGACAAGGCTGGGCATCAAGTTTTTTCCTTATCCGCACCGCAGCAATCAAGAAACTAGCAGTATTAAAAATAGTCCATGGGCAAACTAGTAGTTGCAAGTACATCAGAGCAGGTTTAACCTGATAAAAACCTTTCCCATAAAACAGTGGTAAAATGTACTTCTTTCTACTTTCTACATAGTAATTGCAAAATAGAATAAAGTGCGCAGTGTCTTGAATTGAACTATCATCGCATTTACAAAGAGCAGCATCCTCAGGTTTACTCCAACCCTGAAAACTCCCTAAATTAAAATGTATCAGATTAAAACGAAACCTAGTCAACAACCACTGGTGATAATGATTCGTAACCAACTTGAGATAAGGCTTAATCTGGGGAGAGGTTAATAGTAAAACATGGGCCCTTACCGACACTTTATTTAGTTCCACTCCCTCCCGCTCTTGAGACCTTAGGTTCAGGAACTGAGCCTTAACCCAAGCAATATCGCCCTTGGTGATCACATCCGGGTTCTCGTAAATCTCTGGGCGCCCTAGGTTATAAAACATCTTCTTAATGTACGAGAGCCAAGGGATATCGGACGCTCTGTCTAGACCAGTACAATCTTTTAAAATTAATCGATTTAGGGAGAGTTCAGGGTTCAGCCATATTTTCAGTCAGAATATTAAAGGGGCCAGGCTTATATGGTCAGACATGTAATCCATTCCCAGTTCTTGATGTATAGAGAAAGTAGGGGATGATTGGAGGATGGAGAGCAGTGATCGGAAACATTTATTTTCTACCGTCTGGACCTCCTCTGCTTTTCTATACCCCCAAATGGCAGCACCATAAATCGCTATAGCTAAACATTTCGCCCTGTAGATCACAAGGACTGCCTCGCAAGGTTTACCACCCAAACGTCGGGCAAAACTTAATATGGCAGAAGAGGCTCTACCAACACTGTTCTTCTTTGCTATAAGCTGCGGGGTCCATGAACATCTGTCATCAAATAGCACCCCCAGGTAGGTAAAAACCTTTACTTTTGTAACCTCCGCTCCGTTACAATAAAAATTTTTAACTTTTTCTTTCCGAGAGCCCAGGGACATAACATGCGATTTGGAACTACTTACCACTAAATATAGAGAACTCATGAACTCCCCAAAGGAGTTCAGTAGTCTCTGTAGTCCCAAAGGGGTACGAGCCAGTAGGACAGCATCATCCGCGTACAGCAGAACAGGTAAGGTACTGTTCCTTATACGCGGAATGTCCAAACTGGCCTTGCCTAAGGTTAAATATAGCCTGTTGATATATAACGTAAAAAGCAGAGGGGCGAGAATACAACCCTGTCTAACCCCTCTGGCCGATTTAAAGTGGCGTGTGCATTTGCCCTCATGGGATGCCCTTACTGCAGCATATAAATCTTGGTGCAATTCCGCTAAGAAATTAACCAAACAGGGGTCAATCCCCAAGTCCAGCAGGATCATCCACAGCTTTGATCTGTTCACCAGATCGAAAGCTGAGGATAGATCCATAAATGCCAAATGCATAGGACCTTTAGTGGCTTTTGTGTACTTGTTAATTAACAAGTACAAATTAAGGCACTGTTCTATTGTACCTCTTCCAGATCTAAAACCATATTGGGTCTCTGCTAAAATCCCTCTCTCCATCACACGGTCTGATATTTTGTTCAGGATCACTTTGCCCAAATTTTGACCGCTGAATCAATTAATGAGATGGGTCGGTAACAACTCGGGTCACCTCTCTCTCCCTTTTTAAAAACCGGTATGATAATTGATTTAGACCAGGACTCTGGAAACCCACTTACTACACTAGCATTAAAAACATTAGTTAAAATATTGCTCCAAAGCTCAATATCTCCTTTATAGAGATCCAGTGGGACACCATCAGGTCCCGGGGCCTTGTTGGAAGCAGAGTCTTTAATGGTGTTAGACCTGTCAGCCCTTTGGGTGGTCCCTCCTCATCATTATTTATTTTGTCCCACTTTTGCCTCAAACCCTGTTTGAATTTTTCCTTTTTGGGAACCACCAGACTTTTTCGTGTTGCTGCAGATTCAGGGAGCCATTTTAGCTACCCCTGAAACTTCTGTCTGAGGGCCTGAAGCACAAAATGGTGGCCACCTGTGACATCACCAGCATCCACTGGAACCTACCAGCACCTTCCAGAACATTCCAGAACCCTGTGACCGTTGGAGGCGGTTTAGAATGTTGGGAAGCTAAGACAGAGAGTTGGCAGTTGGAGCTGGCAGTTGGCACCTGACTGGTGAAGAGAGAGCAGCACAACAGTGAAGGAGGAAGGAGTGAAGCAGCAGGGGTGGAAACTTGTGCCTGGAGTGGGGTCCATAAACCCACCCTTGATACTAGTCCCTACTGATGGATCCCAGCCTGTAGCCCTGTGTGGGAAGAAGCCAGTAAAACTCATCCTAAGGACCTGGACAGCAGGAACAGGCCTTAGAAGCAGAAAGCAGCAAGATCCTGACCTGGAAACTGGTTTCCCTGGAGTCCGGCGTCGAGTAGCCTGAGACCTGGAGCCCGAGGTGGAGAAGCGGCGCTGACTGAAGAAGCAGACGTCGTACCCGGAGCCGCCTGAGGTCGTGAGAGGGCGCCGACGGAGGTCGTGAGGAATACCAAAGGTCGAGGAGGAAGTTAACCGAGGTCGAGTGAGCGGCGTCATCGGAGGAGTGAAGTCCGCCCTCCGGAGTCGTCGGAGACCGAGGTGAAGTGTACCGGAGGTCGGGAGTGAGGATCGCACTCCGGAGTCGCCCGGAACCTGAGAGGAGGAGCACCGGAGGTCGGGGGTGAGGATCGCACCCCGGAGTCGCCGGAAGTCGACATCCAGGCCAGGCCGGCCGACGTCATCGAAGCCGAGGTCGCCATCGGACCGGAGCCGCCCGAAGTCGACATCGAGTAGAGACTGCCCGACGCCGTCGAATCGGAGGTCGAGATCGAACCGAGGCCGCTGACGTCGAGACCGGAGCCGCCGCCGGCGTCGTCAAAGAACTGACATTGTGCCGAGGCCGCCGACATCGAGCTGGAACCGCCTCACGGCATCGACCCGACTCCAGCGGCGTCGGAGCGTCAGAAAAAGGGCAGTAAGTGGAGTAGAGGGCGCCTAAGGCCCTGTGGAGACCTGAGAGACTGCTCTAAGGGGCTAAGGAGGTGCTGGAACCAACCTGACTGTGCCAGGGGTGAATTGGGACTAACCTAGAGAAGTTGTGTGGAGAGAGAGAGCCAGGTCTCTGGTATTCCCCCCCCTTTTATCTACCTCAGTTTAGGCCTCAGCCTTGACCCAGCCAGGGAGTAGACCCCCTCAAGCCTTCCACAACCCTACAAGCTGTGCCTGGGCCAAATCAGCCCTTAGGAATTGAAAAGTGATCTGATTACATGAGTGTTGCTGTATACTTTTAATTATTTATTGGGGGCACTGTATTTATTGTGTTTAACCTATTTATTGCTTCACTATATTTATTGGTCCACAGGACTTGTTGGTGCACAATATTTGTTGGTACAGTATTTATTGCCTCAGAATATTTAATTGCCTGTATTACCTGCACTTATATTTATGTCCCTTGTATTTATGATCATCCCTATTTATTGAATCGTTAGACAGTATTTATTTGACCGGCACTATTTAAGATTTGTATATTGTGATTGACTTATTTATTTTCCCAATCAGCAACTAAGAGAAGAAGATAAAGAAAGATATTTTCATAATTTTTACGGTGTAGAGTCGTTTTTGGAACGGATGCACGCATGGTTATTGTTTGGGTATGTTGTATGCTTAGCACGGAGCCTGATTCCTGACCACTCGAGCCAAGCTACCACAGTGTGTCCGGAAGACCACCACCACCCCTTCTAGTGTGGGAGTGGTTTTCCAACAAATGGCCTTCCCCACGTCATATTTATTAAATACCAAATGGTTAAGGGGGGAGGATGTTGCAGGAACCTTAAAAGTATCAAAACTCAGATTGCTTGCATAAATTCGTTCGAAATGGTCCAACCACTCCCCCTCTGGGATATTAATATTGAGTGGGGCACTATCCTCTCCCGTTAAGAGTGGGCTGTTAACTATGTTCCAGAACTTTGCACTGTCCTTAAGGACCTCTACCGTGGATAAAGCATCCCAGGCCTCCTTTTTGAGTTTGTTTTTCTGTTTCTGGATAGTTAATTTATAGTCTTTCCTCAGGGCTGAGATTTGGGCCTTGTCCCGGGGTAGCTTTTTTAGAGCAGTTCAAAGATTATGGTGGGCCCTGGAGCAGCTCGTGTCAAACCACTTTTTCCCCTGCGAAGGACGTGATTTGCTAGAAATGGTTAGGTCTGTAGCAACCTGGTTACAAATCAGATCAAAGGCAGAAATTATCTCTCCACCAGGGGTGGAAGTATCCATACATTTACTAAACCCGTCTTTTGCCATTAAATTCTCCATAAAATCCTCCGGGACAAATTTAGTCCACTTGATTTTCCTACCATGGTCCCGAGAGGCCAGGCTAACAGGGGGGACTGGGACCGATGGTGTCTCCTTCGGACAGAAGCCCTTTTCCAATAATAACATTACTGGGTTGTGATCTCTAAACGGCGAGCAAAACACCTTGTAGCTATAGATCCACCTTAAAAGAGCAGGGGATAGGAAAATATAATCAATAATTGATTCACTATCCCGTTCTTCAAATGTCGCTACCCGTTCACTCTTGGTTAAAAAACAAGGCTCAAAAAGATCCGCCATTTGAAGAAAATCTT
This sequence comes from Triturus cristatus, assembly GCF_964204655.1. NCBI lineage: Eukaryota > Metazoa > Chordata > Amphibia > Caudata > Salamandridae > Triturus > Triturus cristatus. The sequence goes on along the minus strand of NC_140592.1, from coordinate 204,929,945 downwards.
CCAGAGCCTCTCCCTTAGTAGAATGTTCAAAATGTGGTGGGGCAGAATGCGGTGGGCCATGGGGATCAACAATCTTACAATTAAAATCCCAAACATGGGTGTTGAAATCACCCATAAAAATAATTTGAACAAAAGTGGTCTGACGTGCATTATACAGTTCTAAAAAATTTGATAAAAAGCTAAGGTTCTCATTCTCGAATATGCAATCCCCAGAGTTATAAAAATTTATAAACAAAATTTTAGATTGCGTATCAGTGATGAGTTCCACCAATTGGCAGTTATGGGAGGCTATGTCTAACTGGGAGATCTTGACCTTAAGTTTTATGGAAAAGAGGAACAACAACCCTCCCTTTGCTCTGCCTGCTGCCGATGGTTGTGCAGGGTGAAAATAGGATTTAAAACCATCAATCCACAGGTTATTTTCTCTGGCCCAGGTTTCCTGTAGAGCTATAATGTCAAAACCTGCAACAAACTTTAGGCAGTTTGCATCATCTTGTTTGGAGCGTAACCCAGCTACGTTCCAACTCATGATCTTCACAAAGACTCCAGGGGCCCCTGAGTTAGTTGTCACATTACCAGTACTACAGAATGTGGAGACTGAGGAATCTAGTCAGTCATTGGCATCAAGCTGAGACAGGGGTTGAAACATATTAGATGTGGAAATAACATCAGCACTCCTATCTGTATTATTGTTTTTGGGGTCAACCTGAGAAGGAACTTTAGGGGAACTCCAAGACGCAAGGTCGTTGCTATGTACAGCACAAGACACCGGGGCCAAAGGGGGCACAGGTCGTGGTGGAGGACAGTATCTCCCTTGTATATTGAGTGGTCTAGGGGGCAATGGGTAAAATAAGCTTAGAGGAACAGCCCTTATGTTGCCAACCACCCCAGCCAGATCTGAAGCATCCCATAGCAGACGTGTTACTGCAGAGGGATTCTTAAAATTGACCACCACACAATCCCCCTTAAGTTTTTTCCTAGTACCACCTATCCAGCCGACCCGCCTAGCTGTCAAGATGTGACGTGAGATGTTTGCATTGCCCGAACAGTTCAGGTCACACCATTTTCTTGTGACTGCCAGTAATGCTTCAGTTGATTCAGTCTTACCATGCTCTAGAGGCGGGACTCTGACCAAAATGGCCACCAGCGGGACGGCCTCAGGAGGGAGATTAATGCAGGGTTGGGTTAAGTTGTTACATAAAGAGTGCCCACTAACAAGATTAACCTGGGGTCTATTTTGGACAGTAGAACTGATGTTCCTACTCAGAGGCTCCTCCGTGTCTCTTACCTCTGGGGCTGTCAAGTAGAGTTAGATTTGATTAAACTCAAAGTCCTAGCAGAATCCCCCAGTCTCCTGTTACTAAGATCGGCTGTTGTTAGATGCGTCGAGCTGGGAGGCGTGTTAGTTTGTGTAGTGTTTCGAGCCTGACTTAAAGCTGAGAGTGTGGAGTCAATCTTGGCACATTTCTCTAATAGGCTAGCAACACACATATTCAAAGTATCAACAATGTCTTTGGCGATACTAGTTAAAATCTTCCCAAGCCGGCTAGAGAAAATGTTTTCCACCATGTCCCGAACCGATGAGTGAAGGGAGTCAATAGGCTGTGGGCTAGGGGGCGAAGGGGTGCAATTAGAAATAGGGTCCCGCTTGTTTGGTTTTTTACTCGTTTTCCTTAAACCTTTTGACTGGGGCTTCAATTGCCTTTTAGGTACAGGGGCCTTGTAGAGTGTAGGTTTAGGCGTAGTAGTAGAGGGAACATGGGCCAAATCATCGCCAGCAGTACTTTGTTGTTCAGCCACCAATGCTGGGGGACCAACAATAACGACCGGCTCTAGTGGAAAGGAATGACTCCCCAAAGTCTGTAGAGAGCCAGGTTGTAGCATTTCATTATCATTAAGACCAAGTTCTCTCTCAGCCTGAGCAATTTCAGAAGTTAGCACCCCCACTGCTGACGTAAGGTACGATATGATTGTTGCAGACTTTCTCGGGACTTTCGCTTTGGGCCCACTCTGGTCCTGTGTGGTATGAAGTTTCCGCTAACCCATCATTAATCCTTAGTCTCGGGAACCAAGTGGAATGGCCCGGCCTGGCCTCCTCTGGCCCCTGACAGCCAGAGACGGCCCGCCCTTTGCCCGGGCTTAGCCCGGCGCCTGCCCGCGCGCGTCCCGCGAGGCGGGAGGCGCGAGTTGTTTTGAAGAAGTCCCCGGTCAGATGGGGCGGGATCGCTGCTGCTGGCCCAGTCCCTCGGCCTGCTGGGACTCGTAGTAGCCTCGGGGATGCCTCCACTGGTGTCCCCGATACAGACGCTGCGTCTCCCACGAAGCGGGAGGCGCGAGGTGTTTTCAAGAAGTCCCCGGTCACATGGGGCGGGATCGCTGCTGCTGGCCCAGTCCCTCGGCCTTCTGGGACTCGTAGTAGCCTCGGGGATGCCTCCACTGGTGTCCTAGATACAGACGCTGCGTCTCCCGCGAAGCGGGAGGCGAGAGGTGTTTTCAAGAAGTCCCCGGTCACATGGGGCGGGATCGCTGCTGCTGGCCCAGTCCCTCGGCCTTCTGGGACTCGTAGTAGCCTCGGGGATGCCTCCACTGGTGTCCCCGATACAGACGCTGCGTCTCCCGCGAAGCGGGAGGCGCGAGGTGTTTTCAAGAAGTCCCCGGTCACATGGGGCGGGATCGCTGCTGCTGGCCCTGTCCCTCGGCCTTCTGGGACTCGTAGTAGCCTCGGGGATGCCTCCACTGGTGTCCCCGATACAAACGCTGCGTCTCCCGCGAAGCGGGAGGCGCGAGGTGTTTTCAAGAAGTCCCCGGTCACATGGGGCGGGATCGCTGCAGCTGGCCCAGTCCCTCGGCCTTCTGGGACTCGTAGTAGCCTCGGAGATGCCTCCACTGGTGTCCCCGATACAGACGCTGCATCTCCCCGTCACAAAGATCTGGATTTAATCCATCGATGTATTAGAATATGCACTTGAAGCACCGCCCATTCTACGCCCATATTTTTCATTGGCTTGTTTCTTTGTCCTTTGTAAATTCTGGCTCTGATTCGGTAATCAGCTTCCTAGTCCCTCCTTATTACCGCCTTGTCTTTATTTGTAACCTCCCTTAAGGACTGGCCCTTTTACTTTGGTTGTTACATCTTTATTATTTACTCTGGAAACACTTTTTTTTTAATGGGTTTTGCCTACTGCCGAAGCAACTTGCTTTCCTTATATTCAGGCGCCATGCATGATTTCACTTTCCAAGCAGCTGGGACAGTGGCGGATAGCGAGGGAGGACTCACTCGCACTACCAACTTTGAAAAGTGAGAGAGGTCTACAATAATTAGAGCATCTAGAATGTGATAGGACGTGACCCCATTACCAAGCAGGGAACAAGAAAGGACTCCAGTCCACTTATCAGCAATGGGAGCATGAAAAGAGAGACAGGAATTTCCAGAGACTCATAATTATGAAAAGTTAAGAAAGACTCCAGAAGCTTATCAAAGAGTCTTCCAGGATCTGTTATAGATAGTGCTTTGCTCCATTTGTCCAGGGAGCCTACCACCCCTCCCAGCCATTCTAGAACAACTGTATTAACTGAAATGCACCAGAACACAACAAAAGTGATTGACGTTTTACTGGTATTATTCAAAGTGAATACTTTGTTAATAATCAAAAAAGGGCAGCTTCTCTCCTAAATTATTTTGAAGATACATCTAGGCATGACAAGTTGTACGTGACGTCTACAATTATAATATTGAATGGTGGAAATGGTATACAAGCTGAATAAAAGAGGATGCAGAGACTAACCATCTCTCACTAATCATGCATCACCTCCGACTCCACAAGTACACTCCCAAGTGCCCATTACGATCGGCTCAGCTCCCAAATTCAAGAGGAAGAGAGGAAGTTCCAGATTCTCGGTCATCGCTCCCAACCTCTGGAACTCTTTCTCCATTGAAATAAGATCAGCATCTTGTTATTCATAATTAAGTCAAACAATTAAAAACCGGCCTATTTCGACAAGCCTACAATTAACACTCTACTTACCTGTATTCAACTCCTTGTTCCCTCCTCAATGCCAAGAAACTAACTTGTTCACGCACACTTTATAAACTCCAATAACATAACATAACAGAACATGTCATAGAGTATTGGTACAAATCCTTGTTCATTCAATCAGAAAACCCTATCCTACATTTTATCATTGCTTGCATTTTTTAGAAATTGTGGGGCAGATTTACAAGCCCCTTGCGTCCCTTTTGCGCTGTTGTTGCGTAAATTTTGTGACGCATCGGCAGCATAAAAGTTGCGGCCCATTTACAAAGTGACGCATCTACGGAGATGCGTCACGTTGTAAAGTCTTGCGTGACATTATACCTGCGTCAGGTATAATGTATGCAGGGTAGGCGTTCCCACGCAGGAAAGCCTCGTAAAAGTGATGCAGTGAAATCTTCAAGATTTCACTGCGTGACTTTTAGGACCCCACTGCGTCAAAACTTACGTCTGCTTGAAGCAGGCGTAAGGAGTGACACAGTGTATTGGGAATAGGCCGCAACACGCATTTCTGGAGTCGTGCGTGCTTGCGACACAACTCCAGCAATGCGTGACTTTTCCATCAACAGATGCGTCAGAATTTCTGACGCATCTGTCAATCTTTGCGCCATGGTGCGCCATATTGTAAATACGGCGCATCCATGATGACGCAAGGGTTTTGCATGGTGGCGCAGGGAAAGGTGACACATCTCTACAGATGCGTCACTTTTTCTTGTAAATCTGCCCCTGTGTTTCCAGGAAATAAGAGGAGCACAATCTTTTCCAGGTGTCCTGCAGCTTAAAAATTGAAACAAATCTAGGAAAATAAATGCCAGACTTTTATCAAAATTGCAACAATTCAGTTTGTTTTCAGCAGTAAAATATTTCATATGCTCTACTCCAGCACTAATCATGTACTTACTTGGTTCCTACTCACTTGCCTTAACAAAAGCCCAAAGATAACAACTCTTTAAAAAATGAACACTGCTTTGATAAACTGCATGCACGTCAATTCACCAAAATCTCAGGGGTAGAGGAAGAGACTTCACATGCCCTTTGACCATCACTTTCACACACACATGCACTTGCTTACACTTACACGCTTACATATACACATGTATTTACAGATACATACACACTCACACTGCCTACACATACATACGCATTCAAATATAAACACACTCTCTCTAACAAAAACACATTCAATACTGCAAGCAGGCATACAACATACATAAATTTAAAATAATTTTTTTACTTACCTCAGCTGCCAGGGAAAGTCATTTGCAGCTAGTGTTTTTAAACTAATGGCGAATAATGTAATATTATTCACTATCAGTACAACAAAAAACTTACAAAAACCAAGGAGAGTGAAGCCCCAAGTGACACTCATAGGAAGACTTGCTTCTGTTCCTATCACTGATTTTGCCAATGCTGATGCGAAGGGTCGCAAAGGCAGTGCCAAAGGTCACAAGGGGTATGCCAGGGGTCGGAGCAGCGACCCCTGGTGACCACTAAATGACATTCATGGTAAACTGTGAAACAAAGTAAATGCAAAAACACACACACACTCCAAAATACCCACAATATTCCTTTTAACTAACCACTTCTCCTCTTTCCCAGCAATAATTATTCCATTGCAACCCATTAACAGGCTGAAAAACAAGATTCTTACCTGACCACTGCAGCAACAACTGTTCGACCATGACCGCAAAGCTCCAACAACCGAAGAAACAGGTGCAACAATGGAACATTTTCGAGAAAAGCAGAAGGCCAAAAAATATGTTAAAAAAAATTAAAAGTCCTATTTTTTATATTCAAAATTAAATTCTACATATATATCTATTTTTTATTTAATGTTATCTTTGCTCTTGTAAATGCTTAATTGACATCAAATAAATATAATTAATGTATTATAATAAATGTGTTCTCAAATTACTTAAATAAATAAATAATGTTTTGAAATTTAACAATTGCACGCCGTCTTAAAATATTTTTCTAACTGTATCAAACACTATGCACCCATAATCTGATAAAACCCAATAAACTTTGCTAATAAACCCTATCCTGAATCGTAAAAAAAACTACTTTAATACAGTACCTGCCCTCACCCTGAAACCCCAATAACTCAAATCCCACCCATGAACACTAAAATAAATTCTCCCTGACTCCTAAAACAATTTACAAAATACATCATGAACACATAACCCCTACAAAGTGTAAACTAACCCTGGGTGGTGACCGCCACTCCGTTTGTGTAGTTTTCTGCACTCTGCGCTCTGCAGAGCACGTGGAGTTCCCAAAAACTTTGCGGGCGAGATTTTTCCTTTGCTTGCGCTTGCCAAGATCCAGCTGCCCCACAGAAACTTGCCACACAGCTGCCAGCTCGTCGGGAACCAAAACAAATTAACACTAAGCCCACAAAGCTTCCCTGCACAGCACCTCGAAATCAACACTCAAAGACGCCAAGCCCCGCTGAGCCTAGCAGCACAGCTTCTTTGGAACCAATGGTGGACAACGCGATGTCTCACAAAGCTATGCCATGCAGAACATGCACCAGGATTTAAGGTGTGTTCAGCGTACCTAGGCACGACCAGGTATTCACCATTGCCGCTTTACACTTTTGTTCACTATTTTCACCAAAACAATTAACATTACATATCTCATGATCTACTGATTGTATTTTTGTTGTTTGGTCTTGTTTCAGTTCTATTTTTCTAACCTCGTGTGGGATCCTTTTCGTGTGATGTTTTCCCTGTTTTTACTGTTTGTAGTGATGTACAAATGCTTTACACATTGCCTGTGAGTTAAGGCTGACGTTTCTGTACCAAGCAACCAGGGGGCTGAGCCCAGGTTAATTTGGAGGTTTGCGTGTGTCTTATTCTGACATGGATTGTGGTTGTTGTTTGACCAGGGCCCACACCACAGTCAATCGGTAATCCAATTTCTAAGACCAAGACACTAACACAAGCACCCAAAAATCACGATACACCCTTAACACATAATACCTCAATTAACCTATAACTGAAACCCCACCTTTAAACTGTAAAAAACAACAGCAAAAACACTGCCCAGCCATAAGCTCTATAACCATAATAATCTGTAACAGAATAATCACCTCTGAACCATAAAAAAATCTACCTCTGATCCTAAAAAAATAAGCAGCCAAAAATAACTCACCCATAAACCCTAATCCCCCAATAAACTGTTATTAAAATCTGACTCCGATACTTAAAAAATAAACAACATTTTGCCTTCCTCCTCCATTTGAACTAACCTCTATTTTTCCCAGGCTTTTCTAACCTGGTCTGGGATTCTTTTTGTGTGGTTCTTTCACTGCCTTACTGTTTGAAGTGTTGCACAAATGCTTTACACATTTCCTCTAAGTTAAGCCTGACTGCTCTGTACCAAGCCACCAGGGGGTTGAGCACAGGTTAATTTGGGGTTTGTTTGTGCCTTACTCTGACAAGTATTGAGGTTTCTGCTTGAACAGAGTTCACACCCAAGGCAACCAATAACCCCATTTCTTACACTCCGCTTTTATTTCATGTCAGCCCTAAGTTGGGCCCAAGGTAACCCATAGCGCATTGGGTATTGTAATTAAAAGGTTGGACATGCACTCCAATGTTTTACATTTCCTGGTGGTATAAAAACTCTTACATTTGATTTTTCACTATCCTGAGGCATACCTCTCCCAAAGGATAACATTGGGTTGCCTTATTACATTTAATAAGTGATAACGTTTGATTGGGAACAGGTAAACCTTTCATGTGTGGTGTCCTAAAAATTGCAATTTAATGGTAAAGTCAGATTTTTTGTTACAATTTTGAAAATGGCATTTTAGGAAAGTTTACATTTTCCTGCCCTATTTGATGCCTACAGACTGTTACTGGGTAACAAGACTGGGTGTAGGTGCAAGTTGGACTTTGTTTATTCCTCTCAGTCAGCAACACATTAAAGAAATTAAGTGTGCCTGGATGGGCCATTCACAGGCAAAGTGGGGGCAGGATCTGGGAACAGCCCCACTTGCAACTCAATCAATCAATCAATCAATCAGGGGGTTTGTAAAGCGCGCTACTCACCCGTGAGGGTCTCAAGGCGCTGGGGGGAGGAAGCAGCTCCGGATCAGTTGAAGAGCCAGGTCTTAAGGTCCTTCCTGAACGTGTGCAGTGTTGGGGAGTGTCTGATGTTCACAGGGAGCAAGTTCCAGGTCTTGACTGTGATGTAGGAGAAAGCTCTCCTGCCTTCTCTGTTTCTACGGATGCGGGTGACCTCTGCCAGGACGAGGTCGGAAGAGCGAAGGTTCCTCCTGGGTACATGGATGGAGACTCTCTTGTTGAGGTATTTGGGTCTGATGTTGTTGAGGGATTTGTAGACGTGGGTGAGGAGTTTGAAGGTGACCCTCTTCTCGACGGGGAGCCAGTGGAGGTCTCGTAGGTGTTGGGTCATGGGTTTGTGACGTGGTGTCCTGAGTACGAGAATGGCTACGGAGTTCTGGATGGTTTGGAGTTTGTGCAGAAGAGTTCTGTTGATTCCGGCGTATAGGGCATTGCCGTAGTCCAGTCTGCTGGTTATGAGTGCGTGGGTGACGGTCTTTCTGCAGTCGGGGGGATCCATTTGAAGGTCTTGCGGAGGGTACAAAGGCAGTTGAAACAGGTGGAAGCGATGGCATTGATCTGGTGGTTCATGGAGAGGGAAGAGTCGAGGATGATGCAGAGGTTGCGTGCGTGGTCTGTAGGGGTGGTGGGTTCCAGAGGGCCACCAGGTGTTGTCACAGGCGGAGGTGCAGGGTCCGAGGATGAGGACCTCGGTCTTCTCTGAGTTTAGCTTCAGTCAGCTGTCTTTCATCCAGGCTGCGACATTCTTCATTCCTTCATGGAAGCAGAGTCTGGTGTCCACGGCATCCTTCTTGAGTGAGAAGATGAGCTGGGTGTCATTGGCGTAGGATACTATGCTGAGCCCATGCTGCCTGACGATGGCTGCGAAGGGGGCCATGTAGATGTTGAAGAGCGTGGGGCTGAGTGATGATCCTTGGGGTACTCTGCCGTTGATATCGGTGAGTTCGGAGAGGAAGGGAAGGAGTCTGATCTGAACTGAATAGACTGTGCTCTGCCTTCACACAATGGACTTGCCATCCCTGCATTTTTAATTCAGCTAGCTAAGTCACAGGGCAGGGTAAGCTAAAAACTTCAAGCACTTAAAGGGATATTCTCCAGAAATTCTCCTTCTACAAAGAATGCATGAAGTATAAAAATAGGACCTTCAAGCCACTTTTCACTTCATTTCACTTTCCGGACCTGCAGAAGTATTCTCAGAGGACTGTCTGCTGCTGTGGCCTCCATCTTCATCCCACTGGAGACTTTCAACTTCCAAAAAAGTGACTAAGTCTGAAGAAAGAAATGTTCACATTGACTTTGTCCAGCCGCTCCCCGACTATGACACTCTCTCCTCCTACAGTGCCTTTAGCCTTGCCCCACTGAACTTTATCTTTTCAGAACATTTTTCTTCAAAACCTTTTCTGAGTCTGAAGGTAAGCACTGACCAGACCCAAATGCCTTTTGGTATCTGACAGTGCAGTAAGGATATTTTAGACTTAGTCACGGTTTCGCGCGACTGGAAGTCCACGGTTGGAGCTTTGATCTTTTAGGCACTCGTTTTTACCTTAAACTTTACAAATTCAGCATTCCGTTTCTACTTATTGGAATTGTGTCATTTTGGTGCCAAATCATTTGTTAAAATGTACTCTTTTTTTAAAATTGGTGTGGTATTTTTCTTCTGTTAAGCTTTCAATTTATTATTGTTTGTATGCTGCATAAATACTTCACACATTGCTTCTAAGCTAAGCCTGCCTGCTTTTGTGCCAAACCACAAGATGGTTAATCACAGGTTAATTTAGTGACCTTTGTGGTTCACCCTGACAGGTATTGTGGCTGTTGTTTTACCAGGATTAACACCTCAGTTAACCAACAACCCAATTTCTACTAAATTTGTTGTAAAAACCGTACTTCACCAGCGAACTGTGCTTTTAATAAATATTACTAACAGTTCAAGAATAAAAATGTTAACGCTTTTCTGGGTGAAGATAGCATTATTCAATTTTAACATTGCATCCCAGTATTTCTTTCTACAACAGCCAACCTTGCTACAGAGAAAATCGCATGAGGACCCAGATTTCTATAATTTTGCATTGGGGTTGAGTCACAAAAATTAGGCAAACCCGCAAAAACCTTTTTGGGGATTTGTTTTTTCTAAGCAATACTTGTTTTGCGCTGGAAAGTGACCTGTAAGTGAAGCAACACACTAAAGTGTACAAGAAAGTGATATATGGAATGTTTGAATTAATTCAGCCACTGTTAATTATCTGGGGCAGCATACCAGTCCTTCGGTATTGCACACACCATGCCACCTCAGTTTGGACCCAGCTATATGTAAATCAGTCTTGACCCTGCCCCAGTGGAAACAGTCCAGCGCGAACTGCCAAGTCAGGTCTTCCGTGAACTGAGATAACAAGCAACCTGGGGTGGTTTCACTCTAGTTAGGGCTCATTAGTAAGATATAGCGTGGTTCCAGTGACACAGTGTGCACGGGACCCACTTCTGGGCATACCCATCCCACTTAGGGTGACACACTAAAATATACAAAAAAGTGATGGATGGAATGCTTAAATTACTCTCAGCCATTGGCAAATACTCTGGGCTGCATCCCAGTCCATTGTTATTTTGCACACCATGCCACTTCAGTTTGGACCCAGCTGTATGCAAATCAGTCTTGACCCTGCGTCAATGAGAACAGTCCAGACCAAGGGGAGAGTAAGATAGTGCCATATCTTTCCAGATATGTTGCTATCCTGCTGCCTCCCTTTCAAACAATGCACCACAGCAACTTTCGGGGCTGCACTGCATTGTGTGAACATTTTAGTAATCTGGGCCTTTATGTCTACATGTCCACCTTTTAAATTTCCTGCCCCCTGCCTAATGAACAATAAGGTCTCATTAGGAGTGAAATTAATATTTAAAAGGGAGATCTAGACCCTTCAAAAGGGCTTATATTGAAAGGTCAAATTGCATTTTCTAAACTGCTCCTGTTACATTTATATGGTAGGCCTGAAAGCCATGTTTAACACTGCTGCTGCAGTGGATGACACAATGGGTGTTGCAGTCCACTAGTGACATTAACAATCAGGTCCTGCGCAAACATTGTACTATATGCTCGGGAGAAATAGCTAAGTTTAATATGTCAATTAGGGTTATGCCAATTCAACCATTTTGTAGAGGATGCACAGGCACTTTACTACTGGTTAGCAGGGACAAACGCACAGAGTTCTACAGCCAGCAGAAACAAACATGGCAAACAACCTGGGGGGTACACTACCCAAAAAGTGGTCATTTTATACAGCACCCCAAAAAGCACTACCCATTGGGAGCCCCTAAAAATCCCAATAATCTGTAAAAAAAAAATCTGTAAATTCTGAAAAATCCACCCTAGAACCTAAATAAATCAGCACCTCAAGAAACTATTCACTCATAACCCTTATCCCATAGCTAAACTCCCACCACTAAAACCAAAAAAAATAAAGAACAACAAAAAAAATGCTACTATTATTTACTCCTATTGCTCCGATAACCTGTAAGTAAAACCCATCCCTAAACTCTTCTAAATGCAACACACAAAAACTCTACCCACCCAAAAGCCTTTAACTCCAATAAACTGTAATGAAAAACCCACCCTAAACCCAAAAAAAGAAACCAATGAAACACTAAACACCTTTGATTTCAATACCTGTAACTCAAAACCCACCCGTGAACCCTACAAAATAGAATCCAAAAAACATGAACCACCTGGAACCCCTAAACCCAATAATCCATAAAGGACAACTAAGGCGGCCCATCAAAACAGGTGTTTGGGACATCAACCCACCAGATGCCTCGGAGCAAGTAGGTGGAGATTGAAAACCTGTCTGCTGTTCTCCTACTCCCCAGTCTGGGAGTAGAAGAACGATAGAAAAATGGACAGTAAGACGCTGAGCATGCTAGAGTGGGCAACTTCAGGAGCTCCCAAAACCCACATGTGCAGTGAGGATCTGGGAGGCAGTGGTGAGTGCATGTAGGCGCTGTAAAAACAGTAATATGTCCCCTGGCTCAGTGCTAGTACTTGACTTCTGTGATAAGGACAGCTTTTCGGAACCATCCTTATCAATGCATTAGCATTCATATGGTCAGCCAAAGTGGTTCAATGCACCACATACGGGTAATAAGCGCTATATAAATGTTACAATACAATACAATACAAAGAGATAAAGAGACGAAGCCAGGCAGGTACAGAGCATGAAAGAGCCATTGCTGCTCTGTCCATATTGCTACTGTCATCACTGTCATTGTTTACACTATCATGGATTTAGCTTAGCTATCGCCAGGTCTCCCATGTGAGCCCCAGTCCTGATCCATGTTGTTGCTAGGCTTGCATAGATCACAAGCTGCAGTATGGTCTCCTGAACGGTGTAATCGTCCTAGCACCATGTTGCTGCAGTTTCTGAGGCCTGCTGCTCCTTCCCTCCACCTACTGCTGTTGTCTCCTGCACCATAGAATCAGTGGTGTAACAAAACTTGAGGGGGCCCCTTCAAAGTGCATGCAGGCGGGGCCCCTCGCTCTGGACCTCGTCCATAGCTCCAAGGCCAACAGCCTGCCAGTGCCGGAGGGGACACGGAGCTCAGGCCCCCCTCCCTGCACTGCAGGGGCTGCACAGTATTGGTGAACCTAAATTTAACATAACACAACATAGCATAACGTGTATTTGTAAAGCGCAGGTTCATCAGTTGACACCAGATGTTTATTGTTACCAAACTCAATGATACTCATGTTATCGACCTCAGAAGGATGAAAGGCTGAAAGAACCCACTGGAATTAACCAAAACGAGTTCTGTGAATGCTGGAGTGAAATGTTGAATTTTTTACTTAATAAGGATTCAAAAAATGTGCACAATATTCCCTATCTCCAGGGAATGCCACAATGTCAAAAGGAGGATACACGTTTCATTATGAAACTCTATCAATTACCATGTCTGAAAAGGTGTTTTGTAGCCTAATTCTGAATCATTTAAAAATTATTAATATGCAGGCATAAAATACTGTCACACTAGTATTCAACAGTATTAGTGGTTCAATATTTTTGGGGCGATTAACATACTTTTTAATTTTAGATTAACATTCACGTTGGCTATCTATGCTCAGTTTTAATACAAATTCCTCAAGAGGAATAAATAAGGTCTGCGAGACTCTTCCTTTCTGCAGATTTAATCCTCAGACTTTTTTTCTAAGCAATGGGGCAAAGTAGTGCGGTAGAAATGCACACTAAATGGATGTACAAGAAAAAATGTGAAAAGTGGCTGATGTGCTGCACAGATTCAAATACATTCAATCTACTAAATGGGTTCTAGAAGATCAGTGGCGTAACGAATGTTTAAGCCCCCCCCCCTGCAATTTACAGGGAAGGGCCCCGCTCCGGATTTTTTCCGGAGCGATCAGGCCTGATTTCTGTGCTGAGGGGGGGGGGGGCTTGTAGCTGCCCCCCCCTCGCCCCCCCCCCCCGCCCCCGCACCGCGCGGTTTACGGGGCCAGTGTTACGCCCCTGTAGATGATAGTGAGCTCATTGGGCCGGGGCATTCCATTCTGGAATGGGGAACTCATTGAGCTCAGTAACTCTTCCTGGTGCGCTCTAGGCCCATGAACTACGGTATTTACCGATTTCATTGAAAGGTCGGTGTCTGCCACTTATTACACCATGCTATCCTAAAGCAGAATATTTTGTAACGGCTGACAAACGTGTCGACGTTTTCAGGGTGTAAAACGTTACCAGTAACCTACAGTTGTGAGCCTGTTAATGATTGGTAATTTCTCTTCAAACCGTCAAAGTCTTTCGCAAACGTTGAAAGGGGGAGAGGGAAATGATGGAAATAGTGGGAGAAAGCTAAGCGTGATTACGGTAAAATGCACCTTATATAAGCGCATCCATGAGAAAAGTGTCAGTTACACAACTGCAGTAGTTAATCGTGTTGTGGAACTGGCATTTGTGAAATTATTTTCATAGTAAGCACTATTGCTACTCGGATTTGTTAATTCATGACCCTGCACGTGTGAAATATCTACTGGCAACCCTATTTGCATGCACTATAATCCCACTAAAGTTAAGCCAGCTCAGTGTTGATAAAGATGAAATCATATTCAGAAAAATGAGGGATGCTATCAGTATCTAGAATGGGGGATGGGGTTCACAGTGGTGAGATATTCCAAATGGAGAGAGGAAAATCATTTCACTGATGGAGCGGTTTGTTCATAGTTACACGTTGGTATATTATTGCAAAGCGTCATACCAGTGAGAGCAAATGCTACCATTAGCCGATGTAATGGTAATCAGTCTATCAAAGATGAAATGAGTTTCGGATTTCCCCTTCAGCTCTCATCTGTTGTTCATAGGGAACAAAAGTGATTAGCCTTTCTGCTAACTCTGGTTGACCTTGGAGTTTAAGGCAGAGTTTTTCTTACTTAAACTCAGATACAATATCCTCAGTAACAATAAATAATACCACAATTGACACTGCTCTTGTTTCCTTCCATTACTTTCCAGCAGGCAAAAAGTGACTTAAGTACTGTATTAGCAGGCAACATTGCATGGCCTTGTTGGACTTATCACGTGGAATTGTAAACAAGTGAGGGGGATATTATCAAGAACGTGTGATAACCATCGCAAAAGTTACTAAATGCAACCTTCAACATCGCAGTCGATCGTGGGAAATTTACGCCGTGTTAACCAAGTATTCACAACATGGCGGTACCATGCGATAGTCTCCATATAACGCGTCAAATGGCCGCGTTAAAATCAATGCCACGCCGCAAAAATGCGAAACATGAACGCAAAAAAAGCTGCAATGAGGCCAAATGCGATATAAAAATCAGTGAAAACCAGCTATAGGCCTGCAATTCATATGCGTCAGGCGGGAACAATCACCATAAAAGTAGAAAAAAATGACAAACAAATGCCAAACAACAGTGAAGCACAATGGACGTTGCCGGAGCAAGTACGGAGGAGAACCAGAACCACACAAGCTCCCCGGGGGACCAGCCTGGGACCTCGGGGTCAGGGAAGGGTAAGGAGAAGAGTAGGAAGAAAACAGGATCCTGATAAAGGAGGTGATAGAACACCATCAACTACTGTTCGTCACCTTCACTGTGTCATTGGCAACAAAAAATGGACTATGGCAGTCCATTGTGGACAAGGTGAATGCAGCCAGAGTGCTGAAGAGGACAATGCAAGTGGTCAAGAGGCGCTGGAATTATGTCAAGCGAAAAACCAAGCTGAAACTCGCCAACAACCGGAAGGCAGCAATGCAGACTGGAGGTGGGAGTCCAGCGCCACAGGAGAAGCTGGACGAGATGGAGGAAATGGTGACCACAGTCATCAATGGGGAGACGGTGGCAGGAGTTGGGGGCCCGGACACTGAACAAAAGGACCGGACACAACAGCAACAGGGTGAGTAACGATCAGAGACTGGGGGGACGGGATGGGCACAATGGCACACATGCACAAGTAATCATAGCAAAGCTGCGGACAAACCATGCCCCAGACCACCAACTCCCACCAAGAGACCAATGTACCCAGGTATGCAACATGTCAGCATTGTACAAGCACAGAAGTCAAAGGCACACAGCATGAAAGGGATAAGGGACATCCAAATCAGAGCTGCAGGGGTGACTCTCCCAAAATGTGCCACACACACATCACATGCAGAACACATCAACATTGAAAACGATGTGGCACAATCCGCAAAACACCTACAACAGAACACAGGACACAACTGGTGGCGCTTGGGTGCAGACACTGGCCAATCACATTTGGCATTGCATGGAAATGTGAGTTGATAATGCACAAGTACAAACACACACATGTCTGTTGTAAAAATGTCCTCTGTCCCCCATCAAATAGGCATCTACTCCCAAACAGCCACAATGTACCCAGTCATGCTGTCTGTATGAAAACATGTATAATGTGACAACATACATGTGGACACATTGTTAAACTGCATCTCCCCTTCACATTACAGAGGGAGAACCAACACCTCCTGCAGAGAAGTCCGACCCTCTCTTCTCTGATGACGAAGAGGACCACCACAGCTTCGACTCTGACGTCCTTCAACTCCCCTTGGAGAGCCTAGGCAACCCACTTCCAGGAGCTGGGCCGCCCAGCTGCTACTAGGAGACCCCAACCCCTGAACCGACCACACAGCAGGCAGCACCCCCCACCATGGCTACCTCCCAGGACCCCCACGATGAACAAATGACCTTCCAATGCTGTGTGTTGGGGTGCCAGTAGAATCTGGCAGAACAGGTGCAGGTGGGATTCGACCGCATGGCAGACAAACTAGATGCCATACCACTCACGGTCCCTAACGGACACCCACAGTCCGCTTCATGCCCTCCAACGGACCATGACTGACATCGCTGGAGCCCTGACTCAGAGAATAGAACAACTATCCAGTCAGATTGGCTCTAGCGATGTCACACGGGAGTTGGGAAACATGCATAGGTTAATGGAGACCATGGAGCGGGGGAATGCGGAAAGTGCGGCTGCCACGGCTGCACACCAGTGAGAGGTAGCTGGGTTCCTCAACGACCTCAGGACCATCCTCATGGCATTGCTGCCACAAGGCCTGGTGCGGATGCATGCTGCTGCTACCACTCCATCCACATCTCCGCCCCCTGAAGTTTCAGTGCCACACAGTGTGGCAGACCTTCTACCTCTGGGCACTGATGTGTCACTGCCACACAGTGCTGGAGACAGGACACCACCACCCATATGTGAGACACATGAAACAGCAGAGGACGAAGATGCGGATGATTCTGACCTCGTGGTAAGAAGGACACAGTAGCATGCATCTCCGCCATAGGGCCGGCTTCAGCTTGGTTCTGCCCTCTGCATCATCACCTTCCACTGTCCCCCGATGCACTCTGTGACACTCACCTTGGACCTTGATATGGACTGCCATATGCTGTTTGATCGCCAATGACACAGCAATCAGACTGTGGACTGAACTCTTACTCTTCCTCCATGGGCCAACATAGTCATGTGGGATTTGCATGGCCGTGTACTGTTCCAGATGCAACACTCCACTGAATGTGCATTAAGCATTCATATTCACACAGATGTGTTATGTCCATGGTCTTTCAAGTTTGGAAGTATGGATGAATGTAGGCTCACTGGACTCCTCTTACGTCCATGTGGCTCATGTTGTAGAACAGGGGTCACAGGCTGACACGTTGCCGAATGCGGTCTGGATGGCGCTGGCACAGCAACAGGGACACACGCATGAGTTTCTTCCTACTCTAGCCCAGTACGGAACCACGCCAAGGGCCCCGGGGTGATTTACAAACCCTTACGCTGGACTGGCAGACGCCAGGATAGCCCACTCCGCTTACACTCACAGGGGGGGACGGCAACGCTACATGTCCCAGGTAGGGGTAGGCGGAATATGGGTAGTCGCACTATGCAAAGCTCCGCAAAATGGTAAAAAATCTCCACAAGCACGCAGAAATTCAGCGAACATGCGGAATTGCTTGCTCGCAGTGCTTTTTTCCTGCTCGCGAACGCTGTTTGCATGCTCGGGGGAAATATCTTGCGAACACGCATTTTGAGAACGTGAACAAGCAAAAAATTCAGCGAAGCCGCGGAACGCAGACTTTTGGGCAATTCCGCGTTCTCCGCGGAACGCAAAATTAACCAAATTCCGCAAGCGGAATGGAATTTACTGCCCAGGCCTAGTCCCAGGTCTGCCCTGTAGTAATCTTCTGATCACAGGTCTAGTTGTCAGCATGCCACAGCCACTCCCTCATGGCTGGTTTACACCCACACCACACCCTTCAAGCACACGTTCACAAGACATGTGACCCTGGCAATAAAAAGGGCCGTGCACACACGTGCTCGACGCCATTTCCACTCTCTCTCTGGGGGCATCCATGTGGTGTTGATGTAGCCATGAGGGCCTTGGGCCCCACAACATCACATTCACCAGGACCAGAGGTGGCATGATGCCATCCGCAACACGATACCCAATCATACAGGGTCCATGACTTTGGGGGCACAGACTTGGTGGCACCTGATACATTGTGGCTGGCACAGGCACACCGCCATGGGACGGTGACTTTCGATGCACTGAGGTAGGGGCACCTTAAGTGCTGAGCGGGTGTGCAGCCTGTGATGATGTCCCGTCCCAGTGGTCTGGACTGCTTAGGATTTGTGTGCCCTGCTGGACCGCAGTGTAGGCCAGAGCCAGCGGACAGTGCGGGCCTACCGCCACGTGATATTGCCTTGCGGGTCACAGAGTTAGTGGCACCTCAATGGCTGAGCAGGTGTGCAGCCTGCAATAATGCCGGGTGCACTTGTATGTCCTCTGCCATGGCAAAAGCAAGACCCAGAATCAAATGTGAGACATGGTGGCCTGCGGAGCGGGCTGCATGATGTGGAGGGTGCCATGTCTGCGGACCCCGGGCATGTGGCTTGCAGTGGCACGTGGTGGGCCCTCAGTGCTACACACCAAGGGCGGAATGTGAACAGTGAGGCCTGGGTGCGCAGGGGCAGGCATGCAGCACTGGGCATCAGCAGGGGCTGTGGGGCATCTGCCTGGGTGCGCAGGGGCGGGCATGCAGCGCTGGGTGGTGTAAAGGGCTGGGGTGCATCTGCCTGGGTGCGCAGTGGCGGTCAGGCGATGATGTCTTGTGCAATTTTATGTACTTTGCCATTCATGTATCAGGACTCTGTTTCAGATGACGGATCTGTTTCAGATGTGTGACCTGGTGAACTGCACTACATACCGGCATGTGGTTGGAGACACACCAGTGGCAGCAGGTGAGCAGTGTGGCCTGGGTGTGCATTGTCGGCACTCTCTCTTCCTGTCCATCTCTTCTGTTGTGTGTCTCTCTCTCCCTCTCTGTCCGGCTTTCTCTCTCTCTCCCCCTCTCTGTCTGTCTTTCTCTCTCTCCCCCTCTCTGTCTGTCTTTCTCTCTCTCTCCCCCTCTCTGTCCATCTTTCTCTTGCTCCCTCTCCTTCGCTCTCTCTCCTTCGCGCTCTGTCTCTTTCCTTTGATGTGCACAAGACACACCTTTTCATCATGGTTTTTGTCTTGCATGCTGTGACCTATGGAGTGTCCCGAGGGGAGCCGCCATGTGTCTTCATTTCTGTTCTGTGTTTTTCTTTGAATTAATTTTCATTTGTTGCATCGTAGGTGAATGTGTGATGCTCATTTTTGTGATGACACATGCACGTCACCAAATGTTATTGTGCGACATCAGGCTGATTATTTGGTACATGATTCCGTGTAGCTGATGTGGCATGTCTTGGGCTGGGGGGGTGCCTGGGGAAGGAGGGGTCCTGGAGGTGTTGGCGGTTGGTGTTGTGGCCCTCTTGGGTGTCCGGCCAACATTTTCAGGGACTCCATGGCATCTGTTGTCCTTCATGTGTGGCTGTGGGCTGGGATCCCATTTTTGGTGCAGGCTGCCGTCCGACTTTACACCAGGTCAGAGCAGGTGTTAGTTTCCTGCTGCTAACACGCCTTGTCACCTGTTTTGAGTTCATAAAGGCTGGGAGGAACACCAAATCCACAGAAGCCCACAACAACTTCAGAGCCGCCACCAACGCCCACCACCAACTTATCAGAAAACAAGGAAAAAAGCGATTGAAGACAGAATATCCACTCATGCACACAACAGCAAAGAACTCTTCAACTTCATCAAGGAGTTCGCCCAACCCACCAGCGAGTCCACTGACATCCCTCCCTCACAAGACCTCTGCGACAAACTCAGCACCTTTTTACACCACAAAATCAAGAGCATCTAGACAACTTCTACGAAGACAACCAACAAACTGAACCCTCACCAACCATCCCCGACACCCTGAAGCCAGCGATCAACAACTGGACAGCCCTCACTGCCGAAGACACACTGAAGACGATGAAGTCAATCCACCCCGGGGCCCCCATGGACCCCTGCCCCCCCCACATTTTCATCAGAGCCACCGACACCATAACACCCATGCTCTGCCACACCATCAACCACTCCCTGACAACCGCCTCATTCCCTGATGACTGGAAAGACGCTGAGATCAACCCCCTCTTGAAGAAACCCTCTGCAGACCCCACCGACCTCAAAAACTACAGACCCATCTCCTTGCTCCCATTCCCAGCGAAAGTCATTGAGAAAGCAATCAACAGCCTACCTGCCACATTCATCGAAGAGCACAACATCCTCGAATCCTCCCAATCCAGCTTCAGAAAAAACCACAGTGCGGAAACTGCCCTCCTCGCCGCAACATACGACATCTGTACCTTACTGGACAAAGGAGAAACAGCAGCCCTCATCCTCCTCGAGCTCTCAGCGGCGTTCAACACAGTCTCTCACCGCACCCTAATACGCAGACTCCACGACGCAGGGATCTAAAACAAGGCCCTCGATTGAATCCGCTCATTCATCTCCGGCAGAACGCAGCAGGTCAGACTCCCCTTTTCCTCTCGGACCCTACACCTACCACCTGCGGAGTCCCCCAGGGGCCCTCCCTCAGCCCTATGCTCTTAAACATCTACATGGCTCCGCTCGCCCCCATCGTCAGAACCTACGGACTCAACATTGTGTCATACGCAGACGACACCCAACTCATCCTCGCCCTATCCAACGAACCCAACACCGCCAGACACAACTATTGAGAAGGCATGGAAGCCTTCGCCAAATGGATGAAAAACAGCTGCCTACAACTAAACACCAACAAAACGGAAGTACTCATCATGGGCCCAAACCCAGACGCCTGGAATGACACCTGGTGGCCCCCCGCACTCGGAAGCCCGCCCACCTCCACGGACCACGCATGCAAACTGGGAATCATCCTGGACTCAGAGCTCAAAATGGACCGCCAGATCAATTCCGTCTCGTCCTCCTGCTTCCACACCCTCTGCCTCCTACGTAAGACCTTCAAATGGATCCCCCTCGAACACAGAAAGACTGTCACTAACGCCCTGGTCACCAGCAGGGTCGACTACGGCAACGCACTCTATGCCGGAGTAAACAAAAACCTCACCACAAGCTACAGAACATCCAAAACACCACCACAAGACTGGTCCTCAACCTGCCAAGACACTGCCACATTTCCCGGCACCTGCGCACACTCCACTGGCTCCCCATCGAAGCTAGAGTCACCTTCAAGATGCTAACCCACGCTCACAAGGCCCTCCACTACACCGGACCAGCATACCTGAATAGCCGACTCAAATTCCACGCACCCCAAAGGACCCTACGATCAGCCCAGCTCTCCTACACCGTGGTCCCCCGCACCAGAAAGACCAGATCGGGAGACCGCTCCTTCTCCTTCCACACGGCCAGAGCCTGGAATGACCTTCCGCTCTACCTCAGGCAGGTAACATTGCTCCCCATCTTCGCAAGAAACCTCAAAACCTGGCCTGTTGACAGACCCCTCCTTGATGGACTGGAACCTGCGAGCCCCCCCCCACACCTCCAATGCCTTGAGACTCTTACGGGTGAGTAGTCGCGCTTAACAAACACCTGATTTTATTTTATTTTATTTTGTATCGCCGATCTAGCTGGTCGTTGAGAATCTTGCGGAGTGATGTTGTTGCAGCTTTTGGCACTGGAACGCCTACTCTGCATCTCATTAGCAATAGTTGCTGGGGTCATCCGTGGCGATGTTTTTAGCAGCTGCTATCGCAGGTAAACTAGTGCTATGGGCTGTTGGCACCAGCTTGTGAATGGGGTGATAAATGTATAGCGACTTTGGCTGCGCTAAAGTGCATTTAACTCGGCGATGGCTCCTTGAGAATATGCCCCTGAGTCCCTTGTAAGATCTCAGTTGGGATTGTTGTGTGAGTAGCAGATCCCAGCATGTTTACTGCAGTTCTTTAATTCCTACATGAGCAAATACTATTACCTCAGTACTGTATGTAACATCAGAGAGTGTGGCGGTGGATGCACAAAGACAAAATACCACTCCATGTTGTATACATTTATTTGGACCTTAGCATGTCCATCAGGTACCTACTGTGATCAGAGTTATCTTTGCAGCTTGAATGGCCTTTTTGAAAAAGAAGAACTGGAAATCCTTTGCATAAAAATGACCCAGGCACAATGCTGCCTATTACATGTGGTGAGAATGTAATCATAATTCTGAATGTCCCAACACAACAGTGATGGATTTTTAGCTAGTTTATGATAACATTGTGCAGTAAAATGAACCGTTTTAGCCTTTGAAAATAATCTTCAGTCGAACATTTCCCAAACCAATGAAAGCCAGGGTTCACATGCTGTGCACACTGGAAATTTTAAGCCTGTATTTACACCCCATCACTTTCAAAAATCACCAGACGCCACTGCTGTTAACCCACTGCTGAACACAAAAAGCAGTAAAAAGAAAATCAACTTAACTCCATGCCTAGTAATGGTACCGACTCCCTTTGTAGCATTTACCAGGATGTAAAAGCACTGTGGTAAACGGTACATGAATTCAAGCTTGCAAAATAACATATCCTCTACATTTCAAACCAGACAGCTCAGCTCATAAACACGGAGCAGTCAAAACACTCTGTGACTCTGAGTGGTGATGTGTTCAGTTCATTTTCGTATTCACCATGTTTCCGAGTTAGAAAGTGCTGTATCTAGTCAGATTTCTTTAAAAATGATCATACATGCGCCTGCTGTTAGTGATTCAACCCCAGAGTCATTCATGAGTTCTTTAAAACAGACATATGACATTAACATATTATCCTTTCTCCTAGGTAGGTTAGATTTTCTAAACATGTCTGAAATAGAAAATAATAATGTAATTGGAGTCTGCTTATGGATGAAATGTTTTATGTTAAGTGGCGCGCTGCCAATCTCACTAAATTTGATCTAGGATTAATAAATATTTGCTAAAAAGTATTAGCTACTTAAATTCATAGACAGAACCTCGTATTCGTGTCCTCCTTGGCTTCAATTGAGTAATGTCTATGAATTCTTATATAAATTGAAGCTGAATGCATTATGGTTAAAAGGTGTTTGAGTTTAAGTCTGAAAGCCTAGAATCTGTGAAAGAATCTGTGAAACCTAGGGCACCACTTAGCCTATTTTTGAATGCTGCTATGAAATTTCACAGTTTTAAGCGAACTTGGAGCACGCCCAAGGGACATCCCAGTTCTTTGAATTCTGTAGTTGAATTTTGTCTTTCTTCAGTGTTTTCTTGAACTAAGAATCGATTTCAGGGTGCACATATCTGCGATAATCTCTGCACCCGATGTATCTATTTTTAGACTACACAGGGTGAATGGCAAAATCTATCTCATGATGTACTTAAATATAATTTGTCGTTCGGGAGTTCAGGATGTACCACATGCGATCTTCGTTTGTCATTATGTAGCCGTGGCTAGAAATAGTTACCTTTGAAGAATGTTTTTGGAACTGAATAAACAGGAGTACTTAGACTTGTATTATAATCCTCAAATGATCACATAAAACTATAACATTTATACAGTTTTAGAAGTTTTTCATATTTAAAAAGTATAAATAAATATAAACCCGAAAGAAAACGGAATTATCTGAATATCACGTATAGAGCTGGCCCAGTCATAAAGCTCAATTCTTTGCAAAAGTAGTGTTGGTAAATTTGATCAGAAGTCTGGACATTGCAAAAGAACACATAAGCAACTAGCCCCTGATTTCAATGCCAAAGTTGGATGCAAAGAAGAATCTTGTATTGCTGGAAAAGAAGCACTTGGAGACTGAAATGAAGCAGGAAACGGAGGGTATGGCCAAGCAGGCAACGATGGGGGGTGATCTTTGTCAGCACGTCACACCATCCACCCTGCAATTCCACTAAATCTGTGCTTTAGGCCCGTCATCCGTGCTCATTCCTGCACTCAGGTACACAAAGTGATGGAGGCTCACCATTCATGAATCGGGCTGTCTTCATGTCTATACATCATGACAATGGTCAGGTTGAAGCCTGCACTGTCAGGGGAAAATGGACACCCATGCTAGGATCTGAGGCATGACACGCTTGCTCACGGGCCCTGCCGGCCACCATACTCTCGTGCTCACTCCTGAGACCTGTGGCTGGGGTTACATCCTTTGTGAGACTCTCAGTGCCTACATTGGGACATGGCACATTAGCAGCACAACAACTGGGCCAGCGCCTCTGCTGCTGCTAACCCGGAAGGTGGACTACACCAGACGCTACGGCCGTGGCTGCAGTTGCTCCTGGACCTGCTCCACCAATGGTGGCCCACAACTTGCTCTGTGGTATGGGCAGCATTGACTTAAAGATCCGACTTGACAACAACTACCTCTGTCCTGCCTCCCGAAGCCTGCAGCAGAGCATACTCATTGTGGCCCTTGGTGCCTGTGACGAAAAACTGCTTGCTGCCTGGATTCAGCGGACAAAAAAAAAAATAATAATAAAGATTAGCAACAATGTCTCAACTGGGTTCAATGAGAAAGGCAAATACAATGGTATGTACACAACATTACAAGAAGAAGAGAGGGGGACTCCTGGTTGTTTGTTGAAAAGTGCTCATGGCATCATGTATTTAGAAACACAGTTTATACAGAACAGTTATAACAGCACTGTGAGCATAAATTGTGGTGGCAACCCAAAGGGGTGAGGTGTACGTTGTGCTTGTGACAAGGAGAGTGACGGCGCAAGTGACTAGTGCAGTAAACAGCAGAAGGCACGAAATAACAAAGTGGTAAAAAGTTATATAAAGTGATCAATGGTCAGAATAGATAATTATATACAATGACTATACAAGGTTTTTGATTTTGAAGAACCAGAGTGAATTGTGCATCATGAGTTGCGCTGAGAGGTAGGTCGAAGGCGTTTCGGTCCTATCTATTCAGGACCATCATTAGGACCGGATTGCCAAGGTATTTAGAGTGCTGTAGAGCAAGGGAGCAAACAGGACAGTAGAAGATGAATCAACTAGTGTCGGCGAGTAGGGGATGAGACACGGATAGGGCATGTGGTGAGAACCATCTGCGCACGGTAAAGGACGATACCTATGGTAAACCCAGGTATCAGCAGGGATGGAAGGAAACCTGATGATGGTGCAGCGTCGGAGGCGTCTGCTGATTTGGAACTGGTAGTGGTCTAGAAGCTATCGGAGTAGTCCTAGATAGCTTAGTTGGCAGGGTTGGGTCCCCGATCCACTGCGGTGGTTCAATCAGGGGTACCGTAAATTGAAAGCTATTAGCTGCTTGAGTAAATCGTAGGGCTGAAAGCACTTAGCGGCTGGGGTAAATCATAGGGCTGGGAGGGCGCGGATTGAATCCGGACCGCCATGGATGTGTGCGGTGTAAGCTGGCATCTGGATTAAGTGCACGGCACAACAACGGGCCAACAGTCAAGCCTCTGTATTCACCACTGGCATCAAATGGCAGCCTACACAGAGGTTTAAGAGCACTTTGGCACCCACTCTCAGGTCTGTCCTACCACAGACAACCTGCTCCTAATCTTGTAGAGCACCTGCACCAGCCGATAGACCCTGATCGATGTCGCCTCCCTCAGTTTTGACCCTCGGAGCCTGCTGTGGAGCACCATACCTGCTACACAGCCCATGGATTCGGCGCCGGGCACAGCATGCTGTTGGGCTTTTTATCTGACAAGCAGCTTCTCAGTTTTTGCCTCAGAGGACTTCGGCTTTGGATTGCGGGCAGGCAGGGTGCGATGAACGTTCAGAGCCCTTGATGCCCGCATAAAAATACGGCAAGTATGCAGGGGCTGCACCTTTATTTTGGAGCTAAGACTCTACCCTAACTAAGCTCCAAGGATCACAGTGGCCCCTTCAAAGATGCACCAGGCAGCCACTGGGCCCTTTCCTGCATTTGGCCCTTGTACTGCAGCAGTGACCCCACCTTACATCCCCCCTCGGAGGCATTGACTTAAAGATCCGACTTGACAACAACTACCTCTGTCCTGCCTCCCGAAGCCTGCAGCAGAGCATACTCATTGTGGCCCTTGGTGCCTGTGACGAAAAACTGCTTGCTGCCTGGATTCAGCGCACACAAAAAATAATAATAATAAAGATTAGCAACAATGTCTCAACTGGGTTCAATGAGAAAGGCAAATACAATGGTATGTACACAACATTACAAGAAGAAGAGAGGGGGACTCCTGGTTGTTTGTTGAAAAGTGCTCATGGCATCATGTATTTAGAAACACAGTTTATACAGAACAGTTATAACAGCACTGTGAGCATAAATTGTGGTGGCAACCCAAAGGGGTGAGGTGTACGTTGTGCTTGTGACAAGCAGAGTGACGGCGCAAGTGACTAGTGCAGTAAACAGCGGAAGGCACAAAATAACAAAGTGGTAAAAAGTTATATAAAGTGATCAATGGTCAGCATAGATAATTATATACAATGACTATACAAGGTTTTTGATTTTGAAGAACCAGAGTGAATTGTGCATCATGAGTTGCGCTGAGAGGTAGGTCGAAGGCGTTTCGGTCCTATCTATTCAGGACCATCATTAGGACCGGATTGCCAAGGTATTTAGAGTGCTGTAGAGCAAAGGAGCAAACAGGACAGTAGAAGATGAATCAACTAGTGTCGGCGAGTAGGGGATGAGACACGGATAGGGCATGTGGTGAGAACCATCTGCGCACGGTAAAGGACGATACCTATGGTAAACCCAGGTATCAGCAGGGATGGAAGGAAACCTGATGATGGTGCAGCGTCGGAGGCGTCTGCTGATTTGGAACTGGTAGTGGTCTAGAAGCTATCGGAGTAGTCCTAGATAGCTTAGTTGGCAGGGTTGGGTCCCCGATCCACTGCGGTGGTTCAATCAGGGGTACCATAAATTGAAAGCTATTAGCTGCTTGAGTAAATCGTAGGGCTGAAAGCACTTAGCGGCTGGGGTCAATCATAGGGCTGGGAGGGCGCGGATTGAATCCGGACCGCCATGGATGTGTGCGGTGTAAGCTGGCATCTGGATTCAGTGCACGGCACAACAACGGGCCAACAGTCAAGCCTCTGTATTCACCACTGGCATCGAATGGCAGCCTACACAGAGGTTTAAGAGCACTTTGGCACCCACTCTCAGGTCTGTCCTACCACAGACAACCTGCTCCTAGTCTTGTAGAGCACCTGCACCAGCCGATAGACCCTGATCGATGTCGCCTCCCTCAGTTTGACCCTCGGAGCCTGCTGTGGAGCACCATACCTGCTACACAGCCCATGGTTTCGGCGCCGGGCACAGCATGCTGTTGGGCTTTTTATCTGACAAGCAGCTTCTCAGTTTTTGCCTCAGAGGACTTCGGCTTTGGATTGCGGGCAGGCAGGGTACGATGAACGTTCAGAGCCCTTGATGCCCGCATAAAAATACGGCAATTATGCAGGGGCTGCACCTTTATATTGGAGCTAAGACTCTACCCTAACTAAGCTCCAAGGATCACAGTGGCCCCTTCAAAGATGCACCAGGCAGCCACTGGGCCCTTTCCTGCATTTGACCCTTGTACTGCAGCAGTGACCCCACCTTACATCCCCCCTCAGAGGCCTAGACTTATGCAGTTCCTGGCGCATTCAGCGCAGGTTTCGGTGTCCAGTCGGGACACATGGAGATAGCCTTTGCGCACTGGTGCATCCCAGGGGAAAAGGGCAACAGAGTTAAAAGGCCTATCATCAGCCTGTCTACCAGGCCTGACCCACCCAAGGCCTGTACAAGACCTCCTCTCAGCAATCACCCTGGGGGGTTCCACCACCGCCTCCTATAGACTGACACTCTACCGGGGCTGCTGGGTGCCCTGGGTACCATGTGTGGCCAATATCTGTTGCTGCTGGTGTTGGAGCGTGGTTTACCAGCTCTAGTCACACATACACCTAATACTCACCTGGGACCAAACCACATTCATACAATAAGCTAGTAAAACCCCGCTGACATCAGTTTTGTGTAATACCCGTAATTTTATTATTCACCTTTACCAATTCCTACCAACTCGATAATTATAATTTCCCTTTCCTCAATGAATCAGGTTGGTGAGTTAGTTTAAGGTAGAATGACATTTACCTCTTTACTCTGAATGACCACAGACACAGGAAGTTTTGAAAACCTTTAACTAAATTAATTTGTGAGTCAAAATTCAATTACAGTAACCACCTTCATTTCAAGAGGCAAAGTACACAAAAATAATTCATAGCAGAGTTAAATAATCAATGATGACAGTACCTGGAAAAGGGAGGAGGGGAAAAAAGGAAAGCAGGCATAAGGACAGATTTTTCTGATTATATTTACCCATGGACAAAGATGAACCCAACTCCGTAGATAGGGGCCAGATAGAATCTCCAGTACAGGTTACAGATAGAAGATCAGGCAGATTCAGATCTGGAAGGGTAACTTCTTCTAATGTGCAACGCCAGCGTTGCACCCCTCTCTGGCACTACTCTCCTCAGGTGTCCCTTTTCCACAATCCCTCTAGATGAAATGGTTATCGATCAATATCTCAAACTCTCGGACAGAGTTTCTGGCAGCAGCAGGATATGAGACAGCGTCTCGGACAGTAACTGGAGCAGCATACGCCTTGGGTCAGTGACGAGTCGGAATGACAGATCTGACAAGTCGGACGAGTTTCTAGCTATCTTACCTCAATTATACTGTTTCTTGATTCGTGTACCACCCCCAAATGTTTTATGTTTTCCCTTATTCTGATTGGTCAGGATGAGGAGCTGAGTTCATCACACCACCTAAAAGTAAGGTTTTCTTCTATGAGCAATTGTTCTATGTGCCCGCCCCTTAATTTCCTTTCTCACAGCTTTATTCCCACCCGTAATTCACAATTGTTGCTCTCACAGGGGTCATCAGTTGAACTTCCCAGGCTTCTTCATTCAAGGTCCCCATTCCCGATTATTAGGAAATCATGCTCACATTCCCTTGAACCAATAAATACATTGTTATATACAGTTTTTAACCTATAGAGACAGATTTTCCCTTTCTTTTCAAAATCTAAAGACATGGCAGCATGAGTTTTGCCACTTGCAAAATGCTCTTCTTCCTCAGCCCATTTAGGTATCTGAGGTTTATGTTCAGAAGCTCTTTGTTGGAAATCCTGTCTCCTTTGTTCAACTAAATTCAAAAATATTTTCTACTCTTCACGTAATTTACATGTTAGATTGTGATTTTGCACTTCAGCTACATCTATTGTTTTCATGGTTAAGAAATATTCACCCATGAATTCAGAATCTCTCATACTAAGAACAAGGTTCATGTTCTTTCACAAGGAAACCTCAGAAAAAATCAAATCTACATTAGAATAATAATATTGCAACTTTCCTGTTCTATAAAATAAAGCTTGCTAAAACACTACAGGAGATACCATAGGTTTAGGGTAAATGATGATAGGTCACTCCTTCGGCTACAGATGTAGGTAATTTCATGCAGACATAATAGTCACTAACTTACATAGTTTCTACATATTGTACTAATAGGTTGGTGAAAACATTTAAATCAGTTCCATTTTTATTCACAGTGTGATGTAAGTCTGACTCATCTGGTGTTTCTAATTCTACTCTATCTCCTTTGATAGTAGCTACCTTTTCATGTATATTAGTGTTATTCTGTACACTTTTGACCATTAAATAATGTATGGCCACTGTTAATACTAACCATATTATGAGTATTACAAATATGGTACATATACACATTCTACAACATTTCTTTAAACAATTCGGTTTTCCAGCAGCCCTATTGTCAGCCATTTTTAAGGGGGAAGGAAGATTTCTCTTCTCTGTTTGAACGATTCAACTTTGTAACAGAGTTACAAAAGGGAAATTCAGTTCAAGGTGGTCTCACTTCTTCATTGATTTGCTCTGCATTAAAATTTTCAATTTCCTTTTCTATTATCTCTAAATTCTCAAAATCCTCGATAATTAAATATGTCCATTCAGGACCTTTGAATTTGTTATTTATAAATTTTGCTCAGGGGCTTCTTTGTTTTGAGCTTCCAGCTGCTTGCCCAGACCAACTGGATACTTCGTCTACCTGCTCTGATTCTTCTGGTATTGTCTTGAGGTGATATTTCAATCTTTTGATAACACCTGGCCTATTATCACCTTTTCTGATTTATTTAGCTTGCACTGCACTTGCACCCTATTCAGATGCTCTTTTGCTTTCGTTGATTTGTGGCACAACTTGGTTATTTCTGTCTTCAGATTCTTTCTCTGTCTGCTCTTGTGTAGGGCTTACTAATTCACTATTTTTTCCCTGAATGTTTTTTCTTTCACTAGTTTGCCCTAGTTCAGGTTTAATTTTTAATGGCGTTTTCTCTGTATCTGCCTGAACTTCCGTCACTACCCTTATTGGCTCTTGTTCAATTTCCTTTGAATCTTTGTTGTCTTCTATCTGATCAGTCTCTCTAGTTTCTTCCTGTCCTTCCCCAGTCTCTGGCTCTACAAATTTGATTTCTTTTGTTTGTGTAATTCCCTATCTGGTCCTGCTCAGGTTTACAATCTAATTTATTTTCTGTTTCTTGAGCACTTTCTTCTCTGCCTATCTGGTCCTCGCTTCTTTCCTGACTAGCTTGTCTAGTTTGGCTTCTTGTTCTTATAAATGTCTCTGGTATATCTACTACAGGTATCCAATCATCCTGGCTGGTGCTCGGTTGTTCCTCGTCAGCTCCTTCAGGACCTACTACTTGAGATCCTTCAGCTGTGCAACCTTCAGCCCTCTCAACCGCCTGAGTTAGTTGAGGTTCCTCCTCGTCAGGTGCTGGCATTGTTTTGGTGTGGCTTGCATGAATCCAATTAGGCAACCCTGCACATTTTACAGCTGTTGTAACTAATATAACCTGATGTAGTTTCTCCCACCTTGGTGCTAGGAAAGTTTCTTGTGTGTGATTATTCAGTACAATCCAGGCACCGGGATTCAGATCATGCGCTTGAATCGGCTGCCTTGCGACTGCGCCTTCTCCAACCTGGTGAGAGATAGAATGCAATTCTTTGCAATACTTCAGTACCAAATCTTCAGTTATATTCAACAACTTGTGTCCTGGTATACATGCCTGCCTCATTGCTCTTCCCATGATGATTTCATGAGGACTTAACCCAGTATTTTTGTCTGGAATACACCTGAGTCCCATCAGAACAAGAGGTAGGGCATCAGGCCAGTCCAGTGGAGTGGATGCACACACTGTCCCCAACCTCGACTTAATTGTGCCATTCAATTGCTCTACCACTCTAGATGCCTCCGGGCGGTATGCACAGTGCAGTTTCTGCTCAATTTGAAATGCTTCACAAATTAACCGAATTATTTCTTTATTAAAATGAGACCCTCTGTCTGATTCAATAGTTACTGGAAAATCGAACCGCGGAATGAGCTCTCTCAATAGGAGTCTGGCTACTGTTAAACTGTCATTTCTTTTGGTGGGGTATGCCTCCACCCACTTTGAAAATAAACAAATGATGACAAGTACATATTTTAATCCTCGACAGGCAGGTAACTGAATGAAGTCGATTTGAAGTCTTATAAAAGGTCCTTTAGCTGTTTCAATTTTTCCCATATAGACCAATGTTTTCTTGCCTGGATTCATTTGTTGGCATGTCAAACACCTTTGGCATAATCTTTCTGCAGTATTTCTAAACCTTGGGTTAAACCAATCTTGTCTGAAAAGTCTGATCATTGCATCTCTGCCTATGTTAGTGTCTCCATGATACATTCTAGCCATAGGTGCACGAATGATGTCTGGCAACACAGGTCTGTCGTCTAAGTACACACCATCTTCTGCCCTTTGTGTACAACCAATTTTCACCCACTCCTCTTTCTCTTTTGTTTCTGCCTCATCTTGTAGTCCTTTCACTTCTCTCCATGTCTCTAAACCTGACAATAGCATAAGTTGGCAGCTATTTCCACAATTTTCAATCTTTCTGTTCACTGCCATTCGAAATCTTGCGCAATGTTGGGCAACCTGGTCAGCGTATCGATTACCTGCAGTCAACGGTCATTTCCTGACTGGTGTGCGACACACTTAACCACTGCCACTTCTTTTGGTAACTGTATTGCTTCAAGCAATTCTTTGACAAATTGTCAACTTTTAATGGGAGACCCTGAAGAAGTAAGGAAGTCTTGCTGCATCCAAAGCTGGCCAAAATCGTGCACAACCCCATAACCATACTGACTGTCAGTGTAAATGGTTACTCTCCAATTGTTCCCCTTTTTGCAAGCTTTAATTAAAGCAATCAATTTGGCTATTTGTGCAGATCTGACTCTGGGTAAATAGGATGCTTCGACTATTTCAGCCAATGTATACACATCATAAGCAGCATTTAATCCTCCCTCTTTATGGCGCATGCATGAACCATCTACAAACAATTCATGCTCAGCATCTTTTAACGGCTCATCTTGAATGTCTGGACGTGGTTTTGTACTAAGTTCTGTTACATCAAGACAGTCATGTTCGGGCTCATCTTTTACTTCTTCATTGTATGGATCCGGTAACAGATTAGCTGGGTTAAGTACTGTACTACGGACAATGGTCACATTTTCTGCTCCTAAAATGATCCTTTCAAATTTTGTTAATCTACTCGGGGTAAGGTATTGAGTCCGGGTTCTTGTTTAACAACTGCATGTGAGACATATACCTTTACAGGGTGTCCCATCACAATTATCTCACTTTGCTCTAGACTTACACATGTTGCTGCCACAGCTTTTAGGCATCCTGGCAAAGTGGATGCTACAAGATCTAAGGTAGCAGAAAAGTATGCCACTGGGCATTGCATCAGACCATGAATCTGAGTTAGAACTGAGAGGGCACAATTATCTCTTTCACAACAAAATAAAGCTCTTTTGAGTAGTCGGGCATACCTAAAGCAGGGGCTTCACATAAACAATTTTGTAATTTCAAAAAGGATTTCATGCTCTCATCATCCCATTCCATCTGTTCTTTTGCTCGTTTCTTTTTCATCTGTATCAAGGGTTTTGCCAGCAAGGAAAATCCCATAATCCACTGCCTGCAATATCCAACTACCCCTAGGAACATTCTTATTTCCTTCTGGGTCTGCTCAGGTGTCCCTTTTCCACAATCTCTCTAGATGAAATGATTATCGATCAATATCTCAAACTCCTGGACAGAGTTTCTGGCAGCAGCAGAGTATGAGACAGCGTCTCGGACAGTAACTGGAGCAGCATACGCGTTGGGTCAGTGACAAGTCGGAATGACAGATCTGACAAGTCGGACGAGTTTCTAGCTATCTTTCCTCAATTATACTGTTTCCTGATTCGTGTACCCCCCCGAAATGTTTCATTTTTATGTTTTCCCTTATTCTGATTGGTCAGGATTAGGCCTGGGCGGTAAATTCCGTTCCGCTCACGGAATTTGCGGAATTTGCGGAATTTCGCGTTCCGCGGAGAACTCGAAATTGCTAAAAAGTCTGCTTTCCGCGATTTCGCGAAATTTTTGCTTGTTCGCGATCTCAAAATGCGTGTTCGCGAGATATTTCTCCCCGAGCACGCAAACAGCAATTGTGAACAGGAAAAAAGCATCGCGAACAAGCAATTCTGCGTATTTGCGGAATTTCTGCGTGTTCGCGGAGATTTTTTACCGTTTCGCGGAGATTTGCGTAACGCAATTCCGCAAATTCCGCCCACCCCTAGTCAGGATGAGGAGATGAGTTCATCACACCACCTAAAAGTAAGGTTTTCTTCTATGAGCTATTGTTCTCTGAGCCCGCCCCTTAATTTCCTTTCCCATAGCTTTATTCCCACCCGTATTTCACATTACTCAGTAAGTTAAACATTTTATTCAAAATTGTTTTCTCGCAGGGGTCATCAGTTGAACTACCCAGGCTTCTTCATTCAAGGTGGCTGTGGCTGAGTGACACGAGAGTCATCATTGTTTCCGGCCAGTCTCTATGCGCATGCACGCATATTCAAGTGGGGTAGGGATTCCAGTCACCCACCGAGGCCCAAATAAGAACTAATAATAAAGTCAGAAAAATACACATTAGAACACAGAAAAACAAATTATTTCACTGTATACCACTTATTTCTGCTCTATCCCCATTTACTTATTTAAATCTTTTGCATTAGTGTTTAATAGAACTTACAAGGTTTAGTTTAGCAGTAGCAGGTGCATTAGCATGTGAGTTCAAAGCGGCCATATTTAGTGTCATTGTGCAGCTGCAAAAGTTTCCCACCAAAAGCGATAGTGTCGTACTACGTAGATGCAGTAGACGCATGCGCAATAGAAATCCCGTGTTTTGTCAGCCATTTTAGGACAATCGGGTTACTTGTTAGTAATGCACATAGAAAAGCTTCCCCTAGATAAAATATGTAAGGTGTGCATTGCAATTTTAGTATTTACATTATTACATGTTATTTGAGAGGATTGGATCCAAGCAAGTTTCTTTCATGAATCCTTGCTCCATCACTGGGACCCCAGACCCTATTACGGCGGTGTCCCATCTAACACAGGTGCCCCTGACTTTGAGGTCCTCCTTAATCAATTCACAGACT
Organism: Triturus cristatus; assembly: GCF_964204655.1. Taxonomy (NCBI): domain Eukaryota; kingdom Metazoa; phylum Chordata; class Amphibia; order Caudata; family Salamandridae; genus Triturus; species Triturus cristatus. Next base: position 204,895,422 of record NC_140592.1, on the reverse strand, counting down.
CCCAGAATCAAATGGTGCAAATTAAGGGTAGTGCGCTTGTGCACCTCAGATCACATCCCGGCAGCGATGAGGTACACCCCTCAAAACACATAATCATGGGCCGACTGACATCAGCATCAAAATCAGTGATACCTGACCCCCCCCCCATCAACCATACCAGACACTCCTCAGCTGGAAATTGTGTGCAACCTCTATGAACCCACCTGGGACAAAGTAGACCAAGTGCTAGTTGCCATCAAAAGTTCCCAGAAATCTGTGGAGACTGACCTGGGGTTGCTAAGTTTCCTAAGGGATGGCTATCAGAAGTTCACAGATCGGGTGGCCGTGAGGGAGAAACACACTGGCCACCTTGCAGCCTCAGATAGCAGACAACCAATGTACCATTTGAGACCTACAGAAACAGGTTTGCACCCTAGAGGAGAGAGCAGGCCTAGTTGTGGAATTCATACACTGAAGTTAAATTGTTTTCTAGATTATCTGTGATTTAATTGTAAAATACTATTGTACGCCATGTAAACACTAAGTTTTTTCCCTGGCATTGAAATGGTGCAGCCATGCTCTGAATATTATATTCCTGATTGTGTTGCGTGCTTCAGGCCCACTTTTGTTATTCCCTATTCAGGGATTCTTTTTGCATTTTTATTTTTATCTTTATCAAAAAACACTAATAAAATTATTTATAAACAATAAAAATAAGCAGGAGACAGACTGATAGAACGATACCAAGAAAAATCACTCAGCGTTATGAATACATTGTTCAAACAACCCAAAAGAAGACCTCACCTAATGGGCAACACCAATACCAAATTGACTACATACTCTGCAGCAGAAGGCGGGTACTGGGTACTGTCATCAAAAAACACGTCCAGGAGGAGATTGTGGCACAGACCAGGAACTGGTAATATTAAAGCTGAAGATAAAACAAAATAAAACCAAGAAGGCTACAGAACAATGGAGATGTGACCTGGATAGCACACCCAGTGTTTATTCAATTACTGTACAAAATCATTTCCATGTTCTCAACTTATACAAAAGAGAGCCCGATGAACTCTGGGAAGAGATTTCATTATCATACTGCAAGAAGGCCAAGTAAGATATTCCACAAGCAAGACATAAGAAGAAAGCAAATTGGCTCTTAAAAGCTGGAATTAGCATGACAAAAAAGGCAGGCAAAAGCCACTGGAGACAGAAATACAATTGCCAGGTTAAATGCAGACTTTCAGCACAAGGTGTGGAAGGATAAAGAGGAAAACATTAACCAAGTATGCAAAGAATTGGAGGAAAACAATCAGATAGACAGAACAAGAGACCTCTTTAGGAAGATCAAGGAGATAAAGGAGAAATTCTGCCCACGTATTGGAACATTGAAGAACAGAGAAGCAAAAGATCTCCTGAAAGGAGAAGTCATAAAATAAAGATTGAAAGAATATACAGAAGAGCTCTACAAGTGAGATGAAGATTAAATCTCAGAGCTGGTGGCTGATATTCTGAAAAGTGAGGTTAGATGGGTATTGAAACTCATAGCTAAGCACAAAGCAATTGGAACCGATGCACTACCAATTGAATTGTTCAAAATAACCAAGGACATCTCAATCTAAGTAATAAAGGCTGTTTGTCAGTAGATATGAAAGAGGAAACAATGGCTGAAAAACTGGAAGAGATCCATATTTGCACCTGTCCCAAAAAAAGGGTCTGCAAAAATCAGCTTGAACTACTCCACAATAGACTTAATATCACATACCAGTAAGATCATGCTATATAAGGGGAAACAACGGTTCCTGTGGACTCATAAAAAATGATTCAAGCAATATAATTTGGACAATCGCAATAAAAAGAGGGTAGAATAATGTCAGAGGGCAAGGAACCACCAACACATTTGTACAATTATGACATGTTTTATAAACACAACAGACTTATTATATACATTGTTTGAATTTACAATAGAACAGATATTCGTGCACTGTGTCCCAGAGTGAAAAATGGAACCTAATCGTAAGTGACAGCGTGTATATTTATATTCAAGGTTTCCATAAATCTTAAAAGGCAACCATTCTTGTATAATTTCTTTGTAAACAGCAACTGTATATAATAATACGCGCTGGGTAATGCTTCGCTCTTTCAGCTTGTCGACGGCGTTTCGACCCTCTATCAGTACGGGGTCTCCTCAGGACTAGTGATGCAGGGACATCTGGATTGCTTAATGTGCAGCCTTGTGAACTAGTGATGTGCCACAAGTGAGAAGTGAAAGGGTATTACTCACAAGAGGACCCGTCCGGGTACTCAGTGTGAGGAAAGGCTGGCAGTCAGGGGTACGGTTTGGCTGACCAGCTCTTTACATCAACTCGCTATAGCCATAGCGGTATTGTTAATCCCTGGTAAGTTCTGGAAACAGTGACAATGCACTGTGTAGGTCTGGATAATATTCTGTGCGTGAAGAATCACAGCATCTGTATTCCCAAGCTGCGTGAGTCAGCTTCAAGGACGGTACAATGACCGACTTACTTTGTCACTTTGCACCTTCCGCTGCTTCCTCACTTTACACTTGCGCTGTCACCCTTGTTTGTCACGAGCACCAAGTTCTTTTTGGGTTGCCCTGGCAATTTGTGCCCACAGTGCTGATATAACTGTTCTGTTTAAATTGTAGTTTTAAATATATGATGCCATGAGCACTTTCTAAAAACATACCACGAGTCTCCCTTCTATGTTTTGTAATGTCTTGTACATGCATTTATACTTGCCTCCCTCAATGACACAGGTTGAGACATTGTTGTTAGTTTATTTCTCCATGGTAGACATAAAACAGATCTATTTCAATAAGGTTTGAACGCATAATTTCATTAGATGCATTGATAATGAGATACCCCACATATTTTAGGTATCGAAAAAAATGAAATCTTATTGTCATGCAATCTCAAGGGACATCGTTTGACGTTAGTAATAGCTTCTCAGCACCAAATTCAATATGAAATGAAGTTAGAATGATTTATAATATGATATTAATACATTAATTGTTTATTACTGATATATGTTATCATTCTTTTATCCTATTATTTCTTAATTTAATATGTAGATGCAGTTGGTTTCAAAATTTTTCCTCTTGCTAACTTGATTGTTAGCAATTGCATCACCGTTAATACGATACATTCTTAATAGTATTTGTAAGCGCAGGATTTGTTCCCAGAATGCAAAGGGTAAAACAAGCAACATGACCATCATGGGGTCCATATGTCTTTCTTCTTCACTCATTTCTAAAGGTTATATCTCATTGAGGATATTAAGGGCAAATAATAGCATTGAAGTGAGTGTAAAGAAACATGTTATTAATCAGCCTGGGCGGTAAAATCCACTCCACTCGCGGAGTTTGTGGATTGTTGGTAACTCCTCATTCCCCGTAGAACCCGGAGTTACCGAAACATCTGCGATCTGCGGCGTGGCGGAGTTTTTCCCTTGTTCGTGCTTTCAAAATGCATTTTTGCAAATGTGGTTGCGACTTACCAGGATCCCTGCGTTCGCCAACAAGTTTTCCTATCCGTTCGCGTGTGCCACGAGATTTTGGTAGCCGGCTGCATGATCCCCCGAGAGTGTGAGATCGTGAACACGTCATTCGGACGTGCCATCGGACATCCGGTGGAAGTTTGGTGAAGCTCGTGATGCCGAACACGCAAAATTGGCAATCTGGAGAAGAATATCCCTCGAGCAGCATAAAACCTTCTCGAAAATTGTGACTTGGATAAAAAAACTCCTCAGATTGACATTTGGCTGTACTTTTTTGTGCAAGTCCTTTTTCATTTTTTTGGAGAGGAAGGAAGTGCCCCAGAGTCTCCAACTTCCTGTTCCTGTCCAGCAGGCTCCTCCTAGTGCTTTGTCCATGTCCTGTTCACTTTTCATTTGGATTTGGAGCTGGAAGGATCCCTCTTTGTGTCTGCTACATCATATATCATTGGATTTGAGGAGTTTTGGATTTGTGGACTTTTGGATTTGAGATTTTACAATTAAGTTGGTGTTGTTTGTTTGATTGGGGCATTTCAGTTGCTGCAACTACAATTTTTGTACTTTTCATCATTTTTTTATTTTTTTATTGTGGGTAGCCAGCAGGCCCAGAGCTAGTCATGTGTGCATGAAACAACTGTTTCTGTGGTGTGTGTTGAATTTATTTAAACATCATTTGGGGCATGGATGGCAGTGGATTCAATTGCAAAATGTGTATTTTTTGGGGTATTTCACTTTTTTGGTGTGTTTTAAATAAATGCCTTTGTTGTGTATGTGTGTGTGTGTGGTGTGGTTGTTGTTTAACTTGCACACCTTGTTTAGCCCTGTGGATTTTTGTTTTTGCATTTTACGGCATTAAAGCTTTGTTGTTTAGCATGCCTCCTTTGCCTTGCTATTATAGGCCTGTTTCAGTTCATTGTTTTCCAGGCCTCCTGCTTGTTGTGACTGTGAGTGACCATGTGGCTGGTGGCCATTTTGCGGTGGTGGTAATTTAGAAGTGTGCTGCTTTTGCCATATAGGCCTTCATGTGTTTCTTTTGTTCCTTTTGGCTTAGGCTTCTTGTGATTGTGGGATTGGCCATGTGGTTGGCGGCCATTTTTGAAAACAGGCAGTGTGCTTTTGCCATAGGCCTGCATTGTCTGTCTTCCCTTCCTTGTTGTTGTGGGCCTGGCCATGTGGCTGGTGGCCATTTTGAAACCAGGCAGTGTGCTTTTGCCATAGGCCTGTATTGTCTGTCTTCCCTTCCTTGTTGATGTGGGCCTGGCCATGTGGCTGGTGGCCATTTTGAAACCAGGCAGTGTGCTTTTGCCATAGGCCTGCATTGTCTGTCTTTGCTTTCTTGTTAATGTGGTGGGCCTCGCCATGTGGCTGGCAGACATTTTGAAGCTAGGCAGTGTGCTTTTGCCATAGGCCTGCTTGTCCGTCTTCCCTTTCTTGTTGCTGTGGGTGGCCTGGCCATGTGGCTGGAGGCCATTTTGTGGGACCAGCCAGTGTGCTTTTGCCATAAGCTTGCAAGCTTGTGGCCTAGTCTGCCAATAGGCCTTTCATCCAGTAGGCCCAGAGCTACTCATGGGCGCATGAAACAACTGTTTCTGTGGTGTCTGTTAAATTTAAACATCATTTAGGGCATGGATGGCATTGTATTGAATTGCAAAATGTGTTTTCTTGGGGGTATTTCACTTTTTTGGTGTGTGTTAAATAAATGCCATTGTTAAATGTGTGTGTGTGTGTGTGGTAGGGTTGTTGTGTAACTTTCCAACCTTTTATTTAGCCCTGTGGATTTTTGTTTTTGCATATTTGCATTAAAGCTGTGTTGTTTAGCGTGGCTCCTTTGTCTGGCCATATAGACCTGCTTGAGTTCATTGTTTTCCAGGCCTTTTGTTTGTTGTGACTGTGAGTGACCATGTGGCTGGTGGCCATTTTGTAGAGATAGTTTGGTAGTGTGCTGCTTTTGTCAAATGGGCCTGCATGTCTTTCCTTTGTTCCTCTTGGCTAACTGCTTCCATTCCTTTTGCCTGCTGCAGCTCCCTGAATGACGTGATGAGCAAATTAATACCAAGCAAGTTCCATTTCCATTGCATTTGTATTTTGGTTTTTGTTCTTCTTCTTTCCTATCCTTCCTAAGTGTACACAGTATACCATGAAAGCTCTTGTTGTAAAAGTCTCACAAATGGCTACATTGTGATTTGTTTTATAACTTAAACTGATTTAATAAAATGTAATAACATAACACTAACAAGTGTGACCACCACACACTAAGCTATACATTATATTTGTTTGTTTGTACTAGTAGTAATTGAACCACAACAACATATGCAACATTTCACTGATGTTCTTCTGGCTTCTTTGCTTTTCGGTGCACCACAAGACTGAGGAGGAGGTGTCATCATCATCATCACCCGTTGTACTGCCAGACAGAAGTCCTGCTGCGCACTACATCACGTGACATGTGACCAGAGACATCTCTGCAACTTGTGCACCTGCGTCCTCCTGACATCAGAAAAAAATGGCCCCAAAGAAAGGTAACAGGTCCTCCAGTACCAAGAAAGTTGCCAGTGAGAAGAAGGAACGGTAGAAGAAAGTGGCACTGCCTCTTACCAAGACTCGTGTGCCGCCCAATATGTTTTTTTGGGAAACAAAAAATTACGCCTGCATCAGCGGTGTCCACCAACATAGGCCCAAGCCCATAAGTGTCGCAGAGGTAGTCAGTCTACTTGTGCAAACGCCAACGAGCAGTGATGTTGAAATGTCATTATCGCAAAGTCGTACCCAATCATTGCAGGTAGAAACTCGGCAGATAAGTGGACAACAACAGCTGGAACAACAGCCAGAACAACAGCCGGAGCAACAGCCGCAACAACAGCCACAACAACAGCCGCAACAACAGCCCACAATAGTAATTGTTCCTCCCAAAGTAGGGGCAGTTCAGGAAATCGAGCTTCCTGCAGATGTAAAAGAGCAAGCCACTCTTTCAGAAGATCCATTGTCTTCCAGATCCCCAGCAAGGAAAAGTAGGGTTAGTCCATCAACTTCTTCTTCAAGCCCCCATCTGATGATATAGATACCACTTGGAACCCACCAGCTCAGCCTGAGAGTGAGGCATGCCACGTGACAAGGCTAAGGAAAAGGAAGGTTCCAGAAAGTCTTAGAGTTATGGAGGAAGATGTAGAAGACGAGGATGATGACGAGTCAGTCATCATGAAGATCGATCCCGCCCCAGTGGAGATGGAGACCAACATTATTATTATCCCATCCCAAATTGCTTTCAGGGATATGGCATGGATACCCTTGTAAATAAAGGGACCCCCTCTATGCGCATGTAAGGTCCGGAGTCAGAGGGGAAAGCACAACAATGAATTAGACAAAAAACTCCTCATGGACCTCTATTTCTTTTTTTAGGAATTAATCTAAGCATGGGTTAATCACTTCTTATGATACATGTATGTTTTATACTTAGATACACAAATACATAGTCCTTGTATTAATTATAAAAAAATGGCATGGATACCACCAACACATGTAACACTGAACCGACCTCCAGCTTCCATATTTGCATTCGCAAAGGACTAGCAGGGACCTACATCCAGCTCAACCACCACCTCAGTAGGTAGTGGTACTGTAACTTCATAGAGTCAAATTCCAGGTGCACCCTCCAGTTCATCCGGCATTGCAAGTGGCACCTCCAGCATCACAAGAAAGTTCACTTCTTTTCGGTCAGCAGTAAGGAGGACAACGTTGCTATATGCTCAATTTGTCGACATGAGGTTAGCCGGGGTGAGCTTGTTACAAACTATGGTACCGGAGGCCAAACAACCCATCTGAAAAAACACTACATGACCCACTGGGAGGCGCACCTACTTAGCATATAAAAAAGTAAAACTGCACCCATTGCTGTTGGTGGGTATGAAGAAGTTGAAGAAGAAGATATGATCGCGGTGGAAGGTGAACAAGAGGGAGACATTTTCTCTGGTAAACAAAGTAGCCCTGCACCCCAGCAGTGTTGTGGTACCGCCCACATCCTCAGCAACATCTCAGTGGCACCGAGTTGCTGTTCCAGAACTACATCACGATGTGCTGGAATTGCTTAGACAGGCTTTGCAGCAGAGTGCTGTTCACAATATCCACCTGACAACAGACATGTGGACCAGTTGCTAAGCCACTGATTACATGTGCATCACTGCACACTGGATTTCTTTTGTGGGGGTTAGAGAAAGGATATCTGAAGCAGGTGTTGGCACTGCTGAAATTTGTAATGCTACTAAGAAACATGCAACTGTAGCCATATTCGCCGTGGAGAAATCCCATACTGCTGCAAACATTTTGGAAGAGTTTAAAAGCAAGGTCTTTGAATGGCTGCGCCCAAGAGGGCTTAACATTGGTTTTGTTGCCACGGATAATGGCAGTAATATAGTTAAGGCCAAGCAGGATGGTGACTATTTCAGGGTCCTGTGTTTGGCGCACTGCATTAACATTATTGTTTAAGACCTTCTGAAAAAAGAATCCCGAGTCAGCAACTTACTGACCGCCTGCAGAAGAATATGCACACATTTCAGCCATTCTTTTAAAGCCTGGAAGCAGCTGAGGATAATTCAACGTGAGCATAGAATGCCAGTCAAAGCACTCATCCAGGCGGTGTCAACATGTTGAAATTCAACTTATAACATGCTTGGTTGTCCGTTTGATCAGTACAGACCAATCAATGAGTATGTCATGCAAAGAATAAGGAATGGGACTGTGAAAGGCATGACCCTACAGATGGACCAATGGGGCCTAGTTAAATGCCTGACACAGATGCTTCTTCCTTTCGAACTCTTTAGATGTGAAGTCAGCAAGGAGGACTGTACTATGGGCCAGGCTATCCCATTGTTGCACATGCTAGAGCAACAGCTGAAGGAGGTGTCTGAAAAGTACACAGGTGTGGAGGAAAAAAAGCATATGAGTTGGTGGTGAAGAGCTTTTTACATCGCTTAGCTGAAAATACAAGGGTGCAAACTCGCATTATTTCAGAAAAACATTACCTTTGTGCCACAATTCTGGATCCACGGTCCAATTTGGCACTGAAACACTGAGACATTAATTCCTTTTTCAGAAGTGTATGTTGCCCAGTACAAAACTTGGATAGCTAAGGCTTGGAAAATTGAACGGCTGGTAATAAAAGGCCTGCTACTCATACCCACAACAAGTACTGCAGCAGGGCATCCGGCATAAATTTCAACTTCAGAGCCTGAGGGCAGTGCGTTTGCCTCAGAGCTGTCACCAACACTATCAACAACAGCAAGAACCGGATCATCAGCCCCAGTAAAATCAGCACGGCATTGGTATTTACAGCAAGGGCTTGCTAGGTCCAGTGCTAATACAAAGACAAAAGAGGCCCCGCAAAGTGGAGCACCCCTGAACATTGAGCGAATGGTCCAGGCCTATCGATTACCCAACAGAGTTCTACATTGATCAAAACCCATTGCTGTATTGGCATGGGAAAAGGGGCCAATGGCCAGTGCTCAGCAGGCTGGCGATAAACTATCTGGCTTGCCCTGTTGCAAGTGTCTCTTCTGAACGTGTTTTCAGTGCTGCTGGTGCCATTGTAACAGTGAAAAGAACCAGTCTCTCACCCAAGAACGTGGAGAGGTTAACCATGATCAAAATTAATCAGCACTTTATACCACCGAATTAAAAAATACGTGAATCAACGCAGGAAGATGAGGACAATGACTTAGGTGACGGAAGTAGTGTCTTAGATGATTACGTACTTCTGGTTGAACCATCAGAGTTTGAGGATGAGCTATACTTCCCTGACAACTAGGCTTTGAACTTTTTACTTTCTTTCTTCCTTATTTTACTTTTATTTGTATGTCTCTGTCTTTCTGGTTCGAAACTTCAAATCACAACAAATCCATCACCACTGTCTTCTAGTCTTTTTATTGCCATATTAGAGTTGCAGCTCTGTGCATTTAACTTAAGTCCACTCCTCCGAGTCCTGATCCATCCTCCTGACTCGCCCTAAATCCATTTCCCTCAAGCCTGATCATGAATGGATGGAGAATAGTACAAAAAATGTTGCCTCGTCGAGTCCCTCCAAAAGAAGTGGAACCTGATGACTACTATAGCAATCCCCCTTTCCGAGCCAAGAGAGACTGTCCCGTAACTTAAGATGAGAACAAGAAACAGGTAATGATGGCATGCATTGGACACTGACTCTGAGTGATTGGTGTTTGTGTTATTGCTGTGCATGAAGTGAATTCATTGTGTACTATTTAATCTACACACTAATAGTGACTCAAGTCAATGTTCCCCTTCTTGTTGTTTAATAACAAAATTGTACTTCTACTGCAGGCTGATCCATTGCATTTTTGAATATGGAATCTGGACTCACTCGGTACACTGCAGACTGAGTTGGACAACACCATGATAATGACTGCAGTGACATAATATCCCTGCAGTCAGTCAGTAGGATCGGAGATGATTGATGGAATAAGGTGTTTCATGAGTGGCATAAAAGGTAAGCAAGTCAACAACAACCGCAGCAGACCTACATGACTGTGTAATGGCTGAGTCGAGTCACAAGTGTAGTAGTGGTGGTATTGCTGACAGCTGTGCATGCTATTGATTTAGTTACTTACTTTGGAAAATGTTATGTTGCTGTATATGTGATATGTGTGCTCTGTCTGCCTCAGTCAAAATCTAAGCAAAGTGAAGGTTGGGTGGGCGCTATGAGCCTGCTCTGTCCTGTCCTGGTGTAGGTTAATGCTGGAAACAGACAACAGAGTAGGCATGATTTAGCCATGCCGCTCTGAAAGTGTTTTGCACTCCTTCGTAATTTATTCTTTTTTTTCTCCTTGATTTTTAAAAATACCTTTTATTTTTCCATCTACACTTACAGGCCCACCTTACCCTTGTGCTAAACAGAGAAAAACAACTCACACACACCTACCAATCCACATCCGCCAGGCAGACAGTGGCACCCAAGATTGACGGACGCAGCGTCCATGGAAGGGAGGACCAAGAGGAATGCCGAGATGCAACTCCCCAATTTGACCAGTATGACATACAGTAACACTTTAGTATCAACATTCATCATCTTTTAAATAATTTGATTCATTTTTTCTCTTCAGTCATTACAACTGTGTGTTGTTGTTGTTGTTTGCTCTATGCTTATAATTGATCCCTAAAACTATTATGTAATTTTCTTTGCTAGCTTTAAAAGGTAAGCCCGGTACTACAGAAGTACACATTTATGTAATTTGGGTCTCTCTGAGGGCAGACAGGCATGGCACATTGCATAATAATTAATAATATACTGCTGCCCTCTACTGTCTACTAGTCTAGTTAGTAAGTACTACTCATCATTAACCATCAAGTCATCATCATCATGCATGCATTTCCTTTTTCTCCACAGATTTATGGATATGATGGTCGTCTGCCAAGATTATGTTTTGTTGTTTGTCCAATGCGTGATGTTTTTCTTTTTAAAACCTTTCCCCAAACCCCTCTTCCCTCCCATTCATCAAAACCTAACCCTCTTCCCCCGGGCTGTGTGATATATATTGAGGTGTGACTAAATTTAATGTACACCAATAATTGATCACATGCTTGCTGGGGCGAATGTGGTGAAAGTAACAATAATTCAATTTCAAGGCAGGGCGAGGATCTTCTTCTGCTTGCCCACCCATTCTCAGTATATTTGCAAGTAAAAATTGTTTCCAAACGAACCTAATCCATCATAATTAATTTCCAGCATCAATTGGATTCATCATCCTCCTACACAGCAATAAAGGTTACGCTTGTGTCGAGTGACTCGATACAACTACAGTTTGTAACTTGTTGTACTAGGCTATCCCCGCCACCATTATGTTTTATTTTACTTTAGCATTGCTAATCAGCATCATTATTATTGTTTGGTATTCTTCTTGTGTATGTACTTTACTTTTTTCTACTACTCCTCTGAGAGTCTCTCTCAGGTGACGGACTGTCTCATTTTCTTTTTTTGCAAATGCTACTGCAAGTGTCTACTACTACCTCCAGAACAATGGCATCTTTGGAAACCAAACCATCATCGCCATGCAGCCATCTCTGTGCCTAAGTTAAACATCAATCACAGGTAACAGAAGAAGTTTGGGGGAGGTATAATTTTTAAGATTAATTAATTAATTCACACACCCCTTGAGTCCTCCTGTTGCAGAATGCATAGATTAGGACAGGGGTCTCCAACCTTTTCTGTAGTGAGAGCTACTTCTGCTCAAGGAAAGTCTTCCCGAGCTACTAGCAAATGTTATACCTGTAAAATAGTGACTACACTATGACCACCCAAAGCAAGATTTTCAGTAGTTACCACCCAAGTATACCAAGTGCGGTTACCAGCAGAAGTGCTGGGGAAAAGTTCTTCAATATTGAATGCCTCCCCTTGACTTATGAAGTAACATACAAATCTTGACATGCCCATTGGCACAAAGGACATAAGCACAGCAGTACGTCTCCCCAGCTCAGCTTGAATTATCATTCACCAGTTTCTGAAAATGCACATTTTTCTATCTAATACTACTTTCCACAAACAAACTCAATTTTCCAGAAGACACCCCATTTTTGAAAATTAAAACTGCCTTTAAAATATCAATTTTCAGTTTTTGAGAAATGCACATCTCAAAACATCAGCTTGTCATTATCATCATGTACTCCCATGTACAAATGCCTCATATGGACAAACTACTTTGAATTCCCAGGTATTACAGTCATATGCCATGGATGCTCGCCATTGGTATAGGAAACAATGGTCCTAGACTTCTTTAAAGCTACAATTCAGTTATGAAAAACATTCATTAGTCAAAGGGCATCCGGGACATATAGAATTAGCATTGTATCATTAATGTACCACCTTTTTCTTTACAATGCAAACAAGTATATCCTCAAAATACACAAAGGCACAAAATATCACTGATGGCTGCCAGCATACCACAACTAGACCAAGAATACTAAAATAGTCAAGGATGACCATAATTATGCCATTGGCCCTATTATGTCAAGAATGGACACACCTATGCCAAATATAATACTCTTATGATGGGGCTAGCATATATATTTGGCGGTTCTTAGCACCAGGCATAGTTTCAGGAAGCAATAGTATTTATTATGGGCACACACATAAATGTTGATGAATCTCTTAATTTTCTCTGGTCTGGATCATACTCTGTTCGCCTCAGGTTTTGAGCCGATCATGCATCTAACTGACACATTTTCACTCTGACTCCTGCAGTCCCGCACTTTGTTGGGTCAGCACTGATTACCAGCTCAGGCTACTGCTGCCATACTTTTTTGATGGTGCACTGTTCACACACATGTTGTGACTGATAAAGGAGGGACTATAACATGGTCAATCTCTTTGTGTCTTAATTATATTGAGATTGGATACAGACTGTCACGTAGCAGGTCCTATAAGCTGGCACAGTGTGTGTTTGAGTGTTAGTATGAGTTACTGTGATAAGTTTGGCTGGCTGTCACTCTTAGCGTCTTGAGATGATCAGCGCTGCCTTCTTTAAAAGACACCTACTCTGAAATTGATACAGAGCTTGACTTCACCGCAGAGAGCTACTTTGAAGGTACTGGCGAGCTACCAGTAGCTCCCGAGCTACTCGTTGGAGACACCTGGACTAGGTGGAGAGACTGAAAGTACTTGTAGGACAAGCCACTCAGTGAGGGGTACCGCATCTCTCTGTTTGTGTATTACAAAATCGGCAAATTATTTTTAAATCAAACACTGGGTGTGGCCCTCCAGCAGCAAGGAAACCGTGTGACGTAAAATAGTAACCCCCCACAAAACATTAACATTGTATGTAAAGTTTAAGTATAAATATAATTTAATCCCCTAACAAAAATAAACTATGTAAAAAATCCCAAAACACCTGACCCTCCCCTCTCCCTAACCCCAACCAATGTCCAACAAGAAAAGGTCTAACCAATGTCCGGTGAATAAGTAAAACCCCAACGCCCAAATCCCACCAACCAAAAAAAGGAATAAAAAAGGGGCAATCCAACAGGGTCTTTGGTTTCTCAGCAGATTCGGCGAGCTCTCAGTTGCTTGTTCTCCAGGATCTTTACTCTCTCCTCTAGGTGCTCCTGGGGGCGTGCGATTCGGAGGAGCATGTGGTGCTTGAATGCCCTACAAATACATCTACGGGGGGCAGCAGTGTTGGATGTAGTGCGCCGGTGGGTGGCACCCTGACTGCGGTGCCGTACCACTGGAGGGGCTTGGCTGGTGCCCGGGGCATTGGAGGAGGCTGCAGCTGCTGCCGCCTCCTCCTCCACCAGAACCACCAGCCGCCGGTAATTATTTTGTATGGCCTCCAGCTTCCGGCGCCGGGCCATGGCTGCCAACTCCTTCCTGTCAGGTTTAGATTATCCTTTGGAAGGAGTAGCTATATCAAGAAGAAAAAAAAGACTATTGTAGCAATATACTCCTAGCAAAACAGTAAGACAAATTAATTCTACACATAGTGGCACAGTAGCGCTAGAAAGCACAGTGCATAACATTTGTGGTATGTATTTATCCTCACACTTCCTCTGCCTCTAACATTTGTGGGAGTTTTAGGCATTATACCTGCACTATGGACTCGAGTTCACAGTACACCAGTCTTCTTCTTCTCTCTTGTTTAGCGAAATTACGTAACCTGGTTGTAGTCAGCATGCCAGCTCAGTCAGCCTGCGCCCAAGTCAAACATAGTCGTGACGCAGTCACAGACTCACGTTAGTTTTATTTACTACTGTCTGCAGGTGGGGAAGCTGACTAAACAAAGTATTTTTCTATTACAGGTGGAACTGGCCATACTCTGTTACATCAAGGGCAACTGCTCAATTTCACTTTCACCCTGCCCTGACTACTACAAAAAAGCAGATGATATCTGATCCAAATGATCATTGCTTATATTTGGGACTACATGAGTTACTTTGTTTTGATTGATTGTGTAAACCTGAGTTTTAAAACCTTTTAAATAAAGTGGCCAACTGGGCAAGCTTAGCTACACACAGACTAACAGTAGTAGTACAGAGAGTCATAGCAGAGGCAGTTAGAGGCAGGGGTAACAAGAATTTAGAAACAGATAGTCTAGATCGAAGAAGAATTGGTAAAAAATAGAATTAGGAAACAGAAATAATAGTTCAGAAAATATAAGGGGCAGTAAAAGTTAGGGAAGTATAATTATTAATATTAACAACAGGAGGACTTACTGGGGCCAGCAGCAGAGCCCTCGGTAGAGGAGCGGTCCTGGCCAGCATATTGTGCTGCTGCTCCCGCCGACTCCAACGACCCCGTCTTCTTGCCCCCAGATGCTGTACATGAAAGATATAAGAAAGAAAGAGACAAACATTGATGATTGGTGCGAAACAAATAAAATATTTTAAAAAACGCACCAAAAAACATTTATGGAACAACAACTGCAATAAAATTGACCTATCTAATCTGATTGACTAGTAGTATTGGGGCGGGATTCGCAGACCTCCCAGTTATTATTTATGAAAACTAATCCAGTGTTCCATTCTGATTCCAGAATACTAACTAAGCCTGAGTACCACCTGACCTAGCCCACCTATTCCAGACGGGCCAATTGTTCACTAAGTCTACATTTCCATTTATTTTAGTCCTCAAAAATGCATAGATGGAGGACACTTGCATACATTTTTGCATAAACCAAACTGTTGGTTGGTTGCTGCTGATGTTCTGCTAGTGCTCAACCTATTACCACTCACTAAACAAACTACAAAAGGTTCTACTAAGGACTGGGGTAAGCAGCACGCAGTAGCACGTGACATAACAGAGGATGCGTCACTCAGACCTCTAAAAAATTACCAACTTATACTAACAAGTCACTAAACCTATCAATTCACCATTATCTCTTAGTGACAGGAGGACAAAGGAAGGACTAGAGTGTCTCTAGCCTTACCTAACTTGAGTTCTCTAGAGTAAACTCTTACATAATCAGCCCAAGCGAGCGCAAAGTTGCAAACAAGTAAGATTAGTTGCACCGAGCACCTGTGCAAACACAAGAAGATGATGGACAGAGTGCTGAAACTTTTCAAACATTCATCCCCAGTCACAGAGTTGGGCTGAATCCATCATCATTCATTAGCTCACTTTTCCACCTCAGTTCAGACACAGCTATATGCAAATCAGTCTTGACCCTGTGCCTCATGGGAACAGTCCAGCCCTAACTGCCAAGGCATGTCTTCACTGGACCGGAAACAAACATTCTGGGACCGGTTTTGGGCTAACAGCCCTCTTCAGCCAGGCTAGCTTGAATCCAGTGGCAAAGTGAGCAACAGACCCACATCTGAGAATACCCTGCCAACTTAGGGTGAACAAAGCAAACACAAGGAGATGATGGACGGAGTGCTTAACCTTTTCAAACACTCACCCCCAGTCACAGATCTGGGTTGAATCCACCATCATTCTTTAGCTCACTTTGCCACCCAATTTCAGACACAACTATATGCAAATCAGTCTTGACCCTGTGCCTCATGGGAACAGTCCAGCCCGAACTGCTAAGCCATGTCTTCACTGGACCGGAAACAAGCATCCTGGGACCGGTTTCGGGCTAACAGCGCTCTTCAGCCAGGCTAGCTTGAATCCAGTGGCAAAGTGAGCAAGGGACAAACATTTAGGCATACCCTGCCAACCTAGGGCGAACAAAGCAAGCACAAGGAGATGATGGACGGAGTGCTGAAACTTTTCAAACACTCACCCCCACTCACAGATCTGGGTTGAATCCATCATCATTCTTTAGCTCACTTTACCACGCCAGTTCAGACACAGCTATATGCAAATCAGTCTTGACCCTTTGCCTCATGGGAACAGTCCATCCCGAACTGCCAAGCCATGTCTTCACTGGACTGGAAACAAGCATCCTGGGACTGGTTTCAGGCTAACAGCCCTCTTCAGCCAAGCTAGCTTAAATCCAGTGGCAAAGTGAGCAAGTGACCCACGTCTGGGCATACCCTGCCAACTTAGGACTAACAAAGCAAACGCAAGGAGATGATGGACAGAGTGCTGAAACTGTTCAAACACTCACCCCCAGTAACAGATCTGGCTTGCATCCAGTGGCAAAGCGAGCAAGGGACCCATGTCTGGGCATACCCTGCCAACCTATGGCGAACAAAGTAAACACAAGGAAATGAAGGAAGGAGTGCTGAAACTTTTCAAACACTCACCCCAGTCACAGATCTGGGTTGAATCCATCATCATTCTTTAGCTCACTTTGCCACCCCAGTTCAGCACAGCTATATCCAAATCAGTCTTGAGCCTGTGCCTCATGGGAACAGTGCAGCCCGAACTGCCAAGCCATGTCTTCAATCGACCATAAAAAAGCATTGTGGGACCAGTTTCGGGCAAACAGCCCTCTTCCGCCAGGCTATCTTGAATCCAGTGGCAAAGTGAGCAAGTGACCCACGTCTGGGCATACCCTGCCAACTTAGAGCGAACAAAGCAAACACAAGGAGATGATCGACGGAGTGCTAACACTTTTCAAACACTCACCCCCAGTCACAGATCTGGGTTGAATCCATCATCATTCTTTAGCTCACTTTGCCACCCTGTGGCATAACAATCACAGAAGATATTTAAACGTAATTTACCTGCAATGTAAGCAGCAGCATTCTTGCTATTCGGAAAAAATTATATTCGCAATATACAACACAAAGCAGAAGAACACAAAGTATTAATATTAATTAGCTACTCACCAAGACCCGGGACCTCAACTCCTAGCATGTCCAACAGGTCCTGCTCCCGGTCCAGGATATCTGACCAACAGTACGTCAGCTGGGTAGGGGTGTGCCGGACCCCAGAGCAGCAAAACACTGCCTGGCGCACCCTTCCCCACCACTAGTGATACTCCCGGAGGCCGTACCCGGACCCAGGCCTGCCCGCTGCTGCCAGGGTTAAGGGGAGGTGGCGCTGCACAACAAAAACAAGTGCACCCATCTCTGTCTCTCCAAATAAGGCCCATGTCTGCACCCCTATTGGAGGCCCCTTCCACAAGGAAGGCAGTCACGGCTCTGGTTGGAGCGACGTGGCTTGCCCTTTGCCATGGTTCTGGACACTCGGGGCAGAAAAGAAAAGGTAGGAATTATCCGCCTCTTTCTGCTCATTGCTGACATTTCTTTTTCCTATTTCTGCTCATTTCTTACCTTTATCTTGCCTCTTTCTGCTTAGTGCTGACCTTTATTCTTCTTCTTTCTGCTTGTTGATCACCTGTGTTTTGCCTCTTTCTGCACATTTCTGACCATTATTCAGCCTCTCGTTGATGATGTTTTTTCAGCCTCTTTTTGCTTGTTTCTGACCTACATCTTGCCTCAATTTTGCTCATAGCTGACCTTTTTCTGCTCATTTCTGACCTTCATTTTGCCTCTTTCTTCTTATTCTCACGGAATCTCAGGTGGAGCCTTAAGGCTCCTGTGATCTCCAAGAGCCTAAATTGCTGTAACAGACAGGGGGTTGCTGAAAGGCAGCTCCCTGTCTCTCAGAGCAAATGTTTTCACCTGTTTTCCTGCATTCATATGTGTGTGGGCGGGCAGCTGGGCCCATCTGCGCCCCAGGGACCATCACCTTCCAGTGGAAAATTAAGTTAAGTTAATGCAGGAGCCTGTGTCCCCAACAGCCCTGGGGATTGCCACCTCCCTAGAGCACTATACAGATATATATGTGGGTGGGCCCTTTGGGCCCACCTCTGACCTGGGGACCACAACTTCCTGGGGCAAATCAAGTTAAATTAATGCAGGGGACCATGTAACCCCCCTGCTTCCCCAGTGACCGCCACCTCCCTGAGGCAAAACATATAGCATTAATACGGGGGCCCACATGCCCCACCACAGCCCCAGGGACCACCACCTCCCTGGGGCTGGAATTAATTAATATAGGGGTCCATTGCAGGCCCCCGGACCCTGAGACCACCATTTCCCCAGGGCTAGCACCTGCTACCTCCTGAGGTGCCCACCCTCGGGGAATAGCTGTTTCCTTTTGCTTGGTGGAGCAAAAGCAAATATAACTCCGCTTTCTGCAAGCCGGAGCTGTTAAACAGCTATGGCTTGCAAAGAGCAGAGTTTTCATCTTTCCCTTCATGTGTATTTGAAAACAGGGAAACTCATGAAAAAATGCTCTGACAGACAGGGAACTGATTTACAGACATAGGGGCAGACAGGTGATATGGCTGGGCCCTGGAGGATGTGTTCCATGGGGCTGAAATTTGCGCAAGGAGGGGGGCACAAGGCTCCCTCCCCATAGTAAAACAAGCACTTTCTTCTGAAAAGAACAAATCATCCAAGTGTGTTTTCTCTGCAGTTTCACCTTGCAAAGTTATCTGTTAATGACTCTCGAGCAACAATCACATTGGCAAAGTTACAGACACACAAGGTCACTGGAGACATTTCCTCAGTGTCCTTTATGCAGCAGTAGTGTAGTAGAATGCACTATACATTTACCCAACGAGGTAGCACTGACTAATTAGCCAATAGAACATACTCCCGTCGGGTACCGGTGTTGCCCAAAACAGTTGCGTCTTCTTGATAAATACGCAGGGCAGGATTCATTCTGGCACGATTCTCATTTAAGGGAAATGAAGCCTCAACAGGAAGCACTTACAGATATAAACAAAACAGTTGCCCATGTTGAAGCTCCATTTCTGTAACGTTCTAATCATCCTAACTTCAAATGCATGGCCAAGGCAAAGCAACTGTGTTTTCTCTGAATTTCCACTGAAAAGATATTTGTAATCAGTGATGGAGGAGTTTGCATCCTTGTTTTCTCAAGTGCAACATCTCATGTATTCTCTGTGGCAAGGGGGTGCATTCTTGTCATCTGCTGCTCAGACCAGAGATTGTGTTCTAAACTTTTAAAAACAAGAAATATATAAACTTGCCCAGAAGCCAGCCAGTTTGGTCCCGCCTAATATATTAGCTGTATGGAACATCTTCCCGCCCTTTTGCCAGGATGTTGGACAGCTTACTAAAAGGCCATCTCTGAGGGCGTTCACTACCGATTTTGGAGACAGGGTTTTGATGCCTAGGAATGCAATTGCATCTCCAACAAACAAAAAAGCACTTACTTCTTCAATGTACAAGCACTTTGCTCTGAAGTTCCGCCTTGTAAAGTTATCTGTTGAAGATGCTCGATCAACAATCCCATCGGCAAAGTTACAGACACAAAAGGTCACTGGAGACATCCCCCAGTGTTATCAAAAAAGCTGTAGTGTAGGAGATGCTCTATAAATTTATCCACCAAGGTAGCACGTACTAATTAGTCAGTAGAAAGTACTCCTTTTGGGCAGAGGTGTTGCACAAAACGGTGGCCTCTTCTTTCATACATACGCATGGCAGGATTCATTCTGCCACAATGCTTGTTTCACATAAATTAAAACTCAAAAAGTTACAGTTAGGAAATAAAATTTAAAAAAAACCATTGAAATTCACTGAAAAAACCAAAGGTAACAGGAACGTTATAGTTAGGAAATTGAATTTCAAATACCTTACAAATTCAGTGACAAAACCAAAGGTTACAGGGACATTTTAGTTAGGAACTACAAATAGAAAAATCCTTAGAAACTCCCTGAAAAAAACAAAGAATACAGGGATGTTATAGTAAGGAAATAGAATTTTAAAAAACGTAGAAATTCACAGAAAAAATAAAGGTTACAGGGATGTTATATTTGGGCTCAGATTTCACTCATACAAAACCAGTGAGATTCAGAACTCATAGTTACCTGAGCTAGCTATAAATATGTGTCCACAAAGCACTGCTTATGATGTCACATATCACATCACTCATGACATGGTGTAGCATTATAACTAATTTGTTTAAAATATAATAGTAAAATATATCATTCTAATTAAAAATAAACAGTTACATAGGTAATGTTAATATAAATACACACACACATACATATATAATTAGGGGTGGGCGAAATTTGCGTAGTCGCTCTACGCAAAGCTACGCAAAGCTACGCAAAGCTACGCAAATCGGTAAACAAAATCTCCGCGAGCATGCAGAAATTCTGCGAAAATGTGGAATTTCTTGTTTGCGAACACACATTTTGAGAACGCGAACAAGCACAAAATTCCGCGAAGTCACGGAATGCAGAATTTTGGGCAAATGTTGCGTTCTCCGTAGAACACGAAATTATGCAAATTCCGCAAATTCCACGAGCGGAACGGAATTTACCACCCTGGCCTACATATAATCATGTCATTTCACATGCTGCAGTAAATTTATCAGTTGTTGAAAACTAAAACAGTGATCTGATTAAGCATTCACTAAAGACATGAATTCCCCTTCCTTAGAACAAGTTTCTCTTCTTATGTTGACTAATGTCTGGACTCCATTTTGTATTGTCGTGTCTCCACGTGCTCTGCACAAGAAGAGTCCTATCTTCGTGTTAGTTGCTCTTGTAATCTGCCTAGTAACAGTCTATAAATAGTTCCTTTGTCCGTCTGGCGCATGTCCAGACTTGACCACATCTGTTATCAGTTAGTCCTTGCTTGACCATGTTTTCGCGGGCTTAGGAGTGTGTTAACTCCGCCCACATATTGATTCTGTATCGAAAATGTCCATAAAAGGTAATGTTTTCTCTGCCTCATGTTGTATCCACCCACTTATGAGCCCCTCTGTTGTGTATAAAAGGGGACTGTGTACGCAAGTTCTTTGTGCTACTCTATGCAATACTGAAGAGTGTTGTATAGGTTGTAGGACCACCCTTAAGGGTTAATAAACTTTGTCTTTGTATTTGCAGTTTCCGTGCCAACTTCCTTCTAGTTTTCGTTACAGGAGAGCGAACCCTTGTATTCTGCGGGCCTAGCTGGGGCCTGTATTCATCAATTGGCGCCCGTCACGTGGGGCTCATCGGCGACTCGGATGCTCGAAGGATTGGTCGTGACGGAGGTGAGGAATTTGGCCGGGGATGTGATCACTGCCAGCGGCGGTTTTAGCCCTGGCATCCCGAGGTTTTCTTCCTTCGCTTCCGAACTGACCTTCTGGGTGGCGCCGGTCCTCGACTGAGACCTCTTCTGTCGGTTTGCCGCGACAGCCGTTTGGGCGAATTTTGGAACTTGGCAGTTGGAATCTGGACACTCTTGATTGGTAAGAACCGTTGTACGGTACTTGCTCCGAGTTTTGAAGCCTGGGTTGGCTATTTGAGTTTGATTTGTGATGACCGGTCATATTTTGTATGGATTATTGTGAGAATATATGCGTTGCAACACATATAGGCAGGTAATGTGGAGATATTTCTCCGGAGCTGTGTAAATCTGAACGGCGCAAAGTTTAAGTGCCATTTTTTGATAATACTGCATATTTTGCATTATTTTTGAGCATGCCTGCTTTTAGCGCACTCCGTAAGTGGTGCTGCTGTTTTGGAAACCGGTTAAACCTCGAGGAATCTGCTCCAGCCCCCCCAGAGGGGACTCCTAATAGGGATATGTATGTGAAGCATGGTCTTTCCTCTATAATGTACAGCACAGTGTGGAGGAAATACACCAAAAAGGATCCTGAGTTACGATGGCCTTTGTATGGATCGTTTGATATGCGTAAGATTGAGTATGTGGAACAGTGTATGTGTAAACGGCGTGCTCGCCAAGACATGTTTAAATGTGTACGGGTATGGGTGAAGGAAGTGCGTGAGCGAGAGAAACGTGAGAAAGCGCTGTTTGATAAAGAGCAACGGAAAAATGATCATGTGAGAGCGCAGGAAGTGAAGCGTCGGGAAGAAAGAGAACTGGTGGAGAGACAAGAGAAAGAGCGTAGGTTGCAAGTCTCGGGTCAATATGCTGTCCGCCAGCCACTTTATCCTATCCTTACTAATCTTGAAGATGATTTTTATTTATTAGATCGTTCTCCGCCCCCTTATGTTGGCGCGTCCGCACCGAGATCACAGGATTCTGGATCGGTTTCAGATAAGGTAGACACGCGGTCCATGTTATCAACTGAGCGTATGGGTGAGCTTCGGAAAATTTCTCTTCGTGCGCTTAAGGGCAAGCTACCTCTTTCTTAATTATTGGAATCTTTGGAACATTGGCGGGATAAAGAGCAGCTGTATTTTCTTGAAACTTTTTCTCATGACGTGATTGCTGCCTTTCGGAAATATTCAGATGTTTTCGAGCCTGATGATGTAGTATCAGATTCTAAAGCATTACGTAACGGTGTTTTTTCTCCCTCTAAGGTACCCGATGCGGTCCGACGGCTGTTTGCATTGCGGGACGCGGCGTTTGAACTTAAAGAGAGAGCGCGCCTACAGGCAGCGGAAAAGGAGCAATCGGATTTGCACATCGGCGGCGGCCAACCATCTCCTTTCGATTCAGATAAGGGCGAACTAGTGCATGCTAAACCGATGCGAGAGGCGGCACCTTTGTATGTTCCTCCTAAAGGAGCGGGAAATAGTTCAGATATTTCTTCCCCCGATGCTAAGGGATATTTTGTGTATAATTGGGTTTATACTCCCTGGCATAGGGCTGATGTTATGGCATTAAAGAATGCATTGCCTGACCCCCGCAAGAATCCAGCGGCCTTTTATGAAGAGGTCGAAGGGGCCTTGAATTCTTGTACTATGACTTTAGCGGATATAGATTTGTTCTTTGGGCTCATTTTACCACCGGATATGTGGAGATCTGTGCGGAAGGTGGATGATGTTCCTGCTTTTAAGGCTAGGTGGTCCGAGATTGAGGATGAGGATAGGGAGAGAAAACCCGCGCAAAAACCGCCCCAGATTATTTTAGATCTCCCCGCTGCTATCTTGACCAAGTTGAAAAATATTATTACCCCTAAAAAGATTGACTGGAATATGTTAGCCTCGTGTAAACAGAGGGTTGATGAATCAGTCTCAGATTTCTTTACACGCTTTGAGGAGACATTTCATGATTTCAGTGGTCAGTCGCTTACGGATGATACGGGCCGACATCTTTTTGTGGATAAATATGTGGCGAATTTATTACCGGGAATAGCAGCTCGTTTAAAAGCGAGTGAAAGTTCTTGGTCCACCTCGTCTCCGGCATCCCTCCTGACTATGGCTCAGTATTATGAGCGTCAGGAACAAGAAGCGAAGGGGAATGAGGAGAAGAAATCGAAAGATTTGAAAACTAAGGTGATGTTAGCACAAGTATATGGTCCGCCTCGTCGGGGTGTTGAAAGAGGTAGAGGAGGATTCTATGGTCCCCCTTTGGGTCGGTCAGATGTTAATAGGAATCAATGTGCGTATTGTAAACAGTCGGGTCATTGGGCCAGAGATTGTCCGGTGTTGTATGCATCTCGTCAGGGACGGGGTCAGGGACCACCGAGAGGTAGAGGGGGTTTTTCGAATTATAGAGGGAACTCTAATGATCGTACTCGATTTGAGCCTAACGTACAGCAACGGGATAGGCCTAATGTGTTTGATAGGCAAAACCAGTATCAAATGTCTGGGAACAACCGTTCTGGGTACCATGACTCACAGCATGCGTAGGATTGCGTTGGATGGGGGTTTGAATCAGTTGAAGTGCCGGTTGATCAGAAGGGTCCTTATGTTTCAGCAAATGTCTTGGGTTTTACTGATCGGTTCCTAGTTGATACAGGAGCTACTCGCAGTGCACTGTCCAAACAATTGGTTCCGAGGGCTCCCCCATCTGGCTTAATGGTTACATCGGTAGGGTTTGATGGTACACTCTCTCGAAGCCCTCTTTCCCGACCCCTTGCATTCCATGTTGACAACCTTTCTGCGTCCTGTCCGTTTCTGCTTGCCCCAAACACGCCCGACAACATTATGGGTCTTGATATGCTCAAGTACTTCAGAGCAACGATCCGCTGCTCCCCTACTGGAGTACGTGTGATCTTAAATGATAATCACCCCATGACAGAACGGATGTGTGTGGTTGTAGAGGATACTGTCTTAGCTTCCCTCCCTCGTACTTTGTGGGCTACTTCGGATACTGATGTGGGACAGATGGTGATTCCGCCTGTCCACATTAGTGTCCAGGAGGGTGCGGTGTTACCATGCCTCCCTCAGTATCGTATTTCCCAGGAAGGGGAGGAGGCACTCATACAGATTGTGCAGGATTTGATTAAGGTGGGAGTAGTGGAAGAAGTTCCCTATAATGTCTGCAACAGTCCTATTTTACCCATTTTGAAGAAAGATACCGATACCAGGGTTTATCGTTTTATCATTGACTTAAGGTAAGTGAATAAGATAGTGATACCTCAGTATCCAGTGGTTTCTGATATCACGACATTACTCACTTTGGTCCCGCCAATGGCGACCACGTTTTCAGTTATTGATTTGAAAAATGCTTTCTTTTCGATTCCTATTCACCCTGATAGCCGATACCTTTTCGGCTTCACTTTGAATAATAGGTCTTATAGATTTTGTAGAGTCCCTCAGGGTTATACAGAGAGCCCTAGTATTTACAGTCAAGCATTGAAAAGGCAATTGGATTCCTTTGTTCTGCCTGAGGGTGTCGCCCTTATACAATATGTCGATGACATCTTGTTGGCGGCTGAAACTCCTGAGCTGTGTGAGAAGTGTACGTTATCTTTGCTTTCCTTTTTGGCATCGCACAATCACAAAGTGTCGAGGAAGAAATTACAATTTGTAGACCAAAGGTGACTTATTTGGGTCACCTTTTGTCTAAGGAGGGGCGTGCACTCACACCAGATCGTATTCAAGCAATTTTGGACACGCCAGTACCTTCCACACAGAAGGATGTGCGTTCATTTTTGGGTCTTGCTTCTTTCTGTAGGCAATGGATATTGGGGTTTTCACACATAGCTAAACCATTGTTAGCCCTTTTGACAAAAGACACACCGATTCCTCTTCCCTGGTCAAATGAGTGTGAAATTGCTTTTCAGCAATTACGACAAGCCCTTTGTTCAGCACCAGTGTTAGGTACCCCTGATTATACGAAGCCCTTTTCACTGTACGTGCATGAGAAAGATGGATGCGCATTATCAGTTTTAGTGCAGATGCACGGCGACAAGCAGCGCCCTTGTGCATATTTTTCGGCTGTACTTGATCCTGTCGCCCGAGCATTGCCTGTATGTTTTCGCTCGGTTGCGGCGACAGCTGTGTCAATACGCCAAAGTGAGGGAATTGTGTTATCTCACAAACTGTTGGTATTAGTCCCCCATGCTGTTGATGCCCTGCTTAATCAGACAAAGACGCAGCATTTGACCAGTGCTTGTTTAACGGGATATGAGTTGACGCTTTTGGCTCCTCATATTACGTTAAAGAGGTGTGCAACGTTAAATCCAGCCACATTGTTGCCGTTCCCGGAAACTCAGTCTGAAGCACGGAAAGCACACGATTGTATTCTTGTGACTGAGGAACAGACAAAGGGTCGTATTGATCTCCAGGATACGCCCTTTACAGATGTAGATGGAGAACTGTGGGTGGACGGATCATGCCTGAAGCTACCAGATGGTACGACTTCAGCAGCGTATGCAATTACCACATTACAAACAATAGTGGAGACTGCACGCATACCGCAGAAATCAGCTCAAGCAGCGGAACTGATAGCATTAACACGAGCATGTGAGCTCAGTGCAGGATTGTGTGTGAATGTTTATACAGATAGCCGCTATGCCTTTGGAGTAGCGCACGATTTCGGCCTACTCTGGAAGGAGAGAGGGTTTCTAACGTCACATGGAGCACAGATAATGTACGGGGAGTTAGTTCACAATCTTTTGACTGCATTAACATATCCAAAGAAGATTGCTATAGTTAAATGTAGTGCCCATAAAAAGGTGGTTGATAAAGTTGGAGAAGGGAATGCTTTAGCAGACCGGGTGGCCCGAGAGACTGCGATGCAGCCTGGTGCTACTGCAATGTATGTTGTGAAGTCGCAGACAGAAAGATGGCACGATGCTAGGAGAGAAGTGCTGGAGATACAGAGGACCGCTTCCGATAAGGAACGGGAGCAATGGTCCAATGATTAAGGGTGGGCGTAGTTCGCGAAGTAGCACTTCGCGAAGCTACGCAAAGTGAAGTTCGCACTACGCGAGCTACGCGTAGCACTTCGCGAACTGCGAAGTAACATGTTCGCACTGTGCAAGATGTTGTTTTCAATGATTGCACAGTGCGGACAAGCAACCGGCACTGTGCAATCATTGAAAATGGCATCTTGCACAGTGCGAGCTGTAGTTTTCTGCTGCTCGAGTAGATTTTTCCTCGAGCTGCAGCTTTCTCAACGCGAACTGGTAGTTTCTCATCGCGAGCGGTCGCGAGCATACGCGACCCCTCGCAATGAGAAACCTGACCTTCTCGCGTTGTGAATCTCGCCGGGAGGTTTATTTTCCATGCTCGCGATCGCGAACAAGGAAAAAGTCTCGCCAGGATGTCATTTTGCTTGCTCGCGGTCGCCAACTTGACGTTGAGGACCGCGAGCAAGCAAAAAATGACCGCAGCACTACGCAACACTACGCTACGCGTGTTCGCACTGTGCTACGTGCAGTTCGCGTAGTGCGAAGTAGCGCGAACTTCGCAAACTACGCGAGCGTAGCGTAGTGCTTCGCCCAGGCCTACCAATGATGGAGAATTAGATGATGAAGGGTGTTGGAGAAGTAAGCAGATGGATAAATGGAAGTTACCCACAGCCTTCGTACAACCTATGGTTCAGATGGCACATGGACTAGCGCATGTCGGAGCTTCCGCAATTGTTAAATTACTCACACGAGTTTGGGAGCATCCGGAGATCGCTAGTACGGCAAAGAGGGTAGTGCAGACCTGCATGATTTGCCTGAGGTATAACCCGGGAAAGGGTACACGAACTCCAGCAGGAGGATTTGCGACACCTACTGCACCCTTTGAGGTTTTGCAGATGGAATACATTCAGCTTGAGCGCTGTAACAATCTGAAGTATGTTCTAGTAGTGGTTTGTGCCTTCAGCAAATGGGTTGAGGCATACCCTACGAAAGACAATACTGCAATGACTACAGCCAAGATGCTATTGAAGGAGTTCTTCCCTCGATATGGTGTTTGCAGATTGTTGTGGAGTGATAACGGACCTCATTTTATAGCAGACGTTATCAAGTATGTCCTGAAAGGCCTAGGCATTACTCAGAAGTTCCATGCAGTCTTTCACCCCCAGTCTGCGGGATTGGTTCAGAAATATAACGGTACTTTGAAGCTTAAGATCGCTAAGATCCAAGCTTCGACTTCTTTGACTTGGCCAGATGCTTTACCGCTGGCATTATTGTCAACTAGATCGATACCGCATTCTCGGACCGGTCTCACACCCTACGAGATCGTGTTCGGACGCCCACTGAATATTTGGGGTCCACCAAAACCAAAATCATTGTATGATGTACCTTGTGTAATGATGAATGATTATCTGGCACAGTTAACGGATAATTTGGTTTCTATTCATCAACAGGTTCGAGAGGCGCTCCCTGATCGGTCCACCGGTGAAGGCCATTATCTCCGACCTGGGGATCAGGTCATGATAAAGGTGTTCGAAAGGACGAACAGTCTGGAGCCGAGATGGGTTGGTCCTGAGCAAGTCTTGCTCGCAACGAGGACAGCTGTGCGGGTTTCCAATCGGAAGAACTGGATCCACTCCTTGCACTGTTGTAAAGTGCCGCCTGGATTGGTGGAGCCTGCTGTGTTGACCGACCATCGAGAAATCCTGACTGCGGAGAAAGGCCGTGCTGTGGAACCGAACGACACTGAGGAGCTCTTCCCGGACCAAGCGATTCCTGGAGGAAGAAGATATCACCTCAGACCAAGGAAGTGATTGCGGTATCCAAAGTTGTCAGAACGGACCTTAGGTTAGTGAAACGGAGAGCCAATGAGGAAAGGGGGGGGGATCAGCCCTGCATTAGTGTAGTGACACCCGTCTTGGCCCGCTGGTGAAGAAATCAACGGCTGCCTAAGGGGAAGAGTTCTGACAACCTTTTAGTTTCAGGAAGATATTGACTTCTTATTACAGGATGGAGAAGAAGAAGATTCTCTGTGCGACAAGCTTTATTATCATTGTGGCTATTGTGGGTATAACCACATGGTTTGTTGAGGACGTGACTCCTGCCCATGAGTTGCTTGTCTTGACCACTCCAGTGCCTGAGGAGCACTACTTTTATACCCTTCCGTATCAAGAATTGAAGCATCGCCAGTCTTATTTGAATAACACTTTCATCCAGATGTTGCATCATACCCATGTTGCCACAAATGCTACGAACTGTTGGATATGTGGTATGATGCCAGCTCATCAGAAGAAAGGGGGAACGCCGTTCATACCTCTTCCTTTCTCTCATAATGGCTCTTGTAGAGCATGGTACACTTTGCTTTTTGCCACACGGAAACCTACAGTGGGACGATTACTTTTCAGACTTAATAGGGAATGTCATCAAGATAAGGATGGCTATCCACAAGCGAATGGGACATTATGGGAATGGGAAGAATATCGACCAGACAATGAATCAATCTGCTACATTTTCATGAATACCAGAGACACTGCAGGGAAGGAACAATTTGTGATTCAAGTGGCACAAGCTCAAGCGGACCTGTGTGTCCAGAGTGTGGGTTATATTCCTGTAGGTGTTAGCGATTGTATTATTGTTCTGAATATAGATGGACTAAATAATAGTACTTTCTTAGCCTCCCATAACACATACTTCGTATGTGGGAATAAGGGCTATTATCGTTTGCCAGCCGGCTGGTCTGGAGTATGCTATGTAGCATTTTTATTACCCCCAGTATTCTTAGCACCTGCATCCTATCATAAAGATTTGAAGTTGTTGAATAATGTGACTGTAAATAGGTATAAGCGTACTCTATCCATTGATGATGTTGATCAAACTGATACTAGCTTACAGCAGTATATTGATTTTAACTTAGGATTGTTTTTCTTTGTTGGAGCTGCCCTAAATAGTAGGAAGGTTCGAAGGTTAACGAGAGTTGTAGAGGCTGTGACGAATCAAACCGCTGCTGCTCTTGGGAATCTTACGGAAGAATTACAAATTACTAGAATTGTTGCAATACAGAATCGTATGGTATTAGATGTTATGTTAGCTGACAGAGGTGGAGCATGTACAATTATCGGAAGTAGTTGTTGTGTGTTCATTCCTGACCATACGCCATCAGTTTATAATGCTATTAATAAATTGCATGAAATCGCAGCTGAGATTCATACAGAAAATGGCACTTGGACCTTTTCTGGATGGTTTTGGGCATTGATCACTACATGGGGATGGAAGGTTTTAACTGGTCTCTGCATTATTGTGGCAATTCTGTTTTCCTGCTGCATCTGTGTTCAGTGTGGTACTTTGCTCTGTTCTTTATGTGTGTCATTTTGTATTCCTGATAAGAAAGCTATTGCCAATGTCACCTATCAGAAACATTTAACCAAAGAGGTGGAAGAGATGATGAAAATTGACATATATGATGATTATCCTAATAAGCCAAATGTCTTCAGTAAATGCTGAAAGGGTCGTCTGTTGAAAACTAAAACAGTGATCTGATTAAGCATTCACTAAAGACATGAATTCCCCTTCCTTAGAACAAGTTTCTCTTCTTATGTTGACTAATGTCTGGACTCCATTTTGTATTGTCGTGTCTCCACGTGCTCTGCACAAGAAGAGTCCTATCTTCGTGTTAGTTGCTCTTGTAATCTGCCTAGTAACAGTCTATAAATAGTTCCTTTGTCCGTCTGGCGCATGTCCAGACTTGACCACATCTGTTATCAGTTAGTCCTTGCTTGACCATGTTTTCGCGGGTTTAGGAGTGTGTTAACTCCGCCCACATATTGATTCTGTATAGAAAATGTCCATAAAAGGTAATGTTTTCTCTGCCTCATGTTGTATCCACCCACTTATGAGCCCCTCTGTTGTGTATAAAAGGGGACTGTGTACGCAAGTTCTTTGTGCTACTCTATGCAATACTGAAGAGTGTTGTATAGGTTGTAGGACCACCCTTAAGGGTTAATAAACTTTGTCTTTGTATTTGCAGTTTCCGTGCCAACTTCCTTCTAGTTTTCGTTACAGGAGAGCGAACCCTTGTATTCTGCGGGCCTAGCTGGGGCCTGTATTCATCACAGTGATGTCATAAAACATGTCATGCGTGATGTAATATGTGAGGTAATTAAATTGACATGATAGGGGCACAAGTTATAGTTACTTGAGAGTACCAGCTAAAGTTGATTGAAATAACTATAACTGGTGAATTTCAGTGGTTTGTTCATTTAAAATGGTATGGTTTCATTGACATTTTCACCTAACTGTAATGTCTCTTTGACCTTTGTTTTAAACCTTTTAGGGGCACTACCAGAAAACAAATATAAATTTAATAAGCCTTAGGAAATTATGGGGCGATCCTTGCCACAGTTGTGATTAGTAAATGAGTGGCTCATTTTTCACTATTGTTTTAAATCATTGGGGCAGGCTCCCCAGCAACCACCATTGCAAGAGCTGGCCATTTTGCATTTACATTGTGTAACAGTGAGTGTCTCAGTGCCTACCCAGGGCACCCACAACTAATCAGTTGTTTGAGCCCACTAGGGAAATCCCGGGGTCCCTGCAGCTGGTGCCTACTCCCAACCTACTACTTTGGTGGGAGCCAGCCATTTAAAAAAAATTTTTAAAGTGTGGGCCCTGGTTCCCTCCTGGGCACCCCCAACAGCTTCATCATTGGGCTGAATGGGGAGCACCATGGCCCCCACAGTCCCTGCTGACTCCCTATTGAGCACCCACTGTGGTTGTGGTGGCAGCTGGCTCAGTAATTTTGCACTACTGCGCACTACTGCACCTGCCCGGGTTGAAGTTTTTGTTCCCTTCATAGGAGAGTGTGGCCAGTGAATACATTAGTTTCCCTGCCTGCACTCTCTCAGGTAGGGAATGGTAGAATCCTGTGGAATGAGGTCCCCAGGACACTAGAGCTTTATTGGACATTGGTGGATGGGGCGATGGGGTAGTGCATTGATCAGGAGGGAGGCCTCTTGCCCCTTCCCAAAATGTAAGTCTCGACCTCTGGTGGTGGGGTCCCCAGGGCTCACAAAAGGCTGGGGAGGCGGCTTCATGCCCTGTCCCTACTTATCAGGATTCACCCTGGAGGATGGGTTTCCTGGGAGCCTATAAAGCACAGTGAGGGAGGCCATGTGCCTCTCCGCTTTTAATAAATGGGACCCGAGGGGAGGGTATCCCATGGGCTAAAAATGGCTATGGATGGGGAGCTGTGTACCCTCCCCCTTTTTAAGTAACGCATCCCTGGGGGATGGGCTCTTTAGAGCCTGGAAAAAGCCCAGTGAGGGGGGCATCTGCCCTCTCACCATAAAGTAATACAACCTCCGATCCCTGGGCTCTAGCATAGCCTGCTTGGGCTCATTATCAAAACAGGTAGGAGCCTGCATTTATTTTTCTATAACTGGTAAATTTCAGGGGTTTTGAACTATTAAAATGGTAGGCTTTAACTGATATTTTCACCCGACTGTAATGACTCATTAACCTTTTAGCCCTTTAATGGTTATGGGGCACCACAAGAGAAAACATCTATTTTTAAAAAGCCCTAGGGCATTGTGGGGTGCTTCTTGCTGCAGCTGTGAGTAATAAATGGGCGGCTCTGGACACTCTTTTATCATTCCTTTTTTTTTGTTGCTATTGTTGATATTTTTTTGGGTGTCCCGGTGCCCAACCAGGGCACCCACACTTTTTATTTTTCATTTTTATAAGTTGAGGGCATGGTGTAGCCCCAAGGCCCACCCTAGCAGGAGTCAGACATCTAATTTTGTGAGGCATGTAATATCCGTACAAAATCTGACCTACAGGCACTCCTTACTTTCAATCACCTAGGCCAAGTTAGTAGTATTTATTATATAATAATTGCCCTGCCCTTACGGTGATCCTTGTCTGAAATATTTGTGGTCCCAAGAAACAACTTTGTACACTGTCTCATTTATTTAACCATCTGGAGGGTGCTCCTCTTTTGTTCACTACTGAGCTGATGCCATCAAACAACAGGCACAGACTCAAATGACCCAAAATAGACGTGGATCTAGACTGCAGGGCGTATATACTGGAGGAAACCTAGATAGTCCAGCGCTACAGCAGGTTAGAAACTTTGTAGCTTCATCCGTACAAGTGAATTTTTTCAATACCATAGGTCAATAATGCCAAGGGGAAGTCATCCAAGGGAAAACTGCCAGCAAAAGCAACTAGTACATGGTATTGAGTGTTGCAGGCTTGCTAAGAAAAAAGGGGGGTCCCAAAACTTGTTTTTCGTGTGTTAATTTCCATAGGAAATTTTGAGACAGGGTACAGCCCCAACTGCTGGACGGAATTACACCAACTTTGGTAGAAAGGTAGCTCTTGGTTCAGAAAGCAACCTTTTTTTAAATGGTGTAAATCCATTCAGTTTGTGAGAAATGCAAAAAATAAAAATATTGATATCTAGGGGCGCGGCGGGTTCGCGGCTCCTCCCGAGCACAAGCTCAATTCTTATTGGCTGATAACACTTGAAACTAGAATGTGTTGGCAGCCATTTTGTGACTCGGTAGCCCAGTCACAAGAAATGTATGGAAAAATAAAGATGAAAATGTAGAAAAGAGGGTAGGGTACAAATACCCTACCCACCTAGGCTTGTTCAGGGAGTCTCACAAGGCCCCTCAGGGCAAAAAGCGCAATTTTTTTTCAACTGCAGAAGTCACGCTGGGATCACGGAGTCTGCCGAGTAATTTAAACAAACATGAGGCATTTCGTATTCAAAAAGCCCACGGGTGGGCAAGGTCCCGGGGGGACTGCCACCTAACCGGGGCACAAATAGAAATTAGTGGGGGTGATGTCATTTGAGATGTCATCACTGATGTCACTGACCATGTCATGAATGGTGTAATATGTGACGCATTCGCGACGCATGCGCATTATGGTACGCGACGCTTGCGCGGTGGCGGGTCCCGCTTGATGTCATGTGCGTGCTGGGGTGTGACGAGGGCACGACTCCCGCAAAAACAATTATGTTCTAAAATGATATGCATGTGTCTTTAATATACATATTAGGGCAAGAGATTATTTAAGATATTCATAAAAATAATATATTTGTACTGGGATGCGTGCTTCATGAATGCAGAGTGCGCAAAGGACCCCACCCATTTTAATCATTCTTGTTGGAGTATCTTTAGAGAGACATCTCTTTTCCTACAAGAACCCTTTTTGCTGGGTTTTTTTAGGTGTTTTTCAAAAAATATCAAACAAAATAGCATCTGGACAGCAGCAGGAGGAAGTATCTTCTGAAGAAGAATTCTTGCAGGAGGCACCACGTCCACAGAGGCTGGAATCTGTTGTGTGGAATTTCTTAACTTTTCAACCTGGAGAGAAGAAGGTAAATGCGAGAAAGGTGACGTGCAAAATTTGTGACCGAGTCCTGTCAAGAGGCAGTGAAAAAAATACTCTTGTGGCACTGCTTCCATGTACAAGCATCTCCGGACCACACATCCTCTCAATCTTGCTCAGGAGGAAATGAGGCGAGGTGCTTTGAACCCCTCACCTGCTGTGGCAAGTATGTCTGGAGCGTCCTCAGGAACACCTGCAATGGACATTAGGCCAGAATTCGACTTTCTCGAGCAACTCTGCGTGAAGTGTAAGATACTTATATGCTTTGGTGAGCAGTCGGTGGATGCAGTTTGTGCTGCGCAACACAACCATCGTTAAAAAAAAATTGTTTTTGTTTTTGGAATGATAAGTTATTCCAAAAGTTTCCTGTTTTATTCGTTCTTTTTTCGTTCATTTTTTTAAAAAACACCCCAAAATTTTTTTTAATTTTTTTTTAAATTAAAAAAAATGCAAAAGAAAAAAACAGTTATTATCAGAACTACCTTCTCTGGTTAAAGAAAGAACTATAATTGCAAGGTAAAGTGTGAAAGTTTGTTTGAATATATGTATACAGCATGATTGACTGAAAGAATGCATTATTAGTGTATGGTGAATTTATAGGTGAAGATTTATGAGGAGGTACTGCAGCGTGACACTGCCAGCTCTTTAGCTGCACTGCACTGTGGCACTTCTGAAGCACAGGGATGTGACATATCTACATGAATATGTTGCAACTCTGTGCTTCCCTCTGTACTGCTGCACAAACTGCAGCCATGCAGTGACACAGTCACCCTTGCACCATGGTGCAAGGATGTCTGTGTCGTGCGGAGATTGTTTTTGTGCAGGAAGGGACACCCTCCTGCACAAAAAATATCAGTAAAGGCATTTTCCTCTTTCAATGTATGCTGTGGAATGCAGCATGCATTGAAAGAAGAAAAAATGAGGAGAAATGAAAACAATTCTCCTCGTTGCGCCTTGCTACACCAACTCTAGGATGGCGCAGCATTAACACACATCTCCAGATTCACGATTTCTCATAAATTTGGAGATTTGTCTTGTCTATGGGTGTTGCGTGGGAACACCCACAGCAACACCTATGGAATGCCCCTTTAACGCAAAGTTCTATGTATGAAGGGGTCGTATTTACAAGGAGAGGAAAAACCATGTAGGGTGGCTTTTCCTCTCCTTGTAAATATGAAGGAGTGCCTGGCGCCATCACTACGTTACAAAAAGTGACATACTGGTGGCGCAGGTTGCTTGTAAATCTGCCCCATAAGTGCTTAGGTATTGGCAGACTGATACAATAAGAACATAGTGCTGGATGGGTGATTGAAGAATTGCATTAGACTGACAGGAGGTATCCTACGCTGCATGGGTACTACTTCAGTATTTAATGGAGTGGACCAATAGTATGTATCTGCTTAGAGATTTGTAGGGATTATGCACAGAATATTTTATGTGTACTTGTGTTGGTGCCTATGTCATTTTATAAGAGTACCACTAGTAACTGGAATGATGACAGTTCTGCAAACAGAGTGAACACCTAATTTATAAGTGTTTACGTATTGGTGGAGTGATAGGATAAGTCGATAGTGGTAGATAAGTGATTAAAGAGGTGCATGGGACAGACTGGACGATTCCTACACTGCATGAGTACTAACTGGGTATTTAGAAGAGTGTATCAATAGTATGTAGCTAGTTAGCGGTCTGCTTGGATAGTGCACAAAATATTATAGCTGTACTTTTGTTAGTAGCTAGGCCATTCCATAAGTTCATGACTAGTAACTAGAATAATTACAGTATTACAAAAAGAGTGTATAGTGAATTTATAAGTGCTTAGGTATTGGTGGAATGATAGGATATGTAGATAGTGCTGGATGGGTGAATGGAGAAGTGCATGGGACAGACAGAAGGATTCCTAGACTGCATAGGTACTAACTGGGTATTTAGAAGAGCGTATCAATAGTATGTAGCTGGTTAGAGGTCTGCATGCATAGTGAACAGAATATTGTAGCTGTACTAGTATTGGTGTGTCTATGGTTTTGAGAATGGTAGTCTGTATTTTAGGGTGTGAGGAGGTGCATCAGATGATCATGTGGATGATGTCATTTGAGATTTTATCAGTGATGTCATCAGTGATGTCACTGACCATGTCATGAGTGATGTAATATGTGACATCATCAGCAGTGGATTGCGGTCGGGCGAGTTATAGTTAGCACAACTAACTATAACGGCCGAATTTCTCTTGTTTTGTACGAGTGAAATGTCCAACTAACTATGAAGTCCATGAAACCTGTGGTTTTTTTCAGTGAATTTCTGAGGTTTTTTAAATGCTAATTTCTAACTATAATGTCCCTGAAACTTGTGTTTTTTTTCAGTGAATTTTATATATATGTATTTAATCTCCTCTCACTCTTTCAAGGAAGGAATCAGCACTCAGGTTGTAGTTTGGAAGTATTTAATCTGCAAAGGACGTGATCCACGCCTTTCGGCTCATCCGAACCTTGATAACGATACAAGACGTCATTGTAGCATCCTTATTTAAATGTACAAATGCCTAAAGTTGCCAACATTAACAAAGGACTACATATTACTTTAATCCAAAAAGCTGGCGGCCATATTGGCCTGGTCACGATGTGAAAATTCAGGAATTGATAAAATAAAGAAAAGAAAACAAGTGTTAATATGCACACAATATCATTTCAGCATATCTTGCCCCGTGACCACCATACCTGTATCTTCGTCAACGTGACTTATTCATAATAAACATACTTAGGATTGCTAACATCAACATAAACAATGGACTACACATTACTTTAAAGTGAAAGGCTATCGGCTATATTAATCTGGGCATGTTGCGTATTATAATGGTTCTTACACGAAAGAAAAGAAAAAAAGGGGTGTTAATATATACACACTATCCCTAAAAAAGTTCTAGCGATTATAGTTCCATTCCATTCACAGCTCATTTGAGATGTCATGAGTGATGTCATGAGTGATGTAACTGACCATGTCATGAATGATGTAATGTCTGAGGTCATTAGCATTACATTGCGGGGCGTAAGTTATAGTTAGCTAAGGTAACTATAACTGCTGAATTTCACTGGTTGTGTATGAGTGAAATCTGAGTCTAACTATACTGTCCCTGTAATCGTTGTTTTTTTCAGCAAATTTCTAGTTTTTTTTAACGTTTAGTAAGATGCATATCACAATGGATGGTGGGGGGTGAAAGCAGGGCCTGGCATTGTGCTGCCCCCACCCAAGCTTGTTGCTCCTGCCTTCCCTCGTCCTACCCATCCTTTGTCCAAGTTCATGTCCCTGCTCCCTTATTACAGACCTGTGTGGCCGTTCTTCTGCCTCTGGCCTTCCCGCCTTCTCTGAACAGTTAGCTTGCTGCCCCAACCACCTCCTCACTATCCTTTGTTGTCTGAATCCATGGACTAGCCTCCTCCCTCCTGCCATGCATGGTCTGATGTGCTGCCACTGCCCTCCATTTAGCATGATGTCCCAGTCCACTCCTCCTGTCCTCCATTGCCCAATTCTATGCCCCATCATTGACCTCCTACTTATCCTCTGTGCTTAGCTTGCTGCCCCTATTCTCCTCCCCCCTGCCCTCTGATGTCTGTGTGCATGCCCCTGCTCCATCCTTTTTGCCCACCATGTTACATGGACCTGCCACTCCTATCTATTCTGAGTGTTCTGTTGAGCTGCCACTCCCCTCCCACCTGCCTAGCATTGTCAGATGACTGTAACCTGTCCCTGTCACCTCCACCCTGCCTGTCCACATTCCATGCCCCTATCCCCTTCCTCCTGTCCCCCATGGTCCATTTCACTGTCACAACCTTCTGCCCTCCCTGGTCTGTTGTGCTGCAACTGCTCCTCCTGCCTGCCCCGTGTGGTCTGTTTTGAGGCCCCTTCCCCTGAACTCTCTTGTCTGTGCCCAGGTCCTGACCCTCCCTTCTATCCTCCATGGTCCTTTGTGCATGCCCCTGCACCCTCCTTCTTGCCCATCTTAGCCATTGTGCTGCCACTAACCCTCCCGCTTGCCATGCATGGTCTTCTGTGCTGCCACAGCCCCTCCCACCTTCCCTCAATGGTCTGTTTGTATGCCATTATAGTCTCACTGTTGCGCTCTATGGTGTGTCTTGCTTCTAGTGCCCATCCTGCCTGACCTCCATGGTCATCTTGCTGCTCCTGCCCTGCCCCCTTGCCCCCAGCCCTCTGTTTCCATGTGCAGACCCCTATTCCCTCCCTCCTGGCTTGTCTTTTCCATTGTAATACCCGTGATCCGTCCCTCCTGCCCTTTATGGTTCGTTATGCTGCAGCTTTCTCCCCTGTCTGTCCATTATGGTCAGCTAGCTACCATTGCCTCTTTCCCCTCTGTTCTCCCTATTGCTTTCTATGGATTGTTGTGCTACACTCACGTCCCGCATGCCCTGTGTGGTGTATTGTGCTACTGCAAACCCTGATGCCTGCCCTGAAGGGTCAGTTTGGTGCACCTCTCCATGTCCCTCCTGTCCTCTGTTATCCGAGTCCATGTCCCTACTCCAATTCCTCCTGCCTTCCATGATCCCATGTACCATACTTACTAACATTTTGAACTTGGTAAGAGGGAGATTTTGAAAAAAAACCTGGGTTATTGATTTTGCCCTTTGACTTACAATGAAAAAGAGGAGATTGTAGAAAGGAGACAGATCAAATAAAGCCCATTTGGGCTTAAAAACATTGGACTGAATCGGGTCTGTTGGCATGTATGGTTGTACTACCACTGCCTCTTCCTTCTGCCCATAAAGGTCTATTATATTGCCACAGCCTCTCTTGCCAGTCCAGTATTGTTGGTTTGTTGCCCCTGCCTCACTTTCCACTGCCCTCCCTAGTCTGTTGTGCTGCCACTGCCCTTCCTGCCTGTCCAGTGTGGTCACATTGTTGCCTCTGCACCCTCTTACCTGCCTTCAATTTTCAGAGTCCGTGCCCCTAGCCTCTGCCTCTCAACAGTATCCTAATGAACAACTAGATTGCTAACATTCTATATTTATTACAAAAGTGTGGAACGCCTGACGTCATCTTGATGTAATCAAAACTGTAATACCTAGAGCATTTCCTTTAGAAATTACATATATGAGAGGGTCTTATTTGCATCAAAATTATGGTTAGTGCTCTAAAAAACTAAAATGAGGACATATTTTCTGAGTTTTCAAATAGCGACAAAGAACTTTTAAATTATTTGTAATCTTTATGTTTTTTTTATCCAGATGACCACTTGATTAAATGTTGCACTTAAGGGAGAGGATGTGGCGTTACTTCCAGAGCTGCAGACTTTGCAACTGGGGAACCAGGTTGGAGTTTCTGCTTCAGCTCGACATTCTGTGATTCTGGTCAAATCACTTAATCTCCACATGTCTAAAATCAAAATGAATTTGTTCTTGTGTGATGTAACCAATGCTCATGTAAAGCACTCCAATACCTGACAAGCATGAACTATACAAAACTGCAAAAACACAAAAAATAAAAAGTGGTTTACACACTTCTGTCATTGGGCGACATGTGGGCTATATCTGGGTGATATTTGTGCTACTTTTGTCTCTGGTGGCCATCTTGGGAGACTTATTTATTAAGAAGTTTCCTAATTTCCTCATTTACTGCAGTCTCCTCAGTAGGAAATACTTTCAGTTTTTTACTTTTGTTCCATCAAGAAGGCATTCAGATGTGTCACACATTTGCCATAAATTCTGAATGTTAGCACTCTAGTTGCTCATTAGATCACTGTAGTAAAGCTACTACTCACCAGGAAAGTCTGTTGCTGGTATTCAAAGTGCATGTTTCAGTCTGCATGTCAGAATTTTTTAATGAAATAGAAGAGGATTTGAGAAGTCAAAATGTGCCCTAATTTTTCTTTATGTAGCACTAATCGTAATTTCTATGGCAAAATGAACCCCCTCATTGTGTTCCTTTTTAAATTAAATGTTTTAAGTGTTATCAGTTTATTCCAATCAAGATGGCTTCAGGTGTGCCATACTTTTGTCATAAGTTAGACAGTTAGCGCTCTAGTTGTTCTTTAGAACACTATGGGAAGCTGCAGTAGAACACAAAGGAATCAACTGTCAGTCTCTGCCCTGGTTGGATGTACATATTTTACTGAGAATGTCATACTTCATTCTCATATGACTGAGAAAGATAATGTGAATCTACAGAAAATATGCTCTCAGTTTAGGTTATAGATCACCTTCCAAACTCTGTGGGAAAAACATGAAAAAATAGTTTTCTCTCAAACATGATTCATGATATCCCAGCAGAAGGCTTTTTCACATGGTAAAATCCCCTTAGAACACACCACAATTCCTAAAATGAATATGGTACCATCAACAAATGATTTATAATGGAACTAAGGTCTTAAAACCTTCTATTAACTACAATGCTTTTTAATGAGGTGCTATCATGTATATTGGTCCCAAGATGGCTGCCAACACTTCTTGGATGAAGTGCTGACAGCCAATCAGATCTCAAGATGAGATGTGTGGCTAGGCTCCG
Source organism: Triturus cristatus (assembly GCF_964204655.1). Taxonomy (NCBI): domain Eukaryota; kingdom Metazoa; phylum Chordata; class Amphibia; order Caudata; family Salamandridae; genus Triturus; species Triturus cristatus. Next base: position 204,855,128 of record NC_140592.1, on the reverse strand, counting down.
CCCAGATATTGAAACTTTTTATTTTTCTAATTTCTCATGAACTACCTAATGGATTTGCACCATTTAACAAAAAGGGCTATTTCTGATCCAAGGGCTACCTTTTTGCCAAATTTGGTGTAATTCCATTCAGCAGTTCGGGCTGTAGCCGTGTCTAAAGGTTCCTATGGAAAATTGAATGGAGAAAACACGTTTTGTGACCCCCTTTTTTCTCGGCCCCTGCTTGCCGAATCACCCAGAAACTTTCAAGATAGGAGCGGACTTGAGTGCCCCATGAGTTTTGAAAATTTCACGAAGATTCGTCAATCAGCCCCAAAGTTATTGGGAATAGAATGATGAGATTTTACTATGGTAACTAGGTCCTAACTATAATTACCTACTGGCGACCACCAGCAGGTAATGTATATATAAATATATATATCTGCGATTCCACAGCGTCTCAGCCTTTTCACAGCCACACAGGGACACGGACCACAGATTTGTGCCAATTCTCGTTTTTATTCAGATGCGGCCATAACGCGTTTCAACTCCTTCGAGTCTTGTTCACATGGTTTCAGGGGCGTTATATTTAGCTGGACTTTTCACTCGTACAAAACCATTGAAATTCCCCCATTATAGTTAGTTCAGCTAACTATAACTCGCGCGCCCGCAATGAACTGCTGATGATGTCACATATGACATGACTCATGACATGGTCAGTGACATCACTCATGACATCACTGATGACATCTCAAATGACATTACTGATGACATCACTGATAACATCATCCAGTGAATGTGTGATTTTCTGAAAATGACATATGTTTTATATATGTATATCTCAAGGTCCATGGAAGAATAAATGGGTATATAAGTGTCTAAACGGATGATTTGTTTTTAAAAAATTTATTGTATAACTGACTGATTCAGTGTATCTTAGTGAATACATGGCTTAGTGAGTAATGTTTAAATATGTAAATATCTGTATCAGTATCTCACTTTGTGTATGAGTGACTGCATGGGTTGGTGAGCAGCTACATGAGTGTCTATATAGGTTATTAGTTGGATTTTTGAGTATCAGTATGAGTGTCTGAGTGTCTGTATGGTTCGGTGGGGGGTATTGCGTAGTGCATAGGTGCATGAATGAGTGACTCACTGTTTGTATGTGTTGAAGACAGCATGTGTGCAGGACTGTATGGGTGGATGAGTGTGTGCATGGGTGTGTTAGTGAGTGAATGACTGTCTCAATAGTGTCTTTATGAGTAACTGCATATGTTTTAAACTAGTATATGTGACTATTGGTGTATATAAGTGAGTATATGTGAGAGAGAGATTGAAAGAGTTCCTGTAAGAATAAGTATGTGTTTCTATAAGTGATTGTTTAAAAGACTAAGTATGTGTAAGTTTCTGTAGAAGTAAGTGTGGTGGTGTGTGTATAACTGTATATGCAAGTAAATGGATGTTTGATTCTTTAGCATGAGTGACTATGTGTGTGAGTAACTCTATGGATGAGTGGCGTTGTGTAACAGGATGTATAGGTGTATGAGTACATATGATGAGTGAGTACATGTATGAGTGACTGTATAGGACTGTTGGTGAATGAGTGGATGTGTATGTGGATCTTAGAATTACTGAATAGGTTGTTGTAACTAGCATTGTTATGTCCATTGTTTTGAAAATTTTAGTTTCTATTTTTGAATGTGTGTATCAAAGGTTATATCAGGGGGAGAGGAGGTCTGCCACTCTATCACAAGGATTATGTCATCAGTGATGTCATCAGTGATGTCATTTGAGATGTCATCAGTGATGTCATCAGTGATGTCACTGACCATGTCATGAGTGATGTAATATGTGATGTCATCAGCCGTGCATTGCGAGCGCGAGCTATAGTTAGCTGAACTAACTATAATGGGGGAATTTCAATGGTTTTGTACGAGTGAAAAGTCCAGCTAACTATAACGCCCCTGAAACCTATGGTTTTTTCAGTACATTTCTAAGGTATTTTAAATGCTAATTCTTAACTATAACGTGCCTGAAACCTTTGGTTTTTTCAGTGAATTTCAAAGGTTATTTAAATGCTAATTTCTAACTATGCCTTCAGAGATAGGACATGTGAAGAAAGAAGAAAAAACGCACAGAAAGAAAAAAAAGAAATGCAGAAGGAAGCAACAGAAGTCCTCAAAGACGAAGAAAAGTGCAGGAAGAAGGATAACGTGCAGAAAGAACAAACAGAAGAGCAGAAAGAAGCCTTGTTGCAAAATCATCCTGTACCCTCAACTTTTTCAGACGGATACTGATGGTAACTGAGTCTGACTAACCAGTCCTAGAGCCAGTGCTATGTTAAAAGACACTCAGAATACATTGAAAACACCTACATACACTAGGGAAAACTATGCGATGGGGACCCCTTGTGATTAGCATGACCTCCTCTGTAAGCTCCTAGTATATAATAGGGCAGTGGATTAAAACTACCTCTTAAAACGTGCCACAGGGCGTGTTCGCACACGTCACATCAGGCCCCGTCCCCCACTTCCCCACTGTGTAAACACGCCCTGTGGCCGTTTTAAGTTGGGAGATTAAGTCCCCTTGAATCCTGAGTGTCCCTAGGGTCCAACTAGACCACTAGGTACCTCCAGTAAGCGCCACAGAGCTGTGTTGCAGAGAGATGTAAAAAGGGGCACGGCGTAGACCACCTCTCTGCAACGCAATGCAGTGGTGCTTACTGGAAGCACCTGGTAGGCTAGTTGGCCCCCAGGGTCCCTCAGGATTGAAGGGGAATTATTTCCCCAACTTAAAACACGCCACAGGGTATGTTTGCACACGTTAACTCAGGCCCTGTCCCCTCCCTACACCACTGTGTAAACACGCCCTGTGGGTGTTTTTAGTTGGGAGATTAAGTTAATTTGAATCCTGAGGGTCCCTAGGGTCCAACTATCCCACTAGTTACCTCCATAAAGCACCACAGAGCTGCGTTGCAGAGAGATGTAAAAAGTGGCACGGCCTGGACCACCTCTCTGCAACGCAGCTCAGTGGCGCTTACTGGAAGCACCTGCTGGGCTAGTTAGCCCGCAGGGGCCCTCAGGATTGAAGAAGAATTATTTCCCCAACTTAAAATGCGCCATAGGGCGTGCTTGCACACGTCACCTCAGGCCCCGTCCCCTCCCTTCACCACTGTGTAAACGCACCCTGTGGCCGTTCTAAGTTGAGAGATTAAGTCCCCTTGAATCCTAAGGGTCCCTAGGGTCAAACTAGCCCATTAGGTACCTCCAGTAAGCGCCACAGAGCTGCGTTGCATAGAGGTGTAAAAAGGGACGTGGCCTCAGAACACCTGTCTGCAATGCAGCTCCCTGACGCATACTGGAGATACCTGTTGGGCTAGTTGGCCCTCAGGGACCCTCAGTATCGAAGGGGAATTAATTCCCCAACTGACAACTGGCCAGGTGGTGCGTTTGCAGAGTGCTGCAAGGAGGGGCGTGGCCTCCGGCGCGATGCCAGTCTTTTATTTATTTTATTTTTGTTAAGAAGGAGGGCTGTGTGCCCCCCCCTTTTTTTTCTAATTCATTGGCCCTGGGGACCCCATTCCCCAGGGCCTGCACCCTAATTTTTTTGTCATGGCCTTTTTTTACTTTATTTTTATTCTTTAGGAGGGGGGCTGCGTTGCCCCCCTCCTCAGGCCAGTTATGGCCCCGGGGGCCCCATCCCCCGGGGCCGGCCTTTGTTTTTTATTATTTAAAAAAATATATATATTTACTGAAACACCTAGGACATGCTGGACAAACCGTATGCACCTATCACCATGACGATTTGCGTGACATTCATTAAAAGGCGACTATGCATACAATGAATCCACGTGGAATGTATTTACACCACTAGTGAAGCTCTGACATGTCTAACGCCCTACCGTGCCTAATCCCGGCGCCCCCACAGGTGGGTACTCTCCAAGTAGACACCCTTGTCGTTTATTTATACAAACATGGGTAGCTATTGACGGGCACATTTAATACACACGCACACCAAGCCATTCAAAGGGGATTCGACACAAATTCAACCAAACTATGCCAGAAACCCCCTCACGGTTAATAAAACACACATCCACCGCCGGATGTGTAATTCTTTTTATTTAACTCTCTGGAAAGGACACGAACCTCACTTGAGTCACAGCGTGCTCCTGGCTGAACCCAATGCTGTGTTACACCCACCAGTGCCTGCTGAGTGCCACACACCTCTGTGTTGTATTCCACCAGCTAGTGCGTATGCTATGAGACTCTCTAGCCCATGTGCACTGTAACATCACCCCGTGAATTTGTCATGCCACACTTGCCTTCGCACAGGTTATTTTGCCCCATCTAACGTGCCTTCCTCGATGCCTATGTTATAACGCACAGCGCTATGCCATACATATTACAATCTGGGATCCATATCTTTGTCACAGCGCATATGCAACGTTACACTCCCCAGCACATATTTTATATTACAACTTTAGAGACTAGTTAGGTTACACAACACTGCCCTGTGCATATTACACTCCAAGGCACATATACCATAGCACGCGCTAGTGCCTGTGCTATCTCGCGCTCTCCGATGAATCTGTCATTGCGCACAATGTATTGCATATTATATTTCACGCCCCGGTTCATCTTATATCACACTTTTTGGTGCATAGTTTATACCATATACTATATCTAGTTTTCATTTTCAATCGTGCTCTCAGGACTATGTTCTATATAACACTGCGTCCACCTACCCTTTTCCTGGGCATTACATTTTGCGATGGGGGTGGAGGGTCAGGGGGTGTTTCTGCCAAGTGAGCCCGGAATCACAGTCACAAACGTCCTCTTCTTCCTGAATAAAAGTGAGATTATACTGCATACTTGTTCATATTTTAAGTAGTTCGCACAGACACACATTTTAAAAACAATAAAGGTCCTAATACCCACCTTCTCTGAACAGTTAGCTTGCTGCCCCATCCACCTCCTTCCTATCCTCTGTTGTCTGAATCCATGGACTAGACATCTCCCTCCTGCCATGCATGGTCTGATGTGCTGCCACTGCCCTCCATTTAGCATAATGTACCAGTCCACTCCTCCTGCCCTCCATTGCCCAATTCTATGGCCCATCATTGACCTCCTGCTTAGCCTCTGTGCTTAGCTTGCTGCCCCTATTCTCCTTCCCCCTGCTCAGGGATGTCTTTGTGCATGCCCCTGCTCCATCCTTTTTGCCCACCATGTTCCATGGACCTGTCACTCCTATCTACTCTGAGTGTTCTGTTGAGTTGCCACCCCCCTCCCACCTGCCTAGCATTGTCAGATGACTGTAACCTGTCCCTGCCACCTCCACCCTGCCTGTCCACATGCCATGCCCCTATCCCCTTCCTCCTGTCCTCAATGGTCCATTTTATTGCCACACCCTTCTGCCCTCCCTGGTCTGTTGTGCTGCAACTGCTCCTCCTGCCTGCCCCGCGCAGTCTGTTGTGAGGCACCTTCCCCTGAACTCTCTTGTCTCTGCCCAGGTCCTGACCCTCCCTTCTATATTCCATGGTCCTTTGTGCATGCCCCTGCACCCTCCTTCGTGCCCATCATGGCCATTGTGCTGCCACTAACCCTCCCGCTTGCCATGCATGGTCTTCTGTGCTGCCATTGCCCCTCCCACCTTCCCTGTGTGGTCAGCTAGCTGCACCTGACCCCCTTCTTCCTTCCCTCCATGGTCTGTGTGTATGCCATCATAGTCTCACTGTTGCTCTCCATGGTGTGTCTTGTTTCTAGTGCCCATCCTGCCTGACCTCCATGGTCATCTTGCTGCTCCTGCCCTGCCCCCTTGCCCCCAGCACTCTGATTCCATGTGAAGACCCCTATTCCCTCCCTCCTGGTTTGTCTGTTCCATTGTAATGCCCCTGTTCCGTCCCTCCTGCCCTTTATGGTCTGGTATGCTGCAGTTGTCTCTCCTGTCTGTCCATTATGGTCAGCTAGCTACCATTGCCTCTTTCCCCTCTGTTCTCTGTTGTCCATGTGCATGGTCCTGTCCCCACCCTATTGCTTTCTATAGATTGTTGTGCTGCACTCCCGTCCCGCATGCCCTCTGTGGTGTATTGTGCTGCTGCAAACCCTGATGCCTGCCCTGTAGGGTCAGTTTGCTGCACCTCTCCATGTCCCTCCTGTCCTCTGTTATCCGAGTCCATGTCCCTACCCCAATTCCTCCTGCCTACCATGATCCAATGTCCCATACTTGCGAACATTTTGAACTTGGTAAGAGGGAGATTTTGAAAAATACTGGGGTATTGATTTTCCCCTTTCAGTGACATTGAAAAAGAGGAGATAGTAGACAGGAGACAGAACAAATAAAGCCCATTTGAGTTTAAAAACATTGGACGTTTCCTGGCTGAAACGGGTCTGTCGGCATGTAGGGTTGTACTACCACTGCCTCTTCCTTCTGCCCACAATGGTCTATTATATTGCCACAGCCTCTCTTGCCAGTCCTGTATTGTTGGTTTGTTGCCCCTGCCCCCCTTTCCACTGCCCTCCATAGTCTGTTGTGCTGCCACTGCCCTTCCTGCCTGCCCAGTGTGGTCAAATTGTTGCCTCTGCACTCTCCTACCTGCCTTCAATTTTCAGAGTTCGTGCCCCTGGCCTCTGCCTCTCAACAGTATCCCAATGAACAACTAGATTGCCAACATTCTATATTTATTACAAAAGTGTGGAACGCCTGACGTCATCTTGATGTAATCAAAACTGTAAAACCTAGAGTATTTCCTTTAGAAATTACATATATGAGAGGGTCTTATTTGCATCAAAATTATGGTTAGTGCTCTAAAAAACTAAAATGAGGACATATTTTCTGAGTTTTTAAATAGCGACAAAGAACTTATAAATTATTTGTAATTTTTATGTGTTTTTATCCAGTTGACCACTTGATTAAATGTTGCACCTAAGGGAGAGGATGTGGTGTTACGTCCAGAGCTGCAGACTTTGCAACTGAGGAACCAGGTTGGAGTTTCTGCTTCAGCTCAACATTCTGTGATTCTGGTCAAATCACTTAATCTCTCCATGTCTACAACCAAAATGAATTTGATCTTGGGTGATGTAACCAATGCTCATGTAAAGCACTCCAATACCTGACAAGTCTGCACTATATAAAACTGCAAATACACAAAAAATAAGTGTTTTGCACACTTCTGTCATTGGGCTACATGTGGGCTACATCTGGGTGATATTTGTGCTGCATTTGGGCTCTTTTGTCTCTGGTGGCCATCTTGGGAGATTTATTTGTTATGAAGTTTCCTAATTTCCTCATTTACTGCAGTCTCCTCAGTGTGAAATGCTTTCAGTTTTTACTTTGATTCCATCAAGAAGGTTTTCAGATATGTCTCACATTTGCCATAAATTCAGAATGTAAACACTCTAGTTGCTCATTAGATCACTGTAGTAAATCTACTGGTCACACACCATAAGCTGTTGGTTACACACTCAGGGGCTTATTTATGGGAAACTAACGCAGCCCGGTGTTGCAAGTTATTTTGCTGCGCCACGCTGCATTCGTTTCCAGGCACAGGGATGCAACCTATTTACAGCAACATGTCGCATCTCTGTGCCTTTCCCTGCACTAGCGCACAAACTGCTGCCATGCGCAGGCATCCTTGCACCATGGTGCCAAATTCCCCGTATCATGGTGTGATTGTTTTTGTGCCTGGAAGGGACACCTTTCTACACAAAAACAATCACTTGAGGTGATTTCCTTTTCCAATTCATGCTATAGAAAGCAGCTCTCATTGAAACAGGAAAAAACTAGGAGAAATTAAAACAGTTTGCCTTCTTGTGCCTCCATACGCCTACCCGGGGCTTGCTTTACATGTGCTTGTAAATTTCATGCAGCAGGTTGCGCCTCAGGTGCATCACGCAATGTGATCCACCGATGGTGCAAGGGGCTCATATATAAGCCCCTCAATCTTCAGATTAGTGTGGAAAATGTAGAAACTAGCTAAGGTATGTTAAACGTTATTTATCTAATAGAAGAATCACTTTAGAAAAAGAGTTCTCTGCATAGCAAGCAATTTAATTTATCTTCCTCTCCCTCTTATTACATACATTCAATCAAACCTTTCAGTATAGTTTACTTTTTCACTTAAAAAAACACTAGCCAGTAAAAAATGCAGTGGTCGGCACATCCCGCTCCCTTCCTACATCCAACTAATTTTCCCCATCCCACTTCAATGTACTCTAATTCCCATTGCCATTGAAGAGCCCAATGCTCTTCAACATCTACATGGCCCCCCTCGCCGCCATCGTCAGACAGAATGGACTCAACATAGTCTCCTACGCCAATGACACCAAACTCATCCTCTCTCTCACCAAAGACCCCATCACCACCAGACTCAGCTTTCAGGAAGGTATGAAGGACATCGCATCCTGGGGGGAACAACCTTTACAACGCAACTTTTACAACGCACTACCATTACAACGCATTTTTTACAACGCATAATCCCTTACAACGCATGACATTACAACGCATGACACTACAACGCATTTTTAAAAACTACCGTTAGAATAGTAATTTTTACCCCTATACTATCCAACACTTACCCTACTGATGCACCCCCTGGAGTTAGAATAGAAATTTTTACCCCTATACTATCCAACACTTACCCTACTGATGCACCCCCTGGAGTTAGAATAGTAATTTTTACCCCTATACTATCCAACACTTACCCTACTGATGCACCCCCTGGAGTTAGAATAGTAATTTTTACCCCTATACTATCCAACACTTACCCTACTGATGCACCCCCTGGAGTTAGAATAGTAATTTTTACCCCTATACTATCCAACACTTACCCTACTGATGCACCCCCTGGAGTTAGAATAGTAATTTTTACCCCTATACTATCCAACACTTACCCTACTGATGCACCCCCTGGAGTTAGAATAGTAATTTTTACCCCTATACTATCCAACACTTACCCTACTGTTGCACCCCCTGGAGTTAGAATAGTAATTTTTACCCCTATACTATCCAACACTTACCCTACTGATGCACCCCCTGGAGTTAGAATAGTAATTTTTACCCCTATACTATCCAACACTTACCCTACTGTTGCACCCCCTGGAGTTAGAATAGTAATTTTTACCCCTATACTATCCAACACTTACCCTACTGTTGCACCCCCTGGAGTTAGAATAGTAATTTTTACCCCTACACTATCCAACACTTACCCTACTGTTGCACCCCCTGGAGTTAGAATAGTAATTTTTACCCCTACACTATCCAACACTTACCCTACTGTTGCACCCCCTGGAGTTAGAATAGTAATTTTTACCCCTATACTATCCAACACTTACCCTACTGTTGCACCCCCTGGAGTTAGAATAGTAATTTTTACCCCTATACTATCTAATACTTACCTTAAATGTAATTTAATATTATGCGTTGTAATGGTATGCGTTGTAAAGGTAGTATGCGTTGTAATGGTAATGAGTTGTAAAGGTATTTTTTAAAAATGCGTTGTAGTGTCATGCGTTGTAATGTCATGCGTTGTAATGGATTATGCGTTGTAAAAAATGCGTTGTAAGAACATGCGTTGTAAAAGTGTGCGTTGTAACGTCATACATCCCATCCTGGATGTGTGGCAGCTGCCTGATGCTCAACTCAGAGAAGACAGAGGCCCTCGACCTCGGACCCTCCCCCCACTGCCTAGGACAGCACGTGGTGGACCACTGCCCTCTGCAGCCCACCCACCCCCACCGACCACACCCAGAACCTCAGCATCATACTCGACTCCTCCCTCTCCATGACCCGACGGGTCAACGCTGTCGCCTCCACCTCCTTCAACACCCTCAGCATCCTTCTGAAGACCTTCAAATGGATCTCCCGAATCTAGAAAAACCACCACCCACGCACTCATAACCAGCAGACTAGACTATGGAGACGCCCTCCACAATGGAATCAACAAGTCCGTGCTCCGCAAACTGCAGACCATACAGAACACCGCAGCCAGACTCGTCCTCGGCACCCATCATCAAGAGTACATCACACAACACCTGCAAGACCTCCAATGGCTCCCCATCAAGAAGAGAATAACCTTTAAGATACTTAGCCACACCTTCAAATGCCTATACAACACCGACTGCAATACCTCAATGAGAGAATCTCCTTCCACTTACCCAAGAGAAACCTCCGATCCGCTGACCTCGCCCTCACTGTAACCCTGCGCATCCGTAGAGCCAGAACGGGTTGGAAGGGCCTTCTCCTACATCGTGACCAAGACCTGGAATGAGAACCCAATTGACATCAGCCGTACTCCCTCTCTGAAAATCTTCAGGATGACACTCCAGACCTGGCTCTTCGACTGAACGGAGCTGCTTACTCCCCCACCCCAGAGCCTTGAGACCGTCATGGGTGAGTAGCTCGCTTACAATTCCCTGATTGACTGATTGATTGATTGATTGATTGATTGAGTCACATTGCATCCTTATCTACATATACTCTCTAAAAGAAATGATGAGAGGGAACTCAGTATAACAATTTAAAGTTACACATGAGCCCTGCATGGCAGAATACGACTCCCATCTGTTAATTGAAGGACTAATTTGCTTTCCTTTGATCCACAATTGTCTGCAACAGTGGTGTTGGTTTTTCATTACTTCCTACATTAACTTCTATTTGCCCTGCTCCAGTTTGTCTCTGTTGGTTCTTGCAGATGACAAAAATAAATGGCTGCCAGGAGACTCAATGCACTGGTTGGGCAGTGGTTAAAAGGCGCTGCAGTAACACATGCCAAGGAAAAGTGTTGTGCCGTGTAATAATAACAATTTTGACATATTAACAGGCCACCTCTAAAGTGCTTCCTGCAGAGTGCCAAATATATTAAAAGTGGCACACTATATATTTAGAATTTGAGCCCTCAGTGACTGAAAGCTTAAAAGCTATTTTTTGTGTAGCATCAGCTACATTTTCCTTACGACAGGCCTTGGTGTGATTGAAATATCCCAGTCTACATCTCTGGCAGGGGAAATGATGGAAAAGTAATTCAAATATAATAGAATTATGAAATCAGATTTTCAGTGATACTGGAAAAGTAACCTATAAAAATGTACTTTAGGCTACCTGAGCTTAAACTAGCTAAAACAGTTTTGTCATTCACACACCTCGAGGGTTAGAATTTAAATCATTTTCTATGAAAGCTAATGACCCTGGCTTGAAAGACAATAGCTTGCTTGCCTCTGAGCCCAGGATGCACAGGTAAGTGTTAACTACTGCCCATTTAGCAGGGATTAGCTATCTAATAGGGGTGTAGGACAGTGTCCAGAACAAAGAGCAGCCTTAACACTTCTCCTTAGTTGGAAATCCCAGTGAGAGAGCATCTCTTAAACAGCCTGGTTTCAGTCACAGTAGAAAGTAAATCAGTTCAGACCTTGTATGCTGTGAGGTTCCCCATTTAAATCAGCAGTGGCTATGAAGAAGAATGGAAATATCCTGTAGGAAAAAGGGACTGCTATTTTAAAACAAGGCTTCATGGGTAATTTTGCAGTAAACGCAAAGTTTTGCAAAAGGAAGCAGGCATAGGGTGAGAAATATGCAAGGGTGGATAGGGGAATGTCTCCAATCACTGGCATTGGCACATAATCAGACTAGTACTTATTAATTACCTCCTCAGTACATTCATATGCCTGGGAAGATTATACCTGGAAGAAGACCTTGCTTGAACAAAGAAGACTCCTGCTAGAAGACTTAATCAAGGACTAAAGTATTTACGGAACTGGAACTGGAACTGGAACTGCTCTGTAAAAGTCAAGTGGCTGGAATCTTGTTTGTCTGCTTCATGGATACTGTTGGAAAGCGGAGTATTAGTAGTTATCAATCTGCATCTACCACTTGCAATAATACCACTCACAAAATATAGGGCTCAAATTAGGTCTTAGAAAAGTATTCCCACACTAAATCCTTGGTAGCTTGGCTTCAAGCAGGCAGGCTTAACTTCAAAGACAGGTATGTAAAGCATTCAAAAACACAAATTCAGCAATTAATTAAGACACAACTCAAAATAGAAATCTAATTTTAAAAACAGGACATATTTTTATCTTTAAAATGACACCAAAACAAAAATAATCCAATGTAGGGAACTGGATATATGGCTTTTTAAAGATTTAGCACTATATAGCACATAGAAACCTATACTGCCTAGTGGGACATCTTGATTGTGCCTGACTGGGACAAAGTCAAAGTTTTGAGCCAACCGGGATGGAGCCCTGGGTGGCTACCCCTCGCTGTAGGTCTCGGTCAAAGTTTTTACCTTCTGACTTAGAAACTTTTCTGGAGCTTTTCTTCCCAGGATTCCTTGAAGCTCTCAGCCAGTCCGGATTTGTTGAGGGTTCATTGGCTTGCTTTGCGGTGAGCTCCCAGTCAAACCTATGGATGTCAGACATCTGGAGCTTTCCTGCGGGATGAACCCGGGATCCAGGCTGGCTTGTGGTTGAAGGTGGGCGGCTTGACTCTTGCGGTTGGTCGGGGTCATCTTTTCTACATTCGGACTCATAAACTTTTACGGAGCTTTTTCCCCTGGGGTCCCTCGTTGCTCTTCACCAGGCCGGATTTGGTAAGGGTTTGTCAGCTTGGGTTTTGACTAACTCCAGGTCAAACTTTGGAAGTCGGTTCTCTAGAACTTTTAACTGGGATGAACCTGAAGTGCAAGCTGGATCGAGGTCGAGTCAGTCAACTTATGGAGCTTTTTTCCAAAGTTGCTCCAAACTTCTTCAAACTTCTGGAACTTGTTCCTGAAGTTCTTTTGAGGGTCTGTAATTGTCCAAACCTTGCTCCAAGGGTCTGGAATCTCCAAGATGGTCTTTGGAAATTTGTGACTTCAAATCCCACTATTCACTTTGACAAAACCCTTTCAAATCCACTGTAAATACTCCAGGCTGGGGATTCTTGGTGGTGATGGTCTAGCTGGTCTCTGATAACCTGTAGCTTGCTGGGAGGCCATTCTTTAGTCCTTTTCAAGCAGGTTCGATCCACAGCACTTTAGTTCTAGATTGTGCAGCAGGGGCAGTCAGTCAGAGTGCAGTGCCTGGTTAGTGAAAATCAAACTTGGAGCTTGGACCCTTCAACTTCTGTAGTTCCAAGCAGCAGATCTGAGAGTCATTGGCACTCTCAGATATGATTCAGTGTTATCTGGGGTCACACCGGAGGGCACTCTTATCCAATGTGGTGCAGGACGACACCCCAGAGCATGACCATTTCCTCCAAAATGTGGCACAATGGTCTCCCACAAGCACTATTTCTCCAAAATTCGATATGACTAAAGTCCCAGCAGAGAGGCAAAACCTGGCTAAACCTACCTCCAGAATGGCGCAACTCTATATTCTGCCTCCCTCTGGCATCTGCACATTCCTTCTTTAAGCCTGCCTAATATGCCAAAACATTGTAGTTTATTTATTTTTAAGTGCCCCAAACACCAAAGTCGAGTTTGGGCACAATTTACATTTTAGAAGCAATCCTGCAGCACAGGGCTGCTTTCAATCTGACATCAGGCCTCAGCAGTGCACACATACACGTGCAGAAAAGGCTGCTGGCCTCTAAACTGCCATGCCCTGTTATATAGTAGGGACTTAAAGGCATGTTTGATCCCCCTGCCCTATTATATACTAGGGCCTTATTGGGGAGGTTGTGTCAATCATGGGGGTACCCTAACCCATAGTGTAGAGCTAGATATTGAGAGTCTAACTACAAGAAACTTTCCCTGCCCCTTGAGAAAGTGGTACTTATTGTGAAGGTAAAATCTTTAACCTGCATTACCTGCTTCATGTATGCGATCTCTGCTCTATCAAAGTTAGTCTGAAGTTACACCTAGATCCCAGTCAACCACACACTGTTAGTTTTCAATACTGCTTTACATGTTATAGATGCTTTTTGCCTTAAAACTTTACGAAATCTTATGTTTGATTCCTGTTATCCACATCTAACGATCTTGGAGTCTTTTTGCTTATTATTTTTTTCTCTAGTTTTCTCAGTTGTTTTACAGATTATATTGTGTATCATCTGCATCTCATAAGTCTTCTTTGGAAACAACCACTCCCCCTGGGATGACTCCTGGTGGCCAGCCACACTCGGCTCAGCTCCGACTACCTCCAACCATGACTGCAACCTCGGATTCATCCTTGACAGTTAACTAACCATGAAGAGCCAAGTCAACGCCGTCTCCTCCTTCTGCTTCCACACCCTCCACAAGATTTTTTTATGTATCCCTATCTCCACCAGGAAAACAGTCACCCTTGCCCTCATCTCTAGCCACCTTCACTACGTCAACGCACTTTACGCTGGAACCACCAAGCAACTACTCAACCGCCTCCAGAAAATCCAGAGCACCAAAGCAAGACTTATCCTCAACCTCATCAGGAGGACCCCCCACCTCCACTGGCTCCCCATACAGCAACGATGCCTCTTCAAGCTCCAGACTCCGGGCCCTCTTACATCAACCACCAGGGAACTCCGTTCTACCTCCCTCGCCCTGGCCCACATCCCAGCATCTCCCAGAACCGCTGCAGAGGTCGATCCTTCCCCTACCTCTCTGCCAAGTCCTGGCCCGACCTCCACCTTCGCACCTTTTCTTCACTTGAAGAATTCATGAAGAAGCTCACGACATGGCTCTTCCACCAACAACGTTAGGACCTAGTGTCTGGAGACCCCCCGAGGTGACAGCTCACACTTTACAAGAACCCTGTGATTGATTTATTTATTGATTGATTGATAGTGTATAGTGTTCTGGACTTTAACATTGCTGGTACTATTTGAACTGAGCATATATTTCTCTGAGGATTACCTGCTGCTTTTGACACAGACACAGAGTTGGACATTGAGTCAGCCTACCCAGATTGTGTTAAATAAGCTGGTAAAGGTCACCCATTCTCAAACTAATAACCCAATTTATGATATTTTGCAAAACTCTCAATAAGCCTTTTAGTAACACTTGGATGAAAAAGGTTGCAACTTCACATTCACCTCGCCTTTGGGGTAGACAGGGTATGTCAACTCTCAAGGCGCATCAATAAATGTAAATGTCCCACTAAACAACAGGGTGTAGATCCTCATTGAACCTACTCTTGCAGATGACTAGAGTAGCTTCCATTGCCTGCACTCGGAAACAAAAAAGATACAGACACAGCAAGAAGGTCCGTATATATCCACCCGTCCATCTTTGCATTTGGTCATATGGAGCAATGCACATTTAATGCACTGGTTGTATACAGTATGCACTGTGGCACGCACATTACGCACCTTCAATTCTTTAATATGAATCAGGGGGAAAATGCCGCCCAATGCAATACCAAGCCACCATGCAAATGTGACACAGGCATCAGCAATGTTCATTTCAGCAATGTTGAACGTGTGGTAACCAGCAACAGCACCAGTTCTTTCACGTGCACAATCCACTTTTAGCAATTACACCATTGATGCCTCACTGAATTCTGTTGTATATAAATTGTGTGCTAGTTGGTTGCAATCATTGTTGGTTTTGTGTGCTTCTGTCCCTTCCAAAAACTATTTTGTCTAGATTGGACTCATGGTAAATAAAATACATAGGGGCAGATTTATGTTTCCTGGCGCATCCCTGCAAATCAGCTGGGATGCGCCAGGAAAGATGTGTCACCCAAGTTTACCCTTGCGCCACCACAGATGCGCCGCATTTACAATGCAGCGCATCATGGCGCAAGGGTAAACAAATGTGTGACGCATCTGATGGCATAAGGGCGGCGCATTGCTGGAGTCGTGTCGCAAGCACGACGCAACTCCAGCAATGCTCAGGGGCTGCCCATACCGAACATGCTGCGTCATGCCTTACGCCTGCTTCAAGCAGGCGCAGGGTTTTGACGCAGCAGCGTCGGAAAAGTGACTCAGTGAAATCTTGTAGATTTCACTGCGTCACTTTTCCGAGGCTTTTTCCGACGGAACGCCCACCCTGAATACATTAAACCTGACGCAGGTTTAATGTAGCGCAGGGCTTTACAACGTGACACATCTCCCTAGATGCGTCACGTTGTAAATAAGGCGCAACATGGCGCATGGTTTACGCCGCCGCTGCGTCACAGAAGTGACGCACCGGCAGCGTAAATGTCTCGCAAGGGGCTTGTAAATCTGCCCCATAATTTCCTAAGTCAGTAATAAGCAACAAAAGTAAAGCAATATATTTGAGTAGATCAATGTATGCAAAAATTACATTCTTGTAGCAGATAACACAATGTATTTTATATTATATGAAGGATAAATATATTGTGCCGCATTTGATTATTTCAGTTGCCAAGCAAAAGGGCACATGGCATTTTTTTGTTCACATTAACTTAATGAATCCTACTTCAGAGGTTGACTAAAAGTCAATATACTTCTGAAGCCAATCGAATTCCATAATACATTTTTGGAATAAATATGCTTATGTCTCTATTTCACTAAATGCTGTGACATGATATTTTCGGTAAATTACAATAGGAAGAGGTAGTTTGACAAAATAATATTTTCGAAATGTCACCCAATATAAATTAGCATTGTGCAGGTTGCCCTCTAGCAATCCCTGCATGTACATTTTCTCATTTTCCGTTACTTATGAAAAAGAAACCTCATGGTTTCAGTGCTTTGTGATAGGTTTCTAATTTATATGTGAGCACCACACTCCAGCATCGAAATGAGCAAAAAAAAAAAGAAAGGATATCTGGCCCTGGGCAGTCCAGCTGTAGCTGTTGCAAGCAGTGCAACTAGCCACTGTGGCTCTTGTTTCAAACATACAAATTGTGCAGATGATGCGTGGTTTCAGTTAATTATTCCAAAAACCATTAGAGATTACACCTAAGCACCGAATAATAATAAGAGGAAATGTATAAATAAAGGCCAAGCAATTTGTAACTAATGTCCAGATATATTGGGAGAAAATGTTAGTACACTGTATATTTATAGGTAGCCATATTTAAACTAACCACTCTGGGAGCCTAGGTGCGTATAATGTAAACAAGTGTTGTTTTTCTTATTGCTTTTGTTCATTTTTCCGAATAACATGTTATGGTATGTTATGTTATTTTATGTTATGTTATTTTAATTTGTAGCGCGCAAGGATACTCACAAGTGACCCGGGGCGATGCCAGAAAGGGTGAGGGTGTCTGTTTAAGCGAAAAGATGTGTTTTCAAGTTTTTCTTAAATACTGCTGGGTCCTAAATGTTGCGTACGGCAAGTTCCAAGCAACAGCGGCCTTCCTTGCCAACGAACTGCCTCCTAGCCTCTGATATTTGAATCGTGGGATCCTGAGCAAGGCGGAGGGACGTAGAGCGCAACTGTCTAGATGGAACATAGTAAGAGAACCGTTTTTGTAGATAAAATGGGCCAAGGCCATGAAGAGCGCAGTAGGCCAAAACCAACGATTTGTACTTCACCCGTTCCGCCACGGGGAGCCAGTGTAGTGAGTGCAGGTGATGTTGCACGCTATTCCTGGCGGAGATACCGAAAAAGAAGTTTGGCTGCTGCATTTTGGACCACCTGGAGCTTTTTCAGCAAGTAGCTCTGAATGCCAATGTAAAGAGCATTGGCATAATCTAGCTGGGACAGAATGAGTGACTGTTTCTCTTGCTGCCTGGGGAAGGAGAGGGAAAACCTCCTCAGTGTCTTGAGGAGACCAAAACAATTGCCGGCCAGCTTCTTGATATGGATTGAGAATGAGAGGCTCTCATCAAACCACACCCCCAAATTCTTGGCAGGCTTCCCTACAGAGGTGGGCAAGGGGAACTCAGGAGGCCAAAGAGATTCCCGAAAGTTAGGAGGGAATTTTCCAAAGAGGAGAATCTCTGACTTCTCCTCAGTACACTTTAATTGCGCAGTTGCTAGATATTTAAAAATGGAAGAGAGACAGTGGCGAACCGAGGAGACTGAATCATATTTATCGTCCCAAGTAAAGAGCAGCTGGGTGTCATCGGCATAGGCCATCACCTTGGCCCCCAGGCTCTCGGCCAGATAGACTAAAGGTGTCACATAAATGTTAAAGAGAAGGGGACTAAGGGAAGACTCCTGGGGAACTCCCATGGTCACAGACAGTAGAGAGGAGGTGGACGGAGGAATCCAAATCTGCTAAGCCTCACCTTCTAAGAAGGACCTATGCCAATTCCAGGCAGTACCCGACACACCGATCCTGGTAAGTTGGGAAAGGAGAAGAGAAAGTGCGACCATGTCGAACGCCACCAAGAGGTCAAGCAGAATTAATGCGGCCCTCCCGCTGTTGTCCAGACACTCCAGATGGCCTCCACGACCTCCACTAGGACCGATTTGGTGCTGTGGCAAGCCCGGAACCCTGACTGTGCCGGATGCAGAATGCCCTCCCTTTCAACGAGCGTGGTGAGTTGTTTGTTGACAACCTTCTTGCACACCTTGGCCAGGTAAGAGGAAAATGGGCCGGTAGTTCCCTGGTTTGAGAGGGTCTAGTGATGGCATTTTTAAAAGTGGCAGAACCCTGGCCTGCTTCCAGGCCACTGGGACACTGGCTGTCTGGAGGGACAGATTGATAATGCTGTTCACCTCTACGTTAATCGTCTCTGCTGCTACTGCTAGCAGTCTAGCAGGGCAAGGGTCAGAGGGTGAGCCAGATTTTAAACTCTTAAGAATTTTAGGAGAGTCAGGCAAGTCCACCGGCTTAAAAGCATCCAAGAGAGTTTTGACGCCAACAGGTGAAGACAAAACAGTTACCTCGGTTCCATTGTCACCGGGCGAAAAAAACACCTGAATAGTGCGGATCTTATCCAAAAAGAAATTCAGGGGAATGTCGGACCAGGTGAATGAGGAAGATGATGCGCTAGCTTGAGCCGAGGAGATGTAAAGCTATGAACAATCACGAAAATGTCTTTAACGTATTTTTAGCAGAGTCAATACGGTTTGAGTAGAATTGCCTTTTGGCAAAAGCTATGGCCTCATAATAGACTTTCTGTTTGATTCTGAGCTTCAGCTGGGCTGCGGGACAGTAATCACTGCGGCGCCGCACTCGCTCAAGAATCTTACATTCGTGTTTGATTGCTTTAAGCTCAGGGCTGAACCAAGGTTTAGAAGGAGATTCCCTAGACAACCTCGGAGAGCACTGCGGGGCGAGTATGTCAACTGCCTTAGAGACCCAGCTGGTAAAACCATCAAGTTGGTCCTCAAGGTCACTGGAGAGGATAGGTCTAGAGGTTTCCAGGATTTGGTTGAACGCACAAGGGGCAATTTTGCCAAAGGAAGGTTTGTGAAATGAACACGCTAAGGGCTCTGCTTTCGTCACTTCCCACGAGAAGTATGTCACGAAGTGGTCCGACTAAGAAACCGGGCATGGGTCTCTGATCAAAATGGGGAAGTTGGTGCAAATTGGGTCCAGGATATGGCGAGCCTGATGGGAAGGAAAGACTAACCCGCTCGTCCAGTTGGGCCAAATGTAGAATATCCAGAAAATCACACGAGTCCTTAGCATCAGCCTGATCAAGATGAATATTGAGATCCCCTAAGACAATGAAGTGGGAGAATCTCAGCACCCTGGGAGCTATGGCGTCCCCACAGGCCTGTCTGAAAGGTCCCACCGGAACCGGGGGCCTATAGATCAAGGAGCCTCCCAAAGTAAAGTGGTCCGAGAAGCGAATACTAAAATCGAGGACCTCACCGCCTCCCAAGAAGGTAACATCCCCCCTGCATAGATCCCACTTGTTCTTATAAAAAATGGCCACGCCACCCTCCCTCCCTTCTGGGCAGTCGGCTCTAACAATCTTGTATCCCTCAGGGGTGGCAAGGGTAACGACAGGGTCTGACGTAGAATCAAGCCAGGTCTCCGTAATGAACAGAATGTCTAAAGATCCATCATCAAAGAGATCAAAAACCTCCATGTGATGTTTCCTTAGGGATCGAACATTAATCAGAGCTGCAACAATGGGGGGGCCCTCGTTGGTCGATGAGAAGGTGTGCTAACTTGGGCGGAGGTAGCAAGTCCCAAACCCAGTATAAAGCCACAAGTCGGGCACACATTGTTGCTGCCAACAAGAACATCCCAATTACCTTGAGAGAGACAGATGTTGGAGTCAAGGGCCCGTAAAGCATCTCCAATGTAGCATAATCTGACCTCCGGCATGCAACATTCAATATTTTTAAAAACACTTTTCACAACATTTCACTGATAGGAAAAATGTTTGACCTGAACCTGGGTGTAATTTGCAGTGTTTCGCTACGCGGACCTCCGCAAAGTGACAAAATAACTCTGCGGGGTTCCTCAAGTGGCGGAGTGCTATGCGAACTGCCATTCGCTCTGGTGTTAGTGATGCTCAGGTAGAAATTCTACCCGACTGGCAGATCGGGCTCGTGAACTTACTGTTTGCTAGCGCGAGCAGGGAAAAAACTGCTGCACTACGCAGAGAAGAGTTTTTTGCACTCTGCAGAGCTCAGAGTGCAGAAAACTCCACTAACGGAGTGGAGTTCACTGCCCAGGCCTAGGGGGGCAATATTAACATTTCCATCGAAATGTGTGAGGTTGTAAAGCTCCCAAATGAAAATAGCCATCAAGAACAAACATAACTCCAGTAAATACCATTAATATGATTGATTGGATAGTTCGGTTTTAATTTAATTTTATTTAAGATGGGAAACCTTGTAGGCGCAGTCTGATCCCAAATTAGGATTACATGTTGTCTTGTTATGTTGCACTTTTCTCTGCACAGTGTGGTATTACCATGTTGGTAGGTAATACTGCAGTCAGGAAATGCTTAACCCAGTCATACCGCAGCCTCAAGACAAATGTCTTTTGTCTAAGATTGTTCTTCCTACCACCGCTTTCATATTTCTTCTTATTTTGTAGTCTGTTTATCTCTTCCACTGAATTAGCATGGTTTTTGATACATTCCCCCATATACTATTTTGGTGGCTTCAGTGACTTTGAAAGATGATTTTGCCAAAGAGCTTGTCACTCTTTGCAACACCATCCTACTCCAGGGTTTTCAATTCACCAATACCGAATTTGTGCTTAATCTTTTTTTGATGTTTTAGCAAAGAGAACTAGCTCTGGAGTGGAAACTCCTAGCGTATGTTTGTTTTGGAAAGGAAACACATTATGTTTATAGTAAGGCCCTCACTCACCAACCTAGTTGGTGACATGCTTCTTCATCGGGCCCCACCCAAGGCACCGAGTGCACCATGGTTGTGCTACGACGCCTGGATACAGCAGAGCTGGTATTGTGCCGTGAGAGTACAGTGAAAGGAAGTGAGTGAATGTTAAAAAAGCTGCCCTAAGGCTCCCTGGGATAAAAAATCACTATTTTATTGAGTGGGCCCTTGGCAGCTAATAAAAACGAAAGTCGGATATTTATGGATGGCGGCTGAAGCAGGTACCAGGAAGGGTCCTAGATTTTGATAAAAGTGTGACTACAGGTCGGGCCCCCACATGGAACTCATGGGGCACTTTCCAGATATTGTCTGAGAAAGCGCCACTAGAGGAAATTCTCCCCTACAACATATCACACCTTAGCGCGTGTGTCACATATATGGTCTTTTAATAACACGTTTTTAGACCACTCACTTTGCACTGCACATAGGTCCTGAAGAAATCCATACCACTAAGAGAGCATGACTGAAAAATGTTGACCGACTAGGATATTGGAGTTACCTTAAGATCTCCTTAAATATCCAACTCTCATTTTTGTTAGCTACCATGGGCCGACTCATTAAAATAGTCTTTTTTTTTATCCCAGGGACCCTTAGGACAGCGTTTTTAACATTTACTCACTTCCTTTCACTGCACTCTCGAGGCACAATACCAGCTCCGCTGTATCCAGGCGTCATAGCACACCCAAAGCGCACTCAGTGCCTTGGGTGGGGCTCGATGATGAAGCATGTCACCAACTAGGTTTGTGAGTGAGGGCCTTACTAATGTGCCTAACCATAATGTGTTTCCTTTCCAAAACAAACATACACTAGGAGCACCCACTCCAGAGCTAGTTTTCTTTTATAAAACATATATACCAGGGAAGTGAACTGGCTCAGTACCTTTCCTCCTCCTCTTCTGTTTCTTATAATTTACCTTTTTTTGACCCATACTCTGATTCCTCATGACTTTCCAAACTCCACCAATTGAGGTTCAGGGGTTGATTTAATAACATTTTGCACTAAGTTTGTGTCATAAAGTGATGCAAACAAGGACAATTTTTTTATAATTATTTACTTTCCAAAGCAAAACTTGTTTTGCGCTAGAAATTGACTAAAAGTAACGCAAAGTACTGCAGATCCCTGCTTTACGTAACTTAGCATCAAGGGGAGTTACATGGGCAATTCCATGCAATCAGCCACCCTTTTTGATGCAAAACCGTAGCCACTAAAAATGTGAGACAGGGTTTTGCATGATAAATAAATGTATTTTGAAACCACACATTATCTGACTTTGCATGTGTGCTGCACTGTAGGAAAAGTAGGAAAAGTGTTAGAAGTTGTCTAGACATAGTATTTTGTACTGGAATGGAACCCTTTTATTAAAATCCAGAAATGTGATGCTTTCAGGTAAGCCTTTATTCAGTTAGCACAAACGTCCATCACCCCTAACAGAAGCAGTATCTCCCCCAACAATCTGGACCCCATCCTCATTGTAAGCATTAAAATCCTGAAACGTGATGCTTTCAAGAGATTTTAAGCCTTTATTCAATTAGTGCAAGCGTTCATCAACCCTATGAGCAGTATCTCTCCCAACTGTCACCACGTCGCCTTGACAGTTCAGTTCAATTTATGACCATTACACATTCCACCCCTGATGACATCCACAACCTTCCACTCATCGTGTTCCACCCCTGGTGACATGGCTAACCTTCTACACATTGTTGAAGGGAAGATAAAGCAAGACATAACACATTCCAGTACAAAACCTATGCTAGACTCTCACACACACCCTTGCACTATGGTGCAAATGTGTGTGCGTGGCACACAGCAGCAACATTCTACACTGACGCAAGGGAGAGGGGGGAGAGTGCCATATCTCTGTAGATATGGGGCTATCATGCTCCCTCCCTGTCACGCAACGCAGTATTTTTGGCTGCTGCACTGCGTTGGTTGACAGTTTAGTAAATCTGCCCCTCAGTATTTTGTAAATGAGATTCAGAAAGATTCGGTATTGCTGTACATGCTATATTTGTATATCTCCCAATTAAATGTATGCATTGCACAAGTCGTATTTTTGCAAAATGCAAATTGTTAATTTGTACTTTGATGCATTACCCCCAATGACGTTTATATATTGATTCACTTTCCTGCCATAAAAATGAACAAGCATGCTGCCTAAATGGGTCAGGCTTCTAATCAAACATACAGAATATAGACCATATCCTATAAGAATGTAACAAGAAGAAAGAATGTTACAGCACATAAGGGCCATCCTAACCATTGTTGAGGTATACCCAGCCCCCATCATGTTCCTGTGGTGCCCAGCCTCACTCTAGACTTGTCCCCTGGTGTCCCTAGTCTATGCCATTTCTCACATGCCCCTTATGTGCCCAGCTCTGATTCGTCAGTGCCTCCTGGTGCACTTACCCCTGACCCCAATCCGGAGACATCTTCTTGGCCATTTTTCGATAGAGCAAATGTGCTACCAAAAATGTTGTTGAAAACAACATTTTGCAGGAAGCAATATTCCCTGCAAAAGGCACAATTGGCATTAAAACTGTGCCCAGGGCATTTGACTCGGCCTTGCATATAGTTATTTGAAAGCACTATACCTCTAAGCTTGAGTATCAGATGGCTCTTCACCCATTACTCCTTCTCTTCAGCTTTAGGACCACATTGCAACCTGCGAAAAAAACAAATAACAAAAGTTTGTAGAAGTCTGTTTACAGAACAGGCTCAACCAAAAACTAAATATCTAATTCAGAATTTTGGGGATGCAGGACATCTGCCAAAATCAGCAGGACAGGACAGTCGCCTCTTTTCGGTGGATATTTGCACTGCTTTGCAATACTTTTTTATAAAAAGACACGCGAATGCAGTTTTAAATGACTTTGTAAATACCGAAATAGATTTTGCACCAGGGCTTCCGTCAAAAAAGTGTTTCAACCCAGATGCAAAAATCACAGTGAGCCTGGGCCCTAGAGAATGCAGCACTAAATACATTTTAATGGTACACAGTATAATAGTTCCTTGAGGTAAGTTATTTACTGATTGCAAAAATACATTTGATTCTAAGTTTGTCAGGGAAATGTGAGAAATTATATGAAGAAATGGTTTGGCTTCTTTTAAGTCACTGAAAAAATATGGTATTTTTTCGGTCTCAATTCTTACCTTAACTGGGTACCGTATAGAATGATTCATATAATTGGCCTAGAATTTCTTTTTTGCATCTGTGAGTTTTTGAAGAGCTTCTTGGACAGTAGCAATTGTTAGTGCAGTATTCCTGTTACAATAGTCGAACATGAGGACAATCACCAGTCTTTGGTCCACAGATTGGTGCGCCCTTTCAAACACAAATGTGCTAGTGAACCTGGACTGGTCAAAAAGCTGAGATAGCATTTCTTGGACTTAGAGTTCAGGCTTGCCTATATTTGTTATTTCGGGAAGGCCTAAGATATAAGTATTATTGCATCACAAGCGCACTTCGAGGCCTTCATTCTTGTCACCATTTACAACCAATATCATCTTTGAAATTGGATATTCGGTGTTCTGAGCCATCATTACATATACTTCAAAGGTCAAGTCTCTTTGTTAGATGGTCTAGCCTAGCTATGACAGCATTGTTTTTTCCATCCATGGTTTTAAGGCTGTTTTTTAGTTCAAGCAACAGAGCTTTAGTAACTGATACTATTGCAGGGTGGCAATCACTGCATGACATTGTGTCTTCATTAGCATATTCCACGGTTGCCTTATTTTTCTTTCTGCAGGATGGTAGGTTAGTTCCATTTATAGCCTGTTGCTCACTGCTTCCATGTCTTCAGAACCACCGCTTGTTCTGGCCTTGAGTTCATAGGGTCGCTCTAGTATCGAAGTGATGGACACCTACAATTTTCAAGGGGAGTGTCTGCCCACAGCACCCACCTATTTTTAAGGGTCCCTTTCCACTCTCCATCAACCCTTGCTAAAGGGTCAGAGGTAATGCCTCATATGAGTACCCAACTGTGTGGGCACTTTGCTGTCTATTCCTCAGGCATGCCAGAAGTCCCTGTCAACACTGGTACTCTGAGGTCCCATTCCATGCAGGTGGCCCATAACTGATATGAGGTCAAGCCTCTCTCTTACAGCCCCTGATTTCAAGTTATGAAGTTAAGGAGGATCCAAAGGAGCCCAATGGCCTTGCAGAAGGCTTTAGGGGACTTTGCTCTTTACAGGCCTTCCAGTAGATCAGCCATTGCTTTCAGCCGCTATGGTGTCAGTGATTCTCAGGCCATAGTGGGGTGACCTTTGCTCAGCTCTCTTCATTGAACATCCCTTCATCTCCACAGATATTTGAAGTCCCTCACATCATGCCAACAGTTTATCTTAGTGCCAGACTCTGCGCTCGTGGGTGGAACCTCAGGCTCACCATCATTCCGTCACCGCAAGGCCTCCAAGGCCCATCTCCATGCAAATGGACAGCTGGTGATATGCATCTTCTTGGAAGTGGAGGAGGTTCCCAAGATGGCAGCAGTGAGGGAGACCCATGTGGCCCACCCAATCCTCATATGAAGGATGTGGGTGGGTGTTGAAGGACTATTACACTTTGAACCAGAGAGCCTTGTACAGGTGACCATCTTAGTAGGCAGCTGGACATCCCCCAAATGCGAATTAAGCAAGAACTTGAGAAGAAAACGAATCTTAATGGGCAGTAAGCACAACACCACAGACCTGTTTCCATGTATGATTTCCTCAACAAATTGTTTGGATTTCCAACTTTTCAAGCTCTTTGACTAGTAATCACTCTCTGCCCATAATTTTCTCAACTGTGAGAAACCAATGATGACAAGAGTATGACTACAATTTAAAAGGTGATTTGGTGGTGGTGAAATCCTGCAGTGGTCCAATAAATGAGAGGCACATTCAAGTTGTAGCAGGGTATCATGCTATCTACAGAGATGGGAGGAGGAGTGCTTATTAAAGATAGGCCGAGGGGCTTAGTTATTTTGATCACTCTGAATCACCATATAAAAGGAAGTTTACAAGATAATCTGGGTCTAGGTGAGCAGTCAGAAACACCTTTTGCATTGAAAGACGTTCTCTAAATTGAAAGTGACTGTCTCTCAATATTAACGTGTCATAGAGAAATGTGAGTCTTGAAGAACCCAACCCATGGTGCTCACACTCCAAACATGAGAATGGTCTTTGTGGAACTTAGCCTGCTCATGGGGGCTATACAACAATTCACAAACATGGAATTATGTTACAATACTATGCTATTTGACCTGAATAAGAATTTTAAAGTAGAAACGAATAGACCTAAGCAGAGAAAACAGATGTATGAGAAGATGAAATCTCCTTTCAACAAGAATTATAAGCCACCTTTGAATGGCAACAGTACATTATCAGTGTCTGGCCAAAGAGAAAAAACTTGGATTTTGGACCGCCCAACTGTCCCTGGCCACTGTCCCATCGATCCACAAGACCAAAGCAGGAGGAAGATCCTTCTCCTACCTCGCCACCAAGACCTGGAACACCCTGCCTCTCTACCTCAGGCAATCCCTGTCGCTAATTATACACTAACATAAGAGAGGGGGACGAGGAGCTAGTTAGAGAGAGTAAGGGGAGGTCCTCTACCAATACTCCTAAGACAATGAGTAATAACAAAATGGTAACAGTTCCTAAAGAGGTAGAAAGGTCTGACAAATGCTCAACAATCTGACTATGGTTGTGAGTCATTAGTCACTGTCTCCAAAAATATGGTTGAGTGTGCTAGAGGTGGGGGTATACCTCCTACTTTTCTTTTGTGCCCTCACACACTCTTGCGAGTGTAAAGCATCATCATTGGGCGGTGCTCCTCATGGGGGTGGCACTGCAGTCCCTCACAGGCCCTACAAGAGGGCTCTTTGTTGGAGATCTTTTGAAGGAGGTGCCGCATTTGTGCATGTGGGTGTGTGGGCCAAAGTGGTGAGTGTGAGTGATAATAAAATTACCTCTTGGTACCTCAAAATGAATTTAATAAAAGGTCCTCAAGGTAAATAAAAAATTGTAATGTGGTTTGGAGACTCTCCTTTGGACTAAATAGAGGGGAGGGAATAGTGTTCCCACCTGCTCTCAAACCGTGATTGGGGTATGTGATGTGCTAAGGGTATGTGATGGTCGACATGTTTCACGCAACCTAGTGGTCCCTAATGGATCCTTGTGCAGTTCTTCATGACCGTGTGTCTAGAAAAAGAGGGGGTATAAGTGGGAGTCAGGGAAAAACACCCTATACTACCACGTCAACTAAAGTGAGGATATGCAAGACGTCTCTGCGTCCGAGAAACGTGTTGTCCGTATTCTCAATAAAACCGAACCTGTAGGAGACAGAGGGAACAAGAATCCACCATGGTTGAGGGTGGAATCAACAAATAGTAGTGAAAGAAAAGATAGTAAAAAGCGGTGACAGTACTGTAGTTGCGTGGTTCTGTCGGTAGTGTAGAGCGCTAAAGTAAGCTTGTTAGAAGGGCTAGACTACTAGACGGGGTGTTAATAGAGTGCCCATCTAAAGGGCCCAGAGGGGGTTCGATGACATCCAGAGGAGGCAGAAACTGGGTACACAAAGGGGCATGTGGTAGTCATGGAAGGGGTCCTTGAGAACTCTGGACTAGGTGTACATGTGGTGGAGGTACAACCACGTGGGAGTGTACACGTACATTCGAAGTATAAGGGTGCCTGTATGATAGGCACTGGGATCGTGGTTGGCAAAGGACACACTGCATGAAAGGCTGGGCAGCAGGCGGTTTAAATACTCAAGTTACGAGCGGTGTGATCTGCCCGGGTTGGCGGGCTTAGCTGGCCGCATCTGTGGAGAGAAAGGGGGGAGGGGGTCCTGGACAAGAAGTGGCCGGTAGGAAATCCGTTAGGGACCACTTGGTTGTGAGAAACATGTCGACCATCACATACCCTTAGCACATCACATACCCCAATCACGGTTTGAGAGCAGGTGGGAACACACTAATCCCTCCCCTCTATTTAGTCCAAAGGAGAGTCTCCAAACCACATTACAATTTTTTATTTACCTTGAGAACCTTTTATTAAATTCATTTTGAGGTACCGAGAGGTAATTTTATTATCACTCACACTCACCACTTTGGCCCACACACCCACATGCACAAATACGGCACCTCCATCAAAAGATCTCCAACAAAGAGTCCTCTTGCAGGGCCCGTGAGGGACTGCAGCGCCACCCCCACGAGGAGCACCGCCCAATGTTGATGCTTTACACTCGCAAGAGTGTGTGAGGGCACAAAAGAAAAGTAGGAGGTATACCCCCACCTCTAGCACACTCAACCATCTTTTTGGAGACAGTGACTAATGACTCACAACCATAGTCAGATTGTTGAGCATTTGACAGCTCTTTCTTCCTCTTTAGGAACTGTTACCATTTTGTTATGAATCCCTGTCGCTAACCCAATTCAGGAAGGATCTCAAGACCTGGCTCGCCTACTGAACCCCTGCGCCCTGACGGATCAGCAGCCCCTCCCCCCAGTGCCTTGAGACCATTACAGGTGAGTAGTGAGTACCATGCTATATGACCATCTGATTGATTGATTGATTGATTGATTGAACGTGACTGCTAAAAAACACATTGTGTTCAAATACTGGTAATGAGGCAAATCATTTCATGAATCAAAATATCAAGGGTTGCATTGCAGAAACATTGCCCTGGTGCAATCATAATCAATGCAAACACAGTATCGTGTTGACCCTTAAGAAATAGGAAATGGACCAATGTTCTTTGCACTATGGAAAATAAGGCAGAAACCTATATTTGGTGTGTATTTAATCAATACGAAAAGGAGAAAATACTTCAACACTTTCCAAAATGTTTTATCTTTGATGCAAACACCACTGTGTCCATTGTGGGAACACACAAATATTAAATTAGCAAAAGAACAGTGCACATTCAGTTTTCTTTACTATTTTGGTTAAGAAATTTTGGCCAGGGATTAGGATTTCTTTGCCGATGACACAAGTAAATAGATTTATGTTTAACAGTGGTTCCCCAAAGTTTATCACATGTTTGCCCTGACACAAAATCCAATCTGTAATATGGCGGGGTAGCATAACCCGTTTGCTACATTTAATCTGCAAATGTCCCAAACAAAGTAAAATGGTTTTGCCCTCTATTTGCACTTGTGCAAATTATCTGTAACACACTCTCTGATTTTTACCAAATATGACCATATCTCTCAATATTGAAGTCGACGAGGCTCTAAAAACCAAAGCATGCCTTCGACTTTTGGAAAAGTATTGGTAAATTGGTAGTGCATTGTCAAAATATGAGATAATTAATTTATATTTAAATAAAGGGTCCTGTAAAACAATACTGCTATTCTGACTATTGCATGTAGCCAAACCTCCTTGATATCACACTTTTATATTTGCACTCAGAGGCAGGCTACCCTAAATCTCGAATCAAAACTCCCCTGCTGTCCAACAGTGGCTGTCAGGGTCCAGCTGCTCCTAGCTGCAAACTATCATGTTACAATCGAGTCCAAATACTAAGGAATTAGGATGAACTGTTGAGATCGGTACCTGGGTATAAATGTAAATCACAGGAAGCATGCAGCAACCCCTTGTGGACAGCTTCCACTTTGAGAATATAGACCAGTCTCTGAGGTGTTTGTATACTGTCAACGGTTTGACGATAGAGGTTATAAACCATTGGTACATGTCAATCTAGACTGCTAGGAAGGGGGACGCCCATTTCATGCCCCCTTTCCCACTGATTCAGAATGAGTTTCAAATGTTGATTTCTTTGCAATTTCCATTTGGTAAACTGTTTTCTCATATTGGACTTTTGGGGTGCAAAAAGGATTTGTACATCAGGCTCAAAATGCCCTAA
Organism: Triturus cristatus; assembly: GCF_964204655.1. Taxonomy (NCBI): domain Eukaryota; kingdom Metazoa; phylum Chordata; class Amphibia; order Caudata; family Salamandridae; genus Triturus; species Triturus cristatus. The sequence goes on along the minus strand of NC_140592.1, from coordinate 204,825,183 downwards.
TTCCACTAGGGACTCTTTCAAGTGAATATTGCTCTGACAGTACATATGGCCTCACAAAAGCAGGACTGTAAGTGAAAAAATATTTCCCTCATGTGAAGAGGAACAAAAGATTATACCAGCGTTTTCATTTTACAGTTGTTTTTATCGTTTAAGCAAGGCCTTAAATTCAACCATATACTACACCCATGACAATATATAACATTATATATTTTCAATGTCTGGGAGGCCCAACATTGTAAATGAAGATATTATTGAGGTGATGCTTTTCAATGTTTTCTTAGTGATGTTTCCTGGCATCTGGCCACAGGTCGCCAAACTATCTAGCCTGTTTTCTCTCCATGCCTATTGAGATCCTAATGCATCTGTCCTGTCTAATCTATGATGTTCATTACTGCCTCCCTTTTAACCTTTGAATTTTTTGAAAACTTTATATTTTTTTGTGTGTGTCTTACCTTTACATTCAAGGTAAGTATGTACATGAAAGCAAAGAGATGAATAAAATACTTAAAAGTTTCTTTTCAGGTCTGCATTCTGAAATAAATCACTGAGGCTGCTAATATAAATGCGTTTTAGATACTCTCACCAAACTGTTTCTAGCTGCAAATAGTAAGAAAACATTGAACAGTCAAATTTCAAACACAGAATAAAACACACGAAGAAGCATTTTTGACTTTACAGAGTTTTAAATCGCCAGGTCTAGATAGAATGACAGCAGAAGAGATGAAATATACAGCAATTGCATCAATATTTTCCAGCAAAAGAATGCATTGCTAACTAATTGCTATACCTAAATCGGAAGTGGATCCTTTTCAACATACATAAAAAAATTGTATTTCAAAACCCTTTTTATTGATATTTTATAAGACACATAGTACAGAAGCATTACAGAAAGAAGAGGAAAATGGCATAATGGGGTAAGATGAAAATCTTAACTAAAATACGGGTTGCATGACTAAATGGCATAATCACAGGACTGGTTCATGATGATCAAACTATTTTTATAAAGGGAAGAAAAGGTCATGACATTATCATGCTGCTCACAAACATGATCCAATTAGTAATAAGTCTGTGGAAATTACTATGACAATGCTCGAGGATTAGAAATGTTCACATCAACCGGAAAAGTTGCCTTCTAAAGGTAATGAAATGAATACATTTTTGCATTTATTTATAGAGTGATATGAAATCTCTAAAGTGAAGGTTGGAAAATGACCCTGTCTGATGGGTCACCCCAAATGTTTTTCCCTCCTCCTTCTCCAGTTCTGACGTTCTTTCTGTTGGTTTTAGGAATGTGAGCACTTTACCACCAGTGCTAAAGTGCATGTGCTGTCTCCTTTAAACATGGTAACAGTGACTCACGCCCAATTGACTTATTTACTTTACTGATAAGTCTCTTGTAAAGTGGTATACCATATACCCAGAGCCTTTAAGTTAAATGCTACCAGTGGGCCTGCAGCAATGATTGTGCCACCCACAGTGTCCTTTCAAACCTGTTGCAGGACTGCCATAGCAAGGCCTGTGTGTGCAGTTTACAGCCACTGCGACTTGGCATTTAAAACACTGTGCTGAGTTATAAACTCTTTTTTTATTACACACACATTACCCCTAAGGTAGGACCTAGGGTGCCCATAGGGCAGGGTGCCATGTAAGAAATAGCAAGGATATGCATTTTGTAAGTTTTACATGTCCTGGTTTTGGCAAACAGCTAAATTAGTTTTTACTAGTGTGAGGCCTACTCCTCTAACAGGCTAGCATTGAGAATTCCTTAATACAATTTTCAGCTGTAATTTCTGATTAGAAAGGAGTATCAGCATCACATTCCAGATCATTGAAATGGCAATGATAAATCCTCTTTACTGGTAAAGTCGGATTTAACATTAATATTTTAGAAGTTCCACCTTTAGAAAGTGAAAATGTCTCTGCTTTTACTGCTCTGTGTGCTTTGCAGCCTGCCTCCACTACATGTTTGGGTGGGTGACAGCTGCACTTTGTGTATTACCTTTAGACAGCCACAAATACAGGAAGAGTGGGTATGACAGAGAACTCATCTGCATTCATCTGTATTCCTAGCCAGGAAGAGAGGTGGGGAGCTGACGCTTACCATCTGAATAGGCAGTGTCTAGTTTCCCACACAAAGAGCTGATTAATCCCTACTGAAATACTGCAGCTAGGGCTGGGCAGAAAAGGCGACCTGTGCGCTTCAAGGGCCTGCTTTGATGTCACCCCGTGTCAAAGGCACAGCTGAGTATAAGTATGTGCCCTCTGACCCTACCAAGGCGGTACACTATTGGACCTGTGAAGACCTTTGCCAGGAGTAAAGACTGGTGTGCAACAAGGATTGCCACTCTGCTTGACTGCTGCTCGGGGCAAATGATGTTTCTGGTTTGCTGTGCTGCCCTGGTGCCTGCTGATCTCTGACATACCAAGCACTCTGCGGACACCCGCGGACTGCCTTATCTGCCGGTCGATTCCCGTAGCTCTGTTATCTTGGTCTCCCGGAGCACTCGCCCCGAAGTTTCATGCTGGTTTTATCGCTGGGCTACTGCCTCATTGTTTGTTCGTAAAAGTCACAGGAAGATAAGACTCATTTCACTATGAGAACCTTTGACGCATTATTTAAAATGTCTGCTATTTGAGCAGTTCCGACAACGTAGATTCTCCGCCTGGTTGGCAGAGACCCACCCATTTCCAGGCTTATGACTCCACCTAGTGGATGGGCGCACCAATACGAACTCATTCGCTGCCATCCTTAAATGCGTTTGTTCTTGGCTTTTTCCATCTATCCTTATTGTTCAGACTCATCCATCAGTTTAATCATATTGTTTGGATCTCTCGCGTTGACAAACTTATTCTGTTTGGTCTTCCATTTTTCGCCAGGCCTCATGTACTCTTGACACAAATTTACCTTCATGCCCTGAAGAAGGTGATACCCCGGCATAGGGGGTGGTAACACCAAAACGTGCATCGGCGTGTTTGATTGAATTTATTGTTCCCTACATATGCACCTTATTGTTTGATTTATGTAAACAAATTTATGCTGATTTGATTAACGTCTTCAATTTATCTATTTAAAGTTACATTGTAACTTTTGATGCAAATCTTTATAAGTTTTGGATCGTACACCAGCAACCCAATTGCTTTATGAAAGAAAAAAATATGTTGTTCTATGTTGCATTTGTATAGGGACCTTGCATCACACCTAGGTATAATCTTTGATGAATGTTAAGTGTGTCTTCACGGTCTGAATGGGTCCATGTGAGTGTGAGATTGTCTGAATGATTTGTATGAAAGGTAGTCCATGGGAATCTTCACCATTGAGGGCCAGTGTTATTGTTGTATATATTTTATGATGTAAAGTCATCATTTATACACGTATGTTAAATCTGTGAATAATAGCAAAACACAAATAAAATGTTTGTTTAAATAATTTACTTATATTTTCTTGCTTGAGCACATGGTATAGCTGGAGTGGAACATTTACTTGACAATTTCATTGCGTTCTTTGAAATAGATAGGTAGAGCAGACCGTTGTTCTTGATACTTTGCCATACCAAGGACAAGGACTGGATTTGAGAAAGTCATCCCTTTTTGCCCTGATCACCCCCTTTTCTTTGACTGATACTGGTGGTAACTGACTCTGCTTGTGCCCTGGGCTCTGCTAACAAGATCCAGGGCCAGAGCTCTGTCTCATTGGTATATTAGGTGTAATCATAATTGACATGACAACCTATCTGTAAGCCCCTAGTATGTGATACAGCATGTAGGTGTAGAGGCCCAGCAGATTTAATGCCCTTAAGTGGGCACAGCTGTGTTGCCTGCTGTCATTTTAAAGGCAGCCTTGATTTGCAGGCTGATTTTAAAATTAAATGATATGCAAATTCAACTTTGGAATTAAAGGTACTCTCAAAGTCTTAAACTACCCTTTTTTACATGTACATCACCCCTAAGGTCTCCACTAATTTACCCAGGGGTAGGGTACCTTGTAACTTTAAGCACAGACATTTTAAATTATGTTTTATTATGCCGTGTGAGAGAAAAACATGCAATTTCGTTTTTCCACATTATAGTACATTGGCTCTATAGGCTAACATGGGACTACTTTAATACAGTATAACTATTGATAGGAGTGAGCTGGAAATATAACTGAAAACTGTAAAGGAATATTTATGCTAAATCCAACAACCTGCCAATGATATTATCAGACTTGCTTTTCTGATGAACCAACATCCAGCCTTCCATAGTCTTTTCAGATTGGCCAGCCTTTGACAAGCTGAGCCAAACTGCTCTGCTGAGGTGTGAGGTGGCCTTCATAGAGACAAAGGATATATGGTGGAAGGGCGTCTGCATCTGTTGAGCAAAAGGCAGGATGAAGGTGGAGTAGCCAAACTGGTCTTAAAAGAGGGGATGACAGTTAGGACAGGACAAAGGCTCACCCCCACATCCTACACTTCCAGCCAGACAGGAGCCCTAGTAATTGAATAAGCAGAGGGGCTGAAAGAGGAGGGCTAGGGGTAATAAGCCACACCAGTGGGTTGGCTTAGTCAGATCTTAACCTAGAGGAGAGAGTTTCTCTATTTCAGATTTTAAAAAAGTGCTTTCTGGGACAAGAAGTTGCCACACTTTGGAGGAAGCTGTCATACTTCTGGGTGACACCCTGTACCCCATTGGTCAGGGGTGCCCCCTACTTGTCACACAAGAACACTGGATGAATATGGGAGATCTGCCCAGCAACTCAGATCCCTGCCTGAAACTACAAGAAGAAGAAAAAAAACTGCCCTGCTAGAATCCTGGCCTGCACCAAGAGGATTGCACTCTGAATGACTGCACCTGCTGCATACTTTGGAACTACAGCGCTTAGGACTTTGCCTTGCTTTGAAAAGTGAAGGAGTGGACTCCCTTAAAGCAAAAGGTAAAAGAGCTCCACCTACATCATCTTCAGCAAGAAGAAATCAGCTGGCCACCTTTAGCTGGGCTTTAAAAGATTTGGCCAGGTGCATTGTGGGGGACGTAGTCCCAACATAACAAGGAGCAACTCAGAGATTCTTGAACCTTGGATTGGTGTCATAGAGACTTTGGATAATCAAAAGGACATTCTGGGAGAAGATCCAGAACTTTGCAAAGATCTGGAGAATATTGTGAAATAGCTCCATAAGGGGACCGACCTGTTGACAAGAGACAAGCTGGGCAACATCGAGCCGCAACACGGCCTGAGATTCAAGTTTGCCATGCTGAAGCTCCAGAGTGTTTTGTCATTAACAAGGCTTCCAGGAGTTGACTGAGGCATCGCGCTGAGCCAAGCTACCGTCATTGAACCCAAACCCTGCCTGACGTGGAGCCTCAGTTGAAGTTGAGAGAAAAAGCTACAAAAAAGTGATTAAGTCAGAAGGTAAAATCTTGACTGGGCCTTACTGCTGAGTGTATCTGACTAGGCCTGGGCGGTAAATTCCGTTCGTTCGCGGAATTTGCGGAATTTGGGTAATTTCGCGTTCCGCGGAGAACGCGAAATTGCCCAAAAATCTGCGTTCCGCGACTTCGCGAATTTTTTTGCTTGTTCGCGTTCTCAATATGTGTGTTCGCGAGATATTTCACCCCGAGCACGCAAACAGCGATCGCAAACAGGAAAAAAGTATCGCGAACAAGCAATTCCGCGTGTTCGCGGAATTTCTGCATGTTCGCGGAGATTTTTTGCCGTTTCGCGGAGATTTGCGTAACGCGATTACGCAAATTCCGCCCACCCCTATATCTGACCCGTGCTGCATCACGGTCATCCTGAAACTTCAAGTTTGTCCTGGTCAAGTGCAACCAGATGTCCCAAAGTGGTGTTTTTGGCTTTTAGGCACAAGAAAGTATTTACAATGGATCTTTGTAATTTTATTGTCATTATATTCATATGAATATTTCCTATTGTTATAAATTGGTGTTGGATTTTTAGTGTGGGCTGTGTTTTACTTATTTAATGTGTTTTTAAATGCTTTACACTCCTGTCTCTTGAATCAAGCCAGCCTGCTTGCAGCCAACTACCAAGGATTGAGTAAGGTAAATAATTTACTGAGACCTTGACTGGACTTTAAATTGCGGTGGTGGCCTTATTACTAGTGATAGGCACCTACTTACCCCTACAAATAAACCACATTCCAACACTGGACCCATCTCACTTGAACCCAGAGTGACTCAAGAAGCTTGTTGACTTGCGCCCCGTTCTGAAGTCTCAGGGCCATTAAAAGGCTTCCTTCAACTTTAAAACAGCACATGGACTCTGGCATCTGTTTCATGTCCTGCCAAGTGGTGCCAATCAGGTCCTGTGCCCTTTCAAGTTGATTTCTGCTAACCAGAATCATCAAAATCGGTGCAATGACAACTTTCCGTAGATCGGAACCAATGCATTGCCTTTCAATACCGACACAGGAGCCGAATTACAAAATTGCATTAAAAAATTATGCAGCTCGACGAAGACAAACTGCGTGGCTTGACGATGACGCAGAGCCTGCATCGTAAAGTAGTTTGTTGATGAAGCCTTTATCGCCTGTGCTGTTCGGAATCAATGCATTGAGTCTTCGGTGTCGACGCCTGCTTCATAATAGGAAAATTATACTAAAATGCCAAAAATCCAACAAGGGGAACAGGAGAATGGAATTTTAAATATTTATGTAGAAAAAGCACCAAGAAAAATAAAGCACCCAATGTAATAATATAACAATTGTCCATTGGGACTCATTCTTCTCCTACGTCACAGCAAAGACCTGGAACGAGCTACCGATCAACATCAGATGCTCCCGTACTCTGCACATCTTCAGGAAGACCCTCAAGACCTGGCTCTTTGACTGACCGGAGCTGCTCCCCCCCCAACGCCTTGTTATGTTATGTTATGTTAAGCAAGGATTTATAGAGCGCACAGCTACTCGACAGAGTGTCCTGGCGCTAGGACAGAAGAGACGAGTGACCTAAAACTCAGAGACCGAGAGAGGCTAATTCATTAAGGTAATTGTTGTAACATCCAAGTTTTTAACTGTTTTCTGAAGACCAACAGGGTTGTGACCTGCCTCAATGATAATGGCAGGCTGTTCCAAGCACGAGCAACCTGCACTTGAAATGAACGACCGCCACAGCGAGCTCTACAAAAGCTAGGCGCCCTAATTAAATGTTGGTGTGCTGATCTAAGCGATCTTCGTGGCACATAGTAAAGAATTCTTTTCTGGATGTAATGGGCCCCTAGCCCATGAAGTGCTATAAAGGAAGAACTAGGGCTTTGAAGAGAATTCTGGACCGAACCGGTAGCCAGTGAAGTTTCTTCAGATGGTGAGAAATCCATTCTCTGGTCCCTAACTTAAGGACTGCTCTGGCAGCTGAATTCTGAGCAATCTGAAGCCTGTTCAGTAAGAACTCCGGCAGGCCCAGATAGAGGACATTGACATAGACCAATATGGAGGTGACAAGAGCCTGCACCACCGTCTTTCTATGCAGGATCGGTAACAGGTAGAGAAATTTCCTAAGCATCTTCAGGAGTCCTTGAGACTCTTACGGGTAAGTAGTGTGCTTCACAATCCCCTGATTCATTGATTGATTCAAAAGTGGTACCTTCCTATGTGTCTTAGAAGGAACGCAGAGTTACGCAGACTTATTCATTGGACCAAAATTATTTGAAAAGAAAAGTCATGACTGATGAAGATTGCATCTTGTAATGCTTTGACTCCAATCAAGTTTAACGATCAACAAAATAAGTAACCATAATGCAGATGACACCGTGCTTCACTGGTGATTATATATACAAATAACATATATAAAAGACACTGTACATTTCCCAATGGTTGTATGCATTGATTAGCAAAATTCATAACAGGGTTCCCATTTGTTAGTGTGGAATACCTTGAAGTTAAGTTGCAACCAAGAGGAAGAGATTGTCAACATTTTAACCCCTTGTGACTGTTAGGGTCTCTTCTGGACGTAGTCAGCCCACTACCAGGCCTACACATAAGAGAAACTTAAGTAAAAACAACATTTCTAGGTCCTGTGCTTCTACATCCTATGGACTTCCATTACACAATCAATGAGTAACTCAGCACCTAATAGTAAGTTAACTTGCTTAATAGGAAGAACTGCTAAGGTATTCAACCTATGTATAATAAAAGGTAATGAAAATCATCATTCGGGTTCATCAAAACTCAGTGTCTGTATATATGTTGGTGGTTTAAAGCACAAGAAAACGATGCCACAATGGTGTGTATACAAGGTGACTCAATCGAAAAGGGTGAGAAAGTGGAAACTCAAGTTATGAAGGTGCAGCCTGTCCAACAATACACTGCAAAACCTCTCCTCTTATTTGCAAAGTGTGAATGCCGTCACTCATGCTATTGGTGAGAGGTGCAATACAACTCACTATACACTCATAAGTTAATTATACAACAGCACAGCAACCAGTGAAACATCACTCGTGTGTCTACTGAACATATAATGCCTAGTATAAGAAACAATGAGAGTTGAAAAGATGGTAAGGCATCATGTTCTGAGTGAAAATCATTCTCTTTCTGAAACCATTATCTGGTAGAGAGGGAGTCAAAGCCCACCACAATCTGTTTCGATCATGCTCCACCAGTGTGGAACACACACAACCATGTTAGAAAATTGCAGCTAAAACATCATAACTATCCTAGTCAAATGTTTCAGAGCTGGAGCGTATGTCAATGATCACAGTAGACCAGTACCAAGGAGTAATTTCAGGATGACCACAATGGAGCTTTGGTCGGGTAGTGGATTGGTCATGGGGAAAGTCTGGTAACTAAAAAATTTTTTAAACGTTTTCAAATCCCAATTCAGAAAGGGCCTTTGTCACTTTTTGAAGGAACATTTTAACATTTCTTCTCAATCTCAATGCAGAAAGGGTCATTATCATTTTTTGAGAAGAAAATCCTTCCTGAGCAAGTTGCCTCCTAAACTGTAGCCGCTGCTGTAGAACTCAATGCCAGATACTTTAAACAAGTATGTCCTGGAGCTTTCAAGATTTCCCAATGAAAGTACACCTGCAGAATGGGACTTACTGGAGATCTCCAAACAGGAGAAATCTGAAATTGAATTTGGAATACTTTTTCCTATGGGTACCACTGAAGCTCTAAACCTCTGCAGGAAAGGTTTTTCAAAGTTTCCATACTTTGTTTTGGTGCCCAAACAACCACAGAAGTAGACTTCTAATGCCTGCAGAACTTCAGAGTTTCAGACAGAGGTCAACAGCAAAGTCACTTTCAGGTCAGTTGGCACTAGTCCACTGGGACTCTTAACAGTAATGTTTTTTACAGCTTTTTTTATGTTCCTGGAGCCCTCCAGGTGATCATCCTTATATTCATTTGAGATCTTTCTGTCCTTGGATCTCAAATGGAAGGTGGTCCAACCTCCCCAGACTCTTTCCACAAGTCACAGATGTTGTGTGCAGCAGGTTCAGTTCACCTGGAATCCTTTTATAAGCAGTGTTCTATGTAAGGTGCTTTGGTTGCCATATTTGTACCTAGTACCAGCTGGTGGGCGGAGGTGACTCCTGTCTCTTCCCTAACCAATGGGCCAAAGTTCCCAGGGGCCCCTCACCCACTTTCTCAGTAGATCCTTTTTGCCTCACTGCAAACAGGCTCAAAGTGCCATATACGAGAGCAAAAAAAAGATGGCGGAAGACTTCAGTCATATTTAACTCGGCTCTGAGAGCTGGTGGTTTGTGAGGGAGGGTACAATGAAAATCATAAGTGTCCTCCCACACCTAAAACTAAAATCTAGCTTGAACTAGGTCCTGGACCCACAGCAAACTCCCAGACGGACTTACAGTAGCACAAACCCAGGGTCCTATAGCAACCAAGAAAAGGAATCAAAAGAATTGTATTCTGGTCCTTTTTGATCCCTGTCAATGGCACACACATTTTCAGTATGCCTTAGATAGACCTGTATGGCAAAATCTGACACTGGTGTGTCAAAAGAAGGTACCATAGCCCATACCCTAAAGGTCCTGCTGAGCTTAAAAGAATCATCCCTGCCCATTCAGGTCGGCTTGTCAATCAAAGTAGTCCATTGTGTAGCTCCTGTGAAAAATCTAACACCTCATTCAGGTCAAGCACTTGATTGACAGCTGCTGGACAGTGAATGTAGATTGGCATCAAAGAGCTTCAGGCAGGGTAAATAAAACTTTTTAAACATTACTTCCCCTGAATATTTATAAAAAAAATTGACTTTACCACTGAATTGGACTTTTAATAAATGTAAAAAATAGGTAGAATTATTTTGCTAGCTGATTCTATACCCAGAATACAGACTTAATACGGTAATCTGCACTCTAGTTTTCTTATATGATAGTCAGGGCCTTCTGCAGCAAAACTGGCTTTGGGTGGGTTGTCAATGCAGGAAAACTGTAAAATTACATTTCTACATGTGCCACTTTCACGTAGCATGCACCCTATCTTGAGATCTACAAGGCCAACATAGCAGTGACTTTTTATGACTCTTTTATTGCATTTTTTAAACAGAGTAAGCAAAGACAGCAGCTATGAGGACATCCAAAAATGCTGCATTGTGACACTCCCTTTACAACCAGTCAATACAGGTAAACGTCGAAGTATGCAACAGGGTAGTACTGAGAGATCTTGGAATACATCAACGGTCAGATTACAGCAATACATCATGAATTTGTTCCATCTATTTTCCACATATCTTTTGGTCTTTAAAAACCATGGAATCTGCTAGTGCACAGTGGTCCATACTTTGTAGTCATTCTGCCAATGTGGGAGCCTGTGCAGGACTGAAATCAGCACAAATGTTGCATGCAGCCCAGGAGAAACAGCAGTACGTGCATGAAGCTGTGGTTATCCCCCTTTACCCCTGATCCAGTGTGATGCAAGTGCCCCTGCTAGTAATTAAAGTAGGCTTCGCTGAACAAAAATCTGCAAGCTGAATATGAATCTATCCAGTGTTTGAGAGACTTTGCTATTTGAAGATGCTGATCATGTTAGGCTGGTTCTCTTCTTGCCCATACCCTGGAAAGCTATGTTGACTCTTCGCATGGGACAGACTGTCAAGATACCAGGATACATGGTTTCGGCTGGCTGATAGTTTCTTAGATATTTCTGCCAAAGGTGTGCATTCACTTTCATCATATTTCACATTCATTTTCCTGTAAAGGATACTGGCAAAGGTTGTGTATTTCACTGCTTGGGATCTAGAGGGCATCTCTATTCTCCAATAAGGACTTCAGCTTCTCCTCTCAAGGGCCGGCTGTTGTGCAACAGTTCTTTTGTCCCTTTGGGCTCAAAGAGCTATGATCAAGCTCAAGGAAGGTGGGGATAGTCTACCAAATCAGTGCTGACTATTATAAGAAGTGCGGTCTTGGTGATCAGCACAAATCCCCCTCTGCAGCACAACAGAACCAAGGTGCATCCCACCCCAAGACCACCTCTCCCGACTGCTAGATTCTCTGCTTCTCAACAGTATATGTGTGAGAAAGAAACAAGAAGAGGGATTGTGGAATGAATCTTCAAAGTTTGCTCTGCTTATAAACTTTTGTTGAGGTCAATCAGGTCTGGCTGGGTTGTGCTTGACCTGAGTGGGTGAACATCATGTGGTTCAATTGGGTCTGGCTGGGTTGATCTTGACTGGCTGGGTGAAGGCCTTATGGGCTGGGTTGTCTTGGCCCCTCATGGAGAAAACCTTCAGAAAAAGCCAAAATTTTTTAAAAGTTGTATCATTGTGAGATTATGTGTCATTTGGAATACTATAAGAAACCTTGTGACACATGCCATAGACAGTGATGGGTATACTGTCTAAAGTCAATCACAAATACAAGTGTTCTGAATTTTTATATTTTATAAAATCGTGGCCAAATACAGGAGGTCTGAGTTGGTATGTTATGAAAAGCCAATGTCAAAGATAATAGGACAGATTTTTCTTATGGGATGAAGACTCTATGCAATGCTATAGTCTGGGGTTCATACATTGTGTTTTCTCTTCATTCACAACTATATCAAATTAAATACACAGGCGGATCATTGAGTTACTAGCACAGAGAAAATCCCTGAGTAAACACTGGACTCAGAGACAAGTGCTGAAAGGGATTTACATGGTCTCCAGTCAGAGACAGACTAAACGTGTCCCAATGTGCATTTGCCCTTGTGACTGGAGCCATTGGAAGCTGTTTTCAAAGCTCTACTATCGCTGCATCTATTGTTCAAGGTAGCTCCATGGGCTTTATGACACCAGACAGAAAGAGGGGCAATGGAGAGAGAGAATTAAAACAAATGGAAAGAAAGCAACAAAAGCAGAATTGATTTGGACATTTTTTCCTAGGTTGCTTTTGATTCCCAGCCTGGAGAAGAACAGTGAAGACTAGGAAAGGCAACTACACTGGGCCATATCATTTGTGTCATAAGCCATCTACCTGGATCCAGGATGATTTCAATGGGACGTTGATGTTAGATCCCGAATCCTCCCGAGACTTTCCTTCAGTTTACAGGAGGAGACACTGCTCCAGTGGCCAATCCCAGGCGCAGGGGGTTGGGATGGAGAGAGCGTTTAGAGTCAAAGATGCTGAGGCCCGTCTACTCAACAGCAACACTGCAGCAGGCATTCATATAAGTCTGATGAATGTTACAGGCAGATATGGTACCTATACGCATACAAATAATAAGGCCATAGTCTAGTATTAACTCTAGCTCTTAAGGTATCACCTCACAAAAGCTTTTCAAATCTCAATCAACCTTTAGTTTTGTTGTTGTTTTGTTTTCATTTAGATTGTCAGAAGAGGCTCCTTTATCACAAGTTTTGAAAACTTTAGTGAGTATGATTTCAGCATCAAACTTTGATGGGGTTAGCTACACCCAAGCCCTCTCTGGCAGAGCCATGCCAACAGTATGTACAAGTTGATCAAGAACACTGGTTCCCTTTGTTTGCAGCACGATGTTGAGACTGAGCTCAGCACGTAGCAAAATCAAGTATATTTATGTGTCTCTACTTTTCGTCTTTCTCTTTTTTCCATCCAGGTGCAAAACTAATGCAGGATTTTCTTTGTTGTCAGATCGAAGTAGGAGGGTCAAGGGCATTGGCAAGATAGAGTCCTGGAAGCTGGGAAACAGGTAAGTGGCAGGCAAAGAGGCTAAGCAAGGGGATGGGTGTGAATGGTCTTTCGATAAGACTGCTTTAGTCCGTTCATAAAGGTCGCATTCTAATTGTTTGTAACAAGGAACAGGTGCAGATAATTATCTTGATGAGGCTGCCTTCTAGAATATGCTTTAGAATGCTCACAAAGGTCGCAATCTAATTGCTTATAGCAAGAAACAGGTGCAGATGATGAATTTGACGAGGTTTTCATCTAGAAGGTGTTTTAGAATGTTCACAAAGGTAGCATTCTAATTGCTTATAGCAAGGAACAGGAGTACTAATTTGATGAGATCTGTCTTCCAGAAGGTTCATGTTGAGGTTAACTATGCTGCTTGCTTGATGCTTATTCTGGTGGATTTTCTGTGTGTTTCCGTGGCGCCTGAAACCCAAACTTGCATATGCATGGAAATACACCTACAAAATCCACCAAGCCCCCCTCAAACAAACATGGGACCACCAGCTGCCGCTAGCCATCACCAACAGCATGAAACATGGTAAAAAGTCAGGGAACAAGAGACGTGCCCACTCACAAGTGTTGTGAGGAATAACACAAGCCATGCCGGCACACCGTGATAGTCAAGAGAGGTGAGCTGGGGCAGGAATCCGGACAGTCGCCCCTCCCAAAGGCAGTCTTACAGATCATGGTTTGGTGGGGTGGAGGGCATGAAATTATCTCACCAGACGGGGGCATTAACCGAGGAGGCCGGTTCCCAGGAATGCTCTAAAGTGTCATAACCCTTCCAATTTAAAAGGTAATATAGTTTTTCCTGTGATCGTCTAGAGTGCAGTATACAGTAAACTTCGTACTTTTGTTGGCCATTAACCAGAACGGGTCAGGGTGGGGTATCTTTTTGTGTGGCGGAATGGTATGGCTTGAAAATGTGAAACATGAAACACTGGGTGGATAGGGTAATCAGGGGGACGCCGCAGCCTGACGGTAACTGGAATAATTACCTTGGTAATATCATAAGGACCTATGAACTGTAGTCGTATTTTCCTTGGGCCTTCTAGTTGTTGGTGTCATGTTGATAACAATAACCTGTCTCCTTCCTTGTATATAGGTGCTGGGGTTCAATGCTTGTCAGCTTGTGCCTTCATGACCGATTTGTCTTTTGCTAAACTTCTCCTAGCGTGTTTTTGAATTTCATGCAGTTATTCTAATCTTCTTGTGACTGAAGGTAGCATAGTAGAAACTCCTGATATACAAATGGGAAGGGCCCAATGATGTTATCCTGACATGAAGAAGAAGGGTGTATAGGTTGTGGCTGAGTGGGTGCTGTTATTATAAGTGAATTCAGCTAGGGGTAAGGCCTGATCCCATTGTACACTGTACTTGGATAGTGAGCATCTTAGTGTACTTTCTAGGGATTGGTTGACCCATTCAGTATGCCCGTTGGTGTGTGGGTGGAAGGCAGATGACAAGAATCCCTCTATTCCCAAGTTATCACAGAGTGTTCTCCAAAATGTAGATGTGAACTGAACTCTGATCTGAGAAGAACATATTCGGTAGACCATGCAGTCCTATGACATTATCAATGAATATTTAACTAAATTCTGCTGCAATGGGTATCTTTTGGAGGGGGGTGAAAATGTGCCATTTTTGATAGCATGTTGACAACTACTAAAATGGCAGTGAAGGTATTGCTTGCTAGAAAATTAATAATAAAATCCAGACTAATTGTGTGCCAAGAACCTGGGGTATAGGCAGAGGCTGTAATCAGCCTGAAGGCGCAGTGTGAGTGTTTTTGTTTTATGCAAAGGAAGGGCAACCAGATAGATATTCTTGTATATCCCTCTGCATGTTGTTCCGCCAGAATGTTTTTTGAAAATTCCTTAGGGTTTGCGTTATACCTGGTTGCCCTGATAATGCTGTGTCATGATTCCATTAAATTACCAGATGTCTTCATTCTATAGTAAGGATGAACAGTTTCTGAGCATGAAGGAACAGCTTGTCTGTGATAGTATGGGTAGGTCTTTTGATCCATTCTTCGGCCTTTTGTTTTTTATATTCTTCATGTAAGGCCACCATAAAGGTATCAACCTTGCTGACTACAACTATCTTTTCCATTAGAATGATAGAAGGGGAACCTGATGTGGAATGGGAAGAGTGAGCATACCCCAGTCTGGAAAGAAGATCAGACTGCAACTGCTTGGTCCCTGGGTGATAGTTCATGATGAAATTAAACCCACAAAAGAAATGCAGCCATCACATTTGACGGGGTGAATGCCCTAACAGAGCTAAAGAATTATAACGTTTCATGACCTGAGAATAGTGTGATTGTATATTTAGCCCCCTGTAGATAATGCCTCCATTCAGTGAACACCAGTTTGATGGGCAGAAGTTCTCTTTCAACCACCGTTTAGTTTTGCTCGGCTCGTAGAAGTTTTTTTAAACGAACAGCTATGGGATGCATGTGACCAGTTCTTCGGTTCTTTTGAGAAATTATTCCTCCTACAACATCCAGTGAAGCATTGGCTTCGACTTAATAGCTCTGGTCTGGATTGGGATGCTAAAGAATGGGTGCAGTGATGAATTTAGTTTTTACAGTTGCAATGCCTGATTGGCT
Source organism: Triturus cristatus (assembly GCF_964204655.1). Lineage (NCBI taxonomy): Eukaryota > Metazoa > Chordata > Amphibia > Caudata > Salamandridae > Triturus > Triturus cristatus. The sequence continues at coordinate 204,809,500 of NC_140592.1, read as the reverse complement.
TCTAGAGACCATGCAAATGATTGGGCCTTTTATAGCAGCTGTGTTATCGGAACCACTATCTCTGAAAAGTGCGGGATGAAAAGATGATAAAAATTGGCGAAGCCAAGTATCTGTTGAATTTCATTGCCATTTGTTGGAGTTAGCCAATTGGTAATGGCTTCAACCTTTTTGGGGTCCAAATGAAGCCTGTCAGAGATAAGTGATATCCCAGAAACTCTACTCACTGTACATGGAGGGAAAATGTGTCTAATTTAGCAAAGAGAGCGATTTTGCTAAGGTGCTGCAAGACAGTGCATACGTGCTGTGCATGTTCTTCCTCTGAGTGTGAGAAATTCTAAAAACTCCCCAAGACCTTGTTAATGAAATATTAAAATGCTGATTACATAGCCCGAAGGGAATACGAGTCTACTCAAACTGCCTGAACTTAGTCCTAAAGGCGGTTTCCCATTCATCGCCTTCTCGTACATGGATGAAGTGGTAATCTCCCCATTAATCTAGTTTCATGTAAATGGTATATCATTTCTCAATAGTCTCCTATTGACCACCCTATAATCCACAAAAGCCCTCAACTTCCCATTCTTCTTGGGTACAAAGAAGAGTGGGGGAAACACAGGCGATGTGGAGAGGAAATAAAACCTATTTCTAGTAGTTCATTCAGATATTTGCATAGATATTGAGTTTTCGGTTCTGTAAATGCATAAACTGTACTTCAGGGCAGCGTTGCTCCCAGGAGAAAATCTATTCGTCAATCAAAGGCTCTTTGTGGGGCAGTTGGGTGACTTTCACGAGGTCAAAAACATCTTGAAAGTCCTAGTATTCTTTGGGAAGTTTAAGGTTTTCTGTTCCTTGCATCAAGGCGCAATGCAAAGGTATTCACAGTAGACCTGGGCAGTGAACTCCGCTCTGTTCACGGAGTTTGCAGAGTTTTCTGCACTCCGCGAACCTCATGAAGTGCAGAAAACTGCGCTCCACGTAGTGCTGCAGAGTTTTTTCCCCGCTTGCGCTCGCGAGGGGTAAGTCCGCGAGCGGTAAGTTTGCGAGCACGAGCTGCTGCTTGGGTAGAATTTCTACTCGAGTGTCAGGAAAACAAGTGCAAAAAACAGTTCACACTGCACTCCGCCACTTACAGAACTCTGCAGAGTTTTTTTGTCACTTCGCAAAGTACAGCGTTGCGAAACTCTGTGAACTATGCCCAGGCCTGATTAACACCTCTCGAGCCTCTTGGTAGCAGGTAGCAGTGCAGAATGGTTATGGTGCGGGGTACCCATTCGATATTTGAATTTTGGTGTTCTAGCCAAGGTACTATCAAAATTACCCCAAAGGTGGGAGTGTCTATTAGATCAAAGACAAGTCATTCAGTATGCCCATTATTGCACACTAAGTTTAGAGCCTCTGTCTGAAAGCAAACTAATCCAGAAGACAACTCTGAACCATCTACTGCTCGCACAGGCGCAGGTTTTTCTTTGGGAACATTTTTGATCACGAGCTTGGCAGCTAGGGTCAGAACAAAGAAATTGCCTGTGGCCCCTAAGTCAATAACCATGGCTATTATGTGCCACTGCTCTAGGGATAGGATTACTGTGATTCAGATTATCAGATAGCATGGAATTCGTGTTCCTACATTGGTCAGATATTGTGAGATTTATACAACTTCTCTTAATGAGACAATGAGACAATCTCGTTTCTGGTTTGGAGCCTTAGTTTTCCCTGTTCTTGATCAACCACTACAGTAGCCACAGCATTAGTCTTTTTCCATTCTGCAGAACAGTCCCTAGTAAAATGAAATTCAACAGGTCCTTAGAACCTTTAATAAATTATTGTCACTTGCTTGGATAAAAACATGTTTTGCCAATAACTTAGTCATGGCAGCCTTAAAAGAAGAATTGAAGAATTGTTGTACATAAAGGGATCATTTGTTTCTATTAAAGGAATTGCCCAGTTAGCGGATACACTTCCCAAATAGGAGAGTACAAATTCTACTTTAGCAGCATCATTGGGGAACGCCTAAGGTTTACGTGGAATGCAGATACCCAGGTGGTGATCTAGTGTGCTTGTCTGTGGACTACAATATTTGTTACTAGTGATAGTGGATAAGAATAGCTGAAATTATTAATTTGTCAACATATTTTGACATTCACTTATTCAGTTCAGTTGTTTTCTTCAATGACGTCTCATCACTGCCTGAGTGAGACGTCACTTATGCAAGAATAAAAAGATTGGATTGTCAAAATCCGAATTCTGGCAAAAATAAAAATTGTAATGTTCCTCTTATTTGGTAATGGAAATCTGAATTACTGATATGCTCCAACCAGCTCTCACTGATCATCTGATGAGACATTGTACAAAACAGGTACCTGTTTCATTGCCTATATATGACATGTTTATCATTTCCTTTCCTAGGGTAGACTTAACATTGCTTGCAGTTCACAAAAACACAGTCATGATTGGCAGGCCTATTTTTTATATACACTGTATATTCTAACTTGTATGCATTCTTTGGTGCTTTTTTATAGTAGCAGATAAAAATGTCTAATTATTCAACTGAAAAACATACATAATGCTTCTTCATTACTCTAAAAGTACTCAGTTTTCCTTAAATGTCTCATTTATATTTATTTTCTTTATTATCATCCATGTACCTTCCCCATCATTCTCTTGTAAAACAAAATGTTCCCCAAGCTGTTTCAGGACGGTTAGTATCAAAAACTGAAAAATAAAAGAATAATCGTATCAAACTAAAAGGAATTCACAGAGCAAAGATGTTTCCTCAAAACAAAATTGTGAATACACCTTTGCTGAAATTGCCTAAAATCTGAAGAACCCGTAATTAGCAATTTAAATTCTCACAATACACACAGCTAAGCTGCCTTGGAAGAAATACTCGCATATTGAGATATGACTTCTTAGTTTTTTGTGAACAGATGTATATATACATCATTTTCCTTTCTTTCCTTATATACATTTTTAAATTGAATGTGATGTTTCATAAAGAATTTCTAAAACATATACATACCTTGTATAAAAGGGAAGCAGGTTTATTTTGCAAAATGGTGTTTAGAAAAAACCCCTCATTGACATCATAGCTCCTTTAATTTTCTAAAGTGGCAGCTTTAAACAACGTTTTATTACATTTCTAAAATTAAAGAATGAATAGTTACACAATTTAATGATTTAGGTAATACCTGTTAGAAATGGCACTTCTGGTTGTCAGAGTATGCACCCTGTACAAGCAGGAACCATCAGTCTAGGCAGGGTAAGCTAGATACACACTAAACAATACACTGTGCTCACCCTATGGTAGCTTGGCACAGAGCAGTCAGGCTTATCTCAAGAGGCAATGTGTGAAGTATTTGTGCAACACACACACATATATACACAAGCACACACAGTAACACAATGAAAACACCACAAACATTCTCAACATAGGGATAGAAAACCAGATTATATTTCTATGGATAAATAAGACCAAAACAAAAAAAATCCAAGAAGTAGAACCGGAGTTATTAATGTTTAAACATTAAAGTGATTAGAGTCATAAAGCGCCAACCGGGGCAATCTGGTTACGCTAGACTGGGGTAAATCTAAAGTTCACGCCAACCGAGATGGAGCGCAGGTAGGATAGAGGGACCAACCTTGGTCTACTGAAAATAGTACCTTTGAAGAACCTGCGGTGATGCTGAGAGATGAGGCAGAAGGAGGCGAAGTGTTGTAGTCAGTCCGAAGGATTCGTAGGCGGTGCATTGTCGAGCTACGTACTTAGGGTAAGCTTCAGCATCGAGCAGTACTTGAGATGAGTGATGTCTTGTCGTCACGCTGTGCACTCGCTGAGACTTTGACGTCACACGGCACAGGCTGCTGAGGCAATATCGCCGAGCGGCAGCCACGTCTAAGGGCGATAATTCATCGATGCATGGGCTTAGATGGATCAGCACAGCAGAAATGAGCTTTTAAGGGCCCAGGACTGGATTGACACCATTTGGCAGGGCAGGACTCACAGATGGCAAAGACCAGGTGCTGTTGCATGGTTGAAGGAAGTCTTTGACGGCCCTAAGGCTTCAGAACATGGGCAAGCCAACAAGTCCTTGGAGTCACCCTGGGTTCCAGTGAGATGAGTCCAGTCCTTGTCCTCAGCAGGCAGCAGGGAAGGACAGCAAAGCAGAAAATCATTTCTCATAGAGCAGCAGTCAAGCAGAACGGCAGACCGTGTAGCACAGCAGTTTTTAATCCTGGCAGAGTTCTTCAAAGGTCCAGTAGTGTACTGCCTTTGTTTGGTTAGAGACCCAGTACTTATACCCAGTTGTGTCTTTGAAGTGCACACAGGCCCTATCTTCTCATACCTGGCTCCAGACTATCAGTAGGAGGTAATCAGCCCTTTGTGTGGGAAGCTGGACATATGAAGCAGTAGGCCCTGCTCTTCTCCACCAAAGGGCAGAAAGCCCACAAGGAGCAAGAGATTTATTTTTGTATTTATATTTAGGGGTAGAGGATGCCCTAAATGGGCATGCCAATGCCCCTACCCCCTTCCAAAAAATTAGCTGCAGTGTTTATGCCCCTCATGGGGCAGGTGGGGTCAAAAGTCCCAATATGCTCCCCCATGGGGAAGACAGCCCACTAGATACTTGGGAGTATTTTGTTTTAGCCAGAATAGGGGTGGGGGCTACCCAGAATGGGCATACCCATTCCCCCAAACCCTGCAAAAACACACAGTATTTCTACCCCCTGGGTGGAATATAGGAGTAATGGCCCCCATGTGCTCCCCGAGGCAGCAGAAAAAAACACTGGTCACCAGTGGCAATTTGTTTTATAGTTTATAGCTGGGGGAAGTCCAGAATGGCATGTCAATGCCCACATTTCCCCAAATACAATGGGGCAGTGTCTTTCTGCCCCAGGAGGGCTGAAAGCCTACTAGGAACCAGGAATATGTTTATGGACATGTCAGGGAGCGGCCCGTTAGGCAAGGTTTGTTCCCCCTTTTTTTGGGGCACCCATTTTGTGGCCGTTTTGAAACACATTGGTGGATCCATGCACACCACACCTCCGTAGACTCTCCAAGGTGTCTAGTTCTAGTTTTCAGAAATGTCTCGATTTGCTACGCTTCCCAAGATGGCATCCAAGCCCTGGACCAAAAATGCAGATGCCACCCAATCTATCACAAAACAACCAGTTTTCCAAGGGGGCGCCTATGCTTTTGGCCCCCGGCTCATCGGCCACCTAGGGAAACCTATTAACCCACACATTTCTGATAACTAGACAACTGGGGAAGTCCAGTAAGATGTCGCTTGCATGGATTCCCCAATGTTTTCTTACCCAGAATTCCCTGCAAACCTCAAATTTAGCTAAAGAAATCACCTTTTTACAGTTTTCAGTTTAACAAATGTGATGTGCCCACGTTGCATTTTGGCCCATTTCCTATCGGGGGCACTAGGCTTACCCACAAACCTGAGGTACTATTTTGATCAGGAGACTTGGGGGGAATGCTGGGTACATGGAGGTTTGTGGCTCCACGCAGATTCCAGAGCTTTCCATCACAGAAATGTGAGGATAATGTATTTTTGGGACAAAGTTTGAGGTTTGCAAGTGATTTGAGGTAACATAACCTGGCGAGAGCCACACAAGTCACCACATACTGGATTTTTATCGGTGTCTAGTTTTAAAAAATGGACAGGTTTGCTAGGTTTCCCTAGGTGCCGAGTGAGCTGGGCTCAACATCCACAGCTTGAAACATTGCAAAAAAAAGGGTCCACTTTCAGTGAAAAAATTTGATGTGTCAACGTTGCATTTTGGGCCATTTCCTGTCGCAGGCACTAGTCATACCTAGAAAAGTGAGGTACCATTTTTATTGAGACACTTGAGGGAATGCAGGATGGAAGGAAGTTTCTGACTCCCCTCAGATTCCAGATCTTTCCATCCAGAAATATGATTTTTTAGACAATGTGATGTTTGCAAGTGATTCTGCGTAACAGAACCTGGTGAGAGCAACACAAGTCACCAAATCCTGGATTCCCCTGAGTGTCTAGTTTTCAAACATGTACAGGTTTACTAGGTTTCCATAGGTGCTGGCTGAGCTAGAGCACAACATCCACGGCTAAGTTAATTGCAAAAAATGAGTCCGTTTTCAGTGGAATAATGTGATGTGTCCACATTACCGTTTTGGCCTATTTCCTTTTTTTTTTTTTTTTTTTTTTTTTTATTGAATCATCATCAAGATTTACAACCGTAATGATACATATTTCAAGACTTAAATTAATCATGAAAAGGAGAAAAGATATTTAAAAAAAAGGGATAGATGGAATATATAACGCAAAGAGAGGTAAGTAAAGGAGAAGAAAAAAACAAAAAAAACAAAAAAGAAAAGGGATACCAAAGGATAGCACATATCAAATATACAAATTCAACCCAATCTTAATGATGAAATCGGTATACCAATCTTTCAGACCGTCAGGATCCGTTTATCCTTCCATCTTTGACTGCCATTCAGCTATTGGTGCCCAGATTTGGTTTCCCAATTGTTTTAACTTCCTTCCCCTTTTATCATAGAGTGCTTTTTCTAAGGTATATATAGCCAGGATCCGCGACAGCCACTGATGAAACGTAGGCGGGTTTGGATCTTTCCATAGAGATGCTATACACAGACGACTTACAGTCATAGCCAGAAATATGAATTCATAAAATACTACGTCAGTGCCGTCTCTAACCACCCCTAACACCATGACTTCATTTGTTAATCTGATAGAGATCCCAAGTGCCCAATCCATGAATTGTTCTATCAATTGTTTAAACAGATCTAGCTTAGGGCATGCAGCAAACATATGCATAGTGTCTGCCTGCGTACTCTGGCATCTTGGACAGGTTATGCCACTTGTTCTGCCCCAACAAGCTATTCTGTAAGGGGTATGATATAATTCAAAAAAGGTCTTATAATATTGAGTTTGCAAGTTTGCTACTCTTAAGATTGTATTAGCGAGTTTTAACGATTTTTCAGGTTCGTTCTTTTCTAAGTTTAACTTTCTTCTCCATTTCTCATATGTGTTTACTTGATCATCTTCTTTGTACAGACAGATTACTTTATATAACTGAGTTATTGTGCAGCTCCCTTCGCTTCTGATCAGCTCCATTATTTCTTCTTTCTTGAAATACATATTACCTGCTTGTTTTTTGGATAATACTGATCTGATCTGCAAGTATTTGAAAAAGTCTTTACTCTCTATTTTATATTCTCGTTGTATTTTTTCAAAGACCATCATACCTGTACTATCGATAAGATCTCCAATGCTTTTAACCCCTAGATTATCCCATCGTTTCATTACTGGGTCGTGGAACACTCCTGGCATAGCCGGATTCTTATGAAGAGGGGTATAAAAATTCATTCTTCCCATAGCCATCTTTTTCCGGACCATCGACCATAATGACCAAGCTCCCCCCAGTGTCTTAAACCTGTTTTTTTTATAATAATTTGGGTCGTAGCACAATAACGATCCTTTAGAGCCCTCCAGTATCAATTCGTAGATATCTGGGATATCACCATTATCTCTCCACCTGTCTTTGATACTCCCTCCCAACAATCCTCTTATATACTGCAGAGCTGCAGCTAGATAATAAGCCTTGAAATCAGGGGTTGCTAACCCTCCCCTTTCTCTTGAGAGGGAAAGAAATTTAATAGCTCTGCGTGTTTTACCTTTTGCCCATAAAAAGCGATTAGCAATCCCGTCAAGTTCTTTAAACCAGGTATTGCCAAATTTTAAAGGGATAGTGCGAAATAGATACAATACTTTAGGCAGAAAATTCATTTTTATTACATTAGATCGGCCTATCGTTGTTAAATGTAAATTATTTATTTTGTCTAAACTTTCCTTAGCTTTCTTTATCACAGGGCCTAGATTTTCTTCCACTATCTTAGTTATTTCTGCTGTTATGGTAATTCCGAGGTAAGTTGCACCCTCTGTTACTCTACTGTCAGTTGACACAGCATATTCATTTACCACTATCTGGGTCTTCCCTGCGTTTAATTTATACCCCGATAAGGACCCAAAAGTCCTTGCTTCCCTCTCTATTTCTCCTAATGCTGTTGTAGGATCAGACGTTGTGATGGCAAGATCGTCCGCATACCCCAATATTTTAGTAACATATCCGTTTAAAATTATCGGAGGAATACTTCTATTGAACTCTATTCTTCTTATAAATGAGTCTATATAAAAGGCAAAAAGTAGCGGAGAGCAGGGCAGCCTTGTCTCGTCCCCCGTTTAATCTTTATTGGATCGCTCTCTTCCCCCATTACTCTCAGCCTGATAGTGGGTTTTTGATACAGAACTTTCAATGCCTCGATGCAGCCACTTCCCAAGTTTGCTTTGTGTAGTGCTATCCAAAGGAAACCCCACGAGACCCTATCGAACGCTTTCTCAGCATCCAGTAGTATCAAGGCCATAGGGTCCCGTGAGGCTGCCGTACCATCAAACAAAGTGCAGACCCTCCTTATATGGTCTGCCGTTCCTCTCCCGGGTATAAATCCATGCTGTCGAGGGGAGACAATCTTACCCACTATCATACTCAGCCTTTTAGCTAAAATCTTAGAGTAGATTTTAGAATCGCTGTTCAAGAGGCTTATTGGCCTATAAGACCCAGGATCATCAGGGGATTTATTTTTCTTAAGAAAAACTACCATAGTTGCCTCTCCCCAAGTACTAGGTGGTGTTGCCCCCCCTTGTACAGCGGCCATTAGCTTGAGAATGTCTGCCTGTAAAATATGGAGAAATTTTTTATAAAACTACATTGGGATTGAATCCGGTCCGACTGCTTTTCCGGCGGGGAGTTCTTTGACCGCTGTCTGTATTTCTTCTACAGTAAAGCCTAGTTCTAGATCATTTTTATCCTCTATTGAAAGTCCCTCGACTAGGGCTGACTCTAAGTAACGCACTATCTCAGCATCATCAGGTTCGAGATCAGTGGAGTATATCGTTTGATAAAAGTCGTGCATGACTGTACAAATCTCTTTAGGCGTTGTAGCGATAACACCTGTGTTAGATATCAGTTTTTTTATATCTCCTTTCGTGACTGCTTGACGAGTTCTGATCGCTAAGAGTCTTCCAATTTGCTCACTAAACTCGTATTGATCTTGTCTCCAGGCTAAATATTTCCCAGCGGCTCTTGTTGCAAGTATTTCCCCAACTACAGATTTGGCTATCGATAATCTCTGTTCTATCTCTGACAGGTCTAAAATCTTTTTACGCTAATTGCTTTAGTTAGTTCCTCTTCTAGGGCGGCAACGGCTCTAATCTTTCCATTGATCTCTTCCCTATCCATTCTGTTCCGTTTAACAGAAAAACTAGTGGTCTCCCCCCTAATGCCCGCTTTCATAGTGTCCCATACAACCGCTAATGAAGCGGAGCCTCTGTTTACCTCTAAAAACTCCCTGAGCCAATCTTCCATATGTTTAATATAATTACTATCTAGTAGCAATGCTCTCTCAAAGGTCCAGCTTCTTCTTTCCTTTTGGACATTAGGCCATGCTATATCTAGAGTTAGAGGATTATGATCTGACATCACTCTTGGCAGTCTAGATATTTTAGTAATGGAAGTTAGCGAGGGCGATGTCAGAAAATAATCTAGTCGTGCCGCCCTCTTATGTGGTATTGAATAATAGGTACTGCCACCCCCCAGAGGATTATCCTGCTCCCACCTGTCAATCAATCCGTTATCTCGCATTAATTGTACCAGAGCTCTGTGGCTTTTTCTTTTTCTTCCAATAAATTTATCAGGTTTGTTTAGCCATAGACCTTCTAGCCCATTTATATTCAGATCCCCACACAGAATGATTGGCAAGGGCCAGCTGGTTAGTTGGGCGTTAATATTATTTATCATCTCTGGATCGTCTTCTGTTGGTGCATAAACGGAGCATAGCGTGAAGTTATGCCCCTGTGTTTGACATTCAGCCAGAGCCCAGCGTCCGTATTTATCTGCCTGTTGCCTGGTTGATAAGATCGTATTTGCACGTATTAATATAGCCACTCCACGAGTTCTAACTCCTTGTTTTGTACATGTTAGTAATTGAAATCCCAATTGTCCCAGTAGATGTTTCTGGGACCACTCTATGTGTGTTTCTTGCAGGCATAGAATATCTGCGTGTACAAATTTTAGATACTCTTTCAGATCTCTGCGTTTTTTAACATTATTTAACCCACAAATATTTATGGTGATTATCCGCATCATTTTTGGTTTATTCTACTATTTTTCCCCCTCTTGGATATGCAGTATTGTGTAAGCTTGATAGTTGATGATGATTCTTTTTTTTTTCCCCCTCAGTCCCCCTGTTTGGCCTATTTCCTTCCGCGAGCACTAGGCCTACCCAAACAAATGAGTCACTATTTTTATCTGAAAACTTTGGGGAATGCTGGGTGAAAGGAAGTTTTTGGCTCCCCTCAGATTCCAGAGCTTTCCATCACAGAAATGAGAAAAATTTGTTATTTTAGACATATTGTAAGGTTTGCAGGGGCTTTTCGGTAACAGAACCTAGTGGGAGGCATAAACGTCACCCCATCCTGGACTCCCCTGAGCGTCTAGTTCCCAAAAATGTATAGGTTTGCTAGGTTCCACAGCTGGGTCCAATTTAAAAAAAGGGTTTGTTTTCAGTGGAAAAATGTGATGCTGTCAAATTGCGTTTTTGTCTGCTTCCTGTTATGGGCAGTAGGCCTACCCACACAAGTGAGGTGCCATTTTCATCTAGAGACTTAGGGAAACACAGAATAGTAGAACAAGTGTTATTACTAATTGTTTTCCTGTGCATTTCTGCCTTCCAAGTGTAAGACAGTGTGTGAAAAATAAGTATTTTTGAAAAATGCCCTCTGATTCACATGCTAAAAATGGGTACCCACAAATTAAGAGATGTGCAAATAACCACTGGTTCTAAATTCCATTTCTTGTTCCCATTTCAGAAATACATAGGTTTCCTTGATTCTTATTTTTCACTCTTATATTTTACTAAATGAATTGCTATATAACCGGTATAGAATGAAAAACCATTGCAAGATGCAGTTCAGTTATTGGCTCTGGATGCTTTAGGTTCTTGGTGAACCTACAAGCCCTATATATCCCCACAACCATAAAGGCCCAGCAGATGTAACGGTATTATGCTTTAAAAATTCTGCAATAGTTAGAAGAAGTTACAGGTGGAAACGTAGGCACACATGGCTGTGGGAATCCACAAACTTTGCGTACTTTTAGATTGTCAAAGATCGGGGAAATGAAGTTGTGGTAGACGGTAGTGGGTGTGATGTTCGATATAGTGAACTATAACAATTTTGGAACAAGACTGCATCTTTGATTCTTGCAGCTTATAGCACCTCCCTCTTCTCCTTGAAATTAGACACTTTATGAGACTATCTCTGGACCATTGTTTGACATTATCTCTTACCAAACCAATGAAAAAAACTTTCTCCAACTAAAGTGCTAGGTCCCTCTCCCCTTCGAGAGACAAAATCAGACCCACAGAGGTCCCCCAAATTCCTTCCTTCCGCTTATTTCCCCAAGGCCCTTAAAGCAGGGTATTCCTTCTTGAATGCCCCTAATTTGAGCCCAAGGTCCTAGGAGCAGGCTATTCCATATTGAAAGGACTTTAACTTGAGAGCTCTATTGTCTCATATGGGGATACTTGTCAGGATATGGTGCTCTAATCCTCCGAGGCAGCACAATGCTCAATAAGGTCAAACCTCATGGCAACAACATATCTCTAAATAGTTCCACAAAAAAGCAAGGGTATAGGGGCGGGCAGATAAGGAGTAGGGTTTTAGGGAAAGAAACTGCCCAGAGGGAGTCCCGGATAAATTAAATAGGGATTATTAACTTCTTGGTAGTTCTCTTCTGAGACTAGTTTTTGCACTCTTTGACCTCTCCTTAATACCTCTGCATGAAGACTGCGTGTATTATAAGGTCTGTCGTCAACTTTGCATGCATATTAGCCAAAGAGGGCTATTTAACACATAATAGAAGGAAGAACAAGACAGCTTGGGAATATTTTGGTAATTAGACTCAGTATACAATCACTCATACTTTTTGTCTATGAATCTACAACCAACCGTCTCATGAACAATTTACCTTTGGATAGTTCCAAAATCATTGAAGTCACTAAAACTCTGAAAGACTATCAGGTTTTTCTCTGTCACCCTGTTGCTCTATAGAGAAATACCCTTTCTTTTAGTACGAAACACTAGAGAATTCTTCAATTTTTATAATAATACAAAGGTCACCTTTCCACACTCTTCCTGAAAATTCTTACAAAGGTAATCACCATGAAGAATAATCTTGCATCCAAAACAACAAATACCATTTTTTTAAATTACTTTTATTCTGGAATCTCACCATGGGGCTTTAAAATATGATTATTTTGTTTTCCTTTGTCTTGGCTCTTTATTATCAAACGTGCATTATGTATTACTATTTTTATCTTTTACAGTTTTTATTGAAATATTGTTATGGCTTTTATTAAATTAAACAATAAAAAGCCACGCACAGTGCCATCAAATGCACATTCACACTCCTACCTTCTGTCAACTCAGGCCAGGACCCTGCCTCCCCTGGCTAAATTATTTTGCCCGTGTCCTTTCTCTTCAAAAAAGGATCTATGAAGCATGTGCAAGCATCAAGATCTTCACGGGGCTGCATAGCTCCTTTCAGTAAAGCATGCACTAACCAAGGAACTGTGTGCAGGATGGGAATAGGACCCACCTCATGCTAGATCAGGTCCTTTTCATAATGGGAGCTGCCCCAAGATGGCTGCTGCCCTGATTGCCTCAAAGACTGCTGGTATTTGTAGTTATCTCTGTTCTCACCGTTCTTTTGTATTTGGGACATTGTCTTTTTCGGTGGGGTTTCTTGTAGGTTGCAAATCACCCTTTGTTCACTGAAGCAATAGTCAAATTAGGTATTCCTAGTCTCTGTGATGTTGGTGAAACCCTGTCGGGACAATACTTAAGTAAATAACCTGTTACTTGTGAAATGTCCACACTTTCACTGTGCTGATTAACTAATTATTACAGTCCTGTGAATTCCAGTTGGAATCGTTAATACCAGCCCCTGGTATTTCCCCACAGGGAAAACAAAACTCATAATGTAAATCTAATACATTAATAAACCTTCACTCATTTATATAAAGGATAGATGTTAGCTGTGTATTCCTCAGTTTACCCTCAGATCATAAGAGTAGGTTTAGGTAAGTGTATGTAAGATAAACAAGCATTAGCATTGCCAATAGGTCTCGCTTTTGGGACCTTCTAAGTATTTAGTTATGCAGCACAATATCCTTGTTGCAACAACATAAACTGTTATATGGCTAAACGCTTATAAGGTCCCAAAGGCGAGACCTGTTGGCTATGCCAATGCTTGTTGTTCTAGTTGACAGGTAGGAAATGTAATATGTGTTTAAGCCACACCTTTAATTACATAGACCACACCCCTTTGGAGAACCACCTCCCACATGCAGTGCTTTAAAACGGAAGAATAGAAGAGTGGGTACTCACTATCTAGAAGACCTTTTTGCTCCTGAGAAGTGCCACACTCTCCCGTTAAATGTACTGCAGCAGTGCTGAGAGGTGCAGGTACTCAGTACTTGTCCATTTAAAGCACTGACTTAATCTGACAAGTATTTGCAAATGTAGACAATTCATAATTGCAGAATGACTTGTGGTGTGTGCATGATGTCTGAAAGGATTTCACCATAAAAGCGGTAAACGTTTGATTAAAAAAAGAAAAAAAAAACACGCTATATGTATGATACTCCTACAGAAAAGTAACTAAGAATCCAATCGGTAACTGATCAGCAGGTCGGTTCCGCGAGCGATGAAAAAAGATTCCGAGGTGCAGTCATTATTAAAACAATGCACCATCAGATTTATTAAAATAATTAAAAGAACTGCAGTTATATATACAAGGGACCAATGTTTAGGCTCTGATGCGTGGGCGGTGCACATACAACTGCTGACAATTTGCACCTTGCTCAACTGCCAATTCAAGTAACTTCAAATCAGAAGTGACAGGTCTGACTGCAGCTTTGTTTCTTTATGGCAAGCAAAGATAAATACAGGGGTGTATTTCAGTTAGCAACAACAAATTCGCTGAGCAAAATGTATTTAGTAAACGGAAGTTTCAATGCAACAAAGTATTCGGCGAGAACACACCCACAACTCTCAACTGGGCACCAAGTATCCTTCCAAATTAATACAATCTTTTCTGTTCCAACGTGTCATATTAGGATAAGTAAGTGGAATCCCTTTCCCGGAAATGTCGCTACAAAAATATTTTCAGTTTGAAAAATACAGTAGAACAGACTGTACGAGACGTCCTCTGCACAAGGCAGAAAGGACATGCGAGTCACTGCTTTTCCTGATTTTAACACCCACAACACATGCTAGAGACGTCCAGTAGGACACTTGGCCCCTCTCTGATCAAAGACTGAAGCACAGAGTGCCCTTCAATTATTTTACTAGGGCAGTGACAGCTAGTCCTCAAATAATTTTCCCGCCCGTGCTCCTCACCTCGTCCATCGTGCGACGGGGGAGATGCAGCATGCCTAGGAGCAGCTTCAGTTTGACAGCCGAGGACAGTCTGTGGAAGCAGAGACGGATGTTGTCGATGACGGAGGCAGTAAGGAGGGAGGCGGTAAGGAGGGAGGCGATACTCGGAGGCGCCCATAGCTCGTCCACGGATCCCAATTTGTTGTGCAGACACAACCCGGTGTCACTCTCCCTCATCGATGCCATCTTGGAACAAGCATTTGCAATGCAATAGTTCTCGCATTTGCGTGAGTTTAAGCTGTTGGCATTGTAAATGACCATGCGTTTTATTAATCTGTTTTGAAAACACAAATAAAAGGCATTGTCATTTACAATACCAATAGCTCAAACTCTCGCAAATGCGAGACCTATTGCATTGCAAATGTTTTTTTTCTGCAGCTGAGTGATGAAATTTTCACAGCGCTATAACAGTATACCACACTGAAATAAGAAAGCCGCTGCAGGGCTCGCCTGCTCCGAGTGGAATCCCTTTCTGAAATAAATGCAGCATAGAAACATTAACCCTGGCGACACCTTGTAAGAGGGTGGCATGCGGAGAGAACGCTCTGATCGCATGCCCATCGCTCTGTTCCTGTCAGACACACGATGGCTTGGAGCCACGAGAGGCACTTAGGGAAAGGTCTGGTTGTATACGAAGGGCTGCTGCTGTAGGGTTGTTTTTTTTGCAGTTTTATATAGCGCAAACTCGACCCGAAGGTAATGGAGTGCTTTACAAGAACACCAATTACGTTACACAAAGACACATTCCTTTTTGTTAGGCACCAGGAGATTAGGTAGATTGCCCAGAGTCATAGGATATTGAGCCTACTAAAGGCTCCATCAACTTCATATTACGGGTTACTAAATGACTTGTAATGCAGCCTGTTCTCTTGGAGCTGTTACCTTACGATGAAGTCCAATAGAACAGTATTCGGAATGTGCGGAAGTGGCCGACTACATTAGCACATGTCGCCGGTGCTTAACGAAGGAACTTTTAACCACAGCGGGCAGCACCTCATCTGATAATTGTTAAGTAGTGAAATGTGTGACAGGGGTGTGTGGCAAAATTAATGGAGGGTTTGTGGCCATATTAAGGGAGGGTTTGTGGCAAATTAAATGAGCGCGGTGGCTCTACACGCATGATGTTGACATGCTAAGCTTTGACTCTTTGGGCTAGATGCAAATAAGTTCATACTGTTAATGATATGAATGTCACGGGTTCATATCCAAGCATGGCCATCCACCCTTTCATCCACTCAAGATCAACCCAAAAACAAGCGCACACGCCGCACGAGTGGTGCACACGCGCGATGAGTAGGCTGGTGAATGGGCAGGAAAGGAATTTTAAAAAGCGCGCATGCGATGGCAAAAGTAGGCTGGCGAGTGGTGTGCGATGCGGTGCGGGGCTGAAAGCTGGTGGATACGCACGTACACGCTCGCGTGAACGCAAGCACTAGGCCAGCCAGCAGCACTTTGAAAACTCACCTACAAAATGTCTCTCCAAGCAGCACATGCGCGCTGACTCAGCGAGACCTAAAAAGGGGCTCTGTTGGGTGTCACTCATTTGCACGTCAAGCTACCAACTATGCAACTGCTTGGCTGAAGATGCATGTAAGAAATGTGTGGTGTTGAAATGCATTGCTGTGGGTTGTAAGGGAAGATATTATGGTCGGTGACATCAGTGTTCTGGTTGGGATGTAGAGGGGTGTAGAAAGTGTGGGCGAACAGTTGGGAAGACACCATTGGAGAAGTCCCGGTTGGGTGAGGATGTATTTCTCCCCTAAGGAGATGGTGGAAGGTAACGCCCAGATCTGACGTAAGAGGAGCAGCTATTCTTGCGTTATCAGAAGCATGTAAGAAATTTTGGGAGCTGAGGAGTAAATTATCTATCAGTAATGAGGGGCTCCTTCTTAGAAGAGATAGAGTAATTACCCCTGAAAGTATAAGAGAACATGTAGTCAGCATTCTGCATGCGGGTCATCTAGGCACTGTGAAGTCAAAAAAGGGGTGAAGTCATAGCATTGGTGCGGAAAATGATGTTGTAAAATATGTGCAGACTAGCAGTTCTTATGCCAGTGCTGACAAGTCATTGACAGTCATCAGACCTCCATTGGGGGAGTGTAAGTGCCCTGAGAACCCTTGGGATGAACTTACAGTGGATGTACTGGGTCCCATTTTGGATTTATGGTGTGTTCCCAAATGATTGTGTTACTGGATAGGTATTCCAAATTGCCAGATTTTGAGGTGTGTGAGAAAACAGATGCATCTACATTAAATTATTTTCTAACTAAAATCTTTCTAAGAGAAAGAATTCCAAGAACTATATTAAGTGACAATGGTTCACAATTTGTGTCAGACAAATGGAAAGCATTCTTAACTAGGAAGGGTATAAAAGCAAACCATGTTATCAAAATGTAGAGTGAGAGAGTTGCACTCTCCCAGTATCAGTAGTTACACACAAAAGCAACTGGAATTAACAAAAAGATAGAACAAAGAATGAAATTGGGTGCTTCATAGGAGGAGATGTTCCACCTCAACCTCTTGGATATCCAGCGATATTGAATTAGATGCTTTACTCACTTAACGTGACATGCTTCATCATCAGCGCCTTTCCACACCCTGGTAGGATGATACTACCAGGGCGGACTCAACAAAATATGGAATGGGAGTTCTTAAATTAAATCTAACTGGATAAGCAGTGATCCAGAAGAAAGGTATATGGTTAAGAATAACTACAAGTATACCCAAAAAGTTTTCTTTATTTATACGGTACCTGGGGTATGGATGAAAAGGTTTGTTGTGTTTTTTTATTGAAAATAACCGTTCAATGAAACCCCTGAGTGTGTGCCGAACATGTTGTTTCGGCGAGCTCTAAGAGCCCAATCAGGTCTGGGGCCTTCGTAAAGGATTGTTATATGTATCACTGCCTTTCTATGTATGCACACCATGCACACTTGTGAGGCCTAAGGCTCTCACCTGTCTCAGTCCTCTATACTGAGGATTTTCTGCAAGAAAGATTTCGTAGGAAGAGGTTAGATGTGGACCTAACATGTTCTTTATTAAAAAAAACTACTCGACCCAATTTATAAAGACATATTTTCAAACCATAGTCCACACTTGTCACAATCTTGATTGAGAGGGGGGACCTCCCTTACATAGAAGTGATAGTGGTGCTACCATGGGACTTCAGTCTAAATACATATTGCCAATTCATTGTGGCAATTTATGCGAGTATTTAATACACTTAAAAAAAACATACATTTGTGACTGTTCGTATGTGATGCTCTATTTTCAATACTTTCCATGTGAAAAAACATGTTTGGCGACCAGACGTGCTGCAAGCAATTAATTCACACTCTGCATACCTTGTATTTTGGATTTCCAAGGGTCATGGGGTTCCTGAGAGTAGTGCTGTCTTTTAGTCACACTCTTGTCAAGCAAAAGAGGCTCATTAGGCATAAAAAGCAGGGGGATATGCATTTTACATGCTTATACGGGGTGTGACTTTTCAATTTATCTTAAATTTTTATTAGATTCAAATGCATTCAACGGGTTGTTCTTTTGAACACGCTCCCATCAGAGACCGTACATTGCGCCTTTCACCAATCATACCAAATCGGTGGTGCTGTAAAAATAACAGTTACAATTTCCGAAAATGCAGGGGATATATTATGCTGTGCTTTTGGTAAGCCTTATTGTGTAGATGTCCCGACAGGGTCGAGATCCATAGGTAAAGAATTATATGTGAATGTGGCATATTTTACACCTGCCATCTACCCCACACCTTTAAATCTGTACATTCAGATGCATTCAACATATCAGTTTATTCATGCTCAGCTCTTTTGAGTGATGGTAAAATTTGGCACTTGAGCAGAATGGGCAAATGCAACAAAGTTCTGTGGTGGAAACATGATGATGGTATGAGAGCAGACATGATGACTGGTTGTGGTACAATGTGGAAGGATTGGACCAAACCATATGTGAGAATGGAAGAAAAGAGGAGGTGTTATGTGTAGGTGAAGTGACATGGACCAGAGTGATCACATGTGATGAAGATATACAAGTTCCCTCTTGTTCAGGAGTGTCAACTCACATGGACAGGCCAGTTATGGTGCCCAATAAATATGATGAATTTGTTATGTAACCAATAATTCTGTATTTCGGTTAAAGAAGTGTGCATCTTATAAGTGACAATCCTGGCTGTTTAACGATATTGAATTACATAACTGTTTTGAATCTATTGTCTGTTGTTCTTATGAGCTATCTATGATTGTATTTATTACAATTTTACTATTCATCTTTATTGCAAATTCATTATTGCAAAAGAGGGAGATGTGTGGTGTTAAAATGCTTTGCATTGGGTTGCTAGGGATGGTTTTTTGGTGGGTGACATCACGGTGCTCTGGGTGTGATGTAGGGGGAGTAGAATGTGTGGGAGAACCATTGGGAAAACCGAGTTGGAGAAGTCCTGGTTGGGTGAGGATGTATTTCCTGCTCTACTTTCAATACAATAAACCCACCTGAGTATTCTGCTACACTAGCATTCTCTCATCTTTTCAAAATGTATCTACAGACTATCCAGATTAGTTGAAAATTTATAATCCTTCCGATGTAATAATGCCTTTTATCTGTGCCTTGATTTGTCAGTGCTGCATACTTATCCAGAGCTTTAGTGTTTATAAGTATCGAATGGATTGGAAATGGAAATCTGCCCTCATTTTGTAAATGGTATTCCGTTGTATAGGACTGCTATTCGCATTGCTAACTATGATGGTGGTTTTTATGGCAGGCTGGTAATTGCACCCTGTATTTCAGAGGTGATCATGTCCAAATTTCCACTTGTGCTATTGCGAGCATGTTAGTAATATCTTTGAATAGATATAGTATACCTTTATCATACTTTGTCCTCTTCTTCCACGCAACAATAACTAAACTTGAACAAAACAAACAAGACAGGTGCCCTTTTCTATCAATGATCCCAGGATCTAGCACAACCTCCTGGTATCCATCAGGACCGACGCACCGCTGCTCCAATTTAGGAAAGAGTTGAAGACTCATGCCTTTAAAAAACAGCACATCACAACGATGGTCTTGGACCATGCACATTCCTCCACTGCTATTTGCTGAGTTTCGTTTTCCTAAACTATACCTAGTTTATTATAGTGTTCAAAGCAGCAGGAAAGACTGTATGAAAATTTGAATTTAATAAAGGAATTTCATGCCAAAGTTTGTTTTCAACTTGAATGAAGGTCGCATAAAAATCTATCTTGATAGCAAAACAAAGGAATGTAAATGGCAGCTCATGAAACTGGCCCTGAGTCTCAGGAGACCCATTAGCCTAATGTTTTAATTATTTAGAAAACATTGAATCAAACTCTGTTAATTCAAGGCTTTCCTTTTTTTCCAAGATCACGTGCATTTTATCAGACAATATCTTTATCTACAACGCGGTCAATTGTGTTGAAAGACTCATTTAATTTCAAAACCTGAACTTGAAATTAAATCATTGTGGCTTCTATGAAGAATTATAATGAAGGAGTCCTTTGCCCCCCAAGCTTTGGCATGGACAAGTGTTTTGAATATTTCATCATCTATATTAATAAATTCTGATACGTGCCTCCACTCTCATAAGACTTCAGTGGATGACTTTTTCTAAACGAACTGTCAATCTAAACACAGTAAAATTAGAAAATGACCCTGGTCACTGTTCCGACCTTATAAATGCCTCCTTATGCCCGGAGAACACTACATTATAGATGAACGTTGCTCTATTATGGATCTCAAGAGAATGAAATAGCTTAAGAAAGACTGAAGTTAATGTTTAAATAATGTAATATAGATAATGATGTTTTAAAAAAAAAATGCCTTGTGGCTCGTTTGGTTGCGAGTGGCATGGGTGCACAATATATTATTTTGTAAAAGTTTATGAACGGGAGAATTGCAGCCTGAATTTTTCTAATTTCGATAATAATGCCAAGATGCATCAAACTACTCTAGTTAATATCGCTCTATAAGAAAAGGTGACCGCAGCTCTTGAAGCCCTGCGTGTTGCTCGGGGCAGAATAAACCAATAATTCTCCCTTTCATAGAAAAACTCCAGTCCGGTAATAGGAGAACAAACCCAATTCAGTCAAGGGAAACCAAGGATCAGGGTTGTATAGGACCGGTCCTAATGAACTAACTCTGAATCTCATTTGGATCACTGAGGAAGTAAGAGGAATGTGGCAATGGCATTATCACACATTTTCTAATCATTGAGTATGAATAATGTTGTAAGACTGTGCTTTCTGACAGAGGATCTGGCGAGGGGCTACTCCTTCACAAAAGTGATGGGTATCACATCAGCCTTATAACGTATAGAATTAGAGATGGGTAACAGTGAATTAGGTGGATTTTTTTCAACGAGGGGATCTGAGAGACATGAAATAGACAAGATGTCAGTCAGAACCATGGGGTGAAACATCCCCATAATTTACTTTTTACCCATCTATAATTTTATGTTATGTATGGCCTCCTCCAAATCATCTGCCCCTGCTGTCAAGTGCTGAGCAGGGTCAGAGTAGTAATGAGGGAGCCATACATATCATTGTCTCTCCTCCCTGTCCCACAGTATAAAATAATACCAGACCTCCTGTCACTTGCCCCACTGCTCTCTATGCCTTGCCTTGCCTTGCCTTGCCTTGCCCCCAAGAGCTGTGCTCCCTGCATTCCAGTGCTGCTTTGAAGGGCTCTCTCAGAGCCAAGCCAGGGCATCCTGGAACTCCTTTATGACTGTAGCAACACTGAGTTATGAGATCTGTAACGTACTGTTGCTACCTCAAAGCACTGAATTATTATTACATTTAGAATGTGACATTTGCTGCAATGGCCGTGCATGACAAATGCATTATATCGTGATCCACTTGTAATTGGGCAGATGGGATTTCTGTTATGTGTCGATACTAGGTTCTTGAACAGGGGCTGTGTTTGTGTACAAGACCTCATCCCCCATCTGATCGGTGGCATCTCTAGGCTTGAACCCTTGGAGTTTGTATGGGTTTTGCTGCCTAATCATTGTATTTCATCCAGAGTGGAACCTCATCACAAATAAAGTAGCTTTGTGATGTTACTTGTCCACATGGCCACAATTCAGCAAAGACAACAAAACCAGGTGATCTTGAATTTCTTTTTTTTCCGCCACAGGCGCTGCGACTAGTTTCTATTATGAGGAAAGACATATCAATACAAAGGCTAATGGAACAAGCATGTTTGTGGTTAAGCTGTGGTAGCCCGTGTTGATGAATTAACACATGCACTTTGCTTGTCTTCTGTTTCCACTCCAACCACCCAGCCCATTTATAACCGACAGAGTTTTTGTGTCATACATATTAAAAAGATAGTGATTGGCATAGGCCCCATTGATTTTTTTTTTATGATCACGACTACCTCTTGAGACGGTCATAAATAGACACATTTATGTCAAATAGATGTCTGTATTGGCTCCAAATCAAAATTGACATAACTCAGTGCTAAATTTGAAAAACAATAAGTGCCAGAGTTCTCGTCAGGAGGCCATAGCAACTTGCACCACCCATTGCCCCTGCCAGCGCTGCCAACGACAGCACCTACACAACTACTAACCATCACACTCCTACAATTGTGAAAATTCTGATTATTTCAAGCCTGCAAAGCTATAAGAATATCTTGAGTGCAACTATATTGTATTAAAAAAGAATTGTTGTTCTGTTCCCCTCTAAATTGCACAAACAGTGGCACTTGTGGAAGACTGTCATAAGTGCCAGTGTGGTCAATTAGGTGCCTATCGCCACCTCAGCTCGTCGTTAAAAATCTGGGGTGTTAAATTAGATCAGACCCTATCCACGAAGGATCATATCTCCACTTCCTGTGGGCCATGCTTTGCAACCATGCAGCTACTGAGGAAAGCCTTCACTTGGTTACCATCATCTGCAAGGCAGACTCGGGTCAGTCCCTAGTCATAAGCTGCCTTGACTATGCCAGTGCTTTGCTGATGCCTGCGAATTATATCTTATTGGCCAAACTCCAGGTGGTGTAAAACACGGCTGCACACCTGGTCTGTAACTGCCCAGCAGGCCTCCCAATGGTTCCGATACTGAGGGGCAGATTTACAAGCCCCTTGCATCACCTTTGCACATTCATTGCATCACTTTTGTGATGCAACGGTAGCGTAAAAGTTGCGGCCCATTTACAACGTGATGCATATAGGGAGATGTGTCACGTTGTGAAGCCCTGCGCCACATTAAACCTGCGTCAGGTTTAATGTATGCAGGGTGGGCGTTCCGTCGCAGGAAGCCCAGTAAAAGTGATGCAATGAAATCTACAAGATTTCACTTAGTCACTTTTACGTCCATGCTGCGTCAGAACCCTGCGCCTGCTTGAAGCAGGCGTAAGGAGTGACGCAGCATGTTAGGCATAGGGCGCCCCTGGGCATTGTTGGAGTTGCGTCATGCTTGCGACACGACTCAAGCAATGCATGACTTTTCCGTCAACAGATGGTCAGAATTTCTAAAGCATCCGTCAATCCTTGCGCCATGGTGCGCCGTATTGTAAATACGGCACATCCATGGTGACGCAAGGATTTGGCAAGTTGGCGCAGGGAAAGTGACGCATCTCTACAGATGCGTCACTTTCTTGTAAATCTACCCCTGAGAGTTTTACGCTGGCTTCCGGTTAGGAAACACAATGTTTTCAAGATCTGCTGCCTCACTCATAAGGCTCTGATGGGCGGAGCCCCCGCCTACCGAAAGGGCAAACTGCGTTATTACCGTCCTGCAAGAACACTTAGATCAAGCAAAAAGGTGCTCCTGACCATTCCCTGCATTCATATTTCCAGATATGGTGGCAGAGCTTTTTCCATTATCGCCCCGTCTAACTGGAAACAAAATCTGTACCATCTCCGTTGCTGCTCTGACTTTACCAATTATAAAAAACTTTGGAGACCTCGCAATTTTAGGTTGATTTTCTGCATTGGTGTAGCTCCTAGATATACCTTCGGGTATGATTTGTGTACTATAACAAGTGGAAATAACATAACAGCAAAATAACATATTGCTGAGCACTGGAATCCACTGGCTCAAATTAAGCACTGATATAACTTCTCGAAGGTTGCTATCTTCAAATGTCTCAGATGTTTACTTAGCAAACATTTTAAGTAATAATGGCTTATGTTACACTATCAAGAACTGCAATAGTTAGGGCACAAGTAGTCAAGCAAATGTCAGTCAATAGTTCCCAAATAACTACGTAGAGAATCATTACATATCAGTTATTACATCTGGGATATTTATAACGGGAGACTTTTTACATCGAGAGTATTTTACTTCACATCAGTAAAGGTAATCGTATTTTTTCAATAATATTTATTTATTTACAAATACTTGCAGGATCAATGGAATAAAGCGACAAGGGAGGTACAAATTGTGAGGCATAATTCACACACGAATATTAATAAAAATGTGACATTAAATAATCCATGAGTCCACTACCGGCACAATTAAACAGAAATATGTTGTTGCTAAAACAGATGAAAAGCAAGAAGAAATTAATTCTTGGGGGGAAACATTTTCATAAGTTGAGCCAATCTGCAGCATGAATTTTGAAAAAGTATTGGCACATAATAATAACAATAATTCAAGTGGTCCTGCTCGTTCCTACTCCTTAGTTATGCATTAACCCAAGACCCCCATAAACCACCCTCCACAGTGCAACAAATACATTATTATTTCTCGGTTAAAGAGTAAAATGTCAGGGATTGGAATAGGTTTTTAGGTTTGGACGTGGCCAGGTTGGGCGACATGACTCACACCACAAGGTTAATGGAAGGTAGAAGATGGACCTGTATAAAAGAAGCAATTTGGGAAGAAGTTGTGGGAGAAATGTGGTACATGCCGGGAAGGGATGGGACAGAACATAGTAGTTATGGGTGGGCCTTGGACAGTCAACAATGGGCAACACACTCATTAATTTCAAAATTTCAATAGCAGCAAGGCAGAGACAGAAATACAGGAAGGTCAAGTATTTAAATGAATTGGAGACCGTAGGCAAGAAAGGAACACCTTAACAGATACAACAGTCAATTAGAATAGACATTAGCTTACCACCACTTGTCCTAGCAGTAGCTACACCCCCCTATACCCCCAGCAAAGACTGATTCTAGACCTTGCTCTAGTTTAGGTGTGGGCATGGGTAGAAACTAGACAAAACGAAAGGCACTTACTTAGTGATAATATCACCACCACCAATCACAGATGTTCACAAATTACAAAACAACACCAAATTAATACAAAATTATCACAAGCCAAAGTATCAGCTTGAAAGTGTTATTTCTAAAGATTAAGGGGCATATTATCAAAGCAGGCGATAAAATGATCGCCGCTTTAGCGGCAGAAAACTGCCGCTAAAATGGCGATAATGGGCTTGATAATATGCTCTATGGAATTCCAATTGAAGCCCATGTTAGATGTGAAGGACATCTAACCTGAGCTTCAATTGGAATTCCTGTCTTGATAATATGCCCCATAATAATATAATAATGGGGAAATTGCTAGGAAAGGAAAATAATTATTAAAGGAAGAGGAAGGGAATGGAGAGAGCCCAGAAATGCAAAAGGGTTAAGGGAGAGGTAAAAATAAAGAAGACAGAGCAAAGAAAGGAAAAACAAGTGAGGTAACAGGAAGTAGGCTGTAAAAACAGGAGGAAATATCAAAGGAAACATTAGGAGGTGTAAGGGGTTAAAAAACTATAGTTCTCTATCCTAATTGTCTTTTGTTACTATTGTCACAATAAAGCTATGTGCACTTCAGAAATCTGACTTGCATTGCACTTCACTGAAATGGAGACTGCACAGCAATGGAAGAGTTAAAGGAGACTCACCACCTTTTTAATCTGATTCTCCTCATTTTCTGCCTATCCCTACGCAGGACTGCAAAATCCAGGCAGTGTGACACAATTGGCGTCTACTTCCTTTCCTTCATTCTAGAGAGTCTACATAAGATGCCCTACTAATCTCTCTGGACCACAAGACCTCCACAGTTACAAACTCTAAGAAACCACAACACATTTTGTTTTGCTAGATAGATAGATAGATAGATAGATAGATAGATAGATAGATAGATAGATAGATAGATAGATAGATAGATAGATAGATAGATAGATAGATAGATAGATAGATAGATAGATAGATAGATAGATAGATAGATAGATAGATAGATAGATTGATAGACGGATGGGCGGGCGGACGGGCGGGCGGGCGGGCGGACAGACGGACGGACGGACGGACGGACGGACAGACAGACAGACAGACAGACAGACAGACAGACAGACAGACAGACAGACAGACAGACAGATAGATAGATAGATAGATAGATAGATAGATAGATAGATAGATAGATAGATAGATAGAAAGACAGATAGGTTATACTAGTTCATTCATATGTAAGAGGCAATTGTGTAATTGGGCCTAAGCATTGTTTTCCTTACGCGAATTAACAATTATCTTGACTAATCTTATATGCAGAATATAGACATCAAATAGGTTTTAGCACTTTAGAAAATGAAAACAATATTGTCTACAGCAGCACATTTTTTAAACTTACATCCTAATTTTTCGATCGTCAAACGTTCGCGACATACATACCTAGCTTTAACTGACATGGGGGGGGGGGTGATTATTTAATGTAATAGCAGACAGGTTTTCAAAATGCTGTGAATTACCAAAAGAACATAATCTTTACAATGTTTTCCTTTCCTCTCCAACCGCATTTGTTTGTGAATGACACAACCTTGACCACAGGCTTCAATATGTCTTTACCCGACTGTGACCAAGATATAGGGGCTGATAACAACTTTGGCTGTGCTGCGCCGACTTTGCACGAGCAAAGCACTGCCAAAGCCGTGCATGGTTCACCGGCCAGATTACGAGTTCAACTCATGTTTGGCGGGCTTTTCTTTTGCCGTTCCCATGGCGGTGCCCTGAAATTGGGCACTGCAATGGGAATGCAAAAGCAGTTCCAGCACCGCATAGACTGTGAAGTCCATTCCGTGCTGGAACGTGGGGTGCATGCAAACTGGGGGGCACATGTTGTGCTCCCCTGATTGCAACCCCATGAAGGTGGGGGTACAGCGCCCCCTTCTGTTTCCCCTTTACTAGTCTTTTCATGGCTGGTTCACTACCATGAAAAGGCTGGCTGTGGGAAACTCAAAATATGCTCGGCGGACTGCTGTAGTCCCGCTTTGCAGATTAGATACCACTGCCCACTGCGCCACCCAGCAGTTCCCTGGCGCAGCTAGTGTAGCAGTGGTGGTCTGAATGACTGCATCAGAATACAGCGGCCGCAGGACTGCCACCACTGGCAAAGACCTCGTAATCAGCCCCATAGATCTGCCCATAAAATACTTGGGTGCCGATTACGATCCTGTAAAAAATTTCCCCGTACGACTCGTATCCGGTCTTTTTACCGTACGAATCGTACAAGTGCCGTACAAACTGCCAACTACGATTAGCATGGGAAAAAGTCCATACGAATCGCATTGGGAATAATTCCCCACACGTCCTCGGGTCGGAAAATGTGCCCGACACGTCCCCGGACGAATTACCGTACAAATGTGAAAAGTGAAGTCCGACCGCGGAAGTACGATCCATCCCGTGCGTCCGATGTTACAACCGGATGTAAAAAGCACCGTCCGCACCGAACTCCCATAGCAACCATAGAGACATGTGCCCGCATACGCGCCCAACACTCCCCCCAGCCCCCGTATGTACGAGTCGAACCCCCACCCGTGTATGTACACCCATGTACATACGAGTTGAACCCCCACCCGTGTATGTACAGCCGTGTACATACGAGTCGAACCCCCACCCGTGTATGTACACCCGTGTATGTACGAGACATACCCCCACCCGTGAATGTACACCCGTGTATGTACACCTGTGTATGTACACCCGTGTATGTACACCCGTGTATGTACGAGACGTACACCCACCCGTGCATGTACACCCGTGTATGTACACCCGTGTATGTACACCCGTGTATGTACGAGACGTACCCTCACCCGTGAATGTACACCCCCGTATGTACGGCCTGTACCCCCACCCGCATATGTATGGAGCGTACCCCCACCCCAACTGTGTATGTATGGCCCGTACCCTAACCTGCGTATGTATGGAGCGTACCCCCACCCCAACCGTGTATGTACGGCCCGTACCCTCACCCACGTATGTATGGAGCGTACCCCCACCCCAACCGTGTATGTACGCCCGTACCCTCACCCGCGTATGTATGGAGCGTACCCCCACCCCAACCGTGCATGTACGGCCCGTACCCTCACCCGCGTATGTATGGAGCGTACCCCCACCCCAACCGTGTATGTACGGCCCGTACCCTCACCCGCGTATGTATGGAGCGTATCCCCACCCCAACCGTGTATGTACGGCCTGTACCCTCACCCGCGTATGTATGGAGCGTACCCCCACCCCAACGTGCATGTACGGCCCGTACCCTCACCCGCGTATGTATGGAGCGTACCCCCACCCCAACCGTGTATGTACAGCCCGTACCCTCACCCGCGTATGTATGGAGCGTACCCCCACCCCAACCATGTATGTATGGCCCGTACCCTCACCCGTGTATGTATGGAGCGTACCCCCACCCCAACCATGCATGTACGACCCATACCCTCACCCGCGTATGTATGGAGCGTACCCCAACCCCAACCGTGTATGTACGGCCCGTACCCTCACCCGCGTATGTATGGAGCGTACACCCACCCCAACTGTGTATGTACGGCCCGTACCCTCACCCGCGTATGTATGGAGCGTACCCCCACCCCAACCGTGCATGTACGGCCCGTACCCTCACCCGCGTATGTATGGAGCGTACCCCCACCCCAACCGTGTATGTACAGCCCGTACCCTCACCCGCTTATGTATGGAGCGTAACCCCACCCCAATCGTGTATGTACGGCCTGTACCCTCACCTGCGTATGTATGGAGCGTACCCCCACCCCAACCGTGCATGTACGGCCTGTACCCTCACCCGCGTATGTATGGAGCGTACCCCAACCCCAACCGTGCATGTACGGCCCGTACCCTCACCCGCGTATGTATGGAGTGTACCCCCACCCCAACCGTGTATGTACGGCCCATACCCTCACCCGCGTATGTATGGAGCGTACCCCCACCCCAACCGTGAATGTACGGCCCGTACCCTCACCCGTGTATGTATGGAGCATACCCCCACCCCAACCGTGTATGTACGGCCCGTACCCTCACCCGCGTATGTATGGAGCGTACCCCCACCCCAACCGTGTATGTACGGCTCGTACCCTCACCCGCGTATGTATGGAGCATACCCCCACCCCAACTGTGTATGTACGGCTCGTACCCTCACCCGCGTATGTATGGAGCGTACCCCCACCCCAACAGTCTAAGTACGGAGCGCACCCCAGGCCCCAACACCCGCACCTTCACCCAACATCGTGCATGTACGAGTCGTACCAAGCCAGAGACAAGGACAGCACTGTACAACCAAATGGCCCATGTCCACACCGTACACATGCTAAAAACACACGTACACAACCAGGACAAAGCAAAACAACACAAGAAGACTCTATTCGAATCGCACAAAGCCACAAAACATGTCCAACAATCACAAATACAACACATTCACTGACCTGCAACTGCCAAACTCCCAAACAGAGGCCCAAAACACAACCACTCCTTATAACACACCCACCCAAAGTTCAAACACAGCCACACCCACCAATGGACCAATAAAAAGGGCCCACAGACACAAACCATGAGCCTTTGCAACAGACTCACTGCTGCCAGACCCCACAGACAACCCACAGCACCATACTTGAACCTTTACTACACCTTACACTTGCACACCTTCACACAACCACCTTCACAAACACCCCCTCATCACATTCACACACACACCTGCACAACCACACCCACACACCCACAACCATCCACACCCACACCCCCACAACCATCCACACCCACACCCCTCACCATGCCCACTAACACGAATCCAAAGTTCACTAGCCAAGAGTTGGAGGTCCTTGTCGACGAAATCCTCAGAGTCGAGCCACACCTCTTTGGAACATTGGTCAGACAGACCAGCATTTCCGAAAAAACAGCCATGTGGCAGACGATTGTCGATGCTGTGAATGCTGTTGCGTCCACCAGAAGGACCAGGCATGAATGCCAAGCCAGGTGGTACGATCTGCGGAGGAGGGTCCGAGCCAAAATGACCGACGACCACAACCAGGCCAACATCACTGGAGGAGGGCCGCACCGCAGACGCGTACAATACCATCCCTGGGAGGAGTGGGTGATGGCCATACTGCCGGTGGTGGCAGTGGACGGAGTAGAAGGACTCCGAGAGCCTGGTGAGTACACAAACAACTCACCTCACATGGGGGAACATCATCCACAACCAAACTCACAATCATGCACGCAACCACCCCAAGCTATCGCATGACTCATCCACACTCCATAAACACGCACATGCCACTAGCGCCACCATGCCCCATGCACCCAGCTGGACAATCCCAAGTCACAGGCCACAAAAAACACCAACACAAGACACGATAACCCGGATGGCGGGAGTGTAGGCCTCAAAAATCACATAGTGCAACTCAGAAGCAGACAACAATGCCCTCTGCCCATATGGCCTAGGTCACAGCCAGACAAACAGTGTGTCCCCACACAGGAATGACTTGCCAGCAAGTGGCGGACGCCTTGCATTAAGACATGGGGGTGAAGGCACTTTTTGCACATGACAGCAGCTAATGAACAGCCAACACTGTGAAAGAGTGGCAGCACACACCACCACAGCAGCAGCGCTGACACAGACACTACACCCAATGGGTGCCTGGAGATCAGAAACAAACTCACATGAACAAGCCAAGGGCCATTCAAAGATCTGCAAAAAGTGTGTGCCTAGGAAGCTGGGCTGAGGTGACAGAGGGTGACACACAGAGGGAGGGAGAGGGGGCGAGAGAGGGAGGGATACACAGGGAGACGGACAGAGGGAGGAGGCTGACACAGGGAGGGAGGGAGAGGGGGACAGAGAGGGAGTGAGAAAGGGAGACACAGGGAGACCAATTCTGCCTTGGGTGGTGTGGGAATGTCTGCTCGTCAGCAGGTGGACTGCGTGCATGCAGACAAGGGTGGCCAGTGCCTGAATCCCCCTCTCTTCTCCATGGCAAAACACTGGGCCATGTCTCAACCTGTGCACGAGCACAACGCCAGCTACCTGCATTATATAAGTGTGTGGAACAACTCCATGTGCCCACGTACAGTGCAACACGGAAGGCGCCAATGCATGGCTCGCCACACCTGCTCACTCCACTGCTGACTGCAGTCACAAATGACGCAGCAAGTAAGACTGTGTCACACATAGGTAAAGTCTCAAAAGCTGTGGCCAAGGGACATACCCATGCACAAGTGCACTGTGAGTGGAATGCAAGACATATCCAAATATCCAGAGGAAATGTGCCAACTTTGAAACGAATGAAACATGAATGTTGCATGGAACAAAAATAACATTGTCTCTCTCACACACAGGTCAACGTCGTGGATCACCCCCCAACACTGGGGGGGAAGACTCACAGGACCCAGCTCTGCGGGATGACGATCCCACCGGCAGCGACGACTCTCACCACTCTGTGGACGACCCCGACCAACCTGGCCCCTCTGGTGTCCAACCACCTGCAGCACCTGCGTCAGGTACAACTGGGCCAACCACCACCCCCACTCCTGCCACATCCCAGGAGACACCCAGGATCCCTGCCCCAACACCGCAACGCAGCCAGGCTGACCAGGAGGGACACGGTGTACCGGGCACCCAGGAGGAGGCAGGCGACAACACTAATGCCACCCCTCAGGGGTCCCGGAGACCTGATGTGCCCACAAGGGCAGGCCAGGTGCAAGTGGGCAGGGGTGGTGGAAGTGGAGGACGGCGGAGGCGCGAGCCTGACCAGTTGGCTGCGGAACCGGTATATTCCCATGTCAGAAACATCCTGGACACATACCGGCAGGACACCACGGGCATGAGCCAGGTTGTGTCCACCCTCAACGAGATGAAGGGGACCCTCGAGAAGATCAAGACCCAGCAGGCCCAGCAACATGCGGAGCAACATGCCTGTCTACTGCGACACCAAGGGTGGATGGAGGACAGACAGGCTGAGCTTGTGACGGTGTTCAGGGGAATTCACCGTACACTCCATCGGATAGCCAACAACATGGGCAACCCTCCCTGTGCCACCAGGCCAAGAACATCACCACCCACAGGGAGGGATCAGGAGGAGGAGGAGACATCCGACGGAGCACCCCAAACATCGTCACGGCCTGCTTCTGAGGGTTCCATGCAGGAGGGCGGGTCGTCCACGGAAAAGACCGTGAGGGTCGGCGCTACAGCACCATCTCCCAGGACACCTGGCCTGGCACCTGGCCCACTGGACCAACAGCAGCACATCAGCAAAAGACATTCTCTGCCACATGGACTTGCTGGTCACTGTCTGACCAATGTTGACAAAGACTGTGGCATGGACTCTGAAGATTTCCAATGGCAAGGACACCAACTCCCCCACTGAACTTTGGATTCCACACACCCGGAAAGCCCCTCTTGTCATACCCCCCCCAACACGTACCCCAACACAAATGAAAAGTTACACAATAAAGAGATGATGCCTACATTTTGCATTATTACCTTAAATGTGCGTTGTAAAGTCTAACCATGCCTGAGTTCTCATATGACTTCAACCATCCATACCCTGGGGCCTGAGTCTGGCACAGGACACACATGGGTCACAATGTATTAGGCAAGACAGATATGGAGCACCATACACACCCGTGATGGGCCCAACCAGCTGAGGGGGTGGCCGCACAACCGTGCCGACAGACATATTGAGTACAACGACAGTCATGTGCAGAGGTCAGGGATCATGTGGAGTGTCCTGGGGGGCACCCAGGTATGTGTAGACAGGTGGCAGAACCATGTCCTGCAAGCTTGAGTCAGGTGGATGCAGAGAATGTTGGCCTGGCCAACGTTGGATGCATGGGGATGGCACATGTCACAATACCCACACAGTCATGGACATCATGCACAATACAGAGTCTAATCCCACACAAACAGCTTGCATCTTGCTACTCTACACATAGACACATAGCCACTATCATGGAAAACCATGCCAGACATGCCGTATGCACCGTGGCAACACACCAGCATTGACTGAGAAGAGGCACCTTGGAGGCATAGGGACACCTTTATTAGTCATGTATTCCTGAATGCAGAGGCAACTCGGAGTACGCATACACAGGTCATATGGAGTAACATGTGGATCCAACACTGGCACCCCCCTTCTGCAGCACAAATGCGTGATAGCCATGGAACTGGCACATAAGTGTCGGGTAACAGCTAAACACCCCCTGTTGCTCACGGAGAGGCTGCCATACACCATTGATCCTCTGATGTGGAAGTCCCACACCATGTCAAGCCAATGCAAACCGTATGTGTCCGAGGCCAGTGTTACACACATTGATGCCATCATCACAATCCACCATCCCATCACAGATGACTGTCAACAAGTCTGACCATCTATTCAGGTGTATCCAGCTACATGTAATGTGTCCCATGGTGATGCGACATGTCTGCAGAGGAACCAAACATCGACAGGGGCAGTGTGCACACATCGTAAACAACTGCCACACCCAATACACCCCTGATGCATCCCTTACCCTAAGGAGACTTCCAAACTTGTCCGTGCGTGTAACGCTGAGTCAGCACACGATGACGTGTCCATGAGGAATAGCAGTGCCACAACAATGCAACCAGCAGACGGCATGCACAAGTACCTGGGGATGAGAGACACACAAGAAGTCAGCCACAAAAAGCACAGCCACTTGCATGTGCATGTACTCGACACATGTAAGGATGACAACATGCTAGGTCACAATTATGACTGTGGAAATACACTCATCACTGCCACCATCACTCGAGTGACACATCCACACACACCTCTGACTCACGTGGCATACATGCAGATGGACACACACATGGCAACACATGCCACACGGGGACCAATGCGTGCACACTCAGACACTGGTACTCACCACTAAGCAAAGAAGTCGCGTATGAGCCGACTCCAAATGTCCTCTTGCGGAACCACATCCTCCACATCACTAGCCCCATTGCCAAGCCCTTCGTCCTCCACGGGTGGATGGTCCTGATCATCTTGATCCAGGATGAGTGGCACAGCTTTCTCAACTGCCATGTTGTGCAGCATGCAGCAGACCATGAAGATTTTGCAGACCTTCGCCGGGGCATATGGGAGGGCGCCGCCGGTCTTGTGTAGGCACCTGAATTGTCTCTTCAGGAGGCCAAATGTCCTCTCTATCACTCGCCTTGTCCGGCCATTGGCGGTGTTGTAGCGGAGCTGGGCCGGCGTGCTGGGGTTGCGGAGAGGTGTGATCAGCCATGGCATGTTGGGATAGCCAGCGTCCCCTACATGGAAACCACATGGACATAAGTAGGACAGGAGAAGCGGTCGTGCTGGAAGTCTACGCAAAATACAGGACAGACAGAGTGTACCCACCAACAACACATGCTCGTTCGTTGCGCAGCTGCGTCATCATTTCAGGCACCCTGCTACACCTCATGATGTAGGCATCGTGTGCTGATCCTGGAAAACGAGCACAGACATGTGAAATCACCATGTTGGACAGACACACCACAAGGGCATTGATGGAGTGGTAGTGTTTGCGATTCCTGTACGCTACCTCCTGTGCCTGTGGTGGTACCAAAGCCACATATGTCCCATCCATGGACCCAATGACATGGGGCATCCCTCCCAGGGCATAGAATCCACGCTTGACCCCAGTCAACTGTTCAGGAGTTGGGAAATGGATGAACTCATCCAGGTGAAGCAACATGGCCTCTAAGAAATCATGCAGCACACGGCTGAACATGCTCTGGGACATGCCACCAACCTGAGCTATGGTATATTGAAAGGTACCCGTGGCAAGAAAATGTAGGGCTGCCATTACCTTCAGCTTGGGTGTCAGTGCCGTAGGATACCTGTGCAGCGGTTGCAGGTGTGGTGCCAGCCTTGCCGTCAACTCCTCAATCAACGGTTGTGGGAAGCTGTGGCAGCGTATACAGTCATTCTCCCGCATGTCAGCCAAGTCCGGAATTGGTCGGGGAAGAGGCGGCGCTCTGCAGTAATTTGGAAGTGACAAGGAAGAGTGAGTGCACTACAACAACAATTTATATGTACTGAGCACATGTTAATCTGTCAATACACGTATGCTACATAGGGAGTCAGGTATGTGCTACATGCCCTGGACAAGTATGGCTGCCAGGTGACACTCCTACCAAGACCCAGCTACACACGGAGATTGTGAACCTCCACATCCCATGGCATGGGACTAGCTGTGTCCCAATGTAAGTTAACAGCCAGACGCAACACAGGAGTGACATACATCAACACATCAGCAGAAGTAGGATGTCGATTGCAGAGACAGGTAGCGGAACTCTAGAGCTACAGGTCACATGACATTACACTAGGACAGCCCACACACCTTGCCATTAAGGTGTACATGTCATGACTCACCACACATACATTGAGAGGATGCAGACAGGTCCTTGTTACGCTACTCTGTGTCCCATGCATACATACATACCTTACATCCGATACCTCTTGTGGCCTGGTGTGCGTAACAGTGTGCCATGGCCATCTACACACAGACACATGTTGGTTGCTGCAACAGCAGATGCTTTTGAGGGAACACCAACATCAAGCTAATGGGAACACACCACACATACATGACATAGACACATCGTGCACCGTGGGTAGTCACATGTCTGGTGTGGTAACCCCTGTAGCGGGCATCAGGGGACACTTGCGTGTGTTGTTGACTGTGCCATCCCAGTGAAGCCCATCCCAAGTGTGCAGTACGACATGCACACATGTCAAAGGAGTTAAGGGCATGTCTGGCACATATTGCACCGTCACACATAACATCTGTACACATCTCATCATACATCTATTGCCTTCATAACTCAGGAGTAATGTGCCACATCACAGCCTTTCACACCTGTGCCCCACACATGTAGTACTGCCCAGACAATGCCTTGATGTCCATCCATGGACAAGTATGTCAGCTCTATTCCTTCCTGTGTGCTGCCTGTCACCACTGTGATGTGTGAAAGGC
Organism: Triturus cristatus; assembly: GCF_964204655.1. Classification (NCBI taxonomy): domain Eukaryota; kingdom Metazoa; phylum Chordata; class Amphibia; order Caudata; family Salamandridae; genus Triturus; species Triturus cristatus. The sequence continues at coordinate 204,773,725 of NC_140592.1, read as the reverse complement.
ACCGTACATTCGCTCTGAGGGCCTGTGTATGTTCCCTATCACTATGGGAGTGCTGCCGTAGGCCTACCCATAGTGATAGTGAGCGTACAGGCGTGTGTACGGTCCGTATCACTATGGGTACACATACGCGAGCACACCCATAGTGATAGTGAGCATACGTGCGTGTGTACGGTCCGTATCACTATGGGTACGCATACGCGAGCGCACCCATAGTGATAGTGAGCGTACGCGCGTGTGTACGGTCCGTATCACTATGGGTACGCATACGCGAGCACACCCACAGTGATAGTGAGCGTACGCACGTGTGTACGGTCCGTATCACTATGGGTACGCATACGTGAGCACACCCATAGTGATACGGACCGTACACACGCGCGTACGCTCACTATCACTATGGGTGTGCTCGCGTATGCGTACCCATAGTGATACGGACCATACACACGCCTGTACGGGCCGTTGCTCTGCATTTGGGGTGCCCTAGGGCCCCGGAACGCACCGTACCTGTGTGTGAATCGCCAAATTACATAGGGGACACATGAGGGACAGGTATAAAGGGCCTACATGCATGCTGGTTGTCATGGAGACCAAGTTTAAAGTATGATTTTTTTTCTGCAGGTGCACAGCAAAAGTCAGTTTGAATGAATCTACTTTGTTGCAAAGTGGTTGTGGAGTTGACATCATGCTCAACAAAAAAAACAATATGAACCCACTGACTGTGCTAGGTTTAAAGGGATTGGAGGAAACATAGGATGCCAATGTGAGTGACCAATCACTCTGTACTCCTGTGCATGAAACAGGCCAGCAAGGCAGATATAAGGCAGCCAGGTCCCATGAGAGAGCACTTGCCTGCACATCTTTGGATTCTACGACCCAGCTGCTGCTCGTGATTCCCTGGAACCATGTCAAGGTCTGTGGATAGGGCCCAGCCTTTCACCCTGGAGGGGAACCTGGCATTGCTGGATGTGATCCTCCCACAGTACCCCCTGCTGTATGGGCGACCAGGGTATCAGGTGAGTGCAGAGTCCACTAGCACAGACTGTGTCCCTTTTTTGTGACTGTGACTTCTAGCATTCTGTCCAGGTGTGACACACATGCAATGTACTGTAGGGGGGGTCCCGGGGGGGAATGCCTGATGTCTCCCAGCCAGAGCATGCTGTGGTGCATGTCTGCCGTCCTCACTTGCATTGAGTTTACTGTGACAATCACTGCATGGTGCATGCCACATTCTGCCTGTCTTATCCTCCTGGGAATGTTGGCTCTACAGTCCTCATGTGATTATGTGGTCAGCCCAGTGTGACAGGTGACTGTACCCACAGATATGTGTTTGTTCGGTGTACCTGTGCTGAGAGTGTCCACATGATGTGTTCGTACCCTGGACATCGGTGTGTGTGTAAGTCCCCTGTCATGTGGGTGGGTGCATATGTGGAGTGTAGCACCCAAACTGCATGAGGGATGGATATACCCTGCCCATCTGATGTGAGCTGGGAGCAGTGCTGTGTGTCTGACGTGCAGAGCCAGCCCCACACCTGTGAGCCCCCCCAGTCTAGTGGCACATGTGCAGAGTGAGGTTTGTAGCTGCATTTGGCAATGGCAGGTGAATGTCCTGTGCCTGTGTGTGTCTGTGTACTCTGCTGAGGTAGCGTCAGTGGCCTGTGGCATCTGACTGCTTTGAGGTGCTGCACATAATCCTGGTGTAGCTTGTGATGCACAGTGTGAGCCTGGATCATTGATTGTGTCGTTGCCCTCATTCCACCTGTGTACTTTCAATGGCACGTACTGCTTTTGCCCTTCCCCAGTGGATAATGTCCCTATGACAAAGGTGCAATGCGTTGGCTGCATACTATGCCTTGTTGTAACCAGCAAATTTGTTCTAAAATGTGTCTCTGTGACATGTGCCAGGTGTATTGATGTAGTGTCACTTGTTCATCCTCACAGGTAGGCGCCTCTGCCAAGAAGCAGATCTGGATGAACACCGTCAGTGCCGTGAGGAGGACGGAGGGTCGCAAGCGGCGCCTGGCCCAGGTGAGAAAACGCTGGCAGGATATCCGGTGCTGGACGCGGAGGATCGCACGGGTCCTGCTGGGGGACTCACCTGAGACCCATAAGAACCGTGGGTGCCGCCGTCTGACCCACATCCACAAGCGTGTGCTGGCAGTGGTCTTTCCAGAGTTGGACAGGTGCTTACAGGAGAAGCAGCAGCAGGAAGGGGGTAGGTACATGTGTGTTTGTTGCGTGTCACCAGCATTTGTAAGTGCGCAGTTGCATGGATACACTGCCAGGGTTTAAAGGTGCTGTGCAGATCCTGTTACCCACAGTATAGCGGTGCTCTCCTGCCTCCCTTCCCCTCCTTGCAATGTGTTCCCTGGTCTGTGTGTAGTCACTCCTTCACAAGGTTATCTCGGCTGGCAGTTTATCCACGTGAACAATGCCTGTAGCATCATGTGTGGGGGTGGTGTGTAACAGGTTTTGGGACCTTGCCTGTGCCCTGTCCAGTTCAGTACTTGTGGGTTCCATGTCAGTTGGCACTGATGCTGAGTCCAGACATGGGAGTTAGTCTCTCAAGTGTCATGTCTTACAGCACGCATGTCCTATGTTGTGGCCTGTTACATGATGTGCATGAGTGTGCGATACGCATAGTGCAGGGATGGTGGCGTGTGTTGCAGTCATTCCCATTCAGGACCATGGAGTTGTGTGGCCACTACTGTCCCCTGGGGCATATTTTCCTAGGTGTCATGTGTGTCATCACAAAATGTGGACACTCTCAGTGTCTACAGCATAGGTTGTGCTCTGTGCCATTGTCCCCTGGCACCATGTATATTGACGTAAAATATAGTACAAGTGTCCACTGTACAGCCTGACCTGATTTTCCTTGTTCATACTCACGGTGGCCAGTGCCTGTGTGTCTTGTTACAATCATCTGATGATGCACATTTGTACATGATTATTTGGACAGGCGCACCTTGGGTATTTTGTGTCCAATCTTGCATTTTTCCAGCCCATGTGTATTTCACCCAGACTAAGAGATGTAAGTGCTTCCTGTGTCTCAACAAATTGTCTCATGTAGGGGGTGGTTGGTGCGGGCAAAGCCTACATGTCAAAACCTGAAATCTCCTTGCTAGGTCTGGCCAGTGTGTGATGTTTGTCTGGACATACACTCAAGGTGCAGTGAGCCAGTCATGGTGGGCATGTTTTCAGTATTACCTATGCAGCATGTGCCTAAAGTTCATGGATATGGTCCCTGCTCATCCCTATTTTTGGCAACGCTGTGTGGTGCAGATGCAGTGCTGGATTGTCCCCAGAGCCTGGCTCCTCTGTCAAAATCCATTTCATGTCATTTGCTATTGTGTCATGCTCTCCATAGTTTTTCAGTGGCATGGTGGGTCAACCAACTGTGTGTTGCAGGGCCTACATATGTACCTTGTTTTGTAGATATTACTCATCTTTCTTTTCAGGCTATGCACTGTAACCTATGTAGATTGGACTCATGTGACATATGTATACAGGTGTATGATTAATTCCTGTCTCTTCACCTTGCCCACAGCATCGTCGGGGGACACGGATGGAGACATCAGCACAGACCGAGCGGAGGGACCGAGCATCAGTGCCAGCAGTGACATCTTGGCTGGCACATCGAGTGGAACTGAGGCGGAGGGGAGTGAGGCTGAGGACCTGTCCAGTGCCACCACAGAATATGAAGCTGACGGGTCCGAGGCTGAGCTCTCCGAGTGGGCGGAGGCTGCACCACCAGCTGACAGCGGCACAACATCTCTCCCCGCCCCCTCCATTGCCATCAGCCGCCTCCCACTTGCTCGTGTCCCTTCCCAGCGTGCCCGGTCACCACATGTCTCCTTCCTGCCAGGCACCGCACCCCCTGCCCCTGTCTCCACTGCTGCCGCCAATGCCGAGTCTGTGGACATCCAGCGGCAGTTGCAGGTTGGTCAGGCTGCGATGCTTAATGTCCTCCATGGCCACAGCCAAGTACTGAACAACATGGAGGCATACTTGGAGGGCATTTTCTCATCGCAGGCTGACCAACGCAACTTGCTGAGGTCCATTGACTCGACACTGACTGCAGCAGTGGGTCTCCTGCAGCGCTTCGTCCAACCCCCTACCCCTGACCCATCCACACTTCCCACTCCCATGCCTGCCCCACGTACACCCAGACGTCAGCATGCACCCACCACAACAGACACAGGCACCACACCAGCAGGGAAGGTCAAACGCACACCTCCTGGCACGCACACACAGGGTGAAGTAGGCACACCCACTGGGTCGAGGGGCAAACGTAAGACATGCAGCCAGTGTGGGAGTCCGCATTCTACAAAATCCACTCCCTCCAAATCCCCTCCCCTCAGCTGTCCTGGCCAAAAGTCGGATACAGGGTCAGTCCTGCCCAGTCTGTCCATCAGCCCCAGTGTGGCACCACCCCGCAAGCGGTGGAGGCAGGACACCGGCAGGGAAGTTGAGTCCCCCCTCCTGTCCACACCCTCCCCCAGTGGCGCTGCGACCCATCCCTCTGACCCCCCACTCCTTGGGGCCTGTGGTTCCTTCGGGTGCAGGGGAGTCGCTGGAGGACCTTGCTAAGGTGTGCAGCGCCACCCTGACCTCCGCCTTTGGCGCTGCCCCACCCCCTGTGGTGGAGTCCTCCGTCCCTGCACCCACGACGCCTACCCTTCGCCCTCACGTCCCTGCGTTGCCTGGTCCTTCCCCCCCCACATGATGCCCCCCCCTCTGGAAGACAACGGAGTCTGACTGTGCAGGCAAGCTAGGGGACACGCGTCCCACTGTGTCCCCCACCTGGATTTGAACTTTGGATTGCCCTATGGGCATTGTACATTTTGAACTTTCAAGGGACAAACAGATTTTTGGATGCTGAATAAAGCAATTTCTTTTTCCTTAGTACACTACTGTCTATCTGGTATTGCTGTTGGTGGACCTGCTCCATTATTTTGAGTGGTGATAATGTGTTGGGTGTGTGGGAATTGTAGTCTTGTGCTGGTCATAGGGTGGACCCTGGTATCTGTGTGCCATCACAAGCTGTTGGCTACATAACTTTGTTCATGTAAGCAGTTACTGCATGGTGACATCGTCCCAAGGTGTGTTCCTTCCTCTGTGTAACCTGACATCTTCCCTGCAGGGTCATTCCAATATGTGGTGCTGAGCTGTGTCTACATTGGCTGGGTGTGTGACGGACTCGTTAGACTTGGGCCATGCATGCTGAGCGATGTCTCCACCTGCATCATTCGTGGCGTCCTTGGTGGTCACTGTACTTGTGTATGTAGACTGTTGACATGACTTCATGTGGACATGTTTTCTTTTCGGCGCTATGCATGTGTATACTCCCAGCCTCGCACACATGTGGTACATGTACTGCAGGATCTTTGTGCACCTGACTGACATTTGTGGGCATTGAATCTGTGGGTATTCCACCCTTTTCTTAGCAGGGGCACTGCTGTGAGTGTTAGGCACCCACCCCTCCTGTGTCTGGGCACTGCACCCACCCCTCCTGTGTCTGGGCACTGTTGGGAGGACTCTGCACACTCCCCTCTTATGTCTGGGCACTGCTGGGAGTGTTAGGCACCCACCCCTCCTGTGTCTGGGCACTGCTGTGAGTGTTAGGCGCCCACCCCTCCTGTGTCTGGGCACTGCTGGGAGGACTCTGCACACACCCCTCTTATGTCTGGGCACTGCTGGGAGTGTTAGGCACCCACCCCTCCTGTGTCTGGGCACTGCTGTGAGTGTTAGGCACCCACCCCTCCTGTGTCTGGGCACTGCTGGGAGGACTCTGCACACACCCCTCTTATGTCTGGGCACTGCTGGGAGTGTTAGGCACCCACCCCTCCTGTGTCTGGGCACTGCTGTGAGTGTTAGGCACCCACCCCTCCTGTGTCTGGGCACTGCTGGGAGGACTCTGCACACACCCCTCTTATGTCCGGGCACTGCTGGGAGGACTCTGCACCCAACCCTCCTATATCAGGATATGTACGCTTAGAACATACACGGGTGTGGGTTCGCTCCATCCATACGCGGGTGGGGGTACGGTCAGTACGTACACTGTTGGGGTGGGGGTGCGCTCCATGCATACGGGGGTGGTGTTACGGTCCGTATGTACACGGTTGTGGTGGGGGGTTCGCTCCATGCATACGCGGGTGGGGGTACGGTCCGTACATACACTGTTGGGGTGGGGGGGTACGCTCCATGCATACGGGGGTGGTGTTACGGTCCGTACGTACACTGTTGGGGTGGGGGGTACGCTCCATGCATACGGGGGTGGGGGTACGGTCAGTACGTACACTGTTGGGGTGGGGGTACGCTCCATGCATACCCCCACCCCAACCCACGCAACCCACTTCAAGCTACAAACCAGCAAAACCATTAGGAAATGGACCTCTATGGATATGCCAGCCTTTCTTAAATTTTTGGGTGACTCCCTTCCCCTTGACAGCACTAATGTGGAGGAGGCCGATGGCCGGTTCAATGAATGGCTTACTGCAGCGATTAACATCTATGCTCCTCCTACGCATCTCAGCAGCTCTAGGAGTCCGGACGCACACAAATGGTTTACACCTGAACTAAAAAAACTGAAACTGGAAGTGAGGCAAAAGGAAAGAACCTGGCGCTCCCAGTACTGCCCACTGGCCAAGGCCACATACTGCTCAGCCAGGAAGACATACGAAAAAACTCTACAAAACCATAAAACAACCTATTACTCATCCAAAATCCTAAACTCCACTAATAAGTCAAAAGAAATTTTCAGGATAGTGAACGACCTTTGCAATGACGATAGAACTTCCCCTCCGGTAGTTCCCACACAAGCGCTATGCAATTCCCTGAATGACTTTTTCCGCGATAAGATCTTAATGATTAAGCAGAACATTTCCACACTTCCAGCTTGCGCCCCAGTGGATGACATCTATCTCAATCCCTCAACTTTACATTCTTTTCCCCTTATCGATTTGAAAACTTTCTTGGCACTACTGTCCAGAGTCAAATCAGGCTCCCCTATGGATGTCTGCCCCCCCCAAATCATGAAAGAAATTGGTCGAGCTATGCCCAACAGCATGATACCCTTGCTCAACGACTCTCTCATTTCAGGGACAGTGCCTAGCAGCTTCAAGCAGGCCTTATTGATTCCCCTCACCAAGAAACCTGGTATCGACCCGCTGGACCTCACGAACTATCGGCCCATTTCCTTGCTGCCCTTCCTATCGAAAATGCTGGAGGCGCATGTTACCAACTGCCTCTCTAATTTCGTGGAGGAAACGGAATATCTCCAACCCAACCAAGCAGGTTTCCGGCCTGGTCACTCCACTGAGGCAGTAATATTGGCCGTCCAGAACACCTTGAGGTCCAACGCTGACAACAACCTTCATCTAGCCCTAGTACTTCTTGACTTGTCCGCTGCATTCGACACGGTTGACTATTCCATTTTGGTCAACCGTGTCGAACAGGCGGGTCTCAGAGACTCTGCCCTAGCCTGGTTGAAATCGTTCATCTCCGAACGTACTCAGTCTGTCCGCTTAGGCTCCTTTTCTGCCGCCAAAGTCAAGTCTTTCTGTGGGGTGCCCCAAGGCTCTTCATTATCCCCCTTGTTATTCAATTTGTACATGCGACCCCTTCTTTTTGCCCTGAGAATGCACAAAGTCACTGTATATAACTATGCAGATGACTTGCAGCTCGTTTTTGTTCTCAACTCCCCAAATGCGGTGGAGGACTTCCAAGCCACTATGACTCTAATCCAGAGTTGGATGTCCTCAAATCACCTTAAATTAAACCCAGGGAAAACTGAGTTGATCCTGCCCGGCAAGAGCGAAATCAGTTGGAGCCCTAACTTCTGGCCGACTGATATGGGCCTCCCCCCTAAGAAATCTCTGACTGTAAAAAGTCTGGGGATAACCATCAATGAGGACCTCTCGCTAAAATCTCAAATTGGAACCGTGGTTTCTTCTGGATTTTTCCAATTGAGGAAAATTAGGAAAATCGCCCATTTCCTCACTCCCTCCGCCTTAATTCAGGTTGTCATGGCCCTAGTCCTCTCCCACATCGACTTCTCTAACAGCCTATACTTAGGCCTACCCGTAGGACAACTCAGAAGACTGCAGTACTTGCAGAATCAGGCCGCTAGGCTGATCTGCAAAGTACCCAAATGGGAATCGATTAAACCAGGCCTAGAGAGCCTGCACTGGCTACCCGTGGCTCAAAGAGCCGAATTCAAAGCCGGGTGCATCATCTTTAAGGCTCTGCAAGGCAAGGGACCTCTATTCATCAGACAGCTGATCGGAAGATATGTTCCCTCACGGAACCTAAGATCTGCCCACAAAGACCTTCTTGAAGTACCTCGCTTTAAGAAAAAACGACAAGGCGGCAGCAGCTTCCATTTCCTAGCAGCTACCCTATGGAATTCTCTGCCACTAGCCCTCAGACAGAGTAAAGACCTCCTTGCCTTCAGAAAGGCATTCAAGACTCACCTCTTCACAAAAGCTTACTTGAAATAACGCTTCCGGTAGACTCACCCTTTGTTATGTTTTTTATCTTTCCAGCGCCAAGAAGCCCTCGGGCGTACGTGCGCTTTATAAATTTTTAATAACATAACATAACATAACATGCATACGGGGGTGGGGGTACGGTCCGTATGTACACTGTTGGGGTGGGGGCTTCGCTCCATGCATACGGGGGTGGGGGTACGGTCCGTACGTACACTGTTGGGGTGGGGGTACACTCCATGCATACGGGGGTGGTGTTACGGTCCGTACGTACACTGTTGGGGTGGGGGGTTCGCTCCATGCATACACGGGTGGGGGTACGGTCCGTACGTACACTGTTGGGGTGGGGGTATGCTCAATGCATACGGGGGTGGTGTTATGGTCCGTACGTACACTGTTGGGGTGGGGTTACGCTCCATGCATACGGGGGTGGTCTTACAGTCCATACGTACACTGTTGGGATGGGGGGTTCGCTCCATGCACACGCGGGTGGGGGTACGGTCCGTACGTACACTGTTGGGGTGGGGGGTACGCTCCATGCATACGGGGGTGGGGGTACGGTCCGTCCATATCCGTACCCACGCTGTGGAATGCTTGTGCGGGCCGTACCCAGGCCTTTGCCACGTGGGTACGGGCCGTCCCGCCATTGTTGGGGTGACGTAGGTGTGGGCGTGGTACGACTCGTACCCACGCTCTTAAGGCGTGAGTACGGGACGTACCTGTATTGTTGTGTTACCGGTTCGCGTCGTCAACCACTTCCGTTGTGGCGGACGCTGGCTTTGCTGGACACGCCCCCACCCCCTCGTAGTGACCAGGGCCTGGGGGTCAGGTATGTCCAGGGCATGTGTGCTGTGTGACTTGGGTGGGGGTTTTGGGGCCTGCCCCTGCTCCTGCACCCCCCCCTTTCCCCCCTCCCTTTGTTGTTCTGACCTTCTGCGGCGTCTGCGTCGGAACCTGTAGAGGAGGTCGACTGCTATGAGGGCCGGGATGACACATAGGTTCGGGTCCATGTCTGTCCGTCGCGTGCAGGTACTCCTTGTTCGCATCGTCCTGATGTCCCAGCAGTTTTTGGCTGCCGGAAAATATTCTCCGTGCGGGATGACGTCGGTGCGAATCGTACTTCCTGGTTCATGAATGGCAGGCTGCGTGCGTCCCGAAGTCACGTCGGCGCTTTCCCGGATCACATTTGTATGTATATTTTCGTCTGTCGGTGTTTTGTACGAATCGTACGGAAATAGTATTTCCGTGCGAATCGTACTTCCATGTTTGTATATTGTTCCGACCGGGTACGCGTCGGACGGAGAATAGGCTCCGTCCGACGGTTCGTACCCGGTTTTTACAGGATCGTAATCGGCACCTTGGTGTTTATACCAGTGATTTTAGTAAATTTGAAAAATCCCATCTACATCAGAGTATAGGGTATGGTCTCAAATCTATTTTGTGTTAAAATGAGGCTCAATGAGAATTTTGGATCCAAAATGTATATATTACAGTTTTATATGGAGCAAACACTGCGCCTGGGCATTGGATAGCTTCACATGAGCACCAGATTGCATTACAAGGTCAATATCATTGTATTATAAGCACAGGGGATTAAGTGATAGGTCCAGAGCTGCTGTTGGGACTCAAACCTGGTTCCTCAGATGCAAAGTCAAACAGCTCAGGCCACTAGTCCACACCCATATTTCTCAAATTAGGAGTGAAAGTTATACACAATTGGGATTTTTTGCAATGACTACATATAGTGAGCACATTCTCTGTTGTGAAGTTAAAAACAGCAGCAAAAATACTGGAAGGTTCAGCGGAGTCTTGCTTGGGAATACTTGCAAAGGCTGATTTTAAAACTGCACCTAGGAACATAGTTGATCGCCTTTGCACTAAGGGTGCTGGAGCAATTTGCAGATCACGGTTGCTGACATCAATGTAACATCACTGAAGTCATAGGGATTGTGAAAATGTCTAGCTTCACACAAAGTATAGCAAATGTATTAAGCAGGAGAGTGGTAATGGTGTACAATGTAGCTGATGGTGCCTTTTGGAGCACACGGTCACAAATATATCACTAAAGCATGGTGTGGTAGTGCACTGTCATTTACAGACATCATGTACTAAATGACATTGAAATTGCCACGAAATTTGCAGACATACAGGTTTACTGATAAAACAATGTCGCACTCAAATGTTAATGTATTCAAATCGGGTTTCTGTGACTATGTATCATTTGGGCATCAGCAAACAAGGTGTCTTGATTTGGTTCGATCCTATTAAAAAATCTTTGTTTCTGACCACATCAGAATTACACTAGAAATGTGATCTGCTTTTCATTAACTAACTGCTGATTTATTCTGAAATATGTGAACAGTTTATTTACAGGTATTTATATTTTGTTGTGTGTTACAAAACAATGACATCTTTCAACCTTTCAGTTCACACTCCCTGTACCCTAACAAGACTGCCACAGTTTCACTATAAAAACTCCTCTCACCTTGCAATCAGAATCCACATGTTAAAAGAGTGAGCTGCAATTTGTCAGAAAACAGATCCTCTGTCATTAAAGCACAGCAAATGTGACAAGATAAATACAAAATAGAAACTCATCTTTATTTCTTTTTTGCAACCCACCTGAAATTAGCCAGTGACTCACCAGGTGGTCCTACCCACAGTTTGGGAAATTCTGATCTACAGTTGTACACTTTATGTTTAATGGCTAATACATTTAGCATGTGTGCAGATGCACTGTAACAAAGACAGTGTATTCAGGCATTCCTATGTGAAAAGTGCATTTATTTATGTGGTTGACAGCTAATCATTACGGCTCTGAAATTAACCTTGTTCAATCTAACAGCAATGGGACTTCCATCCCTCCTCTCCCTCCTCCAAAAAGTGATCAGAACCTTAGGGTAACATTGTTACCTGACAATCCTGAGCCCTAACATGTAAACCCACCTTGACCCCTTAGTTTGAAACTGTAACTGCTGTTCTGGAGGCCAAAAGGTTGTAGATTGCTGGTTATCAGGCACTCTCTAGGGGCCTCTCCGCAGTGGTTCTGGCTATACAGACCAAGCAAGAGGCTTAGGCTGACCAACAGAACGAGCTCTGTTGAATACCTGAAACCCCAAATAGCAGCCAGAGACCAACCCCTCCCTACCCACCTTAGTTGTGTCTCCCACTATGTCTTCCCTGTCTATATCTTCAATTACCCCACCATTGGGAGATGTATTCTTCAGCAAATGCATAGGCCAGGTCAAAAGATCCAAGTGGTCCTCGTATCGAAAACAGAGGATGGCCAGGAGTTCATGTCCTCAACCCAGAGTCTTCCTGACACCAATTAGGTTGGTGGAATAGCCTAACATTTTTGACTTCGGACATTTTCTTTAGATTTGAACTTCCTTTGGAACACTCTTTTATGTTTCTTTTGACAATTTGTTTTTCTTTTTTATCCCTATTTTGAAAATGTGAATGTATTGTGACACTTCTGGAGTGTTTCCTTCTTTCTCACTGGACTCGGGCACTATTTTCATTCTTTTTTCCATGCCCAAGGACAGTGTTCACTTAACACACCAGGAACCTAATTCGCCAAAGGTTCTTTTAAAAATACAACTTAGGTAAACATTGGGGATGGGCCGAACTAGCAGATTTTCACTTCACAAAACATAAAAACTCTGCAGGATTCAATGGAGTTCGGCCTACAGGTGGGAAACATGCACCTTGTGCAGCTCTCATTGAAATTTAGCACCACTAGCATGAGCAGTGAAAAGAAATAAGCACAAACTGCATCATGCAGAATGCAATAGCTTGCACCCCTTCGAGTTGATTTGCTGCCGCTCGAGTACTAAATCTATTCAAGTGGCAGCAAATGTAAGTGAGAAACAGTCCTCTAACCATGACCGCTCGCGACTGCCCGCAACCACCCGCATTAGAAAATTGTGCTAGGGGTTGCCAAAACTTGCTCACATTTCTAGAGCCTCATGGGAAAAAATTCAGCCAAGCAGCGACTGGCGGAATTTGGCTGGAACTCCATGTTACAAGAGTAGTCACCAAATTCTGCCAATTCTCTGGGCAGATGAAACATTCCGACCACCCCTAGTAAATTTTTTTTTTTTACAGCAAAATTTAAAGTCATTTTTTCCAAATGAGTGTGTGCATGTCTGTAGTATGATATGAGTGTGTTGATCTGAGAGTAAATGTTAACTGATCCAAGCTCTCAAATACAATCCATGATATTATTTACACCCACATGTACATTATAGGTGTTATGGGTTTTTACACAATTTGTGGTGTGGTGGATGAACAGAAAATACTAAGCCTGGGCGGAGTTCACATAGCAGTGCTACGCAGAACTCCATGAAGTGGCAAAAAAACTCTGCTGCGCTACATCAGAGTTCCACGAGCGGGCATAGTTGCTTGTTCCGCCCATTCACATGATGTTTCCTGCCATACGGCTATGCGGATTGCATGTTCGGGGCGAAATATTGCACAAACTGCACCACGCGGTCATGTATGGGCACAGCCATCTTGTTTTTCTTCTCTGTTATGGTTCTGGTGCCTGTTTTGAATCCTCCCTAAATCTTTCCAAACCTTTGTTCCCCCCAAAAAATGTCTGATCTTTTTTATTTATTATCTATCCCTCTCTCTTCTTAAGTGTATATTTTGCATATTTTTTCTACTTTTTGTGTGTTTTTTAGTGAGTTTTTTTAATACTATTTTTCTCTATACTTCCTCCCTTCCTAATTGTTTTGCTTCCTCCCATCTTCTCCCTGTTATTTTTATACTTCCACTCCACCACCCCCCAGCATCATGGCAGAGAAAGAGAGCCAGTCCAAGGTGGCAAAGAAGAGCCAGCTTCCTTGTTGAAGGTGGTACCTGGAATGGGTACAGGCCCAAGCCTTGTTTTCTGAGGTGGAGGTGGCAGGGCTGTTTTTTTTTTCATGCAGCGCCACCTTCCCTCCACCCTGGCAGCAGGCAGCAGGCCTGGGTCTGAGTACAGGCTCCGGAAGCACTAGCAGTGGTGGGTGAGGGTGTTCTGGGCAGTGTATTGCTGCTCTGGGGTCCACAATCAGCTGACACACCCGTGGTTTGTCACCCCAGACCGAGAACAGGACCTGCTGGACCCGCTAGGGGTTCAGGTCATGAGGCTTGGTGAGTAGCTAATCATTAATATTATCATTACTTGTGCGTTATATGTTATTGCTAATATTTTTATCCCAAATAGCAAGCATGCCGCTCACATGCAGGTAAGTTACGTTTAGAAATCTTATATTATGTGATCACTATTCTTAAACTTAAACCATGCATGAGTAGCAATGAGTAGGGTGAATAATAAAAATAATGCTAGTAGAACAATGCAACGATAAATGGAAATATCACTGGGGAGAAGAATAAACAAGGAATGATTTTTTTAATCAAGATTTTTGATTCGAAGGTGTGAGGTTGTATTCCAGACTACTCCCTTGACTCACAGTTGTTTTCAAGCACATCATAAATAATATGTACCCACCCATCATCAATCGCCTCCTTCCGAGGCCCACTCCCTGGCCATGGCATTTCGACAGTGTCAGCTATGGGTGGCCTATCGGATGCATGATTAGAGTAGGAGTACTTCAAGTGCTGTTGTGACATATATCATCATTCACATTTGTAACTATTCATGTATTAATCCCTCTTGTTGTAGTCAGGGTGAAAGTGAATTTGAGCATTTGCCATTTAACAGAGCAAGGCCATAATTGATAAAGAGATAATTGTGTAGTATAGCTGCCCCACCTGCAGACAGTAGTAAAGTAACGCGAGTCTACGACATAAGTAGGTCTGTCTAGGGCGCAAGCTGAGCTGGTATGCCTAAAAGATTAATTTAGCTAAATAAGAGAGACAAGAAGAATACATATCCACTCCATAGTGCCTAATGCCTAAAACACTAATCACATCCAAATCTTAGGGGCCAAGGAATTGAGGATACCACAAATGTTATGTACTGCTAGTGCTACTGTGCCACTACAACATTTTATGTGTTACTGTTTTTCTAAGAGTATTGGTTACAATTTTTTTTTTCTTTCTTGATATAGCTACCCCTTCCCAACCCACCAGGAAGGAGATAGCAGCCAAGACCTGCAAAGAAAGCAGGAGGCGACCAGGGCAGAATATCGGTGGCTGGTGGCCTTGGAGCCAGCCAGGCCCCACTGCCTCCGATAGTATGGCACCATGGTCCGGCAGCCGCCCGCCGCTATTCAACCACTGTCTCTCTCTACTGTACACTTAGAGCCTTTCAACGCCACATTCTCCTGAGGATGGAACGCCTGAAATCCAGAATGGATGAGCGTTTTGACGACCTGGAAAGGAAGATCCGAGTCTTAGTCAACCACTAGGCCTCTCTTGCCCCTTTTTTAATCTTTTGTTTGGTGGGTGGGACTTGTTGGGAAGAGGGTGGGAATGTGGGAGTTGGGAAAAACTTGGGTTTGCATAATATTTTTTTTAAAGACATTTGATTTATGGACAATTTTAATTGTGGACTTGCTTAACTTTGGACATTGGTTGGGGTTCTAGTTTATATTTGTTAGGGGAATACATTTATAGTTTTACATATGATGTAAATGTTTCTTTAGGGGGTGACTCTTTTACTTCACACTGTTTCCTTTACTGCAGGGCTACAGCCAGTTTTTAAATCTGCCGATAGTGTAACAGACAAACAGATAGATGTGGCACCCTCACTTGCCCCACTACGCTCTCCTCCTACTTTAGGCAGTCTGCAACTATATTAACCCCTATGGACTCGGAAGGGGTGTGGGTGTGTGATGGATGTGAATTAATTTCCATAGTATTTTATCTTGAATGAATCCTCCACAGTTCTTCTCTTACCTGTGATTAGGTGAAGCAATAGCTGCATGGTGATGATTTCCCAAGGCGTGATGGTGGTGGTAGTAGTAGACAGTAGCAGCATGCTACCAGACTAATTGAATACTAGTGAAGCATCAGATTCTGCAGTGAGGTTCCACTCCATCCTAGCCAAACTCAAACTGTAGGATGAAGAATATTCATTGCAGGGAACTAATTAAATTGACATATTAAACACTGAGTTAAAGCTGTTTTATATGCAAGCTTTGCAAAAAAATGAGACAGTGGCCTGGGGGAGACTAGAGTACGACTAATAGTATACAAGAAGAAGACTGCTAAATGACAAAACATGATAAGAAATGCTAAAGTAAAACAAATAATCAGTATGGTGGGCTAGTACAAGTTGCAAACTGAAGTCAACTCTAGCTATGACGTGGACAAGCGTAACCTTTAGTGCTGAAAGGATGATGATGCTGACAATTATGATGGCTTATTTTCCTCTGAATTTTTTTTAAATATAAGATACTGAGCATGGGTGGGCAATCTTATATATATAATATTGCCAGTGTGAGATATACTTGGAGCAGAAGAAGGTCCTCGCCCTACCTTGAGGTGTTGCTTTCACCACATCCGCCCCACCAAGTGTGTGTGATCAATTAATGGTGTAAATTTAATTTAGTCACTCCTCAATAAATCACACAGCCCGGTGGAAGAGGATTAGGGGTTTGATGAATGGATGAGAAGGGGGATTTGAGGGAAAGGTTTGACAAAGACAAACAATACACAATGACAACACATTCATCTTGGCAGCCGACCATCATAAATCTGTTATGGGAGGAATAGGAAATACATGCATGGTGATGAGTACTAGACTAGTACAGGTAAATCAAATTGTCCATCTGCCCCCAGAGAGGCCAAAGTTACATTATGTTCTGTTGTACTGGGCTTTGAAAGATAGCAAATACAATGAAAATATCTATAGGAGTCAAGTAAACAAACATAAACAACACACACACTTTAAATGATTAAAGAGTAAAAATGATACCGTATTGCCAAATTGGGAGTTGCAACTCTGCATTCCTCTCAGACTGTACGTCAATATTGGGTGCCTGGTGGATGTGGTTCAGTAAGGTAAGTGTGAGTTGTTTTTCCAGCATGGAGCATGGTAAAGGGCCTGTAGATGGAAAAACTAAAATGATATTGAAGAATCAAGGAGAAAAGTTAATCTGCATTGGGGGAGCAACATGAAGACTTTCAGAGGCATCATGGCCAAATGTCTGTTTCTGGGGGATACCTCCACCAACACGCCCACTACCCAACCTCCACTTAGCTTCAAATTTGAGCCAGACACCACTGAGCACACACACACACACACAGCAACATAGCATTTTCCCAAATTAAGTAAAAAAATCAATGCACTGCTGTCGGTCACACCACACTACACAGATATGTGTAGGTCTGGTGTTGTTGTTTACCTTTAGGCCACTTCAAAGTCATCATCATCCACATTGGTTGCTTTCAGTAAATTTGAAAACTTCCATCTTCTTCAGGTGAGTTTTCTCAAATAGTCACGCTCACTCCCACGCCCTGAGTGATTCCATCATCTCTATTCCTCCTGAGTCTGCTCCGAGTATGGTGTCCAACTCCATACCAACAGTGTCCCGAGTGAGTCCAGACTCGTCCCGACTCAAAATGCAATGGATCGGCCTGTAGTAGTACAATTTTGTTATTGAACAAGAAGGGAAAGATTTACTTGTGTAACTTTTTGTGTGTAGACTAGAGTAGACTAGATTTGTGTTTGCAAACTTTGCATTATCTAAGTGACTGGTCGGGTCTGAGTATGGAGCTTAAAACAATAAAGCGAAGCATTGTGGACAGTGTGGAGTAGACCCGGTAAAGGAATCTCCCTATCTGATCTCTCAAAGGGGAAGAAAAAAAATAACATTCAGAGGAAAATTATTGATCAGCCGTCAGTAGGCCACCAACTTTGTGAATCTCAATCATCATCACAAGTGCATTAAGCATAACAAACAAACACCCAGTCTGATACTGCCTGCCACCACATGAATTATCTCTTCTTAAGTCTCAACAAAATGACACATCATTCACAAGTTCACATCACATCAAACAACAGTCACTCATCTTGCAATGCATGCTCACCGTGATCGATGGTGGCACATTGCAGAATGCAGATCCTCCATTTGTTCACTGTAAATTGAATTATAATAATGTCACATGTGGGGCAGTCCCTCTAGGCTAGGAAAGGATAGATATTCAAAATACTTGGGAGTGTTGTGTGAGTATGGCTCAGTGACAGATAGGTAATTTCATAGTGGTATTGTTTATTGTCAATTCCCACAGGGATAAAGTTGGGGGTATTGTCTACCAGTCAAGCTACACAATACTGGGCCCTCCTGGGTGGAGGGCCTTATTGTAAAGAAAGAGAAGGTGTGTTGGGGATGGGTGTAGGTGGATTGTTGTTAGTTTTGTGGGCGAGGTAGGTCTTGCAGTTTGATGTTTATCCCCAATTTCCTGAGGAACCTGACCACCCTGCAGCTTCACTTGGGACCTTGTGAGAGGGTCTGTATAAGCTACATGCCCTTGACATCTGGAGATTCTCCCAAAGAACCAAAGTTACCCATGAGAAACCTTCCAGCATACACAGCTGTCTTACACAATCAAATGGGTGTCCTTCATGTAGAGGGCTGATATCAGGGAGATTGTGTAAAGGAGACTGCTGCATAGAGAAGTCGTCATTCACACCTGGGGTTTCTTTCCCTCAGATAAATGGAGGGAAGAAATGAACTACGCATGTGTGGGAGAGTGGAACAAGTGAGGCAACTAAGGTGCTTGTAGACTTAGGGCAGGGTGGAGGAGAGTTCTTAAGTCATGATGAGAATTCGTGTGTAGCTATTGTAAGGTGACTTGCATCTCATGGAAATACCTGGCTGGGGGGGGGGCTGCCAGCCAACCATTTTTTTTGTACAGGTTCACCGTCCTTAAAGCCAACTATGTCCTCTTCCTATTCAGCAATGATGACCACAGAGATGGCAGCATTAGAGAGGATAAGGTTTTCTCTCAAGACTGTATGTCGCCATCTACTTGTAGATAGTATGGAATAATTATAAGATTCCTTGTCCAACTGGTGAGGCATGGAAAGGGTAATAGAATTAAAAATTTTACGGAGACATGTGTAGACCTGAAATCCATATAGCTAATCAATTGGTAGGGAGTAAGAAGGATACGTGATCCAATCACCTTCCAGTTAGTAGTTTTTTATCAAAAAAGAATGGATCACTTGAACCTGTTATCCAGGGTTTGGTTGTTATTTGGCCGTTCCTTAAAAAACCCTCATTCACGTTTTAAGGTGGATTGTATGGCGGTATATTTTGGTTCTCCGCCTCGATAACGTGACTGCATCATCATCGGGTTTAGTATTGTGCTACCTCCACCTGGAGGAAAACCACTGGATATTTCAGTAGTGATCAGAGATCAAAATTGGACAAGGTGCTCATGTGTCGTGAATCGGTGTGAATTAAAAAGGATATTTCATCATGCTCCCTAGACTGTAATCTTTATTGTTGCCTGGTGCATGGAAAAAGAATAAAAGTGGGGAAAGTTGTACAGAAAGGGCAATTAATGTGTCCGCTGTACAATCAGTCCAGTGGGTGGGTCGACATGTTTCAGCTCTTTATGTGCCCAACAGGGTCAGGTGAGCTTTCATCAGGACCAGAGGGTGTTGTATTAAAGAGGAGTCCGGAATATTATTCACTGAACTCCTAGTGAGATTTATACCTTCAGAGCTCCGTTTTGGGGCTTCCAAGGAAGAGTGGCAGCGTGGGCGGGCGGGATTTCCGCTCTGCACGACTTGTGCTGACGTTGTCTTCCTGCTTGACCTGAAATCCAGACATTTTTCACATTAGCTTTAAGGCACAGGTGAAACTTTAGCTGAGATAAATGAAAGATTAGATTAACATATTATGATATTGTTGTTTAAACTGTGTCCCACCCTCTTTGTCGACCCCACTGTAGCTATGGCGCAGAGAAGACAGGTTTTTAATACAGGCAGTGTGTAAAGTATGTATGCAGTTCAGTGATAAAGTCAAAACACAACACTAGGAAAATCCTAAAACAATTTAGAAACATGGATACAATTTATTAAACAAAATGACACACAAAAGAATGAAAATCCCAAAGGTAGAATTGGAGTTATGAATCTTTAAAGTTTAATGTGCATAGTAGCACCAAAATACAAGAAGCCAGAGCCACTGTCATCTGGTTTCACTGGATGGGGACATTGGTAAGGGTTAAAGCTGATCTTGATGGACCGTGAATGTATACAGCGGCCAGGTTGATCACAGTGAGAAGATTTACCTTCAGACTGAGGTCCAGATTTATCAAGGTTTTGTATAACCCTTGAACTATGAAAGAGGTCGCAAGGGAGTCACAAAACCTCAGTGAGATTTCGGGAGCCACGCAGGGCCACCTTGCTCGGCCCTGCATGGCTTGATACATCTGAAGTAACGCAAGGCAGAGCAAAATGCTGCCTTCCGTCACTTTCTCCCAGGGAGACATTCCATGGGTGGAGCATGAGTGTCACCAAGCATACACCCATGGAATTTGGTGCATTCCCAGATTTACCATTATTAGTAGACCTAGGAATGTGTCAAAATACTACGCATTCCGAGGTGAACTATATCTTTATTTCTCCACATTTTTTACTCTTTCTATATGTGCTTCATTCTGCAGCACACATAGAAAGAATGCCTCTAAGGATTGTTTTGTGTGGGAAGATGTCCCTTCCTGCACATAAACAATCCTGCCTACAACACAGGCACCCTTTCTCTATGTCTCAAAGGTTCCTGCATTGGCGCCAGGCTGCTAATTGTGTGCCAGCCCAAACAGAGGACAGAAATGCACCATATCTTGATATATATGGCACATTCCTGCTCTCCATCTTTCATGAAGCTCAGCAAGGTGATAGCTTGATACATGTAGCCATTAGTCTCTGGAATGAAAATCCAAAATCCTCAGTAGGACAAGGTAATAGTTTGTGGCCAGACAGGACTCCAGGTCATCAGATAGCCACTGTAAAAGGTCTTGGTGAAGCCATTGACTTTTGCTGGGAAGTCTCTGATCAGGAGAAACTTGAATATCGTGCCTGGAAAATGTCCTTCACTGGCCAGATATTTTTCGTGCCTTGGCCTAGTGAAAATGTCTACCGTTGGACTTTGTCTCTTTTTTGGAGCTCAGATTCTTTCAGCTGTACAATGATGCAGGGTGGAGCCAAAGTGGACCCCATGATGGTGAATACCTTCTCCGCAAAGTCCTGTTGAATTGGATCTGCTGCTATGGAGAAGAACGTAGAAGGAGCTACCGGAATCTTTGGCCTAGCGACTGGGCAGTTGGGTAGGTTAGGTCCAGTCCCCCATCAGTTCTCAGAGCTAAAAGCTGGCAAAATGTTTCTAAGTCTCAGGTTTCAGGAGTTTTTAGGAGAGGTACACTTTGACCCCAACCAAGGTTCCCAGACCTTAGGACAGCACTTGGGGGTCAAGACTCTCTCTAGCTGGGCCAAGCAGCAGGGCCCAGGTCAGGTGCAGTTGGATCTGGTCAGCTGGAAATGCAGAGAAAGGACTATTCAAGCTTGTTGTTTCCTTATATCCCAAACAGGAGGTCAGCCCTATGATCATAGGGCCCACTTTTTTGTCCTGGGTACAAGAAAGAGAGCAGGTCAAGTTTTCAGGTCACAGACAGCAGGTCCAGTCTCTCCTGTTCTTCCACATATCCAGGCATGATCTGAGGAGCGTACTATAGGTGTCAACACATTCACACTTCATTGATGCATCTATTCAGCTCCTGTGCGACAGTTGAAAGCTCATACAAATGGACCTCTAGATGCTGTAGGCAGGTAACTGACAACTTTTATAAAGTACCTGTCCTACAATATTTACTACAAATCCATCTTTACCAATGAATTTGGCTTGTAATAAATATTTTAAAAAGTCCAACAATAAATTCTGTAGCTGCTTCCTTTTCAGAGTTAACAATATTAAATTGAATATGATATCACAAAGCTTTTTTATGGAACAGCTAACTCTGCTACATAAAAATTGCCTTATGTACCTTTTCACTGTAGGGACATGTTTAACATTAGACAATACATGTCCTATTCTTAAAAATTATACAGCCTCCCTTAATGGTGTACATAGAGGTAACTCAATATTTAAAAGAAGGATTTAGGCCTGTCAAAAAGGGTTTATTTTGTTAGGTCACATTTGCACTTAAAACCTACAAGACTGTGCTACACATGACAGGCCTGCAGTCATGTTTGCCCCATCACTGCAGTGGGTAGAACAATGTGTGCTGCAGCCCACTTGTTGCATTTAACTTACAGGACCGGGGTACACTTTAGGTACCATATAGTAGATACTTATAGATGAGTAAAATATGCCAATTAGAGGTATTGCCAATTTCATCGAGTTGAAAGGGATACAGGGGTAAAATTCACAGAGTTCTACAGCCAGCAAACACAGTAAAGGCAAACATCTGGGAGGTACACTATACAAAAGATGACCATTTCCAACATTGCTTAGTCTATGTCCATGCAAATGAAAAATAATTGTGTTTTACCTCCATCTCTCAATGGTGCTTCCTTTGTGGACTGGCCTTGGTCAACTGCTATATATCTGACAGTGCGACTGAAGAGAACCTCTGGGGGTTGGCTGCAGGGCCTGGCCATCCCTTCACACACTGGTCAGGTCCTACAGCCAACAACATGCCACACACAGCTAAAGGACTTCACAGCAGGGCCAGGAGGTTGCATACTGGGCCTGGCCTAAGGATGAACATGTGTTCAACAGAAATGTCTTTCTCAGTATGTAAGGGAGGAAACTATAGATAGCTTTAGATGCAATATGTTACAGATTCCTAACACTGAAACCAAAACAAGCGAAATTCCTAGAACGTACACTTTCTCATCTTCAAACATAGGGTCCTCTCGTATGTTTGGTTATGAGGTTTCATAGATATCTATTTCTGACAGAGGTGCTAGCAACTTCCCTTTTAGAAAACATTCTCTTCACTCACAATCACACAACCCATAATAGGTTAAAACATGACAGCTGTGTACACATTACAAACTTTTTCCTACTTTTTTGGGCCTACTTTCAGACTTCAATTTGCGTTATAGTAACAGACTATCCCACATACTTTTGTGACCCTAAAACTAATGTGTGTACTTCTTTAGATATAGTAGTTGTTTAATTTATTCACATTACGTGGATAAGTAATGTGCAAAATAACTATTCATGTTACCTTGTAAACAGAAATGTTATCACTTCAATAGCCATAGCAGCAGCTCACATTTAACATGCATTCTAAAGGGTGCCTCTAAAGGCTCAGGTGTATCCTATATATATATTTTTTTTGTTGAGTTTTATATAGTGCAAACTAGACCCAAAGATACAGGTATCAGAGCACTTTACATGAGCACCAGTTATGTTACACAAGGACACATTCATTTTTGATAAGCACAAGGAGATTGAGTGATTTGCCCATAATCACAGGATGTTGAGTATCGATGCCGAGACTCGAACCCGGCTCCTTTGCTTCGAGGTCGACCGCTCTAGCCGTAAGGCTTCATTGTCTCCCCACATGTGGCCTAGATCCTTATTACAGATGGCACAACATTATAAGCTAGGATATGAAACACAAGAGGTTTTCCTATAGCACCAATCTTAAGCTCAAGAGTTTGAAGATGCTCTCATATTTACTTATTAGCAAAATGGAGGGTGAGTGATATAAAACATTTAAAAAGGATCAAACTATTTTTTCATACAGAGAAGCAGAGATTGGCCCCCACGTTTCCTCTTTCACACTGTGTATTTCAGTCACTTATTGATATATCTTTTTGACATCACAGATTATTACTGAATTCTTCATTCTTGGAGAATCTGAATAGTGTGCACTTTGGTTTTCAGACAAAATATCGAGCTAAAAATATCAAAACAGAGAAATAATGAGTTTTTATTATTGTGATCCACAAATATCATGATGCAGGTGTATCGTTGACAAGAATATAGATTTTCTAATGTAAGTGATATCGATATCAAAAACACCTATGTTGTTAGTATTGTTTACACAAATATTGTTGTAAAAAATATTGTTTTTTAATTATCTTGAAGTATTTTAGTATACGTTTTAATTGATTATCTTATAAATTGTTTGCATAAATATTGATAATGTTTTTAAATATAATTTGTACATTTTTATTTGTTTTGAAATGTAATGTAACAGTTAATTGTAGTTTTTAGTGTCATATCGTGTTGTGGGGTTTGTAGGGGTACAGGGTGGGAAGTAAATTAATCATAACTAATTAATGAATAATTTTATGTAAAATTAATTATTTAATTGATAATTAAGTATGTAAATTGTGTTATTAATTTAGTTTGTAATTTGTATTTTAGGTGGAAGATGTGGGATTTGTTATGGGAAAGGATGGGAAGTACACCAATTAAAATTGATTGATATTCAATTGCAGTGAGAATTAGTTATTTGATTAAACATTTGTTATTTAAATTGTATAATTAATGTATGTTTTAAGTTTTATTTTAGGTGCAGGTTGTGAGATGTGTAGGGGCAAAGGGTGAGAATAAATTAATAACAAATAATTAATAATAGATTTTTCTTAAAATGCATTCTTTAATTAATAATTAAATATGTACATTTTGTAATTATTAATGTTTTAAGTTTTATTTTAGGTTCAGGCTTTAGTAACTGTTGGGACAAAGGGTGGACAGTGAATTAATTTTAATTAATGAATACATAATTGTTTATTAAAATTAATTGTTCAATCGATAGTTAATTATATAAATTGTGTGACAATTATACTTTTTAAGATCTATTTTAGGTAAAAGTTGTTGGGTTTTTAGGGGTATTTGGTGGGAAGTTAACTAAGAAATAATGTATTTATAATTAGTTATTAATGATTTAATTGATAATTATGTACATTGTAAAATTATCATATTTGTTAAGTTATATTTTAGGTGTGTGTTCATTAGTTTTTAGACAAATAGGGTGGACAGTTAATAAAGTAATAATAAATTACTAATTCATTATTAATTTTATTTGAAACAATTTATTTATTCTTTTGTAAACAAATTAATAATTAATTTGTATATGTTACATATTAGGTATGTTTTGTTTTGCTTGTAGGAGAAAAGGGTGGGGATTTACTAAGTAATACTAAATACAAAAGTATTTCATCATTTATTACAAATCGCTTGACTTATGACTTAATACTTTAATTGTGTTATACTTATTTTTACTTCAATTACATTTTAATTGTAGGTTGTGATATTTGTGTGTATCTAGGTCCTAATTACAATGTTGGTCAAAAAGGCTCCGAGCAGCATTCGGATTTTCCTAAGCCTTGTCGGAACCTATGTTTCCGATCGACTCGGAAACGTATCCGACCGACCGATTATGATAGAAGGTAACCGTACGGTCTTTCCGACTCGGTTCTGACCGGCATTCAGAGACTCCGAGCTGGTCAGGCTGAATTTTTACAGCTCTATGGACAGCATTTCCGACCAACGTATTACAATGTTGAATTCGGACAGCCTTTCCGAATCCATCTGTCTGACACGGAACGGCTGTCGAAAACTTACTTTGGAGGGCCCGAAGCATGCCCCCCTTCACCCGGAGGCCTCCGGTTGGGGCCCGTGGGGATTCCCATGGGACTCCTCTTTACAACCATGCACATTGTGGCACCCACAATGGGGTGCCTGCGACAGGGTGCAAAGTTTTCCTCAACCACTCCTTTTTTCAATGGAAGCCTGTGTTGTCAGTTGAAACACAGGCTCCTATTGAAGTCAACGGGAGTATGATAGAACGGAGTTCGGAAACATATTAATCGGTCAGTCAAACCCGCCAAACCCAAGTCGTCCAGAACCGATTCCGACAAGGAGTCGGTCGGAATGCTTTCCGACCAACATCGTAATGAGGCCCATAGTGTGGTAGTTTAATTGATTTAATAATATTTGGCTTAATTGACAATAATTATTAAAAATTGCTATCATTATGTAATTTATTTCATTTTTGTTAATGTTTGGAAATATATTTTTTTATTTAGACTTTTATATTTTTGGTTATTTTATATAATTGTTAAAATATGTAATTTTTTAAGGTGAATTACTCTCTCTCTCTATTGTTGCATATACTGAAGTGGGGATAGTAAATTTTACCCCTCCGGTGTCCAGCACTTTCCCAACTGTTGTAAAGACTTGAGTGAGAATAGTAAATTTTACCCCACATTCCTACTGTTGCATAGACTGAAGTGGGAATAGTAAACTGTACCCTCCAGAGCCCAATGTGTTCCCTACTGTTACACCTACTGGAGTGGGAATAGTAAACTTTACCTTTCCAGAGTTCAAAGCTTTCCATAAAGTTGCGCCAACTAAATTGAGAATAGTAAATTCTACCCATCCGGTGTCCAACACTTTCCCTACTGTTGCACAGACTGGAGTGTGAATAGAAATGTTTAGCCCTTCTAAGTCCAACACTTTCCCTACTGTTGCACCTACAGGAGAGGGAATAGTAAATTTGTCCCCTTCGGTGTCCAATGCTTTCCCTACTGTTGCACAGACTGGAGTGACAATAGTAAATTTTGCCCCTCCTGAGTCCAATGCTTTCCCTACAGTTGCACATAATGGAGTAGGAGTAGTATACATTAGCCCTCCGGTGTCCAGCACTTTCCTTACTGCTGCACAGACTGGAGTGGGAATAGTACATTTTACCCCTCCTGAGTTCAACACTTTCCCAACTGTTGTGCCTACAAGAGTGAGAAGAGTTCATTTTGCCAGTCTGGTGTCCAACGCCTTCCCTACTGTTGTATGGATTGAAGTGGGCATAGTTTATTTTTTTCTTAGTTCAATAGTTTGGTTAAAATTGTTTAAATATACATGTTTATAATGTGCTTGTGTATTACATTTTTCTTTTTTTATATATATACATGTATGTATTTTTTTAGATAGTTTTATTAAATGTGTTTGTGTTTATTGTTAACTTTATATGTATAAATAAATTGGCTATGTTTGAAATGTTTTTGAAGTTTATTTTTTATTTTCTTGTATGTGTGTGTGTGTATATATATGTATATATATGTATATATATATTTATGCACATATATATACATTAACATAGATATATATGTATTCACTGAGAAAACAAAAGGTTTCAAGGATGTTATAGTTAGGCTGACATTTCACTGGTACAAAACCAGGGAAATTCAGCTGTTATAGTTAGCTGAGCCAACTATAACATGCTCCCCCGCAATGCACTGCTGATGACGTCACATATTACATCACTCATGAAAATGGTCAGTAACACCACTGATGACATCACTGATTACATCTCAAATGACATCACTGATCCTGAGCAGGCCTAGGGTGGTCAGGGTGTTTCTACACTGCCCCTTTTTCTCGTTCTTTAATTTGTTTTACTTTTTTCTTGTGACTTGGTTCAACCGCCAATAGGTAACATATATATAAGACTTCAATAGCTCCCTTCCTGTTAGAACATATGCCACACATTGCTGTTTGTTCATTTGCTGTGATCGGCGTTCAGTGTTCTCAGAGCACTTGCATCATATTGGCAACAATGTGGCAACAATATGTTACTCACAGTGATTCACGCATAGCGCTTCAACGCATAGGAACTAAGAGGTGTTTGTGTAACTTCCAACTTGTGTTTCACGCAACAGGAAACAGGAACATTCATTTGAAGGAGCGAAAATATATGTTTAATACTTTTTAATTTTGCTGGAACACCCCACACAAACAGACTTTAACGACTGATTTTCCATTTGTATATATCTAGACCAGTTTGGACTGTAATATTGGCAGAAATGAGTTTATTGTAATTGCGCAGCGGGTCAGAATATGGTATTTCATTGAAAGGTCACTGTGGCTCAAGATCAGTATTACAATATGAATGCAAGGCCAAAATGTGGTTGACGCGCGCGATTGCAAAATGTGTATATTTTTACACTTCCTGCTCCCTATTATCATTCGGTGAAATCGATGTTGGTACTGTTTCTATGTTCATGATCAGTGTGATTTTAAAAGCAATGTTTAATCTGATGACTCACTGATTGAGAAAGGCTGTTCACAGCCGAAAAGAGTCTCAGTGATTTTTCTGCCGAGTGTCATTAAACTGGCTGGAATAGTAGATTCTCGTGTGCGTGCCCCCTTTTTATGGTGAAGCTGGGATTTGTTTTGCTACACATATACATATATGTATATATATATATAACTATATATATATATATATATTCACTGAAAAAAACATAGGTTTTAGGCACCTTATCGTTAGGAATTAGCATTTAAAAAACCTTAGAAATTCACTGAAAAAACCATAGGTTTCAGGGGCGTTATAGTTAGCTGGACTTTTCCTTCGTATAAAACCATTGAAATTCCCCCGTTATTGTTAGTTCAGCTAACTATAACTCGCGCACCCGCAATGCACTGCTGATGACGTCACATATTACATCACTCATGACATGGTCAGTGACATCACACATGACATCACTGATGACATCACTGATGACATCATCCAGTGAATGTGTGTTTTTCTGAAAATTACATATGTTTTATATATGTATATCTCAAGGTCGATGGAAGAATAAATGGGTATATAAGTGTCTAAATGGATGATTTGTTTTTGAAAAATTGATTGTATAACTGACTAATTAAGTGTATCTTAGTGAATACATGGCTTAGTGAGTAATGTTTAAATATGTAAATATCTGTATCAGTCTCTCACTTTGTGTATAAGTGGCTGCATGGGTTGGTGAGTAGCTACATGAGTGTCTATATAGGTTATTAGTTGTTTTTTTGAGTATCAGTATGAGTGTCTGTGTGTCTGTATGGTTCAGTGGGGGGTATTATGTAGTGCATAGGTGTATGAATGAGTGACTCACTGTTTGTATGTGTTGAAGACAGCATGTGTGCAGGACTGTATGGGTGGATGAGTGTGTGCATGGGTGTGTTAGTGAGTGAATGACTGTCTCAATAGTGTCTTTATGAGTAACTACATATGTTTTAAACTAGTATATGTGACTATTGGTGTATATAAGTGAGTATATGTGAGAGTGAGAGATTGAAAGAGTTCCTGTATGAATAAGTATGTGTTTCTATAAGTGATTGTTTAAAAGACTAAGTATGTGTAAGTTTCTGTAGAAGTTAGTGTGGTGGTGTGTGTATAACTGTATATGCAAGTAAATGGATGCTTGATTCTTTATTAGCATGAGTGACTATGTGTGTGAGTAACTTTGTGGATGAGTGGTGTTGTATAACAGGATGTATAGGTGTATGAGTACACATGATGAGTGAGTACATGTATGAGTGACTGTATAGGACTGTTGGTGAATGAGTGAATGTGTATGTGGATCTTAGAATTACTGAATAGGTTGTTGTAACTGATGTTGGTATGTCAATTGTTTTGAAAAAATTTTGTTTCTATTTTTGAATGTGTGTATCAAAGGTTATATTAGGGGGAGAGGAGGTCTGCCACACTATCACAAGGATGATGTCATCAGTGATGTCATTTGAGATGTCATCAGTGATGTCATGAGTGATGTCACTGACCATGTCATGAGTGATGTAATATGTGACGTCATCAGCAGTGCATAGCTGAACTAACTATAACGGGGGAATTTCAATGGTTTTGTATGAGTGAAAAGTCCAGCTAACTATAACGCCCCTGAAACCTATGGTTTTTTCAGTGAATTTCTAAGGTTTTTTAAATGCTAATTCCTAACTCTAACGTGCCTAAAACCTATGTTTTTTTCAGTGAATTTCAAAGGTTTTTTAAATGCTATTTTTCTAACTATGCCTACAGAGATAGGACATGTGAAGAAAGAAGAAAAAATGCACAGAAAGAAATAAAGAAATGCAGAAAGAAGCAACAGAAGTCCTCAAAGACGAAGGAAAGTGCAGGAAGAAGGATAACATGCAGAAAGAACAAACAGAAGAGCAGAAAGAAGCCTTGTTGCAAAATCATCCTGTACCCTCAACTTTTTCAGACGGATACTGGTGGTAACTGAGTCTGACTAACCAGTCCTAGAGCCAGTGCTATGTTAAAAGACACTCAGAATACCGTGAAACCACCTACATACACTAGGGAACACTATGCGTTGGGATCACCGTGTGATCAGGATGACCTCCTCTGTAAGCCTCTAGTATATAATAGGGGCCCAGATATTAAAACCAAAAGATTTCTTTTTCCTCCCCTTTAAACAATACACCGATTGCTCTAGTTGATAAATGTTTAGCAATTTTTGAAAAAAAGAAGGAGGATCAACATCAAGCCAATGAGAAGTTATACAATATCTAAAGATAGACATAGAAATTAATAGAAAGCCGTCTTCAGCAAATGTCCGCAGCCTATCAGGATTTGATTGAACGCCAAGAATAACAAGTTCAGCAGAGAGTGTTACTGGTGAATTCATGATATTGTTTAGGAACTTTTGAACTTCAGAAATAAATTGAACTAAACTAGGACAAAAATAAAACATATGAGCAGAATTTGCACCAGAAAGATTACATCGACTACATTTATCTACTCTATTTGCTTTCCATTTCAATAATTTAGCTGGGTATAATATAAATCAAATATACTCATAAAGAATTGACTTTTTAAAGATCCATTAAATAAAACTAATTCAGACAAAGCCAAATCACTTTGCCATTTTATATTAAATGACTCAAGATTATCTTCTAATCGGTTTAACATGGCCTGATAAATCACACCAATTCTATTTTGTTTCCAACAGCTTTCAAGTATATCAATTTTCTTGATTTTATTAGTATTTAATAGATTTTTTGTGATTAGAAAACTGCGTATTTGCAAATATTTAAAAAAGTCTGCTTTAGGTAAATTATATTGTTCCTGTAAATACAGAAATGAAACAAATTGTTCTGCTTGATAAAGATCACCTAGCCGAGATATATTAAACCTTTGCCAGCGCTGCATAGTTTGATCTGTAAATATTAATGGCAGCATCGGATTGTCGAATAATGGTGTGTAATAGCTAAAATTACTATTTAGACAAAATCTTTTCTTAAATTGTTTCCATATTTGGTAAGCTGTCAATATAATTTTGAATCTTGTTTTTTTATAGTAACTTGGCTCTGAAAAACGTACGAGACATTGTTGTGCCTGAGCACCAAGAATCATTGCATAAATTGATGGATATGTAGAGTCCTCCAATGATGTTTATTGGAAAATTAAGACACTCATAAACTTAAGCGAAACCGCCAAATAATATAGATGAAAATGCGGCAGTCCCCAGCCTCCTCTGCATATAGGTAAGGAGCACCAATTGAGAGACCGCCTAACTCTTTTATATCCCCATAAAAATCTTGAAATTATTCTATCTATTTTAATAAATAAACTAGAGGGAAACAGTAAAGGTATAGTACGAAAAAAGTAAAGAAATTTGGGAAAAAAAGCATCTTAATAACATTAGTACGATCATAAAGAGAGAGATGGAGATTATTTAACCTTTCGAGAGATCTATTAGTAGAAGCAAGTAATGGATCGAGATTAAGCCCTACTATATCTTCAACTTTAGCAGACAATTGCACACCTAAATAAGAGGCTGTAGTGGAATATGTCAAATCAGTTGGTGAGCCGACAACAGAATGAATTATCTGTGTTTTGGCTATATTTAATTTATATCCAGAGTATAAACCAAATTCCCGAGCTGCCTCTATAATCTTAGAAAAAGCTAAATTGATATCTGAGGTAACAATCGCGGCGTCATCAGCGTCAGCAAAAATTTTATATTCCGTTTGATAGATTATAACCGGGGGAATACTTTCCTGATTTATGAGTTTTTGCAAATATGGTTCTATATAGATCGCAAATAATAGGGGGGAGCAAGGACATCCTTGCCTGGTCCCCCTCGTTATAGATAATGTAGTAGAAAAATCAGAAGCTATTTGTATTACAGCCTGAGGCTTATTATATAAAGCTTTTAAAGCAGTTATGAATTCTATGGGAAATTTTTTCCAGGCCAAAACTTGCCAAAGGAACCCCCAGTCGACCCTATCGAACGCCTTCTCGGCGTCCAGTAGGGCTACCCCGACTGGGGATCCCGAGGCCTGCGCCCAATCTAAAAGAGCAATAATTCTTCTGACATGATCCGTTGTATCTCTCTTTTTAATAAAACCATGTTGAACTTTAGCTACTAGTTTAGGCATCAAATCATTTAGCCTATTTGCTAACATTTTAGAAAAGATCTTACTGTCAGAAGTTATTAAAGAAATTGGTCGATATGACCCAAGATCCATAGATTCTTTTCCTTTTTTTTTAAATACAACAATAGTAGCTAATGACCATGAGGGAGGGGGCCGACCATGAAATGCTTCTTGAAAAACTTTTGACAGCTCTGGTTTCAAGATTTTGCGGAAAATTCGATAAAATTTCAAAGGAATATTATCAGGCCCGACGGCTTTACCAGAAGCCAAACCAAGAATAGCACCTTCTATCTCCTCCCAAGTAATGGGGACAGATAACATTGCTTTTTGATCTTCAATAAGAGAAGCAGAACGATCTAAATTTAAGAGATAATTTGACGCATCATTTCTCAGACTAGTACCATCATTTGATTGATTGTACAATGACTGATAAAAATCTCGAAATGCCTTTAATACACCTGCCCTAGATTCTTGGCATATACCATCTAAATCAGTAATTTTAACTATTTCTAGTACTCTGCCAGTTTGCTCGCTTAATTCATAACATTCTTTTTTAAATAATTTATACTTCGCAGCTACCTGCTCAGCCAAAAAAGAATAGACAACCGACCGCTCAGAAGCCAAGGCTTTTTGAGCTTCCTGTACACCGGAACCCAGTCTGACACAAGAAGCCAGTTTCAATTCTGCCTGAATTATTTGGTCTAAAGTAGCCTTAAATGCAACTTGTTTTTTTTTTAAACAATAATTCGAATAACTCAAGGTCTCACCCCTTATAGTCGATTTAAAAGTGTCCCAGACAATTTGAATCGAGGCCGTATTATTATTGTTCAAAAAAAATTCCTTCAGAGTCGGAGCCTAGCGCGCAACCAAGATGGCCGCGTAGGTGCGAGGCTCCCGAGGACCTCCGCAACCTCCTACGTTTATCCTGTCTTCATCCTGCATCGGTTGAGGGGACTGTATCGGTGAGCCTGAGCCGAGGTGGTACCCGTTTCCCGTTTTCGAATCGGACCTCGGGTGCCGGAGTGAGCACCGACTGAAGTTTGCGGCCTACTTCTCTCCTGACCCCGGATTCGCGTTTGGGGGCGACCCAGTGGCAAAGTGAACAACAACGGCGGGCTGGGCCTGGCGAGTCGCGTACCCCACACTTTCACTTTCACTTTTGAGTCCCCTTGACGTTATCGCAAGTGGGATCACGGCGCTCTTTGTGTTGGGGTGGCCTCGCTGGGCGACCCTGCCTGCCTGCCTGCTGTGGCCCGCTCTGCCGTCCTGGGGTGGCCCCTGGGGCTCGCGGCCTTGATTGCTTGGTCTCAATTGCGTGGCTGGTGCGGGTGCAAGACACGCGACGATGGCCACGAAGCAGGATGGGGATCAGTTGAAGGCCAAGTCGACCCGGCGTGGCGCCGCACATCAGGCCAACATCATGGACCGCTACACCCTCCCAAAGGGGTCTCCCGGCGGATCGCACAAGTCCTTTGAGTGCCCCCCGGATGCCCCGGATTTGCCTACGGATCTGTCTCTGCACGACGTCATGGGCGCCATTGCTGAGATGAAGGCCTCAGTGGGCCAGCAGTTTGACACTCTAGCGCACAAAATCGACGCGGTCCTCATTGATGTCAACCTTGTGAGAGCTGATCTCTCTAAGACTAACGACCGGGTCGACTCTTTGGCCCACACCGCGTCGGGCCTCACGACTGAGGTGGCGGCCCTTCAAACGGAGGTGCACCGGCTCCGTCAGGCAAGTGCGCTCATGGATCGGCGCCTGGAGGACTCCGAGAGCCGGGCCCGGAGGAATAATATCCGTATCATCGGAGTACCCGAGGGACGGGAGGAGTCGGCGGCGGATCTCTTTGTGGAGGACCTGATCACTACCCATCTCCAGCCTCGAGGACTGAGTAAATTCTTTGCTGTGGAGAGGGCCCATAGAGTTCCCGGGGGCAGACCGAAGGTCGGAGCCCCACCGCGGCCTCTTATTGCCCGTATTTTTAACTTTCGGGACAGGGATGCGATTTTGCAAGCTTCCAGACTGCAAGGGCCGATTAAGCTGGAGAACATGGAGGTGAACTTTTATCCCGACTTCACCCAAGCGGTCCAGAAGCAGAGACTGAGTTTCCTGGGCGTCAAGCGGCGGCTTTGAGGCATGAACTTAAAATACGCCATGCTCTTCCCGGCCAGGCGGCGGGTGGAGGTGGATGGTCGCACTCACTTTTTTGACCGTCCTGAAACGGCCGGGGACTGGCTGGACACTTTGTCTGGGGGTCATGATCGGGATGGCGGGGGGGCGGCGGGAGGAGAGTGCCCACCGGACAGGGTCTGAGGTACTGATGCGGGGGCTCACTCCGGATGCTGCCATTTTCGGCCAAGCTTAGGGTCTATTGTCTGTCGTGTCTTGTCTCCCCTCCATTGGAGGTGGTGCAGGGTCTCGAGGGGGCGCTCTTTCCTCCTCTAGGGGGTCTTAGTAGTTTAAATTACACAGGGGCGACAGGCACACTGCAAGTTGGGGGGGCTGTCTGGCCTCATGCAGGGGTGCAGGGAGGGGGGAGTTTTGTTGGGGCGGTTGGGTTGGGGTGGGGTATTGTTCATTTGTACCACAAGGCAAACATATTGTTGTGCTATTCCTAAAGTGCTCTCTGGGGGGCGATTGATCGCTTTCGTCTATGATGGGGGGTAGGGGACTGAGTCTCTTGTCCTGGAATGTTAATGGACTGGGGGACAGGATAAAACGGGGGGTGGTCCTGCAGTTCCTGAAACGAATTTCACCTGATATAGTCTTTCTGCAGGAAACACACCTCATTGGAAACTCCTTTCGTGCTATGAATAGACGGGGCTACCGCCTTATGGCCCACTCGGGCTTCACGTCTGGTTCAAGGGGTGTGGGCATTATGGCTAAGACCTCGCTCCCGTTGGAAGTTGATGAGGTGCTCCATGATGACAGGGGACGGTACACGGTTCTGGTGGGTAGATTGGAGGGCAGAGTGATTGTTTTCGTTTCTGTTTATGTCCCGCCGGGGTTGCAAACGACTACTTTTGCGGATCTGGGGCGCCTCCTCCTTGGCCTTCTGGAGGGGATTCTAGTGGTTGGGGGGACTTTAACGCTGTGGTTTCCGGAACTGAGGATCGTCACACCCCTAGGGATCTCCCCCGTGCCAAAGCGTGGTTGTCCGGCCTCTTGGATACCTTGGGGCTGGTGGATTGCTGGCGTTTGAAACACCCTACGCAGATACAGTACACCTTTCATTCCGGGGCCCATGGCAGTCTTTCGAGGCTAGATTATGTCCTAATGCCAGCGGCGCATGCGGGGAGGGTCGGGGAGGTGCGCCATTTGGCGCGGGGTATTTCAGACCACTCCCCGCTCCTGTTGCACTTTGACATTGTCCCGAGGGGGGAGGGGAGGATGGTCCCGATTAATCCCTGGTACCTGCGTGACCCCACCATTCGCACAGAGTTGGTTAAATCCCTTAAGCGATATTTTGAAGATAATGTGGGGTCTGTGTCCTCGGTGGTCACTCTGTGGGAGGCGTTCAAGACGGTACTCCGGGGGGAGGCCCTGTCCCTTATTTCCCATTCCCGGAGGCGCCAGCGGGAGGAGGTGACCCGTATTGAAACTGAGATAACTGAGTTGGAGGGTGACTTGGAGTGTGGGGTGACGGAGGACAAATTGCATGCTCTCCGACTCAAGCAGGCGGACTACAAGGCCCTCGTCACGGAGGCAGCCAGGGGCCTCAGTAGGGAGCAACAGGGGAGACTGTATGATGTGGGTGATAAGGCTGGTAAACTGATTGCGTGGCTGGATAAAAAGGAGAGAGCGAGTCAAGTTGTTCCGTCGATTGAGCAATTGGATGGTGTGTGTGTCACTGACCCAGGAGAAATTGTCGATTGCTTTGCAGAATATTTCCGTGGGGTATACTCCCCGGTATCTTCCCGCTCGGAAGAGGACTCCCATGCCTTACTTAAAGATATTGCGTTGCCTTCCCTTTCGGAGGAGGATAAAGCGTTGTTGGACGCGACCCCAACATCTGAGGAGATTGCCCTCGCCATACGCTCGGTCGCCTCCGGCAAGGCCATGGGTCCTAATGGCCTTCCCATCGAACTGTATAAACTACGACCGGATACGCTGGCGCCACATCTCCGTGCTATGTTCCTCGCGGCCCGCTCTGCGGGTTCCCTCCCGCTGGACCAGCGTCTGGCCACTATCGTGGTTATTCATAAGGAGGGGAGGCCGCGGGATCGGGTCACGTCCTACCGGCCCATTTCGCTGCTGAATGCGGAACCCAAAATTCTCGCCAAGGTGTTGGCTAATCGGCTGGTTGGCGTGGTGTGTGATCTGATTCACCAGGATCAGTCCGGCTTTATCCCTCATCGCAACACTGCGCTCAACCCGCGGCGTTTGCATGGGGTGCTCGCACGGGTCCCGTTCATACGAGAGCCGGACATTTTGGCGTCCCTGGACGCCACTATGGCGTTCGACATGCTTGAGTGGCCATATATTTGGGCGACACTGGCGAAGTTTGGTTTTGGCCCGGGATTCATCGGTTGGGTGAAATTGTTGTATTCCGGACCGCTGGCGCAGGTGGCGGTGAACGGTAGAGTGTCGGCTCCGTTTGAGCTGGGTAGGGGCACGCGGCAGGGCTGCCCGTTATCACCGCTCCTCTTCGCGCTTGCCTTGGACCCCCTGGCGGAGTGGCTGCGGTGGCATCCTTCTATCCGTGGTCTCCGATGGACCCCCGAGTATGAGGATCGCGTGTCCCTTTACGCGGATGATATTCTCTTATACCTGGCCTCCCCGCGTAAATCACTGATTGTACTAGTTGATGTTTTGCACTCATTTGGCCGCAACTCCGGCTTAGTCATCAATTGGGCTAAATCTTGTGTGTATGTCCTTTCCGGGGAGGCTCCTATCCTTCCGCGGGGTTGTCCGATCCAGATCGCTCCGCAGGGATTTAAGTACCTGGGTATCTTCATTACCCTGGACGCGGAGGCCCGATATAAACAGAACTTGCTCCCCCCTCTCCAGCGCCTGAAGGATGACGTGGCACGTTGGAGGCGCTTGCCGCTCTCACCGCTCGGCCGTGCGGCATTGTTTAAGATGATGTCGCTACCACGTTTCCTGTACGCTTTACAGAATACGATGGACGTTGTCCCGGCGCGCTACTTTCGCGAGGTGGAGAGTCTGCAGCGACGCCTGTTCTGGGAGGGTAGGCCGCGTATCGCCCTTGCGAAGCTGACGCTCCCGTGGTACGACGGGGGGGTCGCCCTCCCAGACATCAAACGGTATTACTGGGCCTCCCAGCTGGCTACGATAAACCACGGCCTTTATGGGCCCGCGCTTAACCCGGCCTTGGAAATGGATAAACTATTACTTCCGGGTGGCGACTATAATCGGGCGCTGTATTCTAGATCGCTTGACGCGCGTCTGACGGGCCCTACGCGGGTCGCGGTACGGGTGTGGCACGCAGCTAACTTGGCGATGGGGTGGAAGGACCGGTTGACCCGGGCGACGCCACTGTATTAAGGGTGGGCGTAGTTCGCGAAGTAGCACTTCGCGAAGCTACGCAAAGTGAAGTTCGCACTACGCGAGCTACGCGTAGCACTTCGCGAACTGCGAAGTAACATGTTCGCACTGTGCAAGATGTTGTTTTCAATGATTGCACAGTGCGGACAAGCAACCGGCACTGTGCAATCATTGAAAATGGCATCTTGCACAGTGCGAGCTGTAGTTTTCTGCTGCTCGAGTAGATTTTTACTCGAGCTGCAGCTTTCTCAGCGCGAACTGGTAGTTTCTCATCGCGAGCGGTCGCGAGCATACGCGACCCCTCGCAATGAGAAACCTGACCTTCTCGCGTTGGGAATCTCGCCGGGAGGTTTATTTTCCATGCTCGCGATCGCGAACAAGGAAAAAGTCTCGCCAGGATGTCATTTTGCTTGCTCGCGGTCGCCAACTTGACGTTGAGGACCGCGAGCAAGCAAAAAATGACCGCAGCACTACGCAACACTACGCTACGCGTGTTCGCACTGTGCTACGTGCAGTTCGCGTAGCGCGAAGTAGCGCGAACTTCGCAAACTACGCGAGCGTAGCGTAGTGCTTTGCCCAGGCCTACGCTGTATGCATCGGAGCGGCTGGGCTCCCTGTGGACCTCGAAGGGCTTTGAGAAGTGGGACATGATAGGCATCAGCAAGGTGGGCGATCTCTGGACGAAGGGGGGATTTAAGACGTTCGAGGTGCTGCAGACGGAATTCCAGTTGCAGGACAGGGAGTACTTTCGATATATGCAGGTCCGTCACGCGCTGTGCTCCGTATTCCCGGATGTTGCCTCCATCACGGAGTACTCCCCTCTGGAAGATAGAGTGCTAGATGGGCATGTACCGGACGGGACGATTTCATTAATTTACAAAAAGCTCATCAATGATCGCTCGGGACTGCTGACTGGCCTTCGTGAGGCGTGGGGGGCTGATGGACTGGAGCTGGATGACGAGGACTGGGTGTCTGCGGTGGCCTCCCCGAAAGAGGTGGCCATACCGGCTCGCCTTCGTTTCGTCCAGCTCAAGATACTCCATAGGGTCTATGTTACGGGGCCGGGTCTGATGCATATGGGCTATGCCGTGGACGGGTTGTGTAAGCGTGGGTGTGGAGCTTTGGGGACCTTTCTCCATATTTTGTGGGAATGCCCGGAGGTGGCGCGATTCTGGCGTGGTGTGCATGCGGTTTTGCAGGCAGTCACGCATGTGACGCTGCTGCCCGAGGCGAGGAGATGTCTCCTAAATGTGTGGGAGCCAACCGACTACTCAGTGCCACAGACGTGGTGGGTGACTCTGGGATATATGGTGGCCAAGCGTGATATTGCGCAATTGTGGGGTTCCCAGAGGTTGCCAACTGTCTCGGCGTGGAAGGACAACATGGATTGGTGTATGTTTCGGGAAAAGGTAGTGTATGTTGCGAGAGGTAAGCCTGGGAAATGGGTGAAAGTGTGGGGCCCCTGGAACACCTACCGTGGGGGAATCTGTACCCCGCCGCTGACGCCTGATCTGTCACCGGCCCCGTCTCCTTAGCCTGCTTGTCTCCCTGGTTCTGGGCATTGAGTTCGCTTTGTCTCCGTCCCGACCTATCCCCCCCTTGCTCTTCCTGTGGATCGGTAGTGTCCCCCCCAGGGGAGCTAATGCTGCTACTTCGACTGTTGGTTGCCTTGTGGATTTGTTTTTTCGTTTCTTATATAAAAATAAAACCGTTGTGTGGGGTCCGGATGGTGTGGCTGCCGACGCTTCTTTCAACTCCTGTGACCTCTCTTCTGCCGCAGCGTGTGTTTTACTGCTTGTATTATATGCTCTTCCTGTTTGCTAGCGGCCGGCCTGAAGGTTGTAGGCCCATCTTTGTAAATTTTTTGGATTCTGTAATAAACGGTTTAAAAAAAAAAAAAAAAAAATTCCTTAATTGTCAGAGCCATATGAGCTAAATAATCCTGATCTAACTATAGATTTCTTTGAAATGACCATGGCCTTTTTTGTACATGTTCCTGAGAGGAGAGTAGGGATTCATATCTTTGTCACAGTGCATATGCAACGTTACACTGCCCAGCACATATTTTATATTACAACTTTAGAGACTAGTTAGGTTACACAACACTGCCCTGTGCATATTATACTCCAAGGCGCATATTGCATAGCACACGCTAGTGCCTGTGCTATCTCGCGCTCTCCAATGAATCTGTCATTGCGCACAATTCATTGCATATTATATTTCAAACCCCGGTTCATCTTATATCACACTTTTTGTTGCATAGTTTATACCATATACTATATCTAGTTTTCATTTTCAATCGTGCTCTCAGGACTATGTTCTATATAACACTGCGTCCACCT
This sequence comes from Triturus cristatus, assembly GCF_964204655.1. Taxonomy (NCBI): domain Eukaryota; kingdom Metazoa; phylum Chordata; class Amphibia; order Caudata; family Salamandridae; genus Triturus; species Triturus cristatus. The sequence continues at coordinate 204,734,304 of NC_140592.1, read as the reverse complement.
ACCCTTTTCACGGGCATTACATTTTGCAATGGGGGGTGGAGGATCAGGGGCTGTTTCTGCCAAGTGAGCCCGGAGTCACAGTCACAAACGTCCTCTTCTTCCTGAATAAAAGTGAGATTATGCTGCATACTTGTTCATATTTTAAGTAGTTCGCACAGACACACATTTTAAAAACAATAAAGTTCCTAATACCCTCCTTCTCTGAACAGTTAGCTGGCTGCCCCATCCACCTCCTCCCTATCCTCTGTTGTCTGAATCCATGGACTAGCCTCCTCCCTCCTGCCATGCATGGTCTGATGTGCTGCCACTGCCCTCCATTTAGCATGATGTACCAGTCCACTCCACCTGCCCTCCATTGCCCAATTCTATGGCCAATCAGTGACCTCCTGCTTAGCCTCTGTGCTTAGCTTGCCGCCCCTATTCTCCTTCCCCCTGCCCTCCGATGTCTTTGTGCATGCCCCTGTTCCATCCTTTTTGCCCACCATGTACCATGGACCTGCCACTCCTATCTACTCTGAGTGTTCTGTTGAGCTGCCACTCCCCTCCCACCTGCCTAGCATTGTCAGATGACTGTAAGTTGTCCCTGCCACCTCCACCCTGCCTGTCCACATGCCATGCCCCTATCCCCTTCCTCCTGTCCTCCAAGGTCCATTTTACTGCCACACCCTTCTGCCCTCCCTGGTCTGTTGTGCTGCAACTGCTCCTCCTGCCTGCCCCGCGCGGTCTGTTGATAAGCCCCTTCCCCTGAACTCTCTTGTCTGTGCCAGGTCCTGACCCTCCCTTCTATCCTCCATGGTCCTTTGTGCATTCCCCTGCACCCTCCTTCCTGCCCATCATAGCAATTGTGCTGCCACTAACCCTCCCGCTTGCCATGCATGGTCTTCTGTGCCACCATGGCCCCTCCCGCCTTCCCTGTGTGGTCAGCTAGCTGCCCCTGACCCCCTCCCACCTTCCCTCCATGGTCTGTGTGTATGCCATCGTAGTCTCATTGTTGCTCTCCATGGTGTGTCTTATTTCTAGTGCCCATCTTGCATGACCTCCATGGTCATCTTGCTGCTCCTGCCCTGCCCCCTTGCCCCCAGCCCTCTGTTTCCATGTGCAGACCCCTATTCCCTCCCTCCTGGCTTGTCTGTTCCATTGTAATGCCCTGATCCGTCCCTCTGCCATTTATGGTCTGTTATGCTGCAGCTTTCTCTCCTGTCTGTCCATTATGGTCAGCTAGCTACCATTACCTCTTTCCCCTCTGATCTCTGTTGTCCATGTGCATGGTCCTGTCCCCTCCCTATTGCTTTCTATGGATTGTTGTGCTGCACTCCCATCCCGCATGCGCTGTGTGGTGTATTGTGCTGCTGCAAACCCTGATGCCTGCCCTGTACGGTCAGTTTGGTGCACCTCTCCATGTCCCTCCTGTCCTCTGTTATCCGAGTCCATGTCCCTACCCCAACTCCTCCTGCCTACCATGATCCAATGTACCATACTTGCGAACATTTTGAACTTGGTAAGAGGGAGATTTTGAAAAAAATTGGGGTATTGATTTTCCCCTTTGAGTTACATTGAAAAAGAGGAGATTGTAGACAGGAGACAGATCAAATAAAGCCCATTTGAGCTTAAAAAAATTGGACGTTTCCTGGCTGAAACGGGTCTGTTGGCAGGTATGGTTGTACTACCACTGCCTCTTCCTTCTGCCCACAATGGTCTATTATATTGCCACAGCCTCTCTTGCCAGTCCTGTATTGTTGGTTTGTTGCCCCTGCCCCCTTTCCACTGCCCTCCATAGTCTGTTGTGCTGCCACTGCCCTTCCTGCCTGCCCAGTGTGGTAAAATTGTTGCCTCTGCACTCTCCTACCTGCCTTCAATTTTCGGAGTCCGTGCCCCTGGCCTCTGCCTCTCAACAGTATCCCAATGAACAACTAGATTGCTAACATTCTATATTTATTACAAAAGTGTGGAACGCCTGACGTCATCTTGATGTAATCAAAACTGTAATACCTAGAGTATTTCCTTTAGAAATTACATATATGAGAGGGTCATATTTGCATCAAAATTATGGTTAGTGCTCTAAAAAACTAAAATGAGGACATATTTTCTGAATTTTCAAATAGCGACAAAGAATTATTTGTAATCTTTATGTTTTTTTATCCAGTAGACCACTTGATTAAATGTTGCACCTAGGGAAGAGGATGTGGTGTTACTTCCAGAGCTGCAGACTTTGCAACTGGGGAACCAGGTTGGAGTTTCTGCTTCAGCTCAACATTCTGTGATTCTGGTCAAATCACTTGATCTCCCCAGGTGTACAACCAAAATGAATTTGATCGTGTTTGATGTAACCAATGCTCATGTAAAGCACTCCAATACCTGACAAGTCTGCACTATATAAAACTGCAAATACACAACAAATAAGTGTTTTGCACACTTCTGTCATTGGGCTACATGTGGGCTACATCTGGGTGATATTTGTGCTGCATTTGGGCTCTTTTGTCTCTGGTGACCATCTTGGGAGATTTATTTGTTATGAAGTTTTAAGTGTTACCAGTTTATTCCAATCAAGATGGCTTCAGGTGCGCCATACTTTTGTCATAAGTAAGACAGTAAGCGCTCTAGTTGTTCTTAAGAACACTCTGGGACATTCTGTCATCGGGCTATACTTGGGCTACATCTGGGTGATATTTGGGCTACATTTAGGCTCTTTTGTCTCTGGTGGCCATCTTGGGAGATTTATTTGTTATGAAGTTTCCTAATTTCCTCATTTACTGCAGTCTCCTCAGTGGGAATACTTTCTGTTTTTTATTTTGGTTCCATCAAGAAGGCATTCAGATGTGTCACACATTTGCCATAAATTCTGAATGTTAGCACTCTAGTTGCTCATTAGATCACTGTAGTAAAACTACTGCTCACCAGGGAAGTCTGCTGCTGGTATTCAAAGTGCATGTGTCCGTCTGCATGTCAGAATTTGTTTATGAAATAGAAGAGGATTTGAGAAGTCAAAATGTGCCCTAATTTTTTTTTCTGCAGAACTAATCATAATTTCTATGGCAAGATGAACCCCCTCATTTTGTTCCTTTGTAAATTAAATGTTTTAAGTGTTACCACTTTATTACAATCAAGATGGCTTCAGGTGCGCCATACTTTTGTCATAAGTAAGACTGTTAGCGCTCTAGTTGTTCGTTAGAACACTCTGGGACATTCTGTCATTGGGCTATACTTGGGCTACATCTGGGGGATATTTGGGCTACATTTGGGCTCTTTTGTCTCTGGTGGCCATCTTGGGAGATTTATTTGTTATGGAGTTTCCTAATTTCCTCATTTACTGCAGTCTCCTCAGTAGGAAAAACTTTCAGTTTTTTACTTTGATTCCATTAAGAAGGCATTCAGATGTGTCACACATTTGCCATAAATTGTGCTGCATTTGGGCTCTTTTGTCTCTGGTGGCCATCTTGGGAGTTTTATTTGTTATGAAGTTTTAAGTGTTACCAGTTTATTCCAATCAAGATGGCTTCAGGTGCGCCATACTTTTGTCATAAGTAAGACAGTAAGCGCTCTAGTTGTTCTTAAGAACACTCTGGGACATTTAATTTACAAAGGAACAAAATGAGGGGGTCCATCTTGCCATAGAAACTATGATTAGTTCTGCAGAAAAAAAAATTAGGGCACATTTTGATTTCTCAAATCCTCTTCTATTTCATAAACAAATTCTGTCATGCAGACTGACACATGCACTTTGAATGCCAGCAGCAGACTTCCCTGGGAGCAGTAGCTTTACTACAGTGATTTAATGAGAAACTAGAGTGCTAACATTCTGAATTTATGCCAAATGTGTGACACATCTGAATGCCTTCTTGATGGAATCAAAGTAAAAAACTGAAAGTTTTTTTCTACTGAGGAGACTGTAGTAAATGAGGAAATTAGGAAACTTCATAACAAATAAGTCTCCCAAGATGGCCACCAGAGACAAAGGAGCCCAAATGTAGCACAAATATCACCCAGATGTAGCCCAAGTATAGCCCAATGACAAAGGTGCCGATTCCGATCCTGTAAAAACTCGGGTACAAATGGTCGTAAGGAGCGTTTTCTCCGTCCGACTCGTACCCGGGAAAAACACCTTACAAACTCGCAAGTACGATTCGCACAGAAATACCATTTCCGTACGAGTTGTACAAAAGACCGACCGGCAAAAAAATACATACAAATCTGAATCTGGACAGCGCGTACGCGACGTCCGGACGGAGTCAGGCAGCGTTTTACAGACCAGCAAGTACGATCCGTGCCTACGTCACTCCGCACTGCTATTTTTTTATGGCAGCAAACAACTCCCGGGAAATTGAGGACGACGCGAAGAAGGAGCACCGGTACGCGACGGACAGCGATGGACCCCAACCTACGCGTCATCCCGACCGTTATAGCCTATGACCTCGTGTTCAGAAACCGACGCAGATGCCGCAGAAGGTCAGAACAACACCCAGGGGCAAAGGGGGGTGAGGGGGCTGGGGCAGGAAACATTACCCCCACACAATGACAAATATACATATGTCCCGCACAGAAATGACCTCCAGGCTCTGGTCGCTGGGGGGGCGTGTCCACCAATTCCTACCTACCTCCACAACGGAAGTGGACGTCGACTTGTACACGTCACCGCCACAATGGTGGTACGGCCCGTACCCACGCCCCCCAGAGCGTGGGTATGGGCCGTACCACGCGTACCCCTACGTAACCGCCACTATGGTGGTACGGCCCGTACCCACGCTCTGGGGGCGTGTGTATGGGCCGTACCACGCGTACCCCTACGTCACCGCCACAATGGTGGTATGGCCCGTACTCACGCTCAGGGGGCCATGGGTACGGTCCGTACACGCGTACCCCTACATCACCACTGCAATGGTGGTACGGACCGTACCCACGCTCTGGGGGGCATGGGTACGTGCCGTACACGTGTACCCCTACATCACCACTGCAATGGTGTTACGGACCGTACCCACACTCTGAGGGGCGTGGGTACGGTACGTACACGCATACCCCTACAACACCACTGCAATGGTGGTACGGAACGTACCCACGCCCCTCAGAGCGTGGGTACGGTCCGTACCACCATTGCAGTGGTGATTTAGGGGTACGCGTGTACGGACTGTACCCACACTCTGGGGGGCATGGGTACAGGCCATACCACCATTGTAGAGGTGACGTAGGGGTACGTGGGGTACGGCCCGTACACACCCTATGAATGCAGGGGTACGGGCCGTACCACCCGTACCCCTACGGCCCCATTTCATGATGGATACAAGGCGTACACACGCCACAAATGTTGGTTTACGGCTTGGTGCAGCACATCAGCCGTAAATTGGGGGTGGTGTATGCCCAGGACAGCAGTGTACCACAGCAAGGGGGCAAGTGGGTGGGTGGGTGCAGAGAAACACCAGCAGTGGACAGAGACATGGGGGTGGGTGCCTATCACTCCCAGCAGTGGACACAGACATGGGGGTCGGTGCCTATCACTCCCAGCAGTGGACACAGACATGGGGGTGGGTGCAGAGGAATACCAGCAGTGGACACAGACATGGGGGTGGGTGCCCATAAATCCCAGCAGTGGACACAGACATGGGGTGGTTGCAGAGGAATACCAGCAGTGGACACAGACATGGGGGTGGGTGCCTATCACTCCCAGCAGTGTACACAGACATGGGGGTGGGTGCCTATCTCTCCCAGCAGTGGACACAGACATGTGAGGGGTGGGTGCCTATCACTCCCAGCAGTGGACACAGACATGCGGGTGGGTGCAGAGGAATACCAGCAGTGGGCACAGACATGGGGTGGGTGCCTATCACTCCCAGTAGTGGACACAGACATGGGGATGGGTGCCTATCACTCCCAGCAGTGGACACAGACATGTGAGGGGTGGGTGGCTATCACTCCCAGCAGTGGACACAGACATGTGAGGGGTGGGTGCCTATCACTCCCAGCAGTGAACACAGACATGGGGGTGGGTGCAGAGGAATACCAGCAGTGGACACAGACATGGGGGTGGGTGCCTATAACTCCCAGCAGTGGACACAGACATGTGAGGGGTGGGTGCCTATCACTCCCAGCAGTGGACACAGACATGGGGGTGGGTGCAGAGGAATACCAGCAGTGGACACTCACATGGGGGTGGGTGCCTATCACTCCCAGCAGTGGACACAGACATTTGAGGGGTGGGTGCCTATCACTCCCAGCAGTGGACACAGACATGTGAGGGGTGGGTACCTATCACTCCCAGCAGTGGACACAGACATGTGAGGGGTGGGTGCCTATCACTCCCAGCAGTGGACACAGACATGGGGGTGGGTGCAGAGGAATACCAGCAGTGGACACAGACATGGGGGTGGGTGCCTATCACTCCCAGCAGTGGACACAGTCATGTGAGGGGTGGGTGCCTATCACTCCCAGCAGTGGACACAGACATGTGAGGGGTGGGTGCCTATCACTCCCAGCAGTGGACACAGACATGTGAGGGGTGGGTGCCTTTCACTCCCAGTAGTGGACACAGACATGGGGGTGGGTGCCTATCACTCCCAGCAGTGGACACAGACATGTGAGGTGTGGATGCCTATCACTCCCAGCAGTGGACACAGACATGTGAGGGGTGGGGGCCTATCACTCCCAGCAGTGGACACAGATATGGAGGTGGATGTGAGGAAATTCAATTTTCGATCTCAATCGTATTGACCCGCCATTTTGTAAACCGCCGCCATTTTGTGTTGCCCTCCCTCAGGCAGCACGACGGACGAAGTCTTTTCTGCTTTCCTGCAATATTGTGTCAAAATAGCCTTCTGCCTCTGTTTACAAAGCTGGTGTTAGAGACTGGCCGAGTACACTAATCCCTGTCTGGTTTTTCTAATCCCTGTCTCAACTATCTGTTGGTTCACACTATTCTCTTCTGACTTTATCTTATCTTCTGGCCTTCGCTGTCTTCTGCTCGTATTCTCTCATTTCACAACTATCCTCCAAAACACACAAACGTATCTCGTCAGCTGCAAGTCAGTTACAGACACGTTAATACCTTAACCTGTGGGGAGGGGTGGCAAACACAGTTGAAGGAGAGGCTTCTTCGAGGTACTCGATACCTTGTTTTCCAACCTTCTCTATTGGCTCTGTCCTGTCTCAAACTTTTCTTATTGGCTCTCGATGTGTGTGAGAGGTGTGTTTTCTGGTTAATGTATATGTCTTCTATACCAATATAACATTGTACGCCACGGAGTGAAGTGGCAGTCTCCTGAGAACATACCGTGTGTACTTCTAGGACAACTGTACTAGCTGCAGCTAATAAAATCTGATCTTTTACGCCGACAGAGTGTCCCCGTGTCTCTGTTAGCTGAAGCAGGAGAACCCAGGAGATTAAGGCGTACCCTGCGCCGCCAGACACAAAAGGTTCTGGTTCTTCAACTGGCGCCCCATGTGGGGCGGTTTCAGAGGTAGTGGTTCTGCCTGAAGGTCGTGAGGAACCCCGCAAGAAAATTCTGGAGGAATCGCGAGCCACGTCAAGCGACCCCTGTATGTCGAAAGTGGTCCGAAGGTCTTTTGCAGTGTGGTTACTCCTTCCTGACGGCTACTGACGACTGCTGCCCTGACTACCGTCCTGCCTTGGCCCTCTTTTTGATGATGTATGGTAAGGCGAGACGATAGACGGGCCTCTGTTGGTGTAAGAAGACATCTTAGTTAAGTATTGGTGGGTTGCTCCCACATTGGTTCTTTGGTCCTTTGGTTCTTTGGTTCTTTGGTTCTTTGGTCCTTTGGTTCTTTGGTTCTTAGGTTCTTTGGGTCTTTGATTCGGGTATTGCAATAACCGAAGCCGAGGGGTAAGTACATTTGTGCTGTGTTAACTAAATTTGACCCCCTTGATGTTTGTGAACAGTCCAGTGAAATAACGATGCCTGGTCTGACTAAGTTTAGGAAACTTTGTTGCTTTGGTTGTAATAGGGATTCCCGGCTGGAGGACTCTTGTCCGATTCCTTCGGTTGGAACTCCCACTTATGAGCTCTATTCTAAACATGGTGTTGGCCCCATTGCCTTTAACGAGGCATGGATCCGATACACGAAGAATGATGGTGTTTTAAAATGGCCAGAAAATTGTAGTTTTGAGCCTGACATACTAGATAATTTGGAAGCTATTTTATTTAAAAGAAAAGCCCGGCCGGTAATGTTTGACTCTTTCCACCTTTGGCGTAAGGAAGCCAAACAGAGAAAAATTAAGCAAGAAAAACGAGATAGGAAAACACAGGGTATGACAATTATACAGGCTGCTCAACAATTTAAAGATGATGAAGTCGATAATGCGATGGAAATTTCAGAGAGACAGCATCATATGGCGATAGATAAATGCTATCCGATGTTGCCAGCTTCCCCTTCCGATAAAAGAAAAGATTCAGATGAAGATCCCTTGATGTCTCACTTATTGAGATTGCCTCCGCCCTATGTACAAGGTGCTAATGCACCCCCGTTGTTTCAGCCTGCTCAGCCGCCAGCTGCGCCTCCGCTTGCTCCGGACTCTTCCACATTTGCCCCCTCAAGTATTGCCGCCTCTGCCGGCTTTGCCTTCGACTCCTTTGCCTTCATCTTCTTTGCCCTCTGCTCCCCCGGTAATTACCGATTCCTTTTCAATTAGTTCGCCCAATACTTTGTCCCCTATCCTTATGTCCAATTCTCCGTCTATGCGTAAACGACTCACAGATACGGTCTCTGTTCTTTTATCTCCTTTCTTAGAGGCCTTAAATGTGTCTCCGACTTTTTCTCGAAGACAGTCTCGTAGTCAGTTCCCCACTTCCGAAGAACGAGAAAGGTTAAACTCTCTCGCTCGTAAATGGATTGAGAAGGGTCCCCAGTATAGTGTGCTCGACATTATGCCTACCTTCTCACAGTGGAATGCGCCTACTCAGAGATATGTCTTCAATGTCATGTGTGATACTCTCGTTAAAGGATGGGAGGATATGGATTTGGGTTCGGTTCCTCAGGGTCTGTTAGATATTCAGGCTGATTTTGATAAGGGTCTCATTGTGGGTTCCAAGGTTGAGGATGCCGTAAAGCAACTTGTTACCTTTAGAACCTTATTTACCTCACAGACTTTTCTTGACTCCGATCCCTTAGTTAGGTTAACACTGAAAAATTATCCAATGAGAGAGGTTCCCCCTGTATTGAGAGAAGAGGTTGCGGGAGTAGGTAATATTCCAGCTATTCCTGCTCACTTCCAGCGTATATGGGTACATGTTCCCTGGAAAAGATCTGAGGTTTTGGCCCTTAAACAGTCTTTACCGGATCCTCGTAAGAACCCTGCAGGTTATTATAAAGAATTGTCACAAACCGTTGATGCCTGTATCATGAATTTAGCAGACATTGACATGTTGATGGGGAATGTAGTCCCACAAGCATTATGGGCTAATATTCGTAAAGGGAATCATGGCCAAGAATTAGGTGGAAATTGGGATGCTATAACTGCCGCAGATAGAGAACAAGTGGGTGGTGCGAAGCCTGATGCTTTGATTTCAGAACTCCCTGGTAGGATTATTACATTAATGAAAACGATGATGCCTGCCTTGAGAGTTAACTGGGATAAACTAGCCGCGTGTAAACAGAAGAAAGATGAGAGTGTCTCCGATTTCTTCACTCGTTTTGAGGAGACATTCATTGATCACAGTGGTCAGGATATGACTACGGAGGGTGGACAGCGATTATTTGTGGATAAGTTTGTGTTCAGCCTGCTTCCCGAACTGTCACACAAGTTGAAAGATTCCGAGAGTTCATGGGCTGTTTCTTCTTCAGCTCAGATATTGGCTACTGCTCAGTATTATGAAAATAGAGATAAAGAAGAAAAAGATAAGCAAGAGAAAAAGACTAAAGAATTAAAAACTAAGGTTTTCTTGCAACAGGCTTATCCACCTCGTTATGCTCAGCCCCAGTTTCAACAGCCTCCGCAGTTTCAGAGGGTGTATCAAAAACCTGAGCCATATATTCCGCAACCTTTGTTAGGTCCTAATCAATGTGCCTATTGTAGGGAGGAAGGTCATTTTAAGAATAGTTGTCTGGTTTTATTGCAGCGTAATGGCACACTGTCTGCTTCACGAGGTCGTGGTGGCCTCCAGTCAGTAAACAGAGGTAGAGGTCGAGGTATGTTGACTCAAGAACAGCGTTCCCTTCCTCCTTCTAATTCCGTGAACTACTTTGTTCAGCAAAGCGTTCTGTCTACACAGTACTACAATGAGGATAGTTATGTTGAAGGCGATAATGAAGGTCTTCATGCTAACTAGGACAGCCATGGACAAAGTAAGGGAGTTGTGTCGATTCCAGTAGATCAGAATGGACCTTATGTTAATGTCACTACAATGGGTGTTTCAGAGCCATTTCTTTTAGATACTGGTGCGATGAGAAGTTCTATCATTCATTCAAAACTCCCTGGGGCACCTTTGTCTGGCTTAACGAATGTATCTGTAGGTTTTTCTGGCACCCCAGTTCGTAATCCGGTCTCTGGCCCTTTGCCTATTTCAATTGGCCCTTATGATTTGGAAGCTCCGCTTCTCTTAACGAATGGTTGCGGCGAGAATCTATTGGGCTTAGATCTACTAAAATGAATATATGCCACAATATCTTGTTCTCCTTCTGGTGTATATCTTACTCTGGGACAATGATTGACTTCTCCAATGTATTTGTCTAAAGACCAGTTCCCACCTGAATTGCTCTCTCTTCCTGTGACGCTTTGGGCTACGGGTCCAAATGATGTTGGTTGCCTTGAGATCCTACCGTATGTTGTTACTCTCAAGCCCAATGCTGAATTACCACGCGTTCCTCAATATAGAATTTCCACTGAAAGTGAAAAAGCGCTTTTAGAAATCATTCATGATTTGATTCAGAAGGGAGTGGTTGAGGAAACGAGAGGAAACATCTGTAACAGCCCTATTCTTCCTGTTCTTAAACGCACTGATCCTTCTCAGCCTCCTGTTTATCGTTTTGTGATTGATCTTCGGGAGATAAACAAAATTGTTGTACCACAGTTTCCAGTTGTCCGAGACATCACTGCACTGTTGACAATGATACCTTCCACAGCGGTTTGGTTTTCTGTTATCGATCTGAAAAATGCTTTCTTTAGTATTCCCATTGCTGAAGAAAGTAGAGATATTTTTGGCTTCTCTCTTGGAGGCCGAAGCTTCCGGTTTAAGCGCGCACCTCAGGGCTATTGTGAAAGTCCTTCTATTTATAGTCAAGCTTTGAAATGTCATCTTGATGCTTTTTCTTTGCCGTCTGGTGCTGCTCTTATTCAGTACATGGACGACTTGTTGATAGCTGCTGATTCAGAGGAAATATGTAAGAATGTGATGGTTGCATTGTTGCGACACTTGTCCGATCTTAATCATAAGGTTTCACCTTCCAAGCTACAATATGTTCGTCGAGAGGTTACCTACTTGGGTCATATCTTGTCAAAGGAGGGAAGACGATTAACCCCAGAACGTATCCAAGCTATTGCGCAAATGTCTGTGCCATCTACACAAAGATAGGTACGTGCCTTCCTGGGCATTCATTCATATTGTAGGCAGTGGATCCCTAACTTCTCTCTATTGGCCAAACCTTTGTTGGCACTCACTTTGAAAGATACGACTCAGCCCCTTCCATGGACTGACGAATGTCAGAGGAGTTTTGCTGACTTGCGTGCTGCTCTGTGTTCTGCTCCTGTACTGGGTACTCCTGATTACAGCAAACCTTTTACGCTATATGTTCATGAAAAAGAAGGTTGTGCGTTGTCAGTCTTAACGCAGCGATTTGGAGACAAACAGCGGCCATGTGCCTATTTCTCAGCTACGTTAGATCCAGTAGCCAAAGCATTGCCTAGCTGTCTTAAAGCGACAGCAGCAGCAGCTATTTCCATTCGTCAGTCAGCTGGAGTGGTGCTAGATAATACTCTCATTGTTATGGTGCCACATGCAGTAGATACTTTGCTAAACAGAACAAAAACGCAGCTTCTTACGAGTGCTCGTTTGACTGGATATGAGCTGACGCTTTTGGCAAGTCACGTGCACATCAAACGATGTAACACTTTAAATCCAGCTACTTTGTTGCCAATTCCAGAAGAGAAAGGTGTTCAAGAACAACATGATTGTTTCCTCCGTACAGAGGAAGAGACAAAAGGTAGAATTGACTTGACAGATACGCCATTAGTGAATCCGGATGGAACGCTATGGGTAGATGGTTCTTGTTTTAAGCTTCCTAATGGAGAGCGAACTTCAGCCTATTCGGTTACTACTTTGCATACAGTCGTGGAAACAGCACGCATCAGACATAACTCAGCTCAGGCAGCTGAACTGATAGCCTTAAATAGAGCGTGTGTTTTATCTAAAGGAAAAAGAGTGAACGTGTATACCGATAGCCAATGCGCTTTTGGTGTAGCGTTCAATTTTGGACGTCCGTGGAAAGAAAGGGGATTCCTTACTTCCCATGGCACTAAGATACAACATGGTCAGTTGGTGACTGACCTTCTTGAGTCACTTGCTTTACCTACCCAGATAGCAATTGTGAAGTGTAGTGCGCACAAGAAGATTACCGACGATATTGGTCGTGGAAATGCATTTGTGGACGAGGTAGCGAAAAAGACAGCCAGAGATGCTACAAGTCGCATGTATGTTGCGGGCCCTGCAAATTGGGTCAGGGAAAGAGGAATGTATGAAGACACAGTAGAAAGTGTGAGATCAATTCAAGAAGAGGTTACAGAGAAAGAGTTGAGTAAGTGGAAAGAAAGTACAGGAATGTTAGGTGAGATGGGTTGTTGGGTGGAATTGTCAGAGCACCAACGTTGGCTGTTACCAGAGGCCTATATACTACCTGTAGTTACTATGGCTCATGGTCCAGCCCACCTAAGTGCGAAAGGAATATGCAAGCTTTTGGCTCCAGTATGGCAGAATGAGGGAATACTGAAGTGTGCAGAAAATGTAGTGAAACATTGTATCATTTGCTTAATGTACAATCCGGGAAAGGGAACCCCAACTCCAGCAGGTCACTTTGCTCCTCCGACCTATCCATTTGAGGTGTTGCAAATCGATTACATTCACATGGAACGATGCAACAATCTCAGATATGTTCTAGTGGTGGTATGTGCCTTTTCCAGATGAATAGAGGCATATCCCCTGAAAGACAATACTGCTCTATCCACAGCCAAAATACTTTTAAAGGAGTTTTTCCTAGATTTGGATTGCCGCACATTGTCTGGAGTGACAATGGGAGTGAATTTGTGGGCCAAGTCATGCAAAAAGTTTGTGCGGGTCTTGGCATCAAACAAAAATTCCATGCGGCAAACCATCCACAGTCAGCGGGTCTAGTAGAGTGCTATAATGGCACTCTAAAGCTTAAACTGGCTAAAATACAAGCCAGTACAGGCCTTAGTTGGCCCGATGCCCTACCTTTGGCTCTCTTATCCACCAGAACGGCTGTGCATTCTCGTTTGGGACTTAGCCCTTATGAGGTTGTTTTCAGATGCCCAGCTAATGTATGGAGAGTCCCTCGCCCTAAAAAGTACTCTGATATACCATACCCGATGTTGATTGATTATTTGCATGACCTCACAACTAAATTGCGTATTCTTCATCAACAGGTTCAGAGCGCTTTGCCCGAGGCCTCCACAGACTCAGGTCATTTCATTCAACCAGGTGACTGGGTCTGTGTGAAGAATTTCCAAAGGAAGAAGAATTTGGAGCCTCGCTGGATAAAACCTCGTCAGGTGCTCCTAACAACCCGTACAGCAGTGAAAGTTGAAGGAAAGAAGAACTGGATTCACGGTGTGTACTGCAAGAAGGTTCCTTTGCCTTTGCCTTTCGATCAGTGGGTCCGCAAGGGTATAAGAGACTCTGAAAGCGAGAAGGTTCCTCCTTTTGTACCCTTTAGTGATGCACACTTGAATGGAACATTGTCAGAGAAAGAAAGCAACGACATTCTCCAGGAAGCTGTACCACCGCACCTTCTTCTGAATGCCACAGATCCACGAACATTGTTTCAGGATCAGACTGTACCTGATAAGGCTCGTTATAATTTGAGACCTAGACCGAAGAAGAAAACTTGAAATTCTCTCTTCCATGTAGTTTCTATCCCGGTTGCAGGGTCACAGTAGGAGTCTTGGTTATGACCTGAGTAGTGGCAATAGGTCTGCAGGACGTGCAGTGTCATAGGACGGCAGATAATCATAAACAAGTGATTGAGGAAGATTGCCGTGAGCATCCACTTAGAAGATGGATACTACATTAGGAGAAAGAGAGAGAAAGGAAAAAATGAAGACCTACTGTAAAATAGTATATAGTCGTTGTGGTATAACCTTATGTATTTTCATATTATTGTGTATTTTAATGGCGTGTATCGGTTGGATTGTTAATGCTATGCAGCAGAAATTTGTCCCTTCTTCTATCACTGTTTCTTCTTATTCCACTATTACTCCACATCTTTTTCATACACTTCCTCAACATGAACTGATTCGAAGAACCGAATATTACAATAACTCCTTTATCCAGTTATTACATCAACACTAATTAGTGATTAATACAACCGACTGCTGGGTGTGTGGACTAATGCCCCATGCCACAGAAAAAGGGATGCCATATTTAGTCCTTCCGTTCTCTTATGAGGGTTCTGCTTGGGCTTATTTTGTAATCTTCTCTAATGCCTATCAAAGCCGATTTAAACGACCTGTCAGTTCTTATATTGGTGGACGAGATTTCAGTCGTAGTTCATTGATAAAGGGAATGGTAGCTATGGCTAAAATCATGGAAAATAGTAACATTTCTATCGATGAGAGAAAAGCATACACTAATTGGAACGTTACCCATTATACCACTAGTCTTAATGATAAAGTTAAACAGGGCAAATCTCCACCAATTTGGACTATACCTCATCAAGGCAATTTCTGTTTGCAAATAAATGGTCAGACTACTGACACCGAACAGAGAAAAAGCTTTTGCTCCCATACGTACATCCATTCATCTCAGAATTCGCCGCCGTTAGTACCATCTCAGAGCACGTATTTTATCTGTCATGATAGAGCCTATACATGGTTACCGACTGGTTTTTCTGGAACCTGCTATATAGCTTTTCTTCTACCCCCTACATATACTGCTTCTTCAAATTTTCATAAAAACAGATATGGCAGAGGGATTATTGATTCCAAAGACACAGCAGGACAAGAGGGAGGAGACTTCCTAAAAGGATTTCTCCCTTTTTGGGGTCCTATGGCAAATAGTAGGAATATGAGGCAATTGGTTCGTGTAGTAGAGGCTACCATAGACATCACTGTAGGAGCTTTGAGTAATATTACAGCGGAACTACAGGCGGATCGTCTTATGACATTACAGAATCGGGTTGCCTTGGATATTATTCTTGCAGATCGTGGTGGAGTCTGTAAATTGATTAAATCAAGTTGCTGTATTTATATACCTGATGACGCTCCGACAGTATACCAGGCCATCTTTAAATTACACATAATCTCCGAGTCGATTCATCAGGACGAAGGAGATTGGTCATTATTGGGGTGGTTTTGGGGACTACTGTCCAAGTGGGGTTGGAAGGTATTAACATTCCTTGGAATGGTTTTGGCCATCATTTTCTCTTGTTGTCTCTGTATGCACTGTGGTCCAGCCATTTGTGACCTTTGTTTTACTATGTGCATCCCAAATCCCAAATCACAGAGAACAGAGAATATCAAAATGATGTTGCAACAACAGCTTGATGACCTCATGACCATTGACATCGACTCAGATTAACATGAGTCCGTATACTATTGCCTGAGTTCTGGCAAAAGGAGGGTCTGAGGAAATTCGATTTTCGATCTCGGTCATATTGACTCGCCATTTTGTAAACAGCCGCCATTTTGTGTTGCCCTCACTCAGGCAGCACGACGGACTAAGTCTTTTCTGCTTTTCCTGCAATATTGTGTCAAAATAGCCTTCTGCCTCTGTTTACAAAGCTGGTGTTAGAGACTGGCCGAGTACACTAATCCCTGTCTGGTTTTTCTAATCCCTGTCTCAACTATCTGTTGGTTCACACTATTCTCTTCTGACTTTATCTTATCTTCTGGCCTTCGCTGTCTTCTGCTCGTATTCTCTCGTTTCACAACTGTCCTCCAAAACACACAAACGTATCTCGTCAGCTGCAAGTCAGTTACAGACACGTTAATACCTTAACCTGTGGGGAGGGGTGGCACACACAGTTGAAGGAGAGGCTTCTTCGAGTTACTCGATACCTTGTTTTCCAACCTTCTCTATTGGCTCTGTCCTGTCTCAAACTTTCCTTATTGGCTCTCGATGTGTGTGATAGGTGTGTTTTCTGGTTAATGTATATGTCTTCTATACCAATATAAGATTGTACGCCATGGAGTGAAGTGGCAGTCTCCTGAGAACATACCGTGTGTACTTCTAGGACAACTGTACTAGCTGCAGCTAATAAAATCTGATCTTTTACGCCGACAGAGTGTCCCCGTGTCTCTGTTAGCTGAAGCAGGAGAACCCAGGAGATTAAGGCGTACTCTGTGCCGCCAGACCCAAAAGGTTCTGGTTCTTCAGGTGCAGAGAATACCAGCAGTGGACACAGACATGGGGGTGGGAGCCCATAACTCCCAGCAGTGGACACAGACATGGGGGTGGGTACAGAGGAATACCAGCAGTGGACACAGACATGGGGGTGGGTGCCTATCACTCCCAGCAGGGGACACAGACATGGGGGTGGGTGCCTATCACTCCCAGCAGTGGACACAGACATGTGAGGGGTGGGTGCCTATCACTCGCAGCAGTGGACATAGACATGTGAGGGGTGGGTGCCTATCAATACCCAGCAGTGAACACAGACATGTGAGGTGTGGGTGCCTATCACTCCCAGCAGTGGACCCAGACATGGTGGTGGGTGCAGAGGAATACCAGCAGTGGACACAGACATGGGGGGATGCCTATCACTCCCAGCAGTGGACACAGACATGTGAGGGGTGGGTACCTATCACTCCCAGCAGTGGACACAGACATGGGGGTGGGTGCAGAGGAATACAAGCAGTGGACACAGACATGGGGGTGGGTGACTATCACTCCCAGCAGTGGGCACAGACATGTGAGGGGTGGGTGCCTATCACTCCTAGCAGTGGACACAGACATGTGAGGGGTGGGTGCATATCACTCCCAGCAGTGGACACAGACATGTGAGAGGTGGGTGCCTATCACTCCCAGCAGTGGACACAGACATGGGGGTGGGTGCAGAGGAATAGCAGCAGTGGACACAGACATGGGGGTGGGTGCCTATCACTCCCAGCAGTGGACACAGTCATGTGAGGGGTGGGTGCCTATCACTCCCAGCAGTGGACACAGACATGTGAGGGGTGGGTGCCTATCACTCCCAGCAGTGGACACAGACATGGGGTGGGTGCAGAGGAATACCAGCAGTGGACACAGACATGGGGGTGGGTGCCTATCACTCCCAGCAGTGGACAAACATGTGAGGGGTGGGTGCCTATCACTCCCAGCAGTGGACACAGACATGGGGGTGGGTGCAGAGGAATACCAGCAGTGGACACAGACATGGGGGTGGGTGCCTATCACTCCCAGAAGTGGACACAGACATGTGAGGGGTGGGTGCCTATCACTCCCAGCAGTGGACACAGACATGTGAGGGGTGGGTGTCTATCACTCCCAGCAGTGGACACAGACATGTGAGGGGTGGGTGTCTATCACTCCCAGCAGTGGACACAGACATGTGAGGGGTGGGTGCCTATCACTCCCAGCAGTGGACACAGACATGTGAGGGGTGGGTGCCTATCATTCCCAGCAGTGGACACAGACATGGGAATGGGTGCCTATCACTCCCAGCAGTGGACACAGACATGTGGGTGGGTGCAGAGGAATACCAGCAGTGGACACAGACATGGGGGTGTGTACATCCTTATCAGATGATCCCAATTCCATGGGTGTATGTACGCATCCCGATATGTGGACTATGTTGATAGTGCCATAACAACACATCACTGACAGCAGTGTCCCACTCCCATGAGGATGGATGTCTTTCCCCCACTGCATGACACACCACATGTGGGTGTGAGGACAAATCACACATGCATACCCACCCCTGGCGGATGCAGCACAATACATACACAGAGACCATGCAACAAGACTATATGGTCATGTCAATGCCTACTAAACTAAGAGAGACAAAGGGAACACACACTGTCACGCACATCCCAGGACTGATAGGAATGTACAGGTGCTGGGACAGCCACCAAGATGTTGTCTGTCATGGAAGGAATAGGGTGGAGTTCCCACAGATACAATGCCCACAATTGTCAGACAGGTGTTCAAATACCCAACAGAACTAGTACCATATGTGTGCTAGGCTGGGATTACACACATGCATTGTGCGGAAAAGTGACAATTTCTCCATTAAGGCATGGGAAAATACACTAAACACAAGTACAGTGAGGACCAAGGATGGCACAGACGATGCAGCCGGAGACATTGCTGAGCAGGCATGGCCAGAGTTGAAGGGATCCATCACCAACAAAGGAAATGTAGACACAGGGCAACACAACAATTGTGCAACCCTCTGCAGGGGAGATGTCAGGTGCCACAGAGGAAGGAACACTCCTAGGGACAATGTCTCCAAACACAAAGAGCAGACACGACCATAGATTCTTTGCAGAGACCTTGTGAGGGCACGCAGATACCAGGTTCCACCCCATGAGATGCAGACTACAACATTTCCATGAAACATAACACATTCCCACAACCCCAACTCCTGGAGCCTCAGCATCAACATCAATACATGAAATGCAAGACTTTTCAAAACGGAAAAGAAAATGCTTTATTCAGCATGAAAAAATAAGATGTAGTAAAGAACACTATGTACAAAGGCCAATGGCCTGTCCAGATATGAAGTCCTTGGGGGGACACATGGCCACGTGTCTCCACTAGCTTGCCTGCACATACTAAACCTCTGGTTCAGCGACTGGGGGGGGGCATCATGTGGGGAAGGACCAGGCACCGCAGGGACAGGAGGGGGAGGGGTAGGTGTGGTGGGTGCAGGGACGGACGACTCTACACCAGGGGGTGGGGCAGCGCCAAAGGTAGAGGCGAGCTCGGCGCTGCACACTTCTGCCAGATCTTCAAGCGTCTCCCCTGTACCCAGAGAAACAATAGGCCCCAAGGAGGGGGGGGGATGGCCTGCAGCGCTACTGGGGGAGGTGGTGGACAGGCTGGGGGACTTAACTCCCCTACCCGTGGAGTGCCTTGACCGTTTGCGCCCAGGTGAACTAGTGGGGCTGAGGCCCAGCCCAGCGAAGTAGGCCTCCTTCTCCGATTCTGGGGCAGGGGAGCCAAAGGGAGTGACATCGGAGGGACTTGGGAGTGAGTCATGTGGACGAGGACTGTGGCTGCGTGCCTGCCTGTGTGCTCCAGACCCAGTGGGTGTGCCTGATTCCCCCTGAGTGTGCGTGTCAGGAGGTGTGCGCTTGCCCTTACGTGGTGGTGTGCTGCTTGTGTCTGGTCGGGTGCGTGTGTGTGGATGTCTTGGTGTGCTTGGGACAGGCATGGGTTTGGGTCTTGTGGATGGTGCAGGGGTGGGGGGATGCAGCGCTGCAGGTGACTCACTACTGCCATCAGTGACGAGTCCAGGGACCTCAGCAACATGCGTTGGTCAGACATCGCTGATGACATGCCCTCCATGTACGACACCATCTGGGTCAGCAGTCTGGTGTGGCCATGGAGGACAGTCAGGATCGATTTCTGCCCAACCTGCAACTGCCACTGAATGTCCACACACTCAGCAGTGAGGGCAGCAGGGGGAAAAGGGGCAGGGGGTGCGGTGCCTGGCACGAAGGAGACATGTGGTCTCCTAGCACGGACAGAAGGAACCCAAGCAAGTGGAAGGGCGGTGATGGGAATGGAGGGGGCGGTGACGGATGGAGTGCTGCTGCCAGCTGTTGGAGCAGCCTCCGCACCCTCAGGGAGTTCAGCCTCGGACCCGTCAGCCTCGTAATCAGTGTTGGTACAGGGCAGGTCCTCCGCCTCACTCCCCTCGCCCTCCGTGCCACTAGATTCCGCCGACTCCTCAGAAGTGGTGGCACCAGTGCTCGATCCCTCCTCCACGTCCGTGCCGGTGTCTCCCTCAGTGTCCTCCAATGATGCTGTGGGCAAGGTGAAGAGACAGGAAAAAATCTGTCACCTGTATACATCTGACACATGAGTCCAAACAAAATAGGCAACAGTGCATAACAGGAAAGGCATCATGAGTAACATCTAGAATACTCCCCACATATGTAAGCCCTGCACTCCCCAGTTGGTTGACCCACCATGCCACTTAGAAAAAATGAAAATTAGGACACAACAGCAAATAACTTGAAATCCCAAGATCCTGAGAAGCTAGTGTCTGGGATCAGTTGAGCACAGCAAGACTATGAAGGCATGCCACCTCTTCTTCACTGTGAACCCAACAGTAATGTCACACCCAAGGCAAAATACCACATGCCAATGCAGAAGGTGTCCCCACACTCAGAGACCTGTGAGTACTTAGGAAACCCCAAAGAAATACATTGTGATTCCTGGAGAATCACAACCCTTTACACAATGGACATGTCTAGAATGTGTGAATGTGCCACTTTGTGAACAGAACACACATGTGTCTGTATAACAGAAGTCACACAAGGAGGTGTACACCAAACTACATGTACACAGTCATTGTCTGAGCTGGCAGACTCATTCAAATAAGCCACTGTTAGGCAGAAATGGGGTATCAGTAAGTACATATACATGGCACCACGGTGGTCTGGATGACTTGACACTCGTAAGTTGGTATCGGCAACAACCAAGGACTAACCCAAATGCAACCACACTGTGGGAACATGTATATGTATGAACTCTAAACAAGTTTTGTTCAAACTGTGCCTTACTTTAAAATGTGCCAGCGGGTCCCAGGAAAGTGTAAAGGTGGTGTCTTGTGCACTTCCTTGGGAGACATCTGTCATACAGGCACCTTATTGTCCTTCACAACAAGGTCAAGCATATGAAACATTGGGACATGTTGACAGGTGTAGTGATTGCCAAGGGACAATTTCTCTGAGTAACAACTTGAATAATGTCATTTGTCACATGGCTATCCGTCACCTGATTACACAGTTGGCTACACAAATGACCTACTGACTGTCATCTGGAGTGGCACACATGTCCACACCCAGGACAACGAATAAGCTAATGGGCCTGCAATTCTTTTGTAAAAAAGCCTAGCTGTACTGTGGGGACACCCTCATGGCAAGCCAGAATGTACCCACAGATGTCAGCACACAAAGTCACAACTGTGTAGCATCTGAATCACACACAGGTGCAAAAAATGTATAGGCAGGATACATGATTGTCAAAAACTGACACGGGGGTGGGTGCAGAGGAATACAAGCAGTGGACACAGACATGGGGGTGGGTGACTATCACTCCCAGCAGTGGGCACAGACATGTGAGGGGTGGGTGCCTATCACTCCTAGCAGTGGACACCGGCATGTAAGGGGTGGGTGCCTATCACTCCCAGCAGTGGACACAGACATGTGAGGGGTGGGTGCCTATCACTCCCAGCAGTGGACACAGACATGGGGGTGGGTGCAGAGGAATACCAGCAGTGGACACAGACATGGGGGTGGGTGCCTATCACTCCCAGCAGTGGACACAGTCATGTGAGGGGTGGGTGCCTATCACTCCCAGCAGTGGACACAGACATGTGAGGGGTGGGTGCCTATCACTCCCAGCAGTGGACACAGACATGTGAGGGGTGGGTGCCTATCACTCCCAGCAGTGGACACAGACATGGGGTGGGTGCAGAGGAATACCAGCAGTGGACACAGACATGGGGGTGGGTGCCTATCACTCCCAGCAGTGGACACAAACATGTGAGGGGTGGGTGCCTATCACTCCCAGCAGTGGACACAGATATGGGGGTGGGTGCAGAGGAATACCAGCAGTGGACACAGACATGGGGGTGGGTGCCTATCACTCCCAGAAGTGGACACAGACATGTGAGGGGTGGGTGCCTATCACTCCCAGCAGTGGACACAGACATGTGAGGGGTGGGTGTCTATCACTCCCAGCAGTGGACACAGACATGTGAGGGGTGGGTGTCTATCACTCCCAGCAGTGGACACAGACATGTGAGGGGTGGGTGCCTATCACTCCCAGCAGTGGACACAGACATGTGAGGGGTGGGTGCCTATCACTCCCAGCAGTGGACACAGACATGGGGGTGGGTGCCTATCACTCCCAGCAGTGGACACAGACATGTGAGGGGTGGGTGTCTATCACTCCCAGCAGTGGACACAGACATGTGAGGGGTGGGTGTCTATCACTCCCAGCAGTGGACACAGACATGTGAGGGGTGGGTGCCTATCACTCCCAGCAGTGGACACAGACATGTGAGGGGTGGGTGCCTATCACTCCCAGCAGTGGACACAGACATGGGGGTGGGTGCCTATCACTCCCAGCAGTGGACACAGACATGTGGGTGGGTGCAGAGGAATACCAGCAGTGGACACAGACATGGGGGTGTGTACATCCTTATCAGATGATCCCAATTCCATGGGTGTATGTACGCATCCCGATATTTGGACTATGTTGATAGTGCCATAACAACACATCACTGACAGCAGTGTCCCACTCCCATGAGGATGGATGTCTTTCCCCCACTGCATGACACACCACATGTGGGTGTGAGGACAAATCACACATGCATACCCACCCCTGGCGGATGCAGCACAATACATACACAGAGACCATGCAACAAGACTATATGGTCATGTCAATGCCTACTAAACTAAGAGAGACAAAGGGAACACACACTGTCACGCACATCCCAGGACTGATAGGAATGTACAGGTGCTGGGACAGCCACCAAGATGTTGTCTGTCATGGAAGGAATAGGGTGGAGTTCCCACAGATACAATGCCCACAATTGTCAGACAGGTGTTCAAATACCCAACAGAACTAGTACCATATGTGTGCCAGGCTGGGATTACACACATGCATTGTGCGGAAAAGTGACAATTTCTCCATTAAGGCATGGGAAAATACACTAAACACAAGTACAGTGAGTACCAAGGATGGCACAGACGATGCAGCCGGAGACATTGCTGAGCAGGCATGGCCAGAGTTGAAGGGATCCATCACCAACAAAGGAAATGTAGACACAGGGCAACACAACAATTGTGCAACCCTCTGCAGGGGAGATGTCAGGTGCCACAGAGGAAGGAACACTCCTAGGGACAATGTCTCCAAACACAAAGAGCAGACACGACCATAGATTCTTTGCAGAGACCTTGTGAGGGCACGCAGATACCAGGTTCCACCCCATGAGATGCAGACTACAACATTTCCATGAAACATAACACATTCCCACAACCCCAACTCCTGGAGCCTCAGCATCAACATCAATACATGAAATGCAAGACTTTTCAAAACGGAAAAGAAAATGCTTTATTCAGCATGAAAAAATAAGATGTAGTAAAGAACACTATGTACAAAGGCCAATGGCCTGTCCAGATATGAAGTCCTTGGGGGGACACATGGCCACGTGTTTCCACTAGCTTGCCTGCACATACTAAACCTCTGGTTCAGCGACTGGGGGGGGGCATCATGTGGGGAAGGACCAGGCACCGCAGGGACAGGAGGGGGAAGGGTAGGTGTGGTGGGTGCAGGGACGGACGACTCTACACCAGGGGGTGGGGCAGCGCCAAAGATAGAGGCGAGCTTGGCGCTGCACACTTCTGCCAGATCTTCAAGCGTCTCCCCTGTACCCGGAGAAACAACAGGCCCCAAGGAGGGGGGGGGGATGGCCTGCAGCGCTACTGGGGGAGGTGGTGGACAGGCTGGGGGACTTAACTCCCCTACCCGTGGAGTGCCTTGACCGTTTGCGCCCAGGTGAACTAGTGGGGCTGAGGCCCAGCCCAGCGAAGTAGGCCTCCTTCTCCGGTTCTGGGGCAGGGGAGCCAAAGGGAGTGACATCGGAGGGACTTGGGAGTGAGTCATGTGGACAAGGACTGTGGCTGCGTGCCTGCCTGTGTGCTCCAGACCCAGTGGGTGTGCCTGATTCCCCCTGAGTGTGCGTGTCAGGAGGTGTGCGCTTGCCCTTACGTGGTGGTGTGCTGCTTGTGTCTGGTCGGGTGCGTGTGTGTGGATGTCTTGGTGTGCTTGGGACAGGCATGGGTTTGGGTCTTGTGGATGGTGCAGGGGTGGGGGGATGCAGCGCTGCAGGTGACTCACTACTGCCATCAGTGACGAGTCCAGGGACCTCAGCAACATGCGTTGGTCAGACATCGCTGATGACATGCCCTCCATGTACGACACCATCTGGGTCAGCAGTCTGGTGTGGCCATGGAGGACAGTCAGGATCGATTTCTGCCCAACCTGCAACTGCCGCTGAATGTCCACACACTCAGCAGTGAGGGCAGCAGGGGGAAAAGAGGCAGGGGGTGCGGTGCCTGGCACGAAGGAGACATGTGGTCTCCTAGCACGGACAGAAGGAACCCAAGCAAGTGGGAGGGCGGTGATGGGAATGGAGGGGGCGGTGACGGATGGAGTGCTGCTGCCAGCTGTTGGAGCAGCCTCCGCACCCTCAGGGAGTTCAGCCTCGGACCCGTCAGCCTCGTAATCAGTGTTGGTACAGGGCAGGTCCTCCGCCTCACTCCCCTCGCCCTCCGTGCCACTAGATTCCGCCGACTCCTCAGAAGTGGTGGCACCAGTGCTCGATCCCTCCTCCACGTCCGTGCCGGTGTCTCCCTCAGTGTCCTCCGATGATGCTGTGGGCAAGGTGAAGAGACAGGAAAAAATCTGTCACCTGTATACATATGACACATGAGTCCAAACAAAATAGGCAACAGTGCATAACAGGAAAGGCATCATGAGTAACATCTAGAATACTCCCCACATATGTAAGCCCTGCACTCCCCAGTTGGTTGACCCACCATTCCACTTAGAAAAAATGAAAATTAGGACACAACAGCAAATAACTTGAAATCCCAAGATCCTGAGAAGCTAGTGTCTGGGATCAGTTGAGCACAGCAAGACTATGAAGGCATGCCACCTCTTCTTCACTGTGAACCCAACAGTAATGTCACACCCAAGGCAAAATACCACATGCCAATGCAGAAGGTGTCCCCACACTCAGAGACCTGTGAGTACTTAGGAAACCCCAAAGAAATACATTGTGATTCCTGGAGAATCACAACCCTTTACACAATGGACATGTCTAGAATGTGTGAATGTGCCACTTTGTGAACAGAACACACATGTGTCTGTATAACAGAAGTCACACAAGGAGGTGTACACCAAACTACATGTACACAGTCATTGTCTGAGCTGGCAGACTCATTCAAATAAGCCACTGTTAGGCAGAAATGGGGTATCAGTAAGTACATCTACATGGCACCACGGTGGTCTGGATGACTTGACACTCGTAAGTTGGTATCGGCAACAACCAAGGACTAACCCAAATGCAACCACACTGTGGGAACATGTATATGTATGAACTCTAAACAAGTTTTGTTCAAACTGTGCCTTACTTTAAAATGTGCCAGCGGGTCCCAGGAAAGTGTAAAGGTGGTGTCTTGTGCACTTCCTTGGGAGACATCTGTCATACAGGCACCTTATTGTCCTTCACAACAAGGTCAAGCATATGAAACATTGGGACATGTTGACAGGTGTAGTGATTGCCAAGGGACAATTTCTCTGAGTAACAACTTGAATAATGTCATTTGTCACATGGCTATCCGTCACCTGATTACACAATTGGCTACACAAATGACCTACTGACTGTCATCTGGAGTGGCACACATGTCCACACCCAGGACAACGAATAAGCTAATGGGCCTGCAATTCTTTTGTAAAAAAGCCTAGCTGTACTGTGGGGACACCCTCATGGCAAGCCAGAATGTACCCACAGATGTCAGCACACAAAGTCACAACTGTGTAGCATCTGAATCACACACAGGTGCAAAAAATGTACAGGCAGGATACATGATTGTCAAAAACTGACACAGCCTACGAAGCATGAACATTAAGCATTGGCCAACATCACGGGGGCACTGCACGATGACTTTCTGTACTGCGACACAAGTCAGAACTGGCAATGAAACATCGGGGTTGAACATGTACGCCCCTCCCGCACACACCCACCCATACCTGAGTCAATGTGACTGATACCGATCGAGAAGTGACACTTCTTATTCAGGGTTACAATAACTGTGCTTGAAAACTAGCTTCATTAACACGACATCACCTTGTAGGGCTGCCAAAACATATTTGGTCACAGACAAACATCAACAGAGTTTTGTGAATAGCCACACAGGCACTGCCCAGTGTGAGTATGCACAGGCAAACTGGTGTATCCCTGTCCAGTGGACAAATGTATCACACATGTGAAAAATACTACCTAGGCCAGGGAACAATGCCACAGAGGCAGAGCCATGCTGAACCCACAGTGAATGTGCAGTGTTGGATGACACACATAAGTAGGAGGGCAGGCTGTGTCAGGGGACTGTAGTGGGCACACTGCTCCATGGTCCTGGAATGAGCTGACTGTAACAGGAGCAACCGTCCCGGCACTATGCATATATCCCACTCAGTAGTAATAATCTTCATTTAGATATAACACAAATATCTTTAAAAGAACTTACAAAATTCACATTAAAAAGCAACTGTTTTAAAATACAAAAAAAAAACAAGCAGCAGTTCAGTAACCATAATAAAAGTAGAGATCTTCTACATCCTGAACCACCTGATTCAAAGACATTTGAATAATAGCAGACGTTTAAAAAATAATGTACAAAACTGTTCAGACATTTTTTTTTTTTTTGTTACGCTGACTATAAAAATACAACATACATATTAAAGACAAGGCAGTGTTCTTTGGAATACAATTTGATGAGTTGACCTATCAGATTGCAGAGCATGATAATCATTTCATTTCATCTTTCATAAAATGTTATTAGCAAGGCCTCTTTTGCATAAAATTACGATATGCTTGCTGAATAAAAGTTATTAAACCCAGGTTTAAATCTGTATTTTCGGGGTTCAGGGCCGCGATAATGGCTTGCCTACATGTCCGAACACCCAGCCTATTCCACTCTAATTTGAGTTTGCACCTGCGTTGAGAATTAAAGGCTGGGCAAAGACAAACCACATGTAACAGAGTTTCGGCTGTCTTGCCACACCCTCTAGAGATTACATTTTCCGACGTGCGTCGCCAAGGGGGCAAATCTTGCAAGAAACGCCAGTCACCCATTCTTTGCCATAAAACTACTTTTTAGATACAATGAATATGTGCAAGATAGGTAGGTGGCAGGGGCTAGCCGTCTGTATGAACTTAAGAGGGCCCGAGCATGACTACGTTTGGTAAGGAATGCCTTATCCATTATGAGAGAACTCCTTCTCACACATTTTTTGATGCCAGTTTTAAATGCTGCCCGACTGGGGTTGAGGGCCCATAGCTGACTCGCTGACATTTGATGGATATGGTCCTTGAAAAGAAAACCAAACGGACCTCCAGGGTTTTTCTGGGTGATTTCTAACCAGACTAAGGATTCTAATGTGCCTAAGTCCGCTTGCCTCAATTTATGACAGAGGTTTAAATATGTACCGATGTTAGAAACATCATAATTCAGTGTCCCTAGCTCTAATCTTACCTGGGCTGCGGATGCGGAGTTTGGCAAATGGAGTACCTTTTTATAAATTTTGGTCGTATGTTGCTTTAAGGCAGTATTCAGCTTGCCCCTGAATATCTCTATGCCATATGATAAAGGAGGGCCAATTTTTGCTCTCAGAACTTCTAAGAGTGGTAAGAGAGTTGGGCCGGAGATATTTTTCGAGAGCTTAGCTAATGACACCGCAAGGGTCATAGCTTTAACTGCGATCTCGTTACGATGTTTAATAAGATTACCCCTAGAGTCCAAATGGACACCTAGGTACTTGTACGAGTGTCCTACGACAAGGATTATGTTGTTATATGACCATCCTCCAACAGTGTGCCGTTTCCGACCAAATGGGACAACTTGTGTTTTCTTTAAGTTAACCTCTAGTTGGTTCATGGTCGTATAGGTATACAGTTTATCGAGGAGCCTTTGCAGCCCGACCCTAGTGAGGCTAAAGAGAACCAGGTCGTCGGCATATAAAAGATTACTTAGTGCCGTACCTCCTACCTTTGGGGGGTGACTGTTAGTATCATCCAGTGAAGTTGACAAGTCCGCTATGAACAGGTTAAAAAGCATGGGGGCCAGCACGCATCCCTGCTTCACGCCTCTTGATGTCGAGATTTTCCGGGAGAAATGCATGCCGGACCCCAACTTCACCCTGACCCAAGTTCTGGAGTGGAGTTGTATGATTGCCTCCAAAAGTTTATCAGGGATCCCCCATTTCCTCAGCTTTTCCCATAAGGCAGCCCTCGGAACCCTGTCAAATGCTGCTTTAAAGTCGACAAAACAGCAGAACACTGATCTGGATGTGGAGAGTGCTTTGTCGACGATAGTTGACAGTGCTAATAGATTGGTCATCGTCCCGGAGTTGGCAATAAAACCTGTTTGATTAATTGGTATCAGTTTGTGGTCCTTTGCCCATAGGCTCAACTCTTCCAACAGGAGGCCCGCATAATGCTTTGCCTCAATGTCCAGCAGTGCGATGAGTCTGTAATTATTGGGAGAGGCACGGGAACCTGATTTATAAATAGGTTGGATTATTGAACCCCGCCATGAATCTGGGATTGTTGCAGTTCTCAGAGCAAAATTAAAGAAATTTGTCAGTAGGCCTGACCAGAGAGCCACATCAGATTTAAACAAATTCTGAGGCAGGCCGTTTGGGCCCGGAGCTCCATCTGATCTAGCTCTTGACACAGCAGTGGCGAGCCTTTCTTGTGGCATCTGAAGATCCTCATTGTCGGTGTATAAGCGCTCTGTAGGATTGCTCTGCTTATTGTTATAATCTATTACTTTCTCACTTGCGGGGCTGCCTCCTGTAGCTCCTAAGCATTCTGGGGGTCTAAAATGGTCGGCGAGGAAGGTAACCCAATCTGATTCTTGGATGTTGGCAGATCCAAAACTCAATGTGCTCGAATTGGACTGGTTGATTAGGGCCCAGAATTTTCGTGAATTTCGGCTCGTACTCTCCCACACTAGCTTGCACCAGAATTGGTTATCATGTGTCCGTTTGTCTTTAGTGATCGCCAGCCTAAATGACTTTTGGGCTACTTGATACTGTTTTAAACATTCACTGTTCCCTGGTGCTTTTACCAGTAGCCGTAAGGCATTGTTTCTAGCTTTCTTAAGTAGCTTCGACTGTTGTGAAAGTGCGAACTGGCGCAGTAGGGGTCTCCTTGGGGAATGCTGTTTTTTTGGGAAAAGATTAATCAGATGTAAGCAGAGCAATGTCCATGTCGCTATCGAGGAGGCTTCCTGGTCGATTCCACCTCTTATGAGCTCCATGCTTCCATGTAGGATCTTCGGGCTGATATCTTCGCTCCATCTGAGGCGCTTTAGGTTTTCGGAGTATATTCCCCTGCTGGTTGAGGGTGCAGATTTATGCTTCACTGGGTTTGTTTTCAAAGCTATGACCTGGGGCCGATGATCACTTTCAGATCGTGGGTGAATACAAAAGCTAACCAGACAGTGGAGCAAAGTTGAGTTACAGATGGAATAATCCAGGTAGGATCGTTTCTTTCCATTTGTCCAGGTCCAATTGGGGGGGGTATCGCCCTCTGACCTTCCATTTATATGCAGGTAGCCTGCGCTATAGAAACGCATCACACAGAGATATCCCAGGCCACAATAGGCTTGATTTGCCGGTTTGGTTTGTGACACTGCCTCATTCAAGGAGAATAAAAAGGGCCCCTCGGTTTCTGTTGGTTGCCCCTGGAATAGGTTGGTATTAAAATCCCCAGTAACAATACAGTCTGAATCAGGGTGCTCCACGGCTAAGTCGCTCATAATTTCCGTTAGTCGTACCAGATGTACTTTTTTTGTGCATGTATTTGGATTGATATACACGTTTAGAAAAATAAGTGAACGTTGTTCCCGCCATGAATTGATTTTGACCCCAAGTAGCCAGTCTTCATCCAGTTTTAATTGTGTTATTGGGCCTTTTAGATTAATTGATATATATATTGACAGGCCACCTTTTGAGTGACCGTGCCGGCTGTCCCTCAGTGCTGGTTTCCATAGATCGATATAGCCAATGACAGGGCAGCCTTGTGAAGCCCAAGTTTCCTGCAGGGCTATTACAGCGTGCTTACAAATAAAGGAGTGAGTATCTGAGTTCCTAATTTTCTGTTGGAGTCCGCTGATGTTCCAGGAGCAAATTAAGAAGATGGAATCTGCTTGCGGGTTGTGCCCCATTGCCGGTAGAGATGTTTGAAGGCTTATATTTTCCAGAGATTTGAGTGTTTGACCAGTTGACTCTGTACCTTGTGGTCATTCTGATCTTTTTGTTGATAAGATAGCTGGGAGCCAACTCCAGCCTTGGTGTAAATCGTCGTTAGAGACCACATTTGAAGTCAGTTTGTTGCGTACTTCAGGTCCTGACGCGTTTTTTAGACTCGAGTATGGTCTAGAGTAGGACACAGATCGAAGGGTTCCGGCTTTTTTAAGTGGCGTTTGCTGGTTTAATAATGCTGGGGGGTACCCTGGGATGGAATATGGATAAACTCAAATGCCCCAGTCCCGCAGGGTGGCCTTGTGATCCAAAAATACCCCTGCCCAATGGGCCGACTTGAATGCTACCAGTGTTACCTCAGACGGTTGTGTGCCTCTTGGTGGAAGGAATACGATAGATTCTATGTCGTCCGTTACCAGGCCTGCAAACCCCGGGGTGCCATCCACTAGTTTGATTATATTGGTTCTATTGAGGATATCTTGCTAGCCTTTTGATTTGTAGTGGGCTTTGGATTGACTTGTTGATTTTATTGTATGATGGGCCTGCGTCGAGATCCTGCTCCTGTTGGGGCTGGTGTTGGGGGGCCTTCCTCAAAGACTGACTATTAGTTGGCAGAAGTGTTTTATGGTTGTAGATTGTTTTTGTAAAATTTGGTTTAGTCGTTAGATTGTCTGACCGGGGTGAAATTAAAGCAGGCACTGGATTGGGATTAATTGCCATCGCTGTAGACTCTAACAAGCTTAGTTCGTTGCTTTTCACCCTTTGCTTTTCTTTAGCTGTACTAGGGTCTTCTATTGCTATTCCCACAGATGTGGACTCTGATAAGCTTGGTTCGTTGATTTTCACCCTTAGCTTTTCTTTAACAGTGCTAAAGTCGTCAATCACTGTTCCCGTGGCTGGCTTGATTGGATCTTGATTACTACCCAGAGTCAGTTGGGTGACAGTTTCGGATGGATCCCCTTTCTGTTCAATTGCACTTGGGTTTACTAAGGGTGATGATGCGTCAGTTTCACTTAAGGCTTTTTTGTTAGGAGCTATTGCAAAGAGAGGAAAGAAGTTTGTCGAGGCAGCTGTTGTTTTAGACCTTGTTTGATTTCTGTGTTTACGCTGGCGTTTGCGCTCTCTCTTGCTACAAGGTGGTAAGGGAACTGGCTGCACTTCCGAGATCGAGGATATCTGGGCTGCTGAACTGGCCACTAGCTCTTGCTCAATATGGACTGCACAAATTGTACGCCCGCTTGGAGACCGAGCATTTCTGATCGTTGCTTCAGTCAAGACGGGGCCCGATATTCCGGTTTGAGGTCGGTCGGATGATGACTGCTCATTTAGCTGTTTTGGAGGGGGAACTATTCCCTCCCTCAGCTGGGTGCCTTGTTTTGTTGTAATCCAGGGGTTAGCTTGTTTTTTAGACATATTTGGCAATATTTGCGATTGTGGACAAAGAGTTGTTAGTGAGTTGCCTCTGTTCAGCAGCTTGACTTCATCTAAGCCATTTGATAGAAAGGCTGGAAGCGACGAAAGTGAGTCTATGATTGGGGAACAGCAACAAACCGCCTGAACGAGCTTTGCGGAGGATTGCGCTCCTATTATTAAGTTGTTCAATTTGTCCAATTTATTATCGATACCTGCTGTGAAAAGTGCTAGGGTGTTCAAAAGGTCTATCTGCACATCCAGTTTATCAGAATGGTAATTTAAGGCATTAACTGTTTGTTGAAAAGTTTGGAGAAGTTGGGGCCAGACACCAACTGCTGTAGGGTCCTCTAAGTTGGACTTTACATTTGGCATATGTTTAGGAGAATTTTGAGTATTTTTGAAGAAAAATGACAAGTCCGCTAAAAACTGGTCATCTGGAACTGATTTTTTGGGCGATTGTAGTAATGGTAACGTTATTGCTGTTGTTGGTGTGAATACAATATGCTGGGGACTTGACGCATCCAGATGGTCCTTTGGTGTACTTATAGTTTGGGGCAATTCAGCTGATCGTAAGTTTTTATTACAGAGGTGGGTATTTTGCGCATGGATTTGAGGGAAAATTAAATGACTGTGAGGAGCCGTTGTGGGTTCCTTTAATACGGCGTGACAGTGGAGCTAATAATTCTATATTCTGAGCTTGGTCTATGGGGGGGCCTGAGTTTTGTAAAGGGGTCAATGGAGGAGTGTGCAGCAAACGTTCTTCTTGCTTACGCATAGCCGTTGGTGGGGGAGTTTGACCTGATTGCAATCGTGAAGGGTGATCATGTTGAAGATTTTGTTTTAAAATTACCCCCTCTGACTGGGCTGAGGTTACATCGTTTTGTGCGGTTCCAAAAATAAAGACTTCCGGAAGTTGAGCCAAGTTTTTACTGGTCGTATTCTTCAACAACTGTTGTGGGGGTGGGGGTTGTGAAGAGGGCATAATTGTTTCGGCCATTTGGTCCGGTACTCCGAGGCTGGTTAACTCCAGTGATTGCGAATATGAAAGAGTATTTGCCATAGGTGGAATTTTTTTAAAATAGTCCAGCAACTTCAAGGATTTCGAAGTATTTGATGAGTCCTTACTCTTGCCGTTATGACCAAGACTGTTATTGCCATCGCTATGTGGCCTCGGTTTTACCACGTTCGCTGTATCATTGCAAGCCCTTGGGGACCCATGACTACCTTGGTCGAGCTCCTCGTCAGATGAAAACTGTTTAGGTTTCCTCCTTTTAGGAGCCGCTGCAGTTTTCCTAGCTTTCCCAGATTTCATGGCTTGTATAAGTTGAAATAATTGTTAAAGGTCAGCTAGCACAGATGCCCTTGCCAGGGGTCCACCGGGGATCCACCAGAATTGCTCTTCCAAACTGTTGGAGAGCTAGGGGTCTGGTGGTCTAATGATTCCAACAATGCTGTCTCCGGCGAGTGCATATTGTAGATATTGTCCTGTGTTTATGTTCTGTACTGTCTTGCAGGTTTGATTTGTATTACAGAAGCTGCCGAGTCTATTGCTAGATGGCACTTTTAGCTTTGCTTTTGACACTTCGATGAAATTGCGCCCGTTTTTATTGAAACCTTAATCGTGGCACCCCCCCGCTCATTTATATAACCCTACCCCTGTCTACCAGCCCGTGACCGCCCGCTCACCGCACTGCTCAGGCAGAAGACCGGGAGACCAGGCCAAACCTCACCTCACCTCTGTGTTTTTCCCCTCAAGAGGGGTCGCACTGGTAATGAGGCTGACAGTAGGGCTCAACCAGTTAGTAGCCGCAATAGGCAGCGAGAGCGTCGGACGCTAGGCGACTTCGCGGGGGGAGGGGAGAAAGCAGGGGGAGCAGCCCCAGGGCTGGACAGAGCTGCCCAATACCCCTACACGCCCACAACCAGGCAAGTAGATAGGTACAGCAGGGGAGAATGGACGGGCCACAGGCACAGAGAATAGCAGAAAGCAAGGAAGGCAATAAGAGCAGAGGGGCAGAGGGAAACAGGCTTGTGAAAGCGGACACTGGGAATACAGGGAGATCTAGGCGAGCAGCATCAAGCAGCACCCCACGACGTGCGGCTCCGGGGGGGGGGGAGCTCAAGGCTTATGGCTTAAGGCTTATGCTTAAGGCTTGGCAGAAATTGCCGGGGGCAAATCTGTTCTTCTTTCACCGCGCCAGCCAGCCAGCCAACCGAGCTCCCAGAACACCCCCCCCTTCGGTAGCGACAGCCCTCAAGCCTCCTCAGCCACACTCCCGGTCCCGCCGACATACCGAAGCTCCTCGGTGCGCCGCTGCTACTGCCACCAAGATACCTCCAAGATCCCAGCTACCCGTCTCTCTTGCTCGTGGCTCAACGCGGTACGGTAACCGCAGCCGCAACCACAGCCTTGCTCAGCCCAGCCCGGCCATGCGTCCAGCGTCCAGCTCCACCTACCTCCCCAGCCACACCTCGCCTCAGCTGACGGCACGTCCGACTGCACAGCAACTCCTCCGTTAGTGGGGCGCGGCCTTTCACCAAGACACGTGATTAGCAAAGGAACTCGCCACTCCAGGCAAGTAGTTAGCAAGCTTATTCTCTTATGTAGTAATCTTGGACGTGAGTTGGAGTCCTTAATCAATAAATGAAGCTTGATTCCTCCACACTAAAGTATTTCAGGGTGCTTAAGCAGTTCTTGAAACCTGTATTACTCCGTGAAAAAAGAAACAAAGGCGCCGGAGACTCAGAAGATATATGTTTTCTCCTCAGGGGTTGTTTGGCCAAAGTTCGTGGGCATATATCTCACTCGTACACATCATGTCTGAGGCCACAACATTGGTAATGCATGCTGCAAGTATGTTCATTTGAAACCTCACACTCCTATGTTGAGACTCAGCATCAGTGCCAACAATTATGCACCCCCAAATGACTGAACAGGACAGGACACAGGCAGACGACCCCCACACATGATGCTGAAAGCAGTGTGCACCTTGATTAACTGGCAGCCTAGATGACCATGTGCAATAGTGATAACACACAGACCAGGTAACACATGTCAAGGAGGGGAAGGGAGGAAGAACAGCACAGGTTGACTTGGGGGAACAGGATATGCACTGCACATATATACCCTGGCAGTGTATCCAGGCGACTGAGCAGCTACAAAGCTGGCGACACACAACAAACACACATGTACCTACCACCTTCCTGCTGCTGTAACTCCTGTATCTGCCTATCCAGGTCAGGGAAGACCACCGCCAGGACACCCTTCATCTGGTGGGTCAGGCACCGGCGCCCGCCATGCTTGCGAGGAGCCTCCTCCTTCAGCATGACCCGGGCGATCCTCCGGGTCCAGCACCGGATGTCCTGCCATCTCTTCCTCACTTGTGGCAGACGCCGACTGCGACCCTCCACCGATTGCACGGCCTTGACGGCATCCTTCCAGATCTTCCCCTTGTGCTAGGCGGTTACCTGTGTGGATGACAAAGTGGGACAACATCACTACACCTGCACCATGTGACAGAGACACACATTTTAACATCTTTGATTTGTTGAACTGGGCAGAGTATGCTGGCAAGTAATAGCACCTTAGTCATAGGGACTTTTTCCACTGTGGACGCACCAATGCACTACATGGCATAGTAAGTACCCAGTGGCATGAGGGGTGCGAACCTATCCCTGATCATGGCACACACTGTGCGTCCCAAGCAACACAAGGCTGATGGACAGCACCGCAAAGCAGTCACATGCCCCAGGCCACTGTCGAAACCTCAGCAGAGTACACAGACACACACAGGCACACATCAATCACCTGCCATTGGCAACAGCGGATGCAAACTTCACTCTGCACATGTGCCACTTGCCAGGGGGGGATCACAGGTGTGGGGCTAGCTCAGCAAGTCAGACACACAGCACAGCTTACTTCTCACATCAGATGGATTGAGCAGCTGTGGTGCAACACTCCACATAGACACTCACCCACATGACAAGAAACATTCACACACATCAATGTCCAAGGGGCGTACACATCATTTGGACACTCTCACCACTCTCACCACAGCTCCACTCAACTCTCACACACATCTGTGGGTGCAGTCACCTGTCACACCGGGGTGACCACTGAATCACCGCAGGACAATAGAACAAGAATGCCCAAGAGGATTAGGCTGGCTGAATGTGCCATGCACTATGCAGTGAATGTCACAGTAAGCACAATGCAAGTGAGGAGTGCACACATGAACTACATCAAGCACTGCATGAGAGACATAAGCCATCCACTCCCCCCTGGGACTCACTCCAACCAACATTGCATGTCTGTCACACCTGGACACAATGCCAGAAGTGACAGACACAAAAAAGTTGCACAGGCAAAGGTAGTGGAGTCAGCACTCACCTGCTCCCCTGGTCGACCATACAGCATGGGGTACCGTGGGAGGATTACATCCAGCAGGGCCTCATTCTGCTCCTGGGTGAAAGGCTGGGCCCTCTCCACAGTCCTTGACATGGTGCCAGAGGGAGACAATACAGCAGCAGTGGTATCGACTGACATGTTGTGCAGGCAAGTGCCCTCCCATGGGTTCTGCCTGCCTTATATCTGCCTTGCTGGCCTATTTTATTTACAGGAGTACAGAGTGATTGGTCAGACTCATTTGCATCCTACGTTTCCTCCAATCTCTTTAAACAAACACCAGTGACAGCCTTAGCATCTATCGATTTTGCAGCATCATGTCAAGTCAACAAGCACTTTGCAACAATGTTTAATGTGGCCAACTGCTTTTTCCAGACCACATGATGTTAAATTTTGAACTTGAAACTCGGTATTCATGACAACCAGCATGCATTTAGGCCCTAATACTTGTCCCTCATGTGTCCCCATTGGAATTCTTAAATCCCCACACAGGTACGGCGCGTTTCACACGTACCACTAGGGCACCATCACTACAGTGATACGGGCCGTACTCACGCGTGTACGGAAAGTACACGCGGGAGTACGTGCCGTATCACTCGGACCTACGGTACCCCAACTATAGTGATAGGCACGTACTCACGCGTGTACGGGCCGTACACGCGTGAGTACGTGCCGTATCACTAGGGCCTATGGTACCCCAACTATAGTGATAGGCACGTACTCACGCATGTACGGCCCGTACACGCGTGAGTACGTGCCGTATCACTAGGGCCTACGGTACCCCAACTATAGTGATAGGCACGTACTCACGCGTGTACGGGCCGTACACGCGTGAGTACGTGCCGTATCACTCGGACCTACGGTACCCCAACTATAGTGATAGGCACGTACTCACGCGTGTACGGGCCGTACACGCGTGAGTATGTGCCGTATCACTAGGGCCTATGGTACTCCAACTATAGTGATAGGCACGTACTCACGCGTGTACGGGCCGTACACCTGTGAGTACGTGCCGTATCACTAGGACCTACGGTACCCCAACTATAGTGATAGGCACGTACCCACACGTGTACGGGCCGTACACGCGTGAGTACGTGCCTATCACTATAGTTGTGTTACGTAGGCCATAGTGATAGGCACGTACTCACGCGTGTACGGGCCGTACACGCGTGAGTACGTGCCGTATCAATAGGGCCTACGGTACCCCAACTATAGTGATAGGCATGTACTCACGCGTGTACGGGCCGTACACGCGTGAGTACGTGCCGTATCACTCGGACCTACGGTACCCCAACTATAGTGATAGGCACGTACTCACGCTTGTACGGGCCGTACACGCGTGAGTACGTGCCGTATCACTAGGGCCTACGGTACCCCAACTACAGTGATAGGCACGTACTCACGTACGGGCTCCCTATTGGGCATGAAGTACATGGTCGTGTATGTTTTTTTGCATGTTGGTACACACAATGGGCCATCAACACCTGCTGAGGGTGTGTCTCCTGTGCGCAGGTCGGCCTTCAGTTTCCTGATCCAGTGTCATGCTTCTTTGTTGATTGTGCATGCATTGTCTCTGGGTGTGCCATGTGACACTGGACACTCCTTACTTTACACACGCGCCTGTTGCAGTTGCCCTTCTGACATCCTAGTCTTTGTATGCAAATTCTGGCATTTTGCAAGGAGATGCCACCTGCTGCTGCGGCCCCTGCAGCAAGAGCCCACAGAGTATCCAGATTTGGCAACACACACGCCTCCAAGATGCTCCTCTCTTCCTCCCTCCACCCATTCATTTGGCTGTCCTCAGCTTGTCTATGCCACTGTTGCCGCCACGCGGTGCCAAAGGCTGGAACATCAGCACATGCAAGGTGCACATTGCACCGCCATCCTGTCCTTGCATAACCCACATCACACTACAGTCTGATGTAGCAGCCACACTCCGAGCAATGTCCATCCGCACATCTTACACCTGCTGTCAGACATACCCTGGGCACACACGGCACCTTTGCATGCTGAGTGTGCAACTCCAACTGCCTACACTGTGCTGCCCCACCTTCCAGGCCGTGTCACACCAACCAGGTCACGTCCCTAATACTCCCCACCGGCTCTGTAGCCCAGCAAGGGCATGGGAGTGGGACTCAAGGCTTCAGCATGTAGTATGGTGTCATCATCTGGGACATGGCACAGGTATCATCTCTCAGCATGTCAATCTACAGAGTGTCCAGGACCCCCCTCTCCACCATCACATGCGCACAGCACCTCATCATCAGCTCGTATGCCATTGACAGCCAGGTGCACCTCACCCTCAACAAAGACACAGACATTGGCAGTTCCATCATTCAAGTATGCATGAGATCCATTGATGTATGGCTGAACACAAGCCACCTGAGGCTGGACTTGTACAGGACTGAGGTGATCATCTGAGGATTGTCCCCTTCCAGCTGGGTCAAGTGCTTGTGTCCCACCCGCAAGAGCCCTGCACAAGCACCCAGTGGCCACACACACAAGATGGTGTGCATCATGTTTATGTTTATGTTTATAAGTTTGTAGAGCGCTCGAATGCCGAGGCGTCTTGGCGCTAATGTGTAGCAAGGAGGAGGACATCAAGAATGCTCATAAAGTGTCAAAAAGGTGAGTTTTTAGTAGGGGTGGGCGGAATTTGCGAAATCCACTTTTGCAAATTATCGCAAAAATGTTAAAAATGATCGCAAACACGCAGAAATATCGCGAAGATGCGGAAGTTTTCTTCCCGCATGTTCGCAAGATCTTCTGCATGGTTGCGGCTCGCAAACTTACCCATGTGGTTGCTCGCGGGCGCGGCCATCTTGTTTTCAGTTGTCTCGCGGTGCATGATCGCGAGAAGAAAGACGTGATCGCACGACGCATGACGTCACTGCGGGCGCGAACTGTCGCGAGACAGCGCAAATGGCTAAAAACAATACAACATCTCATGGGGAACGCGAACGGATCAAGAAAACTTGTCGGCGAACGCAGGGATTCAGGTAAGGCGATCGCGCGCGCGCGAGAATATATTATTTTACAGCGCGAGCAAGAAACAAATTATCGCCAAGCTGCGGAATGCGGAAATTTTGACATTTTCGTGCTTTCCGCGGAACGCAAAACTGGCAAATTATCGCAATTTCCGCGAACTGAACAAAATTTTAGCCCAGGCCTAGTTTTTAGCCCTTTCCTAAACACCTGAAGGTCAGGTTGCAGTCTCATGACTAGAGGGAGACTATTCCACAATCTAGCCGTGCAGTATGTTATTGACCGACCTCCCCATCGAGCCTTTTTAATTTTAGGGACCCTAACACGCCCTTGAGTGGCAGATCTAAGACAGCGCTCAGGGACGTAGGGTATAAAGAAATTACCCAAATCTTCTATAGCACCCCCATGTATTGCCTTGTGTACATACGTGAGCGCCTTGAATTCCACACGTTGTTTGATGGGCAGCCAGTGCAGGGATCTAAGGGCAGCCGAAGTCGGATGTCCTCTGTTGAGTCCCATCAGTAGCCTAGCCGCTGCATTCTGCAGCGACTGCAGCTTCAACAACTGATACTTATCGATCCCCAAGAACAAGGCGTTGGCATTGTCCAGTTTAGAGAGAAAGAGAGCCACCATCACAGTCTTTTGCAGTTCAGGAGGTATGAAAGGGAGTACCTTTCTTAAAGTCTTCAGCAGATAATAGCATGAGGATATCAAACTATTTACCTGGGCTCCTAGATTGAGTTTATCATCAAACAGGAGACCCAAATTTCTGACTTTTCCTACTGGGGTCGGACATGTACCCGCCTTGGCTGGCCACCATGAGGAGTTCCACAGGGGCACACCTGGCCCAAACTCCATCACCTCCGTTTTATCCGTGTTTATCTTGAGATAATTCGGACCCATCCAGGACATGATCTCTGTAAGGCAGGCATGAAATCTGCCTGCAATATCTCCACACTGATTGTTAGAAGTTATAACAAGTTGGGAGTCATCAGCGTAAGATACTAAGACAAAGCCATGTCTCCTAACGAGGTCAGCCAAGGGTGTCATATACACATTAAACAGAGTGGGAGACAGGGCCGACCCCTGTGGAACACCACAGGGAAGGAAAAAGTCATCTGAAGTCATACCCTCCCAAAACGGCCTCTGTTCCCTGTCACTGAGAAAAGATGCCAGAAGGGTATGAGCAGTTCCTCCTATCCCAATTTCTCTCAGCCGCTGTGCCAAAACCAAATGATTAACAGTATCAAAGGCCGCCGACAGGTCGAGAAGCACCAAAATGGCCTTTCCTCCACTGTCGACAGCCCTGCGAATTTCCTCAGCCGCCCTTACCAATGCTGACTCCGTCAAATGACGTGGCCTAAAGCCATGTTGGGACGGGTCCAGCAAGCCATTAGAGTCTAAATAGGCTGTAAGCGCTTTGTTCAGATGTTTCTCCAGAACCTTCGCTGCAAATGGAAGACCAGCAATGGGGCGATAGTTATTAACATTAGCTGGATCCAGAGTGGATTTTTTTAATAAGGGAGTGATAGCAGTGCGTTTCCAAAGGTCAGGATACTGTCCAGATGTTATAAC
Organism: Triturus cristatus; assembly: GCF_964204655.1. NCBI lineage: Eukaryota > Metazoa > Chordata > Amphibia > Caudata > Salamandridae > Triturus > Triturus cristatus. The sequence continues at coordinate 204,693,525 of NC_140592.1, read as the reverse complement.
CTGATTCATAATTGAGGTAAGATGTTTACAGATCAGGTCCGCTACACTATGCATAAAAGAGGGGGGACATGGGTCAGTTGTTGCACCAGATTTCAAGGAAAGCAAAATACCCTTAACCTCATCTATACCCATCGGCTGAAAACTGTTCAGCCTACATGGGGGTTGAGTGAGGGGCCCTGACGAATTCTGAACTTGTGTGGCCTTGGAAAATTTGCCATAAATTGCCTTAACCTTCTCCTGAAAATGTTCTGCAAGAACATTTCAGAAAATCAAGTCAGGTTTAAAAGTATTAATTTGCTGAGGTTTCATCAAGGAGTTAACTGTTGTAAATAATTCTCTAGAGGAGTTACCCGCCTCCTTGATTTTAATTGAGAAAAAAACTTTATTAGCCACCACAATTGCCTCTTTGTATTTACGGGTAGCAAGAATATAAAGTATTTTCTTCTCATTATTATAGTTAATCCTCCAAAGGCGCTCAGCCTTTCTACAGATGATCTTTAATTTTTTAAGTTCAGTGTTGTACCACGGGGAGGAAAGCTTCCCTTTCTGTATCTTTACTAATTTAACTGGTGCAACCTTTGTCGGCTGCTTCTAGAATCCAATTATTAAACTGCTGGATGATAATATTGTTATCACCCTTTAGGCTAATAGGGCTAGAACCTAAGCCTGATTCAAAAGCGCCCTCCTTGACTTTACCCCATCATCTGATGGGTATTTTAGTCAAGCTTGCTTGTGCTGTGGATTGTCTTTTCATACTTTTAAGCTTAAAATAAATAGCCTTATGATCCGTCCAAGGAAGCTCCACTACTTTATCTACGGCGATATCTTCTTCATTAGTAAAGATCCCGTCTAGCGTATGTCCAGCTGTATGGGTAGGGCCCACTATTATCTGAGTTAAATTAAAAGCTGCCATATTATCTAAAAGTCTCTCAGTTTCAGCATTCTTGCTGGGCTCTAGATGGTAGTTGAAGTCTCCTAAGACCGTGCAGGAATGCCAGTCAGTATAAGACTTCAGGAGCGTCACCAATGATTGCATAAAAATACCTCTTGGTCCTGGGGGTCTGTATATTAGAATGCCCTGGAAAATCTGTAGAATATTCACTCTAATGCGAAACTGCAATGCTTCTGCGGAAAGAGTTAAAATGTTCTCTATGTGAACTTTAAAATCAGCTGGATTAATAATAGCTATCCCTCCGCCTTTACCTATTTCTCTGTTTTGCGATAAATAAGCATAGCCCTCCGGGACTGCAATGTTCCAATCCAGGACAGAAGAGCCATCGGTCCAAGTTTCAGTTAAGAAAACAATGTCTGGGGCGGAGGAGCGAATAAGATCTTCAACTTCATACCTATGCTTAACCATAGAGCGAACATTTAGCAGAACATTTAGCAGAACGCACTTAAAATATTCAACTGTGGGTTTGGCTCGCTCACATTTGCCATGCTAGTCCACAACATCTGTACCTCATGCTGCAACGCCCTCTGCATTATGCACATTATCCACAGATAGATCCACTCCAAGAAAAGACAGACCATCCCCCAGGTCCATGACAACATCCGTGTCAAATACTGGCCTGCCCTCTACGGAGCAAGTACATCCAAACTCCCAGGAAACTTGTCCACATCCAGGGTGCATCTGCACACTTCAGCTTTAACACCCTGCGCCCCAGCCACCTCACCGTCCACCATAGATAGCTGCAATGGATCACTGTCTGCTGCAGGATGACCTCCACACTCCCCACCCACACTCAGGAGGCAGTCCACAACCCCGACCCCAAACCAACCTTGCACGTCTGTCATCCTAGATCCCGTTGGGCCATCTCCGTGCATCCAACCTTGCCCTGGACACCGTTCTTCACATCCACCGTACTCCAGCATACAGGACATTGTTTTCCCACCTGGCCACACATACCTGGGACTCCCTCCCCGGGAACCTCCACATGACCCATGACCTCTACGCCTTGATGATAATCTCCCAAATAGGTCTGTCCGCACAGTTTAGCAAGCCCCCCCTCAGCAGCCAGAGGCCATCACAGTTGAGTGTTGTGCTCCATGCCTACATTGAATGATACCTTGTGACCCATGTGTGTCGTGTACCAGACTCTGATCCCAGGGTATGGATGGCTGGAGTTAGTTCAACACTCAGGCATAGTTTGACATTTCCATACACATATGTTGTTGAATAATGCAAAATGACAGGAACGTCTCATGACCAAAGTAATATATTTATTTGCGGTGGGGTACATATTTTGGTAGATGAAATTAGGTGCTCTACCGGGGGAATGGAATCCAAAGTTCACAGGGGGAGATGGTATCCTTGGCATTGGAAGTCATCAGAGTCCAGGGCACAGTGTTGGTCATCATTGGTCAGACTGTGACCAGCAAGTCCATGTGGCAGAGAATGTCATTGGATGAGGTGCTGCTGTTGCGCCAGAGGGCCAGGTGCCAGGCCAGGTGACCTGGGAGATGTGGATGGTCCGCACGGTCTTTTCCGTGGACGACCCACCTTCCTCCGGGGACCCTCAGATGCAGGCCTTGACGATGTTTGGGGTGCTCCGTCAGATGAATCCTCCTCCTCCTCCTCCCTCCCTGTGTCTGGTGCTGGTCTACGCCTGGTGACACAGGGAGGGTTGCCCATGCTTTGGGCAATCTGACGGAGTGATTGGCTCATGTCCCTGTGTACCGCCAGGAGCTCAGCCAGTCTTGCCTCCATCCGTCCTTGGTGTTGTTGATGACTGGCATGATGCTCGACCTGCAGGTTCTTTATCTCATCGAGGGTCCCCTGCATCTCTGAGATTCTCAACACGACCTGGTTGATGCCTCTGTTGTCACGCCGGTATGTGTCCAGGATGTTGCGTATGTGTGACATACCGGTGTCCTGAGCTGGCTGGTCAGGTTCGCGCCTCCGCCTGCCTCCACTCCCACCACCCCTGCCCACTTGAGCCTGGCCTGCCGTTGTGGGCACATCGGGTCTACGGGACCCCTGAGGGATGGCATTTTCAGGGTTGCCTGCTGTTCTGCTTGGGTTTTCGGATCAGATAGAACCCGCTCATCAGAGCCTCACTAACCCAGCCAGAACGTTACCCTCTCCCCCTCCCTAGGGCCTATTTACAATAGGTAACCACATATATCTACCACCTAAGGACAGGGAATTACTACTCATACATACCAAGACCTCTTATAATCGGCGGCCTCGCGATCCCATACGGATCCAGACCTCTCTGCCCATACGACAGTCTCAGCACAAATGGCGGCCTTGCGATCCCATACGAATCCAGACCTCTCTGCCCATACGACAGTCTCAGCACAAGTGGCGGCCTCGCGATCCCATACGAATCCAGACCTCTCTGCCCATACGACAGTCTCAGCACAAGTGGCGGCCTCGCGATCCCATACGAATCCAGACCTCTCTGCCCATACGACAGTCTCAGCACAAGTGGCGGCCTCGCGATCCCATACGAATCCAGACCTCTCTGCCCATACGACAGTCTCAGCACAAATGGCGGCCTTGCGATCCCATACGAATCCAGACCTCTCTGCCCATACGACAGTCTCAGCTAGGCCTGGGCGGTAAATTTCGTTCCGTTCGCGGAATTTGCGGAATTTGGGTAATTTCGCGTTCCGCGGAGAACGCGAAATTGCCCAAAAATCTGCGTTCCGCGACTTCGCGAAATTTTTTGCTTGTTCGCGTTCTCAATATGCATGTTCGCGAGATATTTCACCCCGAGCACGCAAACAGCGATCGCGAACAGGCAAAAAGTATCGCGAACAAGCAATTCCGCGTGTTCGCGGAATTTCTGCGTGTTTGCGGAGATTTTTTACCGTTTCGCGGAGATTTACGTAACGCGATTACGCAAATTCCGCCCACCCCTAGTCTCAGCACAAGTGGCGGCCTCGCGATCCCATACGAATCCAGACCTCTCTACCCAGACGGCAGTCTCAGCACAATCGGCGGCCTCGCGATCCCATACGGATCCAGACCTCTCTGCCCAGACGACAGTTCATACGATAGTTCATCCTATGATCACCATAACATACAAAAAGGGAATCAGCCTCACTATTCATCAGATCACACAAGAACTGCCAGTTCGAGCATAGCCTGTTCTCCGGTTCGAGGGGCTCCTCTCTCCCTTATTCAGTTACCACTTACCTGATCAGAATTAACATCTGTTCATGTAGTCGCAGCTGACTAGAAAAATAGGCTACCCTCTCATACAAGAACACGCAGCACATGTTGGTTCACTACAAACTGGGTACTTTATTACTCATTACATACGCAATCACATAACATTACAATATAACACATAACCTGCAAAGAAAAGTGAAAGATTAAGTTGTACACTCTAATAAGAAAGGGTCGACATCACCTTAATAGTGTGTAGCCTGCACTCAGTGGTCATCTAGGTTCCCGTCTCGTCTGTGCCTCGGCTCGCCTGGAAGTCACACCTCCGCAGTCACGGATACACGTCTGCACCACTATGCGCTGTTCCCTTCACCCTTCTCCGAGTCACTGGGACCTCTTCCGTATCGGCTACTCTCTCCTCTCTGGCTATTCTGCTAGGAGAGTATCTGTCTCTCGGTTTTTCTCCGCCTCCAAGATGGCGTCTGTCTTCCCTGGAATAAGTAGTAGCTTTATTGCTAACGGCTAGTTGCCGCCTACGGACTGACCATGTAACTGCCTCAGACTTTCACTAATATAGAGGTGCGTTTCCTCATGGAAAATTCCGGCCCGTAACCTGCCGCCCACCAAATTCTTGTACCTCCCCGTACCAAGGACACGTTCCCAGGCGGCCGGCCTGATGTAGTGTCTTCGGCATGAAGAAAAATACAATCCTTCGATAAGGGCCGGCCTGAACCGGTTCTCTCCAAGCGAATAACACCTCCTAACTAAAACATTACATTTGACCTAGAAGCATCCCAAGCTGCCGGAGCAGAAAGAAAGATGGAGTCTCTCCCGTTTGAGGCCTACCAGGCCTGAATTCAGCACGGCTCCATGAAATACCCTCACTACAGGACAGGTTATCCCTAATACTAACGAATCTATCCCCTAGGCTATGTGTGCAAGCCCTGATCTATGGGGAACAGCACAGGATCATGTCGAAGTGCCTGGTAAATAGGCTCCATTCACTACTCTAACCCTTAGACTTGAATGGTAAGAGACTGAAGTCACATTCAATCACCCTTCCTCACAAGAAGGCCGGGAAAATCGAGCAGAACACCTGCCTCCTCCTGGGTGCCCGGAGAACCTTGTCCCTCCTGGTCAGACTGGCTCTGTTGTTCAGTGCGAGCAGGGCTCCTGGGTGTGTCCTGGGATGTGGCAGGAATGGGGGTGGTGGTTGGCACAGATGTACCTGACGCAGGTGCTGCATGGGCTTGGGCACCAGAGGGTCCAAGTTGGTCGGGGTCATCCACGGAGTGGTGAGAGTCGTCGCTGCCAGTGGGATCATCTTCACGTGGAGCCAGGGACTGTGATTCTCCCCCCCCCAGTGTTGGGGGGAGATCGACGACGTTGCCCTGTGTGTGAGAGAGAGACAATGTTAATGGTGTTTCATGCGACATCTTTGTTTCATACATATTCAAGTTTACACAGTTCCTCCAGGTAGTTGGATGTGCCTAGCATTCCTCTCAATGTCCACTTGGGGATGGGTATGTTGCGGGGGACAGATTGGGATGTTCTCCTGAGTGTTTGACCTGTAGATTGTTGGCTATGATGCTTATTTGGCTATGGATTGGTCTTGTTGTGTCACATGTCCATTGTGGGAGTGTGTAAATCCATTGCCTGCCCCGGGGGTGTGTGCTTGTGTTGGGGGGTGTGTGACCGGGCCTGCTGTTGTGTGAGTGTGAGTTGTCATTGGGTCTCCCAGGTGATGTTTCTGTCCCCTCATGGTGCATGCTGGCATGACAGTGAGTGTGAGTTCCTGTGCTAGATACCTGTGCTTGTGGAGTTGGTGTTTGAGTGTACAGTGGTCCCAGGAGGGCCTTGTGCTGCATACAGCAGGGCCAAGTGTCAGTTACCTTGTCAGTACTTTGCCAGTCCCTGTGCATTGTGCATTGGTATGTACCTATGCCATATGGGCTGAGGGCATAGGTGTCTGCATCTCATTTTCACAATGTGTTGTGTGGGGCCCACCCTCCCAGCCTCCCGGACATCCAGTCTTGTGTTTGTGGTTGTTGTAACCTTGGACATGGCCTTGCCTTGATTTGTGAAGGGTGCATGGAGATATTAGTGGCATGAGCATGGTTTTTGAGTGTGGTTGTGTGCGGTGAGTGGTTGGGGGAAGTTGCGTGCATTTGGTGTATATGTGGTGTGGACCCCATTGCCCCCATGTTACGTAAGTTGTTTGTGTACTAACCAGGCTCTGCGACTCCTTCGACTCTGTGTACTCCCACCGGCGGTAGCAGGGCCATCACCTTCTCCTCCCAGGGATGGTAGTGTACGGGTCTGCGGGGCGGCCCACCTCCAGTGATATTACTCTGGGCATATTCTTCGTTCATTTTCCTCTTGACTGTCCTGCGCAGATCGTACCACCTGGCTTGGCATTCATGCCTGGTCCTTCGGATGGGCGCAACAGCATTCACCTTATCAACAATCCTCTGCCACATGGCAGATTTTTCAGCTATGCTGGTCTGTCTGACCAATGTTCCAAACAGCTGTGGCTCGACTCTGATGACTTCATTGACAAGGAGGTCCAGCTCCGCCGTTGTGAACTTTGGATTCTTGTCTGTGGGCATGGTGTGGGGTGTGGGTGTGGGTGTGGATGGTTGTGGGTGTGTGTGTGTGAATGTGAAGAGGGGGATGTTTGTGAAGGTGGTTGGGTGAAGGTGTGTGCGTGAAGGTGTAGTGAAGGTATCAGTAATGTAGAGTTGTTTCTCTGTGGGGTCTGGCAGCAGTGGGTCTGGTCCATTTTTAGGTGTGGCTGTGTTTGAATTTTGGTGGGTGTGTTATAAGAGGTGGTTGTGATTTAGGGCCTCTGTTTGCCTGTTTGGATGTGCCAGGTCAGTCATTGAGATGTATTTTGTCATGTAGACGTGTTTTGTGGTGTTGTGCGAGTCGAATTGACCCTCCTTGTGCTGTTTTACATTGTCCTGGTTAACCCTGGGCGTAGTTCGCGAAGTAGCATTTCGCGAAGCTACGCAAAGTGCAGTTCGCACTACGCGAGCTACGCGTAGCACTTCGCGAACTGCGTAGTATCTTGTTTGCACTGTGCCAGATGTCGTTTTCAATGATTGCACAGTGCGGACAAGCAACCGGCACTGTGCAATCATTGAAAATGGCATCTTGCACAGTGCGAGCTGTAGTTTTCTGCTGCTCGGGAAGATTTTTACTCGAGCGGCACCTTTCTCAACGCGAACTGGTAGTTTCTCATCGCGAGCGGTCGCGAGCATACGCGACCACTAGCAATGAGAAACCTGACCACCTCGCATTGGGAATCTCGCCGGGAGGTTTATTTTCCATGCTCGCGATCGCCAACTTGATGTTGCTGATCGCGAACAAGGAAAAAGTCTCGCCGGGATGTCATTTTGCTTGCTCGCGGTCACCAACTTGACGTTGAGGACTGCGAGCAAGCAAAAAATGACCGCAGCACTACGCAACACTACGCTACGCGTGTTCGCACTGTGCTACGTGCAGTTCGCGTAGTGCAAAGTAGTGCGAACTTCGCAAACTACGCGAGCGTAGCGTAGTGCTTTGCCCAGGCTTAGTCCTGGTTCTGTAAGAGTCTTTTTCGCGTAGGTATGGTCCGTACATGCGCGATGCTGGGTGAGGGTGCTGGGGTACGGTGTTGGAGTGCGGCGCATACATGCGGTGGGGGTACGGTGCGTACAGGTGCGGGCCTGGGGTATGGTGCGTACATGCGGAGGTATGGCGCGTACATGGGAGGGGGAAGGCGCGTACATGGGGGGAAGGCGCGTACATGTGCAGGCCTGGGGTATGGCACGTACATGCGGGGGTACGGCACGTACATGGGGGGTACGGCGCGTACATGGGGGGTATGGCGCATACAGGTGTGGGCCTGGGGTACAGTGCGGACGGGGGGGTAAGGCACATACATGGGGGGATGGCGCGTACATGGGGGGGTACGGCACGTACAGTTGCGGGGCTGGGGTACTGTGCGGACATGGTGGTGTACGGTGCTGACATATTGGGGGGTGGGAGGGCTGTACGGCTCGTACACGGGCATAAGTTTACCTGTGTACATGTGTGCTACTGCGTTGGCTCCGTACGGGCCATTTTACGTGCGATTGTGTATTCGGACGGACGGTCGGGATCGTACTTGCGCGCTTGGACTTGTGTTTTACGATTTGCACGTACAAATGTCCGGCTCACTCTCGTACACTTTTCCCGACGATATTCGGACGTAAAAACTTTCCAACGCCCTCTCGTACACTTTTCCCGATGCTATTCGTAGTTATTTTTCACGTACGAATCGTACTTGGCTGTTTGTACGGTACTTGTACGACACGTACGTAAAAAAATACGGATACGGGTCGTACGCAAATTATTTGTAACGGATCGGAATCGGCACCAAAATGTCCCAGAGTTTTCTGAAGAACAATTAGAGCGCTAACAGTCTTACTTATGACAAAAGTATGGCACACCTGAAGCCATCTTGATTGGAATAAAGTGGTAACAGTTAAAACATTTAATTTGCAAAGGAACAAAATGAGGGGGTTCATTTTGCCATAGAAATTATGATTAATGCTGCAGAAAGAAAAATTAGGGCACATTTTGACTTCTCAAATCCTATTCTATTTCGTTAAAAATTTCTGACATGCAGACTGAAACATGCACTTTGAATACCAGCAGCCTGGTGAGAAGTAGCTTTACTACAGTGATCTAATGAGCAACTAGAGTGCTAACATTCAGAATTTATGGCAAATGTGTGACACATCTGAATGCCTTCTTGATGAAACCAAAGTAAACAAGCATTGAAAATGCAATAGGTCTCGCCCTCGTTTAAGTTAAAGCAATTCTGTTTGTAATTAGGTGGCTTTTTTAGCTTTGCTTCTATTAGTGTTTTTCAAACTTTCATGTACATAACATGCATATGTATGCATATATGAATATGTATATGTATGCATGCATTTATATTTGTATGTATATAGATATGCAGATTATATATATGTTTATAAATGTATGTATATATATTATCTACTGGCGGTCGCCAGTAGATAGTTATAGTTACAACCTAGTTTCCATAGGAAATCTCAAAAATCTATTTTGAATAACGTTGGCGCCGGTTGACGAATCCTCGCGAAATTTTCAAAACTAATGGGGCGCTCCGCTCAGCTCCTACCCTGACAGTCTCGGGGTGATTCGTCAAGCGGGGGCCGAGAAAAAGGGGGGGTCCCAAAACGCGTTTTCCCCATGCATTTTCCCATAGGACCTTTAGTCGTAGCTACAGCCCGAACGGCTGAACAGAATTACGTGAAATTTGGCAGAGAGGTAGCCATAAGGTCAAGGAAGTGCCTTTTGCAGGTCTGGTGTAAATCTGTTCAGTATTTCCTGAGAAAATAGCATTTAAAAGCATATCAATATCTATACGCGTGCACCGTGCGTGCACCCTGCCGTGCCCGCGCGCTATTCTGATTGGTTGTTAGATGTCGGTAAACATTCAAATCGGTTGAAATCAGGAAGTGTCGGCCGCCATTTTGTCTCGCGCAGTCTGAGGGGGTGAAAAAAAAAGGTGGAGAACGTGAAAAGGGCGCAGAGTGGACAGTTCCTGACCCCCTAGCCTTGGTCAGAGGGTCACAGAAGGACCCCCAAGGGAGAAAAAAACAATGATTTTTTTTTTTTTTAAATCGCGAGGTGAGTGCTCCGCGCATGCACGGCACGCACTGCGAACCGTGGGTGCTCGGTGCGCAAAGCGCACCGAGAGCTCACTGCGCGCGCACGGTGCGCGCACCTCGCGATTTAAAAAAAAAATACAAATTTCACGGTGCGCGCACGGTGAAAAACCTGAAAAAAAAAAAATTAATAAATACATAACTTAGCATTTAAAAAAACGTAGAAATTCACTGAAAAAACCATAGGTTTCACACACGTTATAGTTACGAATTAGCATTTAAAAGACCTTGCAAATTCACTTAAAAAACCATAGGTTTCACACATGTTATAGTTAGCTGGACATTTCACTCGTAAAAAACCAATGAAATTCCCCCGTTATAGTTAGTGCAGGCAACTATAACTCACGAGACCCCAATCCTCTGCTGATGACGTCAGATATTACATCACTGATGACATATGTGTCTTTATGAAAAATAAATATTTGTAATATATGCATAGCTACAGATTAATGGAAGAAGACATGGGTAAATAAGTGTCTAAATACAGTGATGTAATATCTGACGTCATCAGCAGAGGATTGCGGTCGCGTGAGTTATAGTTGCCTGCACTAGCTATAACGGGGGAATTTCATTGGTTTTTTACGAGTGAAATGTCCAGCTAACTATAACATGTGTGAAACCTATGGTTTTTTAAGTGAATATATATATACACACATACATATATAAATGCATGTGCATATATATGCCTATGTATATGTGCATATGTGTGCGTGTAGAGAGAGTTAGAGACTGGTAGAGAGGTAGAGGTGTAGAGGTAGAGGTGTAGAGGTAGAGAGGTAGAGATACAGTGGTAGAGAGGTAGAGAGTAGTAGAGAGAGAGATAGAGAGAGGTAGAGAGTAGAGAGTGAGTAATAGGGAGTAGAAAGTGAGTAGTAGAGAGTAGTAGAGAGTAGCAGAGAGAGTAGTACAGAGTGAGTAGTAGAGAGCAGTTGAGTGAGTAGGAGAGAGTGAGTAGTAGAGAGTGAGTAGTAGAGAGTAGTAGAGAGTGTGTAGTAAAGAGTGAGTAGTAGAGAGTAGTAGAGTCATAGAGAGTGATTAGTAGAGAGTAGTAGAGAGTGAGTAGTAGAGAGTGAGTAGTAGAGAGAGAGTAGTAGAGAGTAGTAGAGAGTGAGTAGTAGAGTAGTAGAGAGCAGTCAGTCAGTGTCAGACAGTCAGTGTCAGTCAGTCAGTCAGTGTCAGTCAATCAGTGTCAGTCAGTATCAGTCAATCAGTGTCAGTCAGTGTCAGTCAGTCAGTGTCAGTCAATCAGTGTCAGTCAGTGTCAGTCAGTCAGTCAGTGTCAGTCACTCAGTGTCAGTCAATTAGTGTCAGTCAGTCAGTGTCAGTCAGTGTCAGTGTCAGTCACTGTCAGTGTCAGTCAGTCAGTGTCAGTCAGTGTCAATCAGTCAGTGTCAGTCAGCCAGTGTAAGCCAGTCAGTGTCAGCTAGAGCAGATCCGCTGACCTGGTTCTCTGGCTCTAAAGTAGCTCTGCTGGCCTGGTTCTCTGGCTATAAATCAGCTCTGCTGACCTGGTTCTCTGGCTCTAGAGCAGCTCTGCAGACCTAGTTCTTAGGCTACAGAGCAGCTCTGCTGATCTGGTTCTCTGGCTCTACAACAGCTCTGCTGACCTGGTTCTCTGGCTCTAAAACAGCTCTGCTGACCCGGTTCTATGGCTCTAAAGCAGTTCTGCTGACATGTTTCTCTGGCTCTAGAGCAGCTCTGCTGACCTGGTTCTCTCCCTCTGGAGCAGCTCTGCTGACCTGGTTCCCTCCCTCTAAAGCATCTCTACTGACCTGGTTTCTCTGGATCTACAGCAGCTCTGCTGATCTGGTTCTCTGGCTCTAGCGCAGCTCTGCTGACCTCGTTCTCTGGCTCTAAAGCAGCTCTGCCGACCTGGTTCTATGGCTCTAAAGCAGCTCTGCTGACTTGGTTCTCTGGCTCTAGAGCAGCTCTGCTGACCTGGTTCTCTGGCTCTAAAGCAGCTCTGCTGACCTGGTTCTCTGGCTCTAAAGCAGCTCTGCTGACCTGGTTTCTCTGGCTCTACAGCAGCTCTGCTGATCTGGCTCTCTGGCTCTAGAGCAGCTCTGCTGCACTAGTTCTTAGGCTCTAGAGCAGCTCTGCTGACCTGGTTCTCTGGCTCTACAACAGCTCTGCTGACCTGGTTCTCAGGCTCTAGAGCAGCTCTGCTGACCTGGTTCTCTGGCTCTAAAGCAGCTCTTCTGGCCTGGTTCTCTGGCTCTAAAGCAGCTCTGCTGACCTGGTTCTCTGGCTCTAAAGCAGCTCTGCTGACCTTTTTCTATGGCTCTAAAGCAGCTCTGCTGACCTGGTTCTATGGCTCTAAAGCAGCTCTGCTGACTTGGTTCTCTGGCTCTAGAGCAGCTCTGCTGACCTGGTTCTCTGGCTCTAAAGCAGCTCTGCTGACCTGGTTCTCTGGCTCTAAAGCAGCTCTGCTGACCTGGTTTCTCTGGCTCTACAGCAGCTCTGCTGACCTGGTTCTCTGGCTCTAGAGCAGCTCTGCTGACCTGCTTCTTAGGCTCTAGAGCAGCTCTGCTGACCTGGTTCTCTGGCTCTAAAGCAGTTCTGCTGACCTGGTTCTCTCCCTCTAAAGCAGCTCTGCTGACCTGGTTTATCTGGCTCTACAGCAGCTCAGCTGACCTGGTTCTCGGCCTCTAGAGCAGCTCTGCTGACCTGGGTCTCAGGCTCTAGAGCAGCTCTGCTGACCTGGGTCTCTGGTTCTAGAGCAGCTCTGCTGACCTGCTTCTTAGGCTCTAGAGCAGCTCTGCTGACCTGGCTCTCTGGCTCTACAACGGCTCTACTGACCTGGTTTCTCTGGCTCTACAGCAGCTCTGCTGACCTGGTTCCCTGCGCTCACGATGCACGCACCCGACTTTGCGAAAATATATTTAAAAATAATATAAGTTTATTATAAGTACAAATATATTATTTTTATGAATATCTTAGATAATCTCTTGCCCTAATATGCATATTAAAAACACATACACATCATTTTGGAACATACATTTTTTTTGCCGGAGTCGCGCACCCAGTTCGCCCCAGCACGTTTACGACGTCACGCGGGACACGCCACCGCACAAGCATCTCGTACCGTAATGCGTATGTGTCGCGAATGCATGGGAGCAGTAGTACCGGACTGGTCGCATACCAATCGTGCACATCACGTAATATAAATGTATATGATGTAACTGAAAAACACGCAGCCATCGTACACCATACATGTGGATCGACTTTTCTAAATTGGCGGCTAGAATCCGTGCACCCACCGTGATGTGTAGGCTTTGAGAGCGTGACTCCGAAAAAAAAATTGCTTTTAAAAAAAAATAATAATAATATAAATATATTAAAATACAAAATGAAAACAAAAAAATTAATCAATATTTTTGTTTGAATTTTAAATTTTTTTTTGTGCAATTTTCAGAAAAATATATGTTATTTAATGAATAAAATATTTATCAATAAACAGTTAAAAAACTGTAGAAAATCAGTACAAAAAAATAGGTATAACTACTATCACACTTAAAAATTAGCATTTAAAAAATCTTTGAAGTTCACTGAAAAAACCATAGGTTTCAGAGACGTTATAGTTAGAAATTAGCATTTAAAAAACCTTAGAAATTCACAGAAAAAAACATCGATTTCAGGGGTGTTATAGTTAGCTGGCCATTTCACTCGTACAAAACCATAGAAATTCCTCCGTTATAGTTAGTTCTGCTAACTAGAACTCGCGCGCCCGCAGTGCACTGCTGATGATGTCACATATTGCATCATTCATGACATGGTCAGTGACATCACTGATGACATCTCAAATGACATCACCGATGACATCATCCACGTGACAATCTGATACACCTCATCATACACTAGTATAACCTTTCATCACTCACTGTAAAAAATCAGAGTACCATATTTGAAACCATTGACACACCAATACCAGTTACTACATACCCACTCACTGATTCCTAAGTCTACACATACAACTCCCCATTCAACAACAGAATCATTTATACATGCAGTCACTAATTAATAGAACACTATCAAATGCACTTATACACATATATAAACATTGACACATCAGCAGTCATCTTAGTCGGTTATGCAGTCAACCTACTCACCTCATTAATTCAAACACATAGTAACTCATAGTTAATATGTTAAAAAATCACCATTACAATTATACACTTATTCATATAGTTACTCTCACAATCACTGACTCTTACACATACTTATTTATATACACCAACTCTCACATACAATGCCTTTTATTTTTTTACTTTGTTGAAGATGTGCATCTAAAACATATTCGCTCACCAACACACAAATAAATACACTCAGTCACCCAAACAACTGTTTCCACATGCAGTCTTAAACCTATACACCTAGTCAATCAACCATTCACACATCTATGCATAGAGTTACACACACCCCATCCAACCACACACAAACTCAGTGTCCCATACAAATACTCACCCAACTAATCAATAACTAATATACACACTCATGTAGTTAGTGACCAACTGATGCAGCATGTTATAAAACAACAGAGACAGCGATGCACACATTTACATAGTTTAGTTACTAATCCATGTATTAAGTGAGACACTTTTACTCACTTAAACAGACAGTCAGACAGCTACTAAATCCTCCATCCAGACAGTTATATATCCACTCAATCTTCAATACAGATTGGTACATATATATATAATACATATTTAAATTTCAAACTAAACCACATTCACTGGATGATGTCATCAGTGATGTTATTTGAGATGTCATCAGTGATGTCACTGACTTTGTCATGAATGATGCAATATGTGACATCATCAGCAGAGCATTGCGGGCGCGAGAGTTATAGTTAGCAGAACTAACTATAACGGAGGAATTTCTATGGTTTTGTACGAGTGAAATGGCCAGCTAACTATAACACCCCTGAAACCTATGGTTTTTTCTGTGAATATATATATATTTATTTCCATGGGATTATCACATTTGTTCTATAAGCATCCAGCACTCCAAAAGGTATTGGTCACTCAGTTTTCTTTATTCGTGACAATCACATCATATATATATATCAAAAAAACCCTTTCAAGCATATAGTGACGAATAAATTATGCAAAAAAGAAGCAGAGAACTCTGGGTAGTTCTCAAGTTTAGGTGGTAAGCACCTCCTGTATAGAGCACTCTCAACACCAGCGACACTCTAGATCTGCTCACCTCAAATGTCTGCTTTTCTATCAAAATCTTTAAGCATAGGATTAGCACGGTGCTATCCATGCCGAGATAGAAATGGACAAAGTCTTTTGCCATTTCTACAGCAAAGTCTTTAAGCATAGGACTAGCACAGTGCTGTCCTTGCCGAACTGTAAAATGACAAAAGCCATATATCACACCAGGCACAATATTACAGCTTTGAATTGGTAAAATACCGACCAAGCCAACCTGAAATGAGTAAAAGCAACCCCTGACACCGTGTTTTGCTCTGATTAGAGTTCTTCAGAGAGGTATAGCTTTGTCCAGACACAAGGGAGCACCCAGTATAAGTCAAAAAAATACCCTTTCAGGCATAGAGTGACAAATAAATTATGCAAAAAAGAAGCAGAGAACTCTGGGTAGTTCTCAAATTTAGGTGGAAAGCCGCTTCTGTATAGAGAACTCTCAACACCAGGGACACTCTAGAACTGCTCATCTCAAATGTCTGCATTTCTAGCAAAATTTTTAAGCATAGGATTAGCACAGTGCTATCCACGCCGAGATAAAAATGGACAAAGTCTTTTGCCATTTCTACAGCAAAGTCTTTAAGCATAGGACTAGCACAGTGCTGTCCTTGCCGAGCTGTAAAATGACGAAAGCCATTTATCACTCCAGGCACACTATTACAGCTGTCTATTGGTAAAATACCAACCAAGCCAACCTGAAATTAGTAAAAGCAACCCCTGACACAGTGTTTTGCTCTAATTGGAGCTCTTCAGAGAGGTATAGCTTTGTCCAGACACAAGGGAGCACCCAGTATAAGTCAAAAAAATACCTTTTCAGGCATAGAGTGACAAATAAATTATGCAAAAAGAAGCAGAGAACTCGGGGTAGTTCTCAAGTTTAGGTGGAAAGCAGCTTCTGTATAGAGAACTCTCAACACCAGGGACACTCTAGAACTGCTCATCTCAAATGTCTGCATTTCTAGCAAAATCTTTAAGCATAGGATTAGAACAGTGCTATCCACGCCGAGATAAAAATGGACAAAGCCTTTTGCCATTTCTACAGCAAAGTCTTTAAGCATAGGACTAGCACAGTGCTGTCCTTGCCGAGCTGTAAAATGACGAAAGCCATTTATCACTCCAGGCACACTATTACAGCTGTGAATTGGTAAAATACCAACCAAGCCAACCTGAAATTAGTAAAAGCAACCCCTGACACAGTGTTTCGCTCTAATTAGAGCTCTTCAGAGAGGTATAGCTTTGTCCAGACATAAGGGAGCACCCAGGATAAGTCAAAAAAATACCCTTTCAGGCATAGAGTGACGAATAAATTATGCAAAAAAGAAGCAAAGAACTCTGGGTAGTTCTCAAGTTTAGGTGGAAAGTAGCTCCTGTATAGAGCACTCTCAACACCAGCGACACTCTAGATCTGCTCACCTCAAATGTCTGCTTTTCTATCAAAATCTTTAAGCAATATTTTTATGCTCGATATATTTGACATGATATTTCTGTTGCACAAAATTTCTGTGGTTGATATTCTGTCACTGATCCATGAGGGTTGCAGGCAGTACACTCATTTTATTTTTCACCGTTGGATATAGGGCCAACCTCACCCGAGACCATAGCGGATTCAAAACATCCACACAACATTACATGGTATTTTTTCAATGCATTGAATTAACTGTAAACTCTGGTCAACTAGTCCTCGCCCTCTCAATGCCTGCTGACTACTTTCCAACTTTATTTATTATTATGTAGTTAAAGAAACCTTTACTCAGTAATTAGGGTTTGATACAAAGTCACATGTTAAAGTGCACTGAAAGCTTCACATTCAATCAATAGTAACTCCTTACCTCCAACACTGTACACCAGTTTTCTAGCCAACAATGTAAGACAAAACACAACAAGATGAAGGAAGGATTGCTGAAACTTTTCAACCACTCACCCCCAGTCACAGATCTGGGTTTAATCTATCAATCTTTTGCTCACTATGCTTTCCCAGTTTGGATCCAGCCATATGCAAATCAGTTTTGAGCCTGTTCCTCATGGGAACAGTCCAGCCCAAACTGTCTGACCCTGTCCTCCCTGGTCCGGAAACAAGAATTCGGAGTGCTATCCCAGTGGGGGAAAGATGTTTCATTTTACCAACGTTTTTTGGGGCTGTCACAGCTTGCATCTTTAAAGTGTTGTGTCCCTTGTGTCGATTTTTAATACATAAAAAATGGAGACAACCTATTCAATACTGATGGGGGTACCTTGGCTAGCCCCTTTCTGCAGATGTCTCTCCTTGCCAATAGGAGCAAATAGAACAACAGCTTACTTCTGTCCTTGTTCCGCACATCCATCCATTACCGAACATATTTAAATTGAGGCTTACCTTTTTTTTTTGGCAGAATTTTATATAGCGCGAACTTGACCCGAATCCAATCAGGTGTCAGAGTGCTTTACATAGCACCAGTTACGTTACATGAGGACACACATTCATTTTTTGTTAGGCACGGGGAGATTAAGTGATTTGCCCAGAATCACAGGATGTTCAGCGACATTACCAAGACTCGAACCCAGTTCCCTAGGTTCGAGGTCGAGCGCCCTAGCAGTTAGGCCAACTCATCTCCCCTACCTTGATTTCCAGTTGCAAAATATTTATTATCTTACCTACATTTTCCCAATACATCTGAATCATGGGACACTCCATAATCATGTGGATATCATTTGCCTTATTCATTTCATATTTCATACACTTTGCTCGATTCACTTTCCTCAGCTTAGAAATCCTGTAAGGTGACCGATATGCCCAGTGAAAGGTGAAAAGGTGGTTCCTCTTTAAAATGGCTGATTTGACAGTGCTATGAAGTGTGTGCATTGATGTTTTGCCACAACTCTCTGATCTTGATCGTCAGTAGTTCTCTTCCCCATAGCACCTCCAAGAGCCTGAAATTCCCATCCATAAGGTTCATTAACAGCCAATACCATAGAGAGCCTTCCTCCTTCTTGGATTCAGGCTTAGGCGATAGTACTTCTAGGTCATTGATTATTGTTCTTTACAATTAATACCTTGGGACCAACTCCTAAGTTGCTAGTATTTATACCTGGAAAGATTTCCATCTGTAGCCTTATACAGTTCATAAAAGGATAGAAGTCTTCCATCCTGTATTAGTTGGCTCCATTTGCATATTCCAGCTACTTTAATAGGTGTTGCCCTCCAGCAGCGCCGGATCCTTGTACAGGCAGTTGCAGCCCCAATGCTCCTGCACACAATTTTGGGCAGCCTTAACTGGTGGCTGAGGAACACCTCCTAGGGCCATCAGAGGCCCAAGGCAGCGCTAATCCTCCGGTGCCCTGGCATTGCTGGGGTGGGACTCGATCCCCCAGCGGGCTCCACAAGTGGAGCAGGAAGTGACGTCACCCTCCCTGCACCTCATCAATGCTCCTGTAATCCTGCAGCGCGGGACGCGCGCAGGCGTGCCCGGCACATTCTGGCAGCGCCAGGGAGAGACAGGGCAGGGCCACCCCCTTGGTTTTTGCACCTTGAACACCCTCAGATTTTAAGATTTTCAACTGCTCCCTCTACAATAATAATTTCAAAAGAAAGACTATTGTACTCTTCTGTAATCAAGATGCGGGAGCATATTTGAACTTTGACATTCATTTTACAGAGGCGAGGTCCTCAAAGAAACAAAATAATTTGTCACCTAGATATTAACATTGAGGGGTGAACTGTGTACTGTGGATTATAAGGTCTGGGAGACTAATTGGTGATTTATCAGTGAAGATTAACACATCTCAGGTTCAGCAAAGGCCTTCCTTTTTATTCCTTTTCTCTTTCTTTTTGTGCCTTGCTGCTAATTTTTCCTCCTGTACTTGGAGTTTTGTACCAGCTCAGTATTAGCAACAAGGAAAAGGGGGCATTTTTTAAGGGTACCTTGTGTGGTTGTTCTACTGGGAAAGGGACACTCCCCCAGCCCCAAAACATACAAATTTAGTTGTTATAATGGGCAAGCGGAAGGCCTCCGAGGGCCTAGCTAAAGGCAAATCTTCAAAAATGAGAAAGAGCGCAGCCGAAAATTGCTCTATAGAAGAAATAGATCCCCTGATTGATGAGGTGGAATCAAGGCTAAATAACAAATGAAAATCAATTCATAAGAGCAAAGCAAAAATCACTGCCTTTTATACTAAATGTCCTCCAGGCTCTTAAGTAGAGAGCCTTACAACAAAGGACCTGACAAAAGAAATAATTGAGCCCCCGCCACGTACACCAATTATCATTTCCACCCAACATACGCTCCATAACCAAAGTGAACAAGATGCACGTCAGGAGTAGGCCTGGGCAAAAATTTCGTTCCGTTCGCGGAAATTGCGATAATTTGACATTTTTGCGTTCCGCGGAGAGCGCGAAAATGTCAAAAATTCCGGTTTCCGCAGCTTGGCGATAATTTGTTTCTTGCTCGCGCTGTAAAATGATACATTCTCGCGCGCGCGCGATCGCCTTACCTGAATCCCTGCGTTCGCCGACAAGTTTTCTTGATCCGGTCGCGTTCTCCATGAGATGTTGTATTGTTTTTAGCCATTTGCGCTGTCTCGCGACAGTTCGCGCCCGCAGTGACGTCATGCGTCGCGCGATCACGTCTTTCTTCTCGCGATCATGCACCGCGAGAACAACTCAAAACAAGATGGCCGCGCCCGCAAGCAACCACATGGGTAAGTTGGCGACCCGCAACCATGCAGAAAATCTCGCGAACATGCCGGAAAAAAACTTCCGCATCTTCGCGATATTTCTGCTTGTTTGCGATAATTTTAAACATTCTCGCGATAATTTGCGAAGGTTAATTCCGCAAATTCCGCCCACCCCTAGTCAGGAGCCGAAGACTTGTGATTAGTTGTGCCAAATAGAGCTGAGAGAGGCATAGAGTCCCTGACACCTATTGCATGTTCTAACAGGTATTCACCCCCAGCCTCTGTAACAGTGCCAGACAGCCACACTATGGAAATACCCACACAGTTACCCAATATAAACATACAGGCACAACAACATGACAATATACATGGAAAAGCTAGCGAAACACATGTTCCGCTAAAAGTGCCAGCAATACAGGTCAATCGTTTACAAACTAATGAAAGCACGCCATTGATAGTTGACCTTGTCCAGAAATTAGACACACTAACAAAAGAGGTTGCCAACTTAAAGGTACTTATAGTAACCTAACTAGTTATACTTGTACAGTTCGGGCATTTGCTCCAGATCAGTGGCGTCACTAGGGGGGTGCGGGGGGTGCGGACCGCACCGGGTGACACCATCACATGGGGTGACACCCGGTGACAGTGACTTTAGTCATGCAATATAGCGCTGCTTAGCTGTCAATGCAGCGCTGTTTCTGGCAGGCTAAAGGGCTGGCAGCTCGTAGCTCTCGAGCACTGTTCTCTTCGCTACAACAATGTATCCATGTTAGACACCCCCACCCCCCGGCCCGATACACGAGCGTAGCTGAAGTCAGTCTTTGCCCGGCCAATCATTGCTTGTTGAGGTGTTATAGTCTAAGGTCAGTGGGGGGTGAGAGTCAAATGCGGCGGGGGGGCGGGGTAACGGATTTAGGCTGAGAGCCAGCTCCTCATCGCCGCCGCGGTCGACAGTTGGAACGATGTTGATAGGATCCTGCCCTGGCTGCACGACGTGACTGCAGCCGACAGGGCCGCCGAGCCTGCATGATGATCAGTAAGTGCCAGAGTGAGCACAGACCGTATTTATCCAAAAGTAATTGCAGTAGTAGTTTTTGGCAAGTTTGCCTTGCAATTCAGCGGTAGCAATAAGCAGGAGCAGCCGCAGGGGTACTTGTGCCTTGCTCCTCCCTCCCGCTGTGCTGCTGTCCCCTGGCCCTCTCCTTTCCCCGTGGTTTTGCCCAGCTCATCTGATGGAGTCGCTGGAAACGAAACTTGCCAGTGAGTTCTCGGGAGGACCCGATTTTTGACTGCGCAGTAGGTTCCGGGTGTGTAGTAATCCGCGCAAGTCATTGATAATAGCAGGTGGCAGCACACTTAACCCCGGCCCGGGTTCCCTAGCTTGAGGCGTGTATTTTGAAAACATTTGCGTTTCAAAGTCCGTTAGAGTGATGCTTATCTGCAGCAATAGAAATGAATGCGTGCTTAGTGCTTCCTTTGTCCAAAAACGGAAGGTTCTCGTTCCTGGCTTGTAAATTATGACAGCTGAATTGGTGAAGTGGAACCGTGTTTGCAGAGGCCAGTGTTAATTGTGATGCGCTTTTAAGCTATTGTGAAGCAGCCTTTCGCTTCCCCGCATGATAGGGTGTTTCACAGCTTCATTTTCTCTCGCTTCCTTGCATACAATGTTGCTGTGTTTTTTGCGAGCATGTGCTTAAAAAATAAAGCTTCATGTTTTTAAGCCATTCTGATCATCGAGCCAAACACAGTGTTGTGCAAATTACGATGAAATAACTGGTAACAACTTTAAACTATGCATGTTTGAATGAATATATTGCAAACTTTGGTTGGAAACACTTCTCCTAGATAAACAGACATATTCCATAATACTATTCTGTTGAACTTGAAAGGCTCTCTAGCCCTTCACCAAAGTGCATTATAGCTTATGTATACCACAGGATATCCGCCACCCTCAGCCTGTGCCCCAGCCCGGGCCCCAGTAATTGTTTCTGTCTCCTGGCAACAATAAAACTCATGAACACCTGCTCTGAGTCCGTGAGTAGAGGCTGAGCAGGTGGTGTTTCGGGGTACGCACGGCACACTTCTCTCATACATGCATAGCAGTACCACCGTGACCAGTTCTGCACTGAGAACTGTACATCAGCTGAGAGTGGGGGCGGTGTTTTTCAGTTCCCGCCTAGAGTGGCAAAACACCTAGAAACGGCCCTGACCAACTTTACGCATGCGCAGTCTGTAGACCCCCACCCTCACTTTCTCTCTTTTAGTTATTTGAGAATTGCGGGGTCGAAAAGCGGACAAAAGAAAGTCATTGTGAAAGTGGGCACTTCGCTTTATTGTGGGACAAGCCTTTGGCAAAACAGAGAGACACAGGAATGCCTCCGTGACAGTGTAACCCGATTCCCTTTCCAAAGACAATCATAAACTGGTACAGTAAGCAGAATTGTTTTCCCAAGATGTTTGTGGTGTTGTCACTCATAGGGAATGCCTGGGCAAAAAAAGAACAAACGTGGTTCAAAAACAATGAAAGACACGCAGGAAACTCTGGTAACCAAACTAGCACCGAGCATGATTGAAATACCAGGCCAGACTTTGAGCGAACAAAACATAAAACTCAATGCCCGTGGAAGCCTGCTCAGCATGGATATCGGACTTCCTGTGACTCTCATTTGAATGATATTGCACGAATGAGTTGAAAATACATTTTATAAGTTCTTAAAAACTAATCACATAAGAGATGTCTGACCAAGTAGGGTCTTTACTTGGGAAATAAAAAAAGCTGTAAAACATGGCAATAAGATGAAATAAATTAACCTGCAAGGGCGATTAGTGAATACCAGTATTTTTTCTTAAAGAGTAAGCTATCCAAACTGTACACATTTCCTAGTATTAATTCAGCAATTAAAATGTTGCTGTGTCAGCAAAGTATATATAACAAACACACCCTGGGTCTCAGTTACAGGCTAAACGTTACATCTGCATTCTGACAAAAGGACAGACTACTTGATAAGTACGTCATCAAATTCTCCTGGAAACATATATGAGACAATGAATGTGACCGTCCTCAGAAAGCCATATCCTTGACAGGCAGCCCACCCAAGAGAAGGCAAAAGAAAGAAAAACACCTGAAACCCAGTGGCATGAGCGGGCTGACCCAAAGGCAACTCTTTCTCTCAGTGGCGTCACGCGGGGGGTGCGGACCGCAAGGGTGACACCATGAGTTACCGCACTGGGTGACACCAACCCTAGTGACGCCACTGCTCCAGATGAACCCTGTGCTTGTCATAAGAAGAACCAGATTCACTCCCGAGCTCCTGTATTTAACAACCAGAGACAACAAGATTTAAAATAAGGTGAAACAAAATTGGAGGACCCAAGAACTGATATACAACCACACGGCTCAAGACCAGACTCATTATGTAAAAACACTGAGGATAGGTACGGATGGGAAAATGGAACGAACCGTAGCTATGGAAGAGCAACACCTGCGAGCGGGAATGAGTGGACAGGGGGAGTGAAGAGGGACAGCATCTACAAACATATCCAACCAAATACAAACGGGGGGAGGCATACCTACTGGCACAGAATGGGCAGGGAAAGTACAGCATGGGAGCAGAATCACCATGCTATACATTATATGAGAAATCCACCCATTAGCCATATAGAGCATAGACAGACTTTCACCTCGTGTAGAAAAACTGGTATCCCCAAACAAATAGGCTGGAAAGTGTTTAGAACAAACATCCCCAAGCTTAGTCTCTCTTCATATAGGGAGGACGAAAAGTCATTGAAAAACTAAGTAATACACTGGATCCGACATAAGCCCAACTGCCTATATGTAATACATTCAGATCTACAGCCCTTCATATCATACTCCTTACACTAAAAACAAAAAACATAGCTCATGGATTAGTAGCAATTGATTTGAGAACAGGACCACCTTCCAGCAGCCTGGTGATTTTTAGATTATACAACCCCCGTTGTACAATAGAAGGGAGCCATCAGAAATGTGCCAACCCCAATTTACTATCTAATCCCGATCCTTCGCATAAACACTTGGAGGCAGTCGATTGACAGTCAATGCTGACCCCAAAACTCGACCAAAGTGTGGGGCTCCTTACTTACCTAATGAAGATCCATTCCCAATCTAACATACTATTAAGCAATATGCTATTCAAGTAGATAGAGGTGAAACAGGGGTAGACCCTGTTCCAGATAGCTCCCAACTTTGGAGTGATCCATCACAGCCTCCAGAATTGAGTTTGACATCATGGAACATTGCAGGGCTGAAACAAAAATTAATAGACTGTGAATGGCAGGAGTATATTATTCATAGTGGAATCTGCTTGTTGCAAGAAACTTAGGCATTGGAAACCCCTCACAAGCTTGGGTATAAAACATTTAGGTGCCGATTCCGATCCTGTAAAACCCGAGTACGAATGGTCATATGGAGCGTATTCTCCGTACGACTCGTACCCGGGAAATGCTCCTTACAAACCAGCAAGTACGATTCGTACAGAAATACCATTTCCGTACGATTCGGAAAAAACTACGTGCGACGAAAAAATACCCACAATTCCGATCCGGGACATCGCTTACGTGACGTCCGGACGGAGTCAGGCAGCGTTCTACTGACCAGCAAGTACGATTCGTGCCTACGTCACTCCGCACGTATTATTTTTTAAGGCAGCCAAAAACTCCTGGGAAATTGAGGACGACGCGAAGAAGGAGCAGCGGTACTTGACGGACAGCCATGGACCCCATCCTACGTGTCATGCCGGCCCTCCTAGCCTACGACCTGGTGCACCGAAACCGCAGCGCACGCCGCAGAATGTCAGCACAACACCCAGGGGCAAAGGGGGGGCGAGGGGCAGGAAACATAACCTCTACCGATTTTTAAATATACCATATACTGCCCATACATTACCTCCAGGGTCTGGTCACTTCGGGGGCGTGTCCACCAATCCCCGCCTACGCGTACCCGTCACCACTACAATGGTGGTAGGGGCTGTACCCACGCCCTCAGAGCAGGGGTACGGGCCGTACCACAATTGTAGTGGTGATGTAGGTGTACGCGCCGCACCCATGCCCTCAGTGCGTGTGTACGGCCCGTACCACGCGTACCCCTACATCACCACTACAATGGTGGTACGGGCCGTACCCACGCCCTCAGAGCGGGGTTAAAGGCTGTACCACCATTGTAGTGGTGATGTAGGTGTACGCGCCTTACCCACGCCCTCAGAGCGTGTGTACGGCCCGTACCACTGGTACCCCTACATCACCACTACAATGGTGGTACGGGCCGTACCCACGCCCTCAGAGCAGGGGTACAGGCCGTACCACAATTGTAGTGGTGATGTAGTTGTACGAGCTGTACCCATGCCCTCAGAGCGTGTGTATGCCCCGTACCACGGGTACCCCTACATCACCACTACAATGGTGGTACGGGCCGTACCACGCCCTCAGAGCGTGGGTACGGCCCGTACCACGGGTACCCCTACATCACCACTGCAAAGTGGTACGGGCCGTACCCACGCCCTCAGAGCGTGGGTACGGCCCGTACCACGCGTATCCCTACATCACCACTGCAACGGTGGTACGGGCCGTACCCATGCCCTCAGAGCGTGGGTACGGCCCGTACCACGCGTACCCCTACATCACCACTACAATGGTGGTACGGCCCATACCACCATTGGAGTGGTGATGTAGGGGTACGCGTGGTATGGGCCGTACCCATGCTCTGAGGGCGTGGGTACAGCACATACTCCTAGATCACCACTACAATGGTGGTACGGCCTGTACCCACACTCTGAGGGTGTGGGTATGGCCCGTACCACCATTGTAGTGGTGATGTAGGGGTACCCGTGGTACGGGCCGTACACATGCTCTGAGGGCGTGGATAAGGCATGTACACCTACATCACCACTACAATGGTGGTACAGCCTGTAACCCCGCTCTGAGGGCGTGGGTACGGCCCGTACCACCATTGTAGTGGTGATGTAGGGGTACGCGTGGTACGGGCCGTACACACGCACTGAGGGCGTGGGTACGGTGGGTACTCCTATATCACCACTACAATGGTGGTACGGCCCGTACCCCCGCTCAGAGGGCGTGGGTACGGCCCGTACCACCATTGTAGTGGTGATGTAGGGGTACGCGTGGTACGGGCCGTACACACGCTCTAAGGGCGTGGGTATGGTGCGTACTCCTACATCACCACTACAATGGTGGTACGGGCCGTGCCCACGCCCTCAGAGCGGGGGTACGGACCGCATCACCCGTAGCTCTAGGGCACCAGTACATTAGTGATACAAGGCGTACACACGCCACAAATGTTGGCTTAGGGCCTGATGCAGCATACAACCAGTATATTGGGGTGTGTTCATGGCCAGGACAGCAGTATACAGCACCAAGGGTGCGGGTGGGTGGGTGGGTGTCTGCCTAGGAGTCCCAGTAGTGGACAGAGACATGTGAGGGGTGGGTGCCTATCACTCCCAGCAGTGGACAGAGACATGTGAGGGGTGGGTGCAGAGGAATACCAGCAGTGGACAGAGACATGGGGGTGGGTGCAGCGGACTCCCAGCAGTGGACAGAGACATGTGAGGGGTGGATGCATATCACTCCCAGCAGTGGCCAGAGACATGTGAGGGGTGGGTGCATATCACTCCCAGCAGTGGATTGAGACATGTCAGGGGTGGGTGCAGAGGACTCCCAGCAGTGGACAGAGACATGTGAGGGGTGGGTGCATATCACTTCCAGCAGTGGACAGAGACATGTGAGGGATGGGTGCAGAGGAATACCAGCAGTGGACAGAGACATGTGAGGGGTGGGTGCAGAGGAATACCAGCAGTGGACAGAGACATGTGAGGGGTGGGTGCCTATCACTCCCAGCAGTGGACAGAGACATGTGAGGGGTGGGTGCATATCACTCCCAGCAGTGGCCAGAGACATGTGAGGGGTTGGTGCATATCACTCCCAGCAGTGGACAGAGACATGTGAGGGGTGGGTGCATTTTTACTCCCAGCAGTGGACAGAGACATGTGAGGGGTGGGTGCAGAGGAATACCAGCAGTGGACAGAGTCATGGGGGTGTGTACATCATTATCAGATGAGCACAACTCCATGGGTGTATGTACGCATCCCTAATGTTCGACTATGTTGATAGTGCCATAACAACACATCACTGACAGCAGTGTCCCACTTCCATGAGGATGGATGTCTTTCCCCCACTGCATGACACAATACATGTGGGTGTGAGGACAAATGACACATGCATACCCACCCCTGGCGGATGCAGCACAATACACACACAGAGATCATGCCACAAGACTGTATACTCATGTCAATGCCCACTAAACTAAGAGAGCCAAAGTGAACACACACTGTCACGCACATCCCAGGACTGATAGGAATGTACAGGTGCTGGGACAGCCACCAAGATGTTGCCTCTCATGGAAGGAATAGGGTGGAGTTCCCACAGATACAATGCCCACAATTGTCAGTCAGGTGCCCAAATACCCTGCAGAACAAGTACCAATTGTGTGCTAGGCTGGGATAACACACATGCATGGTGCGGAAAATGGAGAATCTCGCCATTAAGGCATTACAACATACTCAATACACAAGTACAGTGACTAGCAAGGATGGCACAGACAATGCAGCCGGAGACATTGCTGAGCAGGCATGGCCATAGTTGAAGGGATCCATCACCAACAAAAGTGCAACTCCCTGCAGGGAAGATGTCAGGTGCCACAGAGGAAGGAACACTCCTTGGGACAATGTCTCCAAACACAAATAGCACACACGACCAAAGATACTTTGCAGAGACCTTGTGATGGCACGCAGATACCATGGTCCACCCCATGAGCATCAGACTACAACTTTTTCCTGAAACATAACACATTACCACAACCCCAACTCCAGGACCATCAGCACCCACGTCAATACCTGAAATGCAATAGTGTTCAAAGTGAAAAGAAAATGCTTTATTCAGCATTAAATGAAAATGTATAAAAGGACACTATTTACAAAGGCACATGGCCAGTCCAGATCAGAAGTCCTTGGGGGGGACACATGGCCACACGTCTCCCCTAGCTTGCCTGCACATTAGAACCCTCAGGTTCGTCGACTGTGGGGGGGCATCATGTGGGAAAGGACCAGGCACCGCAGGGACAGGAGGTGTAAGGGTAGGTGTGGTGGGTGCAGGGACAGACGCCTCCACCACTGGGGGTGGGGCAGTGCCAAAGGTGGAGGTCAGCTCAGTGCTGCACACTGCTGCCAGGTCGTCCAGCGTATCCCCTGCACCCGAAGAAAACACAGGCTCAAAGGAGGGGGGGTCGGAGGGATGGGGTGCAGCACTACTGGGGAGGGGGTGGAACGGGGGACTCAACTCCCCTACCCGTGGAGTGCCGTTCCCGTTTGCGGGCGGGAGAGCCAGAGGGGCTGAGGCCCAGTACAGCCAAGTAGGCCTCCTTGTCAGGTTGTGTGGTAGGGGAGCCGAGGGGAGTGCCTTTGGAGGGACTGGGTAGTGCGGCATGCGGACTCGGACTGTGGCTGCGTGTATGCTTGTGTGCCCCAGACCCAGTGGGTGTGCCTTCATCCCCCTGAGTGACTATGTCCTGTGTGTGTCATGTGTTCCCATGAGCTTGCTGTTGGTGTTCCGGCAACTGCATCTGCTGTTGCTGCATCCAACATGTGTCTGTGTGTAGATGGAGGAGTGCGCTTGCCCTTACATGGTGGTGTGCTGCCTGTGTCTGGTGGGGTGCGTGCTTGGGAATGTCTGTGTGTGCTTGGGACAGGAATGGGAGTGGGAAGTGTTTGATGATGCAGGGGTAGGGGGGGACAAAGCGCTGCAGGAGACTCACTGCTGCCGTCAGTGAAGAGTCCATGGACCTCAGCAACATCCGTTGGTCAGACATCGCTGATGACATGCCCTCCATGTACAACACCATCTGTGTCATCATTCTGGTGTGGCCATGGAGGACATTCAGCATCGATGTCTGGCCAACCTGCAACTGCCGCAGAATGTCCACAGACTCTGCAGTGAGGGCAGCAGGGGGGACAGGGGCAGGGGGTGCGGTGCCTGGCACGAAGGAGACACGGTGTTGCCTAGCACGGACAAAAGGGACCTGAGCAACTGGGAGGGCGGGGATGGAAATGGAGGGGGCGATGACAGATGTAGTGCTGCTTCCAGGTGTTGTAGCAGCCTCCGCCCCCTCGAGGAGTTCAGCCTCGGACCCGTCTGCGTCGTAGTCAGTGTTGTCACTAGACAGGTCCTCCGCCTGTCTCCCCTCGCCCTCCGTGCCACTTGCTCCCGCAGACTCGCCAGCAGTGGTGGCAGCAGTGCTGGATCCCTCCTCCACGTCCGTGCAGGTGTCTCCCTCGGTGTCCTCCGATGATGCTGTGGGCAAGGTGAAGATACAGAAAATAATCCGTCACCTGTATACAACAGACATATGAGTCCAAACAAAAATGTCACAGTGCATATCAGGAAATGCATCATGAGTAACATCTAGAATAGTCCGCACATATGTAACCCTGCACTCCCCAGTTGGTTGACCCACCATGCCACTTGGAAACATTGGAGATTATGACACAACAGCAAATAACTTGATATCGAATTATACTGAGAAGCTAGTGTCTGGGGACAGTTGAGCACAGCAAGACTATGAAGGCATGCCACCTCTTGTTCACTGTGAACGAAACAGTATTGGTACACCCAAGGCCAAATAACACACCTCAATGCTGAAGGTGTCCCCACACTCTGAGACCTGTGAGTACTTTGGAAACCCTAACCAAAAACATTGCGATCCCTTGGGACTCACAACACTTTACACAATGTACAGGTTTAGAATGTGTGAATGTGCCACTTTGTGAACAGAAGACACATCTGCCTGTATGACAGAAGTCACACAATGAGGTGCACACAAAAATACATTTACACAGTCATTGTATGAGCTGCCAGCCGAATTCAAATAAGCCACTGTAAAGAAGAAATGGGATATTAGTAAGTACATATACATGGCACCACGGTGGTTTGGATGACTTGACACTCGTAAGTTGGTATCAGCAACAACCAAGGACTTACCCAAATGCAAACACACTGTGTGAACATGGATATGTATAATCAGAAAACAAGTGGTAATCGAACTGTGCCTTTCTTTAAAATGTGCCAGCGTGTCCACGGAAAGTGTAAAAGTACTTTCTTTTGCACTTCCCTGGGAGACATCTGTCATGCAGGCACATTATTGTCCTTCACAACAAACTAGCAAAATGAAGCATATGAAAAATTGAGACATGTTGACAAGTGTAGTGAGTGCCAAGGTGCAATACTTCTTGACTAACAACTTGAATCATGCCACCTGTCACATGGCCATCCGTACCATGATGACACAGTTGCCAACACATCTGACCCACTGCCTGTCATGTGGAGTGGCACACATGTCCAAACACAGGACAATGCATTAGCTAATGGGCCTGCGATGTGTCGGGATAAGGAGCACCTGCACTGAGGAGACACCCTCATGGCAAGCAAGAATGTCCACACAGATGTCAGCACACACAGACCAAACTATGTAGCATCTCGACCACACACTGTGGATGAGCATGAGCCATGTATTTTACATTTTGACACATGCTGCAAAGCACAAGCATTAAACCCAGCACAACATGACTGGGTCACTGCATGTTGAGTGTCTGTCCAGACAATTATCACACACAGGTCAGACCTGGCAAGGAGACATAAGGTTTGGACATGTAGGCCTTGCCCGCACAAACCCCCCATACCTGAGACAATATTATTGAGACAGATCAAGAAGTTACACCTCTTAATCTGGGTTTACTAAAATGTGCTTCAAGAATTCCTAAATGTACTCCACATCACCTCGTGAGGCTGCCAACACATATTTGTGACAAACAACCATCAACAGATAGTTGTACATAGACACACAGGCACTGCCCAGTGTGAGGATGCACAAGCAAAATGGGGTCAGCCTGTACAGTGGGCACATGTAGCACACTTTAGATAAATACAAATGAGGCCAGGGAACAATGCCACAGAGGCCAAACTCTGCTGAACACACAGAGAATGGGCACAGTGTTGGATGACACACATGATTCCGAGGCAAGGGTGCCTTAGGGGACTGTAGTGGACACACTGTCCATGGTCCTGGAATTATCTGACTGTAACATGAGCTACCGTCCCCGCACTATGCATATCTCCCACTCATGCACATCATGTATGAGGCCACAACATCGGTCATGCATGCTGCAAGTCTGTTCATTTGAAAAATCACACTCCTATGTCGAGAATCAGCATCAGTGCCAACTATTATGGACCCCCAAATGACTGAACAGGACAGGGCACAGGCAAGGTAACAACACATGTCTCAGACCCCCCCCACATGATGCAGAAAGCAATGTGCACTTGGATTAACTGCCAGCCTAGATGACCATGTGCAATAGTGATTACACACAGACCAGGGAACACATGTCAAGGAGGGGAAGGGAGGAAGAATAGCACTGTTTGACTTTGGGGAACAGGATCTGCACTGCACAAATTAACCCACGCAGTGTATCCAAGTGACTGAGCACTTCCAAAAGCTGGTGACACACAACAAACACACATGTACCTACCCCCTTCCTGCTGATGCAACTCCTGTAACCGCCTATCCAAGTCAGGGAAGACCACCGCCAGGACACGCTTCATCTGGTGGGTCAGGCGTCGGCACCCGCCGTGCTTGCGTGGAGGTGAGTCCTTCAGCTGGCACCGGGCGATCCTCCGGGTCCAGCACCGGATATCCTGCCAGCGTTTCCTCACTTGGGCTAGGCGCCGACTGCGACCCTCCACCGATCTCACAGACCTGACGGCCCGCTTCCATATCTCCCCCTTGGTGTAGGCAGTTACCTGTGAGGATGACAAAGTAAGACAAGATCACTACACCTGCTCCATGTCACAGAGACACACATTTGAACATCTTTGATATGTTGAACAGGGCATAGTATGCTGGCAAAAAATAGAACCTTTGTCATAGGGACATTAGCCTCTGTGGAAGCCCCAATGCACTACATGGCATTGAAAGTACAGAGGTGGCATGAGGGGTGCAACACACTCCCTGATCATGGCAAACGCTGTGCATCACATGCAACACCAGGCTGATGGACAGCACCTCCAAGCAGTCACATGCCCCAGGCCACTGACGCAACCTCAGCAGAGTACACAGACACACACAGGCACAGATCAATCACCTACCATTGGCAACAGCGGATACAAACCTCACTCTGCACATGTGCCACTTGCCTGTGGGGTGTCACAGGTGTGGGGCTAGCTCAGCAAGTCAGACACTCCGCACGGCTTACTTCTCACATCAGATGGGTGGAGCTGTTGCCTCCTCCATGCAGCTGTGGTGCAACACTCCACATAGACACTCACCCACATGACAAGGCACATTCCCACACATCAAT
Source organism: Triturus cristatus (assembly GCF_964204655.1). Taxonomy (NCBI): domain Eukaryota; kingdom Metazoa; phylum Chordata; class Amphibia; order Caudata; family Salamandridae; genus Triturus; species Triturus cristatus. The sequence continues at coordinate 204,661,364 of NC_140592.1, read as the reverse complement.
GTCCAGGGGGCGTACACATCATTTGGACACTCTCACCACAGCTCCACTCAACTCACACACATCTGTGGGTACAGTCACCTGTCACACCGGGGGTGCCACTGAATCACCTCAGGACTATAGAACAAAAATGGCCCAAAGGATTGGGCAGGCTGAATGTGCCATGCACTATGCAGTGAATGTCACAGTAAGCACAATGCAAGTGAGGAGTGCACACAGGAACTACATCATGCTCTGCATGGGAGACATAAGCCATTCCCCCCCCTGGGACCCACTCTAAACAACATTGCATGTCTGTCACACCTGGACACAATGCCAGAAGTGACAGTCACAAAAAAGGTGCACAGTCAAAGGTAGTGGAGTCAGCACTCACCTGCTCCCCTGGTCTCCCATGCAGGCTGGGGTACTGTGGGAGGATGACATCAAGCAATGCCTCATTCTCCTCTTGGGTGAAAGGCTGGGCCCTCTCCACAGACCTTGACATGGTGCCAGAGGAAGCACAGGCAGCAGCAGTGGTGTTGAGTGAAAGGTAGTGCAGGCAAGTGCCCTCTCATGGGTTCTGGCTGACTTATATCTGCCTTGCTGGGCTGTTTCATTTACAGGAGTACATAGTGATTGGTCAGTCTCATTTGCATCCTACGTTTCCTCCAATCCCTTTAAACATACACCAGTGAGTGCCTTTGCATGGTTCAAAATTTTAGCATAATGTGAAGTCAACAACCACTTTGCAAGATTGTATTTAGTTGCCAACTGCCTTTGACATGATGGAAAATTTGAACTTGAAAATCGGTATCCATGACAACCAGCATGCATTTATGCCCTAATACTTGTCCCTCATGTGTCCCTATGTAATTTAGCAATCCACACACAGGTACGGTGCGTTTCACACGTAAACCCTACGGCACCAGTTGCACAGTGCGTTTGACACGTACATGTACGACCAGTGTGTACACGTACGTGTACGAGCAGTGTGTACACATACATGTACTATGGTCATACACGTACGTGTATGACCAGTGTGTACACGTATGTGTACTACGGCAGTGTACACACTGGTTGTACACGTACGTGTACCCACTGGTCGTACACATACGTGTACACACAGGTCGTACACATACGTGTCCACACTGGTCGTACACGTACGCGGCGGGAACACCAATGTGATGATACGAACCGTTCACACGCCCTCAGAGCATGTGTACGGTGCGTTTCACAGCTTACACAGGTGATAGGAGGCGCACACGAATGGAATGGATGTGTCAGACTCGTGCACGGCTGTACATCAAGTCATTGTCATTGCAGTCCTTCATGTGCAGGGCCTAGGTTTGTCCGGCAGTGATATGGCAAATGTCTCCTCATGTTTTAGCACAATAGATGTGTGATGACCTGTGTACACATGTCATGTGTGATGGTGCAGTATGTGAATAGAAAGAAAGTGGGGTTTTCTGCTTCCAGGTTGGAGGCGTGCACAAATATACTAAGACCAATGGAGGTCTACTTCCAGTTCAATACTTTCAATAAAACAAATCTTTCAAAGTGTCAATCTGGTTTGAAATCCTTTGTATTTTATTTCATTTATATTTCCATTTTTTGTTTATCACAATTTCTTTCTTTGCTGAAGTATTTTTACATTACATTTTCACAACAACCCAATGCATTTCGGGTCAACAAAATGACCCTTCCGCAGGGGGTCTATAAATGGAAGAGACAAAGAAAATATTCAGAGCTACTCAGACTTTTAAAAAAAATTAATACAATGCTTATTCAACTCTGTTGTTGTTACATAACTGTCTGTTAAGTGTGATTCATTAATATAGAATATCACACATTCCTGATTTCCCTCAGTTCCCATCAAAATGTTATACTAAATTGTCTAAATCAAAAATGAATTCTACCAGTGTCGCTCTTAAGCGAAAATCAAGTTATAAGAACCACCTCTAATATAACAATTGTAATCGAAGACAACCAAATGCTGTGACTCATATTTTTTATAGCAATAGACGCTGTCATTATTGGTAATCTAATACTCATGCATTGTTTATTAAGACAGTGCACTCAAAACCTTTGTATTCTTTAATGTTTTTCTATGCGTTTAATTGCACGTAAAGACGCCAGCTCGTAAGTCTATTTTTCTAAACTTAGTATCGTAACGGTGCTTTAGTAGCGTTTCGCCTTCAACACTTACTTCCGTGTGAAAATCTCCCGCGTGTCCGTCTTCCAATTAGAATCGGGTTTGTAAACATCAGCGTGACTCTACTATATATCTGCTTCCTGATTGGTCCAAACGCGCTGCCATGTCGCGGTTGGTCCCGATTAGTGCAGAAGAGATTAGTACCTATTAATTTCACAATTCTAAGCTTCCTAGATGTTGCAATGATTAAATACCTAATGACATATTACAACTAATAAACGCCCACATTTTTTAGAGTATTCTCGTAATAAAAACCTGAACTTCAACTAGCAGATGTCTAACATGTTGATATAAAATAATTATGTTGCCTTATACAAACAATACAATTATAGAAAACCAATCGGAATGGAATTATAGTGAAATTCTAAGGTAATCTCATGAGTTCAGCCATTTGGATTGGGATGGTATTGTTATGTTCATGCAGGAGTACAATAACTTTTCCCTCAATAACTGTTCATAGGAAGCAGGATAATTCTATCCTGTCATTAATTCCTGTCGGTTGCATGCTGTCCATTTTTCTGATCCAGAAATATTCTGCTCTCAGTCTTTGTTTATGAACATCCATAGTTGGGTGTGGTTTAATCACTTCCAGTACAGTGAATCGTAACTGTGAGATGTTGTGACCTGCTTCTATCCAATGAGTAGCCAATGTAGACTTCTGGTTCTTATGCCTAATATTACTTTTATGTTCAGTTATTCTTATTTTGTATCTTGCGTTCCGTTTGTCCTATGTATAACTTTCCACAAGGACATTATATTCCACAGATTACTACTTTTGTATCACAAGTGCTTGAGTGTAATAAGGGAATCGTTTTCCCAGTCATGGGATGCGTAAACTGTTGGCCAATTATCACATTGTTGCAGTGTGTGCAATTTTCACATCTTCTCATTCCTTTGTGTGTGATCTTCTCACTCTTAGTGTTTTGACTCTTTATTAATTCTTTCAGGTTTTTGGATCTTTTATACGCAAATGTGATTCGATTGGCGACTAGTGCTTGCAGATCCGGTTCTTCTGTAATGAGAGGCCAGTGTTTTTTCATGATTTTTGTGATCTGAACTGTTTGCACTGAATATTTCAATACGCACACTGTGAGTTTTTTGTCTGTTTTTTCTTTCTTGTTGAGTAGAGATTCTCTATTCATGGATAAAACTTTAGTTTTTGACTCCTGGAGTACTTTTTTTGGATATCCACGTTTCATGTATTTTTGGATCTGCATATCGATAGTGGAGGACAAATCATTTGGGTCTGATGTAATCCTTTTGTAACGAATGAATTGAGACAAAGGTAAATGTGTCTTCAATGAATGGTGGTGAAAACTTTCAAAGTGGAGACCACTGATTCTATCAGTGTCTTTAATGTAAACATTAGTACTTATTTGACCATCCCTTATAGTTATTTTTACATCCAAGAATGCCAATTCGTCTTTGTCCATTTGGTGAGTGAACTTAATCCTTTCGTGCACCTGATTCAAGACATGGATGTTCTCAACAAGTTTTTCTTTAGCTCCTTTCCAGATTATGAAGATGTCATCTATGTATCTTTTAAATACCATGATGCCACTTGTCCATTGTGGATTATTCAATATATGATCATTTTTAAACTTCGCCATGAAGGTATTTGCGTAGGATGGTGCCCCCGCAAAACCCATAGAAGTTCCACTACATTGTTCGTAGAATTAATTATCCCATTCCAGGTAACTATGAAATAGTGCAAAGTGTAGTAGTTCCAACAGAAATGTCTTATCTGTCCCTGTAACTTCATTTTCTAATTGACTCCATTCCATAGCTTCTAGCCCCTCATTGTGCGGGATAGAAGTGTACAAAGCTGTTACATCAATAGAGCACAACCATATTTCCTCATTCACTGGAATTTCAACATTGTTCACTAGGTTAAAAAATGCGGTAGTGTCCTTAATGTAGGTGCTCCACTTCTGTACCAACGGTTGCATAAACCAATCTAAGTATTGTCCTAGAGGTTCTGAAATTGATCCGCAGGCGGACACAATAGGTCTGAAAGGTGGTTTAGTGGCATGTTTATGTATTTTTGGAAGCATGTAAAATTGAGGTCTTCTTGGATACTTGATGTTTAAAAATTGGTGTGTCTTTTCCGTTATCCATTTCATCTCAAGTGCTTTTTCCAAGATTATTTTCAATATTCCTGCGAAAGCATCAGTGGGGTCTTGCTCCAATCTACGATACGTATTGGCATCCTGTAGATGTGTACGTACACTTTCCATGTAAAATTCTGTGTTCATCACTACTAGGGCTCCTCCCTTATCTGCCTTCTGTATGGTAATATTCGTCATTTCTTTCAACGATCTCAAGGTATTCCATTCTTTCTTAGAGAAGTTGCTTTTACTACCACCTAAATAATTGATTTTCTTCATCTCAGTGGTGATAACTCTCTCATAAGCGTCGATAGTTTTATGTGAGGTAGGAGTGCAGAATGTGCTTTTGACTCTGAATTCTTTTGTGGTGCTCTCTAGTTTATCTGATGGTGGAAGGTTGGAAAAAAAAGATTTTAAGCGCAGAGTACGCAAGAATTTGAAAACTGAAATTTCTGTTTCTTGAGAATTTGACTTATAAACTGGCACAAAAGTGAAACCTTTGTTCAGGAGGTTGGTTTGGGCTGTGGTTAATTGTGTGTCTGATATATTTATGACAAGGTTGTCTTCTTTTTGGCTGATCGAAGTTCTCTTTCTGTCTCTGTTTCCTTTGTTTTTTCTTTTTCCCCTCCTTGTTTTTGGGAATCTCCCGTTGTTACAGATGTCTCTTCCATTTATAGACCCCTGAGGAAGGGTCATTTTGTTGACCCGAAATGCATTGGGTTGTTGTGAAAATGTAATGTAAAAATACTTCAGCAAAGAAAGAAATTGTGATAAACAAAAAACGGAAATATAAATGAAATAAAATACAACGGATTTCAAACCAGATTGAAACTTTGAAAGATTTGTTTTATTGAAAGTATTGAACTGGAAGTAGACCTCCATTGGTCTTAGTATATTTGTGCGCGCCTCCAACCTGGAAGCGGAAAACCCCACTTTCTTTCTATTCACATAAGTAGAGATAGTGTTTCGAGACAAAACACTGGGAGGGAGCAGCACATAACAAGAAAAAAAACTCAGAGTAACATAGTTTACAGGAGTGCCAGATGGAAACATAAAAGAATGGTGCAGTATGTGGCACACTTCCCCTTCCCACTTTGCACATGTGTGCATGTAGTACAAACGTGTCAAGCACTGCATCACTGGTATGGCACAGTCACCAACACCCGCAAATGTCCCCTGATGCTAGGGACAGGGACACTAACACCTGACATCCAAGTGACAGCGTGCCCCGATGTGACTATGTCCTGTGTGTGTCATGTGTTCCCATGAGCTTGCTGTTGGTGTTCCGGCAACTGCATCTGCTGTTGCTGCATCCAACATGTGTCTTTGTGTAGATGGGCATGGCACACATATACGCACACCATGCCACATGTGGATTCACACGTTACGTGTGTCTGGATGCTTCTAAGATGATTTTTGGACATGAGGACATATCTGCGCCGTATCCATGTGTGTGTTTTCGTTTTTCACGTGTACCCCTTCATCGCTATGTGTGTGATCTGTACATTTCCAATGACATGTGACCTGTGCTTCTAGCTTGCCGCCAGCAGTCTGTATGAGATGACATCCTTCAAATGCAGATATGTGGATGTAGGTCACTCCTGTGATGTCTCTGGCTGTTCACTTACACTGGCCCACAGCTAGTTTTGGGGCATGTCATGTAGAACTTGTCTATCAACGGGTGTAGCTGGCTTGTCGTAGAAGTATCACCTGGCTGGCATACGTGTCCTGGATGTATTGCACAGACCAGACTCTGTATTTAGCAGATGTGTAGTAGCAGTTGAGCATGTGCTCAGTTCATTGACATTGATGTTGTTATGTACTCACTCTTCGTTATTCCTTTCAATTTTCTGCAGGGCACCGCCTCTCCCCCGACCAATGCCAGACTTGGGTGCCATGAGGGAACGTGACTGCATAAGACGTTACCGCTTCTCGCAACAGTTGATTGAGAACTTGACCGCAAAGCTTGAACAACACCTCCAACCGTGACACAGGTATCCTACTGCGCTGACCCCCAAGATGAAGGTGATGGCAGCCCTACATTTTTTTGCCACCGGTACGTTTCAATTCACCATAGCTGATGTGGATGGCGTGTCACAGACCATGTTCAGCCGTGTCCTGCATGATTTTTTAGAAGCCATGTTGGAGCACCTGGATGAATTCATCCATTTTCCAACTTGTGAGCAGTTGACAGGTGTAAAGGGTGAGTTCTATGCCCTGGGAGGGAGGCCCCATGTCATTGGGTCTATTGATGGGACACATGTGGCTTTGGTACCACCACAGGCACAGGAGGTCGCCTATAGCAACCGTAAACATTACCACTCTATAAATGCCCTTGTGGTGTGTCTTGCTAACATGCTGATTTCCCATGTCTGTGCACGTTTTCCAGGGTCAGCACACGATGCCTACATCATGAGGCATAGCAGGGTGCCAGAAATGATGCTGGGGCTGCACAACGAACAAGCATGTCTTGTTGGTGGGTATACTCTGTTTGCCCTTTGTTTAGCTCTATTTTTGTATCTTACGGCATCTCCTGACTAGGCCTGGGCGAAAATATCGTTCCGTTCGCGGACATTGCGATAATTTGACATTTTCGCGTTCCGCGGAGAGCGCGAAAATGTCAACATTTCCGGTTTCCGCAGCTTGGCGATAATTTGTTTCTTGCTCGCGCTGTAAAATAATACATTCTGACGTGCGCGCGATCGCCTTACCTAAATCCCTGCGTTCGCCGACAAGTTTTCTTGATCCGGTCGCGTTCTCCATGAGATGTTGTATTGTTTTTAGCCATTTGCGCTGTCTCGCGACAGTTCGCGCCCGCAGTGACGTCATGCGTCGCGCGATCATGTCTTTCTTCTCGCGATCATGCACCACGAGACAACTCAAAACAAGATGGCCGCGCCCGCAAGCAACCACATGAGTAAGTTGGCGACCCGCAACCATGCAGAAAATCTCGCGAACATGCGGGAAAAAACTTCCGCATCTTCGCGATATTTCCGCTTGTTTGCGATAATTTTAAACATTTTCGCGATAATTTGCGAAAGTTAATTTCGCAAATTCCGCCCACCCCTACTCCTGACCCACTTCTTTACATGATGTTTCCATGTAGGGGACTCTGGCTATCCCAACATGCCATGGCTGATGACGCCTCTCCGCAACCCCAGAACAGCTGCAGATCACCGTTACAACAACGCACATGGCCAGACCAGGCGAGTGATTGAGAGGACGTTTGGCCTCCTGAAGAGCAGGTTCCGTTGCCTTCACAAGACAGGCGGGTCCCTCCCATATGCACCGGTGAAGGCCTGCAAGATCTTCCTCATGTGCTGCATGCTGCACAACATGGCAGTGGAGAAGGCTGTGCTACTCATCCTGGATCCGGATGAGCAGGAACATCCACCCGTGGAGGATGAAGGGCTTGGTCATGAGACAAGTGAGGATGAGGAGGAGGAGGAGGACGACATCCAGAGTCAGCTCATGCGCAACTTCTTCTCATAATGGTGAGTCCATGGGTCTGAGTGTGCACGCCTGGAGCCTTGTGTGGCATGTGTTGCAATGTGTGTGTCCAGCTGACTGTATGCTAAGTGACTTAGATGTGTGTTCAGATGTGTCACTCGAGTGATGATGTCCTTCCACACATTTTAGGTTAGACACTCAATTTTAATATAGCATGGTGACACACTTATTCCTGTAGACTAAATGACCACGCATGCGGATGACTTCTTGTGTGTCTGTCATCCCCAGGTCATTTTGCATGCTGTCTGCTCATGTCATCGTTGGCCTCCCGCTATTCCTCATGAGTATTGCAACGTGTGCTGAATCAGCGTCCCATGCACGGACATGGTGAAAAGTCTTTTTGGTTAAGGATTGCTGCACGGCATTTTGGTGTCGGTAGGTGTTTGGAATGTGTGGGCACTGCTCCTGTGCATGTTGTATTACTATACATACATGTCGACTCACCATGGGGCACATGACATGTTGCATGACTCCCATGTATTGATAGTCACCCTTCGTAACAGTCATCTGTGATGGTACTGTGGATTCTGATGAAGGCATGTGTGTACAACTTCCCTCTGAAACTTACGGGATGCTATGGGTGGACAATGGCATAGTGTGGGACATCCCCATGAGAGGATAAATGGGGAATTGCAGCCCCTCCGTGTGCAGCAGGGGGTGTTTGGCTCACCCCCTTCACTTGTGTGCCAGTTCAATGGATTTACAGCATCTGTGTTGTGAAGGGGGTGTCCAGTGTAGGTCCCACATGTTCAGCCAAATGACCTGTGAGTCTGTTCATATTGATGCATTTCTCTAGGTGTGAACCTGAGTAATAAAGGTGTTCCTCACCCTCCAAGGTGCCTCATCTCTGTCAATGCAGGTCTCTTGCCACTTTGCATGCGGCATCTCTGGCATAGTTGTCAAAGATTGTGCATACGAGTCTATGTGTAGTTTAGCAACATGCATGCAGTTCTTCAGGGATTTGAATATCTATTGTGCATGATGTCCATGGTTGTGTATGTATTTGGGCATGTTGGTGACCACAACAGGCCGTAAACACCTGCTGAGGGTGTGTATCCTGTGCGCAGCTCGTCCTTCAGTTTCATGATCCGGTGTCAGTCATCTTTAGTGATTGTGCATCCATTGTCTCTGGGTGTGCCATGGGAAACCGGACACTCCTTCCTTTACATTCGCCTGTTGCAGTAGTCCTTTCTGACATCCTTGTCTTTGTGTGCAACTAGTGGCATAGTTTCCAGGACATGCCGCCTGCTGCTGCAGCCCCCTGCAGCAAGGGCACACAAAGTTTACAGATTCGGCAGAACACACACCTCAAAGATGCTCCTCCCTTGCTCCCTCCACCCATTCATTTTGCTGGCATCAGCTTGTCTGTGCCACTGTTGCGCCCACGCGGTGAGAAAGGCTGGACCGTCAGCGCATGCAACGTGCACATTGCATGACCCTCATGTCCTTACATGACCCACATCACACTACAGTCTGATGTTGCAGCCACCCTCCAAGCATTGTCAATCCAAGGAGCTACCTCCTGCTCTCAGGCATACCCTAGGTGCACACACGACACCTTTGCAGGATGAGTGTGCAACTCCAATTGCCTACACAGCGCTGCCCCGCCTTCCAGGCCCTGTCACACCAACCAGGCCATGTCCCTCCTACTCCCCACTGGCTCCATACACCAGCAAGGCCATGGGAGTGGGACTCAAGCCTTCAGCATGTAGTACAGTGGCATCATCTGGCACATGGCCCAGGTATCATCTCTCAGCGTGTCAATCTTCAATGTGTCCAGGTCCCCCTCACCGGCATCACATGCGCACACCACCTCATCATCAACTCGTATGCCATTGCAGCCAGGTGCTCCTCACCCTCACCAAAGACGCAGCCATTGCCAGTTCTAACATTCAAGAAGGCATGAGATCCATTGATGAATGGCTGAACATCAGCCACCTGAGGCTGGACTTGTACAGGACTGAGGTAATCATCTGAGGATTGTCCCCTTACAGGTGGGTCAACTGCTTGTGCCCCACCCACAAGAGCCCTGCACATGCACCGAGTGCCCACGCACACAAGATGGTGTGCATCATGGATTTGTCACCCACATTTGCCATGCTAATCACCAGCATCTGTACCTCAGGGTGCAACACCCTCTGCATGATGCACATGATCCACAGATAGATCCACTCCAGGGAAAGACAGACCATGCCCCAGGCCCACGACACCAGCCGTGTGAACTACTGCCCCGCCCTCTACGGAGCAAGTACATCCTAACTCCCGCAAAACTTGTCCACATCCAGGCTGCATGTGCACACCTCAGCTTCAACATCCCGCGCCCCAGCCACATCACCGTCCACCAGAGATAGCTGTAATGGATCACTGTGTGCTGCAGGATGACCTTCAGACTCCTCACCCACACTCAGGAGGCAGGCCACAACCCCAGACCCCAAACCAACCTTTTCCGTCTGTCATCCGAGACCCCGTTGTGCCAACTCTGTGCATCCAACCTTGCCCTGGCCACCATTCTTCACATCCACCGTACTCCAGCATGCAGGACATAGTTCTTCCACCTGGCAAGACATACCTGCTACTCCCTCCCCGGCAACATCCACATGAGCCATGACCTCTACGCCTTCAGGATACTCTTCCCAATTGGTCTGTCCGCACAGTAATGCATGCCCCCCCTCAGCAGCTTGAGGCCATCACGGGTGAGTATTGTGCTCCATGTCTGTATAGTATGATACAGTGTGACCCATGTGTGTCCTGTCCCAGACTCAGATTCCAGGGTATGGATGGCTGGAGTTAGTTCAACACTCATGCATAGTTTGCCCTTTCCCCACATGTAGGTTGTGTACTCATGCAAAATGAATGCAACATGTAATTGTAGAAATTAAGATTTATTCTCGGTGGGGGGCCTGTTTAATGTGGACAAATAGGTGCTATACAGTGTGCATGGAATCCAAAGTTCACAGGGGGAGATGGCATCCTTGTCACTTGGAGTCATCATAGTCCAGACCGCAGAGTTGGTCATCATTGGTCAGACTGTGACCAGCAAGTCCATGTGGCAGAGAATGTCATTGGATGAGGTGCTGCTGTTGTGCATGAGGGCCAGGTGCCAGGCCAGGTGACCTGGGAGATGTGGATGGTCCGCTGCCTCTCACAGTCTTTTCCGTGGACGACCCACCTTCCTTGCGGGACCCTCAAATGCAGGCCTTGACGATGCTTGGAACGCTCCGTGGGACGAATCCTCCTCCTCCTCCCTCCCTGTGGCTGGTGCTGGTCTTCGCCTGGTGGCAGAGGGAGGGTTGCCCATGTTGTCGGCGATCCGACGGAGTGAACGGCTTATGTCCGTTTGCACCGCCAGGAGCTCAGCCAGTCTTGCCTCCATCCGTCCTTGGTGTTGTTGTTGACTGGAGTGTTGCTCGGCCTGCTGGTTCTTAATCTCGTTGAGGGTCCTCACTACTGGGCTGTTGCCCATTGTGTCACGCCGGTATGTCTGCAAGATGTGGCGTATGTGTGACCTACCAGTTCCCTCAGCTGCCTGGTCAGGTTCGCGCCTCTGCCTGCCTCCACTCCCACCACCCCTGCCCACACGAGCCTGGCCTGCCGTTGTGGGCACATCGGGTCTACGGGACCCTGAGGGATGGCATTTGCAGGGTTGTCTGCCTCCTCCTGGGTGGCTGGAGAACCTCGTCCCTCCAGGTCAGACTGGCTCAGTTGTTCTGTGTGGGCAGGGCTCCTGGGTGTCTCCTGGGATGTGGCAAGAGTGGGGGTGGTGGTTGGCACAGATGTACCTGACACAGGTGCTGCAGGGGCTTGGGCACCAGAGGGTCCAGGTTGGTTGGGGTCATCCACAGAGTGCTGAGAGTCGTCGCTGCCGGTGGGATCATATTCCTGCCGAGCCTGGGCCTGTGATTGGTCCCCCCAGTGTTGGGGGGAGATCCATGACGTTGCCCTGTGTGTGAGAGAGAGACAATGTTAATGCTGTTTCATGCGACATCCATGTTTCATACATGTTCTGGTTGCCACAGTTCCTCAAGGTAGTTGTATGTGCCTAGCATTCACATCAATGTTCACTTGTGGATGGGTATGTTGCAGGGGACTGATTGAAATGTTATCCAGGGTCTTTGACATGTCGCATTTGGCCTTGGATGCTTTTTTGGCTGTGGCTTGATCTTGTTGTGTCACATGTCCATTGTGAGAGTGTGTGACTCCATTGGCTGCCCCGGGGGTTTGTGCTTGTGTAAGGGGTGAGTGATCATCACTCAGCCCGACGCTGTTCAACATCCACATGGCCACCCTCACACAAGTGGATCACCACCACAACCTCAAAGACATCTCCTACGCCGATGACACCCAGCTCATCCTCTCCCTCACCTAGGACCCTCACACCACCAAGACAAACATCCACGAGGGTCTGAGGGCCATCGCCGACTGGATGGGGAGCAGCCATCTGAAACTGAACTCGGACAAGACGGAGGTCCTCATCCTGGGACCCACACCCTCAGCCTGGGACGACTCCTGGTGGCCGATCAGTCTGGGGACATCACCGACACCCACCAAACACGCACGCAACCTAGGATTGATCCTCGCATCCTCCCTCTCCATGTCCAAGCAGATCAACGGCGTCTCCTCCTCCTGCTACGACAGATCGACAGATCTAATGGTGGATCCCGACTTAAACAAGTAGAACAGTGACACAGGCCCTCGTCAGCAGCTGACTGGACTACGCCACTGCACTCTACACAGGACTCCCATTCACACACCAACGGCGGCTACAACGCTTCTGAAACGCCTCGGCACAACTGATCGTCAACGCCCCCCGCCACAGCCACATCACTCCCGTCCTGAGAGACCTGCACTGGCTCCACATCGACAAGAGGATCACCTGTAGGCTCCTCAGCCACGCACACAAGGCACTCCACACCGCCGGACAAGCCTACCTGCACATCAGACTCAGCTTCTACACCCCCACCCGCCAGCTCCGCTCCAGCATCCTCGCCCTCGCAGCTGTCCCCCGCATCCAATGTACGCCCGCCTGCAGCAGATCCTTCTCCTACCTCGCAACCAAGACCTGGAACACCCTCCCAACCCACCTACGACTGACCCAAGACCTACTTGCCTTCAGGAGACTCCTCAAGACCTGGCTCTTCGAGCATTGGTGGAACCCCCCCTCCTCTGCGCCTTGAGACCCTGACAAGTAAATTGCGTGCCTTACAAGTACCCTGATTGATTGATGATTGATTGACGGTGCCTGCTGGTGGGTGTGGTGTGATTTGGCAGTGGATCTCCCAGGTGATGTATCTGTCCCACCATAGCGCATGCTGCCATGTCAGTGTGTGTGAGTTCCTGCCCTAGATTTCTGAGCTTGCTGTTGTTCGAGTTTGCAGTTGTCACAGGCGGGCCTTGTGCTGCCTACAGCAGGGCCAAGTGTCAGCTACCTTGTCAGTACTTAGCCAGTCCCTGTGCATTGCGCATGGTGCATTGGTATGTACCTGGACCATATGGGCTGAGGGCAATGGTGTCTGTTTCTGAGTTGTACAATGTGTTTAGTGATCCCCACCCTCCCAGCATCCCGGACATCCTGTCTTGGGTTTGTGGTGTGTGTAGGCTGGGACATGGCATGGCCTTGCTTTGTGAATGGGGCATACTCATGTTAGTGGCCTGAGCATTGTTTAGAGTGTGGTTGTGTCAGGTGAGGGCTTGGGGAAGGTGAGTACATTTGTTGTAGTTGGGGTGTGGATGCCATGCCCCTATGTTACGTGAGTTGTTTGTGTACTCACCAGGCTCTCGAACTCCTTCGACTCCCACCGACGGAAGCAGGGCCATCACCTTCTCCTCCCAGGGATGGTAATGTACCGGTCTGCGGAGCAGCCCACCTCCTGTGATGTTACTCTGGGCGTATTCCTCGTTCATTTTGCGCTTGACTGCCCTGCGCAGATCGTACCACCTGGCTTGACATTCATTCCTGGTCCTTCTGATGGGCACAACAGCATTCACCCGATCGACGATCCTCTGCCACAGGCTAGTTTTTTGGGATATGCTGGTCTGTCTGACCAATGTTCCAAAGAGCTGTGGCTTGACTCTGATGATTTCGTTGACAAGGATGTCCAGCTCCTCCCTTGTGAACTTTGGATTCTTGTCTGTGGGCATGGTGTGGGGTGTGGGTGTGGATGGTTGTGGGTGTGTGGGTGTGAATGTGTAGGTGTGTGTGTATGTGTAGAGGGGGTCTGTGTGAAGGAGGTTGTGTGAAGGTGTGTAAGTTAAGGTGCATGGGTGCAGTTGTTTGTGTGTGATGTCTGTCAGCAGTGGGTCTGTTGCAAAGGCTCATGGTTTGTGATTGTGGGCCCTTTTTATTGGTCCATTTGTGGGTGTGGCTGGGTTTGAACTTTTGGTGGGTGTGTTATAAGAGGTGGTTGTGAGTTTGGGCCTCTGTTTGACTGTTTGGATGTGCCAGGTCAGTGTTTTAGTTGTTTTTTGTCCTGTGGACGTGTTTTGTGGTGTTGTTATGTTATGTTATGTTATATTAATTTATTATGCGCACAGCTACTCCAGCCAAGGAGCGTCCCGGCGCAGAGACAAGGAGAAACACAACACAACAGGAAAAGAAAAAACCCAAAATGAACAGCTAAAACAAGAAAGTTTTAATAGCTCTCCGGAAAGACAGCAGATCGTCTAACTGACGGACTTCAACTGGGAGGGTGTTCCAAATTAGTGCAGCTTTCACGCTGAAGGAACGACCCCCCCATCCGACTGAGTCTAAATCTAGGGACCACAGCAAGGGCCTGACCCTGAGATCGGAGGCCTGTTGTGCGAGTCGAATGACCCTCCTTGCGCTGTTTTACAGTGTCCTGGTTCAGTACGAGTAGTTTTCGCGTATGTAAGGTGCGTCCATGCCTATGTTGTTGTATAGTGATCACATATGCAATGGTGTTGTACGAATCGTACATACGCAATGCTGGGGTACGGTGTTGGGCTACGGTGCGTCCAAGTACAGGGCTGGGGTGGGGGGTACGGGGCGTACATACGCGGGTGCTGTGGTGGATGGTACGGAGCTTACATACGCGTGTGCTGGGGTACTGCGCGTACATGCGCGGGTGCTGGGGTGGGGGGGTACGGCGCGTACATACACGTGTGCTGGGGTACGGCGTGTACATATGCGGGTGCTGGGGTGGGGGTATGGCGCGTACATGCGTGGGTGCTGGGGTGGGGGGTACGGCGCGGACATACGCGGGTGCTGGGGTACGGCGTGTACATATGCGGGTGCTGGGGTGGGGGGTATGGTGCGTACATGCGCGGGTGCTGGGGTGGGGGGTACGGCGCGTACATTCATGGGTGTTGGGATACGGCGTGTACAGACGCTGGTGCTGGGGTGGGGGGTCCACTGCGTACATACGCAGGTGCTGGGGTACGGCGCGTACATGCGCGGGTGGGGTGGGGGGGCCGTACTACCCGTAGCCTGGGCCCAAGTGTACCCGGGGTAGGGGTCTTACGAAGTTCGCTCCGTACGGGACGTTTTCCATACGCTTGTGTATTCGGGACGCCGGTACGGATCGGACGCATGTAACGCATGTATTTTTACGGTACGAATCGTACTTCGCCGTTTGTACGGGACTTGTACGACTCGTACGTAAAAAAATACGGATACGAGTCGTACGGGAAATGTTTTTCACCCGATCGGAATCTGCACCTTAGTGTTAGCGCCCCTCCCCCTCAGTAAGAGGCAGACCGTAAGGTGGTCTTGTCATATGGGTAAAAATCGCCTTAAATTTTGAATCTACTCGGCTGGAATTTCATTCACAGGATATACTGGGGATAAAGATAACAACACATGACAAAGCTGAAATTGATATAGTAAACATCTACAATAGACCAAGCCCTTCCAGTAACGAATCTCCAGGGATAGAGTTGTTAGATGAGTTTTTAAGTACAACTGACTCCAGGGCAATGGTAATCGTGGGGGAGATTTTAACTGTAAGTTTGTACCGGTAGTGGGATTGGATAATATCTTTGAAGAGGAGGACATGGCAAATAATATTTCTTCCCTGGAGGCTGGTCCTACAGTGTCCTGTACAGTTGCAGTCTCACAACTTATTCAATTGGTTTCAGGCAGGGACTCAGGGCCTGTAATTAAGGGTGGGCGTAGTTCGCGAAGTAGCACTTCGCGAAGCTACGCAAAGTGAAGTTCGCACTACGCGAGCTTCGCGTAGCACTTCGCGAACTGCGAAGTAACATGTTCGCACTGTGCAAGATGTTGTTTTCAATGATTGCACAGTGCGGACAAGCAACCGGCACTGTGCAATCATTGAAAATGGCATCTTGCACAGTGCGAGCTGTAGTTTTCTGCTGCTCGAGTAGATTTTTACTCGAGCTGCAGCTTTCTCAACGCGAACTGGTAGTTTCTCATCGCGAGCGGTCGCGAGCATACGCGACCCCTCGCAATGAGAAACCTGACCTTCTCGCGTTGGGAATCTCGCCGGGAGGTTTATTTTCCATGCTCGCGATCGCGAACAAGGAAAAAGTCTCGCCAGGATGTCATTTTGCTTGCTCGCGGTCGCCAACTTGACGTTGAGGACCGCGAGCAAGCAAAAAATGACCGCAGCACTACGCAACACTACGCTACGCGTGTTCGCACTGTGCTACGTGCAGTTCGCGTAGCGCGAAGTAGCGCGAACTTCGCAAACTACGCGAGCGTAGCGTAGTGCTTCGCCCAGGCCTACCTGTAATGGTAGGCTGCCGTCAAATAGACCAAGTGCCTCTACATTTAGTAGGGGGAATAGTATTGATTATATAATGGTAACTGTTAACTTCTGGCCTAATATGCAAGATCTAAAAGTTAAAATTAGAGATAATACCGATCATTACTCACTGTGCTTAACATTAGCAGGCTCCCTCTTCGAACGTACGAATTGGAGAAATAATGATAACCCAATTCCAACTCAACCTATAGTTAGTAACAACCGTAGAGCTCTGAAATGGCCATCAATAGGCAGTAAAGACAAAGTTATGTCAAGAATTTATAACATCTGTTCAGATGTCATCTCCCCCTACTTTGAACTGCCTATCCCACAGATTCCTATAGTACAGATCCACCATAAATTGTCTGATAAATTAAAACTGATCTTGAGTAAAATCCCTAGAGAGAATAAGTTGGGGAATGTAGTTACTTACCCCTCAGCTAATCAGTGGTATAATAGTGAGTGCCGTGGCGGTCGGGGAAAAACATGGCGGCCGCGGGTTAGCGCGGCTCGCACGTTCCGAGCAGTACCTCCAGACGTACAGGGTCTGATGCCTTTTTGATTCTTTTTTTTTTACTTCGGGGGTTCGTGGCGTGCTCCGGATCAGTGGGAGCCTTCTTTTTTTTCTCGCTTTCCCTCCAGTATACCCCGTGGATGTGCTTGGGGGAGAAGCCACCTCCCTCCTCCTGTTTACCGAGGTGGAGCCGGGCAGCCGTGGAGCTCAGGCGCGGCCACGCGGTGGCGGCTCGCGGGTTCCTGAGAGGGAGTTTCGGCGGCCCCGCAGGAGACTCGGATGCTGCTGGATCTCAAGTGATCTTCACGGCTGAGGCTGGGGGAGATCACAACCAGGTCGACGATCCAGAGGTATCCGCTTCGGTATCCGCTCCGGTCAGCACAGAAGTAAGTCGGGGCTCTGGCAGGGTGCCAGAAGGTAAGACTTTGTCACAGGATCGTACGGAGGAGGCTCGTAGTATCAATGGTAGACCTGTTAAAGGGAAATACATCGGCGGAGGGAAGAAAGTATTCAAGGGGGACAGAAGTGCATCTCATAAACAGGTCCTTAGTAAGAAAGAGAAAGTTACAGTCTCTGCAAGGGCGGCTGAGAGGGTCAGTAAAGAGTTTGAAGTGGAAGAAGCCAGGAGGTGCTTTCCGATCGGCGAAGGGGACCTAAGGAAGAGAAGGGCAGGTCGGAGTCAGGAGGGAGAGGTTAAAGAAGTACAGAAGCGCGTTAGAGGGAAAATTTCCTCGCAGAAGGGTGAAAAAAAACAACAGAGCAATACAGTACGAATAACTCCCTCCTTGTGCTCTTTTTTTAAGGTCTTGCCTCAAGTTTTGGAGATTCGTGCTAATAAAGCCTCCCTGTCAGTTTTGGCTGACCCCTCTCCTGACCTTATGTCTGATATGTCCGATATAAGGCCCTTAGTTTGTGATGAACAAGCACTCATCCCCCAAGCAGGCAGTGCCACAGTGGCGGGGGCCAGCAGAGAGAATGTACAATCGGAGGCTATGGAGACTGCCATTGATACTGGTAGTGGACGTTTAAAGGATCAGAGCACGTTGGAGGAACTCATACTAACACTAGCAGATATGAGGGAGGAGATTAGATCTGATTTTTCAACTTCTAAGATCAATCAGGCGGAGATAAGAGCCACATGTGAATCCCTTGAAAAAAAGGTTGATGATCTTGGGGGACGGATTGAGAATCTGGAGACCTCTGTTGAGGTCCTGAAATTGGGCATGGAGAAAGCCGAGGATAAAATCCAGTCCTTACAGAGAGAGGGGGACGTTTTGAAAGAGAAAGTAGAGTCTCTCGAAAAATTTTCACTTCGGAATAATCTCCGACTCCTCAAGATTCCGGAGGGAAAGGAAGGAGGGGATATTAAGACCTACGTGATTAATTTTCTTAAAGCCTCTCTGGTCTTCGATGAGGATGTGGCGGCTTTAGAGACGGATACACAGCGGATCCATCGGGACCCGTTCCGTTTAAAACCCGGAAGAGCTAAACCAAGAAAAATCTTGATCAATTTCCAGACTTACGCCCTAAAGGAAAAGCTATTAAATTTGGCGTTAAAAGAAAAATCTGTTAAGGGTCATGAGTTCTCCTTTGAGGTGTGATCGGACCTGTCTAAAACCACACTGGATCGACAGTGGGAGCTAGGCCAAAGAATGGAAAAATTCAGATCATTGGGTGCTACGGTACAGATGCGGTTTCCCGCCTTTCTGCGGGTGATGTATAATAATAAAATGCTTAATTTTAGATCTCCCCAGGAGGCGGATGTATGGCTGAACGATATTCTAAGGAATTCACAAGGGAGGAGCTAAGCGTCTCAGTTTGGGGTTATGGTCCATAGGTCTTTCTATGGGAGGGGTAGATATAAATAAAAATAAAAAAAATCAAAGTAATCTTATTTTTGACACAGATATAGGGTGGAAAAAAAATTCTAATATGGTGGGAAGAGATTAAATAAAAATGGGAAAATAAAAAAAATAAAAAAATAGGAAAGGGAAGGAAATCTCAAACATTGTAATCCAAAGAGAAATATCTTCCCCTAGTCAGGTCAGGATACTTTTTTCATCACTTTGTTCTCCTTCCCTGCGATTGTTTATTTTTTGGGGAATCAGAAGGGTAGTTTGCGTAACGTGATGGAGAGGATGGGGTTACTGCTCAAGGATGCTAATCTGACAGTCCAACAGGTCAGAGGAAGTAAGGGAGGGTTTTTCAGGGGGGGGTGGGGGGAAGTTTTGGGTGGTGGTGGGATTCAATCAAAAATTCTCATTTGTCAGTTCTCTTTAAGACTAAGATGTCCCCAAGTATGGCTGATATTTCAAGGAATTTTCAACTGTGCACAGCGAGTTGGATGGAAGGGATGGTTAGTGTGGCTGGGTAGACAGTCGGGATTATGTCTGTTGTACAGTATTTATCCTGGAATGTTAATGGTCTGCGCGTGAGGAATAGAAGAGATCGTATTTTTCAGTATTTGAGAGATTCCCCCGTGCAGATTATTGTCATTCAGGAATCACATCTTCTTAGGACCGAAGCCTCTGAAATTCTAGGGAAGCAGAGATGGATTGACAAATTCATATCCACGGACCATAATGCCAATATACGAGGGATCATTATCATCTTTAAGAAATCGGTGAAGGTCCAAATTTTGGACTATAAAGAAGATCAAAGTGGCAGGTGGCTTTTAACTCGAATTCTGGTCTATGGGTTGGTATATACATTAGTAGGCTATTATGGGCCCAATCAAGATGACCCCTATTATCTGGATTGTATAAGAAATCATCTGGTCACATCTCAAGACCCTATAATATGGATGGGAGACTTCAATATTGTCATACATACCAAACTGGATAAATCAATCAGTTCTAGAGCCCAAGTTCTATCTAATTCCAGAAAAACATATGTGTCAATTATGACGCAGCTGGGGTTAGCAGATATATGGAGAGAGCGATCAGGAAACAAACTGGGGGTCTCCTTTCGGAACTCTAAGTATAAGCATAAATCCAGAATAGATTATGCATTATTTAGCTTCTCACTTAATAACTCGTTGATCTCAATAGATTATCTCCCACCTCACTTGTCTGACCACTCGGCCATCTCTTTCTCTTTAAGAGGTGATCAGCATCCTAGGCATGCTATGTGGTCTTTCGACCGTACGATACTATTAGATGACGATGAAATTATGCATCTGGCAGCAGAAAGCAAGATATTCCTAGAGATAAACCTAGAGTCTGCGGGAATAACTACGGTGTGGGAGACATTGAAAGCATTTCTTAGAGGCATTATCACCAACAGAGCCTCTTATAGGCAGAAGCTTTATAGGGAGAAGCTAACAGCTTTAGAATTTGAGATGAAGGTAGTCGAACAAAATCTTGGTCTCTCTATGGGTTCAGCTGTTGAGCAAGAGAGGCTCTTGGATCTCAAGAATCAGATGGAATCTATTCTACAAGTGAGGGTCACAAGGAGGTGGGAGGCGAGTAAACTTGCCCAGTTTGAGCTTGGCGAAGCTGCAGGAAAGTTGTTGGCCTGGAAAGTGAAAGCAGATCAGGCTAAAAACTATATTAGAGAGATAAAAGTGGAAGGGGAGATTGGCCTTATATCCTCTAATTTAGACATTGGCAACGCTTTCCTGGAATTTTTTAGGGATATCTATAAAGAGGATATTGTTGAGGATCAAGATATAAGAGATCTTTGGCTGGGAAAAATTCTTTTGCCAACTCTTACCGAGATTCAACGTAAATACTTGGAGAAGGAAATCTCAGCGGCTGAAGTCATAAAAGCCATCGATTCACTTAAAAAGGGGAAGGCAGTCGGTCCCGACGGCCTACCCGGTGAGATTTTCCGGGTGCTGTCCCCAACTTTGGTTTCAACACTCACGGCCCTCTTTAATGAGATTTTGATCAAGGGTCAGGCTCCTCCTCAGTCCTGGAACGATGCAATCATTGTGCTGATACTTAAGTCAGGCAAAAACCCGTCTGAGTGCGGTTCCTATCGGCCAATTTCGCTCCTTAATAGCGATTATAAAATCTTCGCAACTATTTTGTCAGCAAGATTGGGGAGTGTAATTGGGTCTATTGTACATCAGGATCAGAAGGGTTTCATTAAGGGGCGACAACTGGCTGAGCTGACAAGGGAGTTGGTCGGCGCTATTGATATGGCCACCGCTTTCTCCATTCCCTTGGCAACCCTCACGTTGGATGCTACTAAAGCGTTCGACAGGGTCAATTGGAGCTACCTGGATGCGGTTCTGAAGAAATTCAATTTTGGTGAATATTTCTGTCGTACTATCTCTTTGCTGTATGGAGCACCATCAGCTAGACTTTTAATTAATGGAGCGTTGACAGAACCCTTTATAATCATGAGAGGAACTAGGCAGGGCTGCCCTCTTTCTCCCTTACTCTTCGATTTATATATAGAACCTTTTGCGCAGGTTCTGAGAACTGACGCGAATATTCCATCATTTAGATTCGAGGGGTGGGAGAGGAGGGTCGCTCTGTATGCAGACGACATCCTTATTTTAACATCTGACCCGGATATAGCATTCCCTACTGTCATTTAAAGGGCTGAGGAATTTGGTAGCTTCTCTGGCTATGAAATTAATCCTGGTAAAACAGAAATTATGGCATGGAATATCGCCAGTGAACATCTGAAGACGACTTCCACTATGAGATACCTTGGGATTTGAGTAACACAAGATATTGAAAATATCGCACAAAGCAATGCGGACCGGGTACTTAAGGAATGTCGGAGGCTCTTAAAATCATGGGCCCATCTCCAACTTACTATCATGGGGAGGGTCAACCTCATTAAAATGTCTATCCTGCCCAAATATATATTTCTTTTCAATACTACCCCCTTGGTTTTTAACTCTAAAACCTTGAATAGATGTCAGAGAGAGATTAATTCCTTTATTTGGAACTACAGAGCCACTAGGCTTGCATGGAAAAAGCTGAGGAGGAGAAGAGAGAAGGGGGGGTTGGCACTGCCTGACCTGGAATATTATGCATGGGCTTTTACGCTGTCTCATTCAAGGATGCTTTTGAAGTCTCCATCCAATATTTCAATGGGGTCAATGTATAATGCAATGCTAGTCTGTGCGGGTCTACCATTAGATGGATTTATGTTTAAATACGGAGACCAAAAATTCTTTAAAAAGGTGAAATTAAAAATCTTACAATCTTTGGCTAAACTTTGGGCATTGATTAGGAAGAACCTGGGGCTCTCTTATTATTCCAACTATGCACCAATTTGGGACTCCCCAGGCCTACCGGCCTGGTTGAAAGACAGTTTGGCCACACCTTTGAGGGATGCAGGAATTGTAAGGTGGGGGGATCTTCTGTTTGAAAGCGACATCGTGTCTTGGGAGGATTTGCGGGTTAAGGTCGGATCAGAAGTGGCAAGATTTAAGTATATACAATTTGTAAGCTGGGTCAGGGCTCTTGGTACAAAAGGGGTTCCTTTGGGGGTTACTAGTAACTTGGAACAACTGCTGGTAGAGCGGCAAAGGGGGGTAAAGAGGTTACCCTGTGGTACTGGAGTTTGCTCGAAGATATCGATGGCGAGTTTACCCTCCCTGGTGACCTCTGGGGAGAAGAACTGGGCTCTCATTGCAAAGATGACTGGACTAAATCCTTCTCCATACTGTACAAAATTGTGAAACCAGCATGGCTTAGATGGAACCATCTATTTACAGTACATCGGGCCTACCTTTCCCCGCTAAGACTCTCAAAGTACCAGCAAAATAAAAAGTGCAATAAATGCAATCTTCCCAATGCATCGGATGTTCATATGTTCAAAGACTGCCCTTCCATCGGCCGGTTTTGGGAAGAAGTTATAACATCGCTGAATTCCATCTTAGATGCCAATCTGATTTTAACCTTGCCATTAATTGTTTTTGGTTTAGATCCTAATATTATGGGCCAGGCCAGGTCATTTTTATTCTATGCAAAACTTTTGGCCAGAAGACAGATTTGTAAAGTCTGGGTGGATCCATCTGTGCCTCAGCATGCTGGCTGGCTGACGTCCTTAATCAAGACATCCAAGGTGGACTTAGCCAGGCCGGGTAACAAACGTAATCGAGCATTCTGGGACTTCTTGATTCATTGCAGATAGGGTGCCGGGGTTTTTTTTTTTTTTCTTTTTTTTTTTCCCCCGGGTCCCATGATTATGCCTAAATAAACTCCAAGGATCTAGGGTCTCCGATCTCCGTTTTTTTTTTCCATTTAGATCCTACAGGTGGCAACAAACCCAGTTGGGGTGTGTGCTTACTCTCTTTTTCTGGTTTATCATCATCCGCCAATATGATATCGTGCCTAGGCTCGGTAGAGAAATTAATCCTGTTCTCTAATGGGGGGCACGCTAGGTGGTCGGTGTACTCAGAGAATGAGGGATTTGGCAAATGAGGACAAAAAAAAAAAAAATAGTGAGTGCCGTAAAGTGAAGAGTGAGCTAATACTGGCATCGAAATATAACAATGTTAAGGCACTAAAAGGTCCAAGTGCAAAAGGATATTAATGCAAACAAAGAGCGACTGGGATGACAGCGTCTGGACCAAACTGATTACCGCAGTCAAAATTAAGGACCAAGTAGACTTCTGGAGATTGATAACCAAGGCAAGTAAAATAGGGAGAAGTAGTATGGATCTCTTCTTGGACTCAGTTACTTGGGTCAATCATTTTTCAAAACTATACTCAGAGATTACTACTGCATCAACAAATAAAAAGCAAAGAATTACAACAAACCCCGCAGCAATCTCCAAAATGGACAAACTTATACCCCATATTTTAGCATAGAGAAAACCATTGGCAGCTATTTATGCACTTAAGCCTGGGAAATGCCCCAGGCCCCGATAAATTACCAGGCGACCTGCTGAAACATGATAAAGCTCTCTGGTGGCCGTACATCAACCTACTCTGTAATGCTGTAGCGGCAGGTGCCCCATTACCAAAGTCTTGGAAAGGGGCCAGGATCATTCCAATTTTTAAAAAGGGAGATCACCAAGATCCTGCAAACTAACAGGCCTATAAATCTAATCGATACCCTAAAAAAGATTTATGCTAAGCTGATTTTAACAAAATTAAATGACTGGATAGAGGAAATATTATTTTATCACAGTACCAGGCTGGGTTTAGAGCTATAACCAGTACAATCGATCAGGCATTCAGACTCCTTTGCATGGGATGGAAATACAATATTTTAAATAAAGGCCATTTGTACATAGCTTTTATAACCCGCCTTCGACCTTACTCCCAGACATTTGCTCTGGAGCTCCCTAAAAAACCAAGGTGTACCCGAGGATCTACTTGTACAGATAATGAGATTACATGAAGACAACTACGCAAAAGTTAGATGGGGACTTAGGGGAGAACTTACTGAGGCAATCCCCATAAGGAGGGGTGTAAGACAGGGCTGTGTGCTGGAACCTACCCTCTTCTCACTATATGTAAATGATGCCCCGAAATTCCTTTTGGGGTGTTGACACGAGCCACCGAAGTTAGGAGGGGTGCAAGTCCCGGCTCTTTAATTTCCGGGTGATCCTTTTTTATTATCACAAACTCCGAAGGGACTTCAAAATCTATTAGATTAATTTAGTGATTATTTTGACTCAAAGGCCCTTGAAATAAACTCTAGCAAAACAAAATATATGGCAGTTAAACCGCACAAATCCTTTAAGAATAACATTACTGTCCAAAAACAGAAGCTGGAATATGTGCCGAATTTTAACTACTTAGGTATCACACTAAATTGACCTGGTGCCCGCATCTGCAAAAAAGTAAGACTATTCTGCTCCAAAATTCCTCGCCTATATTAAAAAAAAATCAGAATATTTTCACCAAGGCAGTGTCTCCTGCACTTGAAGTGTACAAATACAGGGCACAATCCACAATCTTTTGTGGTGCAGAACTTTGGGGGGCTACTTGCAGGAACTCGTTTGCAGGGGAAGAAAACAATTTTTTTAAGATGCTGCGACGTCTTCCTGTACGCACACCTATGATCCCCATCACTTTAGATTTGAATATTAAGCGCATAGACCACCAGGCTATACTGAGACCGTTGTTATTCTGGGTGCGTTTGTGGACCACTGTAGATCTTGCAAGTTATAAAGAAGGGCTAGAAGAGATCTTAAGGTTCGAGCAGTGTGCTAGCCTTCAGTGGGTCAAGCATGTGCATGCATGGTTTTGCAAACTTGGGTTGAACCATTATTGGGAAGTGCCCACCTTTTTGACACCATCCTCAAAAAAAATCTTGAAAAACACATTTTGGGCATATATTTTATTCATTTATTTGTTTATTTATTTAATCATTTGTATGGCGCAACGAATCATCCCCAAGGGGATCTCTCGGCGTCTGAGAAGAAAACACCCTAGAGACAGAAGGAACCATTTAGAATAGCCAGGTCTTGAGCAATTTCTTGAATTAGGAGCAATTGGGTCAGGCGCGAATCTCATCGGGGAGGATGTTACAGTTACTGGGGGCCAGAAAAGAAAACACACGCCCACCCATTTTGGCCTTCCTTATTCTCCGCATGCAAAGCAGATTGCGGTTACTGAATCTCAGCTGTCGTACGGGTTGATAACGTTCAATTTTTAGGTAGGCCAGCCAGGTCTCCTGGAGAGACTTAAAAACCAAACATAGCAGCTTGAAGATGGCTCATTTTCTGATGGGGAGCCAGTGGAGTTGGCGCAGGAGAGGTAAAGAGGGGGCCCGTGCTGGTTTGTTGAGGGCAAGGCGGGCTGCCGTATTTTGAACCACTTGTAGTTTGGATACCAGGTCCTCCCTCACTCCAACCAGCAGAGAATTGCCATAATCCAGTTGACTAACTAAGAGCGACTGGATAAGAGTCTTTCTGGCATTAAGCGGGATCCAAGGAAAGATCCTTCTGAGCATCCGCATGGTTCCAAAACAGATGCCTGACACGGTCTTCACCTGTTCTTCCATAGATAATTTGTTGTCAATTTTGATGCCCAGGTTCTTGGACCATCATCTAGGGGCGGGAGCTTCTCCTAGTTCTGATGGGCCACCAATCAGGGGTCAACAGCTCCTCCACATTACCAAACAGCAATATCTCTGTTTTGGAGGAGTTAAGTTAAAGGAAATTCACCTTCATCCAGCTTGCTATACTAGTCATACAGTTTATAAACTTTAGTTTGGTTACTGCAGGGTTGTCCTCAGTGGGGACTATCAACTGCGTGTTGTCTGCATACAATATGGTCTCAAACCCACATTTCCTAATGATTGAGGCTAAGGGGGTCACATATATATTAAATAAGGTTGGGCTCAGGATAGAGCCTTGTGGGACCGCCTTATCCGCCTTATCCACCAGAGTGGTTTGTGACACAAAGGAGTCCAACTGGAGACATTGTGTTCTGTCAGACAAATAGTTCTGAATCCAATTTAAAGGCCATGCCTTTGACACCAATCTCTCGAAGCCTGTCCGGAAAGATGCAATGAGAGATGGTGTCAAAGGCAGCCGACAGATCAAGCAGCACTAACATGGCAGGGATATCCTTATCCAGAGACATCCTTAGAGTGTCAGTTACCTCCAACAGTGCGGCCTCCGTGCTATATGAAGCACGGAAACCCGACTGGGATATATCCAGTATGTTGTTCTTTTCCAGAGAGCAGGAAAGGTGCCGCTTGACTAGTGTCTTTATAATTTTTGAGCAACAGGGAAGAAGAGAAATCGGTCTCAAATTCGGTAAATCAGTGGGGTCTGCTAGTACCTTTTTGAGCAAAGGTTTAAGGTATACACTTTTCCATTTACGCGGAACAGTGGCTGTGGCTAGCAAGATATTACAAACTTCAGCAAGCACATCAGCTAAGACTGGGGTTAGCTCAGACATAACAGCAGGCGGCACCGGGTCTAGAGGGGAACAAGATTTCACCTGAGTTAATAGAGAGCTTACTGGATCACCAGTGACATTAGGAAAGAATTCTAAGCTCAAGGGACAGCAATTTTCCTGAAGGGGGGCTCTGTCATGGACTCCCTCTTCAGTCCCAAAGGCGCGATAGATCACGTTGATTTTATTGGTAAAGTGGCTCCCTAGGTCCTCACATAATTCCTGGGTGGGTGGCGGGAGTGGATTGTTAATTCCTCGGGTTAGTGAACTCCTTTCGAATGGTAAAGAGCTCCCGAGAGGAGTTCTTAGCCTCCAAAATGCGGGAACCTAGGTAGGTTCTCCTGGCTAAGTTACAGCTGTTTAGGTAGGCTCTATGAGCCACTCGATAGAGCGATTCATCTTGATCCGATTTTGACTTCCTCCATTTGCTTTCTTTAGCCCTGTGTGAAGCCTTTTCTCTCTTGAGACTGTCTGAGTACCAGGGGGCAGGAGCTGCCCTCTCCTGGATTTTTACCCCCTTTAGTGGTGCAATAGAGTCGAGGACATTGGTTATAGAGGCCTTGAACCTTTCTAAGGCAATATCACAGTTGTCGCAGTTCTCAAGTACGGGGGATATAGGCCCGACTAAAAACAGCGGGTGTCACCTTTTTCCAATATCTGCGAAGCTCTTTACGAGTATACAGAGGACTGGGCAGTTATGTAAGCACCCAAGAGAAGCTTAACGCCGAGTGGTCAGTCCAGCCTAACCTTTGGGGAGGTTCAGCTACTAAATCAGAGATTTTGGTAAAGATAGTATCCAACACATGACCTGCCACGTGTGTGGGACTAGTGATTCTAGAAGAGAGATCAAGAGCTTCCATCGCTGCCACCATACAGGCAGTCTCTGCGTTCGAGAGAACCTCCAAATGATGGTTAAAGTCCCCTACCAGTAGGAAGTTATTTGTTTGAAGCGTATATGCAGCCAGCCTTTCTAACAGTGCCAAACAGAACTCTCTTGAATTACCTCCTACACTAAAGCTCCCACCCACTCGACCACTTGGCCTTGCTGCACACTAAAGATCAACAGCTCTACATTGGGGGAAGATACTGTGCCTAGGGTCTCACTATGATAAGGGGGGCGGGAGGCAATAGCCAGACCTCCACCCCGCTTTCCTGATCTGTCCAAACGGACAACAGAATAATCTACTAGGAAAGCCATTGCCAATGCTGGCGTCACTTCGTTATACAGCCAGGTCTCAGTAAAAAGACAGATGTCCGGCTTGGCATCATCTAACAAATCCCAGATTTCTGCCACATGTTTTGGGATGGATCTCACATTGAGATACAAACCATTAAAGGGTACTACTTGCCCTCCTTCAGTCTCCTTCTCCCGTCCAACATACTGCCCCTTGCATGAAGGATTGGAGATGGAGTGCAATTGTGGGCTGCAGGAGGTATACTTATAATCACCCAGTGCCCATCCACTGTCAGAGCACTTCCCTGACGGGAAGGTGTCTGCTACTTGAAAGTTAATTCTCCCCCCTGCACAGGATGAGGCATGCCCAAGTTCCACCAACCTCTCATTGGGGTAAACCAGCCTGGGGACCACAGGTCCCTGTGGGAGAACTGGCATCATCCCATGACAGCCGGAACCGTCCAGGCCCAGATGGGCTTTGCTTGGGCACGCCTTTGGCGTGCCAGCGGCGCGCCCACTGTGCGGCCGGAAGTGCAGTTGTTTTATACCTGGGAGGGCTGACCACTAGAGCGCTAACCACTACAATGGCGCCCTGCGTGTTGAGAGAAACTAATGGGCGGTCACTCTCCACTCAATCAATCAGACTAACCGATTGCGGTGGACCGGAGAGCTGCCAGAAATGCAGAAATGCGCGTTAACTCAGGTAAGGATCAAGCGCCACAAACAATTCAGAATAAAACAAAATATATCTTAAAAACATTCAATGATAAGAGCATTCAATGATAAAAACGAATGGCAGGCGGTTCATTCACTAAAGTGTTTTCTTCTCTGCTGCGCGGCCGGAAGTGCAGTCGTTTTATACCTGGGAGGGCTGACCACTAGAGCGCTAACCGCTACAATGGCGACCCACGCGTTGAGAGATACTAATGGGCGGTCTCTCTCCACTCAATCAATCGGACTAACCAATTGTGGTGGACTGGAGAGCTGCCAGAAATGCAGAAATGCGCGTTCGCTCCGGTAAGGATCAAGCGCCACAAACAATTCAGAATAAAACAAAATATATCTTAAAAACATTCAATGATAAGAGCATTCAGTGATAAAAACGAAGGGCAGGCAGTTCATACAATAAAGTGCTTTCTTCTCTGCTGCGCGGCCGGAACTGCAGTCGTTTTATACCTGGGAGGGCTGACCACTAGAGCGCTAACCGCTACAATGGCGCCCCACGCATTGAGAGAAACTAATGGGCGGTCTCTCTCCACTCAATCAATCAGACTAACTGATTGCGGTGGACCGGAGAGCTGCCAGAAATGCGCATTAGCTCAGGTAAGGATCAAGCGCCACAAACACTTCAGAATAAAACAAAATATATCTTAAAAACATTCAATGATAAAAGCATTCAATGATTAAAATGAATGGCAGACGGTTCATACACTAAAGTGCTTTCTTCTCTCTTTGCTTTATATACAAAATAGTGTCTCCCACAGTTCAGATATTGGTCGGTTGACATCCCAGTTCCTCTTTATAAAATCACTCCTGTCTTTTGAGCAATATCAACCTCAATTGGCAAAATCTTTGTACATGAAGTTACGCTTTGGTATATTGCAAGTACAATATAACACAGAGAAATGGGGTCGAAAAAATGGTGATGATAATGATGACTACAGTCGCTTATGTCAACCCAATGTACCAGAAAACGATTCCCATATACTATTTTTTTGCCCAGTTTATGCTATCTCAAGGCTTAAATGGATCAAACCCATTTGCAGGAACTTGGGAATTAGGTCTTGCTCTGATGCAACAAGAGTCCTAAAAATTGATGCTTCACAGAATTATTTTTTTTAGGTTTAGCAGATACTTGTTTGCTGTCAATTTAACAAGGAAAGAAAACGGTTTGGAACTTTAATGTCGCAATTCTTCATGCGCTTCTTTATGTACTTATATGTACTTTTCTTGCATTTGCACTTTATTCGTTGTCAAGAATTTATACAGAAAGCTTTAAATATCTATATACCCTTTTGCACACTCTATGTGTTGCTTTAAGTACCTATATGCACTCGTTTGGCATTTGCCCTTTATTCTTCTTCTAGAATCTATGTAGCAACTAAGCTCCAAATATTTATATGTACTTGCCTAGGACTTGCACCTTTTAATTCTCCGCCCGGAACTTACATTTCCCTGTATGTTTTAATGTACTGAAAAGCAAGCTTACCATTTTTTATCGTATTTTGTATGATTTATTGAGTAACTGGTTTTATACTGTAAAGGAATTTTTTTTATCAACTACAATTGTCCAAGGGTGTGCTAAGGAAACAATTATTTACATTGTGTTTACCTACTATGTATGAACTGTTTTTATCTTGTATCCTTTATGGTTTTCTAAACCAAATAAAGATTAATGAATGAATTAATAGGTGTTGCCAATTTGTCTTTTACATGCTCTGGGGTACCAGGGGCATTAGTATAGTAAACCAGTAGCTCCTCTTATCTGGGCCCATAGTATGGTAGCGGCCTATAGAATTTTCAGCCTTATTTTCTTAAAGAATGTCTTGTCTCCAAAGTTATGTAGGAAATGCATGTCACCCACTCTGGAACCCTTCTATAGTAGCTTAAATAAACATCCGATCTCAGAGTGATCAAGATTGTTAAGTAGATTGTGCAGATCTTTTATTGAAAGACCCAGGCATAGTACTGGATAGTAGGTAGAACTAGTCCCCCCATATCTTGTTTCCTACAGAGCTTCTTTGAAGACACCCTTGCTCCATTCAAAGCCTAGATAAAAATGTTATTCTTCCTTGAAGTTAATTTGCCCATTCCTTCTTGAAATTAAAAGGTATTGTATTAAAAAGAAAGGTGAATTTACCCCATATTGATATTTGAACTAGAATTGTTCTTTCAAAAATTGTTAATGTAAGGTAAGTCCAACTCTTTAGGAATGTACTTGTCTCTGCAAGGGCCTTTTAAAAGTTTGTTTCTGCAATTTTCTCTAGATCTTGTATAATCCTTATTCCAAGATATATCATCTCATTCCAAATTTGCCTGTTCTCCCTTGGCTGTTTCCATACCATTATAAAGGATACACCTGGCACCCTGACACTTCTACAAAACTTTGTGCCAATTGATTGTTTTTGGGGAAAGGTGTTTGTAAATTTGATTTGTAGATTATAAGGTAACCAGCATAGAGAGAAACCATGTTTTCCAGCCATTGTATATAAATTGACAGATGAAGGTCCTCCTAAATTTGCATGCCAGGGGTTTGCTATATAGGTTGAACAAAATAGGCATCCCTATATAGTGTCCTTAGATATTTTAAATACCAAATTCAACCACTCTAATTTAGTAAAACCTTGGCAGGTGAGTCTTTATTAATTAATTGAATTGTTCACTTTAATAATTAATTGAGTTGTTCAACAGAAATTTTCCCCAAGGTTATTGTATTTTAGAACCGTTTTCAGATACTTCTAGTTCACCTTATTGAAGGCTTTATTCACACCCAGTGTCAGTACTTCCGGTGGGGTCTTAAAAGTTCTGTCAAGATCTATCGTGCCAATTAGCCCGTGGGCAACTCATATAATTGTTTTTCTCCCAAGAAGCTCGTCTGATCATTTTGTATCAACCGACCGACTACCTTGTTCAACCTCTTTGCTACGTCATTAGCAAAGATTTTATAATCGCTATTCAGAAGAGATATAGGTTTGTGGGACACTTAAGCAATGAGGTTTCTCTCTGATGCCAAAATTAGGTGGTAATGCAGATTCCCTTTAATAGAGTGGCCATCACAATATTATTTTGTCTCCCAGTATTTTCGTTTGGAGGCCCATCAGGGCCTGCTGTTTTCCCCTTCTTGATATACTTACCAGACAGCAACACTTCGTCTTGTTTGATATCTTGATTCAAAGTAACCTTTTGAGTGATGGGGAGTTTTTCTGGCATGTTACTATGCACAGAATGAGGGTAGAGGCTATAGATACCGCACTTGACAAATGAACAGTGTTTTCTTTCAATAAAGCTCTTTCAGTGGAAGACTCTTCCACTGAAAAGAACGAGACCAGAAGATACGGGCTATCATACCCTCGCAGATACTCTTTTGTTGGATTGTCCTTGAATTGCGTGAAAATTCTGGATTACTGGCTCCATTTTCAAATAATTTGCAGTCTGCACCAGTCTAAATGTTATAAGAAAGCCCTGAAGAAGTCTCCTTGTAAGAGACGAAACGCGTCGGCTAAGATCCTTCATGTCAAATGTGAATATGACTCTTCATTTCCATGTGACTGCAAAATCATAAAAAAAGAGAATCTTCTCAAGAAAATGACTGACGTCTTGAACATTTCTTTGAACACTCACTGACTATTTTAGAACGGTGCTGAACCCTTTTGAATGAAACTATGCAGCAAGTTGTTGACCATTTTCTCTGTCATTTCCAAATTCCCTGTGTACACCTGTCTAAAAAAATTATGTATGGCTTTTTCCGTTCCCCTCATCTGAGTTACTGGCATACCAGTCGTATTATCTTATATTTCTCTTATTACATTTTTGGATTGGTTCATATTTGTTTTACATTCAAGTCATTTCCCACAATTTTTCCCATATTCAAAGTAAGCTAGCTTGCCCACCTCCCATCTTTTCTTTACTTTGGCTTCCATTAGCATACTGAGCTCACCTCTCAAGTCTTGTAATTACATTTTTAAGGATGTTTTCTCACTGATCGTTAAACATTGATCTAGAATTTGTTCCTCTCCAATTTCCTTTCCGGACTCTAATCTCCCTGAATCCCATCTGCCTATCTTACTTTTGTGGCAAGACATACTAGATAGCTTCCCCCTGGGCCTAGTTCATGGGGTTTTGCTACGCGGAACTCCACTAAGTTACAAAAAAACTCTGAGGAGTTCCGCAAGTGGCGAAGTACAGTGTGAACTGTCATTCGTGCTGGTCTTCCTGCCACTCAGGAAGAAATTCTACTTACCATTCACGATTGTGAGCAGGGAAAAAAACTCCACTGCACTATGCGAAGTGGAGTTTTCAGCACTCCGCGCGGATTTCAGAAAACTCTGCAAACTCCGCAAACGGAGTGGAGTTCACCGCCCAGGCCTAAAACATCCCTGAAAGAGTCCCAGACCTGATTTAGTGGGGCTGTACCTATGTTAATTTTAAAGAATTTCTCCGTATCTGAACGCTGACCTCTAATGACCATCTCCGTATTTCAATCTTATGTATCAGATTACATTTTAAAGAACTGTAGAGTGATCTCATAAGTGGGCTGGAAGGTGTTTAATGTCATGAATTTTCTCAGTTATGGAATGGTCAGTTAGGAAATAGTCAATCCTAGGGGAGTGGAAACCCATAGTTTTTATTTAGAATGTATACCCCCACTTCTTCCTAGGCCTTCCCCTCCATATGTCTCATAATCTTAGCTGTGCCATCATTTTGTAAAGTATGCTGCCATTGTAGGGGAGGTAATAGAATTCCTATTAGAAGAACTATCATGTATACAGTCCAATAGGTCATTGAAGTCTCCTGCCCTTACTGCTTGGGAAGTAAAGTCTAGTAGATTCAAGGAGACGTGTTAAAGGATCAGTGTCATTGACATTGACATCAACAATAACATCAATCTGTCAAAATAAACCATTTCATTATATATTTGTAAATTGAAGATTAGGCACAGCCCTGTTTTATCTGAGAGCTAGTCCTTAGATGCCTCCACATGTTTTTTTTTTTCAATCAGTATTTCCGCCCCCTTGGTACAGCAATCCTTTTCAGTACATAATACTTGCTGAAACCATTTTTGGGTTTTAAACAGGTCCAATCATTCATTTTAGGGTCTCTTGATGTATAATGATTTGTGCTAGTGAGTCTACTAAATACTGTAAAATTCTTGCTTCCCTCCCTTTTGTTTGGTAATGAAAAAAATATAAAAAATATTTTAACTGAAATAATTATACAAGTTATTTGAAAGAATATTTTTTGAAAAATATTTGTAGTACCACTGTAATCCCACAGGACTGAGTAAATATCAATTTAGCCCATTTTCCACAGGTGGCTCCCTTCCCGGTAGCACAAAAGTACAATTCTACCAATCCTAACCCCCCTAAAAAATATTTGAACCCCAATCTCCGTCCCAAATTACAGGGGAGGAAGGGTCAAGGCCAGCAACAGAGGCACAGTAACACCACAAGGGCAAATACAAAAGAACATACCAGCAAGGGTGAGCAGCAAAAACATACAAATGAGAGCAGATGAAGTAGGGATCAGAGGCAGCAACAAAGAGCAGCAGCAGCTTAGAGTTTGCAAGCCCACAGCCCAAACACCCAGGGGCAGACAATCCTCCCACTAGTGGCCAACCCCCTCTGCACACACCCTTAAACTGTGCAGCATGAGTTAGCCCCCAGAGGGAGGATATCCATGGGGGATTTTCTTCCACCCCCAGTAGGTTGTCTGGCAGTGAGAATTTTGAAACCAGTTGAAAGTTGTGCGCAGCAGGGGTTTGGTCCTCTGTGGGGGCTTTGGTGCCCATGGGGGATTGGCCATGAGCAGAGATTGAGCACCATCTAAGTCTGTGTGTATCAGGGGATTGGCCAACTATGCATGGTTGGGTGTCCATAGTGTAATGTGCAGAGGGTGCAGGCAGGTGGCTAACCCAGTATGGGTGGTCAACACCCTACTGTGTACAGCCTTCTGTCCTACACAGAGGGGGGATTTGGCACAGGCCCTGGCCTACTGCAAGGGCGTCTGTCCATCCCCACGTTTGGATCCAACCACCACGGGCTGTGGTGTTACTGGGAAGTTGGGCACCTGTGGGAGTTAGGCCCTGATTCTTAACTTCTCTCAGCTCATTGCTTTCAGCTGTGTGCAGCATGGGGTTGGGCTCTGTACCAATCATTCACAGACAGTCAACCTCACCTCAAACCTCTACCCCAATTTTATAACTTTTTGTAATCTTTTTTGAAGGTACTGTAGTATACCTGGGTGACCAACTGCGGCCCGCATGGTTCCTTCCACACAACCATGTAAACTTTATTGTGACTAGGCCCTTTGACCAAACTTTGCAGTGCATGACTTTTTAACATGTGCAGTGGGGGTTTGCTGCAGGACCTAGCCCATGCCCAGACCCTTAACCCTACCCCCCATGAACGCCAATCCTCGACTGACACCCAACTGCCCATGGCCAGCCATCTACCCACCACATGCAGCCTTTGCCCGTGAATAGCAGGGGTTGGCTGCAGAGTCTAACTTGTGGCCAGACCCAATACCCAACCCACTAAAGGCCCCAACCCCCCTGCTTACACCCAATGCCTTTCTACAGACAGCTTTCAGTTGTCCATGGCAAGGGGTTGGTGCTGCAGTTCATGCCCCTTGGGGTAGCTAAACCTCTGTGGGTGGCCAACCCTCCAGAGTGCACAACCTTTGGCTACACAAAGTGCGTAGTACCCTGTTCGCACTGTGCAAGGTGCCGTTTTCAATGATTGCACAGTGCGGACAAGCATCCAGCACTGTGCACTCATTGAAAAAGGCATCTTGCACAGTGCGAGCTGTAGTTTTCTGCCACTTGAGTAGATTTTTACTCGAGCGGCAGCTTTCTCAACACGGACTGGTAGTTTCTCATCGCGAGCGATCGCGAGCATACGCGACCACTCGCAATGAGAAACCTGACCTCCCCGCGTCGAGAATCTCGCCGGGATGTTTATTTTCCACGCTCGCGATCGGCAACTTGATGTTGCTAATCGCAAACAAGGAAAAAGTCTCGCCGGGATGTCATTTTGCTTGCTCGCGGTCGCCAACTTGATGTTGAGGACCGCAAGCAAGCAAAAAATGACCGCTGCACTATGTTATGCATGGTTGCACTGTGCTACATGCAATTCGCGTAGTGCGAAGTAGCGCAAACTTCGCAAACTACGCGAGCGTAGCGTAGTGCTTTGCCCAGGATTACACAGTACCTCATGGGAGGGCTATACTGGGTCCCACAGTAGTACTGCTGTACCCGTGACACGAGGATTTTATATTTATATATAAATATGTATGATCCAGCTTTTTTTCCGCCCCCACTTAACGTATCGCTGTGAATCTTTCCACGCACAACTAGAATCCCCTGCACACCTTGTCATTGAAATGTATATTCAATGAAAAAAACACAGGTTTCAGGGACGTTATAGCTAGGCTGACATTTCACTCATAAAAAACTAGAGAAATTCGGCCGTTACAGTTAGCTGAGCTAATGGGCCATGGCACATGGCTCGGTTGGTGAGTGAATGGATGTCTCAGTGGTATATGTGTGAGTAACTACATATGTGAAAGGCAGTATATGTGAGTGTTGGAGTATATAGGTGACTATATGTGAGAGTGAAAGATAATGAGAGTGGCTGTATGGATGAGTCTGTGCTTGTGTCAGTGATTGTATAAGAGAGTATGTATGTACGAGTATCTGTATGAATAAGTGAGGTGGTTTGTGAATAACTGTATAGGTGAGTAAATGGCAGAGTGATTCAGTCTTCGGGTGGCTGACTAGGTATGTGAGTATCTCTGTGGGTGAGTGGCAGTATGGGAGTGTCTATATAGGTGTATGAGTGCATATATCAGTGGCTGTATTGATGAGTGACTGCATGTATGAGTGACTGTATGGTTGAGTGAGTGGATATGTGTAGACCTATGAATCAGTTAGTGGGTATGTACTAACTTGTATTGGTGTGTCTATGGTTTCATGCATGATAGTCTGTATTTTAGAGTGGGTGCATGAAAGGTTATATTAGGGTGTGAGGAGGTGCATCAGATATTAAGTGGATGATGTCATCAGTGATGTCATTTGAGATGTCATCAGTGATGTCATGAATGATGTCACTGATCATGTCATGAGTAATGTAAAATGTGATGTCATCAGCATTGCATTGCGGGGGCGCGAGTTATAGTTAGCTCAGCTATTTATAACAGCAGAATTTCTTTGGTTTTGTATGAGTGAAATGTCAGCCCAACTATAACGTCCCTGAAATCTGTGGTTTTTTGAGTGAATTTCAAAGGTTTGTAAAATGCTAATTCCTATCTATAACATGCTTAAAGCCTCTGTTTTTTTCAGTGAATTTCTATTTTTTTTTAAATGTTATTTACTAACTATAATGTCCCCGAAACCAGTGGTTTTTGCAGTGAATTTCTACGTTTTTTTAAATGCTAATTTTTAACTATGCCTACATAGGTAGAACATGTACAGAAAGGGGAAGAAAGGCGCTGAAAGAAGCAACAGAAGTGCAGAAAGAGGAAAGAGAGGTGCAGAAAGAGGAAGAAAGGTGCAGAAAGAAGCAAGAAAAATGCAGAAAGAGGCAACAGAAGTCCTGAAAGAGGAAGAAAGATGGAGAAAAATAGCACGATAATTCCAGAAATAAGCAACAGAGGTGCAGAAAAATGCATACTTTGACTGTACTTTTCCACAAACTCATACAAAGTAGCCTAATCACTAATCCTTCTCCCAAGATGTCTTAAATCTCACATTTCTCTTGAAGGTTCACTATTCATCGATTGCTCTGAATGTTAGGCCTACCAAATGTAAAAAAGCAATCCTAACCATATCACTGTTGTAAGTAGGGGTGGGTGGAATGTGCGCAGTCGCGCTACGCAAAGCTCCGCGAAACGGTAAAAAATCTCCGCGAGCATGCAGAAATTCCGCGAACACGCAGAATTGCTTGTTTGCAATGCTTTTTTCCTGTTCGCGAACTCTGTTTGCGTGCTCGGGGGGGGGGGGGAATATCTCGTGAGCATGCATTTTGAGAACGCGAACAAGCAAAAAATTATGCGAAGCCGCGGGATGCAGAATTTTGGGCAATTCGGCATTCTCTGCAGAACACAAAATTACCCAAATTCCACAAATTCCGCAAGCCACACGGAACTTACCGCCCAGGCCTAGTTGTAATTCTCACCAAGTTTTTGAAGGTATGCATGCGTGTGTGTCTGCTTTTACCTAGTGACATATTACATAAGAATAAACACACAAATAATTGAATACCTGTGTTTCAAACAGCATACTCTGTTCATTTGTGTACAAAACGGTGTATGCATTTCTTTCTGCTCATAATACAGGGTACATTGGTATTCAATAGTATATTTGAGGGGCTCTATAACACTTATATACATAAGACATGTCTGCCTGTGCAACCGAATGACAGAGCAGAACTGAGAAGATTTGACAACCTATACAAGAAGTTACCCGCGTTTTAAGCTACCATCTTCAGATGCATAACACATGTAAGAATACATGTACAAGTAGACCTTAGTCCTAAGAGCACGCAGACCATTAAACTTGAGAGCTTGTGCATCCCATTTGAGTACAGAAAGAAGTGAGAGAAGTAGTAATAAATGTACAGAAAGATGCAAGAGAAGTGCAGAAAGAGGAAGAAAGGTGTAGAAAGAGACACAAGAGGTGCAGAAAGAGGAAGAAAGGTGGTGCAGAAAGAAGCATGAGAAGCACAGAAAGAGACAACAGTAGTGCATAAAGAGGAAGAAAGATGTAGAAACAAGCAAGAGAAAAGCAGAAAGAAGCGACAGAGGGGAAGAATGAGGGAAGGGAAGTGCAGAGACAGGCAGGAGAGTTGCAGAAACAGGCAAAAGAGGTGCAGAAAGAAACAAGATCAGTGCAGAAAGAACCAACAGGGGTGCAGAAGGAGGCAAGAGTGGTACAGAAGGAGGCAAAATGGGTGCATGAATTTACAAAAGAGGTCCAGAAAAAAGCAAGAGCAGTGCAGAAAGAACCAACAGAGGTGTACAAACAGACAGGAAGGTGCAGAAAGAGGCAAGAGAAGTGCAGAAAGAAACAACAGATGTGCAGAAGGAGGCAAGAGAACTGTAGAAGGGCAAGAGAGTTGTAGAAACAGGTAAGAGAGGTACAGAAAGAGGGAACAGGGGTGCAGACAGAGTCAATCGAGGTGCAAAAAGAGGGAAGAGGGGTGCAGAAAGAAGCAAGAGAAGTGCAGAAAAAAGCAAGAGAAGTGCAGAAAGAACCAACAGATGTGCAGAAAGAGGCAAGAGGGGTGCAGGAAAAGGCAAGAGAAGTGCAGAAAGAAGCAACAGAGGTGCAGAAAGAGGCAGGAGTGATGCAGAAACGGGCAAAGAGGTGCAGAAAGAAGCAAGAGCAGTGCAGAAAGAACCAACAGAGATGCAGAAGGAGGCAAGAGGGGTGCAGAAAGAGGTAAGAGAAGTGCAAGAAGTGCAGAAAGAAGCAAAAGAGGTGCAGAAAGAGGCAAGAGGGGTACAGAGAGAGGCAAGATAGGTACAGAAAGAAGCAAGAGAAGTGCAGAAAAAAGAAACAGAGGTACAGAAAGAGGCAAGAGGGGTGCAGAAAGAGGCAAGAAAAGTGAAAAAAGAAGCAACAGAGGTGCAGAAAGAGGCAGTAGAAGTACGGAAAGAGGCAAGAAAGTTGAAGAAACAGGCAAAAGAGGTGCAGAAAGAAGGAAGAGAGGTGCAAAAAGAAGAAAGAGAGGTGCCAAAAGAAGAAAGAAAAGTGCAGAAAGAAGCAACAGAGGTGCAGAAAGCAGGAAGATGGGTGGAAAAAGAGGCAAGAGAAGTGCAGAAAGAAGCAACAGAGATGCAGAAAGGGGGAAGAGGGGTGGGAAAAGAGGCACAAGGGTTGCCGAAAGAAGCAAGAGAGGTGCAGAAAGAAGCAAGAAAAGTACAGAAATAAACAAAAGAAGTGCAGAAAGAAGGAACAGATGTGCAGAAAGAGGCAGGAGGAGTGCAAAAGGAGGCAAGAGAGGTGCAGAAAGAGGCACAAGGGGTGCAGAAAGTAGCCAGAGAGGTGTAGAAAGAAGCAAGAGAGGTGCAGGAAGAGGCTAGAGAAGCACAGAAAAAAGCAACAGAGGTGCAGAAAGAGGCAAGAGAACTGCAGACAGATGGAAGAGAGCTGCAGGAAGTGGCAGGACAGGTGCAGAAAGAGGGAAGAGCTGTACATAAATAGGCAAGAGGGGTGCAGAATGAAGCAAGAAAAGTGCAGAAAGAAGGAAGTTACCTGTTTAGGGTCACCCGGGTCACTAATGACTAACCCCGGGTGGAGACCTCTGCTCCGCCTGTGGAGTGTGTGGATATTTGCCTATTCCGTGTTCCGCGGAGAATGCGGAGTAGGCAAATCTCCGCACACTCTGCAGGGGAGACAAGTTGGCCAGCCCCCGCCTCCACCCCCGTTAAACAAGTAATTATACTACTTAAACAAAGTAAATTAAAACCACTTACCTGTCATGCGGCATCCCCGGGCTGCCCTCCTCCTCTACCTTGCTGTCTCCGCAAATCCTTGGGTAAACTGCACATGCGCACAAATGCACCTCCTTGTGGGCTCTGGTTTGAGGGATGAAGTACCCTTACCTCTTGAGGGTCCCTGGGGGTCAACTAGCCCTTCTGTTACCTTCAGTAAGCCCCACACAGCTGGATTGCTGAGAGGTAGTCAGAGGCCATGCCCTCTTTTTACACCACTCTGCAAATGCAGCTCATGGTGCACTGCTGCTTGGGAAATGAGCTCCAGTTTAGTCCTGAGGTCCACAGGATACAGGGGGACCTCATCGCCTCACCACCAGTGCTCCAGGAGGTGCGTTTGCAGAGTGGTGTAAAAAGGGGTGTGGCTTCCTACCACCTCTCAGCAAACCAGTTGTGTATGGCTTACTGGAGGTACCTGGCGGGCAGGTTGGCCCATAAGGACCCTCAGTAGTGATCGGGACTTCATTCCCTAACCAAGATCATGCTTGGGGGTGCATTTGCAGTGTAATGGTGAGAAGGGGTGGGGCTTCTGGTGAGTTGCCGGTTTGTCTATTTTTGTAAAAAAAATTAGGAAAGGGGTCTGTGTAGCCCCCCTTCTCTAAGTGCTTTTGGGCCCCGGGGATCCCATTCCCTGAGGCCTCAGCCATTTAAAAAAATATATATTCAAATTGGAGGGGGGATGCGTGCCCCCCCCCTCAAGGCTGATATATGCCCCAGGGACCCAATCCCCTTGGGTTGGGCCTTTCTATCTTTTTTATGTTTTTTAAAGGGGAGGGGGGGACCCTCCCCAGGCCATTTCCGGCCCCAAGACCCCATCCCCTGTGGTATGGCCAATTAAAAAAGAAAAATGTTAAGGGAGGGGGGTGCTGAGCCATTTTTGGCCACAGGGGCCATATCCCCGGAGCTTGGCCATTTTGTTAGAATAAAAAAAGGAGAGGGGGCCAAGTGGCCCCCCTCCCGGGCCACTTTCGGCTTTGGGGACCCCTTTGTTGGGGCCTGTGGGGGGAGCCCCAAGGCCCCCGCGGTCCCTGCCGGCACCCCACCTCCTGTGGGAACCAGCATTGATTTTGGGCAGAGGAAGCTGCTAACATGCAGCTCCCTTTGCCCAAAAGCAATACTGCTTCACTTGATGGAAGTGAGAGCAGTTTTTTTGCTCTCGCTTCCATGAAGCAAAGAATAGGCCCCCGCCCACAATTAATTAAAGCCAAGGGGAGGTGGTGGTCCCTGGGGCAGTGTGGGGGGTAGGGGCCCCTCAGGAATTTTTTTTTTAAAAAGCTCCGGGAAGTGGCGGTCCCCGGGGTCTTCGTTTGGGCTCTCGTGGCCCCTGCATATCACCCGGGGGCTTCAAGAAAACAAAGTACGGGCGACCATAAGTTTTTTTTTTTTTGGCAGGACGCCCGGACCCTACGTCAATTGGGCACATTTTATTTTCAAAATTTGCTTTTTTTCAGGGGTGGGCGCAATTTGCGTAGTCACGCTATGCAAAGCTCCGCGAAACGGTACAAAATCTCCACGAGCATGCAAAAATTCCGCGAACACGCGGAATTGCTTGTTCGCGATGATTTTTTCCTGTTCGCTAACACTGTTTGCGTACTCGGGGGGAAACATCTCATGAATTTGTATTTTGAAAGCGCGAACAAGCAAAAAATTCTGCAAAGCCACGGATCTTGGAATTTTTGGCAAATTCACGTTCTCCGCGGAATGCAAAATTACCCAAATTCTGCAAATTCCGCTAGCGGAATGAAATTTACCACCCAGGCCTACTTTTTTTGCCCCTTTTTAACATTTTTTCACATTTTTTCTTGTGACTCAGTCAACCGAGACACAAGATGGCTGCCAACACTTCCTGGTTGGAACTGTTGGCATCCAATCATATTCTAAGGCTTGTGATCAGGAGGGTTTGCGGATCTTTCACATCCATATATACATATCTGTAAATTTATACATTTCTCATGAACTACTGAACAGCTTTACACCATTTCACAAAAAGGTCGCTTTCTGAGCTAAGAGCTACCTTTTTGCCAAATTTGGTGTAATTCGGATCAGGAGTTCGGGCTGTAGCCTGGTCTAAAGTTTCCGATGGAGAAAACAGATTTTGGGGCCCTCCTTTTTTCTTGGCCCCCGCTTTATGAATCACCCCGAAACTTTAAAGACAGGAGCTGACTGGAGCACCCCATTTGTTTTGAAAATTTTGCAACGATTCGTCAAACGGCACCAAAGATATTGGCAAATCACAAAAAGCTTTTCCAATGGAAACTATAATAATAATCCACATTGTAAAGCGCGAACAATCACCCATAAGGGTCTCTAGGGGCTGGGGGCCGTGGGGAAGATTAAGCAAGCTATTGCTCAGAGTCACATGGTGCTGGGCTAATCTGCCCACGGGGATCGAACCGTGATTCCCAGATTCCGGAGTCAGTCGCCCTGGCCGCGGCGCCACACCTCTTCCCACAACTAGGTCTTAACTATTCCTACCGACTGGAGACTGATATGTGTATATATTCATATATATATATATTCACTGAAAAAAACATAGGTTTCAGGGGTGTTATAGTTAGCTGGACATTCCCTCATACAAAACCCTAGAAATTCCCCCATTATAGTTAGTTCAGCTAACTATAACTCGCGCCCCCGCAATGCACTGCTCATGACGTCACATATTACATGACGGTCAGTGACATCACTGATGACATGAAGTGGGTGTACAAGTGTGTGAATGGATAATTTTCTAGGTGCGTAACTGACTCTATAAGTGAGTCATTAAATGTATCTTACTGCAGACTAGTGACTAAACTGTGTGAATGTCTGTATGTGTCTGTGTGTTGATGTATAAGTGGCTGCATGGTTTTGTGTATAGCTATATGAGTGTCTATATGGGTTATTGATTGGTTGTCTGAGTATCTGTATTAGGGGTGGGCGGAATTTGCGGAATTAACCTTCGCAAATTATCGCGAGAATGTTTAAAATTATCGCAAACAAGCAGAAATATCGCGAAGATGCGGAAGTTTTTTTCCGGCATGTTCGCGAGATTTTCTGCATGGTTGCGGGTCGCCAACTTACCCATGTGGTTGCTTGCGGGCGCGGCCATCTTGTTTTGAGTTGTTCTCGCGGTGCATGATCGCGAGAAGAAAGACGTGATCGCGCGACGCATGACGTCACTGCGGGCGCGAACTGTCGCGAGACAGCGCAAATGGCTAAAAACAATACAACATCTCATGGAGAACGCGACCGGATCAAGAAAACTTGTCGGCGAACGCAGGGATTCAGGTAAGGCGATCGCGCGCGCGCGAGAATGTATCATTTTACAGCGCGAGCAAGAAACAAATTATCGCCAAGCTGCGGAAACCGGAATTTTTGACATTTTCGCGCTCTCCGCGGAACGCAAAAATGTCAAATTATCGCAATTTCCGCGAACGGAACGAAATTTTTGCCCAGGCCTAATCTGTATGGGTGCCTGAGTGTTTGTGTGGGTAGGGTGTGTGTGACTCTGTGCATAGATGTGTCAGTGGGTGTTTCTATGGCTGCATGGTTTTAAGAGTGCAACTGTGATGGACTGTATGGTTGGGTGAGTGTATGTATGGGTGTGTTAGTGATTGAATGTATATCTCAGTGGTACATGTGTCAGTAACTACATATGTGAAACGCAGTGTATATGTGTGTAAGAGTATATAACTATCTATATGTGAGAGTGTGTGATTGCGGGACTGGCTGTATGGATCAGTGTGTGCTTGTATCAGTAATTGTATAAGAGCATCAGAATTTGTTAGTATTTTTATGAGTAAGTGAACTTGAGTGTGTTTAACTTTATAGGTGAGTAAATTCGACTGTGATTAATTATTTGCAAGAGTAACTAGGTGTGTCAGTACCTCAATGGATGATTGGCGGTGTGTGAGTGTCTATATAGGTGCATAAATGCATATGAGAGTCCTGTACGGAGTGACTGTAAGTATGAGTGACTGTACAGGTGAGTGAGTGGAGATGTATGCAGACCTAAGAGTCAATGAGTGGGTATGTAGTTATTGGTATTGAAGTATCTATGGTTTTCAAAACGGCCGTCTAAAATTTTGAGTCGGTGTATCAAAGGTTAAATTAGAGTGTGAGAAGATGCACTAATTGATCACATGGATGATGTCATCAGTGATGTCATCAGTGATGTCATTTGAGATGTCATCAGTGATGTCATCAGTGATGTCACTGACCATGTAATGAGTGATGTAATATGTGACGTCATCAGCAGTGCATTGCGGGGACGCGAGTTATAGTTAGCTGAACTAACTTTAACGGGGGAATTTCTAGGGTTTTGTACGAGGGAAATGTCCAGCTAACTGTAACACCCCTGAAACCTATGGTTTTTTCAGTGAA
Source organism: Triturus cristatus (assembly GCF_964204655.1). Lineage (NCBI taxonomy): Eukaryota > Metazoa > Chordata > Amphibia > Caudata > Salamandridae > Triturus > Triturus cristatus. The sequence continues at coordinate 204,616,742 of NC_140592.1, read as the reverse complement.
TTTCTAAGGTTTTTTAAATGCCAATTCCTAACTATAATGCCCCTGAAACCTTTGGTTTTTTCAGTGAATTTCAAAGGTTTTTTAAATGCCAATTCCTAACTATAATGCCCCTGAAACCTTTGTTTTTTTCAGTGAATTTCAAAGGTTTTTTAAATGCTAATTCCTATCTATAACTTATCTCTGAAGATATCATGTTTAATAATTTTGATTGGATTTGTATATTTTTATTAATTACATTTTTTTTAAAATACTTTTTTATCACCATTTTTTAAACTTATTTTTTCAATTAATTCTTTTAAAAATTAAAAAATATTATTTGAACTTAATGGGTTTTTCAAACATATTTTTTTATATTTTTCAAAATATTTTTTTAGCTGTATGTGCAAAACTTTATTTTATATATTTTTTTCAATGTTTTTGGATCCGTGCACCCTAAGCGCACCGTTCCCGATCCCTACGTGATAGCATCCGCGCATGGTATGCGTCAGGTACGTGTTTAGTGCGCGATCGCAATGCGATCGGTACGCGACTCCCATTCTATACGCGACACGTTCGATGTACGTAATGTGACGTTTACGTGCTTCCACGATGCGTCATCTGCGTCTATGACGCGGTAGGTGCGCGGATCCCGCGAAGTATTTAACATTTTAAAAAACATATGTATGTATTTCATGTGAATATTAATTGAAGACAAACTCTAAACTAGACTTAAAACTAATATATTTTTACATATAATCCTATAATTTTTTTTAATTCAATTTCGGGGATGCACCATTCACACACATATCGAGATTTATGATTTCTGATAAATCTAGACATGTGTCTTGTTCTATGAGTATTCAGTGCAATCATGCACAACAACACTTACAGAACACCCTTTCAAATCAAAGTGGTCTGCATGATGAGGTTGTATTTACATGGAGAATAAAAAGTGCAGAGTGCCTTTTCCTCTCTTTGTAAATATGAAAGAGTATCTTACACAATAACTATGTTACAAAAAGTGACATATTTCCGTTTTTAAAATTCCTTGCGAATGATAAAACGTAAGCACAGAGTTTTGTCTGCAAAGATGTTCAAAGAAGAATGATTGAAATAATTGCGGTCCTTCAATAGCTAAAATAGGAAATATTATTAACCCCTCAAATCTCTTTTTTTGCAGGTCACATGATATCTAATTATGGTCAGATTTCAAAACTACATAGGTATAACCATAGTGTTTTAGAAACATGTTTCCACTTTGTAGCTTCTTGCAGACCTCCTCATTCTGCATTTTGAGACTTAGTTAAACTTACCTTCACAGTAATAGGAATAAAAAATGGTACACATTTTTTTCACATTTTCATTCCAATCTAAATTCTTAAAAAATGCTTATATTAAAATTTGGAACTGTGAAAGAAAGGAAAAAAAAACTTATAATATGTAATAATACATTTTTTACAACACAGCATAATTTCCACAAAGTAATTTTTTTCCCTTTTTTGCTGTTCTCAGAATATATTATATTTCACTAAAAATAGTGATTTCAATTGTACTCATCACTTAACAGCGGGCAAAAAAAAACAATCACAAAGATTGTTAAAAAAAAACAACATGCTATTCTCAACAAAATACCACAAGATACAAATCACAGATATATAAAATGCTTACAGCTAACAAAATTTTATATAGGTTTAACTTACAAAAACTGTAAATGTTGTCGCTTTAAAATATTCACCGAATCTAAGGATGAATTTTTGGAGGACGCACCACGCCCACAACGTTTTCCTTCAGTGATGTGGAAATGTTCTACTTTTCTCGAGGGGCAAGCAAAGACCCATGCCACCTTTGTCACGTGCAAGATTTTCAAAAGAGTTATGTTACAAGGGGATCCTAACAAAAAAGACTCGAGCGGCACAGCAAGTATGATGAAACACCGAAGGACCCTTCATCTAAACAATCTTGCACGAGAAGAGTGCAAACAGATGATAAACACTCCAGTTCTGTACCTCTAAAAAAGAATCACAAATAAATGTATATTAATAACTTTCAAATTGATACTATTCCATTACTGTACAAACACATTTTATATAAATACTGACTAAGAAACTATAGCCCTGAACCACAAGTGTGACGATGGTTAAAACACTACATGCATAGTGCATACTACTTTGAAGCAGTTCATGCCCTAAAGCCTACCTCACTAAAACACTACATGCTAACTGACTAAATGATTACAGTACTATAAGGAGACACACTGGGTGATTGACAGGGTGTTTGCTATATGTGTATGAATACTAACTAGGGAATTGAAGGTGTGAAACACAACTGTGTAGGTGATTAGAGGCCTGCATGCATAGTGAATAGGCATTTAAAGCAGTCCATGTGGTAAGGCCTGGCTCACTGCATGACTACTTGGGTACTGACTGAATGATTAGAGTACAGCAAGGAGAGTGCCTAGGTGAATTTATAAGTGGTAGGCTTTTCGCACAGGGAATGGATTAGTACTTGGTACTGAATGGGTCACTAGAGGAGTGCAAAGGCAGTGACATGATGTTTGCTGGACTGTACAGATACTGACTAGGGAATTGAAAGTGTGAAAGACAAGTGTCTAGGTGGTTAGAAGACTGCATACATAGTGGATAGGGGTTTGAAGCAGTCCATGTGCTAACGCCTGGCCCAGTGCATGAATACTTAGGCACTGACTGAATGATTAGAGTACTGCAAAGATAGTATCTTGGTGAAATTATAAGTGTTTGAGTTTTTGCACAGTGAATGGATTAGTACATGATGCTGAATGGGTCACTAGAGGACTGCAAAGGGAGTTACAGGGTGCTTCCTGGAAGTGTATGGATACTGACTAGCGAATTGAAAATGTGAAAGACAAGTGTATAGTATGTTAGAAGACTGCATGCATACTGCATAGACATTTGAAACAATGTATGTGATAATGTATGGTTCACAACATGAGGACTTGGAAACTGACTAAATCATCAGACTACTACTAGGTTAGTGCCTGGGTAAAACTTTTACATTTTCAGTTCTGGCACAGTGAATAGAATAGCACATGGTACTGCACTTTAGTGTCAAACCCTGACTCATTTTATCAATGCATAAGCAAAGAATAGCTTCTAAAGCTACTAACACTTGACAACATGACCGATTTTAAAACAGTTATCTGTTATCAAATACACTGTTGCCAAATGCTTCTCTCACAATCCTTACTCAAATGTACACAGACTCACAGTGTGATTTTAGACAAGCAACACTATCCCTAGCAGTTTATCAAAACGCATTCACTAGTCTAGAAGAGTTAATGGTACTGCACACAATCTACATATTTCAGGACTGCACTTTTGTGTCAAAGCCTAACTCATTTAATCAACGCATAAGCAAAGACTGGCTTCTAATCCTACTAAAACTTGACAACATGACAGGTTTTAAAACAGTTATCTGTCAGCAAATACAAAATGTTACCAAATGCTTCTCTCAAAGTGGTTCCTAAATGCACACAGACTCACAGTGTGATTCTAGACAATGACCACTATCCCTAGGAGTTTACCAAAACGTATTCACTACTATGGAAGTGGTAAGGGACCTGCACACAATCTACATATTTCAGGACTGCACTTTTCTGTCAAAGCCTGACTCATTTAATCAAAGCATAAGCCATAACCGTCTTTTAATGCTACTAAAACTTCACAACATGACAGGTTAAAACAGTTATCTGTCAGCAAATACACGATGTTACCAAATGCTTCTCTCACAGTGGTTCCCAAATACACACAGACTCACAGTGTGATTCTAGACAAGCACCACTATCCCTAGGAGTTTACCAAATCTCATTCACTACAGTGCAAGCGGTAAGGGAACTGCACACAATCTACATATTTCATTACTGCACTTTAGTGTCAAAGCAAGAATCATTTTATCAATGCATAACCAAAGACTGGCTTCTAATGCTACTAAAACTTGACAACATGACAGGTTTTAAAAGAGTTATCTGCTAAAAAATACACGATATTACCAAATGCGTCTCTCACAGTGGTTCCCAAATGCACACAGACTCACGGTGTGATTCTAGACAACAACCACTATACGTAGGACTTTACCAAAAATCATTCACTACTGTGGAACTGATAAGGGAACTGCACACAATCTACATATTTCAGGACTGCACTTTTCTGTCAAAGCCTGACTCATTTAATTAAAGCATAAGCAAAAACTGGCTTCTAATTCTACTAAAACGTGACAACATGACAGGTTTAAAAAAAGTTATCTGTCAGAAAATACATGATGTTACCAAATGCTTCTCTCACAGTGATCCCAAATACACACTAACTCACAGTGTGATTCTAGACAAGCACCACTATCCCTAGGAGTTTACCAAAACTCATTCACTACAGTGCAAGTGGTAAGGGAACTGCACACAATCTACATATTTCAGGACTGCACTTTTGTGTCAAAGCCTGACTCATTTAATCAAAGCATAAGCAAAAACTGTCTTCTAATGCTACTAAAACTTGACAACAAGACAGATTTTAAAACATTTATCTGTCAGCAAATACACAATGTTACCAAGTGCTTCTCTCACAGTGGTTCCCAAATGTACACATACTCACTGTTTGATTCTAGACAAACAACACTATCCCTTGCACTATACTGTGGAAATATGGATTTTTCTGGTCAATTATGTCCCCTATCTTGGACCCCAACGGTTCTATGTGCATGTTACAAGTACATGTATGTTCCCTCCAGTTCCAGTTATGAAGACGCAAATACATGTGCGTCCACCGTTAACATGTCCTCTTTTAGATCCGCCATGAATGAGCCGGATATTCCATTCCTAAGTACGAAAGGCCACCGCCTTTATATGGTTCACTTATGCCATTTTGCAGTTCAGACGAGTAGGCCCTGATTCTGTCATCAAGCTTTTCCTGCTTTCTACCTCTGAAGCTCCAGTCCGAGCCTGCATCTGTGACCATGAACTTTGTCTCATCCTCTGCGCGGCTCACGATGCCTGACATCAGCTTGCTGCCTGCCAAGAACTGTATTTCACCTTCGGAAATTATCTGCTCCGCTCCCTGCCCAATGCATTCCTGTCTAGTAGCTTAAGTAAACATTCTGCCAGCTACCGAGCAAAGGCCCGGCTTCTCTGTCTTTATGCAAGTAATTCATAGCCCTGTTACTATGGAAGATTCCTGCCCTCGCATCCAGTGTAGACACTTAGACGCTTGTACACGCACTAACAGTCAGTATAGTCAGTATAGAATAAGATTCTACTCCAAGAAGGCCTCTCTTTTGGATAACATAGTTCTTTAAACATAGGATGTTAGATATGATTTAGGATTAGGTTGACTTGACCCTCCAGACATCTGTCGCCACATGTAGAGCTAAATGTCAAGTCCCCTTCACCCCCTAGCTGCACGTCAATCACACGTCATGCTGCTGCGCGCGCATCTCTGCAAAGTATTTCTGCTGACATTGCGAAATTATTTCATAGGTCCACCCATATGTAACATCACAACCAATGACGTTTCCTTGTTACTCCCAATTACGCCTCCTTCAGCTACGCATGTGAAATGTTATCTTTGCTATCAATTGTTACGCCTCTTGCATTTGCTTCGCTGTAATGCCTATTGTATAAAAGTTATTAATAATCAATAATGTATGTACTTCACTTCCTGAGCCTCCGTGGTGATGGAACCTGGAGTCCACGATTTCGAAATCGTCCATTGGAATAAAGCCCATTCTTAACCTCTAATACCACGGATTCTGCCTCTTATTTATTGAGCTATTTTTATTATGTTCTGTATCAAATTAAGTCCCGGTAATTAAATTATTTACCACATAAATGGCGCCCGAACAGGGACACTTTCTCATCTCACGCGCCGGCGGTGCGTTGCAGGCCCGGTCTCCTGCCACAGCTGGACGGACAACAACGCGTACCAGCAGGATTTCCTGTATCTCCCTCCGGTCTAGCGGGGGCGACTGAGGCTGCGATCAACACCCAGACGAGGCGGTGAGAAGTGCGAAGTATCCCGACCAGAGCCTAGCTGAGAGAGCAAGATCCGAGGTATACAGAGGCCCACCAGGTTTCCGATGTCCTGAAGTGTCCGAAGTTGTCGAGTCGAGTCCAGTCCGGTCCAGTTCAGTTCAGTTCCGTTCCGAGGCCTTCCGTTCCGAGCTACCCGGTGAGTACCATTACTGGGGAGGCGTTCTGGCGTGCACATAAGTTGTGCCGGTCCAGACGGGTTTGGGTACACAAATCCGGTCTGCACTGTTTTAGCAGTGTATCTGTACTGTTTAGCAGTATATCTAGTATATCAAGTATATAAATTCAGAATAATTCCGTTTAATGTCGAGAATTACGTTTTATGATTAAGTTTTCTTAGATCGTCATCTTCATTGTTGCTCATTTAAAAATGTTAAATGTTAAATGTATTAATACGTCCTGCATATTGTGGTGTGAATGACTGTTCATTATCGTGGTTTATTGTATTAAGTTTGTTCAAGACCAAGTATCAGACCAGTTCTCAATATGCCGCTCTTTTCGAAACTAAGACAGATCACAACTAGAAAAGGGGTACTCGAAGAATCTGTTCCTATTCCTCCTAGGGACACTCCAGGGTACTTCATGTATCATAAACACGGCCTAGACGCTATATTATTTCTTGATCTATGGGTAGACTACACTAAGGAATTACCAGAAAGTCAGAGGTGGCCCGCAGCTGGGACCTGGGATGCAGAGTGCATCGTGAAAGTAGAGGAAGAATTATGGAAAAAGAAAGCTAGACAATCACAGAAAGACGCCATTGAATTATGGCGTAAAGAATCGTATAGACGTACAGAAAAAGCACGTAGACAGGAAGAGAAGAGTAAAGAGAATTCAAATAAAGTTCAAGAAAATCTATTAATTGAAGAAGGTACACGAGTGAAATCAGAACAAGTAGACAGACAAAGAAATGCCCTTATGAAGGGTATGTATCCCCTTCTGGCCGAGGGATTACCTAAGGCTACTCCGGGGATACCAAAAGACTTGCCACCCCCATTATTTCCAATAAAAGTACATCCTAAGGGGCATCCTAGAACCGCAGAAGATGTTTTTCTTTCCTCATATTTAGATGACGCAGCTCCCGAGTATGCTAACCCCGCCCCATATAGACCGTTGGCCGGGGAGGTTCAACGCCAAGATCCTGTATCTATATCCTTACAGCATCAAATCCTGACACAAGTTCCGGCAAGCACGTCCGTTTCCACATCTGTTCCTACAGCTACTTCTATAGCTGTGTCCACACCTATAGTTGCTGTATCGCGTTCTACGAATCCTTTCACGCCCGATACTCCAGACGGGGTTACTGGAGGTGCTACCAACATTTTCTCTACGCCACCCAGAGTAAATAAACTTACCTTTCAAGAGTCAGCACATCCACGTACCCCCAAACTCATAAATGCCCGCACGCTTAAGGAACTTCTTATAGATTGTAGATATGACCCTGTGCCCGGCAAAGAGGACGAAATGATCCTGGCATCATTACGTATCAGACGAGCCGCGGTGTATTTAGGGAAGTTACCAGGAATGACTATGCATCTAGATAATATATATCATTTTGTCCAAACAGGGCGAGATTCTGAATGTATTAACAGAGCTATGGAATACCAGAAAGTGGAGATACAGGGGGAACTGTTACGTTTCCTCATAAATTGCGTAATCAGAAATCAAGACCGACCGGGGGTAGATCCGGAAATAATGCAAACTCTTACCAGATGGAGCCAGAATATATCAGAAGGGAGACATGATAGGCAAAAATGTATAATAGCCATGTGCAGAAAGATCCGAAAAGAAATAGAACGCCTACACGAAGAAAGATTAGCGGTAGACCAGTTTGAACAAAACGAGGAGGAAGAAGGATCAGGACCGTCCACAGGACAGTCAGAAACGATAGCCTATGTAGGTAGAGGAAGATCTTGTAATAATACTAGATACTTTACTGACCCAATACGTCCGATATGTCCAGATAATAACAGGAATTTCCAAGCACCTATAATAAATATGAGGTCCCCCGAGCATTCGTTCCAAGCCGCTGACAAATTACTGCGAGAACGAAGGGGTTATCATTTACTCGATTCTATGGATGAACAAGAATTAGCCAGGTCAGCCGTTCATTGGATTGACAGTCCCAGAAAATATGATGATGATACAGTAGCACACACATTTTTGAACCTCACCCCAGATGAACAGCGTTTAGCTGGGATTTATATGATTCAACAACTTCTTATACTATATTAAAGCCAACATTCAGATCCTGGTCCCTTACCTGATATATTGACTGAATTACTCACGAATAGATGGAGAGGTTCAGGTACTAAGTTAATTAAGGAAATACTAGAATCCAGAAAGCAGTACATTCTTTTTGTATGTCCAGAACATGTTTCACTGCCCATCAAGGAAAGACCGATGTATTACATGGACAGACAGAATCCCTTACGAGAAGTGCACCCAATAAAGGGCGAGGACAATCAGTTTAAACGTGTATATGTATATACGCCCATATCGAAAATAGAATTGTTAGAAATGAAGAAAGTGGTACCCAGTCATGACAAAGACCCAGCGGGTTTCCACCGAGAAATTAAAGACATGTTACTCATGGGAGAGTATACCTATCCCGACATTATGACAATATTAAAGGTATTAATGCCTGCTGGCATTTATGAAAAACTCAAGGAAAAAGAGTGGGAGGTAGGAGACCAAAAGATAGATTGGACAGCATTAGAAAATGAAGAAAAGGCCCGAGGTCCAGGTTCGGGGCTTGGGGACAAAACTAAAGCACTACCAGGTTTATTAGTACAGGTACTGCCACGTTTATTAACCACGAAAAAGGAAGACTGGGGTGCAATCTCAGCCTGTAAACAAAAGCAAGATGAAGACACTAGTGATTTCTATGCCCGATTCGAAAAATGTTTTGGTATAAATAGTGGTATAAAAGCAAGTAGCGAGTCATACCCACATCTGTTTGTGACAAAATTAGTTGAAAATTCCTTGCCCCAAGTGAAGAATAGAGTATTAAAATTCGAGAGTACCTGGCAAGGTAATACCCCATCACAAATGTTACAAATGTTACAGTACCATTACAATAGAATTAGAGAAGAACAAGAACATGAACAAAGACGCATGAAAGACACGAAAATGAAAATGCTAGTCTCCCAGACAGTTCCAGCTGAAGGTCATAAAAAGGGTACGACACAGTCCGGTGATTCAGCAGGACCTGTAAAAGGGACATGCAACTATTGTAAACAACCAGGTCATTACATACACGACTGCCCAGTCCTGAAGCGTAATATCGCCATAGGTATTACAAAAGAAAGACCACGGCCACCTAGACAGGATCAGAATGAACAAGGAGCACCGCAGCATGCACAAGCCATGCCAGCTCCACAACAGTCTATACAGTTTGTGCCAGCCGCACCAGCGCTGCCGGCTGCTGCCACACAAACCACGACACGACAGCTGTACCAGACCGCACAGTATGACTATCCTGATTATCAACGATATGCATGAACCAGCCTAGAGAGGGAAGTTGACTTACCCCTTATCGAGGTCCCTGTAGACCAAGAAGGACCTTATGTACATAGTGAATTATTAGGCCAAGATAGAAAATTTTTACTTGATACAGGGGCAAGTCGAACAACTATAAAACGTAGTGAAGTTCCAGGGGCACCCCTCTCAGGCTCACAGAATATTTCCCTTGGTTTTTCAGGAAAACCTATTGTTAATGAAGTATCACAGCCTCTTCCACTTACGATAGGACCCTTGACCAGAACTACAGATTTATTGCTTACTAAATCATGTCCAGAAAACTTGTTAGGTATAAAAACACTGAAAGCTCTAGGAGCTATAATATGTTGTTCTCCGGAAGGAGTAAGATTGTTTTTACGTGATTTCAAAGGTCACTATGTGTCTCGAGATATGGATTCCCGACTGCAGAATTTGCCCACACATTTATGGGCACAAGGCCCTACAGATGTTGGTTGCATGAACATTACGCCATATCGAGTCACACTAAAGGCAGGAGTGGTACTACCACGAATGCGACAATACAAGTTACCCCCAGATGCTATAATGGCTTTACTGCAAATCATTGACGAACTTATCGGCCAAGGAGTGGTTGTGGAGACCGACTCCAATGTATGTAATTCACCGATAATTCCGATTCTTAAACGAACTGATCCAAAGGCTCCCCCAGTATATCGATTGGTTATTGATCTGCGCGAATTAAATAAATGTATTGTACCACAATACCCCGTAGTTCCAGACATCTCTTCATTACTGACAGCTATTGATTCCGAAGCAACGTTCTTTACTGTAATTGATCTCAAGAATGCCTTTTTCAGCGTCCCAATAGATCCAGAAAGTCAATACTTGTTCGGATTCAGTTTAAATGGACGTAGCTTTAAATTCACACGCGCACCTCAAGGATTTACAGAAAGCCCCAGCATCTATAGCCACGCACTGAAACGAGAACTTGACAGTATACACATGCCAGTCAACACTGCTCTGCTTCAATATGTCGATGATCTGCTGATCACCGCCCGAAGCGAACCTGAATGTGAAAAAGCATCACTGACGGTTTTACAATTTCTAGCCGAAAAGGGGCACAAGGTGTCCCCTTCTAAGCTGCAATTCTGTGTCCAGCGAGTTATTTACCTTGGTCACTCGCTGTCCAAGGAGGGAAGGCAGCTTACACCAGATCGTATCCAGCTAATTGCAAATATGCCAATACCCAAGACACAAAAGGAGGTGCGGGCTTTCATAGGCCTCACTTCATATTGTAGGCAGTGGATCCCTCAGTATGCATTTCTAGCAAAACCACTCATTCAATTAACAACACAGGAGGCAGCCACATCGACTGTCCTCCCTTGGACTCAGGAACACACACTAGCTTTTGAAAGCTTAAAGAAAGCTCTATGCCAAGCACCTGTTTTAGCAACACCATGTTACAGAAAACATTTTACACTCTTTGTTACAGAACGAGAAGGTACTGCCTTGTCAGTACTCACACAGGAGCAAGCAGGATCACACAAACCGTGTGCTTATTTTTCTAGTACATTAGATCCCGTAGCTCAGGCTCTGCCTGCGTGCCTGAAATCAGTGGCAGCGACAGCTTTAGCAATCAGACAAAGCGATGCCATAGTGTTAGGACATCTATTGACAGTCCAAGTACCACATGCAGTAGAGGTTCTTGTGAATCGAACGCAAACACAACACTTGACTATAGCGCGACTTACAGGTTACGAATTAACATTGTTTCAGCCACATATAGAAATCAGACGTTGTAACACATTGAATCCTGCCACACTTTTACCTGTAAATGGAACAGACCCACTAGCTCATGATTGTATTGATGTTATTACAATAACGACGAAACCCAGACAAGACTTGACAGATGTCCCATTGTCAGATCCAGACCTGACGTTGTATGTAGATGGTTCATGTATGAGAACAGGTACAGGAGAGTTAGTGGCCGCTTACGCAGTCACAACAGACACTGAAATTATTGAAACCAACTGATTCACGTTATGCATTCGGAGTTGTACATGACTTCGGCGTGCTGTGGCGAGAGAGAGGTTATTTAACTTCTCACGGTGCCCACATTCAGCACGGACCCCTCATTCATGCCTTATTAGATGCAATACGTCTACCCATTGCAATATCGATTATGAAATGTAAAGCTCATACGAAAATTACTGATATCATTTCTCAAGGCAATGATCTAGCTGACAGAACAGCTAAACAGACTGCTCAAACTCAAACATCCGATATGACAAAGACAATAGTCCAGACACCAACACATTGCATGATGGTTAAGGATCCCACTCTTGATGTAATTGACATACAGACACATGCTACTCCAGACGAAATAAGGAAATGGACTGAATTAGGAGGGATCCAAACGGATCAAGGATGGATGACGAAGGAGAAATCTGTGTGGTTCCTTCCTGATTCAATGGTCCAAGTCATTATTAACACTATCCATAGTCCAGCACATCTAGGAGAAAAAGCTATGCTAGACAGCATTCAACACATTTGGTTCAACAAACATTTACGAGCAGCAGCCAAACAAAAAGTCCGTACCTGTATGATCTGTTGTCAGTTCAACCCAGGAAAAAGCATTCCCGTAGAGCAGGGTGGATTTCAGCCTCCTGACCACCCTTTTGAAATTCTCCAGATGGATTATATCCAGATGGAACGATGTCGAGGATTCAAATATGTTCTCGTAGTTGTCTGTGCTCTTTCCCGTTGGACAGAGGCGTACCCGGTTTCAGATTACACTGCCCCGACTACTGCCAAACAATTAGTTCGAGAATTCTTCCCACGATACGGTTTACCACGTGCTGTCTACTCAGATAACGGCCAGCCGTTCTCATCCGAACTAATGAAACACGTTTCACTTTTGTTAGGTTATCAGTGGAAATTCCACTGTGTCCGACACCCCGAGGCAGCAGGTCTCGTGGAAAGACATAATCAGACCCTGAAAATTAGATTGTCCAAAATATGCAGGGAGAAAGGTGTCGACTGGGTAGTAGCATTACCAGTTGCACTCTTTTACATGAGAATGGTAGCACACTCTCGAACAGGGCTATCCCCGTATGAGGTGATCTTTGGCAGACCACCTAATATGTGGGGGACGCCTATACCACGTAAAATAACTGATATTGACTGTAATATGCTGACAGATTATTTGGCTTCCTTGATGTCTGCACTACAATCTTGTCGTTCACAGGTAGCTGCAGCTTTTCCTGACAACACTGAGGTGAAACCCCATGACGTAATTCCGGGGGATCTCGTTTTAGTGAGGAACTTTGATCGAAAGACTCAGCTGGATCCTAGGTGGAAGTCGCCTCAATTGGTCTTGCTCACCACAAGGACAGCCGTGAAGATCGAAGGCAGAAAAGGCTGGGTACATTCAAGTCATATCAAGAAATTTTATGGACTACCATCAGATATAAAAACTACACCTCGTGTGTCTTCACCCATTGACTCAAAACTTCCTTTGGTTGACTCAGGTAGTCACGAACATTATAAACTAAAACTCAGATCTAATCAGTCAGGAAATTTGATTGTTTAAGTCCTCTCCAAGGTGAAGCGGTTGAATTTGTCTCCGACATGTATCCCTTAGATCTGAATAGAGGAAAAACCCGAAAAATGTTGAAACAACATGCATACTGTAAATCACTGCGTAGTCATTGCACAGTGACGTTATTAATTTTGTTTTTCTTAAGTCTTTTAATAATTATTGCAAGTATATTTTTGCATATATATTATCCTATTTCTAGACATGTTTATAATATTACTGCTGAACATTCTTTTAGCGAATTACCTCCGCATGAATTGTCATACAGATTTGCGCTGCGCAATAACACTTTTATTAGTATGTTACATCATTCCCATCAGGTTAGCAATGTTACAAATTGTTGGATATGTGGCCGACTCCCTCCCTATCAGAACTATAAAGGAATTCTACCTCTTTTTCCATACCCGTTCACACACAACGGCTCCTGTGGAGCATGGTTTAGTTTAATTAATTCCTTAGATTCAAATTCTGCAGTTTATCAAGACAACTGGGTATGGGGAAATCTGAACTTAGTTTTACTTAAAGTCTGCCACGCCAACAAGGAGGGACTTCCCAAAAGAACAGGAACTGATCTAGAAAATGAAGTATATGGATTAGGTAACTTTACGCTTAATCTTATGATCCTAAATATCGAATCCGAAGCTACTCCAATTTTGCCCGCCATGGCAGTATTTCCAGTAAAAGGTGAATTATGTGTAAGAAAGAATGGTTCCATACATATGGGCAATAGTAGATGCACCACTGTAATAGAATTTAGTGATCAAGGCAAGTCGACATTTAGAGCTTCCCGCCATTCCTATTTTATATGTGGTCAGACGGCATATGTACGTTTGCCTCTAGATTGGGATGGTACCTGCTACATCGGATTCCTTTTGCCACCTGTTTTTCTAGCTCCTCCTGATTATCACAGAAATACTCATTTAGTACACAATAGAGAAAGGAGAGATCTCCCAATAGTCGATTACACTGAAACAGCATGGGAAAAATACACAGATTTCAATAAAGGTCTCTTTCCCTATATAGGTACCGTTACTAATAGTAAGCTGATACGTAGATTAACTAGAACACTGGAAGCAGTAGTGAACGAAACTATTTCCGCCTTAGGCAATTTAACAGAAGAGCAGTCTGCTATGCGGATTGTTGTACTTCAAAATCGTCTTGTCCTTGACGTCATCCTGGCCGATAGGGGCGGAGCTTGTAGGGTCATCGGATCAAGCTGCTGCGTATTCATACCAGAAAATTCGCCATCTGTATATAAAGCCATAACCCACCTTCATAAGATTGTAAGCCAGATACACCAGAATCCAGGCACCTGGACTTGGTCCGGTTGGTTTTGGAGCGTGTTATCAGCCTGGGGATGGAGAGTTCTATCCTTCCTAGGTATTGGCCTTCTCATACTATTCAGTTGCTGCTTATGCCTGCAATGTGGACCAGCGATTTGTGGTCTGTGTGCCACATCGTGCATTCCACATCAAGATTTTCATTCAAGATCCCGGAAGAAGAAAGAAGAACAAATGATGCTATATGAACAGATCAATGGATTAATGAAGATTGATATCTCTTGACGGGCAAGTAGGGGACAAGGAGGGAATGTGGAAATATGGATTTTTCTGGTCAATTATGTCCCCTATCTTGGACCCCAACGGTTCTATGTGCATGTTACAAGTACATGTATGTTCCCTCCAGTTCCAGTTATGAAGACGCAAATACATGTGCGTCCACCGTTAACATGTCCTCTTTTAGATCCGCCATGAATGAGCCGGATATTCCATTCCTAAGTACGAAAGGCCACCGCCTTTATATGGTTCACTTATGCCATTTTGCAGTTCAGACGAGTAGGCCCTGATTCTGTCATCAAGCTTTTCCTGCTTTCTACCTCTGAAGCTCCAGTCCGAGCCTGCATCTGTGACCATGAACTTTGTCTCATCCTCTGCGCGGCTCACGATGCCTGACATCAGCTTGCTGCCTGCCAAGAACTGTATTTCACCTTCGGAAATTATCTGCTCCGCTCCCTGCCCAATGCATTCCTGTCTAGTAGCTTAAGTAAACATTCTGCCAGCTACCGAGCAAAGGCCCGGCTTCTCTGTCTTTATGCAAGTAATTCATAGCCCTGTTACTATGGAAGATTCCTGCCCTCGCATCCAGTGTAGACACTTAGACGCTTGTACACGCACTAACAGTCAGTATAGTCAGTATAGAATAAGATTCTACTCCAAGAAGGCCTCTCTTTTGGATAACATAGTTCTTTAAACATAGGATGTTAGATATGATTTAGGATTAGGTTGACCTGACCCTCCAGACATCTGTCGCCACATGTAGAGCTAAATGTCAAGTCCCCTTCACCCCCTAGCTGCACGTCAATCACACGTCATGCTGCTGCGCGCGCATCTCTGCAAAGTATTTCTGCTGACATTGCGAAATTATTTCATAGGTCCACCCATATGTAACATCACAACCAATGACGTTTCCTTGTTACTCCCAATTACGCCTCCTTCAGCTACGCATGTGAAATGTTATCTTTGCTATCAATTGTTACGCCTCTTGCATTTGCTTCGCTGTAATGCCTATTGTATAAAAGTTATTAATAATCAATAATGTATGTACTTCACTTCCTGAGCCTCCGTGGTGATGGAACCTGGAGTCCACGATTTCGAAATCGTCCATTGGAATAAAGCCCGTTCTTAACCTCTAATACCACGGATTCTGCCTCTTATTTATTGAGCTATTTTTATTATGTTCTGTATCAAATTAAGTCCCGGTAATTAAATTATTTACCACAATACCAAAACACATTTCTTCATCTAGAAGTACTACATTTTAGTATAGAAACGTAACATAACTCATTTCACAAATTCATAAACAATGACTGGTTTCTAATTCTACCAAAATATAAAAACTGCACAGTTATCTGTCTGCAAACACATGAAAAACACAAATGCTTATTACAAGATGGTTTCTACATCCACACACACTGTCAATAAGATTGTAGAGAAAAAAAGTACTCCCTACACTTTAGCAGGAGAAAAACATTAGTCTGATTAAAATCAAAATAGTCTACATACATCCCCTCACAATTAAATAACTCATCTTTCAAGTTGTTTTGTAGATTAAGAAGTATATCAGTCACTCACCATATTTTCTTTTACAGAATCTCTGCACTGTGCACCTCTCAGCAAAAACAAAGAATGGAAAAGTTTCCCTTTCATTTTCCACACATATACATGTAAACATCAAATCACAATCCTTCACACATAAACTCAAAAGCAAACACACATTTCTATTGGTTAAACATTTCAACCCTTTCCAACTGAAATACATTTCAACCCTTCCCCCAATCTGCCTTCTGCCTGTTACCATAGAAACAGGCCATGGAACACTGCACTGAGCACACAGGTCAGAAGTTCAGCACACAATGTTGCTAAACAAGAGAGGAAGTGTGCTTCACTTTTTAACATATTAGCTTATCATATATAATGTTCCTTACAATCTGTTTTTGTTAACCAATATGAATCATACCTTTAAAAAACAGAAATATACACCCTACCTTTCAGTGTACAAAGTAGTCATACAACCAATGATTTCTTGTCTTTTAAAAAAAAAAAATTCTGTGGATCCGCGCACCCAAGGCAGTAGGATGTGCGCACCGTGCTGGCATTTTGGCTTTTTTTTTTTTACAGAGGGGGCCCCAGGGGGTCCTTCTGGGACCCCCTAAGCACCTCTAGAGGGTCAGAGTATTTCTACTCTGCCCCCTTTATATGTTTTACAGACCTTTTCCCCTTGCTTCTTCAGCCTCGCTTCTACCGAGGCAGAAAATGGCCGCCAACAGTTCCTGGTTTCGAATGTAGACAGACACTCGACAGCCAATTAGCATTCAGTGTGCGATCGGAAGGGTGCACGCTCGGTTCGGGGAGGGTGCGCTTACGGTGCGGGTAGGATCCGCGGATCCTCCCCGGCCATAGATATTTATGTACTTTTAACACAAATTTTCTCAGGAACTACTGAACGGATTCACACCATTTATGCAAAAGGCATGAGTCTGAACTGAGGACTACCTCTTTGCAAAATTTGGTGTCATTCCGTTCAGCAGTTCGGGCTGTAGCTGCGACAACAGATCCTATGGGAAATTGCATGGGAAAATGCGCTTTGGGACCCCCCTTTTTTCTTGGCCCCCGCTTGACAAATCACCACAAAACTTTCAGGGTAGGAGCGGAGCGGAGCTGGCCAAAAGTTTGGAAAATTTCGCGAGGATTCGTCAACCGGCGCCAGACTTATTGGGAATAGAATGTTGCGGATTTCCTATGGATAATAGGTCCTAACTATAATTATCTGCTGGCGACCACCAGTAGTTAATATGTATATATATATATATATATATATATATATCAAGTTCAGAAAGTCAATGTTAGCGTGCTCTCAGTCAGCGGACCACAGGACACACAAGAAGGCTCCAAGGGTGTTTATTTACGATGCGTTTCGACTTGCTCAGAAGTCTTGCTAGCGTAAACTAACAGTGCATTGTGACAAACATGACTAATAAAGTTGCATAGCGCTAGACATCAACATAGGACAGTTCAAGTCGAATACTGTTTGCAAACAGCGGACATCTTGTAATGGTCAAAAGTCAAAAGTCCCAAAGCATAAATGGCTATAAATCCAAAAACAAATATGTGCATATCATTGGTCAAGAAGTAGTACACAATAATAAAATTCTTCATACATGATAAGATAATGCACATAATCAATGGGATGTTGACTGTCAATTACGAGTGTAAATAACAGTTACGACCACGGTAATGACAAGAACGTGTCTGCAAAATAATGAATAGCGCGTGTGTCTGCTGGGGGTTGTATTGTAGGTAAAAGACCTATCGATTCAAAGTGGTTGCGTGCCTGTGCATGTCTAAAATACATAATGCACAGTGCCCTTCAAGTCCAGCCAATAGTAGAGGTCATCTGCTAGCAAAACCGGCATGTATATGTATCCAGAGGTAATTTACATCCTCTACATGAATCAACTCATGTGCCACAAAATGGCATAATAAATGCTAAAAGAGCTAAAATAGCGAAAATAGCAAAAATTGCAAAGATCACACAAAACACACAAGTGGCTGCTGCGAATAAAGTAATTGAGAGACCTGTATGTACCATAAAGTAAGCGCAGTGTTCCATCAGTGTGATAACTATGCCAGCAGGGAAAAATGAGGTTAGCGAGGGCAAGTGTCCCAACAATTCATGATGTGTGAATAACCATGTGATATAAAAACACTTAAGTCCAGATGGATATCAACCACCCACATTCCATCAACAGAATTATATATATAACTTCAAAAAATTTCAGGTGAAAAGAAATGGCAAGTATATATATATATTACCTACTGGCAGTCGCCAGTAGGTAGATATAGTTAGGACCTATTTTCCATAGGAAATCCGCAACATTCTATTTGGAATAATGTTGGCGCCGATTGACGAATCTTCACGAAATTTTCAAAACTTTTGGCCAGCTCCAGTCGGCTCCTATCCTGAAAATTTCACGGTGATTTGTTAAGCGGGGGCAGAGAAAAAGGGGGGTCCCGAAATGCGTTTTCCCCATGCATTTTCCCATAGGACCTGTTGATGCAGCTACAGCCCGAACTGCTGAACGGAATTTCACCAAATTTGGCAAAGAGGTAGTCCTCAGTTCAGACTGGTGCATTTTGCTTAAATGGTGTAAATCCATTCAGTAGTTCCTGAGAAAATTGGAGTTAAAAAGATAGATGTATCTGGGCGGAGTCGAACCACACATCTCAGCGTGAGATCTGATTGGCTGTCAACCTTCATCCAAGAAGTGTTGGCAGCCATCTTGGGACCAATATACATGATAGCACCTCATTAAGAAGCATTGCAGTTAATAGAAGGTTTTAAGACTTTAGTTACATTATAAATCATTTGTTGATGGTACCATACTCATTTTAGGAATTGTGGTGTGTTCTAAGGTGATTTTACCATGTGAAAAAGCTTTCTGCTGTGATATCATGAATCATGTTTGAGAGAAAACTATTTTCTCTTGCTTTTCCCACAGAGGTTTGGAAGGTGATCTATAAGCTAAACTGAGAGCATATTTTCTGTAAATTCACATTATCTTTCTCAGTCATGTGAGAATGAAATCTGACATTCTCAGTAAAACATGTACATCCAACAAGGGCAGAGACTGTCAGTAGATTCCTTTGTGTTCTACTGCAGCTTCCCAGAGTGTTCTAAAGAACAACTAGAGCACTAACAGTCCTACATATGACAAACGTATTGCACACCTGAAGCCATCTTGATTGGAATAAAGTGGTAACTCTTAAAACATTAATTTAAAAAGGAACAAAATGAGGGGGTTCATTTTGCC
Source organism: Triturus cristatus (assembly GCF_964204655.1). Taxonomy (NCBI): domain Eukaryota; kingdom Metazoa; phylum Chordata; class Amphibia; order Caudata; family Salamandridae; genus Triturus; species Triturus cristatus. The sequence goes on along the minus strand of NC_140592.1, from coordinate 204,597,263 downwards.
ATAGAAAGTATGATTAGTGCTGCAGAAAGAAAAACTTAGGGCAAATTTTGAGTGACTTCTCAAATCCTCTTCTATTTTATTAAAAGATTCTGACATGCAGACTGAAACATGCACTTTCAAAACCAGCAGCAGACTTCCCTGGTGAGCAGTAGCTTTACTACAGTGATCTAATAAGCAACAAGAGTGCTAACATTCTGAATTTATGGCAAATGTGTGACACATCTGAATGCCTTCTTGATGGAATCAAAGTAAAAAACTGAAAGTATTTCCTACTGAGGAGACTGTAGTAAATGAGGAAATTAGGAAACTTCATAACAAATAAGTCTCCCAAAATGGCCACCAGAGACAAAAGAGCCCAAATGTAGCACAAATATCACCCAGATGTAGCCCAAGTATAGCCCAATGACAGAATGTCCCAGAGTGTTCTAACGAACAACTAGAGCGCTAACAGTCTTACTTATGACAAAAGTATGGCACACCTGAAGCCATCTTGATTGGAATAAAGTGGTAACACTTAAAACATTTATTTTACAAAGAAACAAAATGAGGGGGTTCATTTTGCCATAGAAATTATGATTAGTGCTGCAGAAAGAAAAATTAGGGCACATTTTGACTTCTCAAATCCTCTTCTATTTCATAAAGAAATTCTGACATGCAGACTGAAACATGCCCTTTGAATACCAGCAGCAGACTTCCCTGGTGAGCAGTAGCTTTACTACAGTGATCTAATGAGCAACTAGAGTGCTAACATTCAGAATTTATGGCAAATGTGTGACACATCTGAATGCCTTCTTGATGGAATCAAAGTAAAAAACTGAAAGTATTTCCTACTGAGGAGACTGTAGTAAATGAGGAAATTAGGAAACTTCATAACAAATAAGTCTCCCAAAATGGCCACCAGAGACAAAAGAGCCCAAATGTAGCACAAATATCACCCAGATGTAGCCCAAGTATAGCCCAATGACAGAATGTCCCAGAGTGTTCTAACGAACAACTAGAGCGCTAACAGTCTTACTTATGACAAAAGTATGGCACACCTGAAGCCATCTTGATTGGAATAAAGTGGTAACACTTAAAACATTTATTTTACAAAGAAACAAAATGAGGGGGTTCATTTTGCCATAGAAATTATGATTAGTGCTGCAGAAAGAAAAATTAGGGCACATTTTGACTTCTCAAATCCTCTTCTATTTCATAAAGAAATTCTGACATGCAGACTGAAACATGCCCTTTGAATACCAGCAGCAGACTTCCCTGGTGAGCAGTAGCTTTACTACAGTGATCTAATGAGCAACTAGAGTGCTAACATTCAGAATTTATGGCAAATGTGTGACACATCGGAATGCCTTCTTGATGGAGCCAAAGTAAAAAACTGAAAGTATTTCCTACTGAGGAGACTGCAGTAAATGAGGAAATTAGGAAACTTCATAACAAATAAATCTCCCAAGATGGCCACCAGAGACAAAAGAGCCCAAATGTAGCTCAAATATCACCCAGATGTAGCCCAAGTATAGCCCAATGACAGAATGTCCCAGAGTGTTCTAACGAACAACTAGAGCGCTAACAATCTTACTTATGACAAAAGTATGGCACACCTGACGCCATCTTGATTGGAATAAAGTGGTAACACTTAAAACATTTAATTTACAAAGGAACAAAATGAGGGGGTTCATTTTGCCATAGAAATTATGATTAGTGCTGCAGAAAGAAAATTTAGGGCACAGTTTGACTTCTCAAATCCTCTTCTATTTCATAAAAAAAATCTGACATGCAGACTGAAACATGCACTTTGAATACCAGCAGCAGACTTCCCTGGTGAGCAATTGCTTTACTACAGTGATCTAATGAGCAACTAGAGTGCTAACATTCAGAATTTATGGCAAATGTGTGACACATCTGAATGCCTTCTTGATGGAACCAAAGTAAAAAACTGAAAGTATTTCCTACTGAGGAGACTGCAGTAAATGAGGAAATTAGGAAACTTCATAACAAATAAATCTCCCAAGGTGGCCACCAGAGACAAAAGAGCCTAAATGTAGCCCAAATATCACCCAGATGTAGCCCAAGTATAGCCCAATGACAGAATGTCCCCGCGTGTTCTTAAGAACAACTAGAGCGCTTACTGTAATACTTATGACAAACGTATGGCACACCTGAAGCCATCTTGATTAGAATAAACTGGTAACACTTAAAACATTTAATTTAAAAAGGAACATTCATTTTGCCATAGAAATTATGGTTAGTGCTGAAGAAAGAAAAATTAGGGCACATTTTGAGTGACTTCTCAAATCCTCTTCTATTTCATAAAAAAATTCTGATATGCAGACTGAAACATGCACTTTTAATGCCAGCAGCAGACTTCCGTGGTGAGCAGTAGCTTAACTACATTGATCTAATGAGCAACTAGACTGCTAACATTCAGCATTTATGGCAAATGTGTGACATATCTGAATACCTTCTTGATGGAAGCAAAGTAAAAAGCTGAAAGCATTTCCTTCTGAGGAGACTGCAGTAAATTAGGAAACTTCATAACAAATAAATCTCCCAAGATGGCCACCAGAGACAAAAGAGCTAAATGCAGCACAAATATCACCCAGATGTAGCTCACATGTAGCCCAATGACAGAAGTGTGCAAAACACTTATTTTTTGTGTATATGCAGTTTTATATAGTGCAGACTTGTCAGGTGTTGGAGTGCTTTACATGAGCATTGGTTACATCACACAAGATTAAATTCATTTTGGTTGTAGACATGGGGAGATTAAGTGATTTGACCAGAATCACAGAATGTTGAGCTAAGCAGAAACTCCAACCTGGTTCCCCAGTTGCAAAGTCTGCAGCTCTGGAAGTAACACAACGATCCTCTCCCCTAGGTGCAACATTTAATCAAGTGGTCAACTGGATAAAAAAAATAAAGATTACAAATAATTTAAAAGTCCTTTGTCGCTATTTGAAAACTCAGAAAATATGTCCTTTTTAGTTTTTAGAGCACTAACCATGATTTTGATGCAAATAAGACCCTCTCATATATGTAATTTCTAAAGGAAATGCTCTTGGTATTACAGTTTTGATTACATCAAGATGACGTCAGGCGTTCCACACTTTTGTAATAAATATAGAATGTTAGCAATCTAGTTGTTCATTGGGATACTGTTGAGAGGCAGAGGCCAGGGGCACGGACTCTGAAAATTAAAGGCAGGTAGTAGAGTGCAGAGGCAACAATTTGACCACACTGGGCAGGCAGGAAGAGCAGTGGCAGCACAACAGACTATGGAGGGCAGTAGAAAGGGGGGCAGGGGTAACAAACCAACAATACAGGACTGGCAAGAGAGGCTGTGGCAATATAATAGACCATTGTGGGCAGAAGGAAGAGGCAGTGGTAGTACAACCATACATGCCAACAGACCCGTTTCAGCCAGGAAACGTCCAATGTTTTTAAGCTCAAATGGGCTTTATTTGATCTGTCTCCTGTCGACAATCTCCTCTTTTTCAATGTAACTCAAAGGGGAAAATCAAGTCCCCAGTTTTTTTTCAAAATCTCCCTCTTACCAAGTTCAAAATGTTCGCAATTATGGTACATTTGATCATGGTAGGCAGGAGGAATTGGGGTAGGGACATGGACTCGGATAACAGAGGACAGGAGGGACATGGATAGGTGCACCAAACTGACCCTACAGGGCAGGCATCAGGGTTTGCAGCATCACAATACACCACACAGGGCATGCGGGATGGGAGTGCAGCCCAACAATCCATAGAAAGCAATAGGGAGGGGACAGGACCATGCACATGGACAACAGAGAACAGAGGGGAAAGAGGCAATGGTAGCTAGCTGACCATAATGGACAGACAGGAGAGAAATCTGCAGCATAACAGACCATAAAGGACAGGAGGGACGGATCAGGGGCATTACAATGGAACAGACAAGCCAGGAGGGAGGGAATAGGGGTCTGCACATGGAAACGGAGGGCTGGGGGCAAGGGGGCAAGGGGGCAGGAGCAGCAAGATGACCATGGAGGTCAGACAGGATGGGTGCTAGAAACAAGACACACCATGGAGAGCAACAGTGAGAATATGATGGCATACATACAGACCATGGAGGGAAAGTGGGAGGGGGTCAATGGCAGCTAGTTGACCACACAGGGAAGGTCGGAGGGGCCATGGCAGCACAGAAGACCATGCATGGCAAGCGGGGGGGTTAGTGGCAGCACAATGGCTATGATGGGCAAGAAGGAGGGTGCAGAAGCATGCACAAAGGACCATGGAGGATAGAAGGGAGGGTCAGGACCTGGACACAGACAAAAGAGTTCAGGGGAAGGGGCCTCACAACAGACCACGCGGGGCAGGCAGGAGGAGCAGTTGCAGCACAACAGACCAGGGAGGGCAGAAGGGTGTGGTAGTAAAATGGACCATGGAGGACAGGGGAGGAAGGGGATAGGGGCATGGCATGTGGACAGGCAGGGTGGGGTGGCAGGGACAGGTTACAGTGATCTGACAATGCTAGGCAGGTGGGAGGGGAGTGGCAGCTCAACAGAACACTCAGAATAGATAGGAGTGGCAGGTCCCTGGAACATGGTGGGCAAAAAGGATGGAGCAGGGGCATGCACAAAGACATCGGAGGGCAGGGGGAAGGAGAATAGGGGCAGCAAGCTAAGCACAGAGGCTAAGCAGGAGGTCAATAATGGGCCATAGAATTGGGCAATGGAGGGCAGGAGGAGTGGACTGGTACATCATGCTAAATGGAGGGCAGTGGCAGCACATCAGACCATGCATGCAGGAGGGAGGAGGGTAGTCCATGGATTCAGACAACAGAGGATAGGGAGGAGGTGGACGGGGCAGCAAGCTAACTGTTCAGAGAAGGTGGGTATTAGGAACTTTATTGTTTTTAAAATGTGTGTCCGTGCGAACTACTTAAAATATGAACAAGTATGCAGCATAATCTCACTTTTATTCAGGAAGAAGAGGACGCTTGTGACTGTGACTCCGGGCTCACTTGGCAGAAACACCCCCTGACTCTCCACCCCCCATTGCAAAATGTAATGCCCGTGAAAAGGGTAGGTGGATGCAGTGTTATATAGAACATAGTCCTGAGAGCACGGTTGAAAATGAAAACTAGATATAGTATATGGTATAAACTATGCACCAAAAAGTGTGTCATTTGAGATGTCATCAGTGATGTCATCAGTGATGCCACTGACCATGTCATCAGTGATGTAATATGTGACGTCATCAGCAGTGCATTGCAGGGGCGCGTGTTATAGTTAGCTGAACTAACTATAACGGGGGAATTTCAATGGTTTTGTTCAAGTGAAAAGTCCAGCTAACTATAACGCCCCTGAAACCTATGTTTTTTCAGTGAATTTCTAAGGTTTTTTTAAATGCTAATTCTTAACTATAACGTGCCTGCAACATATGGTTTTTTTCAGTGAATATATATATATATATAATATCAAAATAAATGAATAGATTACATGTGAACCCACTTTTGTGGTCTGTGTCTCTGATTGCACGTGTGGTAAAAAAATATATCAGAAGCACTTTCAACAAGCTCAAGCTCTGCATTCTGCAATATCTGTGTGCAATAAAGAACAAAGACTTTTCTTACAATAAGGCTAAGCACCTCTGGGAAGTTCATGATGAAAATATTGAAAACATGAATTTCTATGGAATATATCATGTAGCAAGGAAACCCTGGGGTGGCAACAGAGACCAAGAATTGCGGAGAGTAGAATTGAGATGGATAATATTAATGGGAACAGGGCACCACTGGGTCCTAAATGCGGATGGTGAGCTTCATGTTTATTTGGGATTTCCCCATGAGACTTTTACTCTGGTTGAGACTTTTTACTCTGTTCTGTGGTTGATTTTCTCTTAGAATAGATTGAGGACTCTGTTTTACCAATTTTGATGATGTCATTTTGCATGGTTCAATGAAATATAACACTCTGCACTTTAGTGTCATTTTCATCTGCATTTGCACTTTGATGCTTTTTTTGCTCATTCTGGGGACCTCTATGGTGCATCATGTCAACTGGTGTGCATATATCAATGAGATAATGTGACATTTATATGAAAGAAGACTAGATCAACGATTCTGTATTAGCAGTATTTATGTCATTAATTTACATCAATTGATGGAAGGAAGCACCTTTATAGTCATTATCATTTGCATTTCCACATTGATAATTTTTGCACATTCTGCATATAGAAATCAGGGGATTGTCAATGCATTTGCACCATAACATTTGAAACTCAGTCAATGTCTGATGCATTTGCACTTTATGCCTTGAACATCTGCACTTTACCTGTATGTTGACAGTATATGGAACTCAGTAGACTATTAAATGCATTTGCACTTCAGAACATATGTAAAAATCAGGGGATCTCTGAATTATCACTACTTTGTATGAATGTGAATATATTCATGCATTTTCATAGAACTTGAATCCACAAGTATAACAAGATTTACAGCATCTGCACTTTATTCATTTTTAGATCAAGCATATTGATTTCTGGTTCTGACTGAATATACATCACAAGAGGTAGGAATACTCCCATGTCTATGGATATCTGACATGAAATTTCCTAGAATGTGAAAATATTATTGTTAAATTCACTTTACTTTATCAAAGAAACATCAGGGGATTACTGAGGCATTAGCACTGTACATGAATGAAAATACAGACATATAGGGGTATTGAACTTGAATGCATCAGCAATTTAAGGTCTTGTTCACAGATGGCAATTGACAGGGCTATAAAACATATGATGTAATTGTAAAAGCAGGGACAAGAATATTATTTGCTGTATTTGCCCTTCAAGAATTTTACACAAGATTAGGTAATAGAATGTGCCCTAATGGAACTTGTATCTCTTACATTGATGTAAATCACCTATGCATTGGCACCTTGGGAATTTCAACTATCAATGGCACTTTAATGGTCTATAAAGCACATGATGCCATTGTGGAAATTTGCATTATAGGGTACTTGGCTTTCTGTCCCCAAAATGTGGATCCACTAAATATGTAAATGCCGGACAGCATATACTTGTGCACTCAGATACTCTTTTTTGTATTCTTACTATGTGTTGAAAATGATTTTAAAAAAGTAAAACATTTATATACATTTCTGTTGGAGAAAATGGTGACTGTTATGTGCTATATTGAAAAGAATATATGTATGTGGTTGGCAGTCCAGTTGCTGAATGGAAAGGATTGGTGGTGGGCAAAGTGTTTGTACCTTTAAATCTACACTCTGCAATAAAAAACTCTATGACCCTGTCAAAGGCTACAGTCGAAACACATAGGTCAATATCTCTCGCATCTTATATGAAATAAACAAATAATTGCTGGTGAATCACGGAGCCATACCACTTACGTCTTTCCTGCTGAGTGTAAAGTGGAGATGCATTAACAGATGCTGGAGTTTGAGAAGTGCTCATGGGTTCATTGTCATATATATATATATCATATATTTATTTATTTATTCCTTGTTTTCTATAGCGCGAACATGACCCACAAGTGGATGTCAGAGCGCTTTACAGTACAAAAGCATTCAATTTCCATAGTTATACATGGCTTAAGTGGGTTACCACCTTTGATCTTTCTAAAAGTGGAACTCAGTTTGCATTAACGATTAATACAAATATTGATTATTGCATAGTTACAGTTCTTGAAGCAATATTATGTGAATAAGCAAATACTTCTTGAGGATGTTTGGCCGAACTTGTCAATTAATGATAGCGACCTGGAGTAAGATGCCCCAAAATTCCAATGACTAAGAATGTTGGGACTATTATCCTGTACTATGTATTGTACAGGATCAGCCGATATACGAAGAACAAGAGATTGACTGTAGGATTCAATTAAACCCATAGCCGATACCGCCAAAAGTTATGGGAGGAATTTTCTTATATGGACTTAGCTTCCTTTTTTAATAGAACGGAGGACGTGATTCTTCTAATGTATGAATAATGCGAAAACAGAGCACAGCACCACAAAAAGTAACAAATGACCATTAGAAGCCAGTAATGTATTTAATCACGTTAGTACATCGTAAATCACATCAATCCACATGGCAAGAACATAAAAAAGTGTACAATAGTTTTCAGGAAAATTGACACGTAGTTGTAGTACATAAACAGCCGACACGTGTTTTGTCGATGAACGACTTTCTCAAGGCTCAAGAGATATAACTGTGTGTCCAAGGGTCCACCACATTAGCTGGTCTGTGAATGGGACATTATTACCTGAAGGATGGTAGAACGTGTGTAGTTTGTAGAGCTTGTTATCTGACGATCTTAAAGAGAGACCGAGGTATTCACATGTTTCCAGGGGGTTCTCGTGAACTTTAGAGATGGCTATGTTGGATCAATGGATACAGGCCATGCCACCCCCATTTTGTTCAGCCTATCTAGTCTCACAATAAAGTAATTTGGTGGAACCACTATATCACAGCCCAGGGGACTGCCCCTCTCCTGAGCTTTATTTTTTAAATAAAGGCATGGGTGGGACCCTACCCCCAAGCAGCCCCGGGGACTGCCACCTCCCTGGGGCTAATTTTAATAAATGCTGTGGGGGCATGCGGCCCACCCACAACCCTGGCACTGCCACATCCTGGGGGCTATATTAAATAATAAAGCCCCCCACACTGTCCGGGGACCACCACCTTCCCACTGAAAGACCCACTCAGAGACTTACACACCCACTCACACATCCACTTAGACACAGATACTAATGCGGCCACTGAGAAAGGGCCTTATGTACTCACAGAACCAATGAGATATGTATGCAACCACTTACACGCTCACAAAACTACTCACAAAGCCATGAATGTTATGAATCTTAAATGTGCTGTTGTGAATTGAACGTGTGCTATAGTTTTGTGGATCTGCAATGGAGTCATGCCTCCGGGAAAAGTTTTTTTTAAGGAAAGGATTTAAAATTTAAATTATTTAGTGTTCGGTAATAGCGTAGCTCATAGAAGTGCCTTTGGGTTTACTGAGTGTAGATGATTACTACAAATAAAGCAGGATGCAGTCTTTCAAGTTGTCAAGGAATATTGTGTTGCCTTTCCCGGATAAATGTACTCCATCACTTCTACATATATATGCTCCATGTCAAAGTGCAAGTTGTCGCTGTAGATGGAGCTCATGGTGTGATCTCTTGGGAATGTAGAAAAAAGTCTCATTAACATGTTTCCTGGCTTTGTCTATTTGTGGACAGAATTTGTCTGATCATTTCTATTTCTGTCTTTGGCAAATGTTAGATTATACCTTGGCAGTGCGAAGTAAGAGTGCCATTAATTATTCAAAGGTATCCTTCATTGCGATTTCTAGTCCTACCCCAGTAAGAGTGTCTTGGCCACTTCCACCACAGTGCACAATTAAGAAGTCTGGGTGTTGGCAATCTGCAGTGCTATCAATCAAAGGCAGCACTTGGTACCATTGTTCACTCCCTCATCAATCCATGTATTGTCCACATTAGGCACATCAAAATCACCTGTCAATACCATTCTTACAAGAACTCTCTCTGGCTCAAAAAACACAGCTGTGACCCACAATCTACACTCTGGCCATTTTGAAGGAAGGAGCAATAGCACACAGGAGAAGACTGGAGCTGAATGTGACAATTGGTAGAATGAAAGACACTGGAGGAGTGAGCCTAGTTTAAAAAAAGAACGTATTTGATTAAGTGGTGTAATAATGTCATAGCTGAAAATAGATAGTGATTTAACAGTCAAAGTAAGTAGATCTGTGATTTCCCTGGATAAATTTAAGCAAAGTTACACTATTGTGGATATACTTACACTTCCAAGCAGATGCTACAGTTGAACTTGAAGCTGGTATGCTCCTGTTAGAAACTGGTGTGAACTTTTGACTTACTGGTACAGTAGAGTGTTTCAAAGGAGGTTGCTATGGGAACTGAGGCAAAGCAGTGTGGCATAAGAGTTCCAAATACATTAAACTTTGGAACTAGAAAATAGAGTACGTTCGAGATAGTATAAATTGTGAAATACAAATTTTAAGTACTATGATAGGATGGCAAAAGTAGGTCAAATATGGTAGAACCATTATTGTAAATGCTTTTATGGACTCCTGTATCGATTTGCAACTCCGTCGTGATTTTTTTTAAATGTATAGTATTTTTTTAAAGTATTTTTTGCTAAGTTAAATTTTGTATGATTGCTTTTAATACCATGAAAGTTGTTTTGTTGTATTCTTATGATAACTATCTTTTTTACCTTTTTTTTTTAATTTACAAAAAAGGGTCGTCCACCGTACGCGTTCCTACACGATGAGTACCCGGATCCGTTATAAGAATCTCAATCTCAAAACACATTTAGAACAAATTTATACACATTTTAGACGTAGAGGTTTATTACTGACTACATAAAAATAGTAATAAATGTGTTTTAAATTTGTTTTCAAATATTTTTAACTGATGTTTGTGAATGCGATGGTATCGCGTACGGGGTGCTGTTCTACGTGGTAGGTGTGTGAACCCTGCCGGCACGTATTTTCGGGTTTGTGTAGGAGACCCGACTCCGGGGTAATTTCAAAAGAATGAAATATCACTATGGGAACTTTAAATATCAGTTTTGCGTAAAGACTTTCACTAATATACTTTACAAAACAATTTATAAACAGGAATTTATACTGTAGAATTAGTGCAGCAGATTTTACGGGTGCACGACGTATACTTGTCGGGTGTGCGTCCAGTAGCGAATCCATGTCACATAGAAAGAAAGCTTTTGATTGGCTTAAAAGCTTTTCATTCTGTTAGAGGGAGGATCCAACACCTGTTTTATTCCTCTTATTTTGGGTGTGTCTTCTTGTCAGGACATCTTTTATGTAGGCTCTTGAGATTTCTTTTTTTTGGGATGTTTTTTCACTTCTTTATTGCTGTCATCCAGAAGAAGATCTGCTGGAAGATCCTGAAGAAGCTGAGGAGCCTGTCAAAAAATGAAAAGAGAGCATAGTGTGGGCTTTTTTTTCAGTGCCTGAGGGGGAGAAAAAAGTGAAAGCAAGAAAAGTTAAATGCGCTCTGTGCCAAAGAGTGCTTTCACGAGGATCTGAAAAAAAATATTCGTGTGGCACCTCATCAATGAAAAAGCACCTTGAAACAATCCATCCAAATTGATTGGCCAAAGAAGTGATGGCGCGTCACAAAAGTAAGCAAGCTGCCCAGGTTGATCCTCATGAACCATCGACATCGTGTGCAGTGGTTCCACCTACACCTCAGCTGCACATCTTCCCTGAGCTAGCAGATACTATCATAAACTGCAGGAAATGCAAATCTAACCTGTGTGTTGGAGAGCAATGCATTCATGCAATTATTAACATCATAAAAACGCACAAGTGTTATTTTTTTTCAGTTTGACAATCTTGGCTTTCTTTGTTTTTCTGGACTAGTCATGTTGGACTCTTCAAGTTTGTTTTGTTTTACAAAAAGTCAAAACACCCACAAAAAAATCGTTTGAAAATACAAAAATAATCCCAAAATAGTTTTTATTTTATTTAAAAAATTGTTCTTATGGAATCACATATACTGGTTAAAAATAGAAAAATTGTATGTAGTAAAACTGATTGCGTGGATAAATGTGTGTGTGGATGAATGTATGAATAGTGTATGGATTACTGGATGAGTGCATGGGTAGTGCCTGAATAAATGTTTGACTGTTAGAGTACTGCCTGAATGATTGAATGAGAGTACGGGTAGATCCTGGATGATTGCATACATGCAAGTGTAATGTCTGGGTGCTTAGTTCAGTGCATGGGTAGTGCCTAAGTGAAAGAATGAGTGCAAGGGTAAAGCTTGGGTCATTGGATAAGTGTATGGGTAGTATCTGATAGAATGGATGAGTGTATGGGTAGTGCCTGAGTGAATTGTTGACTGCAAGAGTAGTACCTCCGTGACTGTATGACTACATGCGTAGTGCCTGGGTGATTGCATGAGTGAAGGGGTACTGCCTGGGTGATTTCAGGAGTGCATGGGTAGTACCAGAGCGCATGGATGAGTGCATCAGTAGTGTCTGAGTGAATAGATGAGTGCAAGAGTAATACCTGGATAATTGGAAGAGTGCATAGATAGTGCCTGAGTGAATGGTTGAGTGGTGCAAGAGTAGTGCCTAAGTGATTTCATGAGTGCATGGACAGTGCCTGAGTGATAACATAAGTATAGGGGTACTGCCTGGGTGATTGCATGAGTGCAGGGGTACTGCCTGGGCTATTGAAGGAGTGAATGGGTAGTACCAGGGTGCTTGCATGAGCACATGGGTAGTGTGTTAGTGATTACATGAGTGCAGGGATAATGCCTGGATGAGTATAGGGTAGTGCCTGGGTTAATGGATGGAGTGCAGGAGTAATGCCTGGAAAAGTGGATGAGTGCATGGGTAGTGCCTGAGTGAATGGCTTAGAGGTGCAAGAGTAGTGCCCAAGTGATTTCATGAGTGCATGGACAGTGCCTGAGTGATTACATGAGTGCAGGGGTACTGCCTGTGTGATTGCATGAGTGCAGGGGTAGTGTCTGGGTGATTGGAGAAGTGCATGGGCAGTAGAAGAGTGCATGGATGAGTACATGGGTAGTGCATTAGTGACTGCATGAGTGCAGGGATAGTGCCTGGATGATTAGATGAGTGTATGGGTAGTGCCTGAGTAAATGGATGAGTACAAGAGTAATGCCTGGATGATGGGATGAGTGTATAGGAAGTACCTGAGCGAAAGTATTGGTGCAAGAGTAATGCCTGGATAATTGGATGAGTGCATGGATGGTGCCTGAGTGAATGGTTGAGTGGTGCAAGAGTAATGCCTAAGGCATTTCACGAGTGCATGGACAGTGCCTGAGTGATTACATAAGTGCAGGGGTACTGCCTGGGTGATTGGAGGAGTGCATGGGTAGTACCAGAGTTCATGGATGAGTGCATGGGTAGTGTTAGAGAACCTGGCTGATTGTATGAGTACATGTGTAGTACGTTGGTGATTGCATAAGTGCAAGGATAGTGTCTGAGTTATTGTATGATTGCATGGGTTTTGACTCTGTGAAAGGAAAAATGCAAAGAAAATGCTTAGTGCGAAAGTTGTGCTACAGAGATTAGATGACAGCATGGATAGTGTTTGTGTGAAAGGATGACTACCTGGCTGATGATATCAACACAAGGATGAAAGTTTTTAAATAGTGTAAAGGATCAACATTATTTTTATTAGAAATAATAACACATACATCAACTTTAAATATTATTTCACGTTATCATGGACATTATGTTATGTATTCTTACCTTTTTAAGTAATTTAGATACATAACTCTGTGGAAATATTTTAGAGTAGTATTGTCGTAAACAGAATGAAAACTCTTTTCAAACTTCACCATTGCCTACTGCAAAGAAGATGAAGAAAAACTGTTATGTAATGTAATATATTACAGAAATTATAATATTATACTTTTAGTAACACAACATAATTTTAGAATTACATAACATTTGTAGTTTCCCTTTTTTTGCTGTTCTCAGATTCTACTGAACTTCACCATTCACAGTGATTTCAACGTAGTATCCTCATTGAACAGCGGGGAAAAAAACAATCAACGAGATTGTAAAAAAAAAAAAAATCAGAGCAAAGCATTGTTTTCAATATGTGTAGCTATGTGTTTACCTATATACACTTTCTTAATTACCTCCAACTTGTACATTAAGTCTATTATTTCTCTCAAGTACATTTGCTGAAATGTACACTCTCATTTACATCTGATACAATATAGACAACAAATATATAAACTATTTGTTTTTAAACACTATTTTCCAAACGGAATATCAATTAGCACAAATAATAACCCAAACACTTATTACAAATAGTAATTGTTTACAGAGCTCTCTACTTTCTGTTCACATCTTCCCAATAGGCCAAATAATGTATTCAAAAGTTTGCTTTGAAAATATCCAATATAAATGTGTTAATTTGTGTTCTCATCTTCCCAATAGGCCGAAAGATGTATTTAAAAGTTTGGCATCAAAAATATTAAACATGAATTTGGTAATTCATAAGGCAACCTAGATTTGAATTCCAAGTGGGCATCATTGCATTGTGCTTATCCTTTACTACACTTTACATACACAGTATAGTGTTCAGATGTTGTAGTAGGTCCATCATGGAAAATATTAGCCACTGCTATACAAGTTCGTCCTGAAATAGATATTTGACTTGCAACAACACTTTTTATTTTGGTTACCAATTTTCTTCCATTTGCTCTACAACGTTGTAGCATTAAAATGAGATATTTTCCAGATCTTTCTACATGTAATGTTGACAACATCTCTGATTTACAATGCAAACATTTCATATCCTGATTGGCTGTTTTTACTAATTTGTTAAAAGGTACTGATTTGCAATCCAGTATCGTCAAGTATATGAATCTTTCTGTGCCTATGTCAGTGCTGGAAGAAAATGAACACTCTTCACATTTATGATCCCACCTGTAACTTAGTCCAAATAAGTTTTCAATCTCTATTCCTTCATCTTCTAATACACCAACCATAATCATTAGAACTTTTTGTGCATCTTGTTGGACATATAGAGTAAATGTCAATAAACTTTTACATATATCCAAAAGAAGCCGAACACCAGAAGCAGTATGGATTTTACTTCTGTCAGTTACCAACTGTTGAAATACATGATGTAATAAAGAACAGAATATTTTTTCAAGATTTCCTATAATTTCACAATGAAGATCTTTAAAAAAAAAAAGGTTTAAAAGCTTTTTTTATTCTCATTCACTTCTGACCACATTAAGCACTCCAGACACTGGTACCCAAAAAGCCCTGGAAGCAGGTATGGGAAGCCTCCCCCCTGCAGGTACACCTACGTACAGGAAGGTAGTGTCCCAACCTACGTACAGGAAGGTAGTATCCCAAACGGGTAAGGTCACTCTCAAACTTGGTCCGGTATAGAACGACAGCTGCTAGAAGAGCTCACAGGAAGTGGGGGGCCCATCGCAGCCTGGAGCGATCCAGAGAGGTATAATCATAGGGCAAGATTACCGAAATTGAGAGACCCATAATCAATTTTCTCCCACCTCTATGTCCCGCCATCTTAGTATAAAGTTGAAAAGGGCCTTCCTCCTCTTGGATGGGTTCCCTCTCACATCTAACTTGGATGGTGGAATTAGGGATTCTAGCCAATCAGTGTGCTGGGGGGTGAACATTCCACCCATCTACTGCAAATTTCCCTTCTTGTTAAAAGTATGGCCTAAAAAAGGAATGATCTAGCAGGGTTTGTGATTTCATCGGAGATTCCAAAGATAATCATAGAGAGGCTTACCTTAACTTGGAACCCAAGGAAGTTCGAGATGGTCTTACCGACATTCACCCAGAATTCTAGAATAGCCGGACATTCCTGAAACACGTGAACGTCCGATGCTCTCTCCAGGCCGCACTTCATGCATTTTACGGGAGGCCCTTTTGTCTTCTATGAGAGCCTTTGTGAGGTTAAGTAGGCCCTATGAATTGAAAAACTATGATTTCTCCTTAATTAGGCCGGCTTGACAACAACGAACAAGGTGCTCAAAGATGCTTGCCAGAGTTGTTCCCAGTGCACTCTGGGTAAACACCCCACAGATCTTCTGCCAGTCTTCAGGTTTTGGGCCCAGTTTCTTAGTTGGATATACTTAAATGTAGAAATTTCCCCCTCCAGAGTGGTGTGTAACATTAACGAGGGTTGAATCATGACCAGAAAGGTTTCCCCATATGCTGAGCCTGGCATTTCTTAATGGCTGCGCTAGTTTGTCTTTTAAACAATCCAGTGCTCCAGGGGAGTCCCAAAGGGGGGTAAGACTAGAGAAGTAACTAAGGCCCGTCAGCCGTCTGATGCTTGCCCATATTCTGGCCATGGCCTTTTAGCACCTTGAGCCTTATCTTTTTGAAGAACTTGAGTCTCCGTACTTAAACATGAAACAATCCTTGCCTAACTTGACTCCCTTCAACATGGCTGAAGTCATGGACCCCACCCGGAAGAGTCTGGGGCTTTTAAAAACATTCTGGAGTGGGTCAGTTTGGTATTTGGTAGTTGGAAGGGGTATTTGTAGAGCGCAGCGTTCGCTCCAGAAGGAGCATCTTGGCGCTGAGAATCCTTGATGACCGGTCCTGAAGACAGAAAGGGGTTAGATGACTGCTTTAGTGAGGTCATCGGGGAGGCTGAAGATCCAAGTCTTCAGAAACTTTCTGAATGGTTTTTCTTGGGTTTGTTGCCTGAGGTGTTTGGGCAGATTGTTCCATGCTTTGGTGGCCAGGTAGCTTAAGGTTTTACCTCCCTTCGTCTTCAGATTATACTTTGCAGGAAGGATGAGGTTGTCCTGGGACGAACGGAGAGATCGCCTGGGGGTGTAGTGGGGAAATCGTCTGTGCAGGTATTTTGGACCGGATTCATTGAAAGCTCTGAAGGCGACAATTAGAATCTTGAATAAAATTCTCTTGTGGAGAGGCAGCCAGTGTAAGGATCGAAGGGCTGCGGAGATGGAAGCTCTACGGGGCAGTTTGAGAACAAGTCGAGCAGCTGTATTGAGCACGCTCTGAAGTTTCGCGAGAGTGCTCTTTTTTGCCCCTGCCAGTAGGCCGTTACAGTAGTCTAATCGTGAAATTATAAGGGCTACTGTTACACTCTTTCTGGCGTCGAGAGGGAGAAAGTTGAAGAACTTTCTTAAAGATCTTATTATCCCGAAGCATTTACCGGCTACAGTCTTAGCATGTTGATCAAAGGAGAGATCTGAGTCGAAAATGACGCCTAGATTCCTGGCCGTTGTTACAGTTTGGGGGGGAGCGACTGAGTCGTCTGGCCACCAAAGGGCTGGGCAGAAGGAGGTGTTCTTTCCAATCGGGAGAATCTCCGTTTTATTTGAATTACACTTCAAATGATTTGCGTTCATCCAATGGAAGACCTCCGTTAGGCAATTCTTGAGGTTGAGCTCGGCGCTGGTAGAGTTACCGTCCAAGGGCACGATGAGTTGAGTGTCATCGGCGTAGGAGGTTACTGGTATTCCAAAGGATTCAATCAAGGACAGGAGTGGGATGAGATAAATGTTGAAAAGGAGGGGACTTAGGATAGAACCCTGCGGGACGCCTGAGGAAATCGTCTTCTCTTTTGAATGGAAAGGGCCCAGAGCGACGGTCTGTGATCGGTCAGCAAGGAATGATCTTAGCCAGGATAAAGCGTAGTCTGAGATCCCTATGTTCATCAGTCTACTGATGAGGATAGAGTGGGAAATGGTGTCGAACGCCGCGGTCAGGTCAAGAAGAATGAGGATTGAATTTTTTCGCTGATCTTGTAGCAGTTTGATCGTGTCTGATAGTTCTATCAGCGCTGTTTCCGTCGAATGTTTGGGACGGAAACCCGACTGCTGTGGATGGAGTATGTTATTTACTTCCAGGTATTGTCTAAGTTCTCTATAGACCAGTTGTTCGGTTATTTTTCCTAAGGCTGGGAGTAGTGAGATCGGGCGAAGATTGGTCAGGTCAGACGGTGGTTTATTGGCCTTTTTCATAAGGGGCTTGACAATTCCTTTCTTCCACCGGGGGGGGACAATTCCTGTGCTAAGCGACGAGTTGACTATGTCGTTGATTGCTGGGTTGATTACGTCAATAAGTTGGTGAAGAATTTTGGGTGGACAGGGGTCGGAAGGGGAGCCTGATTTGCAGGCCAGGATGACTTCTCTGGTTTGCGCCAGTGTTACAGGGGAGAAACTGCTCAATTTACCGGAAAAAGAGTCAGAGGGAGGGGAAAATGAAGAGGTACAGAAAGGGGGGAAATTGCTTTGAATGGAAACAATTTTGTCTTCAAAATAGTCGGAAATTTTGTCGCATAAGTCTTGTGATGGAGGTATTTCTGGTTGCAGTGCTTTGGGCTGGGTGAATGACTTTACTATAGAAAACAGAGTCTTTTGTTTTTGATGGGATTCTTTGATGGCGTTCACATAGTAGGATTTTTTAGCTGATTTAATACTCGAAAGATAGGTTTTCCTTGTTTGAATATATAAGAGACGGTCGTCGATGTCGTAAGACTTGCGCCATTTTCGCTCTGCTTTCCTACAGAGTAGGTGAGAGGTAGCAAGGTCGGGGGTAAACCAGGGGGCATTCATTTTGGATTTTTTATGAGAGATGCCTTGACGTTTAGGGGGGTTTCTGGTATTCATTTCCTGTGCGAGCCAGTTGTAAAAGAGGTCGGCATCAACTTCTACATTTCCGGACAGGGTAGGGGTATGTGATTGATTCATAGGTTTAAGAGTCAAGCTTTCTTGGACTTTTTTCCAATTGATAGGGTTGGAGGGGCGTGAGTTAGTATTGTTGCGAGAGGGGGAGCGCACGCTATGGATGTGGAACAAGATCAAGCTGTGATCAGTCCAAATTTGGGGAAGCGGGGGCAGGGTGATAAGAGAAGAGAGATTGGTACATACAGCATCAAGGGTGTGACCAAGCAGGTGGGTAGGCTGGGAGACTAGTTGTTGGAGATTAAACATTTCTAGTGTTTGAAGAAAATTGATGGCTTGAGTATCAGATTTGGAGTCGAGATGTAGATTGAAATCCCCGAGTAGGGTGAAGTGGGGGTACCGGAGAAGAAAGTGGCCCAGGGAATCGCACAATGAATCAAGAAATTCAGTGGCATTACCGGGCGGGCGATAAATAAGACCACCAGAGAAGGAGGTTTGCTCGTTCAATTTAATTGAAAAACCTAGGCCTTCCGTGTTTTTTAGGGGCTCTAGGTTAAAGGAATGGCAGGGGAAGGTGTTCCTAAGTATAATGGCGACACCTCCACCTCTGCCTTTCGGTCTGTCCTGCCTAAAGAAAGAGTAGCCTTGAGGTAGGGAAGCAGCAATATCAGGATTGCTATCTTCTGTTAACCAAGTTTCGGTTATCATTAGGCAGTCCAAATCAAAGTCGCAGATGAGATCGCATATGTCTTGATTATGCTTGCACATAGAACGTGCATTAATCAGACCTCCTTTAAAGAGCGTTGGGGCGGCCTTGGGTTGTGATAGGTAAGTGGGTGTAATGGCTGAATGATTTGTAGTCGTCCAGCGGCAATTTTTACAGCTGATAGTGCCCGCAGACTTAGTTAGATCGAATATACAGGGGCAGTGTTTGACACCCTGTAATCGATAGAGGTCTTCAGGGAGGTACCTAATGAAGGTTGAGATTTGAGCAGAGTTTCTTGCGCTAGGCGCGGTCTTGGCGCGGACGGGCGCAGACGGGCTTGCCTTAGGCGCGCCTTCGGCGCGCAAACGGCGCTCCCGCTGCGCTCGTCCGCTGCGCTGGGTGGGTCGACACATTTATAATGGTCGTTATGGGCGTGGCCTTGCAGTAGGCGTGGCTCCGCCTTTGGCGCGCTGGCGCTGTTGTCGTTTCCTGCAGGAGGGGGTCTAAGTGAGCGCGAAGCAGCAGCGCTTCAACTATCAGGTGAGCAAGAGCGTTTTTGTGAGGATTAAAAGCAAGATATTAGTGACAGTTTTTAAAAAAAAAAAAAATATGCAATTTTAGCAAAAACCTCCGGCTTTCCGCCTCAGAGGGGATCAAGAATTGAAAGGCTCACGCATAATACTGCAAGTCTGGGAGGGATAATCCTCCCTTCTCCCTTCTGCGTCAGCAACTTCTTTCAAGCAATTCTAGTTCCTTTATAGGCCCAAATAAAAGTATTTATGGCCTTCTGAATTTTATTGATGGAAAGTTTACCAAAATATAGAGGGATTGTGTTACAAAAGAAAGCGATCTTAGGCAGTGTTAGCATTTTAGCCAAGTTCACACTCTCGAAAATAGACATGGGGATGTGAACCCAGCTCTTCATAAGCCACGAGCATTCCCTTGTGGCATTCGACATGTTGGCTTCTGTAATTTTATCTGTCTCCTGTACTATCTTCAACCCAAGATACCTCATCTCTTTTTTAGTCCGGTGTTGACTCTCCTCTAGATTACGTGTCATAATCTCTGTTTTTCCTGAGTTTAGCTCATACCCTGACACCTTCCCGAACTCCTCTGCATGTTTTAAGACGGCTGGCAGGGCGGCGGAGAGATCTGAGAAATAAACCAGTACTTTTCTCTCCCACCCTTCATACCTGAAGGATGGAATATTCACCTTGTCTCCAACCTGCTGGGCAAACAGCTCAATATAGAGGGGATAAAGGACAGCCCTGTCTGGTACCCCTAGTTAATTTAAAAGGTTTAGTTAAGTTTCCATTAACCAACATTTTTGCTGATGGATCTTGATAGATCAACTGGATAGCTCTGCAGAAGTTCTCACCAATATTGTACTTTTCCAGCATGACCGCCAAGTACACCCAGTTGACTCTATCAAAAGCCTTAGTGGCATCTAAAATTATAACAGTTAGGGGGAGCGAGTACGTTGAGGCAAGATCTATCGCACCAATAAGGCCATATGTAAGTTCATACAGATTTCTGCCCTTGACGAACCCCTTCTGGTCGCAGTACAACATATCACCTGCTACTGTGCCCAGCAGATCTGCTAGGATTTTAGCGAAGATCTTATAATCCACATTAAGCAATTATATGGGTCTGTACGACTCACATTTGGCGGGATTTTTTCCCTGGCTTTAGTATTAAAGTGATTGTTGCCTCACCCCAAAAACCAGGTAGTTGTATACCATCGCTGAAAATCTCATTAAACAGCAGGGTGATAGCCGGAATTAAAGCATCACCCACATTTTTATATAGCTCTGTTGGTAGCTCCTTCCGGACCTGCCGCTTTTCCTCTTTTACTTGAAAGTACAGCTTTCTTTACCTCCTCCTGCTCTAAGAGATACTGTTGTGGTGTATCTAGAGGTTTAAGTATGTTCGAGCTCAACCATTCCTTAACTTCATGTTTGTTAAAAACACTGTCTTCCAAGTATAATTTCTGAAAGAATTCATAAAAAGCTCCCTCTATTTCTGAGTTGGTAGTTAATTTAACCTTCCTCACAGTATCCTCTATTTCCCTTATCAAGTTACGTATTCTATCTATTTTTGCTTTCCAGGCCATCAATCTCCCTGCCCCTTCCCCGTATTCAAAATGAGCCAATTTGTTCGCCTCCCAGCGCTTTGTAACCCTCATCTGTAGGATAGTATCTAGCTCTTCTTTCAATTTCTTCAGTTTATCTTCATCTCCCTGCCTCACCTCCTCTTCCCCAGTCCGCCACATATCAGCCTCAAAGATCTTCACTTCTGTTTCTATTTGGGCAACCTCTTCTCTGTACCGCTTATTTCTGCAGCATAATCTGCTAGTAATTTTTCCCCTTAAATAAGCCTTCAAGGTGTCCCAAACTGTTGGAGTAGAGGCTGTCCCGATAATATGGCTTAACAATTAATTTGTCTCAAGACGCAGATAATTAATTTCTTGTGTACCCTGGAGCAGCTTCCGGCCCAGAGTCCAGACTCTCCCGACCTTCCTGGTTCTCAGATCTTGGTTCAAATACACCCCTGAGTGGTCAGACAAACAGGCCGTCAGGTACCAGATGTCCTGGATTTCCTCTCTCAGGCTTAGACTGACCAGAAAATAGTCAATTCTAGATCTATGGCTGTATTTCCTATTGTGATAGGAAGCACCCAGCTGGAGGCTAGATCTATCCCTCCAGACATCACTTAGCCCCGTCTGCTTCATCATCGAATGTAAATATACACGTGATTTAGGAGCTGCCACCGCTCTACTATCTAGCAATTTATCCAGCTTGGGATCTAAAACAATATTAAAACAGCCAGCCATAATTACAGGGTCTGGGAAGTCTAACAGATTTGCAAAGATTGTCTTTAAGGGCTCCCGATCATCACAGTGCCATACTAACCTACCAAAGTAATTAAATTACCCAGTAGTATCATCTTAAGAATGACCCATCTACTACAAGTGTCGACTAGCGAGTCAATTATGTGTGCCTTAACTTGCTTCCTAATTATTATCGCAACTCCTCTTCAATTGGCGATGTGCAGATCATATGTCTAACCCATTTTACATTCTTAAAAATCGCTGTACATTTGTTTTCAATCAGATGGATCTCTTGCAAAATAATTATTTGTGCTGGGGAGTCCCTGAGATATTGCAAAATGTTAGCCCTTCTCCGTTTAACACGTAACCCATTAACGTTCCTAGATAAAAACTGGAACATTCTCTAAATATTTCATTTTTGAGGCATACAGACCAGACCGCTGCATTTTTGTTCTGAGATAAACAGCCTGACTGAGGCAAATGGGGAGATTTTTTAGTTTTTTCCCAATATGCTCCCCACCCAGTGCACCCAGCCCAACTCCCCACCCCTGCGCCCCACCCTGGAGAACCCATCCCACTATCTCCGTAGACTTGATGTTAGTCCTATATTGCTAAGCCCAAAGGCCACCCACCACCATAACCCTCTATTATGTAATATCTGTAGCCACATACATTTCAATATATAGCTACACTCTTTGCCCCCCTGTTTATCCCCCCTGTGTTAACTAGGAGGTATTGTTTATATAAATATACTTATAGTTTTCATGGCAGAAAGGGGACTAAAAAGAACTAGAAAAGGAAAAGAAAGACTTTAAAGAAATTCAAGCAAACCCCTGAGATATTAGCTGTCACCTTTTTTTATGCTCTCCAAAAGCTCATCAGTCTCTTGCTTAGTCCTTACATTATGCATACTGGGGCAGATGTATGTTTCCTGGCGCATCCCTGCAAATCAGCAAGGATGCGCCAGGAATGATGCGTCACGCAAGTTTAACCTTGCGCCACACATGATGCGCCGCATTTAAAATGCGGCGCATCATGGCGCAGGAATAAACAGATGCGTGACGCATCCGATGGCGTAAGGTTGGCGCAGTGCTTCAGTTGCGTCGCAAGCGCGACACAACTCCAGCACTGTTCCAACCTACCCTATCCCTAACATGGTGCGTCAAGCCTTACGCCTGCTTCAAGCAGGCGCAGGGTTTTGGCGCATCAGCGTTGGGAAAGTGACTCAGTCAAATCTTATAGATTTGACTGAGTCACTTTTCAGGGGCGTTCCTGCGACGGAACGCCCCCCCCCTCTGTTGACACGCCCACATGAAACCTGACGCAGGTTTTACGTGGCGCAGGGCTTTACATCGTGACGCATCTCCATAGATGCGTCACGATGTAAATATGGCGCAACGTGGCGCAGGGTTTACACCGCCGCTGCGTCACAAATGTGACGCAAACGGCGGCGTAAAAGTGGCGCATCTTCAATATAGATCTGCCTCTCTGTTTTTATGCATGACTTTTAAGGAGGCGGGAAATTTAAGTTGGGCCACAGCCCCTAACTTTTTGAACTCATCAAGTTTTTTCTCCAACTCCCATTGTCTATCTAAGGTGGCTCGGGCGGAGTCAGATCCAATTTCAAAGGAAAAATCTGTCCTCCTCAACGCTTTGCTTTCAGAGCCATGGTCAGAATTTCTTCTTTTAAACAACATGTGTGGAAATTCAGTAAGATCTTTCTGGGCTTAGTTTTGTTGGGGTTTCTTCTTAAGGGATCCCTGTGTACCCTTTGGATGTCTTTACTTAATTCTTCCTCAGTCTCCTCGATCTGTACGACTTCTATAATTAATGCAGTGATGAAAGCCCGAAGGTCCTCTCCTTCCTTTCCTTCTAGAACGTTCAGAATATGAAGGTTGTTTCTTCGACAGTTATTCTCCAGTTGCTCCAATTTATCACGGACCTCCTGCTCTTCTGTTTTAAAGAACCAATTTGTCAGTTTTTGCTGCGCTCAACTCATGTTTTAGCTCCCCTACAGCGTTCTCAAAAGTCTCAGTCCTCGTATGTAAGAGATCGAATTTCTTTTCCAGGAACCCGCAAGAACACCTTATCTCTCCCTGGTTTGATTCAGAAATTGCAAACCCCTTCTTGATTTCTTCCGGGAGGCTATAGAAAATGGCTTCCATGGGCATTGGTATCCATAACTGTACTGTACTAGACTCGATCTCACCGCCCAGGGAAATTGTTTTTTAAACCACTGGTGCAGCTTTTTCACCATTCGCATTAGTGGGAGCCTGCTCCTGACTGCTTACAAGGTTAATGGAGGAGAGCCCCTCTTGGCAGCCATTGGCTTCACACTAGGGATCTGCGCTGAGCGCCGCGCATCCATCACGTTCACACTAGGGGACCGTGCTGAGCGCCGCCACCCATCGTGTTCAAACTAGGGGGCAAAGCTGAGCACCGCGCACCCATCGCGTTCACACTAGGGGGCCACGCACCCATCATGTTCACACTAGGGGCCATGCTGAGCGCCGTGCACCCATCGCGTTCACACCAGGGGGCGGCACTGAGAGCCGTGCTAGGGTCGTGACCCCAAATAAAAAAATTCAAAAAATGTCCACTTTCATTAATTTACATTCGCCCAAATTTTTATTTTTTTATTTTTTATTTTAAAAAAAGGAGGAGGGGGAACTGCCACCCCCCTCCCGGGCCATTTTGGGCCCCGGGGACCCCATCCCCCGTGACCTGGCCTCATGGATACGGATTGTGGGGGGAGCCCCAATGCCCCCACAGTCCCACTGGTTCCCCGTCTTCTGCGGGAGACGGCATTGCTTTTTCCACACAGGGAGCTGTTGACATGCAGCTTCCTGTGCGGAAAAGCAATCTGCTTTGGATTTTGGTTTCGAGAGCAGGAATCCTGCTCTCGCTTCCAAAACTCAAAGCAGAGTTTGAAATGAGAGGGAGGGAGCCGGACGGCTCCTGCCCTGTCATTGTAAACAGCAAACGGACCCCCGCATTTGCATGATTAGTGGCCCAGGGAGGTGGCAGTCCCCGGGGTGTGTGGGGGGCTCGAGTCCCCCACACAGGTTTTATTATTATTTTTTTTTAAAAAGAGCCCCGGGGGTGCGGTCCCCAGGGCATTAGGGGGCATGTACCCCCACCAATATGGAGTGACGATCCCCAGGGTTGGGGGGCATTGGAGGGCCCCACACATTAAAACACAAGCCCCGGGGGGTGGCGGTCCCCAGGGCTGCGGGAGGGTCATGTGCCCTCCCACATATCATATACATAGCCCCGGGGAGATGGCGGTCCCCGGGGCCCCCGCTAATGAATTTATGGTGCCCCAGGACCTGGCACACCCGGGGGCTTTTTTTAAACGAAGCTCGGGAGCTTAGCTTTTTTTAACTTTTGGCGGGATTCACGACCCCGGCGTGAATTCAGCCAAAATCATAAAAACGAAATCTTTTTGGGCGCTAGGGGTCCTGCCAACACTTCTTGGTTTGGAGTGTTGGCAGCCAATCACAGTGAAGCTTGTGGTCGGGAGGGTTTGCAAACCCACCGCGTCCCTAGATATCAAAACTTTTATTTCTTTAATTTCTCAGCAACTACTGAATGGATTTACACCATTTAAAAAACAAGTTCGCTTTCTGAACCAAGCACTACCTTTTTGCCAAATTTGGTGTAATTCCGTTCAGTAGTTCGGGCTGTAGCCTTGGGTAGTTTCCTATGGGAAATTGATTTTCCAACTTTTATTTTTTGAATTTCTCAGGAACTACGGAACGGATTTACACCATTTAACAAAAAGGACTCTTTCTGAACCAATGGCTACCTTTTTGCCACTTGCAAAAACAAAAATTGATGGACAGAATGCAGAACAATGTCATACATTCACCCCAGTACAGAGATCTGGGCCTATATCCATCGTTTTTTTGCTCACCATGCCGTTCCAGTTTGAACCCAGCCATATGCAAATCAGTCTTGACCCTGTGCCTCATGGGAACAGTCCAGCCCGAACTGCCAAGCCAGGTCCTCCCTGGACTGGAAACAAGCATCCTAGGACCGGTTTCTGGCATTTCAGCCGTCTTCAGCCAGGCTTGCTTGATTTCCAGTAGCATGGAGAGCAAGGGACCCACGTCTGGGCATACCCTTCCCACTCGGGGTGACAAATGCAAAAACAACAATTGATGGACAGAATGCAGAACAATGTCATACATTCACCCCAGTACAGAGATCTGGGCCTAAATCCATCGTTTTTTTGCTCACCATGCCGTTCCAGTTTGAACCCAGCCAAATGCAAATCAGTCTTGACCCTGTGCCTCATGGGAACAGTCCAGCCCGAACTGCCAAGCCAGGTCCTCCCTGGACTGGAAACAAGCATCCTAGGACCGGTTTCTGGCATTTCAGCCGTCTTCAGCCAGGCTTGCTTGATTTCCAGTAGCATGGAGAGCAAGGGACCCACGTCTGGGCATACCCTTCCCACTCGGGGTGACAAATGCAAAAACAACAATTGATGGACAGAATGCAGAACAATGTCATACATTCACCCCAGTACAGAGATCTGGGCCTAAATCCATCGTTTTTTTGCTCACCATGCCGTTCCAGTTTGAACCCAGCCATATGCAAATCAGTCTTGACCCTGTGCCTCATGGGAACAGTCCAGCCCGAACTGCCAAGCCAGGTCCTCCCTGGACTGGAAACAAGCATCCTAGGACCGGTTTCTGGCATTTCAGCCGTCTTCAGCCAGGCTTGCTTGATTTCCAGTAGCATGGAGAGCAAGGGACCCACGTCTGGGCATACCCTTCCCACTCGGGGTGACAAATGAAAAAACAACAATTGATGGACAGAATGCAGAACAATGTCATACATTCAACCCAGAAGAACGATGGATTTAACCCAGATCTCTTGACTGGGGGAGAATGTCTGCATTGTCAGCATTCCGTCCATCATTTGTTTGTTGTAACGCTTTTCGCCCTAAGTGGGATAGGTATTCCCAGACGTGGGACCCGTGCTCACTTCGCCACTGGAGTCAAGCTATCCTGGCTGATGACGGCTGATAGCCAGAAACCGGTCCTAGGATGCTTGATTCCGGTCCAGGGAAGACATGGCTTGGCAGTTCGGGCTGGACTGTTCCCATGAGGCACAGGGTCAAGACTGATTTGCATATGGCCATGTCTGAACTGGGGTGGCGTAGTGGGCAAAAGAACGATGGATTTAACCCAGATCTCTTGACTGGGGGAGAATGTCTGCATTGTCAGCATTCCGTCCATCATTTATTTGTTGTAACGCTTTTCGCCCTAAGTGGGATGGGTATTCCCAGACGTGGGACCCGTGCTCACTTCGCCACTGGAGTCAAGCTATCCTGGCTGATGACGGCTGATAGCCAGAAAACGGTCCTAGGATGCTTGATTCCGGTCTAGGGAAGACATGGCTTGGCAGTTCGGGCTGGACTGTTCCCATGAGGCACAGGGTCAAGACTGATTTGCATATGGCCATGTCTGAACTGGGGTAGCGTAGTGGGCAAAAGAACGATGGATTTAACCCAGATCTCTTGACTGGGGGAGAATGTCTGCATTGTCAGCATTCCGTCCATCATTTGTTTGTTGTAACGCTTTTCGCCCTAAGTGGGATGGGTATTCCCAGACGTGGGACCCGTGCTCACTTCGCCTCTGGAGTCAAGCTATCCTGGCTGATGACAGCTGATAGCCAGAAACCGGTCCTAGGATGCTTGATTCCAGTCCAGGGAAGACATGGCTTGGCAGTTCGGGCTGGACTGTTCCCATGAGGCACAGGGACAAGACTGATTTGCATATGGCCATGTCTGAACTGGGGTGGCGTAGTGGGCAAAAGAACGATGGATTTAACCCAGATCTCTTGACTGGGGGAGAATGTCTGCATTGTCAGCATTCCGTCCATCATTTGTTTGTTGTAACGCTTTTCGACCTAAGTGGGATGGGTATTCCCAGACGTGGGACCCGTGCTCACTTCGCCACTGGAGTAAAGCTATCCTGGCTGATGACGGCTGATAGCCAGAAACCGGTCCTAGGATGCTTGATTCCGGTCCAGGGAAGACATGGCTTGGCAGTTCGGGCTGGACTGTTCCCATGAGGCACAGGGTCAAGACTGATTTGCATATGGCCATGTCTGAACTGGGGTGGCGTAGTGGGCAAAAGAACGATGGATTTAACCCAGATCTCTTGACTGGGGGAGAATGTCTGCATTGTCAGCATTCCGTCCATCATTTGTTTGTTGTAACGCTTTTCGCCCTAAGTGGGATAGGTATTCCCAGACGTGGGACCCGTGCTCACTTCGCCACTGGAGTCAAGCTATCCTGGCTGATGACGGCTGATAGCCAGAAACCGGTCCTAGGATGCTTGATTCCGGTCCAGGGAAGACATGGCTTGGCAGTTCGGGCTGGACTGTTCCCATGAGGCACAGGGTCAAGACTGATTTGCATATGGCCATGTCTGAACTGGGGTGGCGTAGTGGGCAAAAGAACGATGGATTTAACCCAGATCTCTTGACTGGGGGAGAATGTCTGCATTTTCAGCATTCCGTCCATCATTTATTTGTTGTAACGCTTTTCGCCCTAAGTGGGATGGGTATTCCCAGACGTGGGACCCGTGCTCACTTCGCCACTGGAGTCAAGCTATCCTGGCTGATGACGGCTGATAGCCAGAAAACGGTCCTAGGATGCTTGATTCCGGTCTAGGGAAGACATGGCTTGGCAGTTCGGGCTGGACTGTTCCTATGAGGCACAGGGTCAAGACTGATTTGCATATGGCCATGTCTGAACTGGGGTGGCGTAGTGGGCAAAAGAACGATGGATTTAACCCAGATCTCTTGACTGGGGGAGAATGTCTGCATTGTCAGCATTCCGTCCATCATTTGTTTGTTGTAACGCTTTTCGCCCTAAGTGGGATGGGTATTCCCAGACGTGGGACCCGTGCTCACTTCGCCACTGGAGTCAAGCTATCCTGGCTGATGACAGCTGATAGCCAGAAACCGGTCCTAGGATGCTTGATTCCGGTCCAGGGAAGACATGGCTTGGCAGTTCGGGCTGGACTGTTCCCATGAGGCACAGGGTCAAGACTGATTTGCATATGGCCATGTCTGAACTGGGGTGGCGTAGTGGGCAAAAGAACGATGGATTTAACCCAGATCTCTTGACTGGGGGAGAATGTCTGCATTGTCAGCATTCCGTCCATCATTTGTTTGTTGTAACGCTTTTCGCCCTAAGTGGGATGGGTATTCCCAGACGTGGGACCCGTGCTCACTTCGCCACTGGAGTAAAGCTATCCTGGCTGATGACGGCTGATAGCCAGAAACCGGTCCTAGGATGCTTGATTCCGGTCCAGGGAAGACATGGCTTGGCAGTTCGGGCTGGACTGTTCCCATGAGGCACAGGGTCAAGACTGATTTGCACATGGCCATGTCTGAACTGGGGTGGCGTAGTGGGCAAAAGAACGATGGATTTAACCCAGATCTCTTGACTGGGGGAGAATGTCTGCATTGTCAGCATTCCGTCCATCATTTGTTTGTTGTAACGCTTTTCGCCCTAAGTGGGATGGGTATTCCCAGACGTGGGATCCGTGCTCACTTCGCCACTGGAGTCAAGCTATCCTGGCTGATGACGGCTGATAGCCAGAAACCGGTCCTAGGATGCTTGATTCCGGTCCAGGGAAGACATGGCTTGGCAGTTCGGGCTGGACTGTTCCCATGAGGCACAGGGTCAAGACTGATTTGCATATGGCCATGTCTGAACTGGGGTGGCGTAGTGGGCAAAAGAACGATGGATTTAACCCAGATCTCTTGACTGGGGGAGAATGTCTGCATTGTCAGCATTCCGTCCATCATTTGTTTGTTGTAACACCTTTTTGCCACTGGCAGGCTGATTAAAATCTTGAATTTCTAAAGCAATGAGTATGAAACTTCAATTCGTGATTGCGTGCCGAGACTCTGCCTTTGGGGAGAATTGGTGAGTTTAGAAACGGCTTGGCTCTGCATTCGCACCGCCTAAGAGCGCCCGTTTGTCAGGAGGAGGGCAGTTTTTGAAAGGATCTATATATATATATAAATATATATATATATATATATATATATATATATATATATATATATATATATATATATATATAATGGCGACATGTGGAATAAAGAAGGAATAATTTTGCACACAATTTTGGGTTTGTGTCCATCCTTTGGGATAGCCGTTGAACGAAGGACAGCGGAGGAGTATTCAAAATATATATATTCACTCGAACTTCGTAGGCTTGCGCAGACTTTACTAATCAACGAAGCACAGACCCCAAGGCAATCCAGCAATAGTTTTATTCTTTCATCCCAAAGACCTCTACAGCCATGATGCGTTTCAGCCCGGAAGGGCCTTGATCACATGACACGCTCTGTCAGGTGTTGTTTTTTTTTTATATATATATATATATATATATATCTATCAGTGAATGCTGTCAGCATGAAAGTTAATACAATTAGGTAGTGTGTTGGATGGCTCAGGAAGAAGTCTTATTATTGGCTGTTGTTTAAAAAAAGAAATGTAATACAGAAATGGATATCCTTTTGAATCTGTGGATTAAAGCACCCTAGCTGTATCTGATTTGGAATCAGAATGTTCCTTCTAGAATGTGCTGTGAACTTGTGACCTACTTATTCCACTGGGTTCCTAGGTACACTGAGCTAGAAGTGTATTGGGCGGAAGGGTGTTAAAGTGACAGAGTTTTTTTTTTTATTTGAGGAGTGATGGCACAATTTAAGTAATGGAAAGTTTTAATTTCCAACTCAGGACTATGTAATAAACTGTTGTGTAGTATTTAAATTTCAGAAAAATGAACCTAGATATAGGGTTGAACTCCTGTTTTTTTTTTTACGATTATTCCGAGATCATTACGAAGACATCGCGAAAACACAGCAACCTCGTTTTAAAAGAGAGGGAAATGGTTAAGCAATGCAGTAGTCTAAAATGAGACATGATTTCATTTGCTGGCTTTCTCATGATGATAGAGTGGAAAGGTGAAGAGGTTGCCATTTTAGAGTTGCTTTGTATGAGAGTGGTGCACCATTCTTGTGCCTAGTTTTTACGAATCCTAAGAGTGTCAAAAGTATCTACAGAGTGCTAAAACAATATAATCTGCAACTCAATTTAGTGGTATGTACATAACTGCACGCACATAACTGGAAGAGGTGTGGCTCAGCGGGCAGGGTACCTGACTCCAGACCACAGGGTTCATGGTTCAATCCCCAGCTCAGGCAGCAGGTTAGCCCAGCACCATGTGACTCAGGGCAATAGCTTAATTAATCTTCCCGATGGTCCCCAGTGCCGGGATACCTCTCTGGAGGTAGCTGTGTGCTCTACAAATGCTGATATTTCATTTCACGCAACAAAGCTCCAGGACCGGACGGCTTACCTATTGACCTCATTAAACGCAAGCCAGACTTTTGGGCACCTCTTCTCTTAAACATTTTTAACAATCTAACGCATGCCCCGCAACCCAACTCATGGTCAACAAGAATCATCGTACCGATTTTTAAAAAGGGTGATCACTCAAGTCAAACTGCTACAGGCCTATTTCTTTAATAGACAATACCCTAAAACTCCTGGGCAGAGTTCTATATAATAAGATCCTATATTGGGCTGAGGGTAGCGACACCCTAGAGCACTGCCAGCTGGGTTATAGGAGTAAAGTAGGCACTAAGAAACAATGCCTACACCTTAACTTAATCATCAGCAAATATACCATAGCCCAGGACTCGCTGATATATGTGGCCTTTATGGATTTGACCTCTGCTTTTGATCTTGTCAATAGGTCAGAGCTTAGGTCTATCCTCTTGGCCTACGGTTTGGATGACGCACTGGTGCACTTTTTAGCGCATCTGCATAAAGATCTAAAGGCCCGGGTCAGGATCAGCAGTGGGGGCGAAGTTACCGATGCGATTAAAGTAAGCAGAGGGGTTAGAAAGGGGTGCGTTTTGGCCCCTCTGCTCTTCATCATTTATATCAATGGTCTGCACAAATCATTGATCACACTAACCCATGATGTCCCCAAAATTAACGGCAAGATATTACCCATGCTACTATATGCCGACGACGCGGTCATCATGGGCCACACTCCCAATTCCCTACGCATCTTAATCCAGGGCATTGTTGATTTTATGGCCAGCCTGGACCTAAGTACTAATTTTCATAAATCTTTTTATGTCTTGCGGGCCAGGAAAACGCCAACTAAATTTTATATCTGTGGAAGGCCAGAAACTGAAAAGCACTAGCACTTTTCCTTATCTTGGGTTGGTCTTTGCTGTGAACGGGCCCTGGACGAACATATGGTTCACTGCAGGAGCAAGTTCTTAGAGGCTTCTAACTCCATCCTTAGTCTCTCACGGCCTAAGAGAACAGGCGCTCTTTTATCTATTTTTTATTTTTTTTAAATCCCAGTGTATACCGACAGCCACTTATGGTGCAGAAGTCTGGGGCATTGCCAAGAGTCACTGTATCCAGATAGAAGAAAACAGATTTTGCAGGAAATTATTAGGTACACTAATCTCCACAGCTCAGTATATCTGTCATAAAGAACTCAATTTAAATTATATAGAGGACTATATAAGGGTCCGCCCTGCCCTCTTTTGGCTTTCCATATGGAAAAACCCGGCAGCAACACTCACAAGAAAGATCATAGGTGACTGCATTGGATGTGAGAAAGGGCAAAATATTCCGTGGTTGTCCGGAGTGCACAGGAGCCTATTCGGTGTTAATTTAGGAGACCTCTTTTTAAGCCTGAGCATAGCTGAGACATAAAAATGTCCTCAGGGATGCACTCTATACACTTTATAGCACAAAAAGGAAGGAGAGGGAATCCAAGAAACCTTCTCTCGTTAATTTTATGATTACTGAAAATACTGTATGTATGTCCCCTGGCCAGCTACCTCACCCTGCCCATGAGTAACTGGGAGAGGAGTCTTCTCTTCCGTCTAAGGGCAGGTAGTGTAACATTTTTGCTGTTCTTTCCCCTCCGTTACACACAAAACTAGATTCCCAACCCTGCCCTGTGATAGACAGAGTGGCCAAACTATTCTATACTTTTTGTTCTTTTGCAGGTACTACATAAAATACGCTAAGTGGCTTTTAATCCTCTTTTTTTAAAAAAAACGATACCAATTAGCCTGGTAGATGCTTACAGGAGGTTACTTACCTTGACAGATGAAGAGCTGACCTTCCACGTCGGCACTTTTTTGAGTATTGCCGTACGGGCCTGCAATATGATGTCCAACCCTTGAGTCAATTTTTCTCACATGAGTTTCCCCCTTACATATATGTTTTAAAAATTGTGTATTTATGCCTTTTGCCAATTAATTCTTACTGTGATTATGTATTTGTGTATTTTAAATTGCTATATTTACTGTACTTTTAGGGCTATGGCTGTATCCGAATAAAGTACTTTGAACTTTCTAATCCTTTAAAAAAACTACATTAGAAAATGAAGATATATATGGGAGTTTTATCAAAAAGAGTATCACACTGATGTGAAAAATATATGAGATGAACTGTATCTATTAAAATGTAAGTGTTTAAGAGGTTAGAGGTGAATGTTTTGGGTAGTAAAAGAAAAATGAATTAGTGCCTCTTTATTACATTGTGTATGTTATTGAAAAATAACAGTATAGGCTTGTGGAAAGTTGCAATGAGGAACTAAGAATGTTTTAAATGTTTAAATAGCAAGCGCAGAATAGATACATCTGTTATACGCATTCTGGGAGTTGTAGTACTTTTAGTAACATTATTAAACAGGAATAGTGAAAAACGGATGAGAGAATGTTATCTGCGAGTATATGAATTAGAAAGAAGTAATATTTGTTAGGTATGTATTGGGAAGTGTTTGAGG
Source organism: Triturus cristatus (assembly GCF_964204655.1). Classification (NCBI taxonomy): domain Eukaryota; kingdom Metazoa; phylum Chordata; class Amphibia; order Caudata; family Salamandridae; genus Triturus; species Triturus cristatus. Next base: position 204,563,674 of record NC_140592.1, on the reverse strand, counting down.
TTTTTAACTTATATGACCACTTTGCATATGCTAAGATGGTGAGATGGTTTTCGTGCTTACACATCGCTATATATACGGTGGGACGTTTGAGTTTACATAAAGATGCAGAGAGGTATACATTTTTGAAAAAGATGACTTGAAGGTGTACATCTATTAAAAATTGCATTTATGTTTGCATGGTGATTATTGTTCAGTAAGGCTGATAAAAATTTCTTGTATATGGTAAGGGTAGTCTTTTTTCTTTAAACATAGTTTGTTTAAAATTGAGAAGGATTAATAGTGCAGAATGTCTCAAGAGTTCTTGTGCTAGCTTCATTTTGAGTGCAACTTTTGTTTGAGATATACGTAGAAGCAAAAGAAGTATTTAGGAAATTATGTAGGTTTGCCATTCGCAAAATGTTTTGTGCTTTAAAACATTCCAAAATTCTATTTTCAATTTTAGAAACTTACTGATGCATGTGCATGCTCAGTAAGAAAGCAATGTGTGTTTCTAGAGAACCATGTATGCAATGATATATCAAGCGTGATACCTAGACTTCACTCGCACATAGCTCAGAAGAAAAGCATATATACAGTAAAGCAGGTAGTTTGATACTGACAGAAGGAGATAACCAATGAGTCAGATATTTAGTGACAACTGTTATGTATCTAACATCAATGAAGGTACTTTCACAGCCAGTCAGGCAGTATTCAGGCACTCATGCAATCACCCAGCCACTAATCAGACACTCATCAAATCAGTGATTCACTATCCATAGAGTTATTCAATTACACAGACACTACACATGTACTCTTGCAATCAGGCAGGAAGACAGTATGTAGTCATTGAACTATGGAGGCACTACCCATACATTCATCTAATCACCTAGCACTAACTATTTACCCACTTACAACCCATGCAGTCAATTGAAATAATGAGGCACACACATGGACTGATTAAACACTCAGGTTCTACTCATGCACTCATCTAATTACGTAGAGAGTACCATTGTAGTAAACCTATCATCCATCCAGTACCTATGCAGTCATTTAATTACTGAGGCAATAGTATTGCACTAATATAATCACCCCAGCAGTACACTTACTTTCATCCAATCTCTCAAGCTTTAACAATGGACTCATGCAGTCACTCAGACACTAATCATGCACTCAACTGAGTTATTCATTAATGCTGTACTGTGTGCATTTTGCACTGCAAATGTCTTAGAACAAGTGTTCAGGTGTCTGTAATCCAAAACTAGACGATATGTATTGTCTGGTTTTGAGAAAGGAAACAAAGGATTGTTCATTGATGAGGTGCATGTTTCAATCACGCCTTGGTATTCAAGTTGATCTAAGATCTCCCTGACCTGTTTTTTAGCTTCTTGCTTAATTGGGTACTGCCTTTGTGCAGTAGGTTGATTTTCTAACTGTATATTATGGTGAGGTGAGTACTCATCCCATCCTACATGATTTATGTATAATGCTGGGGCCTGGGCAACTGCCCATTTCTTGGCATATGTATATTTTAGGTGTATTGGAACATGGTTGGGGAAGGCTGGCATAATGATGTCTTCGCCAAGTGGGCACTCCCTGACAAATTCTGGTGGCCAGTTCTGTTCTGCTAGAAGTATATTATAACCGTTTGAAAGTTTCTCCCAAAAGAGTGCTCTCACTTTTCTTCGTATGCCTCCCTCCATCCGGAATGTTATTTCATATAACATTTGTGGAGTACTAACCCTGGTGTCTACAGTCTCAACTGTGATGTACTCATTCAAGTCCACTATCTCCAGAAGTTCCTTCAGGTTCTGGCGAGCTATTGTTACTTCTGCTGCACTGTCCAGAATTGTCTATGCCCATTCTCCGTTCTTCAGTTGTGTTCTCAGAATCCTCAGCATATCTGATCTTCAGACCTGCTACATTCTTCTTAGTGAATTGAGGTTTTAGTTTGTTTTTCTGAACGTGTTGTTCGTCTTTGGACTTTACGCGTTCTTCTTTGTGATCTGACCATCCTCTTCTTTCGGATGTCTGTGACGATATCTGAAAGGTACAAGAGGAACGTGTATCAGTATCTTGATACCTGTCATGTTTACTCAAATTAGCCCTATTCCTGAGGTTATAGCTCCTTTCAGAGGGCTCCTTTTGAGGAGACCTACCTTGGGATTGAGAACGTTTCTCTTTTGAATGTTGTTTGTTATTTTCCCACTTCTTTTTAGAAGATGTAGGATTGTGTTTAATAGAGTCCCTCTCAGAACCATCAGACAGTTGTGGTTTGACTGTGTAATTCTATTAATTTTTGTATTTGATTAAGTAATTCCTCCTCTGACATTGCTTCAATGTCAGGATGAGTGTGTAGCTGGCTAAAATTGGCCATGTGGCTCCTGGTCTACCGAGTGGACCGAGCCTGGTAATGTGATTGTATGTTTATTATGTTCCTGGTATGTGAGTGGAATTTCAATATCCTCAAAGGGAATATATTCCTGAGTTGGATCGTCTTCTTTAAAGAAGTGAAACACTTTTGTTACTGGATTTGATTCTGTGAATACTATCCATGAATAGAATACCTCTGTCTGAAAAGATTCATGTGCCTCTATCAGGAAAACTGCTCTACAACCTCTTGGTGTTAGGCCATGTTTTATACGTTTTAGAGTGATGGCTCTCCTTAAATTTGGATGGATGTTTATAACACCCTCATCGGTTTCATTTAAACCTGTAAGATTAAAAGCTGTTCCGACTTGGTCAGCTGTAGCTTCACCGGTCACGCTATTATTATCCCCGTTTTGGGACATTGTTTTTGAAAAATGTAGAACAAGTTTCAAGGAAACAAAGATAAGGTGCACAATATTTTGGAACACTGTATCCTTCAACATTGAACAAACCAAACAGCTAATGCATAGGATTTCCGTACTACTCAGCTATGGCGGATATTAACCCTACCCACTCCAGACGTCTTATGGAGTATTATGAGTAGGGGTCCCTGAGAAAAGCACAACTGAGTTACTTCAGTATCTAGCATTAAATGAGTGCCTTACCAAACACGTTGGGTGCCATGTAGTGTAGTTCCTATTTCCCTTATAGGCTCTGCACATTGGAATAATATACACTATAGTTGTGGCATAGGACTGAAGTCAGTATGCCTCTATCAAGTACATTAAACTTAATTACTTTGTGTGCCAGCTAACTCAGAGGCCACTAGAAACTCCTTGAATAAACAAGAAGGGAGTAGTTTCTGGCAACCGCATAAACATGACAACTTTGTTTCCCTTAGATTCGGAACATGTCTCAGAATCGTGGAAACAACAGATAACAGTTTCACTCAGTCAATCGTGCATGCTTAGTTTCTTCAGAGTTACACAGAAATAGATAGACGGGCGTTTCAATAAAAGGATTTATTGAACAGTCTTGTTTCTCGCATAAGAGATATGAGCTGTTACAATCGCAAGACAGTATGCGAGATATCATACGTACAGCGTAAGCAGTAAGAAATAATACTGCAACAGCATTATACACATACATAAATAACATAAGCTAGAAAATCGATACTCGCTTGATACTTGTAAATAGTTCTACCCCAGTGTACCTAACCTAAGTGTCGTACAAGGTAAGAAGTAGGTGCCGTATTCTCTTGTATGGTAAGCTATAGTTTTGCATATGCCAAGAGTCCATCTAGGTTCTAGTCAGCTCCATACCTTAGAATGGGAGAGGTGGGAATCTCTTTCCGGGTCTCAAACTCTAACACCCCGCGAAGGGAGTCAGAACACTGGAAGCTGGATTCTCTGCGAGCAGGGATGACAGCATCTGGTCAGTGCGTCAGGCGGGGACTCAAATTCTTACTAACTTGCCATGGCGGTCCATATCAAGCTGTGCAGCCGAGCCGTGGTTTGCCATGGTATGGGAAGGTATATTTATATCTGGAAGGGGCTTAGGAATGTTAGCATTGACGTAAAGTCGGACAGAGTAAGACGTCATGAATGAACCCCTATGGAATAGTAGTTCATGGATAATAGATGAGTTCTTGGAGAAATCAATAATCCTAGCTAGGGAAAGTCCCAATGGCTTAAGGGTCTGGTTGCTAAGAACTCATTGTGACGTGAGGATGGACGGATGTATGTGACCATGCCTGTATTTGGATAGCATGGCTAATGTCTAAATAAGGACTGGGATTCTATGCCTAAATAAGGGCAATGCGAATTGTGACTATATAAGGACATGATTTAGGAAAACCTATGTATGGACATCTAAATCGCAACACAACAGTAGATCGGTCAGGTGTTGGGAAGGGCCTTGTATGCGTGGGTGAGGAGATTGAAGTTTATTCTTCTTTTGACTGGGAGCCAGTGGAGATCGCAGAGGTGTTGATTGATGAAGGATCAGCTTGGCTGCGGAGTTCTGGATAGTCTGGATTTGCAAAATTTCTTTTTAATTCTGGCGTAGAGAGTGTTAGTGTAATCCAGTCTGCTGCTGATGAGCGTGTGCATGACAGCTTTTCTGAATTTGGATGGGATCCATCTGAATGTCTTTCGAAGCATGTGGAGGGTGTTGAAGCAGGTCGAGGATACTGCGTTGATCTCATGGTTCATTTAGAGCAATGAATCTAGAATGATGCAGAGGTTTCGTGAGTGGTCAGTCAGGTTGGTTTTTTTCCAAGGGCAAGGGGCCTCCAGGAGTTGTCCCAATTGTACAGGGTGGAGCTAAGGATGAGGACTTCTGTTTTATTGGAGTTGAGTTTCAAGTAGCTATTCTTCATCCAGGTGGGGATGGCTTTCACCCCTTCTTGGAAGTTGTGTTTGGTGATGTTCGGTACTTTGGTGAGGGAGAGGATAAGCTGGGTGTCGTCGGCGTAGGAGATGATGTTGAGCCCTTGGTTACTATCGATGGTTGTGAGGGGAACCATGCAGACGTTGAAGAGGGTGGGGCTGAAGAAGGAGTCCTGGGGCATTCCACAGTTGGTCTTTGTCCTTTCTGAGAGGTAGGGAGGGAGTCTGACCCGTTGAGTTCTGCTGGTGAGAAATGAGCATATGCAGTCGAGGGTCTTGCCACGGATGCCGGCGTCATGGAGTCTGGTGGCTAGAGTGCAGTGGGAGATGATGTCGATGATGTCGAAGGTAGTCGAGAGGTCCAGGAGGATGAGGGCTTCCATTTCGCAATAGTCGAGGAGGAAGTGGATGTCATCAGTGACAGCGAGTAGGGTGGTCTCAGTGCTGTGGTTGCTGAGGAATCCAGATTGGGAGATATCCAAAATGTTGTTTGCTTCGATGAAGTTTGCTAGCTGGATGTTGACAGCCTTGTCAATGACCTTGGCTGTGAATGGAAGAAAGGAGATGGACCTGACGTTTTTGCGGTCTGTCAGGTCTGTTGAGGGTTTCTTCAAGAGGGGGTTAACTTTAGCCTGTTTCCAGTTGTCAGGGAAGGTGGCGGTCTCGAAGTCCGGCATAGTTTGGGGTGCGATGGTCAAGGTGGCTCTGTGGAAGATGTGGTGTGGGTAGGGGTCTGAGGGTGCTCTGGAGTGAATGGTTTTCGTGGTCTTTGAAGTGTCTTCTTCCATGAGTGGGGTCCATTTGAGCAGGGTTTGTTTGGTGGCGTATATGGCGGGGGAGCTGGAGCAGTGTGGGGGTCTTGGTTGTCGAATTTGTCGTAGATCATCTTAATCTTGAGGTGGAAGAAGTTGCTGAGTCTGTTACAGAGGTCTTGGAAGGGAGGGAGATCTGTTGTTTTGCTGCAGGGTTTGGCAAATTCCTTGATGATGGAGAAGAGTTCCTTGGTATTGTGAGCATTGGTGAGGATTCTGTCTTGAAGGTATGTCTTCCTTGTGAATTTGATGAGATGGTGGTATGCGGTGGTGGCTGCTTTTTAGGCAGTGCAAGTTTCTGGGATTCTGTTGTTCCTCCATATCTTTTCGAGTCGTCTGCAGGAGCCTCTGGATTTTTGGAGTGCAGGGTTGAACCAGCTTGCCTTCTTGATGTGTTTTCCTTTGGCTTTCTTGAGAGGGGAGAGTGTGTCGGCGCAGTTAGTGATGAAGCGGTGGAGGTTGCATGCAGCGGTGTTTGCTTCTGATGTGGTCAGTGGTGTGGTACTGTTGAGGGCGAAGGTGAGCTGGTCTTTAGTGACTTTGTTCCAGGTTCTGTGGGGGAGGCTGTGGGCGTGCTTGTGTACGGTGGGTTTTTTGATGGAAAAATGGTATAGTCTGTGGAGGCAAGGGCATGGGGTGTGATGAGGTCAATGATGGCATCGGTAAAGGGAGCACGGGGCCGGGCAGCCTGTAGATGAGGGTTCCGCACAAGTTGTTCTAGGGTTGATCTGTATCTGGAAGTGGAGGTGCACCATGAGGGTTGTTGTGTCATCCGGTAAGGTGGTTGTAATGCAGAAGGTGCTTTTGTGAATGATGGGAATGCCTTCCCCTGGACGGATGGGCCAGTCCTTATGCATGATCTTGTATCCATCGGGTATGGTGGTGGCGATGTCGGGTGCAGAGTTGGCATTGGTCCAGGTTTCTGTGAGGAAGGTGACATCAGACTAGTATGTGTTAAGGAGGTCCCAGATTTCTATGGCGTGCTTGTGTAGGGAACATACGTTAAGGAGGATGCAGTTGAGTACTTTTGCAAGCGGTTAACTACTGATGGCTGGAGGGTACTGCTGGGGTACAGAGGTGGGTGAAGGTGCGGTGGCAGTAAAGGCAATAGAGGGTACCTTGGGTGTTGAGAGCTGGCAGTTGTTGCTGTGTCCAGGGATGAGAGCTTGTAGGGTGCTAGAGTCATAGCAGAGGTGGGTCAGAGGACCAGGGTCCTTGGCACTGGTCGCGGTCAGGTTGCGGACGGTCACAGATGGACTTGCCTTTAGCTGCTATTAAGTAAGGATAGGCGAGGGCTGGTCAGCTGGGAGGCAGGAAGGACACTCTGGAGGGGATAGGTTTCCGCAGGGGCAGCAGCGGCAGGGGAAAAACACTGCAAAGGTAAAAACATGCTAGAAAGGAAGAGACAGAGAAAGAAGAGAGAAAAGAGGGCACAGAGGAAAAGAGGCAGGAGGGAAAAAAGTGTAAAAAGAGGCAAGAAGGTAGAGGCAGAACAGCAGAATAGCGGAGTGCTCTTCCACTGGACCACCACAGATGAGGCACAGGCACCCTGTGGGTGGAGAAAAGGCCTCAAACACCCTGCATCAGGAAGCTCAGGGCTCAGAGGGCAACACTCAGTGGTGGAGCTGCGCAGGGGGAGAGTGGTCACACTGACCAGGTCAGTGGTCTTGTTCTTCTTGCCACGCAGCAGCCGCCATATAATGGGATTGGGGGAAGGCGGGTCAGCTGGAAAGCGGGAAGGACACACTGGAGGGGAAGGGGCTGCGGGGGCAGCAGTGGCAGGGGAAAAAAGCGGTAAAAAGAAAAAGACAGAGGAAGAAGAGAGAAAAGAGGGGGCAGAGGAAAAGAAGCAACAGGCAAAAAAGAGAAAAAAGAGGCAAGAGAGGTTGAGGCAGAACAGCAGAAGAGCGGAGTGCTCCTCCACTGGACCACCAGGGATGAGGTGCAGGCAGGAGCCTGTGGGTGGAGTAGGGCCTTGAACATTCTTCAAAAGGAAGCTCAGGGCTCAGGGGGCAACACTCAGTGGTAGAGCTGTGGGAGGGATAGCAGTCACACTGACCAGGTCAGTGGTCTTGCCCTTCTTGCCATGCAGCGACCGCCATTAAGTAGGGATCAGGGGAGTGCAGGTCAGCTGGGAGACGGGAGTGGGAAGGACACACTGGAGGGGGAGGGTCCGCAGGGGCAAAAGTGGTGGGGAAAGCAAGGGGAAAATGAAGTAGAAAGTGAGAGGACAAAAGAGGAAAGTGACAGAGGGACAGACAAAGGAAGAGAAAGAAAGAGAAGGAAAGAAAGAAAAGAATAAGAGGGCACAAAAGGAAAGAGGCAAGAGAGGCAGAGGCAGAATAGCAGAGTGTTCTCTTACTGGACCACCAGGGATGAGACGCAAGCAGGAGCCTGCGGGTTGAGGAGGGCCTCAAACAACCTGCAACAGTGAGCTAAGGGGGCAGCACTTAGTGGTGGTGCTGCATGGGGAAGACAGTCACACTGACCAGGTCAGTGGTCTTGCTCTTAGGGCCACACAGCAGCCGCCATTAAGTAGGGATTGGGAGGGGGATGGGTTAGCAGGGAGCCGGAAGGACACACTGGAGAGGGGAGGGCCCCAGGGGCAGCAGCAGTGGGGGAAAGCAAAGGAAAAACAAAGAAGAGAGTAAAAAGAGAAAGAGGAAAGTGACAGAAGGGCAGACAAACAAAGAGAAAGAAGGAAAGGAAAGAAAAAGAGGGCACAAAAGGAAAGATGCAGAAGAGCACAGTGCTCTCCCACCTGACCACCAGGGATGAGGTGCAGGCAGGAGATTGCTGGTGGAGGAGAGCCTTGAACACACTATAACAGTGAGCTCTGGGTTCAGGGGGCAGCACTTAGTGGTGGAGAGGCACAGGTGGAGAGCAGTCACACTGACCAGGTCAGTGGTCTTGCTCTTCTTGCCACGCAGCAGCTGCTATTATGTAGGGATCAGGGGAGGGCGGGTCAGCTGGGAGGTGGGAAGGACACACTGGAGGGGGAGGGCCGTGGGGGCAGCAGCGGCAGGGGAAGAACCCAGCAAAAGGAAAAATGCTGTAAAAAGGAAAAGACAGAGAAAGAAGAGAGAAAAGAGTGCACAGAGGAAAAGAGGCAGGAAGGGGAAAAAAGAGAAAAAAGGCAGAACAGCAGAAGAGCAGAGTGCTCTTCCACTGGACCACCAGGGATGAGGTGCAGCCAGGCGTGGGGAGGGCCTCAAACACGCTGCAACAGGAAGCTCAAGGCTCAGGGGGCAACACTCAGTGGTGGAGCTACGCGGGTGGAGAGCAGTCACACTGACCTGGTCAGTGATACATCTCTTATGAATTCAGCAGTAATAGAGGCAGATGCATACACAGTTCAATAACTACTCTAATATTCCCTAACAGAGCCAGTAAGCAATCCATGAAGATCCTTACATAGACATTGAGAGAGCCTTACTGTAACTAAGAGAGAAATACATAAACCTACAAACGTACTTAGATATGCTGAAACGTGCACATAGACACTGAGGCAGTCTTTGAGTTATGTGCTGAAGCACTGACACTAACGAGTCACTGATGCAGAGAAATAGATGCTTAAGCATGTCTTTGGCCTGCTACTGTAGTGCCTGTGTATAGCAGTTTTCTTGGTAGACCAGCTTGAGATTCAAAACACGTAGCTAACCCTTTAACTCCAGTTCTACTATATATAACTCGCTCCTAAAGCAGGATGTAGGTAGGCCAGAGGACAGGTAGCTATAAGCTTAAAGATAACAAATGTTTTTTCAAGTTTGATTGAGTTACATGTGCACTTATAGACCTATCTGTTCAGTTACAGAGGCACTCTTCTACCCATACTGCAACTCACATACCTATGTGTAAAAGGATACAGCCAGTAATTAGGGGTGAGCGGTAAACTCCGCTCTGCTGGCGGAGTTCATTCAGTTTTTGGCACTTCCTGCTCAGCTTGGAGCGTGGAGTTCGGCAAAAAAACTCTGCCGACTGTAGGTGGAGTGGAGTTTACTGACATGCTCACCCAAAAGTACAGGTCCCGTCAATTTAAATCCTATGTCTGATGAATGTCAAAGTGTTTCCATGGTTTGGCTCAAGAAGACATTCCAAGCAGGCACAGAGAAGAGACACTTCTCTTTAGAACATGCTCCAGGTGACACCACTGCTACATTCTTCCAGAGAGCGTTCCAGTTCTGACTTCCGAGACGGTACAGGTGCATGCTTTCTGGCCCTGTGAGCTTACGGTGCTGTCCCATCTCACTGCGCATGCCCACATTTGTAGCCTCTGGTTGCTGCTATACACACCTATCCCCATGAGTGGCACCAGTTGTTCTGGCTGGAGTCCGGTGTGGTCCCTTGCATGACTCACTGACCCCGACATAGCAACGAGGCTCTGCATCCCACTCCGTGCCCTCTTCAGCCATCAGCCGACTCAGCCACAGCAAAGAGGCTGGGCTGTGCTTCACTGCAGGTCAGTGCCCCCCATGATTCCAGAACAATTATTGTAAAGTTAAAATGAACAAGCTGCTTTAGATATGTCACCTTAACTTTAACTAAGTGGACAATGTAATGAAAAGGACAAAATCCTCCTGTTAGAATGACAGGTTGGGGTTGGTGTACAAGATCAGTAGGTACTGGTCCATTGGCTGGTGACATTATATTGTGCCAGTTTGACTTCATTCTCACCCTCACAGTTTTCTCAGAGGTGCGTGATTAGCCAAAGTACATCGATGTGTACATGAAAAATTTCATTTTTCGGTTTGTGTTCAATTACCAGTGCAAGTCTACTGCAGTTAACTACTGCAGTTAACGTGTGTCTTTACCAGCATCATCTCGGAGAATTACTGAGCTTGGGAGTTAGATCTTCTTTAAATATTGGGCACTGAACCTCCCATTACAAGAGCCTGTCTGTGCCATGAAGTAATAATTAGTGGTGTGATATGCCTAGAAGCAGCAGGTGCTATACTCCCACTTACTTCGACCATGCACAGAACTGTCCAGAATTTCATGGAGTTTTCCAGTAACTCTGGAGAATTCCATGAAGTGCAACTTCGCGAGCTCAGCCCAGCCCTCCCAGTAATATACCCAGTCAGACAGTGTTAGAAACGGGGTCTCTAGTTGTCAGGGTTATGTTACCCTAGTCCAAGTAGGGACCACTGGTTCCGACATGGTAGGTCTCAGAGTACCCCCAGACCACCCTCTGGTAGCTTGGTGCAAAAGCAGGTAGGCCAAACTCAGGAGGCAATGTGTAAAGTATTTGTGCAACACCCACCCACCATAACACAGTGAGACACCACAAATAGACACTACACCAGTTGTTTATAAAAATATTAAATCTTTATCTATATTTTAGGCAGGATCAAATCAGTAGAAATTCCACATATATCTTATTTGCAATATCTGCTGTCAGTGTTCTGAAGTAATCTTGCAAGTTCTGTGAGTCTGTGGCCAACTGCAACTGTATGGGCACTAGTTCACTTTCAGGGTTTATAAGAAAAAGAACCTGCGCAGGGACTGTGTTCCTCCCAGTCCCCAGATAAGGATCTCTAGAGCGGGGTCAGTCAAAACTAGCGTGCTTCTAAATACTCTCAGGCCCCCGCAATGCTTATAGTAAGAATGTGGCAGCAACAGAGTCAGACTGGTACCTCTAAATTAGCCCCGCTGTCCTTTGCACAAGAATGCGGCCGCAGAGAGTTAGACTGGCACTTCTAAATTAGCCCGCTGTCTTTTGAGCAATTATTGTCGGCGGAATGCATAACCCCGGTCCCCGACTGATTATGGGCCCCGGGAGTAGTGATTATGCGGCAACGGTGCCTCTTTTGAATACCTTGCACCCCACTCGCTTCGAGGCGTGTTACAAACTAGGGGAACCCTCGACTCAGGGTAAAACCCCCTTGTGTGGCTATGGGCAGTATTGGCATCTCTGGTTGGAAGAATGGTACCTTAAGCAGGTCCGGCTCCCCGCTGCGCGACCACACGTCCCGTTGATACCCGACCCCCCAGGTAGCACAATATGCGGTAGTGTGACCTGGGGAGATGGTCGGTGGTCGTGGTCCACTCAGGTGCGATTCTCTGTCCCGAGCCTCTTCCCTTCTTATTGCGGGCGCCACCCGGATGGATAGTCGCCCCAGTGTCCTGGGGCCCGATGCGGCTTCCCTCGCTGACAGGAAGCCGACGTCCTGCTGGGCGGTTCCTCACTGGGGAAGTCTTTGGTCGCTGGGCAACGCTTTGTGCCAGCGCCCAATCCTAGCGCGGTGTGTTCCTGATGTCACGGGGGGATTCCTCACAGGGCTTCTCGAGGCTCCCGGGCTGGCGGCGATGACTTTGGCAAGCAGCGTTTCCCTTCCCAGCGCTTTCGGGTCACGGGCACACAGCGCACTCAGGCTCCCGGTGCTGGCAAATTTGGCCGACCATGCGCGTTTTGTGGAGCCCGGGCCGGCGGCGGTGCAAGCAGGAATGGGGCTTCCCAGCCTCCTCACTACCACAGCAGAGGAGGTCACAGAGGGAACCTTCCTTTGGGCAATATGGGCTCCTGATAAAAACGCACGCTGAGTGTAGAGCGCAGGCGCCCAGCAAGGGCAGGAATGAAACCAGGCGCAGTCCTGAGTGCACAGCGTTGTAGGGCCAGTCCTTACAGTCCCTATGGTTCTTGTGCTCCCTCAGTCCAGGGGGGGAGCAGTCAAAGGAAAATGAGTGGAGACACTCTGGAGATGTTCTGTAGGTTCTCTCTAGCAGGGCAAGTTCAGCAGGCTGTAGGGCAGCAGTTCCTTAGAGCAGTCAGTCTCAGCAAAGGTGGCAAGCCTCCTGGTGCGGCATTCTTTACTCCAGCAGAGTTTTTTTGTAGTCCAGTAGTGTAACAAGGATGTGTGGCCAGGACCCTCCCTTTTATATCCTGGTGTCTGGTCACTTCTGGAAGGATTCAGGGTGTTCTGGGGTGTTCCCTGCCTTCCCTGACCTGGCTCCTGGCTGTCTACAGTGACAAAGGCAGGGTCGTTAAGCCTTTTGTGTGGCAGCCGGGCCCAGCCTATTCATGTGTAAAGGTGTGAATCACCACTCCCTCCTCAAAGCCCAAGAAGGCTATCAGCATGCAGATGGGGGGGGGGGAGTCTGCAGTGCCCAAACTAAGTGCAGGCAGGTAAATATCCATTTCCTAAAAGTGGGATTTCTAAAGTAGTAGTGCCCAAACCCCATATATCACTAGAAAAGGATCCCCACCATGAGTCCAACTATACCAAACATGATATACCTATCAGGTCCCAGTCAGATGTTATCCCATAGGGGGGGCTCCCAATGTTAGTCTATGGCGGGGTAGGCCTCACTACGGTAGCAGGGGCCTGTGGCAAGTATGCCAGTGTCACCATGTTTTTAGGGGAGAGCACCTCCACCTTAGCACTGTTTAGCAGTGGTAAGGAGCCCAGAGTCCTAAGTCCAACAAAAATGCATGGTTAAGTGAGAGGCAAAAAGGGCAAAAATGTAGGGGAGACCACTCTAAGGCTGACAGCTCCAACAGACAGTGACAGAGGCACCTGAACATTTACTCACTTACACATACAGCTTTTATGTATCTCGCAGTAAGGGAGCCTATTGTAGAAACAGTTAAAGATCCCAATACTCACTAACACATTCAGAAGGCAATCCATGCAGCCCCTTAAAAGTACATTGAGAGACACATAGAGTAACTAAGACAGCTAGACATATACCAACATACTTACCTGCATTTCCAATGACACACCCACATAGGGATTGAGACAATCATTTAGATATGTGGTGAAGAACTGACACTTACTCATGGAGACAAGTAGATGTTTCACAATGTGTCGGGCCCGCTACTGTAGAGCCTGTGTATGTAACTCACCCCTAAGGCAGGCCATAGGAGCTATGAGCTTAAAAGATAACATGTATTGTAACTGAGTTACATGTGCACTTCTGGTCCGATATATGTTGAGTTATAGAGGCACTCTTCTACTTATACTTTAACTCACATATCTATGTGTAAAAGGATACAGAAAGTAATACACCCAGTCAGACAGTGATAGAGGTATTTTGGAGCTTATACAGTAGTACTCCAATTGTTCTCTTTTATGTACCCCTACACGCCTTCATGAATTTGCCCCAAAACATATGAAATGGGAACCAAGCGGGAAACCTCACAGAATAGTCATATATAATTAGGAATATAGAAAAAACTCTTTGCTATTTTACAAATAGGGATTAGGATGTTTCTGTCCTGATTACAAGGCAAGCGAGGGTACGAAAAAGAGCACTTCTGTAATACTACTTCTCATGTTCATAAATTCGTTTGTGAATATTCCCCAAAGACTAGATGCATCTTTGGAAAGATACCCAGCCTGGTCCACAGTAAGTTATTGCTCTGGAAGTGCACATCACAGTTGATACCCTTCATTTTTATGTAGGTCAAGTACTGCTGGATGGAAAATGATCAAGAGAAAATGAAGGGGATATTGAACATGAATCGCAGGCTAGAGCTGATCACATCCAGCTTTTTTCTTTCATCAACACTCCATCCAAGTCTTACAAAATGCAAAATGGAAATGAATTTAAAAGTATCCCACACTCAGACTCTGCAATTCAGATCAAGGATACCATCAACATGCAAGTGGGTTAATGTATTAATAGCTGCAATACACGATTTAATAGACATATCCAAGACTCGGATTAATCAAGAAGGATAAAACCAGTTTCAAGATGCACCAATCACGTCATCTTATGAGCAATAGCCACTTTATTCCTGTTTTATATAGTTCAAGACAAAGAGGACTCACTCCATTGAAGTCTATCCATGCTATTCGAAATTTTATATTTTTTAGGTATTTCGATACTTAAAGGAAAGTAGCTTATTAACGGGAAACGTAGGGGCATATTTACAACGAGGCGATAAAAAATTATCGCCGCTTTAGTGGCCGTTTTCAGCCAAAAAGCGGCGACAATTTTATCGCTATATTAGCAAGGTCACGCTAACGCGTGAAACCTTGCTTTAGCGTGGGGATTTCTAACGCCCAGCTTTGCATCTCTAATGAGATGCAAAGTGGGCGTTCCTGACCTGACATGATAGGAGAAATGTCGCTAAGCGACATTTCTCCTATCATCAAGCCCCACGCTATGAAGCATAGCGTCAGGAAAAGTAGCGATAACACCTGTTATCGCTACTTTCCTAACACCTGCTTCAGGACTGACTTAGCCATGATATCCTATGGAAGGAAGATATCATGGCTAAGTTTGGGAGTCCCTATCAACAAGCTAACGTGAGATTATCGCTGGGTTTCCAGCGATAATCTCACGTTAGCCAGTTAGCGTGAGGATTTTTACCGCTAGTGAGATAAGCGTTGCTAATAGCACGCTATCTCAGCGATAAAAATCCACGCTAGCCGGCGATAATTATCCTAGCGCTAAGTGCGCTTTGCGATAATTATCGCCGGTTGTTGTTGATATGCCCCGTAATTTCGATTATGTCTTCCAGGAAACATTTTGTGTGTTTAAAGAAAAATATGAGCGAAAATTGTCTATGCTGATATTAATGTGAAGGCCCAAAGGCAGACAGTGATGCTTCTGCAATGATGAAATCAATCGCAATACTATTTGTTGGGTAAACATAAACCTTAAAACAGTGTCTCCAGACGTGTAAGCCTTTCACACCGTCGCCATTGGTAATAGACACGCAGATATCATAATGCGCCGTTTGGCCTTTCGCCTCATCTCCAAATGACTTGGAAAAGGCTTGAATTGCAGAAATAATTTCTGGTATCTTTGCATGTCTATCTCTGGAAAATAAATGTTGTGAATTACCACATCCACACAAACACTGTACTCCATGGCAAATTCATCTTCCGGTATGGGAACTCAGTACAACACACACTCAGAGACCATAAACACAATTCTCACCGTGAAACAGAACAGGAAAATGTTCATGCTTCTTTCACAGTTGTGGGCAACGGGTTTCCTGTTTTTCAACAGCTTTTTATGGAGTTTGTGTTATTTGCGTAATGCAAACCCTGAGCAATTTATTGTTATGGTATTTACTTCCCAATGCAAATCAGGTTTTTGTTAAAATGTAGGCCAGAGTAACACAAAGTAGCACTGTGCGCTGCTTTGCTCTACTATGTCTCAAGTGGGCATTTCAATTTTTTGCTACATGGGCATTCCTGTGCAACTACCCATGACATACTACTAACAGTGTACCAAAATATTATTATGTCTCCTTGAGGCAGGCGTAGCAGAGGACAAATGTTTTAATTTCTCTATACATTTCAAACTTTTCCTGTGTATTTCATTGTACAGGACACAGACAAAGGGGTCGATTATGATGCCGTTTGGAATAGGCTTCCGTATCCGATTCGGAACCCATCTTTCCAACCGATTCGCAAAGGTTTCCAAATGACCGATTATGATGTTCATAAAGTGTTCAGACTTTCCGACTCGGTTCCGGATGTCATTCGGAGGAGCCGAGTAATTCAGAGCTGACTCGTACACGTCTACGGAATGCGTTTCCGACTCAGCGATTACGATTTCAGATTCGGACAGCCTTTCTGAATCGGTTGTTCTGGCTCGGATCAGCTGTCGGAATCTGACTTTGGGGGCCTGTAGCAGGCCCCCCTTCACCCAGGGCCTTCCGAATGGGGCTCATGGGGGTAACCAAGTGACCCCCTTTTCCAACCATGCACAGTATGGCAGGCACCAAGGGTTGCCCGCCACAGGGTGCACAATTTTTAGGGGTGGGCGGAATTTGCGAAATTCACTTTTGCAAATTATCGCGAAAATGTTAAAAATCTCCGCAAACACGCGGAAATATCGCGAAGATGCGGAAGTTTTTTTCCCGCCCATTCGCGGTATTTTCTGCGTGGTCACGGCTCGCCAACTTACCCATACGGTTGCTCGCGGGCGCGGCCATCTTGTTTTCACTTGTCTCACGGTGCATGATCGTGAGAAGAAAGACGTGATCGCGCGACGCATGACGTTACTGCGGGCGCGAACTGTCGCGAGACAGCGCAAATGGCTACCAACAATCCAACATCTCGTGGAGAACGTGACCGGATCGGGAAATCTTGTCGGCGAATGCGGGGATTCAGGTAAGGCGATCACGCGCACGCGAGAATGTATTATTTTACAGCGCGAGCAAGAAACAAATTATCGCTAAGCTGCGGAATGCAGAAATGTTGACATTTTCGCGCTTTCCGCGGAACGCGAAAATGCCAAATTATCGCAATTTCCGCGAACGGAACGGAATTTTGGCCCCTAACGATTTTCCCCGACCACCCCTTTCTTTAATGGGAGCCTGTGTATTCGGTCGGAACACAGGCTCCACCAAATTGTATCTGGAAGCATCGTAATCATTTGGTCAGACTTCCCGGATCCCATTCAGTCGAAACCGTTCCGAGACCTATTCGGTCGGAATCCTTAGGATCGTCTATGTAATCGACCCCAAAGTGGGAAAAGTGTTAAAATACAGTTTTTATTTTGGAGGGCTCCTTTTCCAGTACAAAATATATGCTCTACAGAATGCACACACCCTTGCACTGTGGTGCAAGGATGTGTGAGGTGGCCAAAGGGAGCCTAAAGTGCTCCAGTGGTAAGAGAAAAACACAGTGCTGACACTGTTTTTCATTATCCCTTTGATGCAATGCAGCACTGCAAGTTTGGTTCTTGTGCTGCACTGTTCCACATTTTAGGAACCAAAATTGTTGTGGTGTGTCAACTGGAAAAATAAAAACGGTACTATATCTAGAAAGATAAAGCTCAGAAACATTTGAAGTGGGTGGAGGCATACATAAAATGCAGCTTGATAAAAGGAATTTAGTTTGGCAGTCATAAAGTGACCAAGTAAAGATTTTTGAAGAGTGAACGCATCTATGGGCAGCCTGTAAACAGAGTAAAACGCAATTTATTTTACACGTTTACATATGTATAGATCAAGGGATGCAGCTTGAAGAGTCTTGTCAGAATATGTTCTAGCTTAATATCCATTGTTTTGACATTTTTAATCAGTGCTGAAACTGCATAGTCAGTAATAAGTAAGAGATGGAAACTCGGGACAGAATCAATATCAAATATGGGTCATGTAAGTAAAGTCCAAGATCTTTGGCATAAGAATAGATTGCTTTCATAGCCACAAATGAATTATGATGTGTTGACAGAGATTCAGCATATCAATCACTGGAATCTCCTGGTCTCCGCACAGCCATGATAATGCTTTGCATCCTCCTTCTTGTTGATGTTATTACCCTTACCTCCTGGGTTTATAGGGTAATATTGCGGATGCCTTAGTAGAACATATTATGCTTCTGAAATTTAAGGAATCCTGTTAATTAGTATTGGCAGAAGATTACAACTGGGTTAAATTTGAATTATTCACTGTGAAGACCCTTATGGATTATCTTGCTCTTGTGGAGATGAAAGAGAGGTTTAATGGAATTACACTCAGGTTTGGCCAGATGGGTCTGACATTTTCATTAAATTGTTGAAATGAGGTTTTATCTCCCTTCCGCTGTTGCGGATTGGTTACTACAGAATTTGATTTCATTTTATTTGTTGTCTTACCTAGTGCCCTGATGCCGAAGGTTTCCTGGAGCTAAGAACAAGAATAGCCAAATTCCAATAGTTGCAGGTCCTAGATTAAATGCTCCTAAAAGCCTTCCTAAAAGGAGGAAGTCAGACATCTGTTTAAAATGAATAGATGTCAGGTGTCAGAAGTTTGACCCTACGACATGAAATAACGTCCACCCACCCTACTCTTCTTTCATATAAGACACTTGCAGTAAAAGATGTCTTTTATAGGGTAATGCCCAGGCTGACATATAGGTGCCGATTCCGATCCGTTAAAAAAAATTACCGTACGACTCGTATCCGTATTTTTTTACGTACGAATCGTACAAGTCCCGTACAAACGGAGAAGTTCGATTCGTACGTGAAAAATCCATACGAATGACTTCGGGATAAGTCTACGAGACGTCCCCGGACAGTTTTACATACAAATCGTAAAACTGAAGTCCGAGCGCGCAAGTACGATCCGAAAACACAAGCCCATGGAAAAGGCCCCGTACGGATCGAACGCCGTACCACTCGTATCCGGGTAAACTTGTGTCTGGGCTACGAGTTGTACAGCCCCCCCCCTCCCCCCATATGCCTGCATCGTAACCCCCCCATGTCCACACTGTACCCCAGCCCCGTACGTGTACGCACCGTACCCCACCACCGTACCCCAGCCCCGTACTTGTATGCACCGTTCCCCAGCACTGTACCCCAACACCGTACCCCAGCCCCATACTTGGACGCACCGTACCCCACCACCGTACCCCAGCCCCGTACATGTACGCACCGTACCCCACAACCCTACCCCATCCCCGTACATGTACGCATCGTACCCCACCACCCTACCCCAGCCCCTTACTTGTATGCACCGTACCCCACCACCGTCCCCCAGCCCCTTACTTGTATGCACCATACCCCACCACGGTACCCCAGCCCCATACTTGGACGCACCGTACCCAAGCGCCCTACCCCAGCCCTGTACCCCAGCGCCATACCCCAGCCCTTTACTTGTATGCACCGTACCCAACCACCGTACCCCAGCCCCATACTTGGACGCACCATACCCCAGCGCCGTACCCCATCCCCCTACTTGGACGCACCTTACCCCAGCGCCCTACCCCAGCACCGTACCCCAACACCGTCCCCCAGCCCCTTACTTGTACGCACCATACCCCACCACCGTACCCCAGCCCGTACTTGGACGCACCGTACCCCACCACTGTACCCCAGCATCGCGTATGTATGAACCATACAACAACACTGCATATGTGAGCACTGCACAACAACATCGCGTATGTACGCACCTTACATACGCTAAAATGACTCGTACAGAACCAGGACACTGCAAAACAGCACAAGGAGGGTCAATTCGACTTGCACAACACCACAAAACCCGTCTACAGTACCAAAAACATCTAAAAGACTGACCTGGCACATCCAAACAGGCAAACAAAGGCCCAAACTCACAACCACCTCTTATAACACACCCACCAAAATTTCAAACCCAGCCACACCCACAAATGGACAAATAAAAAGGACCCACATTCACAAACCATGAGCCTTTGCAACAGACCCACTGCTGACAGACACCACACACAAACAACTGCACCCCCATACACCTTAACTTACACAGCTTCACACAACCTCCTTCACACATACCCCCTCTACACATTCACACACACACCTACACATTCACACCCATACACCCACAACCATCCACACCCACACCATGCCCACAGTCAAGAATCCAAAGTTCACAAGGGAGGAGCTGGACATCCTTATCAACGAAGTCATCAGAGTCGAGCCACAGCTCTTCGGAACATTGGTCAGACAGACCAGCATAGCCGAAAAATCACGCCTGTGGCAGACGATCGTCAATCGGGTGAATGCTGTTGCGCCCATCAGAAGGACCAGGAATGAATGCCAAGCCGGGTGGTACGATCTGCGGAGGGCAGTCAAGCACAAAATGAACGAGGACTACGCCCAGAGTAACATCACAGGAGGTGGGCTGCCCCACAGACCGGTACATTACCATCCCTGGGAGAAGAAGGTGATGGCCCTGCTTCCGCCGGTGGAAGTACACGGAGTCGAAGGAGTTGCCGAGCCTGGTGAGTCCACAAACAACTTATGTAACATGGGGGTAATGGCATCCA
The DNA here is from genome assembly GCF_964204655.1 of Triturus cristatus. NCBI lineage: Eukaryota > Metazoa > Chordata > Amphibia > Caudata > Salamandridae > Triturus > Triturus cristatus. The sequence goes on along the minus strand of NC_140592.1, from coordinate 204,543,442 downwards.
AAACCCAACTACAACAAATGCACTCACCTACCCCCAAGCCCTCACCGGACACAACCACACTCAAAAACAACGTTCATGCCACTAACATGTCTATGCCCTATTCATATGGCTTGGCAGTTCGGGCTGGACTGTTCCCATGAGGCACGGGGTCAAGACTGATTTGCATATGGCCATGTCTAAACTGGGGTGGTGTAGTGGGCAAAAGAACGATGGATTTAACCCAGATCTCTTGACTGGGGGAGAATGTCTGCATTGTCAGCATTCCGTTCATCATTTGTTTGTTGTAATGCTTTTCGCCCTAAGTGGGATGGGCATTCCCAGACGTGGGACCCGTGCTCACTACGTCACTGGAGTCAAGCGATCCTGGCTGATGACGGCTGATAGCCAGAAACCGGTCCTAGGATGCTTGATTCCGGTCCAGGGAAGACATGGCTTGGCAGTTCGGGCTGGACTGTTCCCATGAGGCACAGGGTCAAGACTGATTTGCATATGGCCATGTCTAAACTGGGGTGGTGTAGTGGGCAAAAGAACAATGGATTTAACCCAGATCTCTTGACTGGTGGAGAATGTCTGCATTGTCAGCATTCCGTCCATCATTTGTTTGTTGTAACGCTTTTCGCCCTAAGTGGGTTGGGTATTCCCAGCCGTGGGACCCGTGCTCACTACGCCACTGGAGTCAAGCTATCCTGGCTGATGACGGCTGATAGCCAGAAACCGGTCCTAGGATGCTTGATTCCGGTCCAGGGAAGACATGGCTTGGCAGTTCAGGCTGGACTGTTCCCATGAGGCACAGGGTCAAGACTGATTTGCATATGGCCATGTCTAAACTGGGGTGGTGTAGTGGGCAAAAGAACAATGGATTTAACCCAGATCTCTTGACTGGGGGAGAATGTCTGCATTGTCAGCATTCCGTCCATCATTTGTTTGTTGTAACGCTTTTCGCCCTAAGTGGGATGGGTATTCCTAGACGTGGGACCCGTGCTCACTACGCCACTGGAGTCAAGCTATCCTGGCTGATGACGGCTGATAGCCAGAAACCGGTCCTAGGATGCTTGATTCCAGTCCAGGGAAGACATGGCTTGGCAGTTCGGGCTGGACTGTTCCCATGAGGCACAGGGTCAAGACTGATTTGCAGATGGCCATGTCTAAACTGGGGTGGTGTAGTGGGCAAAAGAACGATGGATTTAACCCAGATCTCTTGACTGGGGGAGAATGTCTGCATTGTCAGCATTCCGTCCATCATTTGTTTGTTGTAACGCTATTCACAAAGCAAGGCCATGCAATGTCCCAGGCCACACAAACCACAAACCCAAGACTGGATGTCCGGGATGCTGGGAGGGTGGGGATCACTAAACATATTGTATAACTCAGAAACAGACACCATTGCCCTCAGCCCATATGGCCCAGGTACATACTCATGCACCATGCGCAATGCACAGGGACTGGCAAAGTACTGACAAGGTAGCTGACACTTGGCCCTGCTGTAGGCAGCACAAGGCCCTCCTGTGACAACTGCAAAATCTAACACAAACACAACCAGCTCAGATATATAGGACGGAACTCACACTCACTGACATGGCAGCATGCTCAATGTGGGGACAGATACATCACCTGGGAGACCCACTGCCAAATCACACTACACCCACCAGTAGGCACCATCAATCAATCAACAATCGATCAGGGTACTTGTAAGGCGCACTACTTACCTGTGAGGGTATCAAGGCGCTGAGGGGGTGGGGGGGGTTCCACTACTGCTCGAAGAGCCAGGTCTAGAGGAGTCATCTGAAGGCAAGTAGGTGTTGGGTCAGTCGTAGGTGGGTTGGGAGGGTGTCCCAGGTCTTGGCAGCGAGGTAGGAGAAGGATCTCCCGCAGGCGGTCGTACATTGTATGCGGGGGATAGCTGCGAGGGAGAGGCTGCCGGAGCTTAGCTGGCGGGTGGGGGTGTAGAAGCTGAGTCTGATGTTCAGGTAGGCTTGTCCGGCGTTGTGGAGTGCCTTGTGTACGTGGGTGAGGAGCTTGAAGGTGATCCTCTTGTCGATGTGGAGCCAGTGCAGGTCACTCAGGAGGGGGGTTATGGGGCTGTGGTGGGGGGCGTTGACGATCAGTCGTGCGGAGGCGTTTCGGAAGTGTTGTATCCGCCGTTGGTGTTTGGATGGGAGTCCTACATAGAGTGCATTGCCGTAGTCCAGTGAGCTGCTGACGAAGGTCTGTGTCACTGTTATACTTGTTTTGGTCGGGATCCACCAGTAGATCCGGCGGAGCGTGCGTAGGGTGTCTTAGCAGGAGGAGGAGACGGCGTTGACCTGCTTGGACATGGAGAGGGAGGATGCGAGGATCAATCCTAGGTTGCGTGCATGGTGGGTGGGTGTCGGTGCTGTCCCCAGAGCGATCAGCCACCAGGAGACGTCCCTGGCTGAGGGTGTGGGTCCTAGGATGAGGACCTCCATCTTGTCTGAGTTCTATTTCAGATGGCCGCTCCGCATCCAGTCGGCGATGGACCACCGCCTTGTGGATGTTTGTTTTGGCGGTGTGAGGGTCCTTGGTGAGGGAGAGGATGAGCTGGGTGTCATTGGCGTAGGAGATGTTTTTGAGGTTGTGGTGGTGGGCCACTTGTGTGAGGGGGCCATGTGGATGTTGAACAGCATCGGGCTGAGGGATGATCACTCACCCCTTACACAAGCACACACCCCCGGGGCAGCCAATGGAGTTACCCACTCTCACAATGGACATGTGACACAACAAGATCAAGCCACAGCCAAAGAAGCATCCAAGCCCAAATTCGACATGTCAAACACCCTGGAGAACATTTCAATCAGTCCCCTGCAACATACCCATCCACAAGTGAACATTGATGTGAATGCTAGGCACATACAACTACCTGGAGGAACTGTGGCAAATAGAATATGTATGAAACATGGATGTCGCATTAAACAGCATTAACATTGTCTCTCTCTCACACACAGGGCAACGTCATGGATCTCCCCCCAACAATGGGGGGGAAGAACCACAGTCCCAGGCTCGGGAGGAACCTGATCCCACCGGCAGCGTCACCTCACAACACTCCGCGGATGACCCCAACCCACCTGGCCCCTCTGGTGTCCAAGCCCCTGCAGCACCTGCTTCAGGTACATCTGTGCCAACCACCACCCCCATTACTGCCACATCCCAGGAGACACCCAGGAGCCCTGCCCACACTGAACAACTGAGCCAGTCTGACCTGGAGGGACAAGGTTTGCCGGGCACCCAGGAGGAGGCAGCCAACACCGACACTGCCATCCCTCAGGGCTCCCGTAGACCCGATGTGCCCACAACGGCAGGCCAGGCTCGTGTGGGCAGGGGTGGTGGGAGTGGAGGCAGGCGGAGGCGAGAACCTGACCAGACAGCTGAAGGGACCGGTATGTCACACATCCGCAACATCATGGAGGCATACCGGCGTGACAACAGGGCCATCAGTCAGGTAGTGGCGACCCTCACAGACATTAAGAATCAGCAGGCCGAGCAACACGCCAGTCAACAACAACACCAAGGACGGATGGAGGCAAGATTGGCTGAGCTCCTGGCGGTGCAAAGGGACATAAGCCATTCACTCCGTCGGATCGCCGACAACATGGGCAACCCTCCCTGTGACACCAGGTGCAGACCAGCACCAGCCACAGGGAGGGAGGAGGAGGAGGAGGAGGAGGTGGATTCGTCCGACGGAGCATCCCAAACATAGTCAAGGCCTGCATCTGAGGGTCCCCGGAGGAAGGTGGGTCATCCACGGAAAAGACCGTGATAGGCAGCGGACCATCCACATCTCCCAGGTCACCTGGCCTGGCACCTGGCCTTCATGCGCAACAGCAGCACATCATTCACTGACATTCTCTGCCACATGGACTTGCTGGTCACAGTCTGACCAATGATGACCAACACTGTGGTCTGGACTCTGATGAATTCAAATGCCAAGGATACCATCTCCTCCTGTGAACTTTGGATTCTATGCACCCGGTAGAGCACCTTATTTTATCTACCAAAACACGCACCCCACCGAGAATAAAACTATTTTTTTTCATGAGATGTTGTAGTCATTTTGCATTAGTCCACAACATACGTGTGTGTTAATGTCAAACTATGCCTGAGTGTTGAACTAACTCCAGCCATCCATACCCTGGGATCTGAGTCTGGTACAGGACACACATGGGTCACAATGTATCATCCAATACAGCCTGGCAGCACAATACTCACCCGTGATGGCCTCAAGGTGCTGAGGGGGGGCTTGAAATACTGTGCGGACACACCAATCAGGAAGAGGATCATGAAGGCCTAGAGTTCATGGCTCATGTGGAGGTTCCCCGGGAGGGAGTCCCAGGTATGTTTGTCCAGGCGTGAGAACCATCTCCTTCATGGTGGAGTGTTGTGGATGTGAAGAATGGTGGCCAGGCCAAGTTCGGATGCATTGAGTTGGGCCAACGGGGTCTTGGATGACAGACGTACAAGGTTGATTTTGGGGTCTGGGGTTGTTGACTGCCTCCTGAGTGTGTGTGAGGAGTGTGAAGGTCATCCTGCAGCACACAGTGATCCCTTGCAGCTATCTCAGGTGGACGGTGATGTTGAAGCGGTGCAGGATGTTGAAGCTGAGTTGTGCAGATGCACCCTGGATGTGGACAAGTTTCCCGTGAGTTTGGATGTACTTGCTCCGTAGAGGGCGGGGCAGTAGTTGACACGGTTGGTGTCGTGGACCTGGGGGATGGTCTGTCTTTCCTTGGAGTGGATCTATCTGAAGATCATGTGCATCATGCAGAGGGTGTTGCAGCATGAGGTACAGATGCTGGTGATTTGCATGGCAAATGTGAGTGACAAATCCATGATGCACACCATCTTGTGTGCATAGCCACTGGGTGCTTGTGTAGGGCCCCTGCGGGTGGAACACAAGGAGTTGAGCCAGCTGTAAGGGGACAATCCTCAGATGCTTACCTCAGTCCTGTACAAGTCCAGCCTCAGGTGGCTGATGTTCAGCCATTCATCCACGGACCTCATGCCTTCTTGAATGTTGGAACTGGCAATGGCTGGGTCTTTGGTGAGGGTGAGGAGCACCTGGGTGTCAATGGCATACGACATGATGATGATGTTGTGTGCGCATGTGATGGTGGAGAGGGGGGTGCTGGACACATTGAAGATTGACACGCTGAGAGATGATCCCTGGGCCATGTGCCAGATGATGCCACTATACCACATGCTGAAGGCTTGAGTCCCACTCCCATGGCTTTGCTGGTGGACGGAGTTGGTGTGGAGCACGAGGGACATGATCTGGTTGGTGTGACAGGGCCTGGAAGGCGAGGCAACGCTGTGTAGGCAGTTGGAGTTGCACACTCAGCATGCAAAGGTGTCATGTGTGAGCTTAGGGTATGCCTGAGAGCAGGCGGTTGAGTTTCGGATAAACATTGCTTGGAGGGTGGCTACAACATCAGACAGTAGTGTGATGTGGGTCATGCAAGGACATGAGGGTCGTGCAATGTGCACGTTGCATGTGCTGACGGTCCTGCCTTTGGCACCGCGTGGACCCAACAGTGGCACAGACAAGATGATGGCAGCCAAATGAATGGGTGAAGGGAGGCAGGGAGGAGCATCTTTGAGGCGTGTGTGTTGCCGAATCCCGCCACTTTGTGGGCCCTTGCTGCAGGGGCCTCAGCAGCAGGCGGCATGTCCTTGAAACTATGCCAAAAGTAGCACACAAAGACAAGGATGTCAGAAAGGACCACTGCAACAGGCATATGTAAAGGAAGGAGTGTCCGGTTACCCATGGAACACCCAGAGAAAATGGATGCACAATCACCAAAGATGACTGACACAGGATCAGGAAACAGAAGGCCGAGCCGCGCACAGGAGACACACCCTCAGCAGGCATTGACGGCCCCTCGTGGGGACCAACATGCCCAAATACATACACAACCATGGAATTCAGGCACAATCGAGATTCTAACCCATTAAGAACTGCATGCATGTAGCCAAACTACACATAGGCTCATATGCACAATCTTTGACAACTATGCCAGAGATGACGCATGCAAAGTGGCAAGAGACCTGCATTGACAGAGATGAGGCACCTTGGAGGGTGAGGAACCCCTTCATTACTCAGGCTCACACTAAGGGAAAAGCATCAATATGAACAGACACACAGGTCATTTGGCTGAACATGTGGGACCAACACTGGACACCTCCTTCACAACACAGATGCAGTAAATCCAAATGGCCTGGCACACAAGTTAAGGGGATGAGCCAAACACCCCCTTCTGCACACGGAGAGGCTGCAATTCCCCATTGAGCCTGTTATGGGGATGTCCCACACCATGTCCACCCGTAGCACACCATGTCCACCCGCAGCATCCCGTATGTTTCTGAGGGAAGTTATACACACATTGATGCCTTCATCAGAATCCACAAACCATTAGAGATGACTGTCACAAAGGTTGACTATCAATTCATGGGAGTCATGCTACATGTCATGTGCCCCATGGTGAGTCAACATGTATGCATGGTAACCCAACATGCACAGGAGCAGTTCCCACACATTCCAAACACCTAACAAACCCAAAATGCCTTGCTGCAATCCTCACCCACAATTACTTTTCCACATGTCCGTGCATGGAACGCTGATTCAGCACACGTTGCAATACTCATGAGGAATAGCAGGAGGCCAACGATGACACGACCAGACAACATGCGCAAGAACCTGTGGATGACAGACACACAAGCAGTTAGCTAAAAGATTGTTATCCACATACATGGTCATTTACTCTACAGGAATAATGTTGTCACCACGCGATTAGAAAAATTAGGGTCACAGCTAAAATGAGTGGAATGACATCATCACTCGAGTGACACATCAGAACACACATCTAAGTCACTTAACATACAGTCAGCTGGACACACACATTGCAACACATGCGACACTAGGCTCCAAGCGTGCACACTCAGACCCAGTGACTCACCATTATGAGAAGAAGTTGTGTATGAGCTGACTCTGGATATCCACTTGCCTCGTGACCAAGGCCTTCATCCTCCACGGGTGGATGTTCCTGCTCATGCTGCTCCAGGATGAGTGGCACTGCCTTCTCCACTTTCATGTTGTGCAGCATGCAGCACACAAGGAAGATTTTGCAGACCTTCGCCGGTGCATAAGGGAGGGACTGGCCTGTCTTGTGAAGGCACCGGAATTGGCTCTTCAGGAGGCCAAACGTCCTCTCAATCACTCGCCTGGTCTGCCCGTGTGCATCCTTGTAACGGTGATCTGCAGCTGATCTTGGGTTGCGGAGAGGCGTCATCAACCATGGCATGTTGGGATAGCCAAAGTCCCCTACATGGAAACATCATGTAAAGTATACCCACCAACAAGACATGCTCGTTCGTTGTGCAGCTGCAGCATCATTTGTGGCACCCTGCTATGCCTCATGATGTAGGCATCGTGTGCTGGCCATGGAAAACGTGCACAGACATGGGAAATCAGCATGTTAGCAAGACACACCACAAGGGCATTTATAGAGTGGTAATGTTTACGGTTGCGATAGGCAACCTCCTGTGCCTGTGGTGGTACAAAAGTCACATGTGTCCCATCAATGGACCCAATGACATGGGGCATCCCTCCCAGGGCATAGAAATCACCCTTGACACCAGTCAACTCCTCAGGAGTCGGAAAATGGATGAATTCATCCAGGTGCTCCAACATGGCTGCCAAAACATCATACAGGACACGGCTGAACATTGTCTGGGACATGCCACCAACATCAGCTATGGTGAATTGAAACGTACCTGTGGCAAAAAAATGTAGGGCTGCCATCACCTTCATCTTGGGGGTCAGCGCAGTAGGATAACTGTGTCGCGGTTGGAGGTGTGGTGCCAGCCTGTTTGTCAGGTCCTCAATCAACTGTTGGGTGAATCTGTAACGGCGTATGCAGTCATGTTCCCTCATGGCACCCAAGTCAATGAACTGAGCACATGCTCAACTGCTAATACACATCTGCTAAATACAGAGTCTGGTCTGTGCAATACACCCAGGACACGTATGCCAGCCAGGTGATACTCCTACGAAAAGCCAGCTACCCCCTTTGATTATCAAGTCTACATGACATGCCCTGTAACGAGCTGTGGGCCAGTGTCAGTGAATAGCCAGAGACATCACAAGAGTGACATACATCCACATCCTAGCATTTTAAGGATGTCATCTCATACAGACAACTGACGGCAAGCTAGACGCACAGATCACATGGAATGTGAAATGTACAGGTCACATTGCGATGAAGGGGTACACGTGAAAACAGAAAACACAGACATTGAGATGACGCAGATATGTCCTCATGTCAAAATATCAAGTTGGATGCATACAGACACACGTTACGTGGAAATCCACATGTGGCATGGTGTGCGTAGATGTGTGCCATGCCCATCTAGACACAGACACATGTTGGATGCAGCAACAGCAGATGCAGTTGATGGGATACCAACAGCAAGCTCATGGGAACACATGACACACACATGGTCACATTGTTGCACGCTGGTCGTTAAATGTCAGTTGTTAGTGTCCCTGTCCCTGGCATCAGGGGACAGTTGCGGGTGGTGGTGACTGTGCCATACCAGTGATGCTGTGCTTGACACGTTTGTACTACATGCACACATGTGCAAAGTGTGAAGGGGAAGTGTGCCACATAGTGCCCCATAACACATGACATGTGTACACAGGTCATCACACATCAATTGTGCAAATACATGAGGAGACATGTTCAATATCACTGCCTGACACACCTAGGCCCTGCACATGTAGGACAGCAATGACAATGACTTGATGTACATCCTTGTGCGAGTCTGAGACCTCCATTCCTTTCGTGTGCGCATCCTCTCAACAGTGTAAGCGTGTGAAACGCACCATACACACGCTCTGAGGGCATGTGTACGGTCCATATCACTAGAGTTGTGTGGCCGTAGGAGCACACGTGGTATGGACTGTACAAGTACGGTCCGTATCACTATAGTAGTGTAGGCACTGGTAGTACATGTACGTGTAGGCACTGGTAGTACACGTACCCGTGCGTGTTCTACCAGTGCGTACACGTATGTGTAGGCACTGGTAGTACACGTACATGTAGGCACTGGTAGTACACGTACGTGTAGGCACTGGTAGTACATGTACGTGTAGGCACTGGTAGTACACGTACCCGTATGTGTACTACCAGTGCCTACACGTACGTGTAAGCACTGGTAGTACTCGTCCGTTTAGGCACTGGTAGTACACGTACCCGTACGTGTACTACCAGTGCCTACACGTACGTGTCAAAGGCACTGTGCAAATGGTGCCGTAGGGGTACGTGTGAAACACACCGTACCTGTGTGTGGATTTGAAAATTACATAGGGGACACATAAGGGACAAGTATTAGGCACTAAATGCATGCTGGTTGTCATGGATACAGAGTTTTCAGTTCAAATTTTCCATCAGCTGGCCTGGAAAAGTCAGTTGGCCACAAAATACAATGTTGCAAAGTGGTTGTTGACTTGACATGATGCTCAAAATTTGAACGATGCAAATGCTGTCACTGGTGTATGTGGAAATGGATTGGAGTAAACGTAAGATGCGAGTGAATCTGACCAATCACTATGTACTCCTCCAAATGAATGCCCCTCAGCAAGACAGATATAAGTCAGCCAGAACCAATGAGAGGGCACTTGCCTGCACAACTTTCCTGTCAACAACACTGCTGCTGTCTGTGCTTCCTCTGGCACCATGTCAAGGTCTGTGGAGAGGGCCCAGCCATTCACCTAGGAGGAGAATGAGGCATTGCTGGATGACATCCTCCCACAGTACCCCAGCCTGTATGGGAGACCAGGGGAGCAGGTGAGTGCTGACTCCACTAGCTTTGACTGTGCACCTTTTTGTGACTGTCACTTCTGGCATTGTGTCCAGGTGTGACAGACATGCAATGTTGTTTAGAGTGGGTCCCAGGGGGGGGGGATGGCTTATGTGTCCCATGCAGAGCATGATGTAGTTCATGTGTGCACTCCTCACTTGCATTGTGCTTACTGTGACATTCACTGCATAGTGCATGACACATTCAGCCTGGCTAATCCTTTGTGGCATTTTTTGTTCTATAGTCCTGGGGTGATTCAGTGGTCCCCCCGGTGTGACAGGTGACTGTACCCACAGATGTGTGTGAGTTGAGTGGAGCTGTGGTGAGAGTGTCCAAGTGATGTGTACGCCCCCTGGACATTGATGTGTGTGAATGTTCCTTGTCATGTGGGTGAGTGTCTATGTGAAGTGTTGCACCGCAGCTGCATGGAGGAGGCAACAGCTCTACCCATCTGATGTGAGAAGTAAGCTGTGCTGTGTGTCTGACTTGCTGAGCTAGCCCCACACCAGTGACACCCCACAGGCAAGTGGCACATGTGCAGAGTGAGGTTTGTATCCGCTGTTGCCAATGGAATGTGATTGTTCTGTGCCTGTGTGTGTCTGTGTACTCTGCTGAGGTTGCGTCAGTGGCCTGGGGCATGTAACTGCTTGTAGGTGCTGTCCATCAGCCTGGTGTTGCTTGTGATGCACAGTGTGTGCCATGTTCATGGAGTGTGTCGCACCCCTCATGCCACCTGTGTACTTTATATGCCAGATCCTTGTTGGGCTTCAGAAAGGGCCTCAAGACCTGGCTTTTCGCCAAGAACAGATAGCACCTTCTTCTGTCTAGCTGACTGAATACGTATTATGTTTTTTTATCATCTTGTCTCCAAGCGCCAGGATACCCGCTGGGTGACAGCCGCGCTATATAAAAGCAATATACAATACAATACAATACAATGTAGTGCATTGGGGCTTCCACAGAGGCCAATGTCCATATGACTAAGATGCTATTCCTTGGCAACATCCTATGCCCTGTTCAACATATCAAAGATGTTCAAATGTGTGTCTCTCTGACATGGAGCAGGTGTAGTGATTTTGTCTCACTTTGTCATCCTCACAGGTAACTACCTACGCGAAGGGGGAGATCTGGAAGGAGGCCGTCAGGGCCGTGAGATCGGTGGAGGGTCGCTGTCGGCGCCTAGCCCAAGTAAGAAAATGGTGGCAGGACATCTGGTGCTGGACCCGGAGGATCGCCCGGGTCCTGCTGAAGGACTCACCTCCACGCCCCCATGGCGGGCGCCGACGCCTGACCCACCAGATGAAGCGTGTCCTGGCGGTGGTCTTCCCTGACATGGATAGGCGGTTAAAGGAGGTGCAGCAGCAAGGAGGGGGTAGGTACATGTGTGTTTGTTGTGTGTCACCAGCTTTTGGAAGTGCTCAGTCGCCTGGATACACTGCCAGGGTTTATATGTGCAGTGCATATCCTTTTCCCCCAAGTCAACCGGTGCTGTTCTTCCTCCCTTCCCCTCCTTGACATGTGTTCCCTGGTCTGTGTGTAATCACTATTGCACATGGTCATCTAGGCTGCCAGTTAATCCAAGTGCACATTGATTTCTGCATCATGTGTGGGGGTGGTCTGTGACATGTGTTGGTACCTTGCCTGTGCCCTGTCCTGTTCAGTCATTCGGGGGTCCATATTTGTTGGCACTGATGTTGAGTCTCAACATAGGAGTGTGAGGTTTCAAATTAACAGACTTGCAGCATGCATGACCGATGTTGTGGCCTCAGACATGATGTGCATGAGTGGGAGATATGCATAGTGCCGGGACGGTTGCTCATGTTACAGTCAGATCATTCCAGGACCATGGAGCAGTGTGCCCACTACAGTCCCCTGAGACACCCTTGCCTCGGAATCATGTGTGTCATCCAACACTGTGCCCATTCTCTGTGTGTTCAGCATAGGTTGGCCTCTGTGGCATTGTTCCCTGGCCTCATTTGTATTTATGTAAAGTGTGCTACATGTGTCCACTGTACAGGGTGACCCTATTTGGCATGTGCATCCTCACACTGGGCAGTGCCTGTGTGTCTATGTACAACTATCTGTTGATGGTTTTTTGTCACAAATATGTGTTGGCAGCCTCACGACACGAGGTGATGTGGAGTACATTTAGGAATTCTTGATGCACATTTTAGTAAACCCAGATTAAGAGGTGTAACTTATTGATCTGTCTCAATCACATTGTCTCAGGTATGGGGGGTTTGTGCGGGCAAGGCCTACATGTCCAAACCTTATGTCTCCTTGCCAGGTCTGACCTGTGTGTGATAATTGTCTGGACATACACTCAACATGCAGTGACCCAGTCATGTTGTGCAGGGTTTAATGTTTGTGCTTTGCAGCATGTGTCAAAAGTTGAAATACATGATCCATTTTTGGCACCAGTGTGTGGTCCAGATGCTACGTAGTTTGGTCTTTGTGTGCTGACATCTGTGTGGACATTCTTGGTTGCCATAAGTGTGTCTCCTCAGTGCAGGTGCTCCTTATTCCGACACAATTGCAGGCCCATTAGCTTATGCATTGTCCTGTGTTCGGACATGTGTGCACTCCACATGACAGGCAGTGGGTCAGATGTGTTGCCAACTGTGTCATCATGGTACGGATGGCCATGTGACAGATGGCATGATTCAAGTTGTTAGTCAAGAAGTCTTGTACCTTGGCACTCACTACACTTGTCAATATGTCTTACTTTTTTCAATGCTTGACTTTGATGTTTTGTTGTGAAGGACAATAATGGTCCTGCATGACAGATGTCTCCCAAGGAAGTGCACAAGAAACCACCTTTACACTTTCAGGGGACACGCTGGCACATTTTAAAGAAAGGCACAGTTCGAATTACACTTTTTTTCAGATTATACATATACATGTTCCCACAGTGTGGTGGCATTTGGGTAAGTCCTTGGTTGTTGCTGATACCAACTTACGAGTGTCAAGTCATCCAGACCGCCGTGGTGCCATGTATATGTACTTACTGAAACCCCATTTCTTTCTAACAGTGGCTTCTTTGAATAAGGCTGGCAGCTCATACAATGACTTTGTAAATGTAGTTTTGTGTGCACCTCCTTGTGTGACTTCTTTTATACAGGCACATGTGTGTTCTGTTCACAAAGTGGCACATTCACACATTCTAAACATGTAGATTGTGTAAAGTGTTGTGATTCCCAAGGGATCACAGTGTATTTCGTTTGGGTTTCTAAAGTACTCACAGGTCTCTCATTGTGGGGACACCTTCAGCATTGCAGTCTGTTATTTATCCTTGGGTGCACCAATACTGTTTCGCTCACAGTAAACAAGAGGTGGCATGCCTTCATAGTATTGCTGTGCTCAACGGTTCCCAGACACTAGCTTCTCAGTATAATTCGATATCAAGTTATTTGCTGTTGTGTCCTATTTTTCCTTGTTTCCAAGTGGCATGGTGGGTCAACCAACTGGGGAGTGCAGGGCTTACATATCTGCGGAGTAATCTAGATGTTACTCATGATGCATTTCCTGATATGCAATGTGACCTATTTTGTTTGGACTCATGTGTCAGATGTATACAGGTGACTGATTATTTTCTGTATATTCACCTTGCCCACAGCATCATCGGAGGACACCGAGGGAGACACCTGCACGGGCCTGGAGGAGGGATCCAGCACCGGTACCACTACTGCTGGCGAGTCTGCGGGAGCAAGTGGCATGGAGGGCGAGGGGAGTCAGGCAGAGGACCTGTCTGGTGGCGACACCGACTACGACGCTGACGGGTCCGAGGCTGAGCTCCTCGAGGAGGCGGAGGCTGCTACAACACCTGGCAGCAACACAACATCTGTCACCGCCTCCTCCATTCCCATCACCGCCCTCCCAGTTGCTCCGGTCCCTTCTGTCCGTGAAGGGCACCACCATGTCTCCTTTGTGCCTGGCACCGCACCCCCTGCCCCTGTCACCCCTGCTGCCCTCACTGCAGAGTCTGTGGACATTCAGCGGCAGTTGCAGGTTGGCCAGACATCGATGCTGAATGTCTTCCATGGCCACACCAGACTGCTGACACAGATGGTGTCGTTCATGGAGGGCATGTCAGCAGCGATGTCTGACCAACGGATGTTGCTGAGGTCCATGGACTCTTCACTGACAGCAGCAGTGAGTCTCCTGCAGTGCTTCGTCCCCCCCTACCCCTGCCCCATTCACACTTCCCACTCCCATGCCTGTCCCATGCACACCCAGACATTCCCAAGCATGCACCCCACCAGACACAGGCAGCACACAAACACGTAAGGGAAAGCACACACCTCCTGGCACGCACACTCAGGGGGATAAAGGCACACCCACTGGGGCTGGGGCACACAGGCATACACGCAGCAACAGTCTGAGTCCGCATGCCTCACTACCCAGTCCCTCCAAAGGCACTCCCCTTGGCTCCCCTGCCACACAGTCAGACAAGGAGAGCTACTTGGCTGTGCTGGGCCTCAGCCCCACTGGGTCACCAGCCCGCAAACGGGCAAGGCACTCCCCGGGTAGGAGAGTAGAGTCCCCCCTGTCCACCCCCTCCCCCGGTAGCGCTGCACCCCATCCCTCCGACCCCCCCTCCTTTGTGCCTGTGGTTTCTTCCGGTGCAGGGGATACTCTGGACACCCTGGCAGAAGTGTGCAGTGCGGAGCTCACCTCCACCTTTGGTGCTGCCCCACCCACCTGTGGTGGAGGCGTCCAGCCCTGCACCCACCACACCTACCCTTACACCTCCTGTCTCTGCGGTGCCTGGCCCCACATGATGCCCCCCCCCCAGTCGACGAACCTGAGGGTTCTAATGTGCAGGCAAGCTAGGGGAGACATGTGCCCATGTGTCCCCCCAAGGACTTCTATTCTGGACTGGCCATTGGCCTTTGTATATAGTGTTGTTGAAAAAAATATTATCTTATGCTGATTAAAGCATTTTCTTTTGACTTTAAACACTATTGCATTTCAGGTATTGATGTTGGTGCTGATGCTCCAGGAGTTGGGGTTGTGGTAATGTGTTATGTTTCGGGCAAAGGTTCGAGTCTGATGGTCATGAGGTGGCCCATGTGATCTGCATGCCATCACAAGGTCTCTGCAAAGGATCTTTGGTCGTGTGTGTTATTTGTTTTATGAGACATTGTACCAAGGAATGTCCCTTCCTCCGTGGCACCTGACATCTTCCCTGCAGAGAGCTGCACAATTGTTGTGCTGACCTGTGTATACATTCCCTTTGTTGGTGACGGATCCCTTCAACTATGGCCATGCCTGCTCAGCAATGTCTCCGGCTGCATCGTATGTGCCATCCTTGATAGTCACTGTACTTGTGTATTGAGTATGTTGCCATGCCTTAACGAAGAAATTGTCCCTTTTCTGCACTATGCATGTGTGTAATCCCAGCCTAGCACACATCTGGTACTTGTTCTGCAGGGTATTTGGGCACCTGACTCACAATTGTGGGCATTGTATCTGTGGGAACTGCACCCTATTCCTTCCATGAGAGACAACATCTTGGTGGCTGTCCCAGCACCTGTACATTCCTATCAGTCCTGGGATGTGCGTGACAGTGTGGGTTCCCTTTGGCTCTCTTAGTTTAGTAGGCATTGACATGACTATACACTCTTGTGGCATAATCTCTTTGTGTGTATTGTGCTGCATCCACCAGGGGTGGGTATGCATGTGTCATTTGTCCTCACACCCACATGTGGTGTGTCATGCAGTGGGGGAAAGACATCCATCCTCATGGGAGTGGGACACTGCTGTCAGTGATGTGCTGTTATGGCACTATCAACATAGTCGAAAATTAGGGATGCGTACATACACCCATGGAGTTGTGGTTATCTGATAATGATGCACACACCCCCATGTCTCTGTCCACTGCTGGGAGTGATAAGAACCCACCCCCATGTCTCTGTCCACTACTGGGAGTGATAGGCACCCACCCCTCACATGTCTCTGTCCACTGCAGGGAGTGATAGGCACCCACCCCCATGTCTCTGTCCACTGCTGGGAGTCCTCTGCACCCACCCCCATGTCTCTGTCCACTGCTGGGAGTCCTCTGCACCCACCCCCATATCTCTGTCCACTGCTGGTGTTCCTCTGCACCCACCCCTCACATGTCTCTGTCCACTGCTGGGAGTGATAGGCACCCACCCCTCACATGTCTCTGTCCA
Organism: Triturus cristatus; assembly: GCF_964204655.1. Classification (NCBI taxonomy): domain Eukaryota; kingdom Metazoa; phylum Chordata; class Amphibia; order Caudata; family Salamandridae; genus Triturus; species Triturus cristatus. Next base: position 204,527,393 of record NC_140592.1, on the reverse strand, counting down.
CTGCTGGGAGTGATAGGCACCCACCCCCATGTCTCTGTCCACTGCTGGTAGTCCTCTGCACCCACCCCCATGGCTCTGTCCACTGCTGGGAGTCCTCTGCACCCACCCCCGTGTCTCTGTCCACTGCTGGGAGTCCTCTGCACCCACCCCTCACATGTCTCTGTCGACTGCTTGGAGTGATAGGCACCCACCCCTCACATGTCTCTGTCCACTGCTGGGAGTGATAGGCATCCACCCCCATGACTCTGTCCACTGCTGGGAGTCCTCTGCACCCACCCCCATGTCTCTGTCCACTGCTGGGAGTCCTCTGCACCCACCCCCATGTCTCTGTCCACTGCTGGGAGTCCTCTGCACCCACCCCTCACATGTCTCTGTCCACTGCTGGGCGTCCTCTGCACCCACCGCTCACATGTCTCTGTCCACTCCTGGGAGTCCTCTGCACCCACCCCCATGTCTCTATCCACTGCTGGGAGTCCTCTGTACCCACCCCCATGTCTCTGTCCACTGCTTGGAGTACTCTGCACCCACCCCTCACATGTCTCTGTCCACTGCTGGCAGTGATAGGCACCCCCCCCTCACATGTCTCTGTCCACTGCTGGTATTCCTCTGCACCCACCCCTCACATGTCTCTGTTCACTGCTGGTATTCCTCTGCACCGACCCCTCACTTGTCTCTGTCCACTGCTGGGAGTGATAGGCACCCACCCCTCACATGTCTCTGTCCACTGCTGGTATTCCTCTGCACCCACACCTCACATGTCTTTGTCCACTGCTGGGAATCCTAGGTAGCCACCCACCCACCCACCCACACCCTTGGTGCAGTACACTGCTGTCCTGGGCATACACCCCCCCAATATACTGGTATATGCTGCACCAGGCCCTAAGCCAACATTTGTGGCGTGTGTACGCCTTGTATCACAAATGTACTAGTGCCATAGGTGTACGGGTGATGCGGTCCATAACCCCGCCTTCATAGGTTGGGTACGTTCCGTATCAAGCGTACCCCTACATCACCACTACAATGGTGGTACGGACCGTACCCACGCCCTCAGAGCGTGGGTACGGTTCGTACCACGCGTACCCCTACATAACCACTACAATGGTGGTACGGACCGTACCCACGCCCTCAGAGCGTGGGTATGGTCTGTACCATGCGTACCCCTACATCACCACTTCAATGGTGGTACGGACCGTACCCACGCTCTGAGGGCGTGGGTACGGTCTGTACCACGCGTACCCCTACATCACCACTCAATGGTGGTACAGACCATACCCACGGAATCAGAGCTTGGGTACGGTCCGTACCACCATTGTAGCGGTGATGTAGGGGTACGTGTGGTACGGACCGTACCCACGCTCTGAGGGCGTGGGTACAGTCTGTACCACCATTGTAGTGGTGATGTAGGGGTACGCGTGGTACGGACCGTACCCACAGACTCAGAGCATGGGTATGGTCCATGCCACCATTGTAGTGGTGATGTAGAGGTACGCTCTGAGGGCGTGGGTACGGTCCGTACCACGCGTACCCCTACATCACCACTACAATGGTGGTACGGACCGTACCCACGCTCTGAGGGCGTGGGTACGGTCCGTACCACGCGTACCCCTACATCACCACTACAATGGTGGAACGGACCGTACCCACGCCCTCAGAGCGTGGGTACGGTCCGTCCCACCATTGTAGTGGTGTCGGGTATGCGTACAGGTCCACTTCCGTTGTGGTGGTGCGCAGGGATTGGTGGACATGCCCCCGAAGTGACCAGACCCTGGAGGTAATGTATGTACAGGATATATGTTTTGTAAATTGGGTAGGGGTTATGTTTCCTGCCACTCGCCCCCCCCCCTTTGCCCCTGGGTGTTGTTCTGACCTTCTGCGGCGTGCGCGGCGGTTTCGGTGAACCAGGTTATAGGCTAGGAGGGCCGGGATGACACGTAGGATGGGGTCCATGGCTGTCCGTCACGTACCGGTGCTCCTTCTTTGCGTCGTCCTCAATTTCCCGGGAGTTTTTGGCTGCCGTAAAAAATTAGCCGTGCGGAGTGACGTAGGCACGAATCGTACTTGCTGGTCCGTAAAACACTGCCTGACTCCGTCCGGACGTCACATACACGATGTCCCGGATCGGAATTGTGGGTATTTTTTCGCCGCACGTAGTTTTTTACGATTCGTACGGAAATGCTATTTCTGTTCGAATCGTACTTGCTGCTTTGTAAGGAGGATTTCCCGGGTACGAGTCGTATGGATAATATGCTCCGTACGACCATTCGTACCCGGGTTTTACAGGATCGGAATCGGCACCATACTGTTAGACTAAGCACGAGAAACAGTGGTGCTTTAATTGATAAAAAGATTTATGGGGTAAGTGCATGATTTTAAACTGGATTTTCTGCTCAATAGGGAGCAGGTTCAGACCTCTGCAAGTCCAGTACCTTTTCCACACTTCGTACTTTTGGCAATAGAAGTCCATTACATTAATCAAGTCCCTAGAGCACATATGCTCCTATATTTTGAATGTAGGATTTTACTGGACGGAAACGGCGTGTTCTTTTAGACAATCTTAATAAGTGGAAACTAGTATTAGTGGACTGTATTAATCGATTCATGGAAAGAGATCCTACTATCCATATTCATACCCAGGGATTTTGCTGTTTCTCATTATAGAGTGATGTACCATTAGACCGTATGGACTTTTACCATAACTTATGTTTCCCAAATAACACAGACTTTGTTTTATTTGCATTGATTTTCAGGAACTTAGATGCCATCTATATCTGCACCTCCAACATGCAATCATAGAAGGGACGAACAGCATCATGGGCCTCAGGTACAAAGCAATTTTACTGTAGCAATGATCAAATTGGAGTCTTTGCCACCGCAAAATGGCTTTTTTAAATGCACAAAACCCAAATTGAGATTCAGCAACATATTACTGTTATTGCAGTTTGGGATTGTAAGTAAATAAAGATTTGTAATTTGTAAGGGTGCGTGTGGTGTGTCCCTCCCAAATATTGATTCCTTAAGTTATGTAATAATATTTTGCGACTGAAATTCAGTCACAAAACAATATTATTTTACCACCAAGTCAAAGGAGGTGGTAACCATTCACAAATGGCAAGGGGCCCACAAGGGAGCCTTTCTCTTTTGTTAAAGTAGACAAAAACATGTTTATGAGCAGGAAGTGATCCTTGGGACCAATCACTACTCCTAAAACCTGATTGTAAAATGTTTCATTTTTTAAAAACCACATCACAGTTTCCTAAAATGATGTATTTAAAAAAACGATTGCTTTATTCAAAAGCAATCACAAACACTACGGTCAGCCAATCGTAGTGGGTCGCAGTTTGCTATCTTCCTCCTGGATATTGATGAGGTAGGTCAAATTGCAACCCACTACCATTCGGTATTTTATGAACCAACCTATTTGTACATAAATTGGTTCACAAAATACCAATGCACTTGGTGGAGTTCTGTGCAAATTGCACCCACTTCTACCGATAAAATATTAGTACATTCTATAGCAGAAATTTCAAATTGCAAATGATTATTATTCACAAGTTGCAATTTCTTTTTGGGAATATTAGTACATGAGGCCCCAAGTTTCTTAGGTTCAAATTTTAGGTTTTGTGTCTTCTTTGGAGAATGGCTTAGCAGCCATGGAGACAATTGACTTGAATAGTGGTTGCACATTCGCATTGAGGAGCAAAGGAGAGAGAGGATCCACTAGCACCCTACATCACAATCAGATTCCAGAGAACACAAAATGTCTAACCTAGCCGCCTGAAATATATAATCTGCAAAGGATTTGAGCCAATCTATGATGGCACTATTAATATTAACTTCTGCTAAATGGTAGATCAAGATGTTGTGACTCAGCATATCAAAAGCCAGGGGGTCCAGGAAAAGCATTGCTGTCATGTGGCCTTCAGCTTGTTACTCTTGTCGTTCCTCGGTAGACAGAATGAGTGCCATTTCAGCACCCATGCATAGTTGAACATTAAATTGGTGTTCATTAACGATCTCCTTTATCTGGAGAAAGTCATGGAGTTGTCTGGCCACTAGGTTTTCCATCATTTTGCCCAGAGTAGATAGCAGGGTAACCGGAAATCAATTAGAAACCTCATCGTGGTCCAAAGAGCTTTCTTTAGTAAAGAGAACTAATAGCTTTCGTCCAAACTTCTGGAGCAACACATGAGACCAGAGAAACATTCTAGTATTTCGCAACAGAACCAGACAAAAAGTGGTGCACATGTTCCCAAACGAATGCTGAAGATGGATATAACTTAGAACCAATTTTAGTGATCAAAGAGCTGCCTCTTCAGGCTGCCTCTCTGGAGGCTAACACATTCTCACAGTTACCAGTCAAGGAGCAACAAGGATGTAGTCAAGTTGTTAATGTCTAGTCATGTTCGAATAGGCTCAGTTTCCCTCTTTTTAAATGATTACTTGTATTTGATGCATGTTGATATCATTGTTCTTGCTTTCAACAACTGGTTGAAAGCATCTATCGTGATACGAAATAAGCAGCACAGCACTACACCTAGGGGTAACTCTTGTTTCCCAAAGGAGATGTTCATCAAGAGGAAACTGTCCGGCATTCATAATTCTATGCAACTACCAATAATGGTGGTACAAACACCTCTAGTGAGGTTAACAATTTCATGGGACAGTGATCTCTTCTCTCACCCATTTCCATGTACTCATTCAATATCTGAATAATCTGGTAATCTACCCAAAAGGATGTCTATGATATACTGTTGGGGGAGGTCAACATAATGTCAATCAACTGATTGACATGCCCCTGTGTTCAGGTCAAGTTCCACCTGTAATTTAAGAGGACTAAAGCAACATCTTTGCTAGAGAAGCTATTGGTAAGTCCTAATAAATGAAGTAACTTCAAGTGCATTTTTAACTTTTCCTGTAAAGTTATTGGGAGGTGTCATATCTAATGCACAATTTTCTGAAGAAAAATCACCTTTTATGTTCATTCAAGAATCTATGGACGAGGTCTCAAAGGGTGTTTTGTGACCATGGAACACGATTTTACTATTTATAGAAGCCCTTTCACAAATTGCTTGGAAAAATCTTTCTGACTCCTAAAAGGGATCTTGCAAGCAAAACTAGCAAGGGGTGTGAAAGGGACAGCCCCCTGATGACTGTGATGCTAGGATGAATGTATCAATGATGTGTGATCACAATTATGATTGCAAACCATTGATTGGATACAGACACCTTAAAGTGGACAGTGACGGATTCACAAATGGGGAATTCCCCTTTGCAAATTGTTACAGAGGCCTCGAGGGCCAAGACAATGGCACAGAAGATCACTGCCTTGTCTCCCTGATGTATTTACAAATCGGAAACTCACTTTTTAAAAACCTTCACTTAAAATGTTAACCTTTTGGGTCTGCAATTTCAGGAGCAGAGGACTGCTATTGTTTACCCGATTCCCTTCCTGCATTTACAGCCAATTATTGGGGGGCACAAATTGTGATCTGCTTATAAATATTCATTAAGCTGGTCATTTTCCAGCCCCTCTGTTTGTACAATTTGTTATACAACGCATTTGTTAATGAATCATATCCAAAAGTGCATTCCCATTTGTAAATTAGTCAGTGTTTTTGCGAACAGGAATTGTACATCAAGCGCTAGGTCTTGATCTGGGATTGTGTCTCTCCAAATTCTATTGACTGATGATCTCCACCTGTAAGAGGACAGCAATGCAGTCCTTACCATCATCTGTTGGACTTGTTGACTGCAATGATCATTCTGTTGGCAAAGACTGGATCAGGTTGCTTTATGCTTTATCGCTAATGGCCAGCTAATAACCTTCAAAATTTCTAGGGTCCTATTTGAGCCCTCCATTGTTAAACATCTATGAAGCCCAATGAATAGCTCACTTTCTGCAACTGCTGCCATATTATTTTTTATTTACATAAATGATGCCCATATTTTTCAAAAATTTGATTGTTCAAAACATGCTTCCCTAACAGTGTGTGATAACACAATTTTTCTGTGGAGGCAACAAACCTGTCTAAAGCCGAATGACAGTAAGTACTAATACTTAGGCGTTGTAACAAAAATATTTACTTTCCAGATGTGTTGCCCTTAAGTGTTGGGTTTTTGCAAGGGCTATGACATTTTCCTAGTTAGATCATTGCATTGACCCTTTTTTTGGACCTCCTCAAAACATGCTACCTCAGCTATAGGAAGTAAATTGTGGTATAACACTGAGGGCCCAATTCACAAAGGTAAACATACTTTTGTGTAAGTTTATCATTTTTTACTATTCACAAAGGTATTTTACGATTATTATCTTTACTGTGTGGCGTCTCCTCACTCATGGTAGAGATTCTGAACATACAAATATGGGCCTGTCCTATCTTTTTATGTGTGGAGTAAACAGCAATGATATATTTCACCTGTCCTGACATGCCTAAATTGTCTGCTAGTACAGCAGTGCATAATATGAAAAGCACTCTTTAAAGATGCCTGTGTGGGACTGAGACAGTTGGGAAGATGGGCTGAGCAGCTAGAAGGCTGCTCCTGGTGGGGCTTAATGTATCTACATCTAAGATCTTAATAAACTTCATCTACTTCTACCTGGCCACGTCTACAGCGTCTACTTGTACCTCCTACACACGTGGGGCTGGACCACTACATTTATGGCGACGATCTGGAGCTTATCTTACGCGAAAGGTAACATGAAGTCAACCAAGAATGAGGAGTGGACCAAGAGAACGTGTAGAAAAGAACCTTTGTCAAGTAAAATGAGATAAAAGAAACAAGCATCAAGAAAATAAAAGAAAAGAAAAGAAACCTGTTTAGTGACGCAGTTGAAGCCAAAGAAATATTTCTAGCATGCCTGTCTGCCCCACCAGTGTCCACCACACCGGACAGCCTTGCCCAGGCGTGTTGTGTTGTCATCTCTGGCGTCAACTTCTCTTGGAAGTTCATCATCAAAGCTGCCTGTGTTAAGATGAAGATTTGTCAAACAGTACCTACTTGCCTTTAAAAATGTCTAAAGGGCATACAGAACCAAGGTATTTCAGAACCTAGGAATTTCAGTGACTGACTTTGACAGTAAGGATCATTCGTGACTGTTTAAACTACATTATGCCACAACCAACGTCGAGACCGCTACTACTAATGTATACTCCGCCTATGGAACCAAGGTATTTTTGTTTACTGCATGTGTCTTTGCCCCAGTGAAATATTCATTGATTGACACAAGATGTTGTATTGCTGACTGTCTTCGTGTGCTCTAACTTTTACTAGCGCTGCACCTGTGTGAGGTTTACTTGTGCCATTTCTCGCTATATTGGTCTACTGGCATTTTGAAAACTGTACGAAAGAACTTGTTTGAGTCCCAGAGTCTCTGCCTGATTTGGAGGAAAACCACACTACGATTTTAATTAATTAATATGAATATTTTCAAGCATGCTCCGAGGCCTGTTATTATTGACAGTTACGCTTTGAAAAAACGCTCGCGCTTCTCACCTCGTTTTGGTGTCACGTGGAGCGTCAAAAGAACCTTCATGATGTTTCCTCCTTCGTCATTTTGGAAATGCATGCTGCCTATGGACGTTTGCAAGCAACAGCGCGCCGATTGCCACACGGCGCACGTATCTTCAACGTACCGCCATCTTGGAATTGGCGTGTGTAGAAGTAGTAGTTTTTTCAGTCAGCGAATCAGTTTTCCTCCGATAAGGTGCCAACCACGTTTTGATCGCAAAAAATAAAGTTAATTGAAAAAAAGTCGGCGATGATTGGGCACAGGTGCTGCAGTACCCGTGCAGTGAGAGCCTGAGGGAAATTTGCGCATCAACGTAACTAAGAGCAAATGGAAAATAAAAGGGAAAAAGAACAACGAAATAAGAAGAAGCGGAGAAGTGCTGTCTTCATATTTATTAAAGGTACTGTGGGGCAGATTTATGAGCCCCTTGCGCCTCATTTACGCCGCTGTTGCGTCACTTTTGTGACGCAGCGGCGGCGCAAATCCTGCGCCATGCTGCGGGGTATTTACAAAGTGATGCATCTGGCAGATGCGTCACGTTGTAAAGCCCTGCGCACATGTAGGCGTTCTGGAGCAGGGGGGGGGCGTTCCGGCGCAGGAACGCTTCCTAAAAGTGGCTGAGTGAAATCTATAAGATTTCACTCAGTCACTTTTAAGGCCATGCTGCGTCAAAACCCTGCGCCTGCTTGAAGCAGGCGTAAGGATTGACGCAGCATGTAAGGGATAGGGCACCCCCGAGCCTTGCTGGAGCTGCGTCGCGCTTGCGACGCAACTCCAGCAATGCGCCGCCTTTCCGACAGGAGATGCATCACGCATCTGCCATCCGAGTGCCACGGTGGGCCGCATTGTAAATGCGGCGCATCAATGGTGGCGCACGGGTGGGCAGATGCGTCGCAACTCTTGTGTAGGAGGTACAAGTAGAAGCTGTAGACGTGGCCAGGTAGAAGTAGATGAAGTTTATTAAGATCTTAGATGTAGATACATTAAGCCCCACCAGGAGCAGCCTTCTAGCTGCTCAGCCCATCTTCCCAACTGTCTCAGTCCCACACAGGCATCCAAGCATTCCACCCACACTAACATTCTACGCGGAACACTGACACTGGCTGAACAGCTAGGTACAGAATGAAGAGAACATATTAACCTGACCTGAGGATACTACAGTCTACTTGTACCTCCTACACACGTGGGGCTGGACCACTACATTTATGGCGACGAGGATGGGATCCGAACCCACCCAGCATTTCGCTCATCATTTGCTCCTTTTGCTTTTGTTGCCATAAGTGGAAATGGTATACCCAGACATGGGTCTCATGTTCAATGCGCCACTGGATTCAAGCTAGCCTGGCTGATGACGGATGATGCTGAGAAACCGGTCCCAGGATGCTTGTTTCTGGTCCAGAGAGGACTGACTGAGGAACCGGATTAAGACTGATTTGCATATGGCTGGATTCAAACTGGGGTGCCGTGGTGAGCAACAGATCTATGGATTAAACCCAGATCCTTGTGACTGGAGGGGAATGTTTGCATTGTTCAGCATTCCGTCCATCATTTCTTCCTTTTGCGCATAATAATGAAAAGCATTAAAACAAATTATCATGGGAATATATATATATATATATAGTTATGTGGTAGCAAGGAGCTGTAGAATAACATTGGTGTCGGCTAAAAGATCAGGTGACAGTTGCACTATCAAGCCAGACCTAAACATCCATGTAGGCTAATGATTGTCCTCCTCCCATTTGTGCTACTGCCAGAGAAAAACACCACAAATGATCTAGTTATCTAGCACACTTTAATAGCATTACAATCCTATGTGAGTGCCCCTGAAAGTTAAAGCTGAAGCAGCTGTATAAATAGGCAAAATGATTACAGCTGTGTGGAGGGTAAGCATTTTTTGTGAAAGCACACAACTTCTGCTCAATCAAAATATGTACTCCTAGTTCCCAACATGTGGGCGGACCCAAACTCCTTCTCTAGTCATGCTCACAATATGGCTGGTGACAGCTACGCTGTGAAGCCAGACCCTAAAATCTGCAACCCGTCCCCCCAAAATCCTGACTTTTTGTTGGACTACCTTCGAGATACTGGGGCTGCTTGTGACCTGCCTGAACTTTAAATGTGTCCCCAAGGTGAGCAGCAGTAGTCGGCTACTGTTTACTGTACTGAGCCCTAATATTTGGAAATATGTTAACGAGTTCTGTTTTATTATCACATACTTACTGCAAGTGTTTAGCTTAAGTTCTTCGTATCTCTGTAAAAAAAAAGGAGCATACAAATATGTTTAAAAAGTGATTGCTATAGAGCACATAACTTGGCACAAGGGGAGACTGGGATTAATTCAAAGTGTGTCCTCTGGTTCCAAAGTTTTCATCTTACTCATCACACAACAAGTGGGGTATTTGTGGTTTCAATCCTAAGAAACGGGTGCATAACCAGCATATTTTGGCATTAAAGCTAGTATTAAGCATCATGTTTCCTACTGATATGGCAGAAACTTTCACACTGTACTAAATCTAAAAGTGGGTGTTTATAACCTATATTCTATTCCTGGAAAGAGCATTGCCTACAGGTTCCACGCATGTAAAGCTTTGCTGAAATGCAATACTCAGACCCTGGTGCCAATAGTGTGTGTGTCTTACATGTATGGAGTATGTATGGCACACATGTTTTTTCTCTTTTTATAAACTTTATTTTTTTCATTTCACAAAACAGTTAGCTACATTGTACAGTGATGGAATGGCAGTTGTCTGGTGGAATTTATAAGATAATAATTTTCTTTACAGGGATCAACATTTCTTGGTGTCGACCAGGAGATGGCTCCCTTACGGGCCGAACCCCTGATATTCTTTTGCACTATAATTCCATAAATTGTCCTCCATAAAGCACAATCTTATTCAGTCACCATCAATTTCATCTGCACTAGTGTCCGTAGCGCACGCTTCTGATATGTCTGAAGTCACTACAGGTAAAGTAACTGCACTACTGAGTTCTCTCCAAACACTCAGGTCCTCCGTCAGCTTATCATCCCTCCAGTTTATTTACATTTGCACCTCTTCTGCCAACGCCTATTCCAACACATCTCGACACCAACTCTCTATCATGGGGGAACGCTAAATTGTGCATGGACCAGAGTCAATAGTGTAAATCCATAAGCCATCTTTCTTTTCTTTGGCCTTTTAATTTAGCCCAGTAAGCAGGACAGTGGGGTTTAGCTGATTCTTATGCATGTGATTCTGTGGACCTCTGTCAATACCTGTGCCCAGTAGTTTCATATTGTTGGGCACCACTCCGCCAAGTGTATAAAGTCTGCTCCGTGTGTCCCACACCGAGGACAATCTTTGATCTGAGGGGGTTTATTCTCTCTAGCTTTTTTGGTGTTATATAGGTCCCATGCAGGAGATTAAAATGGATGCATTTGAACCGGGCATTGCGCAATAGTGTACCTGTGAGCCCTAATACATTTGCCCATTCGCTGTCTGTGAGGTCCTATTGTCCGTGTCCCACGCTGCCCGCGCATTAGGCAATGGGTCAGTCGAATCCAGTCTCATAGACCTGTAAAGGTGCGTTAGTAAATGTCACCCTGTCCCACAAGTCAATATTACGTCTAGTGTATCTGTAGTTTGCGGACCAGCCGGATTTGTAGGCCATGTTGTCTTGGCAAGATCTGCCAGCACCGCATAATATATGTATTGCCCTTTTCCTAGTGTAAAGGCATTACAGGCTTGTTCATAAGTGAGGAAGGAGTCGCCAGGGTACAAGTCACCTAATAATTTCCAGCTCCCTGTCTGCCACACGTGGAATGACATGAGTTCCATTGTTTGCAAGACTGGAGTTAATATCCATATGGGGAGTTCCTTATGAAATGGAGCATGTTTCAGCACTGTTTCTACATACTGCTGTCAAATATGTGTTGTGTGCCGTACTATGAATGGAAGTTCCCCGCTGACCCCAGAGGCCTCCATCAGGGACAAAGGCAATAGGTCCGCCGTCACTACCCCCGCAAGTAAGGGCTGTTACCAAATGCCCCCTGTGTCAAACCACCTCACTTGATGCTGCAAGTGTACTGTGTAATAGTATAGCTCGAATTGGGGCACTTCCAGGCCTCTTTCTTCCAATCTCAGGGCAAGTGTACATAGGGCTACTCTTCTACGTCGGCCCGCCTATAGCAGCTAGGTTAGTGCCGACTGCAGGGTTAAGGTATCGGACATGGTAAGTTCTGTAGCATATATAGGCATCTGGGCAACACAACCATTTTGGAGATTACCAATCTGCCCATTAAAGACAGCGGTAGGGTGTTCCAGATTGCCACATATTTCTGTAGGGTATCTACAACCCTATCTATGTTCAAGTGAAGTATCTAAGCATCTGTATGTGCCACTTGTATACCCAGGTATTCGAAATGGTCCAGTTCCTATTGCAAGCCTAGTTTGGGGAGACCATCCATTGGCACCCCAGTGAGTTTCACCTGAGGGAATACTGATGACTTAGCCCGGTTTAAACAAAGGCCCAAAAGGTCTCTGAACTCATTCAGGAGTTTCAGCAACTTGGGGACTGAGTCTCATGGGGAGGCTAGTTGGAACAAGGCATCTTTGTCATATAAGGAGATGGTGTGGCAGGTATCTCCTAACCTGATTCCTCCGTCACCCAGTTCCAGTCGCGCTCTGATCGCTAAAGGTTCTATCGCCAGAGAGAACCACAACGGCAACAGGGGGCAGCCCTGGGGCGTTCCCATGCCCACCTGCCATGCTTCTTAACAATCATGTCCGGGGAACAACCTTTACAACGCAACTTTTACAACGCACTACACTTACAACGCATTTTTTACAACGCACAATCCATTACAACGCATGACATTACAACGCATGACACTACAACGCATTTTTAAAAACTACCTTTACAACGCATTCCATTACAACGCATACTACCATTACAACGCATACCATTACAACGCATAATATAGTAATTTTTACCCCTATACTATCCAACACTTACCCTACTGTTGCACCCCCTGGAGTTAGAATAGTAATTTTTACCCCTATACTATCCAACACTTACCCTACTGTTGCACCCCCTGGAGTTAGAATAGTAATTTTTACCCCTATACTATCCAACACTTTCCCTACTGTTGCACCCCCTGGAGTTAGAATAGTAATTTTTACCCCTATACTATCCAACATTTACCCTACTGTTGCACCCCCTGGAGTTAGAATAGTAATTTTTACCCCTATACTATCCAACACTTTCCCTACTGTTGCACCCCCTGGAGTTAGAATAGTAATTTTTACCCCTATACTATCCAACATTTACCCTACTGTTGCACCCCCTGGAGTTAGAATAGCAATTTTTACCCCTTTACTATCCAACACTTTCCCTACTGTTGCACCCCCTGGAGTTAGAATAGTAATTTTTACCCCTATACTATCCAACATTTACCCTACTGTTGCACCCCCTGGAGTTAGAATAGTAATTTTTACCCCTATACTATCCAACACTTTCCCTACTGTTGCACCCCTTGGAGTTAGAATAGTAATTTTTACCCCTATACTATCTAATACTTACCTTAAATGCAATTTAATATTATGCGTTGTAATGGTATGCGTTGTAAAGGTAGTATTTAAAAATGCGTTGTAGTGTCCTGCGTTGTAATGTCATGCGTTGTAATGGATTGTGCGTTGTAAAAAATGCGTTGTAAGTGCATGCGTTGTAAAAGTGTGCGTTGTAACGACATACATCCATCATGTCCCACTCACACCCTGGCCCAAGGCTCCACATGTAGTAGCTGTATCCATCATCTGAACTGGGGCCCTATTCCCACTGCCTTCAATACCTCCAGTAGATAAACCCAGTCCATGGTGTCAAACGCCCTCTCCAGGTCCATCGACACCAATGCAAGTTCTTCACTCCTATTATTTAATTTGTGGAGTATATTAATTAATCTGTGCAGATTCATACATGTGTGCCCGATGGGAATGAAGCAGCATTGATCTTGATGAATTAACTGCAGCATGTGTGGCACTAGTCTATTAGCCAGTAATTTACATAATATTTTGATGTCTGTATTAATTATGGTAAGGGGTCTGTAGGCCACAGAAATCGATTTGTCACCCCCAGGTTTCAATATCATACAGATCTCCCCTTCCCTCATTGACAGGGGAAGAGCCCCTGTGCTCTGTGCTTCCATCAGGACCTGAAGTAGGCTCCTGGATGTCTCCATCGAGAAAGCCTGGTTAACTTCGGCCAGAATCCCATCACCTCCATGCGCCTTGGCCCCTGGGAGCACCTTCAAGGATTCCAGTAGCTCCTCCTGTGTCAATCGAGCATCTAGTTCCAGCACACTTTTGTGTTCAAGTTTTGGGAGGGGCAAGCCCTCCAAAAAGGGGAGATACCAGTCTGGAGCAATCGCTGGGTCTGCTGTATATACCCCTGCCAGTCCTGCTGGAATACATTTATTATTCCGGTCCTCGTGCTGACCCTGGTACCATCAGTATCCAAGGGTGGGGTGATTTCTTTGAACAGATTCCAGGTGAGCAAACCGCCCGTTTTGTCCCCATCTCTATGCAGAGTTGTCTATATTGTTTGAGAGTGTATTTATCTAGACGGTTCCAGATGTCACTGATCCATCTGCATAGTGTTTGTTTCCTAGGATAGTACTCAGCTTGTATCATCCCTGTCATCTGCAAGTTAACCAGTTCCCTCTCTCTGTCTGCAAGTTCTCTTTGTAGCTGTCTGCGGACCCCACACATCAGACCTTAAAACAGGTGCGTTGGGCGCAAACAGGGAAAGTGCACCCTATTACAAGGAATACTCTGCCCTCAGGGCAGCCGCGAACTAGAGCTGTCATCTGAAAAATGGAGTGGCTGCTCTGTGTTTTCACTGTGCAGGCAGCAATCCGCCTGCACTTTTAAAGGGGAATAGAGATCCCCTTGCAGGCGGGTGTAGTCAGTGACTGCACCCACCTGCAAGGTGATGTCTGGGGGGTCCATGGGACCCCCTTTTCCCCACCAAAGGGCTGCTCTCCTGGGACGCACAGACAGTACACCGCATTTTAGGTGGCGCATGTCAGAATGCCTCCTGAGAGCTTTTTTGCGTCTGAGCCCATGTCTGTAATACGGCGCATGCACAGAGGCGAGGCGATTCCCTCATTAGCATGGGGCACGTCCCCATGCAAATGAGGAAACGCCTCTGAAGGTAGTGCTGGCGCTTTATGTGCGCCACCACTACCAGTATTACAAAAGGGGTCCGACAAGGATCTTTGGCCTCTTACACAATACCACAGTGCCCCAGAGGCGAGCAAAGTGAGCACAAATGCCTGTTGCGCCTCTGGGGGACCTTGTGTAATATTGCCCCAGGTGTATAGTACAGCTGTTGTTGTTAATGATGAGAAGGTTTCTAGGCAGGGACCTTTTTTATCTTACTTGATTACTACTTCTCTACAACTGATGACAGGCTGGTGCAGATTCTTCATAGTTGGTTGTCATCATGTGTTTGATACCCCTGCATGGAGCAAGCATCGTAAAAACGTGCTGTGATAGCCTTCATATTACACTAAGAAAGTTTCTGCATTACAGCCAGAAAATTATCTTTAAAAGGGAACCACATTAAACCGGTTCTGGAAGCCTAGGCAGTAGTTTAACACGTCCTGTTTGGAAAATGAGTTCAAAACTGGGATCCAAACCATCCTACATTATTCCAGATCCAAGTTACATTGCAGACCAGTGTTGTGAAACCAAGACTTGTGTCTACATGACACTCTGGTTCCCAAAGGTAAGGGGTAGTATGCATAACTTGCTGGAGAAGCAGAAGGTCTACCATTCACCTATAAGTCTGCCAGCCGGCTCATAGATGAAAGGAGAGCACCTGGTCCTGCAGGAGTAGTGACTGCCCAGGAGGTAAAGCCCAGAATGCTCATGGCATGTGGAGCACCCATAAGAAACCAAATGCCATTGGGGATTGCAACCAGCTCTGACCAAGACATTAAGGGTCACTCGGTTTCCCTATACAGTTTGTGTGGAGGACTGCTTGAAGTTAATCTGCAACTAAACAAGCATGGTATCGAAAGGAACTGGTGCGGCAGCTGCTTGATGCATAGCTTACCTCGAGAAGATCCCTGTCACTAACACAGTGGAGATAGAACCTGTCCACCTCCAGAGAAAAAGCACCCATCAGCCATGATTTTTTTTATTAATAATTCTTTTATTAAACACAAAGAGAACAGCATTTCTCATTACATGACAGATATTATCTCAAATTTAAGTAGACAGTAATGCTGTGGCAAATCAAAACGACAGGTCAGGGAGGTAGGGATTCAGGGTGTAAGAGGCTCCTCCAGAGAAGGTACAGCGGGCGGCACACAAATATTTCCTCTATATACATTCCATTTGTCCCAAATTGCAGACCACTTTTGGGGCCGCCCCGCGCTACATACACAGTTTTTTACCTCAGCATGCACCAATCCATGTCTGCCTTCAATGAAGCTAATGTAGGCGACACTCCAGACCCTTACAGTCAGGCAATATTCCTCTTGCCACCATCAGGCCCAGCGTGACCCAAGTTTTCCCCCTGTTGTTCACATCAGTAGGCTCCCATATGTTTAATAAACACCGTTTGGCTTCTGACTGAAGCCCCACCTCAAGCACCTCATTTATACATTTGTGTATCCCCCTTCAGTAATTCTGGATAGTGACACATCCCAATATTATGTGTAGGAAGGTACCTTCTTGGCCGCATTTCCTTCTGCACATCTCATCAGATGCTTTCCCCATGCTAACGAGCCTGGACCCTGACACGTAAACCCTGTGCAGGATCTTTAATTGAACCAGGCGGAGTCTGGAGGAGATTGCCACTTCTTTGGGGGAAGACAACGCCTCCTGCCATTCTTCATCATCAAGTTCTATCCCGTCTCTCTCCCTCCGCCCCCGGTCTGGACAAGTGGATCAGAGGTGTTGTTGATAAGTTTTTTACGTGAGTGAGATCGCTTTTGTGGGCATGTAGCCATCTAACAATCTGTCTTCCAACGGCGACGTTTCCGGGGGAGATTGCCCGTTGGACAAGTTTTACATTAGTGCATGTCGCACCTGCAAATATCGGAAATATTCTGAATCAGCTAACTCATACTCTTTCTGCAGGGCAGAAAAGGACGGCACTGCCCCCTTCTGCCAAAGGTCCCGAATCCTTTAGATCCCAATCAAATCCCAGTTTCCAAACCCTTTTGAGATTCGCAGAGTAACCAATTGCTCGACATCCCACAATGGCGTGCCTTGTGTGAGCCACCAGTCCCATCCCAAACCTCTATTCGCCGCCTTCTAGTCGTGTACTGCGTGTTGAGTAGGTCCCATGAGTGGAATCTTTGTAGTAAAGAATTAGATGGCTCTATTAAAGTTTCCCCCCGGAAGGAGCCACGTGTCCAGCCTATACCCCGGGTCATCCTTGCACCCATACGTGCAATGGTTAATTGCTGCTAGATGAGCAGCCCAGTAATATTTTCTTATGTCAGGGAGAGCGATGCCCCCATCATACTATGATAGTACTAGTTTTTGTAAAGCTATGCATGGCCTGCCTTCCCACAGCAGCTCTCTCTGGAGGATTTCAATTTCTTTATAATAACGAGCTGGAACTGGGTCCAGGTGGTTCTGCAAGGCATACAGAAATAGGGGTAAAGCCATGAACTGTACATCACAGAGACCCCAATGAGGAGTCCGCCATCTGTGGTCCTGTGTCACTTACAATGGTGACCCTAACATAAACCCAAAAAATAAGCCTACTGGACCTGCTACATCAGTGTCCCCTGTCAAGAGGTAACAGGGCCTGGAAACAAAAGACTGAGAGTGTATCCTGACCTGCAAAGGAAGTCTTGCATTTAGGGAAATAACATTTCCAAAATAGTAGAAGGAACCTGGGTAGTGATGGCTTCCCATTGACCTATGTCATCCATTTTCTGGGATAGCAATGGACAGGTTGTTTGAGTTCTTCCTGGAAGCCTATGAGAAAACACCTTCCAACAACTATGAGGGGGGCAATGGTGGTCTAAATCCAAAAGCAGGACAATGAGACCCTTCCAATGTGAGATCTTACTGAGCACTGACTATGACCAATGTGTACACAAAGATACTGAGAAAGATTAAAGTGAACAGGCAATGACAAGTGATACAGCAACTGACATGCCTAATAAGCATTTGTGGTGTTGGACACTGAGCAGGAAATTAACCTTGTTTGCTGGACTCACATGTTGAAAGTGTTTGAGCATATGGGCATAGTATGTACATACTCTAACCAGGTAAAGATATTGTGCACAATTCCCAAGGCCAGAGTTCACATGGGATGTTAAGTCTTGAAAACTGGACATTCGAAAGGCGACTGAAACAGGTATGTCTTCTTTCGCTTCAGTTATTTCCATAGCATTCCTTGAAAATGGAGGACACACATCTATCTATTGAAGAAACTATTGAGAGGGCTACCCAAATTGGGAAGATAGACTGTTGCTTGCCAAATGAGACACATCAAAACTGTTGCATTGGGGGGATGACCTGAAGTACAAAAAGAGTGGGGTGGGGGGGGTGGCTACCCGGATCTGTATGTAAAATGGGAAACCACAGGGTTCCATATGTGGGCATCCGAATCACGCATGATGTTGGAACACAGCACAAGCTTAAAAGTGAGCAAAGTGATAGGAGGTTTGGAGCGCTCTGATGCATTTTATAACGGGCTCCCTCTTTCTGTAATGGGCAGAGTCTCCGGGGAAAAAATTGTGTTTCTGCCTTGCAATGCTGGCACGCTTTTGCAGTGCCCAAAAACATATACAAGCGCTAGATCCATTATAGATGTCACTGTTGTGGGCTGAGATATGCAGAAAGGTCAGGTTTGAGCAATTTAAAACTGCCATGAGGAAGAGGGGGGTGTTTGAGTTCAAGGAGATGGACATGGAGATATATTATGTATTATCCTAATTACAGTACACAGTACACTGGCTCGATGAAGGCAGCAAATGTACGAAGCGTTTTCCACAGTATACACATGAACATGTGCCACTTCTGAAACTATTAATGAGCAACACGCCTGGATGCTTTCCTTATATAATTAAACAAGAGGCTCAAACCTTCGGCATTCCACATTTGCACCGAGATTAACTGATAGTACCTGTCCTTTCAGGAAGATTATGTAAGACATTAAGGTGAAGAAATGCACAAAACGTATTTTATCCCAGAGCAATACTTGTAGTGCGTGTGCATATATATCACAGACGCCCAGAGAAATCTGGGGAACCTTCTCTTATGCCTCGCAAGCTATCCAAATTTAGGCGACATTAACCATGGTGTAAGGGCTAAGACTGGTGGCCATATTTAATTTTCGCCCTTTATCGGGACATGGTGTCGATACGGCTGAATCTAGGAAAAAGTGACTGTGGCAAACTGCTATCAGAGTGGGACAAACCATGTGACCGTGTTGGGACAAACCATGTGGCTGTGTTAAAGATACATGCACCAATGGACGATGATTCAAATAAACCAGGTTCACTCACACGGCTTACCTGACCAAGCTTAAACTGAGTAAACCCTATCGAAGTGAAATTTACGGTGATCATTGTGCCATGAGCTTCGAGGGGCTTTAATCTCATGACAGGGAGCTTTCTGCAGGCGTGCGCCTGCTGGACTGAAGTGGTGGAGAAAAGGCAGGGGGCACAGAAAGAAGATTTGCTGGGCCCACTTCCCTTTAGGAAAACTGCCAGATGAGAAATCAGTTTCCAGCACTAGACGCAGCACTAACCAAGCGCAAAATAGCCATTCTCTGGTTATGCCAGAGATCACTGAAAATATACCTGCGTTAGAGATATGTTTTTGATGGGTCACAGCTGATTGCAGATTAATAAAGGCTGTTGGAAAAGATGAAACACTCACAAAGGATCAGGCAGATAGGCCAGCAATGCTGCAGGCACTGAAACCTGTTGGAGGCACAGATTAGCACTGTAGAATGAGAACACTCAAAATAGTATAATAAGAACCATAAGAAAAAAAGGTGCACATAGAGGCACAAGCACAATAAACATGCAAGGTACATTTGACTCCATATGCCATGGAGAGTTATGGCACAGGCAAGGACTAGACATTCCATACGAAGGATGGTAGACAGTGCACAGGGGAAAAGGCATAAGGTCGTGCTAGTTTATGGTTGATACCCATGTATATTTGAGTAAGAGAAGAATCTACTAATTCATGAAGTGCATCTTAAATTCTACTGTATGTGCGATGATCACAGTTTCCATGGCGCACATGTCTTTGTTTCACTACTGGTAGATATAGAGATGTTCATTGTGGTGTATAAATGCTTGTAAATGTATTGCTGGATTTACTGCTGTCAAACTAAAACACTTGAGACTGCTTTTATCTCTGATAAATTCAAACACCGCCAACACAAGTTCGACACGAACATGCTTATGTGTTACAGCCCTGAACCATTTGTCTTTTAATAATGTATTCGTAGGTCGGTCTCTATGCAATGCCTCTGCAGGGCAGACATTGAGTGCTGCAGCTTAGTCAGAGCTGAGCCCAATAAACAGAGTTATCTGCAAAATAATGCATGTGAATTACACAATATTTCAATTCAATTCAATCAGCTTTATTCGATTAAAAGAAGTAATCATAAAAGCACAATACAATTATGGGCACAATAAATACAAGTATTAGCTTATAAATTCATAAAATAGCAATACGAATCAGTTCCAGAAAAGATCAGAAAGGGAGTGAATTACATCATGATTGAATTTCTACATTTTAAGACTAATTTTAAAAACATTAAAATTGATACAGACAATTGTTCTTCTCCTAATGTTTGTAAAAAGAGAAAAGCAGGACGACATTGTCTTAGTCCCTTATTTTTTAAAATTGGCAAAATCCACCTGTGCCTATTATAAGAGTAAAATTTACAAAAGAACAGAACATGAATAGTTGATTGAAAAGACACATCGTCACATGGACATTTACATAGCTCCTTCGACCAGTTGTTTTCAGTGGGAAAAGAGACAAGCCTGTGAAAAAAGGTTAAATTTCAAACGGATCAACAAAAATCTGTCATGCTCTCTTGTAAACTTTCTTAGGCAGGGCTGGAGTTTATCGGTGACCATTATTAACTGATGCGCCTGTACAGAGACTTTTTGGGATTCTATATCTCTTATTATCCAAGTAGGATAGACAGCTAATTTTTAATTCTTTCCTGTTTACAGCTAAAAGAGTAAGGGGTCCAAAAAATATTGAGTGGCCAAGGTAACCAACAAAATTTTTAATGTACTCTAGCCAACTAACCTTCCGTGCCCCATCCAGTTTACCACAGTCTGTAAGTAGCTGTCTATTGAGCTCCAGCGAATCGGAGGTCCATGTTCTGTGCCACTGGAGTACAGGTTGAATTTTACGAATATCCACAATGTATGGCAAGCCCAATTCAAACATAGGTAGAAGTGCTGTCCGAGACAATCAATAAAAATCTTAAAAATCTATTCTCAATGCATTGGAGTGAATTAACATTCTCATAACCCCAGATGCCTTCCCCATAGGTGGCTATTGTGATGCATTTCGCCTTGTATATCTCTAATAGGACCTCTGGATCCCGTTTCCCCAGCTTCTTACTAAAATTAAAGAGTGCGGCTACTGCTTTAGAAAACAGTAGCCTCCTAGTCCTAATGGCCTGGGTCCATGTCCCCCTCTTATCAAAGAGTATACCGAGATAAGAGAAGGTTTTGCAGCAATCAATCAGTTTCTTACCTATTAAAATGCGTCTGAAATGTGTATTCCCTGCCCCACATTTCATCACAAAGGTTTTAGAAATATTCACTTCTAATCCCAGTTTAGCCATATAGTCAGCAAAAAAATCAACTAACCTCTGCATCCCTACAGGGGTGTGTGACATCAAAACCGCATCATCTGCATACATTATTGTGGGAATAGGTCTCTGCCCCACTTGTGGGAGGTCCTGGCACTCTTTCCCCAGCTTATTTCCCAAGTCATTAATATATAATATAAATAGGAAGGGTGCCAGGACGCATCCCTGTCTCACACCCCTTCTTACCCTAAAGTGCTTAGTGCATTCCTCTCCCATCCCATAACGAATCCTAACATTTGCTCCTGCATATAATTGTCTCAAAAATAAAACTATCGAACTTTCCACCCCCAAATTAGTTAAGATTCTCCATAGTTCCTCAGGGATTACGGAATCAAATACAGCAGTCAAGTCTACGAACGTTAAATACAACCTACCCCTTTTGGCTTTAGTGTATTTGCCGATCATCATGTTCAAATTTAACCCCTGGTCAATTGTACCCATGCCTTTGCGGTAAGCATACTGAAGGTCACTAAGTATCGAATGGTCTTCCGCCCAATCTTGTAACCTTAATAACAAAACTCTGCTGAAAATATTAATTGTTGAATCGAGTAGAGATATTGGCCTAAAGCAGGCATGGTCCGACCAGTTACCTTTTCTGAAAATGGGGACCACGGTCAATTCATACCAGGAAGAAAGAGGGCTGATTGTGCTACAAGCGTTTAAAACTTGAGTTAAAAGAGGACCCCACAATAAAATATTATGCTTACAAAGATCTACCGGGATGCCATCTGGTCCCGGTGCCTTACCTCCCAGGCTCGATTCAATGGCTAAGTTAACCTCACTCAGCTCAAATTTCAGATTCATATCCTCTGTACCTTGACTAAGAACCAAATTGGCTACAGGCTCCATATCTACCCTTGTAGTATGAGCTGTATTGCTATATAATTTTTCAAAATGCTCCAACCACTCAGCCTCGCTAATAGCTATCTCAATCGTGGACCGGTCCTTCTCCAACAAAAAGGGCACATTGACCGCCTTCCAAAATGCAGAGTGGTCTTTTAGCTTTGAAGCTGTCTGCAAGTCCCGCCACGCTTCATTTTTAATAGTGGTTTTCCTTAGCTTTAAGTCCGCATTATACTCCCTGCGTGCCAGCCTGACATCCTCCACATCTCTAGGCTCTGAATGCAGTGCTCTCTTTAACTTGGCATGGGCCTTAGAACATGTTGCATCAAACCAACCATGCTTAGGTTTATTAGATTTATTGAGTTTCACAGACATTTCCTGTTTGATGTATTTTGAAATTGTCTGGAACCCACTTATAACGTCTTTGATCATAGTATTTGCATCTAAACAGGCCTTGACCTCCTCTTTGCAATTAGTAACCTTCCTTGTGAAAGTATCAGGGTTAGGCTGATCCCATTTTAGGGCATATCCATTTATATTGAGGTTCCCCATAAATGTAGATGTTGATGATTTCCCCTGCCCATTATAGGTGGGATTATAAGGCACGGGGTTGGGATATAACATATTGGCAAAGCCCAAATCTGTATCAAACATCATTTCATTTAGAATGTCCCGGGATTTATTATGTGCGAAGTGCTGAAATGGATGGTCCTTATCCCACGATAAACCACAGCACCCGTTATCTACATGACCACAAATTTTACAATTAAAATCACCCCCCCCCCATAGGGTGCACACTTCTCTGGTTGATGCAGCCTGAATGTTCTGTACAATGGTGTTAATAGATCTCACTACCTCCTCAAATCTACTGTTAGGAATATTGTTTTAAAAGTTAACCACCAGCAGACAAAGTATCCTGTCTATGTGAAGCGACATGACCTGATAGTAAACATCGCTACCAATTAGAACAGATTTTTCCAAGTTCAGGAGATTCGACACATAAAGACATAATCCCCCCTTAGCTCTCCCATAAACTGATGAAGTAGAAGGGGTATGAAAATTTCTAAAACCATTTAAATGTCTAGGTTCGCAAATCCAGGTCTCTTGTACAGCTAATACATCGAACTCCTTGACAAAATCAATCCCGGTATGATCTATCACCTTAGCATTAAGCCCAGCCACATTCCAAAAACATAGCTTATGACAATTACTCCTGTCATCTCTCTCTGAGATTATAGGCGCTCCAACAGTGTGATGTGGGGACTGTTCATGCGATGGATTAGCAAATATTTCTCTGTTGGTGGGATTAAAAGTTCTCACTCCCTCCACCGCAACCTCCTTATTACCATGAATCAGTCCAGTGCTAGCCCTATTTAAGTCTTCTATGTTGTTAACAAACTGGGGTTAAAACTGATGGTAATAGGCAGAGAGGCATGGTTCCTAGGTATATGTGTGGTTAGTCAATCTACCTCTTCTAAATTATGAAGAGCTTCAAATCTATTATAAACCTGAACGTTAAACTGTTGTTTGCGGTTTGCTGGATAGGGGGCTGAATATACCAATGGATGGAGATCACATGTTGGTTGAAAAAAGTAGCCCAAGGGGAGGATGTTTATGCTGACTTGTGTTATAGCCTGCTCGCTACCTGTAGACAGAATCATTTGCACAAACTGAGGATTGGCAAATGTAAGAACCACACAGTCACCACTTAACCTTTTTTGTCCACATCCTACCCAGCTTATCCTTCTCACCATCTTAAATTCTGCTAATAATTTCTCGGAGTGGCCTAGCTTTGTGCCTAGCCAACCTAAACTTATATTTCTCAATGACATCCAGGATTCTTCAGTCCCCTGTGGGAGTGTCGGTACATTAGCTAAAATCACAGTATAGGGGGTAGCTGCCGGTGGGAGGTCCAGTATGCAAGCTTTATGGGAAGTTGCCTGGTTAGCCCGATTAAGATGCACTCCAGAGTTGCCCTTGTCTGCAGCTACCAGAGGTTGTGGGCCATGGCCAAATCTTTTTAATGGTGAATACCTTTGATAGGGATTTGGCACGCCAGAGCTCTGACAATTAAAACTGGGTGGTGATACCAGCGTATGGGGGTATGGGGTATTGGCAAGGGATCGGACTGTGCGGGGCTATCGCTTGTCATGCTATTACCTACAGAGGCCCTCTTAGCCATAGTCCCCCCTGATACGGCAGAGTTCTTTAAGGGGCCCGCGTCATCAGGGGACTCCGTTCGCTTAGACATTGAAGATACTAAGACGTCTAGCTTAGTGGCAATGGTAGACATAAATTCTCTAATAAACTTATCTAGAGACTCCAGTGTGTGTTTCACAGATTCTAATTCCCGGTTCAAGGAATTTCCACTTTCCACTTCCGAAATACCCCTGGTCTTAAGATTGAATCTCTACTTTCTTAGCTGATTTTTTAGAAGATTTAGACTAGGATTTGATGCCCCAGGGACAGAATTCTTAGAAGGGACAACCAAAGGTTTTTGCATTTCTTGGGCGTTTATCTGTCCTGCTCACAACTTGAGATATGATCAGAAATATCCAGAATGCCCCCATTTACTTTACCTTCATTTCCTATTGGGCTTGTGAGAGGGGATGGTAGAGCGGGTAAACATAATAGCGGGCCTACTACTGTGGCTTCCGCCTCTTTCTCACCCTCTGCACTTAGTTTTTCTATATTAATAACTTCCTCCACTGAGCTAATTTGCTTTTCTATAGCCCCCATCGCTCCAGTCAAATAATTTAACAGGGTCTGCCTGGGGCCTTCCACCCTACTAGTTTTAGATATACCCTGAGCGTTCCTTTACCCCATTTCAAGGAAATTAAATGGGGCACAGCACAAATAAAATTCGAGGTGCAGAAGTCAATAAAACGCAAATGATACACGTCACGCCTCCCTCCCAGACAAAGCAGCTCAGTGCTTACAACTTCCAAACTTTGCTACTGCTGGAATTCACCGGGCTAATGTCCATGAAAACAGTCTTAAACCAAATATACGTAAAGTTTTGATAGTTTCTTACTGCACCGAAAGGCCAAGAAATGTGGCCCGCCTCTTCCGGTCTATGACGGGCGTAGACAGGCCCGTCTTGGCCCGGTCCTCGCCCGGGCGCCGTCCGCGCGCGTCCCACGTTGCGTGACTGTGTTCGTCTAAAATAGAATACTGCAGGGACCGGACAGAAAGTGTGGCATGCCAGTAGCCCAGGCAGGGGCTCTCAGTAAAGTGCACGGTGCAAAGCAGCAGAATAGGTCCGTTACGGAGCGGTCTCCCACCTTCCTTGACCGGCTCTGCCTCAAGTAGAATACTGCATGGACTGGGCAGAAAGCGCGGCATGCTGGTAGCCCAGGCAGGGGCTCTCAGTAAAGTGCAGGGTGCAAAGCAGCAGAATAGGTCAGTTACGGAGTGGTCTCCCACCTTCCTTGACCAGCTCCGCCTCAAGTAGAATACTGCAGGGACCGGGCAGAAAGTGCGGCGTGCCGGTAGCCCAGGCAGGGGCTCTCAGTAAAGTGCAGGGTGCAAAGCAGCAGAATAGGTCCGTTACGGAGCGGTCTCTACACTACATACACTTTGAAAGAGATACTGTAGCAACCTAGGGCTATATTCACAAGAACGTGTGATAACCACTGTTCCCACTAAGCCGCGCGCGCGGGCGCGCGCGCACGATGGTCAGCCGGAGCGCGCAGTGCCCTGGGTTTAGCGCGCACAGACATCCCTACGAGACTGTTCGCACCGCCGCTTTTTAAAACGCGAGCGGCGCGAAATCCATGCGGGAGGCAGAGACATGGTGTTGCAGGCGCGCAAAGTCCATTGTGCTCAAAGTGCTTCAGCTTCAGCCCCTCCTCACCCCCCACCGTCGTGTGTGGGCCCCCGTGCTGAGGCAGCTTCCCGGACACCCAACAGCCGCACCCGAGTACTTCACGGATTTTTAAAAGGCATTTTGCACGTTAATGAGCTTTGTCGGTTTTTTTCACCCCTTCTTAGCACCTGCATCTTCACACTACCTACTAGCACAAAGGGAGAACGCACGAACATGCAAGAGGCAGATAAAATTGCAAGGAGTATCTGGCACTGAATTCATACATGCCAACATTTCAGAAGAGCAAAGTGGGAGATTTGAATCGGGTTACTGTCATGTGTGAAAGGGCATCCGTGCTGTGGTCTGATCAACAGAGTATGCATCAGTATGAAAAACGCCTCGTCCTACCAGTTGTGTTGGAACTCTGCTCACCTGCTAAAAACACAGAATGTGCCTGTTTGGCACAACGCTAATCCTCTGAAGAAATGTGCAGCATCAGCGGTTCTGAAACAAAACGTGTGCAAAGATCCCGCATTTTCTGTGGATATTAGACCTAATTGAAACCATACCAGAACACTGCACTGCATTAAGGGATGCCCTTCTGTGTCGAATTGACTACAGTTTGGCGGCAGATTGGTGGACTAAATGATAAAGACAGAATTATTTTGAATAATTAGCAGATTTTGTCCAAGAGGTATTTACTTATGAGACCACACAATGATTGTTCTTTTAAGGAATCCAGTGGTCTATCCGGGCCACGTCTTAAGCAGACATAGTTCATCCAACTGTCTGATCTTTAAATCCCCTAAAATGTCCCGGAGGGGGAAGCATTTAAAAGGAGATCAAAGGACAAGCAGTTTCCCAGCTACAAGTAACTGCTTTCGCATAACTTTAAAGTACTCCCAAGTTTGTGGTACTTCCTGATGAAGTATGCTTTACCGACTCAAGGCCAGTGGACATTTCTTTTGTTCGATAAAGTATATGCAGGCGGCATAATACCACGGATGAATAAGATGACATCAAAAACCTACCAAGCATTCCATTATAAAATTGTGGCACGTATACAGAATTTAATTTGCAGGAAGGAAGGGACGCCACGCCTTGATCATCATTCACAGAGCCCAAATCTCACTTGTGTGACACACACTACACTGATATGAGTAGCGCTATACAACAAATGAAATGCATATGAGAGAGGGGCAACGTAAAGATGAGGGGCACTGTTGGAAGGTGGTAGTAAAGGTATTTACAGAGAAAGAGGTTATTGGTGTGGCACCAAAAAATACTTTCGCATCAGCGCTGAAGCCGGCCCTGTCCTGGCCTTTCTGTTTTTGTTTATTTAATTAGCAGTCGGGTCATAAGGGCTACTGTGGAACATACTTTAAAGTGCGTGCTAATTATATTTACTGCTATATTCAATGTTTTAAGTTTGTAGGCGATTTTACTAATGTTTTTAGCGGGAAAAATTAAAGTGGAGTCCTATGGTGCCTGATATGGGGATGGGGCCCAAGGTCAGCTGTGAGATAAGGTGCACTGGAGAGGAGTAGTGGATAATCAAGCCTTTAAGGGAGTGCGTTGCAGAGTCCGGGGTCAGGCGGAGGTAGTAATGAAGAGGGATTCTCCCTGAAGGCTCGCGCAGAGGGAACCCGAGAAGTGTCACTTGCCTGATACTCCCACCTCAGAAACCTCCTCTTCCCAATAAAGGAACATTACATGGAAAAAGCACTTTTTGGGAGTGATAATATTTAGAAAGAGATTTGGAAAAAAGTGTGTTTTACTGGGCCTTGTAAGACTAAGAAGAGATAAAGGAGGGCCCGGAAGCATGCCTGCCTAGACATATATGCGACAAATCAAGCCCGCAGTGGCCCACCCAAATGCACCCTTGGCCCACCCAAATAAAAATTCCGGGAGCCGGTCCTGTTCCCCACATGGTGCTCTACAAACAAAAGAGTAGAGCAAGTTTAAAAACCCAGCGTGTACTTCCAGAAAGTACACGCTGTGTTTTTAAAGTTGCTCTTCTCTTTGCAAGCTGCGGCGATAATTTTTACGCCTTTCTTGATAATATGCCCCTTGGAGTCTTGTGCTTTTCTAAACCTGAAGTGTACTTGCCTGTGTAACCAATTAATGTCATGGAGTGTTTATCCAATTTGCAAACCGACCTTAAAACCCTTAACGTGGCGCTGTATGTGTAAAAATGCGCCAACCATCTTTTCACTTTTTAAAGTAAACGTTTGGAGTGACATTTGGCGCTGCACACGCACGCGGTCTGGTTCCTGGCGCACATAGCCAAGATTGCAGCGCACAGAGACCCTCCACTGCCGCACACAGAGGAAAAAAATTAGGGGGAACATTGGTGATAACTACCTGAAGAGTAGCTTAACGCAACTCTCAACATCGCAGCCTATTGCGGAAAAATTATGCCGTGCCAACCAAGTATTCACAACGCGGCGGTAGCATGC
Source organism: Triturus cristatus (assembly GCF_964204655.1). NCBI lineage: Eukaryota > Metazoa > Chordata > Amphibia > Caudata > Salamandridae > Triturus > Triturus cristatus. Next base: position 204,498,907 of record NC_140592.1, on the reverse strand, counting down.
GATAGTCACCAGATAACGTGTCAAATGGCTGCGCAAAAATCAATGCCACACCTCAAAAATGTGAAACGCAAACGCTAAAAATCATGCGATGAGGCCAATCGCGGTACAAAAAGTTGGGAAAACCAGCCACTGGCTTGCAAATCCCACGCGTCTGGCGGGAATATGCCCAATGAAAAAAACACAGAAACAACACACCAGAAACAAGCCAAAGCATGTAGCAACATGGATGCACCCTGACCCAGCGCAGAGGCCAACGTGAACCCCACAATCTCCACAGACCACCAGCAAGGAACAACGGGGACAGCCAAGGAGAAGAGGGAGAGGAAGACAGGGTGCAGTCTTCAGCAAAACCAGATCAGCGTCAAGGAGATGACAGAACACTACCATCAACCGATCCACAAGTAGACCACCTGGAATGCAGTCGGAGTGCCGAGGAGGCCAATTGAGGAGGCCAAGAGGCGCTGGCATGATGTGACAACCTAAACCAGCACAAACCTGCTGCTAACAGGAAGGCTGCAATGGTGACAGAAGGTGGGAGTAAAGCGCTACAGGAGGAGCTGGAGGAAACCGAGGCCACGGTCATCAGTGTGGAGACGGTGCAAGGAGTAAGGAGTACGGACACAGCATGAGAGGACCTGCCACAACATCAACAGGGTGAGTAACGACCAGCGACTGGGGGGAGATGGGCACAATGGCACACATGCACAACGAGGTGTAGCACACTGCACACCCACAATTACCCTGGATCATATCGCTCATCCCCTTGGCACACTGCAACACACACACATAGCAAGAATAGCAAACCCACATTGACGACAACGTGGTACAATGCGCAAAGCCGGCACTGCAGAACAGAGGACACAACTGGCTCTGCACATGTACAGAAACATGCCTACTACATCTGACAGAGCAGCAAACTGTGAAATGGAAATGTACGCGTACGACTTCACATCCGTCATGTAATCCAAATGTACACTGTCCTGCATCAGAAGTCAGCAACCCCCGAAATCACATTGTACATTGTCATACAGTCTGCATGTAGACCAGAACAATGCACCAACATACATGTCAACACAATGTCAACATGCATCTCCCCTGCACATTGCAGAGGGACACACAAAACCTCCAGCAGAGCACAGAAGACAACACATCTGTGATGCCGGAGAGGACCAACACACCTTCGACACCGACGCCCTACAACAGCCCATGGACATCCCACGCAACCCACCACCAGGACCCGGGCAGCCAAGCTACTTAGAGGAGAACGCAGAGCCTGCCACAGACCACACAGCAGGAAGCACCCGCAAGAACAGCTGGCTCACAACACTTCACACACCCACACATGGCACCCCAATACCATGTGTCAGCACGCCAAAAGGAGGTGGCCCAACAGGTGTGGGTGGGCTCCGAACCCATGGACAGCGAACTATATCACATACGTTGGTGCCTATTACCATTCAGGGACCACCTACACCCTACAAAAGAGACCCACACTGCCATAGAGACACATGCAGATGCACATTCACAGTACACAACCACACCCAGGGACCCGCACATATCAGTCACACACCCATGTTGGCTCTGTGTACGACGGCCCAGGCCATCCCCCTACGAATTGAGTGAGTGATGACAAATCTACATGTCCAAGCTCAAACCCGATGCCTGCGGTGACATGCCTGCATCCGCTGTACACACCACAAGGTAATGTCATAGGGCCCTGGACCCAGATGCATACAACAAGACCACAGGGACACATGCAGACATTATGTTGAACTGGCTATGGGCACGTGTGCCCAGCCACTTTATTGGCAGGGCCACATGTACAGTGACGCCTGTGCTGGATGTGTGTGGGGTGGGTGCAAGCCAGCCCTCAGGGAGTTGTTGGTGCTGGCAACAAATACAACAGTTAACACAATGAATACGGAAACAGACAACACCAGCATCACAGGGACAACTGCGGAGCATCATGGAGGTAGTCTGAGCAAGTCCAGAGGGCACACAATGAACAAACAGAAGTGTCCATGAGTTGCAGTGCACTGAGTTCTGGGCACTACAGCTGAGCGAACATGTGAAGAAACTGTCTCGGATTGTGTCCCTTCGAGATATTCCTGATGCAGATGCAGTGGGGTGTGTTAGACCTGCATCATCTTCCTCATAAACATCCTAGGTCTCCCACACTGCTTGAGGTGACATCACTGCGCAACCTCTCCACAGCACAAAAATCAATCAGTAACGGACGATGGATTACGGTGCACGGAGTCAGTGGCACCTGGAGTGCCTAGCAGGGTATCAGTCTGATGATGGCATCCACGACAGGTGTGAGCAACTCCGTAAGTCTGTCAGGACCACTGTTTCGACTCTGGCAGATGGCGGTAGTGGCGTGTGCCTCCTGCGGTGATGCGAAGTCCGGGCCAGTCAGGACTCGATTTGGTCTGTGAGCCCTGGTGGACCGCAGTTGAGGCCGGAGTCAGCGGACAGCGCAGGCCCGCAGACACATGGCATTGATGACCCTAAGGCCATCGCCTCAGAAGCCATCCAATATCTCAGAAGAAGGGGTCCCGGACCTGACCCGCACAGAGTTAGTGGCCCCGGATGCACAGCAGCCACCCTGCCCCGGGACGTTGACTTCTGGTGTAGGTCCACCGCAGTGAGCGGGTCCTCATCGATGTCGAAGGTGAATGTGGCGGAGTCTTGCGGGAGGTCTGATGTTATCTGGAAGCAGCAAATGGTGGAGTGGAAAGCGACAGCCTTGTTTTCACTAGGCCTGGGCTAAATTTCCGTTCCGCTCACGGAAATTGCGATAATTTGACATTTTCACGTTCCGCGGAGAGCGAGAAAATGTCAAAATTTCCGCATTCCGCAGATTAGCGATAATTTGTTTCTTGCTCGCGCTGTAAAATAATACATTCTCTCGCGCGCGCGATCGCCTTACCTGAATCCCTGCGTTCGCCGACAAGTTTCCCGATCCGGTCGCGTTCTCCACGAGATGTTGGATTGTTGGTAGCCATTTGCGCTGTCTCGCAGTAATGTCATTGGTCGTGCGATCACGTCTTTCTTCTCGTGATCATGCACCGCGAGAAGAGTGAAAACAAGATGCCCGCGCCCGCGAGCAACCGCATGGGTAAGTTGGCGAGCCGCGACCACACAGAAAATACCGCGGACGGGCGGGAAAAAAACTTCCGCATCTACGCGATATTTTGCGGAGATTTTTTACATTTTCGCGATAATTTGCGAAAGTCACTTACGCAAATTCCGCCCACCCCTAGTTTTCACCACCAATTCGGTATCAGCAACATGAGGATGAAAACTAGCCCCTAGTCCATCGACTCAGACGCCACAAATGTACAACCAGAGAGTGTCCATGAATGTCAGGGAACAGACTTAGTGGCACCGGTGCTGAGAGGGGATGCAGTCTGCGATGATGCTGGTACACTGATATGACCTCCGCCATCGCTAAATCAAAACTCTGTGACCTACTGGACTGCAGTGTAGGCAGGAGGCAGCGGTCAGCAGTGGCCCACACCCACCTGTCGCTGGGATGCTATGCACATGTTTGCTGCCACCTGGCCAGAGAGTACAGTGAAGTCGAATCTTCCTTTTTGTGCATACATGGACAATGTATGATCATGACTCAGTTTCAAATGTGTGACCTACTTGTCCGTAGTGTGGGTTGAAGGCAGTAATCAGCAGTGCCCAACACCCACCTGTCGTTAGCTCGCGATGCACAGAGTTAGTGACAGCAGGGTAGTTGTCGGTAGTGTTCGATCATCTCCGTGACGATGATCCTATTCCCTCCGGACTCCAATGCATCATCCTCTTACGCCTCTCCTTGCATGCGATGATATGTATTCTGCCTTTGAATAATTGATGTTCAGTTCCAATTCTGTGACCTACTCTTGCGCAGCATTGGCCGAGGGCGATAGTCCGTGTAGGCCCACAGACACGTGTGGTTGTAATGCTATGCACAGACTTGGTGGCACCACATTGAAGGGAGTATAGCGACATGAACTCTGCCTTAAATAATGTTCACTGCCATGGTGTAATCAAGACTCAGTTCCAAATGTGTGACCTACTTGACCGTGGTGTAGGCCGGAGGCGGCAGTAGAGTATTTCAACAAGAAAGGAGTAAAGTGGGCCTGTGTCGTGGAGGCCGTGATGGTCTGAGAGGCAGTCAAGGTTGCGGGCCTCAGGCTTGGAGCTTGCGCAGGCACGTGGTGGGCCCTCCTTGACACACGCCGGTGTCGGAAGGTGATCAGTGTGGGCTGGCTGCGCAGGGGCGGGCCTGACGAGTTCGGGGTCTAGCGGCCTGGGGTAGGTGCACAGGATCGCTGGGAACTCCGCTCACGAGGATGGCATCAGCCTCGTGGCATGGTGAGAGGTGCCACCCTGGCAGAGACGTTGGGCTTTCTGGAAGAGGACCAGGCTTAGGGCTACGTGCTTTTTATTCACACCCCTATGCTGTCCTGGCGTACACCGGGCCATCCCACTTCGCTCACTATTACGGGGGGGACATAACAGGCAAAATTTCCAAGTACTCTCCCACTGGCTGAGGTGGCATGGTTGCGTCCACTGTCCACTACACTCCGTACACCAGCGGTGTATGTCGCAATGGATGTGGGTGTGTTCGGCATGCTGCGGTCTGTCCAGCACAGGGGTCTCCAACCTTTTCTGTAGTGAGAGCTACTTCTGCTCAAGGAAAGTCTTCCCGAGCTACTAGCAAATGTTATACCTGTAAAATAGTGACTACACTATGACCACCCAAAGCAAGATTTTCAGTAGTTACCACCCAAGTATACCAAGTGCGGTTACCAGCAGAAGTGCTGGGGAAAAGTTCTTCAATATTGAATGCCTCCCCTTGACTTATGAAGTAACATACAAATCTCAACATGCCCATTGGCACAAAGGACATAAGCACAGCAGTACGTCTCCCCAGCTCAGCTTGAATTATCATTCACCAGTTTCTGAAAATGCACATTTTTCTATCTAATACTACTTTCCACAAACAAACTCAATTTTCCAGAAGACACCCCATTTTTGAAAATTAAAACTGCCTTTAAAATATCAATTTTCAGTTTTTGAGAAATGCACATCTCAAAACATCAGCTTGTCATTATCATCATGTACTCCCATGTACAAATGCCTCATATCGACAAACTACTTTGAATTCCCAGGTATTACAGTCATATGCCATGGATGCTCGCCATTGGTATAGGAAACAATGGTCCTAGACTTCTTTAAAGCTACAATTCAGTTATGAAAAACATTCATTAGTCAAAGGGCATCCGGGACATATAGAATTAGCATTGTATCATTAATGTACCACCTTTTTCTTTACAATGCAAACAAGTATATCCTCAAAATACACAAAGGCACAAAATATCACTGATGGCTGCCAGCATACCACAACTAGACCAAGAATACTAAAATAGTCAAGGATGACCATAATTATGCCATTGGCACTATTATGTCAAGAATGGACACACCTATGCCAAATATAATACTCTTATGATGGGGCTAGCATATATATTTGGCGGTTCTTAGCACCAGGCATAGTTTCAGGAAGCAATAGTGTTTATTATGGGCACACACATAAATGTTGATGAATCTCTTAATTTTCTCTGGTCTGGATCATACTCTGTTCGCCTCAGGTTTTGAGCCGATCATGCATCTAACTGACACATTTTCACTCTGACTCCTGCAGTCCCGCACTTTGTTGGGTCAGCACTGATTACCAGCTCAGGCTACTGCTGCCATACTTTTTTGATGGTGCACTGTTCACACACATGTTGTGACTGATAAAGGAGGGACTATAACATGGTCAATCTCTTTGTGTCTTAATTATATTGAGATTGGATACAGACTGTCACGTAGCAGGTCCTATAAGCTGGCACAGTGTGTGTTTGAGTGTTAGTATGAGTTACTGTGATAAGTTTGGCTGGCTGTCACTCTTAGCGTCTTGAGATGATCAGCGCTGCCTTCTTTAAAAGACACCTACTCTGAAATTGATACAGAGCTTGACTTCACCGCAGAGAGCTACTTTGAAGGTACTGGCGAGCTACCAGTAGCTCCCGAGCTACTCGTTGGAGACACCTGGTCCAGCACATCTCCGCCACTCTTGGCATTGTGTACTTTCCCAATCATGTTTCTCCTGCATTCTTAACAAACACCTCTCCCCACATTTGGCTATTGTGTAGCTGAGGTGCCATGCCATTGATGGCTCATGTTCACGGCTTGCCCAGGTTACCATCGTAAGTTGTTCTGTCGTGTCTGGTGGGTGGTCATGTTGTTTTGCATCTTGGTTGTGACATGTGCATTGCCAGTGTTGTGAATTGCATGGTTGTGGAGTTGAGGTGAGTGGGGTGTTCTTTTGGAACTTGCCAAGGGGCTGTGCATTTCCCTTAGTGCCATCCTGGGAACGCTGGTTGCTGCTGGACTGTCGGACTGTCGGAGGATAAAGGGACAATGCACACTGGCTGGGTATTTGGAGGCGAGATTGGTGGAGGTTCCACGGTGTTCGGATGTTGCCTGCACATTGATGTGAGATGTGTGCTTTCTGTTGCGGTGATTTTGTGCTGTGTCACCAGGGGGCACAGGTAGGACATGTGTGCTGTGGTTTGCCCCCAACACGTGCGTACTTCTGGCTATGGCGTATGGTCCTTGCTTGGTGTCCAGCAGATCCTGCGCCTTGTGTTGGACGTATAGGGGCTGGGGTACCAGGCTGATAGTGATGTCCAGGACAGGTGTGAGGGACTTGGATGTTGCTTGCTGTGTGACTCCTCCGACTCTGGCGGGTGTTGGTTGGGGGTACCAGGGGCCAACAGGTGCAGCACAGCCAGTAGTTTTGTGGTGTGTGGTGGGATATCGGTTGTACGCTGTGTTGGTGCCGTCAGCCTGTTGGGTGATGTTGTAAGAATGCGTACGATGGTTGTCCTTTTGAGCCAGTAGTGGGCTATGACATTGTCAGGTGTTGGATCTGTGTGGCTGGTGTGTTTCCTGGGGCTCCGCTGTCTTTGTCTGCGATGCCTCTGCGGTGGTCTGGTGGGTGTTCTGGGTGGGGGTTGGGGTCCTGGGGTTGTGGCAGTGGGTGTTGTGGCCCTCTTGGGTGTCCGGGCCACATCACCAGTGGCTCCATGGCATCTGTTGCCCTTCCGATGTGGCTGTGCTCCCTTTTGTGGTGCAGGCTGTGGTCCAACTTTGCACCAGGTCAGAGTAGGTGGTATTTTCCTGCTGCTAACGCACCTTATTGCCTGTTTTGTGTTCTTATCGCAGTTCTGGCTGGTTGTTGTGAATGTAGTGGAGTGGTGTTGTCGCGGTTTTGGCACGGATACGCCTACTCTGTATCTCATTAGCGATAGTTGTGGGGGTCTTCTGTGGCGATGTTTTTTGCGGCTGCTATCATGGGTAAACTGGTGCTGTGGGCTGTTGACACCAGCTTGTGAATGGGGTGATACATTTATTGCAACTTTGGCTGCGATAAAGTGCTGTTAAATTGGCGATAGATCCTGGGGAATATCCTCCCTAGTTTAGTATGTGTGCGATAAATGAAATAAACATAGTGCCAGAAAGCACTCTTGCTTTGTAATTACATCCTTTGAAATATCTGAAGTCACGTGCCTGAACCTCCATGATAAAAGTGTAAACGCCATTGACAGAAGCTTTAATCAACCATGCTGATTGTAGTCAAAACCATAGACGAGTTAAAAATGATGCTTTATTACTATACAAGACGAGCCTGCAATTCATGTACAAAAGCCTGTCACTAATTTCGCCATTAAATGAGGATTTTGATATCCTTAAAGAAATGACCACGATGCACAACTTTATTAATGTATTACAGTTGAGTTTTGAGTTTTAAGGTCACAATGCCTTCTGCTAGCACCAGCAGCCCAAGTGACCACATAGTATAATCAAAGCTGCAATTTAAAAAACAAAAATGAAAGATAGCTTTCTTTCTTCTGCTAGGTTTTTCTAGATTAAAAGCAATATGATAAAGGCGATATTTATGGCACTATGTTTATTTTTTCACTGTTTTCCAAATTATATCGCTGTTCATCAAAATGATCAAATCACTTTGCATGTTTCTAGGCATTTGTTTTAAGATCAGTCTGAGCGAGCTTCAGATGCAGACAGCAAGAAATAGAAACAGGTCCCTTCAAAATAGATGTGAAGATCAGTGAAACATGCCTGGGATCAAAGCCAAATAAAAGGAAAGAATGAATAAGATAAGACACATGGCAAGCTACTGAAGTTAGGAGGGCAGCTAAAATAAACTCATACAGGTAAAATCTGAGAGGTTGCAGGAGAAGCACAAGCTACAGTGCACTGAAGAAAACAGAGCAGTCAAGACAATGACAAAAGCAGACAAGCAGAAGTACATCGATAACCTTGCCAGCCAAGCAGAGGAGGCAATGAGTGGAGGCAAACCGGGGCATGTCTTCAAAATCATGAGGATAGTCATGCAACATACAACACCCCTGTCATGGACAAGCAAGGCGGACTACTCACAACAGAGAACGAGTTGGAAGCACTGTGGTTGAGCACTTCAAAGTAGTGTTGAGTAGACCAGTGCCAACAAGCAAAGTGGACATCCAAGAAACAGAGACAGACTTGGATGTGAACACCATCTCAACACAGAAAACTTTATCACTGTCATTCCATCTCTCAAGAATGGAACAAAAGCTCATGGCCAAGACCACTTGAATGCAAAAATGTTCAAGATAGGCCCAGAAACATCACCTTCAATCGTCCAATCACTGTCCATTGATTTGGAAGGGAAAGACTACTGAAATCAAGGCATCATCATCAAGATTACAAAGATGGGAGCCTTCCCTAACTGTAACAACAGGCGTAGGTTCATTTATCTTTAAAATCCAATTAAAAGTCTGGCAAAAGTAATTTTACAGCACATTTCTGATGCCATGGACAAGCAGTTAAGAAAAGAACAGTCTGGTTTACGAAAGAGCAGAGGGCGTGTTGATCAGATCCTTCCTCTACTGAACACCAGTAGTGCACGGAGTGGCAGAAACAACTACGCATATATGTCATTGATGTTTAGAAAGCCTTTGACAGTATCCACCATGACTGCCTCTGGGGTATACTGAGCTAGCTACTGGCCAAGCTACAGGCATCAGATGAGCCTTTTTCTCTACACTGAAGGCCCTTGACTACGTGGATGGCTTAACTCTGCTCTCTCAATCACACCGGAATAAGTAGAAAAAGATATCCTGCCTCAACATTTATGCACAGCAAACATGTCTCAATATCAAGTTATACCACTCAATATCACAAACTCTTCACCAATCAAGATGGAAGAGACCCTGACAATGACTGAAGATGTAATCTACCTATCTAGTAATATTAGAATTGAAGAGGGGTCAGGCTGTTGCACCAAGGGCAGATTGAACAAGCCCAGGAATGCCTTCAAGATGCTAAACAATGTGTGGCGGTCATCTCAGTACAGCCCCAATACCAAGCTGAGGCTTTCCCAAAGCTGTGTTCTGTCCACAGTATTGTATGAACCAGAATGGTGATGGATGATAACAAGTGACACTATAAAACTATCAGCCTTCCACACCAGTAAAAAGAGAAGAATCTTGCACATTTTCTACTTGTGGACCATCTTTAACCAGGAACTGCTCACTAGATGCAAGCAACAGAGCATTGGCACCATTATTATTAGACAAAATGAAGATGGATAGAACACATCATCAGGAGAGAACAAGAGTTCATCATAAGAACAGCTCTCCACTGGAGCGCAGAAGGCAAACAAAACAGAGGCAGGCCAAAGAACACCTGGAGGTGACTGTGGAAACAGAAATGAAGACCATAAAACAATGCTGAAGCATCATACAGAAATGTGCCTAAGACACCCAGAAGTGGAGGACCTTTGTTGCTGCCCTACATGCCACTAGGCATAACAGACAGTAAGTAAGGTTCTGTTGGGGGTTGTGCATTGCCTGGGAGGCCTACTCTGGAAGAGGTACTTCAAATAGATTGCAAAATGACATATATGTAATCACCATACATTGGCCAAAGCATGATAGAAATCAATGGCTAACTTACAGAAGATTGTTCATTTGTAACAACATTAGTATAAACATACCACTTAAGGGATTTGAGTTGTCCTACAACATATTGCATAACAAGTATGGCTCTTCTTAAAGAAACACAGGCCTCTCAAATAGGTTGTTATTAATGGTTCCTTATATGTATGTATGTATGTATGTATGTATGTATGTATGTATGTATGTATGTATGTATGTATGCATGTATGCATGTATGTATGTATGTATGATGGGAATGTATGTATGCGTATGGTATTTCTGCCTCAGAAACCTAGCTAAGAAGCATTGGAGCACTGTTTATGGTCAAAGACATGCATAAAGTCAATGAGTAATTGACGGTTAGACTCGGGTGTGGACGGTTAATGTATCATGATGTAGTTTTCTTTGAAGAGATGAGTCTTCAACACTTCTCTAAATTGGTGCAGCGTTGGGGCAGTCCTGATGGATACAGATATGGTATTCCAGATCCCAGGTGCATTGATGCGAAGGGCTTGCTATCTTGTTTTTTACACTTCTTATTCTGCATTCTGATGGTGTCCTGGCTGTGGGTGTGCCAAGGAACACCAGTGATGGTGAGCTTGTCTGCAAAATCAGAGACATATCAGAAATCCAAAATCAGACATGGTGAGCATGTCTGCAGGTTAAGATGGTCGCAATGGCCTTGTAAATGGTGCAGCTGGTTTTGAAGAAGGTACTGACCATCAAGTAGAGCTAATGGGGTTATGAAGGGATTGAGGAGATCATATTTATTCAGCCCTTTTGGAATCTTTAAAATAAATAATTAGTTTGAACAAATGCAAACGCAAACAAATTGTTGTCATAACACAGTAGAAAGGAGGATACTGTAGTTTAAATTCATCTGCAAAGATTTTTGGGGATTTCGTTTCCTGGTCCGCAGGAATCATCTGATGTTTACCTGGACTAACTAAATCTAAAGTTTTTACTTGTCTTGGGTTACTTGTCTCACGTCATTTGTTGTACATCTTCAAGCTCACCTGCTCATTCGAGCTACACCACTGTTTGACTACAAATCGTGCTTACCTGCTCCATTTAATCTACTAACACAACTTTTCAAATCAAGCCAGCCTGGGGTTGAATCTATCCTGAATGTTTTGTTACAGTAGTCACACACAGACATTCCTCTGTGCCGTGGCAGCTTCTTTGAACTCCAGTCTCTGAAGGGGCCATTGATGAATAGTGTGTAATTATAACACCAAAGTATTTCTCTGTCACCAACATGTAAAAATCTAATGAAAAAGTTTAAGATAATAAAATACGCCTTTACATATAAATGTGCTGGAGAAGTGTATCCTAAAATCAAAAAGAATGAAAGCAGTGCCAATGTACCATAATCTCTGCAGTTTCAAAACAGCTATAGGCTGGGGAACATCTGCTAAAACTTTGCCCATTTGCCAATACCTGCAAAGATTCATTGTAGAAATCAATCTACAGACTGCTATATGGGAAGCTGAGAAGGGGAGGAGGCACACTTTAAGGGGCAGATTTAGATGCGTCATTTTCCTTGCATCAGCGCCGAAGGTCCTTGCACCACTATGGATGCACTGTATTCACAATACAGTGCTCATGGCACAAGGATTAACAGATGTCTCAGAAATTCTGACTCATCTGTTGGCGCAAAAGTGACGCATTGCTGGAGTTGCTCATTAAAGTGACGGAATTCCAACAATGCGCCACAACAGATTGGTGAGTCCCATTCAAAAAGCCCTGCATCATTCCTTACACCTGGTCTGAGCAGGCGTTGGGATTTTGATGCAGTGAAGGCGTAGACTGACGCAGTGAAATCATGTAGATTTCAGTGTGTCAGTTCTACATGGCTTTTTGCTTGGGAACGCCCAGCCTGCATACATTATACCTCATGCAGGTATAATGTCACGCATGGGTTTACAACGTGACACACCTCCCTTGATGCGTCCCGTTGTAAATTGGCTGCATTTTTAGACCGCCGCTGCGTCACAAAAGTGACACAACAGTGGCAGAAAAGTGACTCAAGGGGCTTGTAAATCTGCCCCAAAGTCTGTAAAGGTACTAACAGAACCACCTTACAAGTATTAGCAAGGAACTGGCTGGACAACTACCTTCTAAAATATTCTTATCATATGGTTCCAAAGAGAATTATGGATACTTTGCAATATCCTCTCAACATATTTTCCCAATTGATCTTCATTCACCTCCATATAGCCCCCATCTCAGCATTAGAGGCCATAATCATTTTATCAGACACACACAGCTGGTTCTTGACTGCTCCTGTTGCACTTACACTCAGAGACCCTTGGCATGTACTCTTACAATCCAAGAAGGCCTTCAGAGAACCATAAGCCATGCCAAAGAGACCTAGGGCCTGGTTTGGACAGTGGCTCAGAGAGTACTCCTTTCCAATGTTGAAGGAGTGCCCTCTCTGCCAAAGCGAAGTTCTGCCCGCCTCATTTAGAACTTCAGTATGTAGATGGCGGAGACTACTTCATTGCCACCATCCTACAACTCCCAGGGCCAGACAGAAAAAGGGCTGTCAGAAGTTTGGCCATGATTTTGTCCTCACTATTTAGAATGTTCACTACATGCCCAGTTTGCACTGTCTACCACCACTTGCTAAACCCTGGTGGCTAGGGGCAGTGAAAACTGCAGAATGGCGACCCGTGAGGGGGTGGTCATAACTTTTTTATTTTCAAAAGTAAAATCGTATGTCAAACTTCAGCCTCCATGCCAGTGGTTCCTGGAAATGCAAGAGATGTCCGCTGGGCGAGTGGGCATCTCTAAATTTGGTGGGCAGGGTACTCTCAACATGGCGGCAGTAAAGTACTCCGTCAAGGAAACTGTACTTAATCTATCCATCAAAGTTAAAATCAGTCTCATCAAGTTGGCTAGCACGAGTGTGGAAAATAAACCTCCCGGCAAGATTTCTCAACGCAGGGGGTCAGGTTTCCCATTGCGAGTGGTCGCGTATGATCAAGACCGCTCGCGTTGAGAAACTGCCCGTTTGCGTTGAGAAAGCTGCAGCCCGAGTGTTAGAAAGGGTAGACGGACCGGAAGGGTCGGCCGGGGTCAGGAGGAGAGGTCTCCGGGGAGAGCCGTCTCCAGCGATCGTACAGACAAGTAACTTCCCCCCCCCACAGACGGATACCACACACGGATAAGGTTCAGGGTTCTTTATAAGCACTTCTTAGGGTACGGTTGAATGGTACAAGGAGGTCTGGACTCAGGGGTCCCCTCGATTCAAGTCTCTCAAAGCAGGGTAAGGGGTAGCGGGACAGTCTGTCTACCAGTCAGGTAGTTCGGATGAGATGATGACTAGCTCACAATCCTCGAGCTTGGTGGTTTAGTTGGTACGGGCCGTGGCAGCGCCAGCAGGTCCCGGTTGAGATGGTCGGTACACGGTCCGCGGCAGCGCCAGCAGGTCCCGGAAAGATGGTTGATGTACGGTCCGCGGCAGCGCCAGCAGGTCCCGGTGAGGATGGTCGTTACAACGGGCCGCGGCAGCGCCAGCAGGTCCCGACGAGGATGGATGTTGCAGAAGGCCGCGGCAGCGCCAGCAGGCAGGACGATGGTTCACAAGAGCGGGCTACGGCAGCGCCAGTAGTCCGTCAAGGCTGAGTTCTCTCGGTGTCTCTCGACTCCAGGATACAACTGCCTTCCTGCTCCGGAGTTGCCCTAGTTATAGGGCAGGCGCCCTTTGATGTCCGGACCCTCGCACTTGGAGGTCGGAGGGCCCGGGATGAAGGTGTCCAGACACCCAGCAGGGGGTGGAGCCAGCGCCTGGGGGAGCTGGAGGCGATCGGCACCTGGCGGGGGAAGAGCTCTTGACACTTCGTCCTCCCATTGACCTGCCAAGTGGTCCGCTCACCTCCTGGGTGGATGGTGGTGCCGGGATGTCGGGGCCGGCCAGGCCCAGGGTTAGGGTCGGGGCGAGGCCACGCGGCCTCGTGGTGCAGGGCCCAAGATGGCGGCTTGAACCGGCCGGGGGAGCCGGTGGGGCTGGGCCCCGTGATGAGTAGAGGTCCGAGGGCAGAAGATCCGTCGGGAGACGGGGTACAGGTGCTTTTCGTGGGTTATGCCTGGTGGGCCGGAGCTCGGGCCCTGTCGTGCGGGGAGGGAGCAAGCCCTTCGTGTGGCCTGTCCAACATGCGTCCCCCCCAGCTGAAGGCGGGGAGAGTCACCCATCTCCTTGGGGACTCTCTTCGTCGAGGCGGAAAAAGCGGGACAGGCCATCCGCGTTGGCGTGGTCTTGGCCTGGTCGGTGCTCCACAGTGAAGTCCATTCCCTGCAGGGAAATGGACCAGCGCAAGAGTTTTGGGTTCTCCCCTCGCATCTGCATCAGCCACTGCAGGGGTCGATGGTCGGTTTGTACCCGGAAGTGGGTACCGAAGAGATAGGGCCGGAGCTTTTTGAGGGCCCACACCACTGCGAAGGCCTCCCTCTCGATGGTGCTCCAGCGCTGTTCTCGGGCCAGGAGACGTCGACTGATGAAGGCCACCGGCTGGTCATGACCTTCGGGGTTTAACTGAGAAAGGACGGCTCCGATGCCGTGGTCGGAGGCGTCGGTCTGTACCACGAATTCCCGACTGTAATCGGGGGCCTGGAGCACAGGGGCGGTGCACAGGGCGGCCTTCAGCTTCTCGAAGGCCGCTTGACATTCGGGGGTCCAGTTAATCCGCTTCGGTTGGTTCTTGGACGTGAGACCCGTGAGGGGCCCCACGATGCTGCCGTAGTCCTTCACGAACCGCCGGTAGTAGCCGGTGAGCCCCAAGAAGGCTCGGACCTCGGTCTGGGTGACGGGGGGCTGCCAGGACTGGATGGCAGCAATCTTAAGTTGTAGCGGGGCCACCAGCCCGCTTCCCACTTGGTGCCCAAGGTAGGTCACAGACCCTTGGCCAATTTGGCACTTGCCGGCCTTAATTGTGAGGCCGGCCCGCTGGAGGGCCTGTAGGACCTCGTGGAGGTGACGGAGGTGGTCGGCCCAGTGGCGGCTGTATACAGCGATATCGTCCAGATAGGCAGCGCTGAACTCTTCGAGCCCCGCCAAGACCTGGTTCACGAGGCGTTGAAACGTGGCGGGGGCATTTTTCATGCCGAAGGGCATGACCTTGAATTGGTAGTGGCCATCGGGGGTAGAGAAGGCTGACCGTTCCTGAGCCCTGGGTGTGAGGCCGATCTGCCAGTAGCCCGCTGTTAGGTCGAAGATACTAAGGTAGCGGGCAGCCCCCAGCCGGTCGATCAGCTCGTCTGCTCGGGGAATCGGATGAGCGTCGGTCCGGGTGACAGCGTTCAAGCCCCGGTAGTCGACGCAGAATCTCAGTTCAGGTGCGGTGCCGGGGGCAGCGGCTTTGGGAACCAATACCACCGGACTGGCCCAGGGACTGTCCGAGGGCTCGATGACCCCGATTGTGAGCATCTTGGCACCTTCCTCCTGTATGCAGGCCCGTACCCGATCTGGTACGCGGTAGGCCCGGTGTCGGACAGGGGGGCTGTCCCCGGTGTCCACGTCGTGCAAACACCAAGGGGTGACCCCGGGGGTGAGGGAGAACAGTGTAGCGAACCGCAGCAGGAGGTTTCGGCAGCCCTGGCGTTGCTCCGAAGTGAGGGCGTCAGATAGCCGGACCCCGTCCACGGAGCCGTCATTCTCCTGAGTCTTCAGAAGATCCGGAAGGGGTTCGGAGTCTTCCTCTGCCCCACTGTCCGTAGCCATCAGGAGGCTGAGTTCTGAGCGCACAAAGTGTGGTTTGAGTCGGTTGGTGTGGAGGACCCGGAGGGGGTTCCGGGAGGTCCCCAGGTCGATGAGGTAAGTGACGGGGCTTTTGCGCTCGACCACTTTGAAGGGCCCCGTCCACTTATCCTGCAAGGCACATGGTTCGGTGGGGGACATCACCCATACTTGTTGCCCAGGCTCGAACTCAACGGAGGAGGCATTGTGATCATACCACCTCTTCATGTCCTCCTGGCTGGCCTCGAGGTTCGCCTTGGCCATCCCTCTGAAGCGCCGGGTCTGATTGCGTAGGGCCAGGATGTATTTGAAGACGTCTGGAGGGGTCTTCAGGGGGGCCATCTCCCAACCTTCTTTTACTAGGCTGAGGGGCCCTCGCACAGGGTGCCCGTACAGGAGTTCGAAAGGGCTAAAACCGAGGGACTTCTGGGGAACTTCTCGGTAGGCGAAGAGGAGGCACGGGAGTAGTACATCCCACTGGCGACGGAGGGGCTCTTCCAATCCCCCAATCATCCCCTTGAGGGTGCGGTTAAAACGCTCCACTAGTCCGTTCCCTTGGGGGTGATAGGGGGTCGTGAATCTGTAGGTGACCCCGCATTGTTGCCAGAGGGACTTCATGTATTTGGATATAAAGTTCGTGCCTCGGTCGCTGACGACTTCTCGGGGGAAGCCTACCCGGGAGAAGATCCCCATTAGGGCCCGGCCAACCACCGGAGCTGTCACGGTCCGTAGGGGCACCGCCTCTGGGTAGCGGGTGGCATGGTCCACCAGTACTAAGATGAACCTGTGTCCTTGTGCCGTGCGGGGGTCCAGAGGCCCCACAATGTCTATCCCCACCCTCTCGAACGGGGTGGTGACCACAGGGAAGGGTTGCAGAGGGGCTTTCAGCTTCCGACCACTCTTCCCGCTGGCTTGGCATGTGGGGCAAGATCGGCAGTGGTTCAGGACGTCGTTCCTCATCTTCGGCCAGAAAAAGTGGGTCACTAGGCGGCTGTACGTTTTATCCTGGCCCAGGTGTCCAGCCAGGGGGACATCGTGGGCCAGGTTGAGCAGAAAGTCTCTGAAGCGGAGAGGTACCACCAGTACTCGACCGGCCCCCAGCTCGGCGATTCTTTGCTCGCTGTATAGCAGGTCGTTATCCCAGTAGACCCAGTGAGTTCCGGTGGAGTCCCCTGCGTTCTGGGCGCTGGCTTGTTGGCGGAGTCCCTCGAGGGAGGGACAGGTCTTTTGTTCCTGGCGGAACTGTTCTTGGGTGGGCCCCCCTTCTTGACGCCACTGAGCCAGGTCAGGAAGGTCCTGGGGTTGCGCGTCCCCTTCGGTCGTCGGGTCTGGGAGGCTGGCCTCGTCGTTGTCTTCTACTGGGGCGACCGGGGGCGGAGGTGCTGGCCATTCTGGCTCTTCTGATCGAGGGACGGCACGGGCGGCCATGGACCGGGTGGTTATGCAGGCCCAGTCCGGGAGGCCCAGCATCCCCAGGTGCTCTCTTCTCTCAACGGTGGCCCACAGGGAACTCTCGAGGTCATTCCCCAGGAGGCAGTCCACGGGGGCATCGTCCCGGACCGTCACCTTCAACAGGCCGGAGACCCCTCCCCATTCGAATGGGACGCAGGCCATTTGACACATACTTTCAGAGTTGTCTGCCGAGCGGACGGGGCAGAGAATGTTCGGCAGGATCTGCTCGGGCTTCACCAGGTGACAGCGGACGGCCGTCACACTGGCGCCGGTGTCACGCAAGGCCTCGGCTCGCTGTCCATTAATGGTCACCCACTGACCGTATTTCCTGGTGTTAGCGGGTAGGGGAGCCCGCGGGACCATGTCTCTTCCCCCCAAGCACGCCAGGACCATGGCGGCCGGTTCCCACTCTTGCTGGGCCGGCTCATACTCCTCTGGTTCCTCCGATGATCGCTCTTCCCCCAGGGCGGCGGCAGCTACCTGGCTGGGCTTGGGTGTTTGGTTCTGCGGGCAGCTCGGGTCATTGGCGTAGTGGCCGACTCGCTGGCATCGGTGGCACGTGACGTTGGCTCGGACCCCAGGACGCCACGGGGGGTTGCCCCGGCCGGCCGGAGGCGGGTGCTGGCCACGGGTGTTGCGGGCAAGGCGTCTCTCCCTCGCCCCTGGCCCCCTCCTCCTCCCCGAGGACGGTGCTGGCCTTGGTTGTTTCTGTTCTGTTCGTGTGGCCCCCTCCGGCCCACTCGGGTGCTTTCCCATCGGTCAGCTTCGGCGGCGAGCTGCCGGGGGTCAGTCAGTTTACTGTCGAGGAGGTGCTGCCTGAGCTCGACGAAGCAGTTGTTCGACAGGTGCTCCCATACCATCAGGTTAAAGAGTTGTTCGTAGGTGGTGACATGGCTCCCCTTTATCCAACCCTCGAAGGCACGGCTGAAATAGTTCACGTATTCTACCCAAGTTGTACCTGGGATCCGGGTGCAATCTCTGAACCTCTGGCGGTACATCTCGGGTGTGAGGCCGTAGCGGGTGAGGAGGGCAGCCTTCATGTGGTCGTAGGACGACATTTGGTGATCTGGGAGCTGCAGTAGGGCATCGCGACCCTCGTTGATAAACCTCCCCCAAAGTCCGGCTCCCCAATCACTCCGGTCGATCCGGTGGGAGGTCATGGCGATCTCGTAGGCTTTAAACCACTGTTGTATGTCGTCTTCTCGGACATACTCGCGGACAACATCCTTGGGGATGTGGACTTTTTTCTCGATTGGCCCCGGGGTGTGTGGTCGCTCAGGCACCCCTAGTTCTTTATTCTGTTTCCGAAGTTCTATTTCTGCCAGTTTGCGCTCGTGCTCGAGCGTTATTTTTTTCTCCTCCAGCTCTCTCTGTCTCTGCTTCTCTTCTCGTTCATCTCGGAGCCGCATATGCTCGAGGTTGAGTTTCTGTTCAGCTAACTTGAGTTCCCCATCCATCTTGAGTCGTGCCATTTCCAACTCGTGCAATCTGGTTCTTTCTCTTTCTCGGATCTCCTCCTGCGAGAGGCCCGTTCCCCGCTCCTCGGGAGCCGTGGCGTTCCCCTCTGGTGTGATGCTGCTTTGGTCGGAGGGTCCGGCGACCCCAGTTTCTGTCCACGACTCTAGGGCGTGCTTTAGATCATCTTTGGTACTCAGGCCGGTGGTAGCAATGCCAAGTTCTATGCAGAATTGTCTCAGTTCGCGGTGGTTGTATTCTTCTAATTTATCCATTTGGAATTTCTCGGTGGAGTTGCTATCTTTGGCTGACATCGTGTTTTTGTCGTGGGGTGAGCTACTCTCTGTACGATTACGCGTTGATTCGGATCGCGCCGCCGGCCACCAATGTTAGAAAGGGTAGACGGACCGGAAGGGTCGGCCGGGGTCAGGAGGAGAGGTCTCCGGGGAGAGCCGTCTCCAGCGATCGTACAGACAAGTAACTTCCCCCCCCACAGACGGATACCACACACGGATAAGGTTCAGGGTTCTTTATAAGCACTTCTTAGGGTACGGTTGAATGGTACAAGGAGGTCTGGACTCAGGGGTCCCCTCGATTCAAGTCTCTCAAAGCAGGGTAAGGGGTAGCGGGACAGTCTGTCTACCAGTCAGGTAGTTCGGATGAGATGATGACTAGCTCACAATCCTCGAGCTTGGTGGTTTAGTTGGTACGGGCCGCGGCAGCGCCAGCAGGTCCCGGTTGAGATGGTCGGTACACGGTCCGCGGCAGCGCCAGCAGGTCCCGGAAAGATGGTTGATGTACGGTCCGCGGCAGCGCCAGCAGGTCCCGGTGAGGATGGTCGTTACAACGGGCCGCGGCAGCGCCAGCAGGTCCCGACGAGGATGGATGTTGCAGAAGGCCGCGTCAACGCCAGCAGGCAGGACGATGGTTCACAAGAGCGGGCTACGGCAGCGCCAGTAGTCCGTCAAGGCTGAGTTCTCTCGGTGTCTCTCGACTCCAGGATACAACTGCCTTCCTGCTCCGGAGTTGCCCCAGTTATAGGGCAGGCGCCCTTTGATGTCCGGACCCTCGCACTTGGAGGTCGGAGGGCCCGGGATGAAGGTGTCCAGACACCCAGCAGGGGGTGGAGCCAGCGCCTGGGGGAGCTGGAGGCGATCGGCACCTGGCGGGGGAAGAGCTCTTGACACTTCGTCCTCCCATTGACCTGCCAAGTGGTCCGCTCACCTCCTGGGTGGATGGTGGTGCCGGGATGTCGGGGCCGGCCAGGCCCGGGGTTAGGGTCGGGGCGAGGCCACGCGGCCTCGTGGTGCAGGGCCCAAGATGGCGGCTTGAACCGGCCGGGGGAGCCGGTGGGGCTTGGGCCCCGTGATGAGTAGAGGTCCGAGGGCAGAAGATCCGTCGGGAGACGGGGTACAGGTGCTTTTCGTGGGTTATGCCTGGTGGGCCAGAGCTCGGGCCCTGTCGTGCGGGGAGGGAGCAAGCCCTTCGTGTGGCCTGTCCAACACCGAGTAAAAACCTACTCGAGCGGCAGAAGAGGTAAGCTTGCGCTCTACACGGTGCTGTTCGCAGTGATTGCACTGTGCAGACAAGCATCCGGCACTGTGCAATCACCGCGAACGGCATTTTTCTACCGTACCCCGCCGCTTACGGAGCTCCGCGTAGTGTGACAGAGTATTTTTTGCACTTCGCGTAGCTTCACGTAGCTTCACGTAGTGCAACTCCGTGAACTCCGCCCAGGGTTAGTTCTATCACTACCTAAGAGATGCCAACAAATGCTGCTACATTTCTGATTAAAAGCAGCATTTTCTGTAACGCTCCAGTAAAAAACCCTATACCACTGTCTAAGGTACTAACATACTGTCTAGGGTACTAAAATACCACAGCTCTTCAACTATTTAAGACACCTGTGTCTCCAACACTGTGCAAGAAGCTTTTACTTAAAACAACACTTGCAAAGATATCTTTATGGGAAACACAGCCCCCTTCATTAAGACACCCAATTTGATCCCTACATATGTCCCTTGAAGACAATGAGCCTGTCTTCCAACATTCCCAACATGCCTTCAGAAACCCTCTGCCAGTCACTTAACATCCCCAATCTCCCTTAAGACACTGACACTCCAATTTCAGAAGCCCTGAGTGAATCTCAGAGACACTCAGCAGGCTGTTATCCTGACCCCTAGACACCTATATTTGCCCCTTACACAAGTTCAACTGTCCTTGAACCTGCCAGGAAACATTTCATTTTAAGCAATTTCTGAAAGTAACTACGCAATGTCGATACTTGAATGTTTTTAAACATTTCCTTTTATGTCAGATCCTGGAACGATTTGGAAGTGCTCTCAACTTTGGTTCCAAATCATTTGATGTTTTGTGGGTAAAATCTTGAGCAGTTTATTGCTTCTTCAATCATTGAACACCTGCCCATTCCCCTTAGCCTTCCCTGCATAAGTGGGACTTGAATAAGCACCAACATCACGTTTTGGTGAGAAGAGATCCCATCCCCACTAGGGACCATGTTTCACATACATAAACCTCATCTTCCACAATGGAAACAAAGAAGGACCGACTTGGGAAAAACATCTGCCCTTTACCCCAGTACTGCAGATGTGGGCTTGGACAATCTTGGTGTGCCCTGATTCACCTCTAGCATGCTTTAGACAACATGAGAGTGCTCTCACAAACTCGCAGCCTGCCCCTACCCTCAGCTAAATATGAAATGCTTCAAATCAGTAATGTTGCTGTGCCATCAGATACCACCAGCATGTTCTCAAAATACCTTCGGCTTGTCTTCAGACATCCCAGCTACCACAACAAGCCCTAGCCAGCCCTCGGAGACCCTCACTATGCCAGGAGGCCATCAAAAAACCCATAGATCACACTCTGATTTCCTCTGTGTAACTTCTCACTTCAAGACACAGCCAAGTGGCCTTCAGGGAGTGTCAGTCAACCTCCAGACACACTCATTCGGCCCACAGACACACATTCAGCTATCCTCATTCACATTAAGAGATCGATATCACGTGACAAAAAATGTCCTGGCTTTCAGTGAGTGGAGGGCAGATTGCCCCCTGCCCCTCATGTAGCTACCCTCTTGCAAAGAGCCCTTCCCTGAGGCACATTTATAACATCAACTACTGTCGATATGAGGAGGAGCCTAGCGCGCATCTAAGATGGTCGCGTGAGCACAGGGCTCCCCGGACCCTTTCTGCTCCTCGGAATATATCCTGAGATTATCCTGATTTGGTTTATGGAATTTGGGAGATGAAGACCAACTGATCATATATCTCTTTTTAAAACTCGAATTGGACCTGGGAATCCTGAGTTGTCGTCGTCGGAACTTTTGGGACCCACCCGGCGGAGGTGGCCGGGGTGAAGGTGACCCGTGGGGCCGGGCTGCAATTGAACAACAGCAGCCTCAGCGCGGTGCCAGTTGCCGAGTCAGCGCTTTCGGTTTCGATTTTGGCCTTCCGGAGATCGGCTGGCGTGCGTGCTCAAGGTGGCGAGGTGCCTCCTGGGCCTCTGCCCGAGGCTTGTTTCCATTTGCTACTGGTGGGCCTGACGCCTCCGACCCCCACATCGGCAGTTTGTGGTCCTTTTGCTGGCGCCCGCAAACCTTTTGATCGGAGGTCTCATTGAGAGCCTGCGCTCGCATGGCGGGCAAAGGGGGTCCGGAGGGGCGCAAGACCAAGGCTTCTCTGCGCGGGGGAGCGGTCCAGAGCAACAACATGGACCGCTACACCCAGGGCAGGGGGCCCCCTGGCGCTACTGGCCTCTCCCCGGAGGCTGCGGGGGGCGGCACGACCATCTCTGCGGAACTTTCCCTGCAGGACATTATGGGCGCCATCGAGGGCATCAGGGAAACCATCGCGACGCAATATGAGGCCCTGGCCCGTAAGATCGACACTGTCGCAATCGATGTCACCCTGATTCGGGCCGACCTCTCCAAAACCAATGAGAAGGTCCAGGCCCTTGATACACGGACCTCCACCTTGGGCGCGGAGGTGTCGGATCTGCGGGCCGCGCTTGGGGACATTAGAGTGGTCAACGACCATATGGCCCGGCGGCTTGAGGACTTCGAGGGACGGGCCCGACGCAACAACATCCGCATCATTGGTGTACCGGAGTCCTCAGACGGCCGCCCGGTGGACCTCGTGGTCGAGGAACTTATCCTGCAACAGCTGTCCCCGGCTGGCCTAAGTAAATTCTTCGCCGTGGAGCGGGCCCACCGAGTTCCGGGCGGCCGGCCGCGGCCGGGGGCCCCCCCGAGGCCTATCGTGGCTAAACTGTTCCACTACAGGGACCGCGACGCCACTCTGCAGGCTTCACGGACCCGTGGCCCGGTCCGCTACGAGAACTCGACCATCAATTTTTATCCGGACTTCACGCAACTGGTCCAGAAACAGCGGATGGGATTCCAAGGGGTGAAGCGCCGTCTCCGCGAGCTGGGCCTGAAGTATTCGATGATCTACCCGGCGAAACTCCGAGTGGAGCAGGGAGAGCGGACAGCCTTTTTTGACTCTCCGGTGGCCGC
This sequence comes from Triturus cristatus, assembly GCF_964204655.1. Classification (NCBI taxonomy): domain Eukaryota; kingdom Metazoa; phylum Chordata; class Amphibia; order Caudata; family Salamandridae; genus Triturus; species Triturus cristatus. The sequence continues at coordinate 204,475,686 of NC_140592.1, read as the reverse complement.
AAGTGACTGGCTGGACTCGCTGCCGGACGGGGGTGGCCGGCCCGGGCCCTCTGGGGGCACCGCAGGTGACGGGTCCCCTTAGACTGACATTTGGTCCTTGCTTTCGCGGTTTTGCACTGTACAGTTGGGTCTTACTTCTTTTGCATACTGTGTCTTACCAGGACCCGTGAGGGGCGCGGGCGGGTTCGGGTCCCTTTCCTCCTCCGGGGTCTTTTTGTAGAGTGGGGTTAGGGGGGCGACAGGCACACTGCAAGTTGGGGGGGGTCATTGGCCCGCAGGGGTGCAGGGTGGGGGGAGTTGGACTTGGGGTGGGGTTGGGGGGGAAGGGGGGTTGTTTTGTTGTGTGTTTTTTGTTTACAGGGCGAGGTATTGATTTTTGTCCATATTTGGGAACCGTGCTGCGGGCTGGGGGCCTCCTGATCTATTGGAGGGGATGGGGGGAGACGGGTTGAGGCTTATGTCATGGAACGTCAATGGGTTGGGGGATCGTATTAAGCGGGGTGTTGTACTGCAATATTTGCGTCGTGTGACTCCTGATGTGGTGTTTCTCCAGGAGACGCACTTGGTCGGCAATGTCTGCCATGCGATGAACAGGGGGGGATACCGCCTCGTAGCCCATTCTGGTTTCACAACAGGCTCCAGGGGGGTGGGCATTCTCCTGCGAACCTCCCTTCCGGTGGAGATCACGAGGATAGTCTCGGATGACAGAGGGCGCTATGTGTGTTTGATTGGGAGGTGGGAGGGGCAGCCCCTTACCCTGGTTTCGGCCTACGTCCCCCCGGGTCTCCAGAACTCCACCTTTACTGACTTGGGTCGAATGCTGCTTGACCTTCCGGACGGCCTCCTGCTCATGGGCGGGGACTTTAACTCTGTGGTTTCGGGTGAACTGGATCGTCACCCACCGAGGACCCTCCCCGCTGCCCAGTCGTGGCTGGGTGGGATGTTGGAGACCTTCGGCTTGGTGGATAGTTGGAGACTAATGCATCCGACCCAGTGTCAGTTCACCTTTCATTCGGGGGCGCATGGGAGTCTCTCTAGGCTGGACTACTTCCTTATGCCCGCGGCGCAGACTGGTCGGATTCGAGAGGTCAGACACTTGGCGCGTGGTATTTCCGACCATTCTCCGCTGTGGCTTCTCTTTGACACCGGGTCGCGGTCTGCGGGGCGGGTAGCTCCTATTAACCCTTGGTACCTGCGGGACCCTGCGACTCGTGACAGCCTGGTTAGGGCCATGGACCAATACTTCAGTGAAAACGAGGGGTCGGTGTCGTCTGCGTTGTCCCTTTGGGAAGCCTTTAAAACTGTGATACGCGGGCACGCCCTCGCCCAGATAGTGGTGGCCAAGAAGGTTAGGAGCGAGGCGGTGGTGAAGCTGGAGACTGACATCTCGGGGTTGGAGTCGGCCCTGGAGGCGAATGTTACTCCGGACGGGCTACATGCCCTTAGCCTGAAACAGTTCGAATATAGGTCCCTGGTCACTGACGCGGCCAAAACTATGTATAGGGAGCAGCAGGGCCGATTGTATGCCGCGGGGGACAAGGCGGGAAAGTTGATCGCGTGGCTAGACAAAAAGGAGAGAGTGAATCGTGTGGTCCCCGAGTTGCGTGCTGCTGACGGTGTGTGTGTGACTGAGCCGGATGAGATTGTGGAATGTTTCGCTGACCACCTCCGGGCGGTGTACTCCCCGGTGACTGACAGGGATGAGGATGACTCTCGCCTCCTACTGAGAGATATTGCTCTGCCCGGCCTGTCCGTTGAGGACCGGGAGCGGCTGGACGCTCCCTTGTCGTCGGATGAAATAGCGACCGCGATCCGTTCCCTTCGCTCGGGCAAGGCTATGGGTCCTAACGGTTTGCCCATTGAACTATACAAATTGCGTCCTGATAAGCTTGCGCCCTTCCTCAGCCGCATGTTCCGCGACTCTCTCGCGGCGGGTTCCCTTCCGGCCGACCAGCGCTTGGCCACTATAGTCGTCATCCCCAAGGAGGGCAAGCCGCGAGACCGCTGTACCTCTTACCGGCCCATTTCACTGCTCAATGCGGAGCCCAAAATCCTGGCGAAAGTCCTGGCCAATCGATTGTTGAGTGTCGTGTGCGACCTTATTCATCCGGACCAATGCGGCTTTATCCCGCACCGCAACACCGCTCTTAACTTGCGGCGTCTTCACGGTGCCCTTGCCAGGGCGGAGCTCCTCTCCGAACCGGCCGTGCTGGTTTCTTTGGATGCCACGATGGCCTTTGATACTATTGAGTGGCCATTCCTCTGGGCCGTCTTGGATAAATTCGGCTTTGGAGAGGGATTTATTGGCTGGGTGAGGCTCCTTTACACGGGACCCATGGCTCAAGTGGTGGTGAATGGGCGGGTCTCTCGGCCCTTTGCCCTCGGCAGGGGCACGAGGCAGGGGTGCCCGTTGTCCCCGTTGCTTTTTGCTCTCGCCCTGGAGCCACTCGCTGCCTGGCTCCGTTGGGAGCCCTCGCTTAAAGGGATCCGGTGGGGCCCGGGCTTCGAAGATCAGGTCTCGCTGTATGCAGACGACATTCTCCTGTATCTCACCTCACCGCGGCAGTCACTCAACGTCCTCTTTGACGTTCTGACCTCCTTTGGGAACAATTCGGGTCTCACGATCAATTGGTCTAAATCCTGCGTTTATCCCATCTCAGGTGGTCCTCCTCTGCTGCCGCCTCGGCTCCCGATTCAGATATCTCTGAGCGGCTTTAAGTACCTGGGGATATACGTTTCGCTGGACCCGGTGGCTCGCTATGAGCAGAATCTCCTGCGTCCACTTCGGCGGCTGCGGGAGGACGCGGCCCGGTGGTGCAGGCTCCCCCTGTCCCCGCTGGGTCGGGCCGCGCTGTTTAAAATGATGTCCCTTCCCAGGTTCCTCTATGCACTCCAGAACTCCTTCGATGTTATCCCAGTGGCCTACTTTCGGGAGGTGGAGAGCCTGCAGAGGAGACTGGTGTGGGACGGGCGGGCGCGTATTGCTCTTGCCAAGCTCACTCTTCCCTGGTATGACGGGGGCATCGCGCTTCCTGACATTCGCAGGTACTATTGGGCCTCGCAGCTCTCTGCCATTAACCACGCCACGTATGCGCCCGGCTTGAATCCGGCGTATGAGATGGACAAGTTCCTGCTTCCCGGCGGGAACTACAACAGGGCACTTTATTCCCGCCTGGCTGGCCGGACCCTTACGGGTCCTACTAAGATTGCGGTGCGGACCTGGAGGGCTGCCACTGCGGCCATGGGCTGGAATGAGCGATTAACATGTGCTACTCCCCTGTTTGCTTCCGACCGCCTGGGTAGCTTGTGGACCACGAAGGGGTTTGACCAGTGGGACACGATTGGTATCAGCAAAGTGGGAGACCTGTGGCACAAGGGCGCAGTAAAGACTTTCGCGGTGCTCCAGGCCGAATACGAGCTGACCGACAGGGAGTTTTTCCGCTACGCCCAGGTTCGACACGCCCTGCTCTCGGTCTTCGGGGAGGGGACCAAGATCCCTGTTTCCTCGCCCCTCGAGGACCGCGTACTTGATGGACATGTCCCTGATAGTACTATTTCTTTAATTTATAAAAAATTAATTAATCACCGGGCGGACCTTCTTGTTCGCCTTCGGGAGGCTTGGACTGGGGACGGGGTGGAATTGGACGACGAAGATTGGCAGTCTGCACTGTCGTCCCCCAAGGAGGTTGCCATTCCGGCTCGTCTTCGGTTGGTACAGCTCAAGATTCTCCACCGGGTGTATGTGACGGGTCCGCGCTTGGTCTCGATGGGATTTTCCGGCGACGGGCTCTGTAAGCGAGGCTGTGGGCTCAGCGCCACCTTTCTTCATATCCTTTGGGAGTGCCGCGAGGTGGCGGACTACTGGCGCCGGGTCCACACGGTTATGGGACAGGTCACCGGGGTTGTGCTGCTGCCGGAGGTGCGTCGCTGTGTCCTGAATGTGTGGGAGCCCAATGACTACAGCGCGGCTCAGACTCGGTGGGCGGCCCTAGGGAACATGATTGCCAAGAGGGACATAGCGCAACTTTGGGGCGCTCAACGGCCGCCCACCGTGTCAGTATGGAAGGAGAATATGGACTGGTGTATGTTTAGGGAAAAGACTGTGTATGTGGCCCGTGGCAAGCCGGGGGCATGGGGTAGAATTTGGGGGCAATGGAACGCGTTTCGCGGAGGCATCTGTACGCCCCCCCTGGTAGATACTGATATCGCCATGTCCCCCTGACCCTTGATGGCTCCTGGCGCCTTCTGGAACAACTACATATGGACGTTCATCTTCCTTGACCCCCTCCCCCCCCCCCCCCCCCCCCTCCGTCCCCGGCCTCCCGGTACTCCTCTCTTTAGCGGTTTGCTCACTTGTCCTGACTGGAGTTTCCCGGGGGGAGCCTGATCCGCACTGGTTTCCCTCATAACTCGCCTTTTGTTGTGTATTGTTTGTCCTTTTGTTTTTGTGATTGTTGGACTTACGCTTCCTGTTCCTCGAGAACTATCTGGAGCCACTGCAGGGCAGTGCCCTGGGAACTGATTGTAGCTTTGATATGTGTAGATTTCCTTCTGTACCTAGCGGCCGGCCCGGGTGGTTGTAGGCCCGTACTTGTAACCGAATTATTGCTTAATAAAACTTTTAAAAAAAAAAAAAAAAAAAAAAAAAAACTACTGTTGATATAATTGTAACATGTAGCACAGCATAAAACCACTAACTTACTTCAGTTGGTCCATCTAATAGAAGGTCGGTTTTGCAGATTACCTCTAATGCAATTGTCGTGTGCATACATTATGGTGTAGTACTTTCAAGAACATTTTGTAAAGCAAAATAACCGATTTCCGAACTAAAACACCATTCAGATAGAATGGAAGTTTGACAAACTCCAAAATTAAATGCTTCCTTTTGGCAAAAGTGAGAAACATTGTCTTAAATGCCATTCAAAGTACTATCTGTTTCTGCATTAAAATACTGATAAACGCATTTTCGTTGCTTATAATTGTCTTCAAAAACATATGGTTAACGGTAACCGAAAAACAAACTTCTGACCAAATAGTTTATTTTGTATAAGTTCTCAACTTGGTTGTAAAGAAAATGTATTACAAGGAATTCACAATCGGAGAAATAACTTTAACTCATAACCGTGGACAGGAGAAGGGTGCTGCAAAAAGGTGCAAAATAATTTCGAAGTGACATATGAATATAAGGTGAAAATTATTTCAAATGAAAAAGATCACCAACAGACTAATACCCTTCTTTAGAATCTTAATTATTCATTTGCACATGCCGTACGGTCTGCTAAATATAACTTTACACTTCTACCATCTTATGACAGCATTAGAAAGTACCATGGCTTTAAATACATTATCCTGTACAATGAGCTCTGTGAAGAGCTAAGCAAAACTAACGCATAGATTCCAATTTTTTTGTATTTTCTTTTTTAAATAACTAGAAATATGTTATTATGAATAGACACAGAGATATCTGTAATAAATAGTGTTATACATAATTTAATATGAACAGTGACCCCTAACAACAGAATTAGAGTTAAAGGAATAATATAGACATACAATGAGGTTTATATACATGTTTGTCCATCCGGACAAAGAGTTTTTAAATGTCTTTATAGTAAAGAAAAATCACGCACACAGAACATACAAGTAGGGACACATTTGTCGTGAAAAATAAAAGAAGGCGGCCCGGGCATTTACAGGGGCTTGGATTTTCATTGTACAATTGTCCTCGAAATACAAAGACCAACACCATAGCACAATAGAAGTAGCAATTATGAAAGTGTCAGGGTGTACAGAGTCGATGGCATTTCGATCCCATTTAACTTGATACCGGGATCATCATCAGGACATAAGATTATGTGCCTTAGACTAATGCCTGTAAAACCATCAAGGGTTCCAGTGGGTCCTATACCGATCGATGTAGGCAGGGCTCGAGTCGGGGTACCACGCAGGTGGACGGCATCCCCCCACTTATTTTACCGGGTTTTTACCGGGTGGACGCTGTCCCCCCTGCCCAAAAGATGGAGCCGGTACCCGAGCCTGCGCGCGCGCTCAGCACTCACCAAACCTAACCTTCTATTGTCGAGAGAGGGCGAACAGAGCTCTTTAAGTTGTTTCACGTTGATGGAGCCGTTCAGTATGACAGACGGGCGCTCGTGGCCGTATATTAGAAAAGGTCAGTATGTGTTTATGCATTTCAGACGGAGACCGGCAAATTTACTGTGGGCAATCGCACCGAACAAGTGCATCTTTAATTTCCCCACTCCTTTGAGTGTCAATACGGTGACTAATTCCAACGTAAACATTCTCCTTTGCCCTTTGAACCTGCCCCCATCGCCTTCTAACCTTTGGTAATTAGTGGGGACTACATCTCGTGACGTCACTTCCGGCTGTGAGGTCACTTCCGGTGACACCACCTAACTTGGAGCGTCCCCCCACTTCTTTTTTTAGGACTTGTGCCCTGGATGTAGGCCCCCAGTATTCGTAATGAAAGAATGGCAGTCCAGTTCTGACTGTTCAAAAATAGAGGACCCGGATATCAGCTATTCCAATCCAACACACCCGTGAGGGCTGGAGTGTCGGGGGGGGGGTTCCCGAGGGCAGGGAAGAGATTCCCTTTGTATGTGCTGTGCGATCCGTGGCGGGTCCTCGGTGCGTCTATGACGGAACTTCGGGGGGAGTCCTGGCAAAATATCTCTGATATTAAGAAACCTCTCAGATGCTCCAAAACTTTGGTGTGCCATCAAAATCCAGACAATAATGGACCTGTTCTAGCGGAAATTATTTTTGCACTTTGCCCACTTCCGTGTTTTCCATGTAAACATTGAAGTCCTCGCTTGCACAAGACCAGGGTGCGTGAGCGGAGGACCGGGGCAGGGGACAGATTTAAAGCCATAGGTAGACTCCACTGCCCAGCACTCATTAAAGGAAAATCAAAACCTGATCTGCTCAGCCCAAATAAACTGACCTGTTCTTCCGGGACCTGGTTTTGCACTTTGTTTACTTTACTACCCTGCCCTCACACCGGGCGCCTGGCAATATTGGGCATGATGGTTGCAACCTTCCATCCTGAAGGGAGAGGCAAAAAGAGGAGACAAAAAAACGAGTAGCCGGAAAGTAATAGTAATAGCTGCTTACTACTTGGTGATGAAATTGGCTGAATTGGGGGAGGGGGGGGGGAGGGTTCTGGTAGGGAAGGAGGTTGGAATTCGATTGTGGCTTGATGCGGATGTGCTGGGCTGGCCGAGGTCTATTTCGCTCTGAAAAGGATAAGCTCCAGCAGTAATATCACCGTGGGATGTGTGCTAAATTACAATGGCATGCATAGGGTTGAAATTAGGTTGTTTATTTCTATGGCTAAGGGTAGAGTTAATGGTGCTCAAGTTATTTAAATGGACAGGAGAAGGACAGGGCAGGCAAATGTAAACAATGTAGGAGCGGGAGTCAAACACTTTCAGGCATCACGAGGGGAGAGGCAAATCAGAGCCTGGAGGAGGAGTCCAACTAACCAATTACATCAAGTAAACTCTGTGATTGAATAAGTAGCACGTTTGTGTATTTTCAATTCTGCAGTGCTACATTTACTAGGCAGTGGGTAAGAAATTGAGTTGGCGGTTGACTGGGGAGTAAGCCTTGGTGTAACAAATTGGATCACTGGTTCACTGGGGTGTTTGCCCTGGTCAAGCAGCAGACACAATCCTTGTCAGGGGACAGCACAAGCAACCACAAATTAACCTGCTGTCACCCCCCCCCCCCCCCGGTAGCGTGACACAGAGTGGTCAGGCTTAACTCGGAGGCAATGTATAAAGTATTTGGGAAACACTTCAAACAGTAAAACTCTGCAAAAAGAAGAGTCCAGAACAAAGTTGGAAAAATAGGTTCATTTTTAGAAAATAAAACAAGACACAAATGACAAACATCCAACCAGGAGGACCGGAATTATTGAATTTCAAAGGTTTTAGAGAAAATATCCCCAAAAAGCACAAAATGCCAACAGTGGCTATCTAGTCGCACCAGCCCATGACAAAGTCACGAGTTCAGGCCAACCACAATTGAGCACAGGGACCCAGCAAGGACCACTGAACAAAGTACCTCAAATCCTGGCTGAGGAGTTGCGTTGAAAATGCTTCTCTTCTGAGATGTGGCGAGACTGCAGTTGGAGGTCCTGTTGCGTTGTCGTCAAAGAGCCCATCGATGTGGCTTGTGATGTGAAGTTCAGTTGTCGGGGATGTGGTGTGCAGTCGGGGTGATGCGTTGGCTCTGAAGAGATGTGAGGCTGTGATACGGAGTTCAGTTTCATCGTCAAGGCTGCCGATGACAGGAGATGTGAGAGCCTGCCCCGAAGTTGCAACGCACAGTCAGGGTGATGCATCAGTTCCGAGGACTGTGGTGGTGATGCAGGTCATTATGATGATGCCAAACAACGCAGCAGCTGTGATGCATTGGTTCCACTGGGTGATTCGCCACTCAGCAGAGAAGAGGCACTGGAACTGCTTGGAGATGCACCCTTCAATAGGGAAGATACATCGATTCTGCTGGGAGAAGCACTGCTCAGCAGAGAAGATGGATCGGTTTCACTGGCATGCACCTTAAGCCCACTATCAAGGGTCCAGGACTGGGATGGCACCAATTGGCAGGGTAGACTCACAGATGGCAGAGTCCAGGTGCAGGTGTAAGGATGCTGGAAGCCTATTCTGACCCTGAGGCTTTTGATCAGGAGGCCAGTCAACTAGCCCTTGGAGTCACTCTGAGTTCAAGAGATGAAGCTTCGGTCCTCCTCCCCAGACAAGAGGGCAGCAGGCAGTGGATCAGCACAGCATATTTATATGTATATATTGCAGTTTTATATAGCGCAAGCACAGCCCAAGGGCATTAGATCACTTTACATGGGCATCAGATTACATTACACAAGATCATATTAATTTTATTATAAACACAGGAGATTAAGTGATTTGTCCAGGAATAAAAGATGTTGAGTCAATGCCATGACTCAAACATGGCTCCCCAGATTCAAAGTTGGTTGGTCTGGCCATTAGACCACATCCATATTTCTTAATGTATGTGTGAAAGTCATACACAAGTGGTATGGTTGTGTCTGATCATGCATACTGAACACATTCTCTATTGAAATTACTTTGTAAAGTAAAAACCCAGCAGCAACAAATACTGGAAAGTTCACACATGATCTTGCTTGGAAATACCTGAAAGGGTTTCTTTAAAAATGGACTTAGGGGCATTGTTCAGCACCTATGCATAGGTGCACAAACTGGGCTAAACATCTAAATACGACTTAAATATAGACCAGGGCTTTCACGACCCAACAAAAATCAGCCTGTAACCTGCCAGTGGGTCCTGACATACAGTTTGGGAAACACTACCCTGCAGATTTTTATTGCTATAGTGTCTTTGAACTGGGAGCACTATGAGCTCCAGACATTTCCAAAAGCCAGTCAGGGAAATAAAGGGGCCTTGTTTGGCCTCTGGTAGTGGGCAGACCTGGAACCGTATTTAACACTAAGCATAGCAGAAACTATCTTGAAGGAAGTGCCAGAACCAAAGGAAGATCAACTTGTGACACCCTTTCCAACCATACTCCATATTATCTCTGAGGAGAAGGAAGTTACATTAACAAAATTGTACTTGTGAACCTTAGACATCTTTCGTCGTGGTTACAAGCCAGGAAACTCCTGACACCCTCTCCCCCTCCTTTGCCTTCTCCCTTCTTGACTTTGCTATAGAAGATTCCCTTTCTTTTTTTGTCATCTCTCTCCTCCCCACTTTCCCTTGCCACATTCCTCCCTTCACTCTTCCTCTATCTTTCATTCTCTCCCTCTATCCACTCGCGCCATCTTTCATGACATCACCATCTTCATCATAGTTTTTTCTTTTATCCCACTTTTCTTCCACTCTCCCTCTTTCCTTCACTATTTCTCTAGCTTTGTTTTTCTCCCTCCTCTAATTTTTCTCTCTTCTCTCCCTCCTATTGTCTTCTCTTCTCCTGTCATCTTTTTGTCTTACAGTCCCTCTTCTGCCTCTCTTTGCTCCTTACGTCATCCCATTGTGCCCCTCTCTATACATTTAGATTTCTCTCTGCTCCTCTCATCCCTATTCCCCCCACTCTCCTTTTCTATCCTTCTTCTATTTATCTTCAAACTGTAGTCATCCTTGTCTTGAATCCCTGATTCTCCCTATCCTTCGTCTACAATCTGTACCTTTATCAAGTGGAGCATCATCCCACTGAGCAGGCCAACAAGGAAAACATTAAATGATAATAACTCATTGTTTTTATCATTTTCTTTCCTTTCCTTGCTCAGCTGGGTAGGGGTGGGGCGGGGCCGTTCTGTTCTGTTCACTGAGTAGTGCAGGAGGGGTTTGCCCACTTCAAGTGTGCAAGGCGCTTTGGCTGGCCCTCTTGGGCTAGCCAAACCATCATGCGCACTTTGCATGTTCTGCTGATATACAGCCTTGGTGCAGAACATACCAAGTCTCCCATTCTCTGGCTGAGCGCATTGCAGCATTATGATTGCCTATGGGGAGCAAGGAGCCCTGGAAGTGGGCGAAGAAGAAATAGAGATGGGGGTAGCCACAGCCATGTGTTTTAATTTTTTTTCATTCCCCTCTCCCCCTGCAAAACACACGGCTGTTAAATACCAGCCACCACTGCCTTTGGCTTATCTTTGCCTCTCACCTCGCTTCTCCAGTCATCTTTGATAGGACCCCCGACTCTCTCATCATTTTACTACTCTCATCATTTGGCCTCACCCTCAAACCACTCATCTATCTTGTCTCTATTCCCATCATTTTCACCTCCTAGTTTTTTCTATCCCCTCTCTTGCCACTCCCCCTTGCTTGCCCCTCTGTGTAATTTCACTTCTTCCTCACCTGGCTTTTTATTTGGGTGCAGGATGTATCTGGCAGTCTACTAATACTGCTCGAGTCACAGAAGTTGCCAATAGGAGGATGGTGGTCAGCCGAATGGTGGCAGAAAGCAATCTTGGCTTCCAGACAATAGCTGCACTCATCTCTACACCAACCTGTACAGTGGAGCACCGCTTGCCCTCATGTTACACCAACCAAGATTTTAAGATTCTGATGTGCTCATAGCAACCTCACCTCTGCTTGATCCCAGCCTGTGTCTGGGTACCTGGCAGCAGCAGAATGATAGTTAGTACAGACAACATCTATAGCATTCTGTGCTGAACACCTCAATCAACAGTAATAGAAATGTAGAGAGGAGTTCTAATTATGTTCTAACTATGCTTTTCAGTGCAGTACTATGGGGACAATCACAAAAATGCATTAGTCTAACCTGAAATGCATGATACTTGGCCCTTTCTTTATCTCTGAGGCAGGGGCTTGACAGGCCGGACAGCCAGGGGTGGTTCAAAAAAAGAAAGGGAGTAAACAATGTTATTTTATTTTATAACCCAATATAGCATGGGACTGTTCTGAAAGGTTAATGAGGGGGCCCTTTTAAAGCTGGGGGCCAATGTCAGAGCCCACTTTGCCAATGCCTTAAAATGTCTCTGCCCTGCTGCCCTGGTCCTGAAAGGTGGGAGAAGCTTCTAGACAGTGTTTTTGAAGTGCACGGCATTCCCTACCTTTCCTGGCCTGACTCCCAGGTGACTGAAGTGACAATGCAGGGTTATTAGGTCCATTATTTGGAGACAGGGCACAGCCTATTCAGGTGTAAGTGAGGCTGGGCAAGCACCTCCCTCCCATTCTGCCAGTAATGTCCCCTCAAGTCACACAAAGAGGACCCGGATATCAGCTATTCCAATCCGACACACCCATGAGGGCTGGAGTGTCTGGGGTTTCCCGAGGGAAGAGATTCCCTTTGTATGTGCTGTGCGATCCGTGGCGGGTCCTCGGTGCGTCTATGACGGAACTTCGGGGGGAGTCCTGGCAAAATATCTCTGATATTAAGAAACCTCTCAGATGCTCCAAAACTTTGGTGTGCCATCAAAATCCAGACAATAATGGACCTGTTCTAGCGGAAATTATTTTTGCACTTTGCCCACTTTCGTGTTTTCCATGTAAACATTGAAGTCCTCGCTTGCACAAGACCAGGGTGCATGAGCGGAGGACCGGGGGAGGGGACAGATTTAAAGCCATAGGTAGACTCCACTGCCCAGCACTCCTTAAAGGAAAATCAAAACCTGATCTGCTCAGCCCAAATAAACTGACCTGTTCTTCCGGGACCTGGTTTTGCACTTTGTGTACTTTACTACCCTGCCCTCACACCGGGCGCCTGGCAATATTGGGCATGATGGTTGCAACCTTCCATCCTGAAGGGAGAGGCAAAAAGAGGAGACAAAAAAACGAGTAGCCGGAAAGTAATAGTAATAGCTGCTTAATACTTGGTGATGAAATTGGCAGAATCGGGGGGGGGGGGAGGGTTCTGGTAGGGAAGGAGGTTGGAATTCGATTGTGGCTTGATGCGGATGTGCTGGGCTGGCCGAGGTCTATTTCGCTCTGAAAAGGATAAGCTCCAGCAGTAATATCACCGTGGAATGTGTGCTAAATTACAATGGCATGCATAGGGTTGAAATTAGGTTGTTTATTTCTATGGCTAAGGGTAGAGTTAATGGTGCTCAAGTTATTTAAATGCACAGGAGAAGGACAGGGTAGGCAAATGTAAACAATGTAGGAGCGGGAGTCAAACACTTTCAGGCATCACAAGGGGAGAGGCAAATCAGAGCCTGGAGGAGGAGTCCAACTAACCAATTACATCAAGTAAACTCTGTGATTGAATAAGTAGCACGTTTGTGTATTTTCAATTCTGCAGTGCTACATTTACTAGGCAGTGGATAAGAAATTGAGTTGGCGGTTGACTGGGGAGTAAGCCTTGGTGTAACAAATTGGATCACTGGTTCACTGGGGTGTTTGCCCTGGTCAAGCAGCAGACACAATCCTTGTCAGGGGACAGCATTAGCAACCACAAATTAACCTGTTGTCACCCCCCCCCCCCCCCCGGTAGCGTGACACAGAGTAGTCAGGCTTAACTCAGAGGCAATGTATAAAGTATTTGGGCAACACTTCAAACAGTAAAACTCTGCAAAGAGAAGAGTCCAGAACAAAGTTAGAAAAATAGGTTCATTTTTAGAAAATAAAACAAGACACAAATGACAAGCATCCAACCAGGAGGACCGGAATTATTGAATTTCAAAGGTTTTAGAGAAAATATCCCCAAAAAGCACAAAATGCCAACAGTGGCTATCTAGTCGCACCAGCCCATAACAAAGTCATGAGTTCAGGCCAACCACAATTGAGCACAGGGACCCAGCAAGGACCACTGAACAAAGTACCTCAAATCCTGGCTGAGGAGTTGCGTTGAAAATGCTTCTCTTCTGAGATGTGGCGAGACTGCAGTTGGAGGTCCTGTTGCGTTGTCGTCAAAGAGCCCATTGATGTGGCTTGTGATGTGAAGTTCAGTTGTCGGGGATGTGGTGTGCAGTCGGGGTGATGCGTTGGCTCTGAAGAGCTGTGAGGCTGTGATACGGAGTTCAGTTTCATCGTCAAGGCTGCCGATGACAGGAGATGTGAGAGCCTGCCCCGAAGTTGCAACGCACAGTCAGGGTGATGTATCAGTTCCGAGGACTGTGGTGGTGATGCAGGTCTTTATGATGATGCCAAACAACGCAGCAGCTGTGATGCATTGGTTCCACTGGGTGATTCGCCACTCAGCAGAGAAGAGGCACTGGAGCTGCTTGGAGATGCACCCTTCAATAGGGAAGATACATCGATTCTGCTGGGAGAAGCACTGCTCAGCAGAGAAGATGGATTGGTTTCACTGGCATGCACCTTAAGCCCACTATCAAGGGTCCAGGACTGGGATGGCACCAATTGGCAGGGTAGACTCACAGATGGTAGAGACCAGGTGCAGGTGTAAGGATGCTGGAAGCCTATTCTGACCCTGAGGCTTTTGATCAGGAGGCCAGTCAACTAGCCCTTGGAGTCACTCTGAGTTCAAGAGATGAAGCTTCGGTCCTCCTCCCCAGACAAGAGGGCAGCAGGCAGTGGATCAGCACAGCATATTTATATGTATATATTGCAGTTTTATATAGCGCAGGCACAGCCCAAGGGCATTAGATCACTTTACATGGGCATCAGATTACATTACACAAGATCATATTAATTTTATTATAAACACAGGAGATTAAGTGATTTGTCCAGGAATAAAAGATGTTGAGTCAATGCCATGACTCAAACATGGCTCCCCAGATTCAAAGTTGGTTGGTCTGGCCATTAGACCACATCCATATTTCTTAATGTATGTGTGAAAGTCATACACAAGTGGTATGGTTGTGTCTGATCATGCATACTGAACACATTCTCTATTGAAATGACTTTGTAAAGTAAAAACCCAGCAGCAACAAATACTGGAAGATTCACACATGATCTTGCTTGGAAATACCTGAAAGGGTTTCTTTAAAAATGGACTTAGGGGCATTGTTCAGCACCTATGCATAGGTGCACAAACTGGGCTAAACATCTAAATACGACTTAAATATAGACCAGGGCTTTCACGACCCAACACAAATCAGCCTGTAACCTGCCAGTGGGTCCTGACAAACAGTTTGGGAAACACTACCCTGCAGATTTTTATTGCTATAGTGTCTTTGAACTGGGAGCACTATGAGCTCCAGACATTTCCAAAAGCCAGTCAGGGAAATAAAGGGGCCTTGTTTGGCCTCTGGTAGTGGGCAGACCTGGAACCGTATTTAACGCTAAGCATAGCAGAAACTATCTTGAAGGAAGTGCCAGAACCAAAGGAAGATCAACTTGTGACACCCTTTCCAACCATACTCCATATTATCTCTGAGGAGAAGGAAGTTACATTAACAAAATTGTACTTGTGAACCCTAGACATCTTTCGTCGTGGTTACAAGCCAGGAAACTCCTGACACCCTCTCCCCCTCCTTTGCCTTCTCCCTTCTTGACTTTGCTATAGAAGATTCCCTTTCTTTTTTTGTCATCTCTCTCCTCCCCACTTTCCCTTGCCACATTCCTCCCTTCACTCTTCCCCTATCTTTCATTCTCTCCCTCTATCCACTCGCGCCATCTTTCATGACATCACCATCTTCATCATAGTTTTTTCTTTTATGCCACTTTTCTTCCACTCTCCCTCTTTCCTTCACTATTTCTCTAGCGTTGTTTTTCTCCCTCCTCTAATTTTTCTCTCTTCTCTCCCTCCTATTGTCTTCTCTTCTCCTGTCATCTTTTTGTCTTACAGTCCCTCTTCTGCCTCTCTTTGCTCCTTACGTCATCCCATTGTGCCCCTCTCTATACATTTAGATTTCTCTCTGCTCCTCTCATCCCTATTCCCCCCACTCACCTTTTCTATCCTTCTTCTATTTATCTTCAAACTGTAGTCATCCTGTTCTTGAATCCCTGATTCTTCCTATCCTTCGTCTACACTCTGTACCTTTATCAAGTGGAGCATCACCCCACTGAGCAGGCCAACAAGGAAAACATTAAATGATAATAACTCATTGTTTTTATTATTTTCTTTCCTTTCCTTGCTCAGCTGGGTAGGGGTGGGGCGGGGCCGTTCTGTTCTGTTCACTGAGTAGTGCAGGAGGGGTTTGCCCACTTCAAGTGTGCAAGGCGCTTTGGCTGGCCCTCTTGGGCTAGCCAAACCATCATGCGCACTTTGCATGTTCTGCTGATATACAGCCTTGGTGCAGAACATACCAAGTCTCCCATTCTCTGGCTGAGCGCATTGCAGCATTATGATTGCCTATGGGGAGCAAGGAGCCCTGGAAGTGGGCGAAGAAGAAATAGAGATGGGGGTAGCCACAGCCATGTGTTTTAATTTTTTTTCATTCCCCTCTCCCCCTGCAAAACACACGGCTGTTAAATACCAGCCACCACTGCCTTTGGCTTATCTTTGCCTCTCACCTCGCTTCTCCAGTCATCTTTGATAGGACCCCCGACCCTCTCATCATTTTACTACTCTCATCATTTGGCCTCACCCTCAAACCCCTCATCTATCTTGTCTCTATTCCCATCATTTTCACCTCCTAGTTTTTTCAATCCCCTCTCTTGCCACTCCCCCTTGCATTCCCCTCTGTGTAATTTCACTTCTTCCTCACCTGGCTTTTAATTTGGGTGCAGGATGTATCTGGCAGTCTACTAATACTGCTCGAGTCACAGAAGTTGCCAATAGGAGGATGGTGGTCAGCCGAATGGTGGCAGAAAGCAATCTTGGCTTCCAGACAATAGCTGTACTCATCTCTACACCAACCTGTACAGTGGAGCACCGCTTGCCCTCATGTTACACCAACCAAGATTTTAAGATTCTGATGTGCTCATAGCAACCTCACCTCTGCTTGATCCCAGCCTGTGTCTGGGTACCTGGCAGCAGCAGAATGATAGTTAGTACAGACAACATCTATAGCATTCTGTGCTGAACACCTCAATCAACAGTAATAGAAATGTAGAGAGGAGTTCTAATTATGTTCTAACTATGCTTTTCAGTGCAGTACTATGGGGACAATCACAAAAATGCATTAGTCTAACCTGAAATGCATGACACTTGGCCCTTTCTCTATCTCTGAGGCAGGGGCCTGACAGGCCGGACAGCCAGGGGTGGTTCAAAAAAAGAAAAGGAGTAAACAATTTTATTTTATTTTATAACCCAATATAGCGTGGGACTGTTCTGAAAGGATAATGAGGGGGCCCTTTAGAAGCTGGGGGCCAATGTCAGAGCCCACTTTGCCAATGCCTTAAAATGTCTCTGCCCTGCTGCCCTGGTCCTGAAAGGTGGGAGAAGCTTCTAGACAGTGTCTTTGAAGTGCACGGCATTCCCTACCTCTCCTGGCCTGACTCCCAGGTGGCTGAAGTGACAATGCAGGGTTATTAGGTCCTTTATTTGAAGACAGGGCACAGCCTATTCAGGTGTAAGTGAGGCTGGGCAAGCACCTCCCTCCCATTCTGCCAGTAATGTCCCCTCAAGTCACACATAAGCTCCCATAGTGTGTGGCTGTCGAGGGGGAGTACACAAAGCCCAACAGACAACTACACCCAGTCATTTTATTTGCGAATTATTTTTATTGAGGCATTTTACCAGTACAATATAACATAGCAGGAGAATGACTACATAACATATGTATCAGGATCAGCATAAAGCAACATGTACATATCGATCCAGGGGTGAATCTGATGTGGAGCACAGAATGGGTGCGAAGTGGAGATAAGGAGGCATGTGGTGTTCCGTCATATCATTTGCACATATGTGTACCTCTAAAACAATTAATTCAGGGTAGGGGTGGGGTAACACGGCAGCATGAGTTGTAGGAGATTGTCGCATTGAGAGAAGGAAGTAGGACTGATGGGAGGACTCTCAGGGATGCACCATGACAGGGAGTGTGGCTCCTGATATAGTTGAGCAAAATATGACACCAAGGTCCATGCACATGGGGGAACACAATGGGCTTATGTGACATGATCAGGGAGCTATGAATGTATATAAGAAATCAATCAGGGGGCTAGAAGGGGTGAAGAGGGTTGAAGGTGGGCCTGTGTCTTGACTATTCAGGGGCATGGAGGGATCATCAACCTCCCGCATATCCTCATGGAATGGCGTATGTATGGTATCCCATGTATCAGCTATGGACTGCTTACAAAGGTGGCGGACCACTTTTTAATGTAGGTTCATACTTTCAGCATCTCCCCACAGGAAAAGGATGTTTCACCACTGTATCGGGAGTGGTGGCTGGTAGTGCCTCCAATGTAGGGTAAAGCTCTCATGGCAAGCAGTACTGCCAAATTAGCAAATTGAACCCGAATTTTATGTTTTGGCTCCCTCCTACAGACCCCCAGGGCAGTTGCCTGCCATGTATTGAGATGTGTGTGTTCAGTCACATATACTAGGACTTCATGTACCTGCTGCCAATAAGCGACTAGCCAGGCACTACCACAACATATGCCGGAGGTCTGCAGTATCAGAGTGGCACCTGGAACATGTAAGGTTAGCAGTGGGAAATATATGGTTGAGTTTCTCCGGAGTTAAAAATGGCTTGGTCTAAGACTGTTTATTGAATGCACTAAAATTGTGCATTGAAAGAAATGACGCAAGGTAATTCAAGCACCAGATACCACTCTGAGTCGTGTAGTGGTCGCTTAAAGTCATCTTCCCACCTTTGCTGCAGCTGCAGGGGTATCAGGGAGACTCCGGTTTGTTCTGTAATAGCCTTGCGTAGACAAGTAATCAAGGGTCCTCACTCACTGTGTGCCACAACCAGTGGCATGTCGCAGAAGCTGGCCATTTTGGGGGAACTGGTCTGGGGGATGTCATTGTCGCAAAGCAGTTGGCCGAAGGTCAGCAGGTCAGCAGGTCAGCAGGTGTTTGGATTTGGATTAGGTCTCTCAAGTCGTCGAGGGACCTATCATGCCATGGGTCCAGGACTTCTGATGTAAACGCTCCTGGAAAGCAAGGGAGTCCCTGGACAGGGATCCCAGGGCCATAGGGCAGGATATGGCGCATCAGCTGAAACATCCATGCCAGGCATTTAAGGGCAACCCACGCCAACATTGACCACGATCTATGGATTTTAATGGAAGGAGCAAGATTAGGTAACATAAAGACGGTCTGAGGATAGACAGTGGATCCACTCTTAAAGTATTCGGTAGCGGCAGCGGCATAGGTTACCAATTTCTATGGCTTTGATCAAATGTATGGCTTGGAATGTGTCAGGCCTAAACAACGGAGTTAAGCACCAACTAGTCCGGGAGGAGCTGAAAGCTTACAGACCCCATATTGTTCTTCTTACAGAAACACATTTAGCCTATAAAGATCAAGGCCCACTTAAACATCTTGGGTACCAAACAATCAACTTTACTTCCCAGAGCGTTTCTATAGGGGGAACTGCTATATTGGCGAGCAAGTCATTTGCCCATAGAGTCCTTAAGACTTCGGCCGATCAGCAGGGGAAATATGCACTGGCGCAGCTGGAAATTAAGGGGGTGAAGTATGTGTTCTGCTTAATATACGGACCTAATGTTGACGACCCTGCTGTCTTTGAGTTTGTTAGTTTAGAGCTATTAGACTGGCAGGGGGAGCACCTCATTATGAGGGATTTTAACTGTGTTGTGAACGATGCCATCGATTCTACAAACCGAGCGTCCCCTCCCAGAATGGGGAAGGTGAGAGCTTCAATTCTTGAACTGAGGCGGCTGCACTCCTAAAATGATGCTTGGTGTTCACTTCAAACAGATGCTCCTGGGCATACTTACTGTTCTGCTCCACACAGACAGTGCTCTATAATAGACATGGCTTGGGTTTTCTGCCAATATACTGTCAACAGCTAGTATGGAAGTATGCCCTGGGATCGCCTCTGATCATAACCCCATTTTACTATCTTTCCAGGCCGAGACGGGATTAAAACACTCCGGTCTTTTTTATTCCCGCACTATTTACTCTCCAATAGCGACTACTTAGCATTTACCCATAAAAAATTAGCGGATTTCCTTGAGGACAATATGGGGACAGCTTCCCACTGCGAATTGTGGGACGCGATGAAGGCGTATATTAGGGGGGTCACCCAGCAGTACATATGGCAGCAAAATAGGGAGCGGGAGACCACGGATAGACCTGCTCTCCAAAAACTATTAGCCATTGAACTCCGCCACGCAGATGCAATTCGGCGAGGCGCCCTAGATCAGGATTTGTTGCACACCTCCCTAATAGATGAGCGGCTGGCTATCAGCAGGTCTTTCACGGAGAAAGTTGCGGTGAGCTATAATAAGCACTGTTCGCTACAATATGAATACGGATATCGAATTGGGAACGTGCTCTCCCATCAGTTAGCGGACAACCAAGCTAAGACACTGATAAAGGCTATTAAAGGGGAGAACAGCATACTACACACGCACCCAAAAGCAATAGTTGAGCATTCTCCATATTTTAACACAAACTTTACACACAAAAGGTAGTGACAAACGAGGGAGGACATCAGGAATATCTAAGGGGGAGTAAGCTGCCGCTCTTGTGTGACGAGGATGTGGCCTTGCTGGAACAAGAAATCACGCACAAGGACAATAGCGAGGCACTATCTGGGTTACCATCAGGGAAAATGGATGGGGAAGACTCAATTCCAGCTGAGTTCTATAAAGCTTTTAAGAGTATTTTGTTTCCTCTCCTGGG
Organism: Triturus cristatus; assembly: GCF_964204655.1. Taxonomy (NCBI): domain Eukaryota; kingdom Metazoa; phylum Chordata; class Amphibia; order Caudata; family Salamandridae; genus Triturus; species Triturus cristatus. The sequence continues at coordinate 204,455,543 of NC_140592.1, read as the reverse complement.
GGGTGTCATTCAACTTACAGGATCAAAGAGCCTGGCTCCTGAGTCATGGAATATGACAAACATGTTTTTTTTTCTTGAAAATGGATAAACCACCTGAGGAGTGTATCTCTTACCGGCTGTTATCCCTTATAAATGCAGATACTAAGATCTTCGCTAAAATTCTAGCCACTCGGTTGGCTCCCATGATGCAAGGCTTAGTTTCTAGACAGCAGCATGGATTCATACAGGGCAGAGACACCACAGCTCATATCAATACAGCAGTGGGGGCCTTTGATTTAGCTGGGAAGTCAGCGCTGAGCCTGGACATGGTTCTGCTAGATGCCAAAATGGCCTCCGACCGGGTGGCTTGGGATTATATGTGGGCAACACTTTCATCATTCGGCCTGAGAGGGAGATACAGCAAATGGGTATAAGTTTTGTACAGTAAACCCTAGGCTAAATTGTATTATGCCAGCTCACAAACATCTCCCTTCCCAATTCGGGGTGGTACCAAACAAGGCTGCCCCCTTTCTCCTCCTCTTTTTGCGCTATACATCGAGCCATTTATTAGGGCACTGCAGAATAATGTGCAGATATCTCCCCTGACTATATGGCTGGGCCAGCTGAAAGTCACGGCTTATGCAGATGACATAGCCGTCTTTACCACCAATCCAGCATCTGTAATAGACACTACAGTAATGGAGGCAAATAAATTTGTCTTCATTTCTGGTTACAGACTGAATGTTAAGAAGACACAAGTGCTCCTTAACTCCCAGCCTGAACAATCTATTTCAGATGTTTGTTCGACAGTAACTTACTTAGGGTACGCATCTCTCCAAAGATTGAGTGCATTCCTGCACTAAACTATGACCCGCTGTTGGAAGTTGTAACCAAGCAATTGAGAAGCTGGCATAAGCTACCTATTAGCATATTGGGGAGATGTAACATTATAACAATGAAGGTGCTCCCAAACTTTTTCTTCCTATTCCTGTCAATCTCTTTGCGTGTTCCCAACTCCTTTTTTAGTAAATTAGATGGGTTGTTGAGCACTTTTATTTGGGTGTATAAGAAATCAAGACGGGCTATAGGGCTAATGAAACTTCTGTTTAATCAGGGGGGGGGCTAGGGCTCCCGGATTTTAAAATGTACTACTGGGCAGCTTTTGTGGGGCAGCTTTGTACCCTCTTGAATCCTGAAAGACAAGATTTTTGGCATTGGTTGGTTTTGGAATCTGACAGTCGAATGTTCCTATATAAAGTCAGTGACCCTAACTATTGAAACGGGTCCGGTTGAAGACTATCAGGGATATCGTGCATATATGGCAAGGAATCACAGCCAAGTGCTCTATCTCTCTCCTCCACGACAATCTCCCTCTATGTGGTAACCCAATGCTTCCGGAGGATTTTCAGGACCCTGCTGGCTGACGGTGGGCAAGCATTGACCGACTGGGCCACTTGTATGACCACAACGGCTTACGGTCATTTGAAAGTATGCAGCTCGCATTTGATATTCCGCACCAGATGTTCTTTAAACACCTTCTGATCAGGGATTACGCCAGGCACTATTAATAGTCTAAAGCTCTGCAGTATGGGAATGTATGTATGGACAGAACTGGAGATCGGCAATCAGCATGATGTATCAATGTTTGTGTCAGTTTAGAACGAATGGTTGTTATAAATTGGCAGCAAGATGAAGCAAGACCCTGGGGATAAATGTTACCTCTGAAGAAATTAAGACAGCGCTGGGTACTATAGACAGTTTGATACATTATGTCAGTCTCAGATTGCAGTTCCGTTCGATCTGCACACTTTATTATACTCGAGAGAGAAAGAATTGCTAGTTGGGGAGGACAAGTAGGGGGATGGGGAGGGGACCACAGCAAATGTCCCAAATGCAGATTATATGCAGCCAACATCTTGCATATGTTTGTTACTTGCCCCGATTTAGACATATTCTGGCAGAAGATAACCCACGCCTTGAAGTCAAGAGTAGGGGTCGACTATGCTCTAACAGAGGCTGAAATTATGTTTGGCTACATGGAGGATAGTCACGGCCATAGACGCATAATCTAAATTATGATGGTGGCGGCTCGGCTTGCTATAGCCAGGGCTTGGATTTCACCTAAACCTCCCTCAGTAGCTGAATGGTGGGCAATTGAGACAGAAACTTTCAAAAGGGAGAAAGCCTTGTCTAGAGCAAGGGGAATCTGTTCCCTGAAAAAATATAACTCCATATGGGGTTGTATCGAAGGTGCCTAGGCTACTAGATGAATCTGGGCTACTTTTCTAGAATAGAGAAGGGCGTTTATGAAGACTCAATGACTATCTCAGGTTTGCGTCAGAAATGATTTGGAATGTATTGTTATTACTGTCCCTAGTGACGACACGTCACAACACAGAATGTGCGGCTGCCCTCTATTTGTAAAAAGAATAAATATATATATATATTTTTGTAAAGACCCTGATAATATTCGGAATGCATTATTATCATTATTGCTTCCTGCTATGTTATGTCACATAAGAACAAAGATTGTATTGGTGTCCCCATTTTGACGATAAAAATATAATTTAAAAAAATAAGAAAATAAAAAAGACACATCTTAGTCTAGAACTCACAGGACCTTGCAGAAGGCACTTAAGTCCTCTCCCAGAAACAATAAGTTGATAGCGCTCGAAATATAAGAATGTGGTCAAAACGCATAAAATTTAGCTTAGAGCGTTCACATGGGATCAATTATTAGATGCCAGTTGTCTAGCCAAATGCAGTCTGTTTTGGGAGATTGTTAATCGTCCTTTGGACTTTGATTCGGATAGAGGAACAGTTTGTTCAGCTATAACCCCTGACAGTTGGATCAGAGATTTCACAGTGATGTATAACTTCAGTTACAATTTAGTTTTTTCGATAACAGAAGCGAAGTGTGCCATTTTAGGTCTGTCTAAAAATAAAGTCTAGTCCCTAAAAAAAAAAGAATTTTAATGGAGGGGAGTAACAGCTGGCAGGGAACAGCATTCGGTAAGGGCCCATCATCATTCGCTGTTTCATACAGGTTGCTTCCTGCTAATCAGTGTGATACTCACTAAAGCTGTGATGCCAGATAATAGGATTCAAAAGAAGGGGCACCCAAACCTCCCTGTCTAACCAGCAGATGGAGTTTAGTGAGGGAAACCCATCGGAGTTTATCATCCCACAACAGTTCGCCTAGCAGAATATCTAGGTGACGGAAGAATGAGCTTTGTGGATACAAAAGAATGTTTACAAAATAATATATCAAACAGAGCTGAACTATTATCTTGCAAAGGGTGATTCTACCCATAATAGCCAGAGGTAAGCACTTCAAAAACTGGGTCTGGGCCTTGGATTTTAGGGAAGTTTTGGACTTTGAAGGTTCACCACAAAAAGATCAATCTGGAATTGGTAAAGCTGACCCCCTAAATAACGGGTGGTCTCCCCGGCCCAGTTGAGGGTGGAACCACCCATCTGTAAGTCTAATGTGGGTTCATCTCGACAGAAGAGGAAAACATGAGATTTTTCCCAATTGACCCAATTGATCCGGAGGCCGGATGCCTTCTCAAATTCTAGGACTGTGCAATGCACAAAGTCTGTGCCCTATTGAACATCACAGATATATATCAAGACATCGTCGGCATATAACAATACTGCATGAGTCCTCCCCGTACCGAGATGCCCCAGTGCTTGCCCTCAATGGTGATAGGGAATAAAACAAGGGAGGGGGCAGCCCTGCTGGGAGCCCCTACCAATTTAAAAGATGGGTGAGATGGGCGTGGCTTGGACGGCGTCTAAGATGGCCGCCTGATTCCGGAGCTCCGCCGTGACGTGACGGCTCTTCTGCTTATGCGGCGTTTTTAAGACCTTCGGCACTGTACTTTCCGCGTGTTCCAGCAGCGGAATATGCCGTGCCCCTGTTGAGCCTAAAGGTGACTTCTGAACTTTACGAAAATGCTTCGTTTTTTCCTTGCTAACTCAGTGCCTCAGCGCGGCCGCCATCTTGTGCGTGATGAAGAGCTTCAGTGACGAGTGGAATGTGCTGCATTTCCTCTTGCTTATCAACGCTGCAACTCTTGTATCTGCGCCTATGGCAGTGGCAGATTACCCATGCTATGCATCTCAGATGTTTTCTCAATGTGTTTTCTCCGTTTTGCTTCTTCCTGAGGATGTAAGTTCTACCTGTTGAACATTTAGGCCCTGGTCTGCGGGAACCCTGTTGAAAATCAAGTATGCCTCACATTTTCTTCGTTCAGTGAAAGCTGAAGCCTTAGGAGGGTTGTCAAGAATTTCTTTCTCCTTCATGTATACGTCAGGGGAAAAGAAGTGCAGTTGCTGATTGATACGCCCATTTGACTTCTGTACTTTATTTTGTTGGCTTTAGCCGTCATCTTTTTATAGCGTTCAATGACTTTTTCCTGCCATTTCCTGTGAGTGATGCTCATGCTTTGACGTCTCTTGCGTCTACCCCAATCTTGATTTGCCTCAAGATTTTTCCTGGCTGTCATTTTTTGGCAGCATTTGTGGTCCTGGCACCTTCGTCCTGACTTGGCTTGTTCTCCTGATTTCGGGTGGTCAATCTTGTCGAATCCATCCACAACCCCGTCATCTCTCTTTATGTCCCCCTCAGGTATGTTTCTCTCAGTCGTCCTTTTTGGATATGTACTGACTCTTCTTGTACTTTTTTCCTCTTGTCCTTCCCCTTCTCTCCTTTTCATTTTGTTTCACTTCTCATTTTTATTCACTTTTGTCTCCTATATTTTTGGATTTGTACTGCCTCTTCTTGTATTTCTTCTCTCTTGTCTTTTCCCCTCTCTTCTTTCTCTCTCTCTTATTGTATCTCTCGATTCTCTTTTTGTCTTGTTCTCTTTTCTCACATATCGGTCAGCACTTTTTATGACTTTTTTGTATTTATGGCTTTTCTTTGTTCCTCAAAATTTTACTGTTTTTAATTCAAAGTTATTTCATGGAATGTGAAAGGTTTTGTTAACCCTATTAAAAGACAGAGAGTGCTTTCCCATCTAGCTTCTTATAATCCTGATTTAGTTCTTTTACAAGAAACTCATCTCTCTGAGGCTGAGTCTCTTAAGCTGAAGAGAGGCTGGATGGGAATGGTCTTATTCTCTTCTACATCTAATAAGAAGAATGGTGTGGCTATTTTGTGTCATAAGAAGCTCAAATGTAAAGTTCTCTCTCAAGATAATGATGCTGAAGGCCGATGGGTTTTAGTTAAGTTGTTAATCAATTCTGTATCTTTGACTGTATTTAATGTTTATGGCCCTACTCACCCTGATTGCAATTTTTGGCCTTTATTCACTTCGAAATGTTTTCAATACAGTGATTCCATGTTTATCTTGGGAGGGGATTGTAATCAAATTGTTGATCCGTTCCTTGATCGCAAATCCTCTGCCCGCTTTACACCTCACAAATCACATACACAATTTCTAGACACTATTTCTAAATCACACCTCATTGACTCATGGAGACTTTCCCATCCTGACACTCTGGATTACTCCTTCTTTTCACCTCCCCATGCCTCTTTCTCTCGGATTGACTACATCTTCCTCTCTCAGTCTCTTTCTCAAAATCTTCTATCTTCATCTATAGAACCAATAGTTATCTCAGACCATGCTCCCATTGTCACAGTTCTTGATCTTCTCCCTCCACATCCCAAATCTTCTTGTTGGCGTTTCAATAATTCTCTTCTATTGGATCCTCTTTTTTCCTCTTCCTTTCTCTCCTTTGCTACAGAATTCTTTTTGCTCAACTCCGATCCCTCTTTAGCCCCTTACGTTATCTGGGATTCTTTCAAGGCAACCGCTCGTGGCTTTGTAATAGACTTTGTCTCGAGGAAAAAGAAACGCTTCCTTAATAAACAGAAAGATTTGCTGGCTCATATTAAATCCCTAGAGCATACATTCTATACTTCCCCTAACAAAACAGTTTTACCGGATCTCATACGTGCCAAACTCGATTTCAACAAAACTACTACTGATAATGCTTCTTCATTCTTGCTACGGAGCAGTGCTCGTTACTATGGAGGTCGCAACAAATCTGGTAAACTTTTAGCTAACTATCTTAAGTCCCGTAGGGAACGTAATTCTATAGATTCGATTTACTCTACTGATAATCTCCTCTTACACAAGGAACAGGATATACTTGCCCAATTCCAACTTTTCTATCAGTCTCTTTATACTCCGGAATCGCCTCCCCCTATTTCTCTTATTCAGTCTTATCTTGATAGCATTCCCGCCCCCTCCACCTCTCATCTCAACTTCCCTGGTCTTGAGCATGATCTCTCTATTTCCAAACTTGATAGCGCTTTAAAGACTCTAACTAAAGGTAAATCCCCGGGTCCTGATGGCTTTTCTGTGGAATTCTATCTGCATTTTTCAGACCTTCTGCTCCCTAAACTTCTCTCACTTTTCCAGTCCTTCTTTATCTCTGGCACAGCTGCTGGTACTTTTCACGAGGCCACGATCTGCCTTATACCCAAGGATGGCCGTGACCCCTAATTCTATAAAAACTACCGACCAATATCCTTAGTTAATGTGGACTACAAATTATTTGCTAAACTTCTCGCCTTACGCTTAGATCCTCTTCTCCCCATCTCATTGGCAAGGAACAGTGTGGTTTTGTTAAGGGCAGACTTACCTCGGAATATTCCCTCCTTTTTCTCAATGTCCTAAATAAAGTGCCTTCTCTCACCGTCCCTTTAGCTGCCATCTCGGTCGATGCTGAGAAAGCGTTTGACAGAGTGGATTGGTCCTTTCTGTTTGCCGCCTTGCGGTGGCACGGCTTTTGCCCTAATTTTATTTCTCTTATTTCTTTACTTTATTCTGCTCCCAAGGCGTCTGTTTTAGTTAATGGTCATCTATCCCCTTATTTTCCCCTCCAACGTGGAGTTCGTCAAGGTTGCCCTTTGTCCCCACTACTTTTTGTTCTGGCCTTAGAGCCATTTCTTACGTCTATTAGGAATAACATATCTATTTCTGGTTTTCCTTATGGCAAGTCCCATTTGAAGCTCTCTGCATATGCAGACGACATTCTCTTATTTATTTCTGATCCTGAAAAATCCATTCCTGCCTTATTACTCGAGTTTAATTCCTTTTCGCAAGTCTCTGGTTACAAGATCAATTCTGATAAAACTGAGATTCTCCCTCTCACCAATTTTTGTCTCCCTCATCAGTTCTCTGCCACTGGCTTTGCATGGAATTCTTCTAAAATCAAATATCTCGAAATATGGTTTTCTAACTCCATTTCTTCATCCATTCGATTGAATATGTGTATTGTACTATCCCGTATTGATAAATTGTTATCTTCTTGGAATCCTCTCTTTCTCTCATGATGGGATCGGTTGGATTCGAATAAAATGATGATATCTCCCATTCTTATATACATTCTCTCCATGCTCCCCATACATATTCCTGATATTTATTTCAAACGCATTGACTCCTGTCTTTCTAAGTTTCTTTGGAATAATAAAAAATCGAGGGTTGCTCTAGTTGCTCTTCGTAAACCAAAATCGAATGGTGGTGTCAATTTTCCGGATTTTCTTCTCTATCATAAGTCATTTTCTCTCCGTCAAGCCTCTAACTGGCTTTCTCTGACACTTTCCCCTCTTGCTCCTCTTCGGCTTTCTATTGAGCGTTCATTGCTTTCTCCGTTCTCTTTATCTGAAGTTGTACACTTTTCTGCTAAGAACTTAACCCCTCCTCTCCCCTTGTTCAAGCACACTTCCTCCCTTCTATATGCTGTGGTCCGTCCTGATCCTATCACTCGTGAATCCTTTTTAACCTCCCCTATATGGTATAACTCGCTCATTCTCCTAAACAATCGCCCTATTTGCTGGAATGCGTGGAGATCAAAAGGTCTGGTATGGGTTAACCAACTCTTTGATGGTTTTCTCCCATGCTCGTTTCCTCGATTCCGACTTTTGTTTCACTGCCCGCAATCTTTTTTCCACAGATTCACTGTCCTCATGGCCCTTATACTTGATGTTTATTACTCCCTTCCTTCCTCGTCAGCTCCCATATCTCACTCCCCCCTTCTTCAGATTTTGTCTACTCTTCCCAAAGCCTCCCTTATTTATAAGTTTTTCTCCTCTCCCAATCCGAATCGTCCGAAATCTAAATTGGAGTGTGCTTGGGAGTCGGATCTGGGCTGTGACTGGTCTATAGCTCTTTGGGATAAAGTTTGGTCCAGGTCTTTAAAGATCGCTCGCTCTGCCTCCCTGACTCAATCTATGTTTTTTGTATACCACAGGTTGTATCTTTCTCCAGTTTCTATTTCTCGCTTTTCTCTTGATAAAGATTCTAATTGTTGGACCTGTGCCTCCCCTAATGCTGATCTTTTTCACCTACTCTTTCTTTGCCCTTCTGTTGTTATACTCTGGGGTCAGGTGTGGTCTTATGTCTCTCGTCTATTTTCCATCTCTACTCCCTACTCTATCGCTCTTCTCTTTTTAGGTAGTCTCTCTGACACTTTAGATATTCCTCCCACTCCTCTGGTCTATTAGATCTTTTGCTTGCTCTGGCTTTTCAGCACATATCTTTTAACTGGAAGGATCTTAACAAACTCTCTATACAATGTTGTGGAACTCGCTCTGTCATTACCATAGGCTTGATGTGCGCTTTGCTGCTGCCTCCACCCCTACCCTCAATAGAGATTTATTTTGGTTGCCTCTCACAATGTATCTTGACCGCATGGCTCTGAAACGTATCTCTCCTTTATCCTCTGAGAATTTTAAACCTCCATGAGCGCTTCTTTCTCTGTCCTTCTTCTTGTATCTTTCTTATATTTTTCCGTTTACTTCTATTTCTCCTGCCTTTACATATTCCCCATCCTAGGTCTTTTTGCTTTTTCTACTATTACGTATTCTCTTGCCTGATTTTCTTCCTACTCTTTTTATAACGCCTTTTACCTATTCTTTTTCCCTTCCCTCCTTTCCACTTTCCTTCTCTTTTCTCTCTTTCCTCTCCTTTTTTGTCTATAAAAATTTTTACAAAATGCTTTTTATGTTTCTTTTGTTAGCGAGTATTGATCTATTGTTTTCCTTTTTGAATTCAACATGGACAATGTTATTTGAATGATCTGTATCTCGTTGTTCTTTCTAATTTTCTCTAAATAAAGCATTTTCAAACTAAAAAAAAAAAAAAAGATGGGTGAGATTAATCAGAAAACGTATACCCTAGAGTCTGGGTCAGTTTGGAGCAATTTTGTATATGCAACCAGCTGGTTCCCCATGCAAACCTTGCCAATTCTCTAGCAACTAGAAGTATCAACAAGAGTGGTCTCCACTTGTCAATTGTACTATTTTGTATGATGTTTAGTTCTTCCTGCTCAATGTCAATGGGCCTGATTAAACGTTGGTTGGTAACAGAAACTCCTCATGTTTGTAGATCAGCTGATAAATCTCCTGTTGGAAGATTCTCTGTAGCGCTGAGAATCTTCCAGTTGATCGTCCTTTGCCATTTTTTATGACATTGTAGAGATGATTTAGCCAGAGGATTTTCCACTGTCCAAGAATTCTAATGAGAGTATTTACCACTTCACCATAATTTGGAAGATTTTCTGTTATCACCCTGTTCCAAATGAGGTGCTGTGTCACCAGAGCACTTGCTGTAGCAGAATTTCCGATAGAAATGTACTCCCAAAGTGGAAGTAAATTACCATTATCCTCATTACTCCACATCATGTTGCACATGCATGATGAAATTGCTGACAGAATTTTCATTCTGAGGAAGGTCTGCTGAGAGAACAATAAAGGTAAATAACCATCAATGTTAAAAAAAGGTTTATCTACATTGGACCATCCTAAGCTGCTGTGGAGAATTGTGTTTCCTCAACCATATTGTCTGCTGGATAATCCACCATCAAATGTTAAATCTAGTCGAAGGACCACCTGGAGTCTTTGAGTGGGACAAAGCCATAAAACTGTGGTGCACAATATGGACCTAAGAAGGAAGGATTAAAATTCCACATTTCCAGGACAGCCACTAAATAAGCAACGTGCTTGCATTTTGATTAATTATATCAAAGTTTATTTTATGAGTATATCCTGAAAAACTGGTATGAGCCCTCTGCCATTAGGAGTTTTGACACCAACAGAATTTCAAAGAACATTGTGCCTGCCTTCAATGTTTTTGTTCTATTTGGAGTCCCAGTTGATATATCGATTAATTACAATTCCATGTACCTTTTGAAAAAATGTACTTCTTCTCCCATTTTGTGATATCCTTTTTTTCTTTCTTTCTTGGGTTGTGGGGTTGGGGAGGGAGACTACGAGTATTTTGACACAGGTTATGAAATTCCTACTTTTTCATGGATTCCGTTTTTGAATGTGGATATTGAAAATATGTGTCAAACTTTTACTTATATTTCTGGATCTTAAGCAGATGCTTCGAATGAAGAAGGTTGACATTTTAGGCAGGCTCCTAAATGTATCAATTTAAAAGGGATTTTAATTATAACTTTAATGATATAGAGACAGTTAAGTGACTTGACACACTCCCTTGAGCTCTAGCTCTTGTTTGAGGCAACTCCCAGCAGGACCTCCCTGAGGGTGTGGGGCCCGATCTCTGTTTTGAGTTCCTCATTATATATGGCTGTGAGTTTCTGAGGAAAATGGGTCGAGAAGAGATCACAGGATTCGATGGGCAGACCGTCCATACCTGGTGTTGTGTTACAGGCAAGATTACAAATTTTGTTGACTTCTCAGTCAAAACACTAGGTGGCTGGTTGAAAGATAACAAGGTACAAGACTATGATGGGATTTATAATTTAATTATGCAAGAGCATCTGTTAAGTTACTGGGCTTCTGAAAAATTGTATCAATACGTGGTAGACCTAGGTCCAGTTTCTCCCCCAAAATTGGGGACAAACTGAGACTAGGCTGTCCAATAAGTCCCATGGAAGGGGTGGCCAAAAGAAAGGGGGTGTTAATCCTCCCCAAGGTCAAGAGAGTGCGCAGTTGTAATGTGAGCTGATTTACCTTTGTGCACGCGCATGTGAGCATGCACCCTATTGTCATGTTCTTCTGCATTCCATTCCTGCATGTGCATGCTCTCGTTCTGGTTTCCATGTTATTGTTTATTTATAATTCTGTAACAGATATTGAATGCGCACATTACGTGCTGTTGTATATTTCTTGTGATTACTTGAATTGGCATTCTCGTGCATACTCATTTCTTGTTGAAGTACGTATGCCGGTAACTGACACTGGCTGCTCGTACTTCAAGGAGGATGGATGCACTCCATTGGTGTTCTGCTAAAAGTTTGAAATAAAGCTTTTACAAATTATCTTTGAGTCTTCACTGCCATCCTCATTTGAGCACTTTTCATTAGGTGACGAGCAACGACATCTCGCAGTTTTTGGAGCACACCACCAAATGTTTGTGCCGATTTTCCTCATCTTTCTTCATCGGAAATACTTCGCAGGGTCCTGTTTTTCTTATGGTCTCCCCTCCAGCCTCTTTTTTCACTTTGCCTGCAACAGCTGATGAAACCTATACGTTTTGTTCAAAGAAATGAGTCTCCTCCCAAAACCTCTCTGCCCCGCTCCTACAATGACATCATCACGGAGATGACGTGCGGCAGCCGTTTTGGTTTGGGAGCTCATTTTTCACTTTAAGCAAAGCACAAACGCGTATAACTCGCAACGTCAATTAAAATAAGTAATTATTCAAACGCTTGTTCCAACTTCACTGTCAAGGACCCTCATACGCGCATTACACGCTCAACCCGGTTTGAGGAGAATTAATCAAGGATTTCTTCTGGGATTTCTTCAATGATTTAATCTTCAAGGATTTCTTTATGGTGACACGTTCTTTTCCAATTTATAAGGTACTGTTTCATTTCTCATTTACAGTTAACTTTTATTTATATAAACATAGCTTTCTCTTAACAATTATTTCAACTGGATCATCATTTTCTTCCCAAGCCTGGTAAGCCAAAGGAATCTTGGAAACTATGGTTCCGCTCTTTTGAAAATTATCTTGTTGCAATAGATGCAAAATCTTACTCTCCTAAGCACAAATTGGCAATTTTATTCAATTATCTTGGCAGTGCAGGCCGAGAAATGTTTGACAATATTCCTCTTACACTACCCCCACCTGGAGAAGGTGATGGCTGGAATGTTTACTCTGATGCAGTAATAAGACTGAACAAAAGGTTTTGGGAACAACCTAGTGTAATGCTAGAAATATTCAAACTCATGAAAAGAAAGCATGAACCTGATGAATCAGTTGAAGATTTCATTTCAGTTTTAAGAAACTTAGCAGCTACATGCAACTTTGGCGCAGGATTAGATTATCATCGTAGAGATCAGTTTGTGTATAGTTGTTATTTTAAAAAAATTCAGGAACGCATTCTCAGCTGTAGGGATCTCTCTTTAGCTGAGGTTATTGACATTGCAAAGAACATTGAAAGGTCTAATATTTCTTCTAAATGGATTGCAAATTATAATGTCAATTCTGTTAATGTAATTCATCCGGATTCATCTGTTAATGCTGTTTCATACAGGTCCAAATTTAAAAAACCTTTTCAAAACAAACAATGCAAACCTAACGCTTTTTGTTACAGGTGTGGTTCCAGATCTCATGTTGGAGATAGTCCTGTGTGCACTGCTTTGGGTAAAAAATGTGCCAATTGTAACAAAATAGGTAATTTTCAATCTGTTTGCAGGGGCAAGAAAATGATTAGAATTAGCAGTTTTCAAACCTCTGATCTTCCTGACAACGTTCCTTCTAATCATAATGCTGAAGTATCAAGGGCCATATCAGCAACGGCCAGCGATAATTATCGCTGGCCGTGCTTAGCGATAATTTTCTTATCGCTGGCTATCTCTGATTTTTATCGCCCTGGTAGCGCGTTATCATCAACGCTCTGCTCCAGGGCGATAAAAATTCCAGAGATAGCGATGTTATCGCCGTTTTGCAGGGAACATCGCTGGTTTTCCAGCGATGTTTCCGGCAAAAGGGCAATAACCTTGCTGATACGACCCTGTGGTCGTATCAGCATAATCCACCCCCAATGTTAGGGGTGGCTTAGTCAGGATTTTAGCAGACGTTAGCTTTTGGAGAAAACAGCAGTTTCCTCCAAAAACTAACGTCTGCTAAAATACAAGGGCATCCTTGCTGATAGCGCAAAGACGTGTTATTGCTCTCCTGACATGTAGTGTATGTCAGGAACGCCCACTTTTCATCTCATTAGAGATACAAAGGTAGGCGCAGTGTAAAAACTGTGCTAACATGCAAATACGCATGTTAGCACCCTCTTGCTGATAGGGCGTTGGTTTTATCTCCGCTTTGCTGGCTTTTAAAGCCAGAAAAGCGGAGATAAAGCCCTTGATGATATGCCCCCAAATGATTTGGAGAGACTCATGCTCTCCATTGATTCTATTCCTTTGGTATCATCTTCTCACAGAGTCAAAGATCCCATCTGTCAAGTTACTGTGGGTGATCTTGTTCTTGACATGATGGCTGACTCTGGAGCGCCTGTCACCATAGTATCAGATCTCTTGTATAAAAAGCATTGGTCTTCAGACAAATCTCTTGAAGTTCTTGACATCATTTCCAAGGCTTATGGAGACCACACAATTGACATGTTAGGTTATTTCTTTGAATCATTAACTTGTTTGGGACGGAAAATTGTTACAAAAGTTTATGTCGCTATTAAAGGTAAGAACATTGTTGGTTGGCAGGATTTGGCTAAAATGGGTCTCAAGCTGGTTCCTGGCTCTGATAATCCTGTTCAAATTAATCATATTTGTGTTTGTTCGATTTCACAATGCTCAGATAATGACCCTGCCAAAATTATTTCTGAATTTTCTGAAGTTTTTTCTTCCACAATAGGAAACATTTCTACATCTGAACATGTAATCAAATTAAAGGCTAATGCTATTCCCATTTCACACAAGCCAAGTGCCATTCCTTTGAGCGTAAGGGATGACCTTAAAGTTTTGTTAGACAAATTAGTTGCTGAAGGTATCATTAAAACAACTGACTCATCTGAGTGGGTCAGTCCCATTGTCATAGTTAGAAAAAAGGATCAATCTATTCACTTGTGTGCTGATCTATGCTCACTCAATAAAAACATAGTAGTAGGTTGTCACCCATTACCCAAAATCCAAGATTTATTGTCAAATATTGCTGGCGCCAATTACTTCACTCTTTTAGATCTGAGATCAGCGTACCACCAAATTCCTCTCTCTAACTCCTCTACAGACCTTCCTACATTTGTTACTCCTTTTGGGGCATATACATTTTTAAGGTTACCTTTTGGTCTAGCCTCTGCGGCTAGCGTTTTCCAAAGATTTATGAATCACATTTTGAAAGATATTGACTCAGTTCAAGCGTACCAGGATGATGTATTTATTTTAAGAACAAGTCATATCACTGAGTTACACTAAAAAAAGTTTTGAATGAATTCAGAGAGATTGGTGTCACTTTAGGTACTGAGAAATGTAAATTCATGGCTAATTCACTTGAGTATTTGAGACATACAATTTCTGCTTCTGGCATTACTCTCAAATTCTCACTTATGCAAGCTATTTCTCAAGTTACAGTACCCAATAATAAGGACTCTCTTAGATCCTTCTTGGGCATGACCAAGTATTATTACAGGTTTATTTCAGGTTACGCACAAGTTGTTCAACCACTACCCATGTTACTCAAGAAAAAGACAAGTTTTACCTGGTGTCAGGAGACACAGGAGGCATTTGATCTTGTGAAAAGACTAATTCTTGAGGCACCTGCACTTACTGCTTTTGCTCCTCGTCATAAGTGCATGATTTCAGTAGATGCAAGTCAACATGGTCTTGGAGCTGTTCTCTGTCAATGGATTAACAGTAGAGAAAATACCATTGTTTTTTCTTCCATGTCCTTAACAACTGCAGAAAGTAACTGCAGTACCATTGAGAGAGAGGCTCTTGCCAGTTCCTGGGCTGTAGAGAAATTCAGGACATTCATTTGGGGTACTCGTTTTGAAATGTTCTCACATCATAAACCTTTAATTCATTTGTTTAATGGTAATGGCACAGGCAAAGCCTCAGCTAGACTGGTACGCATACTTTCTCGCTTACATGAGTACAATTTTCACATAATATACATTCCTGGTGGACGCTATCCTAGGGCTGATTGTCTGTTCAGACTACCTTTACAGGATGATTCATCTTGTTCAAGGTTTGACGATGTTGAATGTGTGGTTGTAAGCATTGAAGACTTCATTGGAAGCATGGCTAGTATTTCTCAAGATGACTGGCTAAAAGCTTCTGAAGATGACAATATTCTCTTGACAGTCAAGAACATGATTATTTCTGAATGGCCAAGGGAACACTCCTTACCTGCTCCGTTGAAGTCTTTCGCACACGTTTCTTATGAACTTTCTGTTGTTGAAAATTTACTCATGTGAGGTGATCTGGCTGTGGCCCCTGTTTCTCTTCATTGAAAGATTTTCCAGTTAGCATATGAAGGGCATTTAGGTGTGGGTGCACCTTCTAGAAGATTAGAGGAACATTTTTTGGTGGCCTGGTATGGAAAGAAATGTTTCTAACTGCATAAATTCATGTCAAACCTGTCTTGTTTCAGATAAGCATTAGAAAACCTTGAAGACTCCTTTGCATAATGTGCCTGTTCCAGTGGAAGCTTGGTCCAAACTAGCCCTCGATTTCGCTGAACCCTTTGCAGTTTACCTAGTGATAAAAAGTACATTATTGTATTAATTGATTACTTCTCAAAGTGGGTGGAATTTGAGTTTTGCTCCTCACCCAGTACCTCATCTGTGATTAGTTTTCTCTCGAGAATCTTTCTGTCTGAAGGCTTTCCCAAAGAACTAGTCACAGACAATGGTTCTCATTTTATTTCAATTTCTATGGCTGATTTCTTAACAGCTCATGATATTAAACATTTAAGAGTGGCATTATATTCTCCTTTGTCTAATGGCTTGGTAGAATGAATGAATAGATTCATTAAGGAAGGTATTCAGTCTGCTCTAGCATGTAACTCTCCTGTAGACCTTTGTCTTAAAAATAAGATTTGGTCTTATCTCACCACACCTCACTCTTCAACAGGTATCTTTCCTTTTAGACTTCTCAAGAAGAGAGAGCCTAATGGTACCTTGTGCCCTAGCTGCTTAAAGGTTTTAAGAAAAGAAGATGATTCTTGCTTGGTTTGTAAAGATAAGCAAAAAAGTTAAAGAATGTTGCTGCTCAACAGATTATACAGAAGAAATTGTTTGACACTAAAAGTTGTAACACCATTCAAGAGTTTCAGGTTGGTGATTGGGTCATGGTGAAACTTACTAATAAAGTAAAATAACGGTCTTTCAAAATTTTCTCTCCCTGTACAAATCCTCAAAGTGGCAAAAGGTTATCTGTTCTTGGACAAAAAAGGGTGGTAGAGCAAAAGAATGATTGTCAAATTAACCCCTGTTCAATCTTCGAAAAATGTAACTCACAAGAGAACTGACCTTCAAGAGGATTTACATTTTTCTCATTATTCACAGGATTAATCCTTTAGGGAATCTATCACAACCAATGATAATGTTCTCCAAGCACTAGTTTTTCTCCCATCCATATCAAGGTTGTCATCCACACTTTCACCCCAACATGATTGTTTGATTTCTATGCCAAGCCTTTCTTTTTCAAGGTCTTCACTCAATTGTTCTCTTCCTTCCAAATTTAAGGATTTCTACATGTCTTAAATTTTGTAATTTAAAAAAAAAAAAAAAATTCTTTAATAGCGGGAGGGTGATGTAATGTGAGCTGATTTACTTTTGTGCACGCACATGTAGCATGCACCCTATTGTCATGTTCTTCTGCATTCCATTTCTGCATGCGCATGCTCTCATTCTGGTTTCCATGTTATTGTTTATTTATAATTCTGTAACAGATATTGCATGCGCACATTACGTGCTGTTGTATATTTCTTGTGATTACTTGAATTGAAATTCTCGTGCATACTCATTTATTGTCGAAGTACATATGCCAGTAACTGACACTAGCACTCCAGTGGTGTTCTGCTAAAAACTTGAACTAAATATTCTTCAAATTACCTTTGAGTTTCGACTGCCATCCTTATTTGAACACTTTTCATCAAAATTGGGAACAAACTGAGACTAGGGTGTCCAAGAAGTCCCATGGATGGGGTGACCAAAAGAAAGGGGTTGTTAATCCTCCCCAAAGGAAAAAGAGTGCACAGTCTAAAGATAAAAAGAAACAGTCCTCTAAAGTCCCCCAAAAACTGGTTCAAGAGGGTGGACCCAGAGACAATACACATTCCAAGGTAATGTACCAGGGAAAAAACTGGAATCCCAAGGTGACTTGGTGTTTTAATTGTAAGACCAAGGGGCACCAAACTGGAGATCCTAACTGTCTCAAAATGGCTTCCCCTAGTGTGCCTGCAATTCCGACTGCAGTGGTGAGTCACCAGATGGGATCCTTTGTGTGGCCTGACCATTTCCGAGAGCACATTAAAGGCACTTTAGTCTCATAGGGTGGTGGGGATGTAACTGCCCTGGCTGTTTGGCCCAGTAACATAGAAATATATTGACAACAGGCACATATCAATGGGGTTAGATCGAAAGCACTGATGGATACAGGGCAAGTATCAACATGGTGACTGAAATACTAATATCCCCAGAGCACTACTTGACTGGAGAGACCTACCCAGTTACCAATTCTGAACAACCAAACTAAGGTCCACCCATGGCAATGGTGTCCTTAGAATGGAGAGGGGTTAGTAGCCAAAAGAAGGTGGTTGTATGCTCTGCAATTCCTGTAGCCTGCCTAATATGAAATGATCTGGAGCCCTCAATTTGGGCTGCGGTAGAGCTGAAGACCCATGCAGCCATGCTGGGTATGGCTGAATGGGTGTGAGTGAAGACCAGAGCAGAAAGCAAAGCCAAGTGTTAAAAAGAGGAGTTGGAGCCTGGAATAATGGCTCAATCCTCCAAGAGACAAGCCAAGAAGTCTGTTACACCAACTTCAAATCAAACACAAGCGCAGGTCACCTTTTTCATGGAAAAGACCTGTCAGCCCCATAGGGAACTGAGCCCCAGGACCTTGGGCCGTTTATGGTAGAGCTCCTAGGCCCAGGGGGCCCTATTGGAAATATCTGTGCTAAGGACAGAACACCTGCCCCACTCTTGAGAGCCTGAGACAACAAGCTGCTGACAAGGAAAAGGGAGATGTCAGTGGCACCTATAGGGACTCCTGTACACTGAGGCCAGAGACCCCGAACCTGGAGTCACTAGGGGAGTGGTAGTGCTTCAGCACTATAGAATGTTCTTACTCTCTTTATCTCATGACATTCCCTTAGATGGGTACCTTGACCAGACCAAAACTTGGAATAGGTTAGTTACCCACTTCTACTGGCTAGGCATGTCCCAGAAGGTGAAAGAGTTTTGTAACTACTATGTTACTTGTCAATTGAGTAGCACGACTGGTAACTTCCCAAAGGCCCCCTTAATTCTACTTTCAGTGGTTGGGGTTCCCTTTGACAAGGTAGGGGTTGATGTTGTTGGCTCCCCTGACCCTCCAACAGCTTCAGGGAACAGATTTATTCTGGTGGTAGTGGATCATGCCACCAGTGACCCTAAAGCTATTCTACTTAGGGTTGTCACTGCTCCTGCAATTTCCAGAGTCCTTTTGAGTAACTTTATAAGAATGGGTTTTCCTAAGGAGGTGGTGTCAGACAGAGGTAGTAACTTCATGCCTGGTTACTTAAAGGCCATGTGGAATGAATATGGTGTGACTTACACGTTCACTACCTCCTATCATCCAGAAACCAATGGTTTAGTTGAGAGATTCAACAAAACCATGAAAGGCATGATCATGGGACTGCCTGAAAAATACGGAAGGAGATGGGATGTCCTTTTGCCATGCCTTCTTTATGCCTACAGAGAAGTACCACAGAAAGGAGTGGGCTTTAGTCCCTTTGAACGTCTTTTTGGTCATCCTGTGAGAGGACCGTTTTGTCTAGTGAGGTAATGCTCGAAAAGACCTCACAAAGAGCCTAAACTAGACATTGTGGACTATGTACTTGGCCTATGTTCAAGTATGGCTGAGTACATTGAGAAAGTATGCAAAAACCTTGAGGCCAGCTAAGAGCTCTGGTATGACCAAAAGGCTGCGCTGGTAGAGTTTCAACCAGCAGAAAGTGTGGGTACTGCATCCTATAGCTCACAGGGCTTTCCAGGACAAATGAAGTGGTCCTTACCCTATCCTTAAAAGTAAAGATGAAGTCACCTAATTAGTTAACCTATACATAAGCAGGAACCCTTACAGGGTAATCCATGTGAACCGCCTAAAGCCTTTTCAAGATAGGGCTGATGTGGCCATGCTGATGATCATTGATGAGGATCAGGAAGAAGATAGTGGACCTCTCCCTGACCGCCTCTTCCACAGTCCTAAATATATGTCAGTTGATGGAGTGGTATTCTCAGACACCCTCTCTGTCTTCCTTGTTGGTGTGGAAGCTTTTAATGCAACATATCTATATGATATTGCTGTCTATAGATCCACTTGGCAGGATCACTTGATCCAATGTGGAAAGGTCCTTTAGGCTCTGCAGAGTGCAGGCCTCAATATCAAGATAAGCAAGTGTCAGATAGGGCAGGCATTTGTTGTATACTTAGGCCACTTTGCAGGTGGAGGCCAAGTTCAACTCTTAAAACCCAAGATTCAGACAATTGTGGACTGGGTAGCTCCAACCACCCAGACTCAAGTTAGGGCATTTTCTGACTTGACTGGGCACAACAGGAGGCTTGTGAAGGGGAATAGCACCATTATAGAACCCCTCACAGTATTGACCTCCAAGAAGATGCCAAAGAAGGTAAACTGGACAGTGAGCTGTTAAAAGGCTTTTGACACTTTGAAGGAAGCAATGTTCTCAGCACCCATTCTAAAAGTTCCAAATTATTCTAAGCAGTTCATCTTGCAGATGGATGCTTCTGAACATGGGATAGGAGTGGTAATATCCTAGACCAAGAATGCTTGCCTTGAGAAGCCTGTTGATTTCAATAGCAGGAGGTTACTCCTCAGAAAGCAGGTTTTGAGTGACATTCAGAGGAAAGCCTTTGCTGTGCTTTGGTCCCTGAAGAAGTTGATAGCATACTTATTTGGTTCTCACTTCCTTGTTCAGACTGGCCACAGGGCTCTCAGATAGTTGATACACATTAAAGGTGAAACCCCCAAACTGTTGAGGTGGTCCATCTCCTTACAGGAAATGTACGTTACATTGGAGCAAAGACCTAAGACTGATCATGTCAATGAGGATGGACTTACTAGGTTTTTCCACTTGGATGGTGATAATTCTCTGGGGAATGGTTAGTCTCACCGCTTATTACCTGGTAATCGATGCAATATTGACAGAAATACACTGGGTTTCTTGTACCCAGGTCCCCAGTGCCAGACCTCTTTCCCTAAAACTGTACAATTGTCCTCCCCAATTGACAATACCTTTAGCATTCTGGTAAGTTCCTAAATGGTACCCCTGGTACTGAGGGCATGGGTACTAAAGAGGGTCACTAAGGGCTGCTACATGCATTGTGCCACCCTAAGGGACCCCTCACCACACTCATGCTGGCTGCCATTACAGACTGAGGGACATGGTGCAGACAAAAGTTAACACATGACTTGGCACACCTCCTGTGTGGCATACCTGCAGACACTGCATGCAATATATATGTCACCTCTACAGCAGGCTTTGCAGCCCTATGGCACGGTGCATTATATTACATGTGAGGACATATCTGCATGAGCAGATATGGCCCTGTGATGTCCAATAAAATTCTTGGACATTACCAGTGAACAGGGATGTCAACTTGAGTATATGTACTGGGAACTGCTGAATAAGAGTTCCCAGCTACATGGTGACTTCATTGAAACCAAGGATGTTTCATATCAAACATCTCATATTAATAAACCCATACTAATTCCATTGATGAATTTACTAATACATGCACCCAGAGGGTACCTTAGAGGTACCCCCTGAAACCTACGAGTCCACTAGTGTGCTGGCTAACTGGTCCAGTCCAGCCTGCTAACACAGACACGTTACTGATCCCCTACTAGGAGAGAGCCCCACTCTCAAAGGTCAAGAGCAATGCCTGCTACAGCAGGAGGTGTTTACACCTCCTCAAAACCGGATGGCTAGCAATCAGCATAGAAAGGCTGGAGGCTTCAAAAGCCAGGCCCCCTTTGATATGCGACCCCAGCATCCCCCAGACCTGGGAGATGATACCCTCTAATCTAAAGCCCAATTGACACCAGTACAGGCGGGAAATTAGTTTGTGAAGTATACATGGAGCACACCCAGGTCAGACACACCCCTAAGGTGAGCTGCCTGATGTGCCCCACTCTAGGAAAATTCTGCCATCTTGGAGATGGCATAATTTTGGAAAGAGGGACAGAGTTATGTTCACTTCCCACAGGAAGTGGTCATCTAGGGGGTTGTAGTGACCCTAAGGGTAGGTAGCCCATTGGCTACTACTCTCCACTCCCCTAATGCCCTATAACTTGTCCTGCAGGTGTGCATACCTCCACAAGCCCCAGGGGGGGGGGTTGCCAGCACTTCGCCCAACAGCCAGCATCTCCCTTGAAGTAAAGGAGCTACTCCCCTGCAGCCTGCAGGTGCCGACCACAAGATCCCGTTCAAAGAAATTGTAATCCAGCGGGTCCACCAAGAAGGAGCCACTCAGGAGAAGGTCAGCACACGCAAGGTGGTTGGGTCTGTCTTCCTGCCAAGCCTGAAGATGCCATGAGCCCTCCTGCACCAATACCCATGGTACTGGACCCTTGCCGCGACCAGCGCTTGTTCAAAGTTTAGCCTGGACTCCAATGACAGCACCAAAAACCAGCTGATGAGGGTCGTCTGCACCGCAGAGTCCAGCATCAACAGTGGCCCAGCTGTCCTGGGTTTTCCCCCTTGCTGGTGCTGACTTACACCAGTAAGCACCATGACACACGAGATCCAACCTTGTGCAAAGACTCTGCACTTGCGCTGCCTGGGCTTAACGAAACTGATTGCTCCTCATACTTTTGGGACCCTCACAAACTTGCCCCCAAGTCTCCCTCTGCAGCCTACTTCCAGGTGGCCCCCTTCCTTTCTACCATGCAGCCTACAAGGCTAACAACCCATCCAGCACCTCTGCACTTGGATTCACCAGGACAGATACAACTGATCTGCTGGTGGAACTTTGGTCCTTGTCTCCCTTCCACCTTGCGACCTAAAGGGTTCCCAGGGTAATGCATTGCAAGTGTCTGTATGCGGAAAGCATTACGTGTAAAAACACAGAGTTGGTTAACATTGCTAAACTTTTAAATAGTACTCACCTAATAAAGAAGTTCTTGGGTTCAAAATATATTTAAAGATGCCTTTTTCCAAATTGTTGTGGAAATCCTTTTTGAGTGAGCGCATCATTTATTGTCTGTGTGTGTGCACTTCTCTCTGATAAGTCTAAGGCTGCTCGACCACACTACCTTAGATAGAACACCTTGGGATTGCTAGAGCTAGCCCCTATTCACTCAAAAGGGATATCTGGACGTTTTACACAGCACACCTCTTTTGGTCTACTATCTGAAAAGCCAGCTGCCTACAACCATATACTATGGCCTTATATAAAATTTAAATATGCCATTTAGGTTTTTGGCCAGTTTCGACATATTTTAGGGGCTGGAGCACATGCACTAGGGCTTGGTTAGTCGTGTCCCTGTGCATAGAGTTAAACAACCAGCAGTGTCAGTTTTCAAAAATGTTGGTGATCACGTAAAACAAGAGGAACGTCCTCACAAACTGCAATTGGGTACTGAGAGTGATATTTGCATATGTAATTACTTTTTGGTATTTATGATTCGGTATTTTTTGAAATTACCGAATCGCCAAACAGGCCCCAAAATCTGGGTCACTTAGACCAACACTAGGGGGCTCATTTGGATAGCGGGCGGATCGCCTCCGCCCGTATGGCGGTGGCGATCCGCCCGCTAAAAACTACCGCCCGCTTCCAAATTCCCCTCTGCCACATTACCAGTCGCAGAGTCGACCGGGCGGAAAAACAGCTAACATGGTGGAGGTGTCAGGGAGCCTACCTTTCCGTGGCGGCGTTGTCGCCATGGAAAGGTAGGCGGTTTTTGCCATTGGGGGCCCGTAACAGGCCCCCAGCGATTCTGGGGATGGGGGTGCACATGGGGGGTACATGGGGGGTACCCCCCTGCAGTTCCATTCACAACATGGCAGGCACCGCGCAGTGCCTGCCACATTGTGCATGGAAGTGCACAACATGCCCTCCTGGCATTGCGGCGGGCTGTGCTGAGAGCACCGCACGTCCCAATGTCAGGAATGCAGTATGCGCCCGCCAGTGTGGCGGGCGCATCCTAATGTCTGCAACAGGAACCCCGCACCGATGGCGGGCAGTCCCATTCTCCGACAGGATGGCGGGCGGACTTTCCGTCCGCCATCCTAATGACCCTCTTAATGTTTGTCCCATTTGTAATCATAGAGGAATCGTCTATCTGGAGGGTGGTGTTTTGTTCGTAGTTAGCTTGTTATAAGTGCTAGCTTATTATCTGCATTCCCTCTGCAACAAAAAAGATTATTCTCAGCTGACAAAACAAGGAAGCGTAATTCGATTTCACCCTTGGAGGCTTCCCCTGAGAGAAAATCATGTTTCCGGATATGTAATGAATATGCATTTCTGCCTCACTGATGGCCACATGTACTAACATTTCCATTTGCAATTTCCAAATACCAAATTTTTGCTGCTCGCAATTAGGAAATAGAAAACATCTATGTACAACAGTGTGTTTTACACTGTTTGTGATTCCCAGTGGTTCGCATTTGACCACCCTCATTAATAGTCATTAGGTAGGTCGCAATTTGCGTCCCATTAGGAATCGCTAAGAACGCAGGGATGGTGGCCTGCTGGTGACAGCAGGCCACAATGTTTGTGTTTGCTTTTAAATAAAGCACAGTTTTTTTTAAATGCAGCCTGCTTTCCTTAAAGGAAAACGGTATGCGTTTGAATGAGAAAACATTTGATTTCTTTTCATCTTTTAAGAATAGGCATTGGTCTGTGGGACCACTGACTGCTCTTAAAAAACATTTTAGCATGCATTCACAAAGGTGAATTTTGGTCGCAAAACATTCATACATACCAGTACAAGTCGATATCAGGCTAGGACGCCCTTAACATGTCCCTTCCAAATACCTAATTGCTAACCTATTTTGCAGTTCGGTAATAGGCTATCCAACAGCAAAATATGGCTTGGTACCCTGATAAAGCCTTTTTACCAGTCGCAAACACCCTGATTCTGCTAATCGGGCCGTTTGCGACCGAGGAAAAGCTATGTACATGTGGCCCTGACTGTAGTAAATCTGTATGACGAAAGAAAAAACTATTTAAAAAAATATAATTACTATATTAATCATAGAATTAGGCAGTGGTATACCAAACATTTCCACGTACAGTATGGTTGGAACTAAGGTCAGAATTGGTTAATATTTTTCGAGACAAAAACTCAAGTGAATTCTGCAGAGCTGTAAAAAAATGAAACTTTCTTAAAAGAGCAAAACTGAATAAGAATCACGGAGCCTTTTCAAAATTCTACTGGGACCCAGAATCGCTTACTTTGTTTAAATCCTTGCCAAGTGGTTCCAGTTCACATACTGCAATCAATATTTTTAGTAATCTGTAAACTGTTTTAATAAAACTTTATTTCGTTTTTGCTTTGGAACTAATTCCTGCTGTTTGATTAGTGTCAAAATGTTCTCTGCATCGAAGTTCACACACAGAAAATTCCTTTAAAGAGTTCTTTCTGAGTAATCCGAAACGATTAGCAAAATTCCCGGCTACTGCCTTTTCAATATACTTCGCTGACTTGCTCATGGTTACTGCAAGCATTAGCTTTAGTATATAAAGTGAAGTTCGGTCTGCATTTTAATTGGAAGTGCTCATGCTTAACATGAACTCTAGTTAAAAAAGTATTTCAAGTGGATGATGAAAAAACAGGGCTAAACATTGAGATACTCTTTGCCATTATTGCGATTGCAAGACATTACAATAAAAGGAGTTGTCAAATCTAAATAGGTTGGAGTTTTGAACGTGAAACACTAGTTGTCTATGAAGCTACATGATGATCATTTATAAAATGTACAGCCTCAGTTTGAGCTGCTTAGTACCAGGATATCAAAGGGACCTAGGTATTAATAGTGCAGAGGGTGCAATGGTGCGGTACAAGGGTGTGCGTGACCCACTTATATCAAATAAGTAGCTAGGTTTCGCTACAAAATTGCTGGATGAAGGGCCTAATTCCATTTCATGTATTATGACGCATGACTCATTTGCTATGCTACTAGAACTACAGGCAAAAAATGTTCAGATGTACTTTGTGCTCAGCTCGCTGCATCCCTGCCTTATTTGGAGGGGAAGGTAGCTCATGAGATTTAGCTATTGGCTAGACTGATTGTTGGCATGGCGTGGATGATTGTCTGTGTAGTGGCTTAGAAATAATGGAACCCTTTTGTCTCCTGATGGACTCTGTAGAACTGCGACATAAGTGTTAGAGCGGAATGCAATGAAGGCTGGTTTAGAATGTGGAGTTCGCAGTTACACACAGGAGATAAAAGATGTGTAAAACTATGCTCTGTGTGGGGCATAGCCAGTGGCAGGTACCCGGGCTGGGCAGGGTGCTCCAACCGGTGACGAGTTATGCGATAAGTAACCAGAAGATCGACCGTGCTGTCCCAGAGTGTTTGTCGTGGTCCATGTAAACTGCTTGTGTATTCCAAGATGTTCCAGTACGGAACCAACGCTTTATGCATGTAGAGTCAAAGCGTCACTCCAGCCACTGTAAAGAAGTTGAAAAATGAAAGCATTGAAAAGAAGTTTACATATAAGTGACCAAGTACCTGTGTAGTGAAGACTGCTATTTATATACGTACAATGCTAAGTTAGCACAACCGCGTTAGATGTTAGAAAGCCATCTTGCCACTTTTGCTGCTTTTGCACACGACACTGTAGTTACATGTTATTAATTGAGAAATGCTTGCTCGCCTTTGCTTCACATGAGAACTGTCTGTTGTTCACATCCCTAACAGTGAGCAGTGAACTTGGTCTGAACATTCTGTAAAGAAACAGTCTGGGTCGCTAGACGGTGCATGTTGTTGGGTTCAGGTTGATCGGCCCACTATTTAGCCATAACACGCACGCAGCTGCAAATACCTGAAAGTCGAGTGCTTTTAATATTGCAGGCTGCATGCTTTAGACACATTCGGAAGAAGAGCTTTCCCAGGAGCAGAGTCTAGCTGATCCTGTGATGTGATTCCACTAAGCTGATCTTTATGGTATGGGGTTCCCCATTCAAGCCTAGAGACCTTTTATTAGTCTAATAATAATAATATTAGTCACTATCATTTTATTATGATTACTCCTTTCATTTTCTATGGTATTGTAACTATGCTGATGGTTTTGATCTTAATCATTTGTCTGCTTATGTTAGCCAAAGTACTGCATCTTAGGACACGAGGTTTATAAAATAAACTCTTTAAGTTTTACTGTGTCTCTGTTTATTCTGTTGTGGACTGATATGAGAATAATCTCGAACAGGTATTTCTGATTCCCACCATTCCTGAGAATTCCCTAAGTCGCTTGTTCTGGGTTGTCCATACATTGGGACCGCCGAGATAAAACTCGGATAACGAATGGGATACTGATGCTGGTCGGATAAGGGGTTCTGGGTTCTGAGGTGAGTTTTTGGTACACCACAATTCACTGAGGTCCTGGTTTCCTGTGCATAGTTCTGTGCATAAGCATAATCCCTGCAACACCTGCTGGACAGACCGTACATAAATGTACCACAGTGCTATGCAATATGCAGTCATAATACAGAGCATTAACACTGAAGGATGATACAACCACGTGTTCAAAGAGCAGCTATTGATAATTACAAATTGCAAGATAACATTACAATTAGAAAGTGGTGAGAACAAAGAGCGCAAAAAGAGACACCCAAGACTAAAACAGTTTTTTACTCACCAGAACCTTATTAAAGTGAGTCAGTATGACCTCAGTGCCAGACACCTCAACCCAGGCAAAACACAGGGGTTTTGCTTACCAAGTTGGTGACAATCCGAAGCGACCAAAGATATCTTTGGAAAAGTGGAAAGCTCAGCGAATGGAGGCAAAGA
Source organism: Triturus cristatus (assembly GCF_964204655.1). NCBI lineage: Eukaryota > Metazoa > Chordata > Amphibia > Caudata > Salamandridae > Triturus > Triturus cristatus. Next base: position 204,428,379 of record NC_140592.1, on the reverse strand, counting down.
CTGAGGCTGTCTTTCCAAAAGTTATCAAGGATAATCTAGAGGTCAGCACATTTCAAGGATTTAAAGATGGCTCACACGAACAGGTTCAAGATGAACAGCATAGGGAGCTAGAGAGAACTCCACCCTCAACATCAGCCACTCCCATAAATGGCTACAACACTGCTGCTTTCCTCAAACCACCACCACCGTTCAATACCACCAAAAACTCAAAATATTGGCGATAGATGGACTACTTGGATAGAGACATTAGATGCTTTCATTGATGCACTTGAAGAGACTGAAAACAAAAAGATTATCAAGTATCTCAAAAGAAGTCATATCAAAAATACAGCAAACTGAAAAAGTCACATATTGTCACATTAAAGAAGTGCTGAGTGTCAATTTTAATCCAAATGCCAAACACTCATTACAAACGATACATCTTCAACTCGTAATGCCAGAAAAGTGGTGAAACCATTGATAAATTTGTGGAGAGACTCAACACAATCATCAGACATTATAAGTTCAATTAATTTAAAGATGAAGAAGCTATGCATCTAAGAGTTATTGATGCTTATCAGATTAAATTAGAAGAAGAATGCTAAGAGAAACTCTTAGTCTGGAGCCAGTGTTAGCGGCTGCCAGAGCTGAAGAGCAGGCTGAGAGACAAGCTGCTGACATGGAATCCAGACGTGCTCAGAACGAATCCATCATGAGTGTAAAAAGTAAGCTAAACCAAAGACTAAAGGACACAAAGCAACGTCTACAAGTAAGAAGAAGTTGTTTTTTTCGATGTATATACTGTTTCCAATCGAAGATAAATGCCTTGATCTTGGACAGATATGTAAAGGCTGTGGGAAGGAGAACCATTTTGTGACTGTTTGCAAAGCAAAAGAAAAATGAAGTGCATCACAGCGCAAAGACAAAATGGTCGCCAGAACATTCCAGAAGCAACGTTGGTGGAACACCCACAATAGCAAGTGGCCCAATCAACACTAAATGAAGCTGATCGTCATCTAAATCATTATCAAACAGTTTTTCTATATCAGTATCAAGAGAAAGTAAAGAAACATATTGTGCCATGTAGATGTTTACCTCAGTAAAGCATCTGCTTGTTGGTTTGGTCACTTGTGAAGAAAAGCGTTGCTCAAAAAAAGATCAACATGCCATAGCACCACAGTCATTCAAACATTATCCAAAGATTACACTGAAAGTAAATGGTTGTTCTATACTTTCATTATCGACAGTGTTGCATCGATAAAGATAATGTCTGAGGAGAAAAATATTGAATTATCTCCATTGACACATCTTACACAATTGAAAACCAAAGTGTATACATGGGCTGCAGCAACGCTCTTAAAAAGTCAAGGTTAATTTGTAGCGACAAGGAAACACAAGAAAACTAAGGTGCACAGTCACTGATATGAGACTGAATTCCGTGAATTACAACATGAATGCTCATCGTGAGATAGTAAGTCAGTTCCCTTGGTTATTTTATGGTTTGGGAAAGCTTAAGACTATGAAAAAAAAGGATATTAATGAGGATGTCCATCCTGTTGCTCAGAAACATAGAAGAATTGCTTTTCATCTGCAAGAAGCTGTTGAAAAAGAACTTGTACCATTACATAAGCATGATATTACTGAGCGCTCCACTGGTCCAACGCCTTGGGCTTCTCCCATAGTAGTAGTGTCTCTAATGTGGACTGTGAAGGAGTTGTAAATATATGCATTGGCATGCATCAGGCAAACAAGTCACTTGAAATAGACCGACATCCAGATCCACACATTGCTGAAAGGATAACTTAATTGAATGGTGCGGAGGGATCGTTTTTTTTTAAAAAAACGGTTATCATCAGTTAGAGCTCAAAGAAGTTTGCAAGTACATTGCAACCTTTTCTACACATGTTGATTTGTTTGGTGTGTCATGCGCTGCAGAACTGTTTCAAGATGTCATTCAATGCATCATACAGCCTGTCATAAATGCATTTAATTGCAACAGTGACATATTGATTTTTGGAGCTACACAAAAGGAAAACTATACTGCTCTTTCAAAAGTATGTTGTTTACTTGCCCAAGCAGGTTTGACTTTGAATGCAGACAAGTGTGAGTTTCAAAAGACAAAGCTAAAGTTCTTTGGCCATGTCTTTTCTGATGGGAGTATGACAAGCGCTGAAAAAATGCTGATCTCCCACAAGATGCTTCTATGGTGCGTTTCTTTCTTGGCATGGTTAGTTACTGCTCAAGATACATAAAAGACTTTGCCACTGTAAGTGCTCCATTGAGAGACTTGATGAAAAAGAATGTTTCATTTCATTGTTAACATGAATGTGAGAAAAGTTTCAAGAAAATTAAACAAGCCACTGAGAGTGCTACTGAAATTGCATACTTCAAATCTAAGCTGCACACAGAGGTTGTTGTTGACACTAGCCCAGTTGGGTTAGGCGCTATCCTTGCACAGAATAGTGAATACCTGAATGCTCAACGGCATATTGTGGCATATGCAAGTAGAAGTTTGTCCCAAACAGAACGTGCTTACTCACAACCTAAAAAGGAAAGCTTAGCCATTGTATGGGCGTGTAAACATTTCCATGTACCCCTTTATGGAAAACCTTCTATGCTATTAACTGGTCGTATCTAGCTTTACTGACTATATTTGAAAATTCAAAGGTCAAAATGCCTCCTTGCATTGAACGATGGGGACTACAGTGACAAGAGTACGATTATACTATTGAACATCATCCAGGGCAGGATTATAACCCTCCTGACTACTTTTCCAGAGTACCCATACAAGATCATGGTACTCTATCCAATACGGTTGAAGTCTATATTATATTCATTGTAAGGTCAAACACAACAGCTGCCATTTCATTGGTTCTGCTGATCACTGCCACAAGCAATGATAGCAATATGTCAAAGTTGAAGGCTATATTTACGAATCAGTCATGGAACCAACACCCTTGACCATTCACAAGTGAGGATGAATTTTAAAAATACAAAAATTGTCAAGAATAAACTATCCATAACTCAGGAAGGAGTTATACTATGAGGGTCAAGAACCCTGATTCTGGACAGTCTGCAACAGAATATAATTTAACTGAACCATGAAGGACATTGTGGCATCATTGCCGCCAAACAAGCTCTCCGATTCCCAGTCTGGTTTTCTTATCTTGATGACTGGTTGAAAAGGAATTAAAGGCCTGGACTTCGGCAACGCCTTCTACGCTGGAATCAACAGAACTCTTCTACACAAACTCCAAACTATCCAGAACGCCACAACCAGACTCGTCCTTGGAACACCACTTCACAAACACATGACTCAACACATATGAGACCTCCACTGGCTCCTTGTCGAGAAGAGGGTCACCTTCAAGCTCCTCACCCACACCTAGAAATGCCTCAACAACTTCGGACCCAAATACCTCAACGAGAGAGTCTCCTTCCACGTATCCAAGAGGAACCTCCGCTCCACCGACCTCACCCTGGTAGAGGTCCCCCGCATCCGCAGATTCAAAACAGGCGGGACAGCCTTCTCCTACATCACAGCCAAGACCTGGAACGAGCTCCCAGTGAACATCAGACGCTCCCCGACCCTGCACACGTTCAGGAGGGACCTCAAGACCTGGCTCTTCGACTGATCCGGAGCTGCCCCCACCAATGCAATGTTCCGTCCAATTTCTTTCCTCTGTGTGCGGCAGTGGAGGGTCTCTGTGCGCTGCAACCATGGCTATGTGCGCCAGGAACCAGACCGTGCATGTGCGCGGCGCCAAATGTCACTCAAAACGTTTACTTTAAAAAGTGAAAAGATGGTGCATTTTCACACATACAGTGCCACAATAAGTGTCTTAAGGGCAGTTTCCAAATTGGGGATTCCCTTAATATCACCCTTCAACGGTGACTCTCATTCCTCTGTCACATGTATTTCATTTGTTTTATAGCATCTCCCATACCAGTGGTTCCCAAACTTTTCACTCCTGAGGACCCCCATTGAGTCACTACTGGCAGCCGGGGACCCCCAGGCAATTTGTATGACTTAAATGTCAAACATTAAAACTAATTCGAAGAAGAAAAAAAAAACACACATGTGTGTGCATCAAACAATGACTAGACTTAAATTACTAAAGATTTTAGTATTTTTATATTAAAATATTTGCAAAAATAGAAAAATCCTAATGGGAAGGTTGGTGCTGCATCTCGTGACTAACTTTCCATTGTTTGTTTTTATTTCACAGCCTGGGGCTCCTGCTCCTGCCAAGGCTGGACTGGAAACTTAAAGCTGCTCTGGCAAATGTTGGCAGACTAGTCCCTATACAGTGCGCACCAAGTGCAGCAAGTGAGTCTGACCACTACAAAGGGGGCATTGGAGGCCTCTCCCCAAAGAAATTTTGGAGGGAAATTGTGCATTTTACAACACATTTGTCATTATATATTGAATTGAAATAATGACCTTATTATGCACCGGCATACAACAATCTTTTGTCAATCTTCATTGATTCCCTCACTACTACCCTCCAACAGTGCCTCTCATCTCTCCAAAGCCCCACTGTCACATGTATTTAATTTGTTTTATAGCACCTTTCATACCACTGTAGGGTGTCAGAGCACTTTACATCACACACATACAGAGACAATGAATCATACGTCTGTAAATCAGTGACTAGAAAATGTTACATAAGGCAAAGGGGACTACAAGGTGTAGGATTCACAAGTCATCCATACTGGTCTAGAGAGCACAAACTCAGGATTAAGAACATAACACAGGGTTAGCATTGACTTTAATAATAAGGATTTATTTCTACCCAAACAAACCTTTATAGCAGCATCGGGTTAATGAAAGACTGGGAAAAAGCATAACTTACTAACTTGTACCATGCAGTTTGCTTGCTGCTCTTTGATGTCAGTTCATAGCTCACTGTGCTAAATGCGATTGGAACTTGTGAACTGCATAATAACAAAAGACTCTCTGTAGCAAAAGCAGGAACTGACTGAGCTATGCACAAAACAAAATACATTTTTTTTTAAAATGCGTGGTAGACATTTTTTGCAGCAGGCATATTCACCATCTGGGCTTCCTGAGATGACTCAAGGATGCCACTGGACAAACCCCCTATCTCTCTGCAGCAGGTACATTAATCACTGGAGTTATCTTGACCCTTTTATTGCTGCCCAAAAACTGCTGTTTATACAAGGAACTTTGCATTGCTTTTAAAACTGCTGCCTGCGGACCCCCCTGGGAACGGACCCCTGGGGGTCCGTGGACCCCAGTTTGGAAACCACTGTCTCTTACCATTGTAGGATGTCAGAGCACTTTACATCACACACACAGAGACAATGAAGCATGTGTGTAAATCAGTGTAAAGAAAATGCTACATACAAAGGGGACTACAAGTTGTAGGAGTCACATGTCATTCATACTGGCAGGCATTTTTAAAGAGTGCTTGTCTGGAAAAGCACAAATTCAGAAATCGGAACATAACACAGTGGTTAGCATTGACTTTAACAATAAAAATGTATTTCAACATTACATATTCAGGCACAGGGATTTGCCCAAAATCACAGGATGTGGACGTGACCTCGAGGCTCGAACTCTGGCCCCAAAGTTCATGCCTGAAATAGTCCCAGCACCGCGCTTTACTAACAAAAAGAGTAGAGCCAGTTTCAAAATACAGCGTGTACTTTCTGAAAGTACACGCTGTGTTTTTAAACTGGCTTTACTCTTTTGTTAGTAAAGCGCAGTGCGGGGACGATTGTGGCCTTTTGTTTAAGTATTGATGGTAATCAGAGCCCCTTCACGGGCTGTGATTACCATCAATACCTAAACAAGAGGCCACAATCGTCCCCGCACCGCGCTTTACTAACAAAAGAGTAGAGCCAGTTTAAAAACACAGCGTGTACTTTGGTACACGCTGTGTTTTTAAACTGACACTACTCTTTTGTTAGTAAAGCGCGGGGACGATTGTGGCCTTTTGTTTAAGTATAGATGGTAATCAGAGCCCCTTCACGGGCTGTGATTACCATCAATACGTAAACAAAAGGCCACAATCAGCCCCGCGCTCTGCAGCCGCACGCCCCCGAGCCCCCCCAAGCTGCCACAAGCCGCCCCAAGCCCCCCCAAGCCGTCACAAGCCCACAAGCCCTCAAGCCCCCACAAGCCCCCAAGCCCCCACAAGCCCACAAGCCCCCACAAGCCCCCACAAGCCCCCTTACCTGCACTCATGACGACTCCTCTCCGGCACCAGTGCAAAAGTGCCTGCTTTTCGCGCTGCCCGCTTCTTAAAGTGGCGGCGCCTCTGCCTCTCTCCTGTGGGACATCCTGGTTGCGTTGTGCGCGCTCCATATCCGGCAGTGCGCGCTAACGTCAGGGAAGGTGCGCGCGCCTTAAAGGGAATGGTGGCCCCCACCCCTTCCTAGCACCTTAAGACCCTCATGGGTGAGTAGCACGCTTTATAAACCCTTGATTGATTGATATGCAATTGCCTTTCTGCAAAAACTACTCATCACACCTTAAACATATCAACATGCATGAGAGAGACTAGCTATTTATTTTTTGGTCTACTCAACAATGGCTATCACCTGATAGTGATTTCAGATGAATACTAAAGACTTCCATTAATTGAAGATCTTTCCTCTACTACTCAAGAACGAGTCATTGAAAGACTAGATGGCATCTTTGTGATATAGGGTGTTCCAGCCATAGTGAACTCTGACCATGCCCCACCTTTCAATAGCCGAGATTTCAAAGATTTATTGGAGAATTTTATTGTAAAGCATCAGAAGAGCAAACCTGTGCTGCCCCAGACCAACAGCATGGTTGAGTGTTTTATGAGTAAGCTAAAGAAAAAAGTGCATCATGATACTCTTGAAAAGCTTGATTTGAAAACTGTGATGAATTCTTCTTTGAGAGCTTATCGGTCAACACCTCACCCAATCACATGTGATAGACCTGCGTCATTGATGATTGGGAGAGCAATGAACACCAAGTTACTGCAATTGACCAATCGGAGAAAGTAAGATGAGAAATCAACTCATGAGAAGGACTTGGTTAACAAACAAGAGTTGAAAGTGTATGCTGACAAAAGACAACATGTGTAAAACATTGTCTTTAAGAAAGGAGATCCTGTGTTCGCATGACAAATGCAGAGAGAAAATCTGTTGCTCCTTTTGGGGTAGAACCTTTTAAGAGGTGTATACCAAAGGACACGTGGTGACTGCACAGCACCCTGAGAAGTCTAATACCAGAGACTCTTCTAATGTTTGGCATTTAACCAATCATTCATCGTATCTAACTGTTGAAGGAGATGCTGGGTCTGAAACCTCCATGACTGCTGTTGCCCCTACAGCGTTGATGCAGATCCTGGACACTGGTGGTGAAAATTCCCAGTTTCCAAGAACAAGATCAAGTCAAACAATTAAAGCACCAAAAAGATTGATTAAAGAGATTAAATTGTACATGTCTATATATATTGTAAAAAAAAGAATTCTTGTGTATCTTGTGAGTGAGAAATGATGGAACCCTTTGTGCTCCTGATAGACTCCTTAGAACTGTGATGTAAATGATAGAGCGCAATGTAACGAAGGCTGGTTTATAATGTGGAGTTCACAGGAATACACAGGAGGATAAAGACGTGTAATACTAAGATCCCTGTGTGGCACCAGGCTGCGGAGGAAGCTACAGTCCGGCATTGTTATGTTTTCATGAAACTGTCACTGACATGTAGTAGAGAGCATTCTTGATGACAACATCCCACAGAGTCAGTGGCAAACACTAGGTCTGGATAGTATGACTCAGCTGGACCAGCAGAGGTGGTGCTTGGCAAACACCACTCAAACTCTCAATGAAGCTGTTAGTCTTGAAAGTTGAGTAGTCAACTCCTAGTGCATGAGCTTATTAATGGAGCAAAGAGAAAAATGAAGATTAATTATAGTCTCCTATAGTGTTGCAGGTGGGTGTATTGCCCATATATATAAATATATATATATTCACTGAAAAAACCAGAGGTTTCACACACGTTATAGTTAGCTGGACATTCTACTCGTAAAAAACCCATGAAATTCCCCCGTTATAGTTAGTTCAGCTAACTATAACTCGCGCGCCCGCAATCCACTGCTGATGACGTCACATATTACATCACTCATGACATGGTCAGTGACATCACTGATGTCATCACTGATGACATCACTGATGACATCACTGATGACATCATCTAGTGAGTATGTGTTTTTGAAAAATTTCAATATGTTTATTATATATAGGGAAAGGCCTGTTTAAGAATGAGTGGGTGTACAAGTGTGTAAATGGATGATTTTCTGTGGTGCATAACATGATTCTTTAAGTTAGTCATTAAATGTATCTTACTGCAGACTAGTGAGTAAACTGTGTAAATGTATGTATGTGTCTGTATGTTGGTGTATAAGTGGCTGCATGGTTTTGAGAACAGCTATATGAGTGTCTATATGAGTTATTGATTGCTTGTGTGAGTATCTGTATGGGTTCATGAGTGTTTGTGTGGGTAGGGTGTGTGTTACTCTGTGCATAGATGTGTGAGTGGGTGATTCTATGGGTGCATGGTTTTAAGAGTGCATCTGTGAGGGACTGTATGGTTGGATGAGTGTATGTATGGGTGTGTTAGGGATTGAATGTATATCTCAGTGGTACATGTGTGACTAACTACATATGTGAAAGGCAGTATATATGCGTGTAAGAGTATATAAGTGGGTAGATGTGAGAGTGTGTGATTGTGAGAGTGACTGTATGGATGAGTGTATGCTTGGATCAATGAATCTCTAAGAGCGTAAGAATGTGATACTATTTTTATGAGTAAGTGAACTTGAGTGTGTTTCACTGCCTAGGTGAGTAAATGGGAGTGTGATTATTTGCATGATTGAGTAAGTGTGAGAGCACCTCTATAGTTGATTGGTAGTGTGTGAGTGTCTATATATGTGTGTGTATAAATTCATATGATACTTTTGTATGAAGTGACTGTAAGTATGAGTGACTGTACAGGTGAGTGTGTGGAGGTGTATGTAGACCTAAGAGTTAATAATTGGGTATGTAGTTATTGGTATTGCAGTATGTATGGTTTTGAGAATGGAACTCTTACATTTTTAGTCGGTGTATCAAAGGTTATATTAGAGTGTGAGAAGATGTGCTACTCTATCACAAGGATGATGTCATCAGTGATGTCATCAGTGATGTCATTTGAGATGTCATCAGTGATGTCACTGACCATGTCATGAGTGATGTAATATGTGACGTCATCAGCAGTGGATTGCGGGCGCGCGAGTTATAGTTAGCTGAACTAACTATAACGAGGGAATTTCATTGGTTTTTTATGAGTAAAATGTCCAGCTAACTATAACGTGTGTGAAACCTCTGTTTATTTCAGTGAATTTGCAAGGTTTTTTAAATGCTAATTCCTAACTATAACGTGTGTGAAACCTATGGTTTTTTCAGTGAATTTGCAAGGTTTTTTAAATGCTAATTCCTAACTATAACGTGTGTGAAACCTATGGTTTTTCAGTGAATTTCAAAGGTTTTTTAAATGCAAATTTTTTAATTTTTTTATTATATTTTTAAAATATTTCTTTTTTTAAAACTTCCCTATGTATACATTTATATATTATCTGTATCCTTTAATTTGGTGTGGCTTATTTTTTTTAAAGTTTTATTTATTTTAAAGTTGAACAGCATAGTTAATATCTTCTATTAAGTTATGTCCACTTTTTTTTTTATATAAATTCTTGGGGTGCGCGCTCAGAGCGAGCACCTAGTACGTTTGCGTAAATTTTTCATGAATTCCGGCGTATGTTATTTACGTACGCATACATACGTTTTACTGCGCGCTCAGAGCGCGCACCTAGTACGCATGCGTACGTACGCATGCTTACGCGCGTCGTACGTACTCCACGCGGTACACTTCCGTATACGCGTAGAGTGCGCGCGCTGACGTTTACGCATACGCGTGTGCTGCGTATGCGCGTTACGTACGCGCATAGTACGTAAGCGCATGCGCGCATACGCGTTCGCGCATGCGTAATTGTACCGTGCGCGCAGGGAGCTTGCTCGGTGCGCGCACCTCGGGGTATGTGATGAATAAAACAACACTTCTAATTGGTTTTCATTACTTTCAGTTTCAGATTGTTTCAACACCACACCCAATCCCCTCATGGCAAGTCATGTGATGAAGAAATATCACTTTTCATTGGTTGAAAGTACTTTCAGTTCCAGATTCTTCCAAAATCACACCCACCCCCCTCATTGTTAGTTCTGATTCCCTAGGAGAAGGAGCTAATCTGTGTGTTGAGATACAATGGCAGAGCAGCAGCCATCTTCTGAGAGACAGAGGCAGAGGAAGCAGAAAGACTCCTTTATATGGCAGTTTTTCACTTTTCCTGGGGGACAAAAGAAGGTGAATGCACCAAAGGTCACCTGCAAACTGTGTCAGCGCGACTTGTCACATGGGAATCCTAACAAGAAGTATTCTTTTAGTATTCATACTATGACGAGGCACGTTGAGGCAATGCATCCAGTGACTTTTCGTCGAGCTTCTGGAGCAAACCCTCCACCTGCTCAGCCGACGACATCTGCAGCAGCTCAGCCGAGCACATCTTCGGCAGTTCAGGCAAGCACTTCTTCTGCAGTGGTGCCTTCACCTTCTTCCACACCTTTGGATATTCGTCCTTGTTTTGGGAGGATGAGTACACGGTGCATGGATTGTGGTACTCTTATTACTATGGGTGAGAGCAGTATTGATCTCATTCAGAGGAAATTCGAGGAGCATCCTTGCACTAGGCCATAGTTTTCTTTTTTTTTTTTTTCGTTTTTCTCTTCCTCTGTCCCTACATTAACCCAAGCCACCTAAAATCAAAACTCCACAACTTGTTTTTTAGAATCTAATTCTTTTTTTTTTTTAGTGCGCACACCCAGCGCGCACCCAATGGTTTTAAAAAAAAAAAAAAAAAATCATTTTTTTTCACCTTTAGTAAACCTTCAGGAACTCCCTGAGAAAGAGAGGGGAGTGGCAAAGTAATTAAAAAAGAGATGGTGTACATTTCACAGATGAACGGAAGACAGTCTTCCTATTAAACTTTAAACTCTGCATCAGTATTTATGTATAGGTACCCAAAAAACATAATATCTCATTTTAGTGCTGCATTTGAATTGGCTGTATTTACAAGGAGAGGAAAAGACACACAGAGAGGCTTATCCTCTCCTTGTAAATATGGAGGAGCACCCTGAGCCACTAGGTCGTCAAGAAAATTGACGTAGTGGTGGCGCAGGTGGCTTGTAAATGTGCCCCAGAGATGTTAAGGAAATTAAGGGTGAAACAGACAAACCGAGAGTGACAGATACAGACACAGAGAGCAAACAACTGAGAAGGAGTAAGGCAGTTAAAAAGACTAAGACATGTGGATACAGAAAAAGAAACATGGATGACAAATTAGTGATGGAGGTAGTAAAGGTAGGGGAGTAGTATAGAAGGAGTGAGGGAGTTACAAAAGAGTAGTAAAGCAGGAAGAGAAATGAGAAAAGTAGAGTAAGGAGAGGTGAAGAAAAGGAAGCATGAAACGAAACCAGTGACACATACAGATATGTTAAACTTACCTGACCATCAAAATTAATAATTTAGAATTAAATGTTTTTATTTAATTGCAAAGATAACTGAATAACTTCTTCTAAATTTTCTTTCTAGTTCTGAAAAAAAGAAAAAAAGTATTCATATTCAACAATACACTTTATTAAACAGTACATGTTTTTTCATATTTAGCAAAGCAATTTTTTGCCCTTTTTTGCTGTTTTCAGAATGTTTTGATTTTCACTGAAAATAGTGAAATCAATTGTATTCATCATTGAACAGCGGGCAAAAAAAAAAACAATCTGAACGATTGTTTAAAAAAGCCCCAAATGTATCCTCACTAAAACATACCTTAATAGAAATGTTAAAAATACCTTTTAAGAAGAATAACAATTTCCAAAAAATAACGTCTGTAAACCTTGTTGCAAAAGAACATTTTCCAAAATAATATCTGTCAAAGAAGTCCACAATTGTTTGTTTTACCTTTCCTTACGGCCAAATGATAAGTTTAAAATCTCTTTTGAGCGAAATATCCAATTTAAATCCTTTTAAATTTTAATAATGCTTTCTTCCAATGATGATGTTAGTATTTAAAATTTGGGTTTCAGAAAAATTAGGTAACAATTGGGTAAATCATAAGGCAAACGTTGCTTGAAAATCAATTGAGAATCATTACACAGTGTCCATCCTTTTTCACATTTAAGATAAACTGTGTAATGACCAGAAGTTATAGAAGGTCCATCATGAAAAATTATTGCAACTGCAACAAAAGTTTTTCCAGATATTGATAATTGTTGTCCTGTAAATTTCTTTATAAAAGTGTCCAATTTTGAACCATCAGCTCTACAACGTTGCATCATTAAAATTACATACTGTCCATATTTCTTTAAAAATAACGTTGACAACATGTCTGATTTACATTGAGAACATTCCATGTTATGATTAGCGTCTTTAACTTATTTACTAAAAGTCACTGTTTTACTCTCTGGTAATGGTAAATATATGAACCTTTCAGAATCAACATTACTACTGCTTGTGTTCATACAGTTATCACAACAATGTTCCCATTTATAAGAGACACCAAATACATTTTCTACTTCTACCCCTTCATCTTCCAGTACCATCAGGATATACATCAAGAATTCCTGTGCATCTTGCTGGACATTTTGTGTAAACTGTGTACGTCCAGAACATACATCTACAAGATTTCTAACATCAGAAGCACTTTCTATTTTAGTTTTATCATTACTCAGCTTCTCATAGAGGAGACTCAGCAAAGAACAGAATCTTTTGTCATGAATTAGTGTTATCTGCTCTTGCAAAAATTCAAGATAAAATACAACATTCAGCACTACATTTGCGTAGCAGTTGACACCAGAGCTATTTTCAAAATGACAACCAACAACCTCTTCAGCATTGTCCTTTTTCTTTTTGCTTGCAGTCACATCACTATCTTTTTGTTTTCTCTTCTGTACACCCTCATTACAGATATCCTCAAATCTCCTTTTCCGACAAACAACACGTTTTTCAAACACAGGATACTGACCTAAATGAGGAGCATAGCTTCTTCCTAATCTATTATACTCCTTTACACAGTTTGCATCAACACTTACTTTTGAGTCATCAAAGTCTATCATGAATAAACCAGATAATTTTTTCACGCGTGACAAAGCAACATATGCCATACCTTCTTTAAACACACTAGATCCAATGTTTACAAAAGCACTATCAACAGTTAATCCTTGAGACCTGTGAATAGTTACAGCATATGCTAGAGAAAACGGAAACTGCTTCCTACGCACATATAAGTCTTTCACAAGCAAGAAACAAACTGAACAACGACAAATGTCTTTAACCTCTTGTATCTGATCAAATTTTATTTTTAAACATTCAATTCCAACTTTTTTCTGGTAATTAATAAAACCCACAACTCTTCCCATAGCTCCATTCACTAAACCTTTCTCTACATCCAAATTCCGTCTTAAAATTACTCTACAGTTCATACACACATAAAGAATCTTTTCCAAACCAGCTGTTTTTGAAATGTTTTTCTCCAAAGAATCCAATTTAGTACCCAATTTGCCTGTCAATATAACAGTTATTCGTTCATGTTCTATTTTATCCACAGCTTCCAGTTTTATGACCTCTTCATTTTCCAATTTCAAAAGTTCTTGATTGAATACAGAGCATTCATGTAGTGTTGGCATTAAGCAGATTACAGTATTTTTTTCTGCAATTTCCTTGTATATTTTCTCTGGAACTATGTGTTCTGTTGGAAACAAATTACTCAGCAATCGACTCTGTAATGCTTTTCTGCCATGTTCTGTGAGTAGTCCAATTCTTGTATTTTTCAGAATACTTGCATAGTCCTCATCATTGGCTTGCCTCATATTGGTAATGAGTTCCTTATACTCAAAATATGTCCAAATATTTACATTGCCTATACTTCCTAATTACTTTTTTGTGTCTTCATGTGTAAGTGTATGGAATACCGGTTGTCCTTTAACTGGAGTAAGTTGCAAAAGATCTCCAAAAACTATGACGTGTTTTCCTCCAAATAGGACGTCAAAGTCTGCCTTCAGAATTTGCTGCATTCTTAAATGCACAAAGGCAAGCATTAAGTTTGATACCATGCTTACCTCATCAATAATCAGTACTTTCATTTTCTTCAATACTCTTGAAACTTCCAAGCATGCTTCTCCTGCTAGTTTGTGGTACTGTATTTTGTTCTCATGCTCTACTGGTAACATTAGCAAACGATGTAAGGTAACTCCTTTGATGTTATACGCTGCTAACCCAGTTGGAGCATTAACAACACAAGACGAAATGGAATCCATTTTCTTCTGTAGGTAGCTTCTAATTACATTAATTAAGAAACTTTTTCCAGTTCCTGCTTGTCCACTTACATACATTCTCATTGGTTCAAAAGATGTGCATGAGCACTCTTTATTTTCATGTAGTAATCCGTGATCAATTTTTTGTCTGACTTCTTCATAAATTTGTTTTTGTTCTTCATTCAGTTGCTCCTCCAAATATGTTAAGTCTACTAAATCTTCCTGAGCTTGATTCATAGCTGTTTCCACTTCGTTCATAGCTATTGCTGCTTCCTTTTCGATGATCGGTTGTCCTAGAGGATCTTGACTGAATGTCCCAGAACTTTGACTGTCTTGAGAACTGTCTCTAGCTACTTCAGCTGCAATTTTTGCATCTTGTTCAATTTCTTCATTTAACATTTGAACATAAGTTGTGAAAGTGTTGCATTCAACAGCAACACAAATTAAAACTCTGACAACAATTCCTGTGTGCACACAGACTCATGGTCTGATTCTAGGCAGAAAGCGATATTTCCTTTGGCAATTTAAAGCACATTTACTACTGGGGAAGAGCAAGTGATAATTACTGTAACAGACTGACACTTGTTCATTCTAGTTTAGACAGGCAGAAAGGAGCACATGTCCTAACAGCTCCTTGAGACCATGACCATGTGTTAGAGGGTGACTGATTAGACTAGAGCAAAGGAAATGAGCCTTGGTGATTTAGAATCTGTTTGCGTTACACACTGCTATCTGAAACAGCACACAGAGCTGACTAATACACATGGGAGTGTAGCAGAAGCTGCTGCGTGTGTGCAAAGAGTGTGTTTCTGGAGACTGTGTATTGTCAGCTGCAAGAGACATCTGCATGGAAACTCCCACAACTGCATGAAGAGTACAGACATGTGTGTAAGAGTACATGTGTGGTAAGGGTTAATTGGAGTTTTCAACATGTAGGAACCACCTCAGCCATTGCAAGAATTGATGAAAAATCTACCATGCTATTTTCAAATGTGTTTGCATTTGCATCACATTTTTGAGATACTGATTTCTGCTGATTGCTAACCAACACATTGGAAGAAAACAAGCTGAGCCTTTCCTGAATGTGCACGTTTTACAGAACAACAGCAACACAAATTAAAACGCTAACAACAATTCCTGTATGCACACAGACTCATGGTCTCATTCTACGCAGAAAGCAATATTTCCTTTGGCAATTTGAAAGCACATTTACTACTGGGGTAGAGCAAGTGATAATTACTGTAACAGACTGACACATGTTCCTTCTAGTTTAGACAAGCAGAAAGGAACACATGTCCTAACAGCTCCTTGAGACCATGACCATGTGTTAGAGGGTGACTGATTAGACTAGAGTGTTACAAAAAACAAGCTGCCCCTTTCCTGCGAGTGCAAGGGTAATAGAGCAAGACCAACCGGAATGAAATCTCTCTTTACATTTCCTATGTGCTCACTGTCTCATGGTATGATTCTAGGTAGAAAACAGTATTCCTGAGTGATACCAGTACACATTAACTTATAATGAAGACATACTCCATAATATATAACATGTTCAAGCCACTTAAATATCTTCCTTAACATAAAATGTAAAACACAACTTTTAAAGTGGTAGGAAAATGTACCATACTATTTTCAAATGTGTTTGCATTTGCCTCTCACTGATCAGTAAATGATTTCTGCTGAATGCTAACCATCACACTTTAACATAACAAACTACCCCTTTTCTGCGAGTGCAAGGTTAACAGAACAAAAGCAACACAAATTAAATCTCTGTCAACAAATCCTGTGTGCAGACAGACTCATGATGCAAAAGTGGAACTGGTCCAACCAATTTTATCCACAGATTGACAAAGCAAGAAAGCACGTCAATAAGTCTGTTTCTGCTTTCCTCAGAGACTATGGTATGGGTTCTATATACCACAACAACTTGCGTTACAACATGCAAGACATTTATAGAGGAGACGGTGTACATTTCAATGATGAAGGGAACAGAGTCTTCCTCTTGAACTTTAGACTCTGCATCGGTACTTACTTGTAGGTACCGGAAAAACACTCAACGAACACAAGGGCTCTTTTTAGAGCCACCTAATATCTAAACACTTAAACGTGATTTTTATTTCTATTTTTTTTTTAAGCCTTTTTTTTGGGTGCGCGCTGAGTGTGCGCACCTCGTGATGTTTTTAAGGTTTTTTCGGGTACGTGTAGAGTGCGAGCACCTCGCGATGTTTTTTTAAAAATTTAAATCTTTTTTTTTGCCCTTCGTGGTCCTACTGTGCCCCCCTGACAATGGCTAGGGGGTATAGAACTCCCTACCCTGCCCCCTGTTCACGGTCTCCACCTTTCCATTTTAGTGCGACAGACAAAATGGCGGCCGACACTTCCTGATTTCGACCGATTCGAATGTTTACTGACATGTAACAACCAATCACAATTACGCTCGCGCACGGCAGGGTGCGCGCACAGGGCTTGCTCAGTGCGCGCACGCTGCGTGCGTATAGATATTGATATGCTTTCAAATGCTATTTTCTCAGGAAATACTGAACAGATTTACACCAGACCTGCAAAAGGCACTTCCTTGACCTTATGGCTACCTCTCTGCCAAATTTCAAGTAATTCTGTTCAGCCGTTCAGGCTGTAGCTGTGTCTAAAGGTCCTATGGAAAAATGCATGGGGAAAACGCGTATTGGGACCCCCCTTTTTTCTCAGCCCCCGCTTGACGATTCACCCCGAGACTTTCAGGGTAGGAGCTGAACGGAGCGCCCCATTAGTTTTGAAAATTTCGCGAGGATTTGTCAACCGGCGCCAAAGTTATTCAAAATAGAATTTTCAGATTTCCTATAGAAACACGGTCCTAACTATAACTATCTACTAGCGACCGCCAGTAGATAATATATTTATCTATTGATATGTCTTCCACTCAGGAGGAGCTTAGAATGGCCTCGGTTGAACAATTAGGAGCCAACCTGAGTCCGTTCAAACCTAAATCAAAATTTATCCCCGTAATGCCTAGGGATTCTATTGATGTTTTTCAAGATATAATTGTAGATGATCTTAAAAAGCTACACCATAGGATCAAACACAAAAAAAGATATAAAAGCCAACATGAAAAGGACTATACATTGTTAACCAAAAAATTAAGTGATGACTATAGGATTATTGTGGCCACTGCTGACAAAGGAGGTAACGTGGTTATCTGGCCGCAGGAAGCCTACATCAGGGAAGCAATGAATCAGCTCAATAATCCATCATGCTACTCTAAGAGTACCATCAAGGACTTCAATGAAGCTAGAGAAGTCCTAAAAAAACTTTTGATGAAATGGAAAAGAGAAGGCATGATTTCCAAACAGGAATTTGAGTTTCTTCATGTTGAGCATCCTTTACTACCAAAATTATATCTTTTACCCAAGGTCCACAAACAAGTTGTTCCAGTGCCTGGGAGACCTATTATCTCTGCCATTGCGGGAGTAGCGGAACATGTGACTGAATATATCGACTACTTCCTGCAGGATTTGGTAAAGGGTCTTCCTACTTATATCAGAGACACTGGGGATTTCATTGGTAAGATCAAAGATGCTGGTTGGAGCGATGATATGCTATTTATCACCTTAGATATCGAATCGCTTTATACAAGTATTGACCATGCATCTGGACTAAAGGCCTTGGAATTTTTCCTGGGCAAAAGGCCGATCAATTGTTATAACCATAACAAATTACTGATGGAACTTACCAGATGGTGTCTTAATAACAACTTCTTTCTGTTTGGAAATGATATTTACATTCAGAAGCGTGGTGTGGCGATGGGGGCATGCTTCTCTCCCAGCTATGCATGTTTACATGTAGGCTGGTGGGAGGAGCATGTCCTCAGACTAGCACACCATGATATTTACAAAGAGCATGTGGTACTTTGGATGCGATTTATTGACGATGTTTTTATCTTATGGCGTGGTGATCTTGCCAGTGCGACTAATTTTGTCACTGCACTCAACATTAATCAGCAAAATCTTAGATTCACCTCTTCCATCAGTGAGTGTGAAGCTGTTTTTTTAGATGTTAAAGTATTTGTACATCAGAATCATTTGGCCACTAAACTTTATCGAAAAAGCACTGCTGGAAATAATACTCTTCATGCCAGCAGTGCACATCCCAAACATGTTATCGATAATATTCCGTTTGGAGAATTGTTGAGGCTCAAACGGATTTGTAGTGAAGCTGATGATCTTAAAATTTGTACAACTGAAGCTCTGGAAAGATTTAGGCAAAGAGGCTATAGGGAGTCCATTTTGAGGGATGCAGTTCTTAAAATGGAAGCCAGAACCCGTGAGTCATTATTATTAACAACACCAAACTCCTCTGTTGATAATGACTCTACAAATAGTAACCAGACCCCCAGGCTCATCATAGCCTATAGTAAACAGGCGAGACAAATCAGGTCCATTGTTCAAGAACGATGGCCGATATTAAAAACTGATTTGGTCTTAAAACCCAGATTACCGGATGGGCCAATAATTACATATAGGAGGGGACCCTCTTTAAGGACCCAAGTTTGCCATGAGTTTCCCGAGCTCAGAAAACAAGAAGAGTGGTTGAAATCCCGGGCGGGATTTAAGCGCTGCTCTACATGTAGAGCGTGCAAATTTGGCAAAAACACCAACCAATATTGCACACCTTTTAGCCCAGACCCATTTAATATACGTGGATCTTTTACATGTAAAACCGAATTCGCTATCTATGTACTAACTTGTACCTGTGATCTTAGATATGTCGGGAGTACCCGGCAACCAGTACATGTTAGGATTCTTCAGCATTTACGTGCCATTGTAAACAATGATGCAGCGTATCCGGTGGCGAGGCACTTTAAGGCTTGTCACAATAACAATCTACAATGCCTTAATTATTTTGTAATTGCCTCAGTCCCTAAAATCAAGAGAGGGGGTGACCGTGACAAAATGCTTAGAAGATTAGAATCTGAATACATTTTAAAACTAGACAGCAGATTCCCCAATGGGCTTAATGCAACTGAGGATCTACATGTATTTCTTTAACTCTGTATTTTGTTTTGTATAAGGATAGATTTTTATGGAGTGTATTGCCCTGCCTGCTTCCGCGCATATATATCATGAATTTCCAGTTTTGATCCCATTTCCTTTTTACACTCACAATTTTATTTTTCCTAATGTGTTTAATTACATGATTTAGGAATATATAACTGCGTTTTTTCACTTCATTTATTAGACATAGACTCTTTGACATGTCTGTTTGGACCATACAATTAATAATAGTGAATTCACTTGCAATGCTTTATAACATCTTTTCATATCTCAACTCTCAGGTGCTTAACAATACAATATGGTCATCATTTTGATTATGCTAACTGCATTATATGCGTTTAGATATTTTTTGTATTTTTATCTCCATGGTTTGGTACTTGTATCCAAAAAACATATTGTATCATTGACAATTTTTGC
Source organism: Triturus cristatus (assembly GCF_964204655.1). Taxonomy (NCBI): domain Eukaryota; kingdom Metazoa; phylum Chordata; class Amphibia; order Caudata; family Salamandridae; genus Triturus; species Triturus cristatus. Next base: position 204,408,531 of record NC_140592.1, on the reverse strand, counting down.
ATTACTTGCACAATTTTTTGTGTTTACATTATTGCGTAATTTGCACATTATTTGTATATATATTGAATTTTAATCTAAAATATTTGCACTTTATTGCGTAATTTGCACGGTCAATCAAGTTTGGATATCATTGAATCAATGAATATGGAGTTTTATGTATTTTACACTAAATAATGATCCTGAGTTTGTTTGGATTTTAACCTGTTATTCAATTGCACAGCATATTCAATGTGGTCCTAAATGTATTGTTTGGAAAACAGACTTTCGAGGTTGGAGTAGTGTGTCTTCACTTTCTAAATGTCACATGGTGCAAAAAAACGGTGGGAAAAAAATGCAGCCAATTGAAAGTCTTGTTGTATAAAATGGGCTCATTTTATTTAACTGATTGTCTGTGAGCAAGGGCGGATGCCTGAAACGCGTCAGATATTTGTGAAGACTCGGCTTTAAAATAAACTAACAACTATTGTGCCTGACTTTGGATCTGCGTGGTTTCTGCTTTCCGTGGACACGGATTTTTTGGAGACTGCAAACATGGGATTTAATGTCGGAAGGTGATTGTGTCCGAGGCATTTCCACTCCCAAGAAGCTGGCTGCTGTGTTCAATCAACTCGTGTTACTTTCCTTGAAAGGGATTTCTTCAACAGCAGCCCCCGTGATCATTTGGTTCGGAAAAGCCAGGCAGAGGAGATTTACGAGCAGCGTTTGTTTCCATCATCAAACAACTTACTGCAACAAAGTAACCTCTGTGGTGAGTGAACCATAATTATCGACACGGTTGGGAGGTTGTTAGGCACATGGCGTTATAAGCCTGGAGGCAAGTTTCAGCTCAGGTTAAACAATGTTTATAACTTTTAAGCAATTCGAGTGTTTCACCATGTCAGAGGAAATTCTTCGTGGGAGAGAAGCGGCGGCGGCTGCACTCTATTCTAGTTTACCTAAAATTACGAGTAACTCCAGCAATAAGAACACTGCTGAACAAAGTGGGGGTGACAATTCTGATGAAAATCAAATTAAAGCGGCGCTAAAAAGATTGGAAAAATGCATGTATCAGGAAATGTCGAAGTGGTGGGAACACAAGTCTTTAACCATGTATTTGGAAGAAAACCGTGTGCCTCGAGGGCTTCGAATACTGTTGGCGCCAAGTTATGAGAGACCTAATCCAAATATGCTTAAAGAATGGGGCCATGCTAATTTGGAATCCTCGACTAAACTACTGCAAATATTGGTCAAATACGCTATTATTGATAGGGAGGCATTGATGGTGGAGATTCAAGAGATCAATGACCTGCTGGCAAAGTTTGAGCCTAATGTTTTAATTACTGAAACGCGCAAATCAATTAATGAGAGGCTCGTAAAACAGGAAGACAAGATCAAGGCGCGAAAGGTGTATAAATTCGCCCGTGATAAGGATGATTATGCCCAGGGCCGTATTTACACCTTCGCCAAGAAATTTGATAATGCGAAAAGATCCAAATTTGCGCAACAGTCACAACAAATTAAATCTGCTAGGCCCACAGATCGTACAACAACGTCTAGCTCTGCTGTGCTCAATGAAGCAACAAATATAAATCAAGAGCCAAGTGATATTGAATCACTAACAAGCGGACCTTCGTCGGATGAGGAAGGCTGCAGCACATGGGACCCCAATGCCATTGTTTTAGACTTAGGAGAAGAGGTGGATTTTTTAGTGTCGGACAGGCTCCAAACACTTTGACCACGAACCAAACCACCACCGAGGACTCAACAGCAAAAAGAACAAGATGTAATAAAAGGAGGAGTGAACGTCGGAAAAAACATAAAGTCGCCCAAAAAACAAAAAAAGCAATATTGGCGAAAAAAGCATTAATAAGCAATGAAATTATAAATTTATCCACAGTCACCCTTACTGAAGCCGAGAAACAACTACTAAGTCTTGGATTAACATACTGTCCGGTTTCAGACTTCAACTATACAAAAACAAGAGTTGATATTTATCTTTACATCAGAAAACTCAAATTAAAAAAGTTCTTTTGTGTCAAGGAGGGTCAAAATGAAAATGAAAAGAATTCAACCATTGACACTGCTGTTGCAAAGAACCCCTTGAACTTACATGCGAGAGACACCAAAACCTTTTTGACAATGCATCAACTGGCTACCAATGATACGATTGATCTTGATATGTCTTCCACTCAGGAGGAGCTTAGAATGGCCTCGGTTGAACAATTAGGAGCCAACCTGAGTCCGTTCAAACCTAAATCAAAATTTATCCCCGTAATGCCTAGGGATTCTATTGATGTTTTTCAAGATATAATTGTAGATGATCTTAAAAAGCTACACCATAGGATCAAACACAAAAAAAGATATAAAAGCCAACATGAAAAGGACTATACATTGTTAACCAAAAAATTAAGTGATGACTATAGGATTATTGTGGCCACTGCTGACAAAGGAGGTAACGTGGTTATCTGGCCGCAGGAAGCCTACATCAGGGAAGCAATGAATCAGCTCAATAATCCATCATGCTACTCTAAGAGTACCATCAAGGACTTCAATGAAGCTAGAGAAGTCCTAAAAAAACTTTTGATGAAATGGAAAAGAGAAGGCATGATTTCCAAACAGGAATTTGAGTTTCTTCATGTTGAGCATCCTTTACTACCAAAATTATATCTTTTACCCAAGGTCCACAAACAAGTTGTTCCAGTGCCTGGGAGACCTATTATCTCTGCCATTGCGGGAGTAGCGGAACATGTGACTGAATATATCGACTACTTCCTGCAGGATTTGGTAAAGGGTCTTCCTACTTATATCAGAGACACTGGGGATTTCATTGGTAAGATCAAAGATGCTGGTTGGAGCGATGATATGCTATTTATCACCTTAGATATCGAATCGCTTTATACAAGTATTGACCATGCATCTGGACTAAAGGCCTTGGAATTTTTCCTGGGCAAAAGGCCGATCAATTGTTATAACCATAACAAATTACTGATGGAACTTACCAGCTGGTGTCTTAATAACAACTTCTTTCTGTTTGGAAATGATATTTACATTCAGAAGCGTGGTGTGGCGATGGGGGCATGCTTCTCTCCCAGCTATGCATGTTTACATGTAGGCTGGTGGGAGGAGCATGTCCTCAGACTAGCACACCATGATATTTACAAAGAGCATGTGGTACTTTGGATGCGATTTATTGACGATGTTTTTATCTTATGGCGTGGTGATCTTGCCAGTGCGACTAATTTTGTCACTGCACTCAACATTAATCAGCAAAATCTTAGATTCACCTCTTCCATCAGTGAGTGTGAAGCTGTTTTTTTAGATGTTAAAGTATTTGTACATCAGAATCATTTGGCCACTAAACTTTATCGAAAAAGCACTGCTGGAAATAATACTCTTCATGCCAGCAGTGCACATCCCAAACATGTTATCGATAATATTCCGCTTGGAGAATTGTTGAGGCTCAAACGGATTTGTAGTGAAGCTGATGATCTTAAAATTTGTACAACTGAAGCTCTGGAAAGATTTAGGCAAAGAGGCTATAGGGAGTCCATTTTGAGGGATGCAGTTCTTAAAATGGAAGCCAGAACCCGTGAGTCATTATTATTAACAACACCAAACTCCTCTGTTGATAATGACTCTACAAATAGTAACCAGACCCCCAGGCTCATCATAGCCTATAGTAAACAGGCGAGACAAATCAGGTCCATTGTTCAAGAACGATGGCCGATATTAAAAACTGATTTGGTCTTAAAACCCAGATTACCGGATGGGCCAATAATTAAATATAGGAGGGGACCCTCCTTAAGGACCCAAGTTTTCCATGAGTTTCCCGAACTCAGAAAACAAGAAGAGTGGTTGAAATCCCGGCCGGGATTTAAGCGCTGCTCTACATGTAGAGCGTGCAAATTTGGCAAAAACACCAACCAATATTGCACTCCTTTTAGCCCAGACCCATTTAATATACGTGGATCTTTTACATGTAAAACCGAATTCGCTATCTATGTACTAACTTGTACCTGTGATCTTAGATATGTCGGGAGTACCCGGCAACCAGTACATGTTAGGATTCTTCAGCATTTACGTGCCATTGTAAACAATGATGCAGCGTATCCGGTGGCGAGGCATTTTAAGGCTTGTCACAATAACAATCTACAATGCCTTAATTATTTTGTAATTGCCTCAGTTCCTAAAATCAAGAGAGGGGGTGACCGTGACAAAATGCTTAGAAGATTAGAATCTGAATACATTTTAAAACTAGACAGCAGATTCCCCAATGGGCTTAATGCAACTGAGGATCTACATGTATTTCTTTAACTCTGTATTTTGTTTTGTATAAGGATAGATTTTTATGGAGTGTATTGCCCTGCCTGCTTCCGCGCATATATATCATGAATTTCCAGTTTTGATCCCATTTCCTTTTTACACTCACAATTTTATTTTTCCTAATGTGTTTAATTACATGATTTAGGAATATATAACTGTGTTTTTTCACTTCATTTATTAGACATAGACTCTTTGACATGTCTGTTTGGACCATACAATTAATAATAGTGAATTCACTTGCAATGCTTTATAACATCTTTTCATATCTCAACTCTCAGGTGCTTAACAATACAATATGGTCATCATTTTGATTATGCTAACTGCATTATATGCGTTTAGATATTTTTTGTATTTTTATCTCCATGGTTTGGTACTTGTATCCAAAAAATATATTGTATCATTGACAATTTTTGCATTACTTGCACAATTTTTTGTGTTTACATTATTGCGTAATTTGCACATTATTTGTATATATATTGAATTTTAATCTAAAATATTTGCACTTTATTGCGTAATTTGCACGGTCAATCAAGTTTGGATATCATTGAATCAATGAATATGGAGTTTTATGTATTTTACACTAAATAATGATCCTGAGTTTGTTTGGATTTTAACCTGTTATTCAATTGCACAGCATATTCAATGTGGTCCTAAATGTATTGTTTGGAAAACAGACTTTCGAGGTTGGAGTAGTGTGTCTTCACTTTCTAAATGTCACATGGTGCAAAAAAACGGTGGGAAAAAAATGCAGCCAATTGAAAGTCTTGTTGTATAAAATGGACTCATTTTATTTAACTGATTGTCTGTGAGCAAGGTCGGATGCCCGAAACGAGTCAGATATTTGTGAAGACTCGGCTTTAAAATAAACTAACAACTATTGTGCCTGACTTTGGATCTGCGTGGTTTCTGCTTTCCGTGGACACGGATTTTTTTGAGACTGCAAACATGGGATATATATATATATCTATATATATATAATATATATATATATATATGTATATATATATATTACCTACTGGCGGTCGCCAGTAGGTAGTTATAGTTAGGACCCCTTTTCCATAGGAAATCCGCAACATTCTATTTTGAATAACTTTGGCGCCGGTTGACGAATCCTCGCGAATTTCTCAAAATAGGTGGGGCGCTACGCTCCGCTCCTACCCTGAAAGTCTCGGGGGGATTCGTCAAGCGGGGGCTGAGATAAAAGGGGGGTTCCAAAACGCGTTTTTCCCATGCATTTTTCCATAGGACCTTTAGACAGGGCTACAGCCCGAACGGCTGAACAGAATTACTAGAAATTTGGCAGAGAGGTAGTCCTCAGGTCAAGGAAGTGCCTTTTGTAGGTTTGGTGTAAATCTGTTCAGTAGATTCTGAGAAAATAGCCTTTAAATCAATATATATATCTGAGCCAGCTTACGGTACGCTTACCGTAAGCTTACCGTACGCGTACGGTGGCGTGCGCGAGCGCGATTCTGATTGGCTGTTACATCTAAGTAAACATTCGAATCGGGTGAAACCAGGAAGCGGCGGCCGCCATTTTCTCTCTCGCACTCTGAGGGGGGGCTGTAAATAAAGGAAAAAAACATATAAAGGGGCTGTTTAGACAGCGCCCATGCACATAGCCATGTTAGTTGAGTCCTCAAAGGCCAAAAACGGTAAATTTTTATTTTTTGAAAATTTCGCCGATTACGCTTACCGTACGCGTACGGTGCGCTTACGCTAAAAATTTAAAAAAAAAAAAAAAAAACTCTCTGTGCATGGCATATTATTGTCATCACTTACAAATTAAATTTAACCGATTACCTATCACAAGGAAGCGCATAATATGTCCTCCATGTGCGCACGGTGCGTAACGTGGGCACGCGGTGCGCGTAGCGCACTGCGTGCCCACCTTGCGTGTATGGCACTAACTGTGTAAAGTGGGCGCGCGGTGCGCGAAGCGCACCGCGTGCTCACTGTGCGCGCACGGTGCGCGAAGCGCACCGTGCGCGCACGGAACGAACTGCGTTAAGTGGGCGTGCACGCCACGAATGGCGTAAAGTAACTTAGCATTTAAAAAACCGTACAAATTCACTGAAAAAACCATAGGTTTCACACACGTTATAGTTAGGAATTAGCATTTAAAAAACCTTGCAAATTCACTGAAAAAAACATAGGTTTCAGACATGTTATAGTTAGCGGAAATTTTACTGATAAAAAACCAATGAAATTCCCCCGTTATAGTTAGTGCAGGCAACTATAACTCACGCGACCGCAATCTTCTGCTGATGACATATGTGTCTTTATGAAAAAAAAATATTTCTAATATATGTATAGCTAAAAATTTATGGAAGAAGACATGGGCAAATAAGTGTCTAAATACAGTATTAGCATCAGCAGAGGATTGCGGTCGCGTGAGTTATAGTTGCCTGCACTAACTATAACGGGGGAATTTCATTGGTTTTTTATCAGTAAAATTTCCGCTAACTATAACATGTCTGAAACCTATGGTTTTTTCAGAGAATATATATATATATATATATATATATATATATATATATATATATATATATATATATATATATATATATATATATATATATATATATTACCTACTGGCGGTCGCCAGTAGGTAGTTATAGTTAGGACCAAGTTTCCATAGGAAGAGCATTTTTTGTTTTGCTTATAACTTTGACGTCGTTTGATGAATCTTCATGAAAGTTTCCAAACTAATTCTTTGTTCATATCAGCTCCTATGTTAAAAGGGCCGAGAAAAAAAGGGGGGTCCCAAAACGTGTTTTCTCCATGTTAATTTCCATAGGAAGGTTTAGACAAGGCTACAGGTTGAACGGGTGAACGGAATTACCCCAAATTTGGCAGGGAGAAGAGCCTTGGTCTAGAAAGCACACTTTTTTTTGGGGTGTAAATCTATTCAGTAGTTTTGGAGAAATATCGAAATTTACAGATATCGATATTTGGGAATTCTGCCTTCTGATTGGCTGAGGCGTTACGACCGCGACCTTGCTGCTTATTGGCTGCAAGCGGTGCGAGCGGTTGCAACTAGGAAGTGATGGCAGCCATTTTGTGATTCCGTTGAAGCGAGTAAGGGGAAAAAAGGTTGAAAAGAGTAGGAAAGAGGAGGGTAGGAGCGCTGTGAGGTCTAATGGGTGTTGGTTAGGTTGTGCTATTCATAGAGAGTGAAAAGTGATGTATTCACCCCTACTGGTGTGAAAGTGCTGTTTTGCCCAGAGTGAGATGGTGCTGAGGTGAGGTGCTGGTACACTCGAGGATGAAACCGTTAGCTGATTGCTGTAAACGAATGTTCTCTGGGTGCTGTAGGATACTGGCCACTGTAGCATAGCTGTGCAAGTGGTGTTAGTATGGGTTTAGAGTATAGTGGTGTGAGCTCTGTGGGGTGGTTAGGGTGTGCTATACAGGGAGTGTGAAGTGAAGTATTCACCCCTAGCGGTGTGAAAGTGCTGTTTTGACCAGAGTGAGATGTAGCTGAGGTGAGGTACCAGTACACTCGGGGATGAAACCATGAGCTGATTCTGTGCAAGTGGTGTTAGTATGGGTTTAGACTGTAGCGGGAGTGGGAAGCAAACTACTCACCCCTACCGGTCTGAAAACTCGAATGGAATGTTTTAGCAAGCAGGAATAAATAAATAATCATGAAGAATATAATGCAGAATGTTGCAATGCCACAGAAGACAAATGGTGAAATCAGGTGTATTTAAGAAAGTGGCTGTGTGGGATAAAGCGATGGAGTCTGCAAGTTATATAAAAAGTGTCTTTATGTAAGTGCCATAAATGGAACCACTGGTGCAAGACCTAAGGCATCCAGCTGAGCCAAACTCCAACCACTTCTGCTGTATTCAAAGCTAAGCTTCTGCATCAGTCAATTCCACATTACATGTTACAGTTCCATGTGACATAAACAATACCTATTAGACATGAATGACTGTAAATTGTAGAATGAAAATAAAGGTAGGATACGATTACCACACTGTGCCAACCAGTTCCTAAACAATGCTGTGTTTTTTGATCTTGATCGCCAGTTCGTGAGCAGAGGCTGAGGATGAGCTAATTTGTGTCAAAGGGCTTCATGGATAAGAGGCAGGCAGAGAGATGTGTGTACAAAGATTAGATATGGTTTCAAAATGGATGTCAGGTTTAGGCTAATTTAGCAAGTAAATAGTGTATTTGCATAGGCCATACATCATCCATCCCTGGTTAGTGTGGAGAGGTAAGGGCCAATAATGAAAACAGAGTTCTAATGCCTAAACATACTTAGAAAGTTATTATATGAAAATAGTTCAATTGAAGTGCATTAAAAAATGTACTAAGAAAAAGTAAAAAAAGTTGGAAAAAATCAATCCAAGAATAAAGTGAATTTCTTACAAGTCTTGGAGATTACAGTCGGAAGTTCTTCAGTGGCTTGAGATGCGTAATGTTCCAAGAGGCGATTGTTGCCATCGTGTGAGAAAAGCGAAGTAATCCAATTCATATCCTCGAAGGGACAGTAATGTTCCTCGAATGTTGGAGCGGCAATTTGAATTGGCAGGCAATCTGCGATGTTGTCAAAGGTCGCACATTGCAGGAGATCTTTCGCGCCTGCGCAGAGATCCCATTCCGCCAGGATACCTTTTTGCGTTGCATACGCCATTGCTCCACTGCCCGAACAATCAAGTTCATGGTTTTCAAGATACTCCATTACCTGCTGGATATCGGGAGCGTTTGCTGGGATGTTGGCAAGGCATAGATCCATTCGCCAGTTGATTGGGCAAGTTTTGCAATAAAAAGATGGTTGTACGCAGATTGGATATGTGTAAATAAATGTCATGTTGTAGCTGGCTCCGATAATAGATAGAGGCAGGCAGCCGAAAATTTGTTCCATTTTTACACTGTATTGATGAAGCTTCATGTAGAGGCGTTTTCTGTCGGACATGCTTGTTACCACAGGGAGCGTAGCCATTTTTAACAAGCTAAAATAGTAGTAGGATGGCCGCAAACAGAGCGAGAATTATGGGCACTGTTGCTGTTATTCCAGAGATGATTGAATGAATGAAGTCTGGTATTAAACTAAAAACTGTTTGAAAGCCTGTGAGAAGGCCGGAGGAGATAATGTTAAAAAAGTGTGCCAGATCTTAAACATCAGATGTGTTGAAAATTGTGTAACAATTCACAAAGTGTAATGGGAGGTTTGTATTTAAAGGGAGTGTATTTTACTTGAAGTTCGTGCTATCTGCAGTCGATAAATTACTTTTGGAGAAGTGAGGGACACTTCTGTTTGAAACAAAAGCGCTTTCAGTTTGCTCCGTTTAATAAAATCCGTTTTCAAAGTAGGTAATGAAGGCCAAGTTGAACTTTGGGAGTTACTTTGTGTGGGTGGGAATAGAGATTGCCAGAGGAAGTTATCCGGTTTGAATCAGTAAGGACATACGGTATGCCAGCCCACATTGCGTAGCAGTCCATGTTATTAAGAACCAGATAACTGCCGTTAGAAAGCTGTGTGAATGTTGTTCTGATTGTGGGAGTTGGCGTGCTTTTATGAAAACACTCAAGATTGAGGGCTGTAAGCTTAGAAGCGTCGTGCACTTGGACATTCTTGCATAGTAATGAATGATTGCCATTGTGGTCCCACTTTTCACCTGTGAGTAAAACTTCGGTATCCTCTTTAAGACAGCAATATGTAAATGGGGTATGAATAAAAGGCACATATCTCTGGGTGTGGTTCTCTTCCGGAATGGCAAACATGTCTGTCAGGTCTGCGCAGAAAGCAGGTTTTTTTTTTTGGGTGTAAATCCATTCAGTAGTTTTGGAGAAATATCGAAATTTACAGATATCGATATTTGGGAATTCTGCCTTCTGATTGGCTGAGGCGTTACGACCGCGACCTTGCTGCTTATTGGCTGCAAGCGGTGCGAGCGGTTGCAACTAGGAAGTGATGGCAGCCATTTTGTGATTCCGTTGAAGCGAGTAAGGGGAAAAAAGGTTGAAAAGAGTAGGAAAGAGGAGGGTAGGAGCGCTGTGAGGTCTAATGGGTGTTGGTTAGGTTGTGCTATTCATAGAGAGTGAAAAGTGATGTATTCACCCCTACTGGTGTGAAAGTGCTGTTTTGCCCAGAGTGAGATGGTGCTGAGGTGAGGTGCTGGTACACTCGAGGATGAAACCGTTAGCTGATTGCTGTAAACGAATGTTCTCTGGGTGCTGTAGGATACTGGCCACTGTAGCATAGCTGTGCAAGTGGTGTTAGTATGGGTTTAGAGTATAGTGGTGTGAGCTCTGTGGGGTGGTTAGGGTGTGCTATACAGGGAGTGTGAAGTGAAGTATTCACCCCTAGCGGTGTGAAAGTGCTGTTTTGACCAGAGTGAGATGTAGCTGAGGTGAGGTACCAGTACACTCGGGGATGAAACCATGAGCTGATTCTGTGCAAGTGGTGTTAGTATGGGTTTAGACTATAGCGGGAGTGGGAAGCAAACTACTCACCCCTACCGGTCTGAAAACTCGAATGGAATGTTTTAGCAAGCAGGAATAAATAAATAATCGTGAAGAATATAATGCAGAATGTTGCAATGCCACAGAAGACAAATGGTGAAATCAGGTGTATTTAAGAAAGTGGCTGTGTGGGATAAAGCGATGGAGTCTGCAAGTTATATAAAAAGTGTCTTTATGTAAGTGCCATAAATGGAACCACTGGTGCAAGACCTAAGGCATCCAGCTGAGCCAAACTCCAACCACTTCTGCTGTATTCAAAGCTAAGCTTCTGCATCAGTCAATTCCACATTACATGTTACAGTTCCATGTGACATAAACAATACCTATTAGACATGAATGACTGTAAATTGTAGAATGAAAATAAAGGTAGGATACGATTACCACACTGTGCCAACCAGTTCCTAAACAATGCTGTGTTTTTTGATCTTGATCGCCAGTTCGTGAGCAGAGGCTGAGGATGAGCTAATTTGTGTCAAAGGGCTTCATGGATAAGAGGCAGGCAGAGAGATGTGTGTACAAAGATTAGATATGGTTTCAAAATGGATGTCAGGTTTAGGCTAATTTAGCAAGTAAATAGTGTATTTGCATAGGCCATACATCATCCATCCCTGGTTAGTGTGGAGAGGTAAGGGCCAATAATGAAAACAGAGTTCTAATGCCTAAACATACTTAGAAAGTTATTATATGAAAATAGTTCAATTGAAGTGCATTAAAAAATGTACTAAGAAAAAGTAAAAAAAGTTGGAAAAAATCAATCCAAGAATAAAGTGAATTTCTTACAAGTCTTGGAGATTACAGTCGGAAGTTCTTCAGTGGCTTGAGATGCGTAATGTTCCAAGAGGCGATTGTTGCCATCGTGTGAGAAAAGCGAAGTAATCCAATTCATATCCTGGAAGGGACAGTAATGTTCCTCAAATGTTGGAGCGGCAATTTGAATTGGCAGGCAATCTACGATGTTGTCAAAGGTCGCACATTGCAGGAGATCTTTCGCGCCTGCGCAGAGATCCCATTCCGCCAGGATACCTTTTTGCGTTGCATACGCCATTGCTCCACTGCCCGAACAATCAAGTTCATGGTTTTCAAGATACTCCATTACCTGCTGGATATCGGGAGCGTTTGCTGGGATGTTGGCAAGGCATAGATCCATTCGCCAGTTGATTGGGCAAGTTTTGCAATAAAAAGATGGTTGTACGCAGATTGGATATGTGTAAATAAATGTCATGTTGTAGCTGGCTCCGATAATAGATAGAGGCAGGCAGCCAAAAATTTGTTCCATTTTTACACTGTATTGATGAAGCTTCATGTAGAGGCGTTTTCTGTCGGACATGCTTGTTACCACAGGGAGCGTAGCCATTTTTAACAAGCTAAAATAGTAGTAGGATGGCCGCAAACAGAGCGAGAATTATGGGCACTGTTGCTGTTATTCCAGAGATGATTGAATGAATGAAGTCTGGTATTAAACTAAAAACTGTTTGAAAGCCTGTGAGAAGGCCGGAGGAGATAATGTTAAAAAAGTGTGCCAGATCTTAAACATCAGATGTGTTGAAAATTGTGTAACAATTCACAAAGTGTAATGGGTGGTTTGTATTTAAAGGGAGTGTATTTTACTTGAAGTTCGTGCTATCTGCAGTCGATAAATTACTTTTGGAGAAGTGAGGGACACTTCTGTTTGAAACAAAAGCGCTTTCAGTTTGCTCCGTTTAATAAAATCCGTTTTCAAAGTAGGTAATGAAGGCCAAGTTGAACTTTGGGAGTTACTTTGTGTGGGTGGGAATAGAGATTGCCAGAGGAAGTTATCCGGTTTGAATCAGTAAGGACATACGGTATGCCAGCCCACATTGCGTAGCAGTCCATGTTATTAAGAACCAGATAACTGCCGTTAGAAAGCTGTGTGAATGTTGTTCTGATTGTGGGAGTTGGCGTGCTTTTATGAAAACACTCAAGATTGAGGGCTGTAAGCTTAGAAGCGTCGTGCACTTGGACATTCTTGCATAGTAATGAATGATTGCCATTGTGGTCCCACTTTTCACCTGTGAGTAAAACTTCGGTATCCTCTTTAAGACAGCAATATGTAAATGGGGTATGAATAAAAGGCACATATCTCTGGGTGTGGTTCTCTTCCGGAATGGCAAACATGTCTGTCAGGTCTGCGCAGAAAGCAGGTTTTTTTTTTTGGGTGTAAATCCATTCAGTAGTTTTGGAGAAATATCGAAATTTACAGATATCGATATTTGGGAATTCTGCCTTCTGATTGGCTGAGGCGTTACGACCACGAGCTTGCTGCTTATTGGCTGCAAGCGGTGCGAGCGGTTGCAACTAGGAAGTGATGGCAGCCATTTTGTGATTCCGTTGAAGCGAGTAAGGGGAAAAAAGGTTGAAAAGAGTAGGAAAGAGGAGGGTAGGAGCGCTGTGAGGTCTAATGGGTGTTGGTTAGGTTGTGCTATTCATAGAGAGTGAAAAGTGATGTATTCACCCCTACTGGTGTGAAAGTGCTGTTTTGCCCAGAGTGAGATGGTGCTGAGGTGAGGTGCCGGTACACTCGAGGATGAAACCGTTAGCTGATTGCTGTAAACGAATGTTCTCTGGGTGCTGTAGGATACTGGCCACTGTAGCATAGCTGTGCAAGTGGTGTTAGTATGGGTTTAGAGTATAGTGGTGTGAGCTCTGTGGGGTGGTTAGGGTGTGCTATACAGGGAGTGTGAAGTGAAGTATTCACCCCTAGCGGTGTGAAAGTGCTGTTTTGACCAGAGTGAGATGGTGCTGAGGTGAGGTACCAGTACACTCGGGGATGAAACCATGAGCTGATTCTGTGCAAGTGGTGTTAGTATGGGTTTAGACTATAGCGGGAGTGGGAAGCAAACTACTCACCCCTACCGGTCTGAAAACTCGAATGGAATGTTTTAGCAAGCAGGAATAAATAAATAATCGTGAAGAATATAATGCAGAATGTTGCAATGCCACAGAAGACAAATGGTGAAATCAGGTGTATTTAAGAAAGTGGCTGTGTGGGATAAAGCGATGGAGTCTGCAAGTTATATAAAAAGTGTCTTTATGTAAGTGCCATAAATGGAACCACTGGTGCAAGAGCTAAGGCATCCAGCTGAGCCAAACTCCAACCACTTCTGCTGTATTCAAAGCTAAGCTTCTGCATCAGTCAATTCCACATTACATGTTACAGTTCCATGTGACATAAACAATACCTATTAGACATGAATGACTGTAAATTGTAGAATGAAAATAAAGGTAGGATACGATTACCACACTGTGCCAACCAGTTCCTAAACAATGCTGTGTTTTTTGATCTTGATCGCCAGTTCGTGAGCAGAAGCTGAGGATGAGCTAATTTGTGTGAAAGGGCTTCATGGATAAGAGGCAGGCAGAGAGATGTGTGTACAAGATTAGATATGGTTTCAAAATGGATGTCAGGTTTAGGCTAATTTAGCAAGTAAATAGTGTATTTGCATAGGCCATACATCATCCATCCCTGGTTAGTGTGGAGAGGTAAGGGCCAATAATGAAAACAGAGTTCAAATGCCTAAACATACTTAGAAAGTTATTATATGAAAATAGTTCAATTGAAGTGCATTAAAAAATGTACTAAGAAAAAGTAAAAAAAGTTGGAAAAAATCAATCCAAGAATAAAGTGAATTTCTTACAAGTCTTGGAGATTACAGTCGGAAGTTCTTCAGTGGCTTGAGATGCGTAATGTTCCAAGAGGCGATTGTTGCCATCGTGTGAGAAAAGCGAAGTAATCCAATTCATATCCTCGAAGGGACAGTAATGTTCCTCGAATGTTGGAGCGGCAATTTGAATTGGCAGGCAATCTGCGATGTTGTCAAAGGTCGCACATTGCAGGAGATCTTTCGCGCCTGCGCAGAGATCCAATTCCGCCAGGATACCTTTTTGCGTTGCATACGCCATTGCTCCACTGCCCGAACAATCAAGTTCATGGTTTTCAAGATACTCCATTACCTGCTGGATATCGGGAGCGTTTGCTGGGATGTTGGCAAGGCATAGATCCATTCGCCAGTTGATTGGGCAAGTTTTGCAATAAAAAGATGGTTGTACGCAGATTGGATATGTGTAAATAAATGTCATGTTGTAGCTTGCTCCGATAATAGATAGAGGCAGGCAGCCGAAAATTTGTTCCATTTTTACACTGTATTGATGAAGCTTCATGTAGAGGCGTTTTCTGTCGGACATGCTTGTTACCACAGGGAGCGTAGCCATTTTTAACAAGCTAAAATAGTAGAAGGATGGCCGCAAACAGAGCGAGAATTATGGGCACTGTTGCTGTTATTCCAGAGATGATTGAATGAATGAAGTCTGGTATTAAACAAAAAACTGTTTGAAAGCCTGTGAGAAGGCCGGAGGAGATAATGTTAAAAAAGTGTGCCAGATCTTAAACATCAGATGTGTTGAAAATTGTGTAACAATTCACAAAGTGTAATGGGAGGTTTGTATTTAAAGGGAGTGTATTTTACTTGAAGTTCGTGCTATCTGCAGTCGATAAATTACTTTTGGAGAAGTGAGGGACACTTCTGTTTGAAACAAAAGCGCTTTCAGTTTGCTCCGTTTAATAAAATCCGTTTTCAAAGTAGGTAATGAAGGCCAAGTTGAACTTTGGGAGTTACTTTGTGTGGGTGGGAATAGAGATTGCCAGAGGAAGTTATCCGGTTTGAATCAGTAAGGACATACGGTATGCCAGCCCACATTGCGTAGCAGTCCATGTTATTAAGAACCAGATAACTGCCGTTAGAAAGCTGTGTGAATGTTGTTCTGATTGTGGGAGTTGGCGTGCTTTTATGAAAACACTCAAGATTGAGGGCTGTAAGCTTAGAAGCGTCGTGCACTTGGACATTCTTGCATAGTAATGAATGATTGCCATTGTGGTCCCACTTTTCACCTGTGAGTAAAACTTCGGTATCCTCTTTAAGACAGCAATATGTAAATGGGGTATGAATAAAAGGCACATATCTCTGGGTGTGGTTCTCTTCCGGAATGGCAAACATGTCTGTCAGGTCTGCGCAGAAAGCACGCTTTTTTTTTTTGGGTGTAAATCCATTCAGTAGTTTTGGAGAAATATCGAAATTTACAGATATCGATATTTGGGAATTCTGCCTTCTGATTGGCTGAGGCGTTACGACCACGAGCTTGCTGCTTATTGACTGCAAGCGGTGCGAGCGGTTGCAACTAGGAAGTGATGGCAGCCATTTTGTGATTCCGTTGAAGCGAGTAAGGGGAAAAAAGGTTGAAAAGAGTAGGAAAGAGGAGGGTAGGAGCGCTGTGAGGTCTAATGGGTGTTGGTTAGGTTGTGCTATTCATAGAGAGTGAAAAGTGATGTATTCACCCCTACTGGTGTGAAAGTGCTGTTTTGCCCAGAGTGAGATGGTGCTGAGGTGAGGTGCCGGTACACTCGAGGATGAAACCGTTAGCTGATTGCTGTAAACGAATGTTCTCTGGGTGCTGTAGGATACTGGCCACTGTAGCATAGCTGTGCAAGTGGTGTTAGTATGGGTTTAGAGTATAGTGGTGTGAGCTCTGTGGGGTGGTTAGGGTGTGCTATACAGGGAGTGTGAAGTGAAGTATTCACCCCTAGCGGTGTGAAAGTGCTGTTTTGACCAGAGTGAGATGGTGCTGAGGTGAGGTACCAGTACACTCGGGGATGAAACCATGAGCTGATTCTGTGCAAGTGGTGTTAGTATGGGTTTAGACTATAGCGGGAGTGGGAAGCAAACTACTCACCCCTACCGGTCTGAAAACTCGAATGGAATGTTTTAGCAAGCAGGAATAAATAAATAATCGTGAAGAATATAATGCAGAATGTTGCAATGCCACAGAAGACAAATGGTGAAATCAGGTGTATTTAAGAAAGTGGCTGTGTGGGATAAAGCGATGGAGTCTGCAAGTTATATAAAAAGTGTCTTTATGTAAGTGCCATAAATGGAACCACTGGTGCAAGAGCTAAGGCATCCAGCTGAGCCAAACTCCAACCACTTCTGCTGTATTCAAAGCTAAGCTTCTGCATCAGTCAATTCCACATTACATGTTACAGTTCCATGTGACATAAACAATACCTATTAGACATGAATGACTGTAAATTGTAGAATGAAAATAAAGGTAGGATACGATTACCACACTGTGCCAACCAGTTCCTAAACAATGCTGTGTTTTTTGATCTTGATCGCCAGTTCGTGAGCAGAGGCTGAGGATGAGCTAATTTGTGTGAAAGGGCTTCATGGATAAGAGGCAGGCAGAGAGATGTGTGTACAAGATTAGATATGGTTTCAAAATGGATGTCAGGTTTAGGCTAATTTAGCAAGTAAATAGTGTATTTGCATAGGCCATACATCATCCATCCCTGGTTAGTGTGGAGAGGTAAGGGCCAATAATGAACACAGAGTTCAAATGCCTAAACATACTTAGAAAGTTATTATATGAAAATAGTTCAATTGAAGTGCATTAAAAAATGTACTAAGAAAAAGTAAAAAAAGTTGGAAAAAATCAATCCAAGAATAAAGTGAATTTCTTACAAGTCTTGGAGATTACAGTCGGAAGTTCTTCAGTGGCTTGAGATGCGTAATGTTCCAAGAGGCGATTGTTGCCATCGTGTGAGAAAAGCGAAGTAATCCAATTCATATCCTGGAAGGGACAGTAATGTTCCTCGAATGTTGGAGCGGCAATTTGAATTGGCAGGCAATCTGCGATGTTGTCAAAGGTCGCACATTGCAGGAGATCTTTCGCGCCTGCGCAGAGATCCCATTCCGCCAGGATACCTTTTTGCGTTGCATACGCCATTGCTCCACTGCCCGAACAATCAAGTTCATGGTTTTCAAGATACTCAATTACCTGCTGGATATCGGGAGCGTTTGCTGGGATGTTGGCAAGGCATAGATCCATTCGCCAGTTGATTGGGCAAGTTTTGCAATAAAAAGATGGTTGTACGCAGATTGGATATGTGTAAATAAATGTCATGTTGTAGCTGGCTCCGATAATAGATAGAGGCAGGCAGCCGAAAATTTGTTCCATTTTTACACTGTATTGATGAAGCTTCATGTAGAGGCGTTTTCTGTCGGACATGCTTGTTACCACAGGGAGCTTAGCCATTTTTAACAAGCTAAAATAGTAGTAGGATGGCCGCAAACAGAGCGAGAATTATGGGCACTGTTGCTGTTATTCCAGAGATGATTGAATGAATGAAGTCTGGTATTAAACTAAAAACTGTTTGAAAGCCTGTGAGAAGGACGGAGGAGATAATGTTAAAAAAGTGTGCCAGATCTTAAACATCAGATGTGTTGAAAATTGTGTAACAATTCACAAAGTGTAATGGGAGGTTCGTATTTAAAGGGAGTGTATTTTACTTGAAGTTCGTGCTATCTGCAGTCGATAAATTACTTTTGGAGAAGTGAGGGACACTTCTGTTTGAAACAAAAGCGCTTTCAGTTTGCTCCGTTTAATAAAATCCGTTTTCAAAGTAGGTAATGAAGGCCAAGTTGAACTTTGGGAGTTACTTTGTGTGGGTGGGAATAGAGATTGCCAGAGGAAGTTATCCGGTTTGAATCAGTAAGGACATACGGTATGCCAGCCCACATTGCGTAGCAGTCCATGTTATTAAGAACCAGATAACTGCCGTTAGAAAGCTGTGTGAATGTTGTTCTGATTGTGGGAGTTGGCGTGCTTTTATGAAAACACTCAAGATTGAGGGCTGTAAGCTTAGAAGCGTCGTGCACTTGGACATTCTTGCATAGTAATGAATGATTGCCATTGTGGTCCCACTTTTCACCTGTGAGTAAAACTTCGGTATCCTCTTTAAGACAGCAATATGTAAATGGGGTATGAATAAAAGGCACATATCTCTGGGTGTGGTTCTCTTCCGGAATGGCAAACATGTCTGTCAGGTCTGCGCAGAAAGCACGCTTTTTTTTTTGGGTGTAAATCCATTCAGTAGTTTTGGAGAAATATCGAAATTTACAGATATCGATATTTGGGAATTCTGCCTTCTGATTGGCTGAGGCGTTACGACCACGAGCTTGCTGCTTATTGGCTGCAAGCGGTGCGAGCGGTTGCAACTAGGAAGTGATGGCAGCCATTTTGTGATTCCGTTGAAGCGAGTAAGGGGAAAAAAGGTTGAAAAGAGTAGGAAAGAGGAGGGTAGGAGCGCTGTGAGGTCTAATGGGTGTTGGTTAGGTTGTGCTATTCATAGAGAGTGAAAAGTGATGTATTCACCCCTACTGGTGTGAAAGTGCTGTTTTGCCCAGAGTGAGATGGTGCTGAGGTGAGGTGCCGGTACACTCGAAGATAAAACCGTTAGCTGATTGCTGTAAACGAATGTTCTCTGGGTGCTGTAGGATACTGGCCACTGTAGCATAGCTGTGCAAGTGGTGTTAGTATGGGTTTAGAGTATAGTGGTGTGAGCTCTGTGGGGTGGTTAGGGTGTGCTATACAGGGAGTGTGAAGTGAAGTATTCACCCCTAGCGGAGTGAAAGTGCTGTTTTGACCAGAGTGAGATGGTGCTGAGGTGAGGTACCAGTACACTCGGGGATGAAACCATGAGCTGATTCTGTGCAAGTGGTGTTAGTATGGGTTTAGACTATAGCGGGAGTGGGAAGCAAACTACTCACCCCTACCGGTCTGAAAACTCGAATGGAATGTTTTAGCAAGCAGGAATAAATAAATAATCGTGAAGAATATAATGCAGAATGTTGCAATGCCACAGAAGACAAATGGTGAAATCAGGTGTATTTAAGAAAGTGGCTGTGTGGGATAAAGCGATGGAGTCTGCAAGTTATATAAAAAGTGTCTTTATGTAAGTGCCATAAATGGAACCACTGGTGCAAGAGCTAAGGCATCCAGCTGAGCCAAACTCCAACCACTTCTGCTGTATTCAAAGCTAAGCTTCTGCATCAGTCAATTCCACATTACATTTTACAGTTCCATGTGACATAAACAATACCTATTAGACATGAATGACTGTAAATTGTAGAATGAAAATAAAGGTAGGATACGATTACCACACTGTGCCAACCAGTTCCTAAACAATGCTGTGTTTTTTGATCTTGATCGCCAGTTCGTGAGCAGAGGCTGAGGATGAGCTAATTTGTGTGAAAGGGCTTCATGGATAAGAGGCAGGCAGAGAGATGTGTGTACAAGATTAGATATGGTTTCAAAATGGATGTCAGGTTTAGGCTAATTTAGCAAGTAAATAGTGTATTTGCATAGGCCATACATCATCCATCCCTGGTTAGTGTGGAGAGGTAAGGGCCAATAATGAAAACAGAGTTCAAATGCCTAAACATACTTAGAAAGTTATTATATGAAAATAGTTCAATTGAAGTGCATTAAAAAATGTACTAAGAAAAAGTAAAAAAAGTTGGAAAAAATCAATCCAAGAATAAAGTGAATTTCTTACAAGTCTTGGAGATTACAGTCGGAAGTTCTTCAGTGGCTTGAGATGCGTAATGTTCCAAGAGGCGATTGTTGCCATCGTGTGAGAAAAGCGAAGTAATCCAATTCATATCCTCGAAGGGACAGTAATGTTCCTCGAATGTTGGAGCGGCAATTTGAATTGGCAGGCAATCTGCGATGTTGTCAAAGGTCGCACATTGCAGGAGATCTTTCGCACCTGCGCAGAGATCCCATTCCGCCAGGATACCTTTTTGCGTTGCATACCCCATTGCTCCACTGCCCGAACAATCAAGTTCATGGTTTTCAAGATACTCCATTACCTGCTGGATATCGGGAGCGTTTGCTGGGATGTTGGCAAGGCATAGATCCATTCGCCAGTTGATTGGGCAAGTTTTGCAATAAAAAGATGGTTGTACGCAGATTGGATATGTGTAAATAAATGTCATGTTGTAGCTGGCTCCGATAATAGATAGAGGCAGGCAGCCGAAAATTTGTTCCATTTTTACACTGTATTGATGAAGCTTCATGTAGAGGCGTTTTCTGTCGGACATGCTTGTTACCACAGGGAGCGTAGCCATTTTTAACAAGCTAAAATAGTAGTAGGATGGCCGCAAACAGAGCGAGAATTATGGGCACTGTTGCTGTTATTCCAGAGATGATTGAATGAATGAAGTCTGGTATTAAACTAAAAACTGTTTGAAAGCCTGTGAGAAGGACGGAGGAGATAATGTTAAAAAAGTGTGCCAGATCTTAAACATCAGATGTGTTGAAAATTGTGTAACAATTCACAAAGTGTAATGGGAGGTTCGTATTTAAAGGGAGTGTATTTTACTTGAAGTTCGTGCTATCTGCAGTCGATAAATTACTTTTGGAGAAGTGAGGGACACTTCTGTTTGAAACAAAAGCGCTTTCAGTTTGCTCCGTTTAATAAAATCCGTTTTCAAAGTAGGTAATGAAGGCCAAGTTGAACTTTGGGAGTTACTTTGTGTGGGTGGGAATAGAGATTGCCAGAGGAAGTTATCCGGTTTGAATCAGTAAGGACATACGGTATGCCAGCCCACATTGCGTAGCAGTCCATGTTATTAAGAACCAGATAACTGCCATTAGAAAGCTGTGTGAATGTTGTTCTGATTGTGGGAGTTGGCGTGCTTTTATGAAAACACTCAAGATTGAGGGCTGTAAGCTTAGAAGCGTCGTGCACTTGGACATTCTTGCATAGTAATGAATGATTGCCATTGTGGTCCCACTTTTCACCTGTGAGTAAAACTTCGGTATCCTCTTTAAGACAGCAATATGTAAATGGGGTATGAATAAAAGGCACATATCTCTGGGTGTGGTTCTCTTCCGGAATGGCAAACATGTCTGTCAGGTCTGCGCAGCTTACACCGCCACGAGGCTGATGCTGTGAGCGAAGGTGGCTGCGAGAATAATGCTCTCAGCCTGCTGCTACCCAGTTACCGTCATGGTCGCTGCGACGCACATATGCCCCACAGTTCACCTTTCAACACCGTTGTATGTGAAAGAGGGCCCATCACGTGCCGGCGGAAGCTCCTGGGTAAGGTCTGCGAGCTGGGAATGCTCCTGAGATCAACGCTGGCTACCGCGACATAGGCAGACAGCGCCCAGCCTAAGGCCCAGCACCGTGGAGTGCTCTGTATGCTACTAACACAGTAGTCCAACAGGTACCAACAGTGGAACGGTGTATTGATCCCACAATGGACGATGTTAGAACTGCATCTGAGAGTGGAGATGACGGTACTCCCTTCGACCAGGTGCAAGCAACTCTAGGTCCCAACAGTGGAATGGTGTCTTGATCCCAGAATGGATGATGTCTGATATTCCCTTCTGCTTGGTTTTCAGAGAACTCCCTCCGTTGAGGTGCATCAGACTCTGTGCTTCCATAGCTAATTGCTTCACATGATCATTGGGCTTGGCTGACTGCAGTCGCTGGAGTACACCGCGGTACAGCAGGTCCGAACAGTGGAAAGGGGTCTTGATCCCAGAATCGACGATGTTAGAACTGCAACTGAGAGTGCAGATGAAGGTACTCCCTTCGACCAGGTGTAAACAACTCTAGGTCTCAACAGTGGAACGGTGTCCGATATTACCTGCTGCTTGTGTGTTTTCACAGAAGTCCCTCCGTTGTCGTGTATCAGACTCTGTGCTTCCGTAACTAAGTGCTGCACATGATCATTGGGCTTGGCTGACTGCAGTCGCTGGAGTACACCAAGGAGCAGCAGGTCTGAAGAGTGAAACTGTTTCTTGATCCTACAATGTACGATGTTAGAACTGCATCTGAGAGTGGAGATGAAGGTACTCCCTTCGAACAGGTGCAACCAACTCTATGTCCCAACAGTGGAACGGTGTCTTGATCCCAAAATGGACGATGTACGATATTACGTGCTGCTTGGTTTTGACAGAACTCCCTCCGTTGAGGTGCATCAGACTCTGTGCTTCCGTAGCTAAGTGCTGCACATGATTATTGGGGTTGAGTGACTGCAGTCGGTGGAGTACACCGCAGTACAGCAGGTCCGAACAGTGGAATGGTGCCTTGATCCCACAATGGACGATATTAGAACTGTATCTGAGAGTGGAGATGAAGGTACTCGCTGCGACCAGGTGCAAGCAACTCTAGGTCCCAACAGTGGAACGGTGTCTTGATCCCAGAATGGACGATATTACCTGTTGCTTGGTTTTGACAGAACTCCCTCTGTTGATGTGCATCAGACTCTGTGCTTCCATAGCTAACTGCTGCACATGATTATTGGGCTTTGCTGATTGCAGTCTGTGGAGTACACCGTGGTACAGAAGGTCAAAACAGTGACACGCGGTCTTGATTCTGTGATTGAGGATGTCAGAAGTTAAAGTTTGTGATGATTTGTGTGTACCCCCTCCGATCAGGTGCAACCAACTGCGTTCTTCCGAATCCGACGGCACAAGCCTGTGAGGCGTTAATGACCACTGCCTCTGGCCTACACTGCGGTCAGCAGGGCTCACAATTCAGATCGAGTGGTGATTGATTAATTACAGAATCCAGTAGGCAACTAACTACAACGTCTATTGAAATATGCACAATAGCCTTTTAGCATACTTGCTTGAAGAAGTTTTTTAAGATGGCTTATAGGTCCAGTACAATGACCAAATTCTTCTTGGTAGTGGTAAAGAACACTGAATTACAGTGTACACAGTGGACAGCAGAGATCACAATTCGAATTGTTTTGATTTATTTATTGCAGGGTTTTGTGTAATTTATATTGTTGTATTTTGTGAAGAGGAAGTGAGAAAAAGTATTCATGGAAGACTGTGCTCACTACTGCCTTCAATTTATACTGCAGACAGCAGTGTTCACAATTCAGATCGAGCTGCCATTGTAGATGACGCAGTCCTGTAGGCAAAAGACATTGCTCCAGTGCGCTCTGTCTGCACCACGCATACGCATCATCACAGGGTCCGCACACGGTTTTTGTTGCTTTGCATACGGCAAACTGGGCAGCTCAAGTCAATGCCACGTGGATGTAGGCCCTTGCTAACCGCTCTCTGGCCTACTCTGCAGACAGCAGTGTTTACAATTCTGATCGAGTCACTATTGCAGATGATGTAGTGTTGTAGGCAACAGACATTGCTCCAGTGCGCTCTGTCCACCCCACGCATACGCAGCATCACAGGGTCCGCACACGGTTTTTGTTGCTTCGGTAACAGCAAACAGGACAGCTCAAGTCAATGCCACATGGCTGTGGGCGCTTGCTGACCGCTCTCTGGCCTACACTGCAGACAGCAGTGTTTACAATTCAGATCGAGTTGCTATTGCAGATGATGTAGTGTTGTAAGCAACAGACATTGCTCCTAGTACGGCCCGCCCGCAGCACGCATCATCGCTGGCTGTGCACATGCTGAATGCTTTTGATGTGTGATGTGGCTATCTAAGTGCACTAGACCTGATGGACCCATTATCATACAATCTTTTTGTGTATTATTTCAGATCTACTGCCTGTAGCTTAGTATACCACAAGTTATTGTTCTTTTACGATAGAATCTTTTCTGTATTATTTCACATCTAGTGTCCCTACGTTACTGCAGCACAAACTATTGACCCTTTTATTATTGAATCTCTGTGTGTGATCCAATGATTACTGTTGTAGTTGATGCTAGCATCAATGATTCCCTGAGGGCTGGTTTACACTTACCCCACACGCATCCAGCACAGACGTCACTGGATATGTGACCCTGGTAATAAAAAGGAGTCGAGCACACGTGCCCATACCCACTTCCACTATTTATGTGTGTCCGTGTGTTCATTATCTATGCATGATACTGCCCCTGGGCCGTACCACATTACATTGTGCTGTGGACAGCGTATGCAACCATGTTACCTCTGGCAGTGGGGAAAAGTTCTGTTATGTAGCTTTTAGATGTATGGCTATCACAGGTGGAAGGCTACTTTACTGAGCATGAATATTGATGAAGATGATGGTTGCATGTGTGTAGTGTCAGATATGTGTACATAGCAAAACGTTTTCAAAAAAGCTCTGTAAGCAGAAGAGGAGTCTCATCAAACGCTGTAAAGAGAATGGCTAAAATGGGTGGGGTCGTCCAACTGTTACAATGGGAAATGTTATGAACCAATCAAATGCTTTTCTTTAAGGTAACATGGCAATCGTGCACCGAGCATGTAAGGAGGCCGCACCCGATGCGATTTTGAGAAAATATTGCCATAATATAAGTTTATAACAGTTAGAAATATGTAAATGTTTAAAATATTTTAGATTATCGCTTGTTCTCATATACACTTTAAACTTATTTAGATATAGTTTTGAGACGAAAAAAAAAATGAGGGATTGGCATTCCCGGTGCGACACCATACGTCTATGACGTAACACAGGGCCTGGCAGCATGCACTTGTCGCATACGCAACGCGCAGTGGGCGTGACCCCATACGTACATGATGTAAGGTGCAGCTTGGTACTGCATACCTGTTGCATACCAAAGTAGCAGCTGCTGCGACCACATACATATATGATGTTACGCTGAACGCGGTGCCACAAACCCGTCAGATACGAAATGCACATCCTTAACAAGTTTAGCAATTTGGCGGATAGGATTCACGTGCTGATGGAGCTTGGACTTCAGTTTTCTCAACAAAAAAAACAAAACGATATACATACTTTTTTTGAAGATATAAAACATTACATATTTTTCAAATAAAAAAAAGGATAATAGAGTTCCAAAATATTCCCAAAAAATAGAAAAAATATAGGTTTTATAAATATTAAAATATGAAATGAACATTTACATTTTTTTTTTAATTCACTGAAAAAACCATAGATTTTACAGACGTTACAGTTAGGAATTAGCATTTAAAAAACCTGAGAAATTCACTAAAAAAACCATAGGTTTCAGGGATGTCATCACCAGTGCATTATGGGCGCGCGAGTTATAGTTAGCTCAACTAATCATAACGGGCGAATTTCTCTGGTTTTATATGTGTGAAATGTCCAACTAACTATATCTTCCCTGAAACCTATGGTTTTTTAGTGAATTTCTAAGGTTTTTTAAATGCTAATTCCTAACTATAACGTCTGTAAAACTATGTTTTTTTCAGTGAATATATATATATATATATATTACACAAACAGCAATAGCACCAGTGTGATTGTATATAGGGCAGGCCAGAGTTTCCAGAAAGAAGGCATTTTTTGCTTTCTAAATACCTTTTGGTTGGTTCATGATTTTGAACAAAACTATCCAAAAAAAGTGCATCCAAATTTGGTTCCTTAGGACACATTTTGTGTAGATCTGTCAAGTGGGTATATAGAAAAAAGGGGGCCCAAAAGTGCAATTTCCCATTTTAACTCTCATGTGATTCTTTGCTCTTTGATACAGTAAAAATGTCTGAACTGAATAGAAACAAATTTGCCACAATTTAAGAAGGGGGAGTACATCTTGACACCATGATCCCCAAGGCTATGAGGTGACTCCCACTAGAGCTGATGTCCCTTTCCTGCTGCACTTGTCTGAGGCTGAGTTCAGCGCGGATAAATGCCTGCTGCACCTGAGGAGAACAGGCTGGCCAAAGGCCAGGCCCTGTGCCCTTGTCCAGCTGCACACAAATATTGGCTTTGCACAGTGAGGGCCCTGTGCCCTTGCCCAGCTGCACACAAGTATTGGCTGTGCACAGTGGGGGTCAGATGCTCACAGAGGGCAGGGTGAAGGACCTATGTGCCTCACCCCACTGTGCATTCCAGAAAGTTATGACCACCATTGTTTAGCTCACAGACCCTGAACCTCACACCCACTGTGCAGGCCATGTGAGCTTATGGGCAAGAGCAGCAGGTCTCTAATGTCCATTTAGTATGGGCACAAGACCTTACAGATGCCAGACCCTGTGGCCCACTCCCACTGCACTAGACAAAAGATTGTGCACAGCTGGAGATTCAGCCATGCAGAGTGGCGATCAGTCTGTGGATATTGGTTAGGGGTGGGCAGAATTTGTGAAATTCACTTTCGCTAATTATCGCGAAAATGTTAAAAATCTCTGCAAACACGTGGAAATATCGCGAAGATGCAGAAGGTTTTTTCCCGCCCGTTCGCCGTATTTTATGCGTGGTCGCAGCTCGCCAACTTACCCATGCGGTTGCTCACGGGCGCGGCCATCTTGTTTTCACTTGTCTCGCGGTGCATGATCGCGAGAAGAAAGACAGGATCGCGCGACGAATGACGTTACTGCGGGCGCGAACTGTCGCGAGACAGCGCAAATGGCTACCAACAATCGAACATCTCGTGGAGAACGCGACCGGATCGGGAAAACTTGTCGGCGAGCACGTGGATTCAGGTAAGGCGATCGCACGCATGCGAGAATGTATTATTTACCAGCGCGAGCAAGCAAAACATTTCCGGTAAAGTGCGGATTGTGGAAATTTTTACATTTTCGCGCTCTTCGCGGAACGCGAAAATGTCAAATTATCGCAATTTCCGCGAGCAGAACGGAATTTTACCCCAGGCCTAATATTGGTAAGATAAGATTAAGGATGTGGCTTTTGGAATGTATTGGTTGTGGGACATGCTTCACTACTTTGAGTGACTCGATTAGGTTGAACAGAGTGTCTTATATTTTCTTGGAGCCTTTGTCATCTGGGAAGTTGAAGTTGCCCAAGAGGGTGATGTGAATGTGTTGGATGGATGAGGTGGTGAAGAAATCATCAAGTGAAGGCCTTGTTCTACCTGTGAGGCTTGTGTTTGGGATGGAAGGTGGTAGTTTGATTCGCAGACAGTGAGAAATGGCCTGTCAGCAGCTCCATGTATTTGAGTGTTAATTGCCTGCTTGGGATGCAGAACCAGGAGTACTTATGGATGACAGCGAGGCCTCCAAAGAGTCATAATTACTTTGGATGTTTTTCTGTGGGGGCAGATCAGTCCATTTTCTTGGCCTTTCTGCCCTCCCGGAGGGGGGGCAGAAATCCCCACTAGGCGCCAGAGATAATGTTTCTAATGCATGGAAGTGACCCCTTGGGCAAGGGTCGCTTCCAAGGGGTCAATGTGTTTTTGGATGTTTGTCTGCCCCCCCTTGGGGAAGAGTGGGCAGTTTTTTTGGCCTTTCTGACCCCAGGGGGAGGAGAAATTTCCACTAGGCACCACGGATTATGTTTTAAAGACATGGAAGCAACCCCTTGGGCAAGGGTCGTTTCTAAGGGGGCAATATAATTTTGGATGTGTTTCTGCCCCCCTGGGGCAGATTGGTCCATTTTTTTGGCCTGTCTGCTCCCAGGGGGGCGTAAATCCCCACTAGGCACCAGGGATTATGTATTCAATGCATGAAAGTGACCTCTTGGGTAAGGGTCACTTCCAAGGGGGCATGTTAATTTTTTATGTTTTTCTGTCCTCTCTGGGGGAAGATCGGCCCTTTATTTGGTCTTTCTGCCCCCAGCCCCAGGGGGGCCAGAAAACCCCACTAGGCACCAGGGAATTTGTTTTTTGTTTGTTTGAAAGTGACCCAAGGCTTTCATACAACAACAAACAAAAACCCTGGTTACTTCCAAGTGCGTCAAATTTACAGGAAGGCCTTTCTGCCCCCAGGAGAGGCAGAAAACCCCATTAGCCACCATGGATTTTTTTTATTAGAGATGTAAGCGATGCCTTGGCCAAGGGTTGCTTCCAAGGGGCTTAAGTTTATGTATTTCCTGCCCCACCATGGGGACAGATCTGCCCGTTTTTTTGGCCTTTCTGCCCCCAGGCTGGGGGGGAGCTGAAAACTCTAATTTCTTTTGCAAGGGGCAAATTTCTGCCTGCTGTTTTCTGCCCCACCTGGGGACAGATCTGCCTGGCAAACAACCCCACCAGATCCCTTGGGCAACATTACCCCCGATTTTTCTTAGCCCTATTTGAAATCCCATCTGGCAGATTGACCATTTAAGAAGTGAAATAGCGTGTTATAATGTTATTTGTTTTTTTTCTTCTGAATTGCAATTGTAACGTTTTATTTTTCCTTTTATTCTAGTTCAAGGCTTTTGCTCTTAAGACTGATATTCCAGGTTGCGGTTTCGTTACTGGTGGTGCTGCAGTTTGTGTAGTTGCATATGTTTGGTAAGAGACTTTTTTGTGCTATTAACTCTAAGTGAGTTTCTTTGCCCTGAATGAATGTGTTTTTTGCAAATGGTGCAATAATAGCAGTATGGTTGGCTTCTGTTTTTTGAGTGTCAAAATCTTTTTGCATTTGTGTTCGATGTGTATTTTGTTGTCTTGTGAGTAATTGGTTTTGTTTCTTCTTTCTAGTGGGATATCGTTGGTTTTTGCTGTGTCACTGCAGAGTAGGTGCTGGTGAGTGTAGCTGTCTTTGGCAAGTGAGTCATTTTGTTTTTGAGTATATAGATCTTTGTGCTAAAGCCACACTTTGTTCATTACATATTTTGCAGTGTTGGTTGTAGTTGACTTGTTTGTGAAGTCTCCTTTCTTAGCAAGGATTATGGCTAGTCACAGGATTACTGCTCAGTAGGTTGTTGGTATGCTTTTTGAGTCTTCCTCTGACCATGGTTCAGAGACTGACTCTGCCTCTGAGGCAGAGGAGGGAGTGGAAGATTCAGGCAGTGAGTTTTCTGTCCACAATGAATCATCGGATGATGAAGCTACTCTCAGTGCGGATGAAGCTACTCTTAGTGCGGATGAAGTGCCTATTTTAGAGGAGAACATTGATGTGTCAATAGTGCAGCAAGAGGCATCTGGGCTGCAGCCTGGGGCTGCAAGGCTTCCCGTTGGAAGTGCTGACCTCTGGGTTGCCCCAGGCATGGTGCAGCCGGTATTGCCAGACTTTACTGGTGTTTGAGGGTGTATACATTTTTTTCAGTTGTTTATGGACAAGGTATTTTTTTGCAGAGATTGTTGAGCAGACTCATTTGTATGCTGAACAGTATTTGATAGACAACAGTGCCAGCCTTAGGCCCCACTCTGGAGCTACCCGCCAGACTCCCACAAATCTGGAAGAGTTAAAGAAGTTTTTGGGTTACATTTTTTGATGGGCTTGCCAAGGAAGCCATCAATGTCTTCATATTGGTTTACTAGCACCTTGATGGCAACAGCTATATTTCCGGCAGTCATGAGTCGTGATAGGAATTTGCTTCTGCTTCGGATGACGCATTTTGTCGATAATGATTTAGCGTTGCCACGAGATCACCCTGATTGTAACCATCTTTTTAAGATTCGGCAAGATCACTTTGTAGTTCGATTTTCTGAGATCTATACTCCAGGGAAAGAAATATCAGTGGATGAGTCTTTGGTCTTGTTCAAGGGCCGCTTGTTTTTTAGGCAATACATTCCTAGTAAGAGGGCACGCTATGGAATTAAGATGTCTATACTGTGTGACAGTAGGACTGGATATGTCTCTAGTGTCATCGGTAAGGATTCCAGGATTAACGCTAAGTGGTAGGACATTTGTGCCAGCACGGTGATCCCATGCACAAATGTATGGAAAAAGGGAAATTTTTTTCAGCCAAATTTGAGGTTTGCAGGGGATTCTGGGTAGGGAAACGTTGGGGCATCCAAGCAAGCCATACCTCATTGGACTCCCCAGCATGTCTAGTTTTCAGAAATATGTGGGTTTGGTACTTGTTTTTATTTTAAAAAAGAATTCTGTTTCTCAAGGGATTCAGGGTAACATAACTTGGTGAGAGCCAGACAAGTCACCCCATCCTGTATTCCCCTCGGTGTCTAGTTTCCAAAAATGTATAGGTTTGCTAGGTTTACCTTGGTGCCGACTGAGCTAGGGTTCAAAATGTGCAGCTAGGCACTTTGCAAAAAAAAGGGTCAATTTTCACTGTGAAAATGTGGTGTGTCCATGTTGCGTTTTGAGCTGTTTCCTGTTGCGAGCACTAGGCCTACCCACACAAGTAAGGTGCCATTTTTCTCGGAAGACTTTGGGGAATGTGGGGTGTGTGGAATTTTGTGGATCCACGCAGATTCAAGAACTTTCCACCACAGAAATGTAAGGAAAATGTGTTTTTTTGACAAAGTTTAAGGTTTGCAAGGAATTATGGGTAACAGAACCTGGTGAGAGCTAGTCAAGTCATCCCATCCTAGATTTCCCTGGGTGTCTAGTTTTAAAAAATGTATAGGTTTTCTAGGTTTCCCAAGGTTCTGGCAGAGCTAGGGTTCAAAATCGACAGCTAGGCACTTTGAAAAAAAAGGGTCAGTTTTCACTGTAAAAATAAAGTGTGTCCACGTTGGGTTTTGAGCCGTTTCCTGTCGTGGCCACTAGACCTAGCCCCACAAATGAGGTACCATTTTTATTGGGAGACTTAGGGTAATGCAGAAGTGTAGAGCAACTGTTATTACCTATTGACTTTCGATGCATTTCTGCCTTCCAAATAAAAGACTATGGAGTCCATTAGGATGGCGGTTGGAAAACCACCCCGACCGCCATGGTAGCGGCGGTACAATTAGGACCAACCACCAAAAATTCCCGACTGCAGCAGAACGATGCCATGAAAGACTGGCGGTAGCGGGCGGAGCTGGTGAAAATCCATCCGCGGTGGTCGTATTTGCGGCGGAAACACACAAAAATGCAGTGACCACGCGTAAAATTAGGCTTCCATTGAAGTGACATCGAGACGATCCGCTGTTTACGACCACCGCGATCACAAACAGTGATGAATGGGAGAGGCAGCGGAAGGGCTGTTGCATAGCCACCACTGAGGACGCTCCGTGACAAATATGGCAGTCGACAAATAAAACTCACAGCAAGGCCACCAAGTGCACACATTAAACTAGCTCTGCCCCCAAAAACATCTAACACACCCCCATGGCAACTTAAAAAAAACAAATCCCAGGACAACCCACACAATACACCTGACAGCAATACTCCATTTTGACACACCCACATAGCTGAGTATGAAACAAGCCCCTTCCCTGACCAGAATACTTTTAACTACTCCAGCCCTGAAGGAACTAAACCCTGCAGCACATTGGATAGGCAAAACACCACACATCTCACCAGCACAACAACACACACACACACCACCTACACCACCCCCACCACCCTCACAACTTCACCTCAAACCATTTGCATATCACACACCATGGCACAAAAGAAAATGCCCAAATTCACTGACAGTGAGTTGTCAGTCACCGCAGATGAGATAATCCGTGTAGAACCACAATTGTTTGGTACCCTGGTCCAACAGACACCATTAGCCACCAGAGCACAAATGTGGACAAGGATAGTCGACAAGGTCAATACAGTTGGTCCCACCCCGCGCACTAAGCAGGAAATCCTGAAGCGGTGGCATGACCTCAAGAGGATGGTGAAAGAGAAGAACAACAAGAACCGTCAGCTGGCTCAGATGACTGGTGGTGGCCCTTCCATTCCACCAAGAACATTCACTGCATGGGAGGAGAAGGTGCTTGTCATACTGCATCCAGAGAGTCTCACAGGAATAGCTGGGGAGTGCAGGCTGGTGAGTACAAACAAATGTATACCATTACACTGCTATGTACTGTCTTGCACAACTACAAAGCTACACCTCCTAGGCCCAACTCCATTCATCTGCACCATAATACCTAACACAGGTCTCACAGATGTAACATTCACTCCATCTGAATCAACCCAAAGGTAGCCAGCAATATTCCCAGGGTTGCATGTGTACAGGCAGCCAGCACTACAACTCCCACCAGGCCCCCTTGTTACACAGCTCAGCAAGATGGAGCACTCCCCCCCACCCAGAAGCAGGTGGCAGCCATTGCATTGTTCACCTTCACCTAACAGGTAGGTAGCCATCTTCCCAGGGAGGGGTGTTTGGGGGTGGGAGTCCAGTACTACAACTCCCACCAGGCCCCCGTCCAACACCTGAGCAGGATGTAGCACTCCCCCCCACCCAGAAGCATGTGGCAGCCATTGTATTATAACAAACAAACCTACAGGTAGGTAGCCATCTTCACAGGCAGGGGTGTTTGGGGGTGGGAGCTCAGCACTACAACTCCCACCAGGCCCCCCGTCCTACCCCTGAGCAGGATGTAGCATTCCAAAACACCCAGAAGCATGTGGCAGCCATTGTATTGTTCACCTTCACCTAACAGGTAGGTAGCCATCTTTACAGGGAGGGGTGTTTGGGGGTGGGAGGCCTGCACTACATCTCCCAACTGGCCTCCTGCCCCATCCCTGAGCAGGATGTAGCATTCCACCACACCCAGAAGCATGTGGCAGCAATTGTATTGTTCACCTTCACCTAACAGGAAGATAGCCATCTTCACAAGGAGGTGTGTTTGGGGATGGGAAGCCTGCACTACAACTCCCACCAGGCACCCCTGTCCCACCCACAAGCAGGATATAGCAACCCCCACCCAGAAGCATGCAGCAGCCATTGTATTACTACAACCAAACTTACAGGTAGGTAGCCATCTTCCCAGGATGGGGTGTTTGGGACTGGGAGGTCTGCACTACAACTCCCACCAGGCACCCCTTTCCCACCCATGAGAAGGATGGAGCACTCCCCCACCCAGCCAGAAGCATGTGGCAGCCATTGTATCTCACTAACCAAACTTACAGGTAGGTAGCCATCTTAACAGGGAGGGGTATCTGTGGGTAGGAGGCGTGAACCAAAACTCTCAAAAGGCCCCCGTTACCACAACTCCCAACAGGCCCCCATGTCCCACCCACAAGCAGGATGGAGCACTCCCCCACCCAACCAGAAGCATGTGGCAGCCATTGTATCTCACCAACCAAACTTACAAGTAGGTAGCCATCTTAACACGGAGGGGTGTCTGTGGGTGGGAGGCCAGCACCACAACTCCCAAAGGCCCCCATGTCCCACAGCTCAGCAAGATGGAAGACTCCCCCAGCCAGAAGCATGTGACAGCCATTGTATCTCACCAACCAAACGTACAGGTAGGTAGCCATCTTAACAGGGATGGGTGTCTGTGGGTGGGAGGCCTGCACTACAACTCCGACCAGGCACCCCTGTTCCACCCCTGAGCAGGATGTCGCACTCCACCACACCCAGAAGCATGTGGCAGCCATTGTATTGTTCACCTTCACCTAACAGGTAGGTAGCCATCTTCACAGGGAGGTATGTTTGGGGGTAGGAGGCCTGCACTACAACTCCCACCAGGTACCCCTGTCCCACCCATGACCAGGATGTAGTACCCCCGCCACCCAGAAGCATGTGGCAGCCATTGTATTGCTACAATCAAACTTACAGGTCGGTAGCCATCTTCCCCGGAAGCGGTGCTTGGGGGTGGGAGGCCTGCACTACAACTCCATCCAGGCACCCCTGTCCCACCCCTGAGCAGGATCTACCATTCCACCACAAACCCAGAGAGAGGTGTCAGAAATTCAAACCAAATGTGACAATAGAACAGGTAAGTAGACAGTGCATGCACGATGCACCCCACCATTCCTCTCAAAAAGCATGGAGCCATATGACAACACCAGCCCTCAAATCCCACCTAAATTGACACAGATCCAATAGCCACTTACAGTGTGCAGACAGCTAAGCGTATGTAACTGTCACAGCAAATAAAGTGTGACTCACCAAATCACATGTTCAAGAAATTCAGGTCACAATCATGCACAGCACTGAATGCTATCTGTGAGTTCCATGGGGGCAGAGCATGAAGGACCATATGAAAACAAAGCAAGCATGGTCTGTAGTACAAATAAAGCAATGCACATGACATGACAAAGGTATGCATGAGATAATAATGGCTAGTTCATGCTCAGATGTAGTGTCTGCCAGGCAGAGTAATCAACAAAGATGCTTCACATAAAGTTGTTGTGCCGCTAGGTGAGCAGTCAAAATATCACATTTTTTAAATCGACCTACAGTAATATCGAGTTTTTAATTTCATAGGGACAAAATATTGATGTCAAGAATATTGGTGACCAGAATATCGACCTTAAGATAAGTAATATCTTTTTTTTTAATATCGAAGTCAGCAATATCGAAGTTAGTACTATCGAAGTAAGTAATAGCTTTTACTAAAATATCGCAGTTAATAATATCGATATTTATATTAGTGTTATGTATTTTAGTATGTATTTTCTATGTATTTTTAACATTTTTTGTAATGTATTTTTATTATTTTTAAATATATGTATTAAATGTTTAGATATTAGTAATTTGTTTAAGTACATTTTGCATTTTAGTATCAGAGCGGGTTGTGGGTTTATAGGGGAATAGGTTTGGAAGTAATTTAATTATAATTCATTAATTAATATGTTTTTATTTATTGATATTGATTATAAATGTATTGTGAATTAATTATTAATTGGTAATTAATTTGTATTAATTGATTAATTTAGCATTTTATTGATTATAATTAATTTTTCTTTTTTTTATTTATTGTAATTGTTAATTCATTAAGGTGCCGATTCCGATCCTGGAAATAATTTTCCCGCATGACTCGTATCCGTATTTTTTTACGTACGAATCGCACAAGTCCCGTCCAACCGGTGAAGTACGATTCGTAGGTAAAAAATACATACGAATTGTATCGGGAAAAGGTCTATGAGACGTACCCGGACAGTTTTACGTACGATTCGTAAAACTGAAGCCCGAGCGCACAAGTCCGATCCGTACCGGTGTTCCGAATACAGAAGCGTATGGAAAACGTCCAGTGTGGAGCGAACTTTGTACGACTCGCATCCCGGGTAAACTTGTGCCCGGGGTACGAGTCGTACGCCCCCCCGCATATGTCCGCACCGTACCCTAGGCGTGCCCCAATCCTAGCATATGTATGGGCTATACATACGCGATGTCTGACCGGCCCGTACATACGCGATGTCTGTACGGCCCGTACATACGCGAGGATTAGGGTACGACTGGGGTACGGTGCGGACATACGCGGGGGAGGGGGGGAGGCTCCAGACATGCGCACCGTACATACACACTCTTGGCCTATGTACGGTGCGTACCCCAACAGCACGTATGTACGCACCGTACATATGCAATGTTGGGGTAAGCACCGTACATGATGACACGTACGATGTGGTTGATGGCGTGTACGTCGCGTACCGGGCCCCCTTTTCATCGTGCATCGCGGCGTACTTAGCTTTTCCGGCAGTTTTTGGCTCCCGTAAAAAATGAGCCCTACGGAGTGCTGTAGGTACGAATCGTACTTGCTGGTCCGTACAACGCTGCCTAATTCCATAGGGACGTCGCGTTCGCGCTGTCCCGGATCAGAATAGTTAGTATTTTTTAGCCGTACGTAGTTTTGTATGATTCGTACGGAAATGGTATTTCTGTACGAATCGTACTTGCTGGTTTGTAAGGTGGATTTCCCGGGTACGAGTCGCACGGAGAATACGCTCCGTACGACCATTCGTACCTGGGTTTTACAGGAATGGAATCGGCACCTATTGTTAATTAATTATTAATTGGTAATACATTGTTATTAATTGATTAATTGATCATTAACATAATTGTGTTAATTTTTATGTGCAGCGGGTTATGGGTTTATTGAGGAATACGGTGGGAAGTAATTTAAATATAGCTAATTAATTAACATTTTGTATTTCTTGTTATTAATAATTATTTTGTTGTTAATGAATTATTAATTGGTAATTATTTTTTATTAATTGATTAATTTATCATTATATTAATTCTAATTAAAAAAAAATGTTGCTGTTTTTAATTAATTTATTGTTAATTTATTATTAATTGGTAATTACTTTTTATTAATTGATTGGATATTAAATACTTGTGTTTTTGTTTATGTGTAGCGGGTTGTGTGTTTATGGGGGAATAGTTTGGGAAGTGATTTAATGTTATTTAAGTAAATATTAATTTAATGTTATTGGTATTTATTATTAATTTTTGTAGTTAAATATTTTATTATATGTTATTTATTTTACACAAATTATTTAATTAATAAGTATGTTAATTTAACCCCGACGCTATCCTACATTTTCCACACTGTTACATTCACTGGAGTTGGAATAGCAATTTTAATCCCTACACTATTCAACACTTTCCCTACTGTTGCACTCACTGGAGTGGAAATTGTAATGTTTCCCCCTATGCTATCCAACACTTTCCCTACTGTTGCACTCCCTGGAGTGGGAATAGTAATTTTACCCCCTACGCTATCCAACACTTTCCCTACTGTTGCACTCACTGGAGTGGGAATAGTAATTTTTACCCCTACGCTATTCAACACTTTCCCTACTGTTGCACTCACTGGAGTGGGATTAGTAATTTTTACCCCTACGCTATCCAACACTTTCCCTACTGTTGCACTCCCTGGAGTGGGAATAGTAATTTTAACCCCTACGCTATCCAACACTTTCCCTACTGTTGCACTCACTGGAGTGGGAATAGTAATTTTTCCCCCGTTGCTATCCAACAATTTTCCTACTGTTGCACTCCCTGGAGTGGGAAAAGTGATTTTAACCCCAAGGCTATCCAACACTTTCCCTACTGTTGCACTCTCTGGAGTGGGAATAGTAATTTTAACCCCTACGCTATCCAACACTTTCCCCACTGTTGCACTCACTGGAGTGGGAATAGTAATTTTAACCCCTACCCTATCCAACACGTTCCCTACTGTTGCACTCACTGGAGTGGGAATAGTAATTTTAATCCCTATGCTATCCAACACGTTCCCTACTGTTGCACTCACTGGGGAGGGAATAGTAATTTTTACCCCTACGCTATCCAACATTTTCCCTACTGTTGTTCTATTTAGAGTTTGAATAGTAATATTATTACCTCCGCTATGTAATATTTTTTGTATTATTTTAGTTAATATAGTATATAATTAATATTAAAAAGATTAAACATTCATTTTAATTTGTTTAATTTGTAATATATATTTATTTAATTTTTATTTATAATATTGTTTTATGTGTATAGATGTATTTATCATGTATATATTTATTTTAAAATTATAAGTTATTGGTGAGCAAAAAAATGATGGATTTAGGCCCAGATCTCTGTACTGGGGTGAATGTATGACATTGTTCTGCATTCTGTCCATCAATAGTTCTTTTTGCATTTGTCACCCCGAGTGGGACGGGTATGCTCAGACATGAGTCCTGTGCTCTCCATGCCACTGGAATCAAGCTATCCTGGCTGAAGAGGGGTGAAACCCCGAAACCGGTCCTAGGATGCTTGTCTCCTGTCTATGGAGGACCTGGCCTGGCAGTTCGGGCTGGACTGTTCCCATTGGGCACAGGGTCAAGACTGATTTTCGTATGGCTGGGTCCAAGCTGGAATGGCATGGTGAGCAAACAAATGATGGATTTAGGCCCAGATATCTGTACTGGGGTGAATGTATGACATTGTTCTGCATTCTGTCCATCAATAGTTCTATTTGCATATAACAACACCAACACTCTCTTTGCACAAATATACACACTGATCATGTTGCCACTCACAGTGTGCAGACAGCTAAGCAAATGAAACTGTCACAGCAACCAAAGTGTGACACACCAATTCACATGTAGAAGAAAGTCCATGTACAATCAAGCACAGCACTGAATGCCATGTGTAAGTGCCATGGGGCCAGAGGAGCAAGGACCACATGAAAACAAAGCAAGCATGGTCGGAAGTACGAATTGAGATTTGCACATGACATGACAAAGGTATGCCTGAGCCAACAATTGCCAGTTCATGCTCAGCTGTAACGTCTGCCAGGCAGTGTAATCAACAGAGAGGCTACACATAAATTTGTCGTTGCACTAGTCGTTAGATGGTAACATGTCCTTGTAATCACAAAATATGCATGTGGCGCATCGTATGTATTGACACGTCACACCATGGACAATTAATGCATGTACCTCAACATCATGTCAGGATGCACAGTAGTGCACATACAAACAATGTGATAACTAGTCAACTGTGTGGTGTATAAACAGTGAATTAGATACATCTAACACGAAGCTTGAGGGGTGCACCTCAATGACCATTTTCCATCTGTCTCACAGGTGACCAAGAACTGACTGCAGAGGACAACAACAGCAACCTGCAGAGCCAGTCCCCCCTCCCCCCCCGGAACATGGACTCTCGGATGTTAAGTCCCAGGATTCTGACGACGAGGAGCTCAAAGCCGGCCCATCTGGTGTGCCAGGGAGCAACAGGTCCCGGGACCCTATTGTCCCCCACCACATCTGCAGCAATACCACCTCATCCGCAGACCCCTGCTGTAATGGCCTGTGCGTCTTCCACCACCACCACCAGTGATGCCTGTTACACCCTCCATGTCCTAGAGGATGACCAACCCACACCACCAACTGAGGAGGGCAGGGAGAGGATGTGGGTGCCTACAGTGGTGAGGCAATAGGTCCGTGGTAGCAGGGCAGGTGGGAGGGCAAGTTTAAGTCAAAGACAACCGGACACTGGAACCGAAGCCCTGAACAACATCACCAGAGTCCTTGGGGCCTATGAACAGGCCCAGGGACAAAGGGGCTGGGCTGAGGAAGATTTACGCGAGCTCCTCTTGTTGATGAGGTCCATGGACACCCGCATGGGCTGAATTATGGACAGTTCACCATCCTCCCCTGTGGACACAGAGAGGGGCGAGTCCTCAGATCCCACTGCCCCTGCAGCAGAGGCCCCCCCGCCAAACGACGAAGGGGCCCTCCTAAGAAATCCCTGGGAGTATCCCATGGCAAAGCACCTGTCAAACGCCAGTCACGGAGCCAGCCATGATGGCAACCCTATTCAATAATGTATTGACTGTTTTGGACTGTCCTTACCCACACTGCCTTGTGAATGGCATCTGTCTGTTGGACTGGGTCACCACATTAATGTGGTGACTACTCGATTCTCTCTTTTACCATAACTGTCAACTCACTGCTTCACTAATCACCTCAATGTAAATGTCCCCTCCCTCACATATCACCATTGTAAATAAATACTCCTTACACACATGTTGTTGTTTCTGCTAGGGACCTAGGAAAACACAACAGAACAATATTCACTAGTCTGGGTGTGGCATTACAGACATCACACAACACTTACCATCAAGCTAATCCTTCATGCACAAATCACAATGAAACTACCCTGTCCCAGAAACATTGTCAGCCACTACTGAGTCAACAACCGGCTGCAATCACAAAGCTCACAAACACCTTGACAACAACAGCAACATCATCAGACAATGGGTCAGTTGTACATCGTCACTCACCGTCAAGTGAAGTAGCGGTTGATGAGCTGTTGACGCAGGTTGACACCTTCCTCCTCTCCACTATCCTCGTCACTGGACATGGGTTGGTTTGCAGGCGGGGGCCTTGGCTGCTCATCAGCATCCTGGAGAAGGGGGATCTCCTTGCGAATGGCCAGGTTGTGGAGCATGCTGCATGCCACTACAATCTGACACACATTCACATTCCTGGGCGAGTACATCAGTGCACCTCCGGTCTTGTCCAGGCAGTGAAATCGTGACTTCAAGAGACCAAAAGTATGCTCCACCACACAACGTGTCCTCCCATGGGCATCATTGTAGCGGACTTCAGCTGGAGTCCTGGGATTCCGCGGTGGGCTCAGCAACCAAGGACAGTTGGGATATGCAGAGTCACCTAGGTGTGAGAAGCACAGAGAAACCTTGTAATGTTACTGTGGCAGAGGACAGCATGTCACACACACAGCACGCTATTTGACTATGCATACTCACCCACAATCCATGCACGCTCAGGAAGCAGATTAGCCATCAGCTGTGGTAACAATGCTGTTACACATGATGTATGAGTCATGGGCTGAGCCTGGAAATTTGGCACACAAGTGCGAGATGATCATATCCACCTGGCACACCACTTGCACATTTATGGAGTGAAAATGTGTACAATTCCTGTAGATGTGCTCATGTGCCTGTGGTGGAACAAGCCCAACATGGGTGCAATCAATGGCACAAACAACATGGGGGATGTGTCTAAGGGCATAAAAATCTCCCTTCACAGCCGCCAATTCACGCACCCTGGGGAAATGGATACATTTGTCCTTGTAGATCATCATAGTGGACAGGACATCACACAGCACCATACTGAACATAGGCTGTGACATCCTACCTGCGCTGGACACCGTGTGCTGGAATGATCCAGTGGCAAAAACTGCAGGGCTGCCATCACCTTAGAAGTTGGGGTGAACGCAGTTGGATATGTTCTGCGAGGCTGCAGGTGGGGCTCCAACATAGCCCATAAGTTTTTTAGGGTGGCTCTATTCAGACGGAATTTCCAGATGATCTCCTCATTCTACATGTCTGCCAGCACTGTGAAGGAACGATGCAGATTTGGTCTCCTCCTAGTTGAGATGAAAGTGGACACATGACAATGCAGTACAACATGAGATGTGTACAGCATCTTATGTTTTGACTGACACAACGCCAACAATGACTGTCATCACATTTGAGTTACTGACCAGCTTACATGTAGGGACATCTTCAGCTACACTACTCGTCCCCTTTCACACAGTAAGTACCTCTGAAACAACATCTGACTATGAGAATGCACAAAGGAATATTGCCACATCTAGCATGCACAGACCTGAGAGTATTTCATACAGCATATGTGTGAAACTGCAACACTACTGTCTCATACCTAGCTGCTGTACCTGCCACACCTTCAGGCGTAAGTTGAACATGGCACACATCAATAACACAATGACCTAAGACTGTGCGTCTATTGACAAGTATGTGCATGAGCCAAGAAAAGTAGACCGTCAAATCT
This sequence comes from Triturus cristatus, assembly GCF_964204655.1. NCBI lineage: Eukaryota > Metazoa > Chordata > Amphibia > Caudata > Salamandridae > Triturus > Triturus cristatus. Next base: position 204,367,208 of record NC_140592.1, on the reverse strand, counting down.
GCACATTGTTCATTAAGACATACATCACTGTGATTTTCCCAGCACTTTCACACATTGACATGTGTACACATTGGAGAGTCCATCACCACACTGTTTTGTGTACATGCCCATCAATATCACAATGTCCAAAATCGCATACACAAACATGGCATGTGTAGTCAGCAGTGGGGTAAATGTTACATTGGCATTGTGTGCACAATGATGTGCCATTAATCATGTGGCCACTGTGCACTGATGATGCCCATTGGACATTGAAACAACATGATGTGTCCATAGGTGCTGTCAGAGTCCTCTGCCACCCACATCACGGTCACTCATATCAATGTATAGCACCCAAATCGCGGTAGCTGCCAACTGGGCCCAGCAGTGTGTCACCACCAATGCCCAAAACACAATTGCGGTAGTGATAGGCATATACACATGCTCAAATGGCGGTTGGCATGCTCCGCCACCCAAATCACGGTCACTCATATCAATGCATGGCACCCAAATTGTAGTAGCTACCGCCTGGCCCCAGCGGTGTGTAACCACCAATGTCCAAAAGTGATAGGCATATGAGTATTGCCAAATGGCGGTTGGCATGCTCTGCCACCCAAATTATGGTCACTCATGTCAATGTATGGCACCCAAATCACGGTAGATGCTGCCTGGCCCCAGCGATGAGTCACCACCAATGCCCAAAACACAATTGCGGTAGTGATAGACATTCACACATGTTCAAATGGCGGTTGGCATGCTCCGCCACCCAAATCACGGTCACTCATGTAAATGTATGGCACCCAAATCATGATGGATACTGCCTGGCCCCAGCGGTGTGTCACCACCAATTCCCAAAACACAATCACAGTAGTGATAAGCATATACACATGCTCAAATGGCGGTTGGCATGCTCCGCCACCCAAATCACAGTCACTCATTTCAATGTATGGCACCCAAAATTGTGGTAGCTACTGCCTGGCCACAGCGGTGTGTCACCACCATGGACCATGCTCTTACAACCAATGGGAACCACAGTTGCGGTAGCCTAATGAAATGTTGAAAATCGTGGTAGGTGTGCTCCGCCACCACGGAGCCGGTCATTGGATGCAATTAAAAGATGCACCACCGCGGTAGTGCCCGTCTGGCCCCTGCAGTGTGTCACTGCCATGGACCATGCCCTTACAGCCAATGGGAACAGCAATCGCGGTAGACTAATGCAATTTTGAAAATCGTGGTAGGCGTGCTCTGCCACCACGGAGGCGGTCATTGGATGCATTTGAAAAAGGCTGACCTGGAACACCAATTGTAGCAGCTTAGAACCACTGAAACTAGCCCAGGGGGCTATATATGTGTGGGGAAGAGCATCACATTTCCACAGCTCACAGAGCCTGCTGCCTGCCACCCCTCACCACAAACTGCTGCTGGTGCTGTCTCCAGGGACTGCTGCCTGCCACCCCTCAGCACCAACTGCTGCTGCTGCTGTCTCCAGGGACTGCTGCCTGCCACCCCTCAACACCAACTGCTGCTGCTGTCTCCTGGCCACAGTGATGGCGAGGACTGAGAAGATCTGAGCCAGTCCTTTCACCAGCGAGGAGCTGAAGGTCCTGGTGGACGAGGTGCTCACACAGTATCCAAGGGTATATGGTGCCCCAAATGTCGTGGTAAGTCTTCAACAGTGGGAGCGAGAGTGCAGGGGGGGCACAGATGAGGTTGAGCTGCTGCAGTATGTGCCTGAGACTGTGGGGTTTTTTCACGCACTGCCTAGCATGCTGTCTCCAGGGCAAAGGGGTGTGTAGCCTATTTCACACGTTTCCCTGACTGCACATCAAGATTGGAGGGACATGTATTATCTTGTCAGCCATACAGTGACGCAGCAAGTTGGTAACGCAGGAGTCAGGACAGCGATTGCTTGTGTGAATGGCTGTGTGGGTCCCTATTGTCCTTCTCAGTGTGAGCCCACCTGGCCTGCACAGTCACCGCCCAATCTGACAAGGACACATCACTCAATGTCTAGAGTGTTACATGTGTCTTTTTTTCCTTACTCTCCATCAATGAGCCATCTCAGCCCTGTAGATTGCACACAACAGGCCTTGTGAGAAGGGTGTTGGTTTGTGAGATCATGTCCCTCAATGTGACATCCATGACACAGTGAGCCATTCTCAGGGCAAGGACATTGAGGGCTGCGCAGTGTTGGACACAGTGAGTCTACCCCAAACATATATTGATATGTAATGTATGTCTTGCTGTACCTAAAAATGGACACTAGGGTGCCAATTCCGATCCGGTAAAAACCCGGTACGAACCGTCGGACGGAGCCATTTCTCCGTCCGACTCGTACCCGGTGCGAAATCCATCCGAAAATGCAAGTACGATTCCTACGGAAACACCATTTCCGTACGAATCGAACAAAACACCGACCGAACAGAATCGAAACACAATTCCGATCCTGAAAAGCGCCGACCTGACGTCGGTACGCATCCAGCCTACGTTTCACGAACCAGGAAGTACGATTCGAACCGACGTCATCCCGCACGGAAAATATTTACCGGCTGCCGAAAACTGCCGGGAAATCAAGACGACACACGCAAGGAGCAGCTGGACGCGACGAACAGACATGGACCCGAACCTACATGCCATCCCTGCCCTCCTAGCAGTCCACCTGGCGTACAGGAACCGACGCAGACGCCAAAGAAGGTCAGCACAACAACCAGGGGCAAAGGGGGGGGGCAGGGGCAGGACACACAACACCAACACATGGTACCAAATCACACATGGCCTGGACATACCTGACCATCAGGGCCTGGTCACTTCCAGGGGGTGGGGGCGAGGCCAGCAACGCAAGCGTCCGTCACAACGGAAGTGGATGGTCACGCGAACCGGTACGTACCCTACCCAGGCCGCAAGAGCGTGGGTACGGAACGTATCACGCGTCCCCCTACGTCACTCCATCAATGGCGGTACGGCCCGTACCCACGTCAGAAAGGCCTTGGTACGGCTCGTACCAGCATTGCTGGGTCATGTAGGGGTACGCGTGGTACGACCTGCAGCCACGCCCCCAAGGCCTGTGTACGGTGCGGACCCCACGGCACCGCAACAATGGGGGGACGCACCGTACCCACCCACCAAAGGCATGGGTACGGGCCGTACCCAGGCACGCAGAGCGTGGGTAGGGGTATGTACGGACCGTACCCCCACCCGTGGAAGTACGGCCCGTACCCCCACCCGTGTATGTACGCACCGAACCCCTACCCCAGCAGTGTATGTACGCCCCGACCCCCCACCCGTGTATGTACGCACCGAACCCCCACCCCAGCAGTGTATGTACGCCCCGAACCCCCACCCGTGTATGTACGCACCGAACCACCACCCGTGTATGTACGCCCAGAACCCCCACCCCAGCAGTGTATGTACGCCCCGAACCCCCACCCGTGTATGTACGCACCGAACCACCACCCGTGTATGTACGCCCCGAACCCCCACCCCAGCAGTGTATGTACGCCCCGACCCCCCACCCGTGTATGTACACACCGAACCCCCACCCGTGTATGTACGCCCCGAACCCCCACCCCAGCAGTGTATGTACGCCCCGAACCCCCACCGATGTATGTACGCACCGAACCACCACCCGTGTATGTACGCCCCGAACCCCCACCCCAGCAGTGTATGTACGCCCGACCCCCCACCCGTGTATGTACGCCCCGACCCCCCACCCGTGTATGTACGCACCGAACCACCACCCGTGTATGTACGCCCCGATCCCCCACCCCAGCAGTGTATGTACGCACCGAACCCCCACCCGTGTATGTATGCACCGAACCCCCACCCCAGCAGTGTATGTACGCCCCGACCCCCCACCCGTGTATGTATGCACTGAACCCCCACCCCAGCAGTGTATGTACGCCCCGACCCCCCACCCGTGTATGTACGCACCGAACCACCACCCGTGTATGTACGCCCCGAACCCCCACCCCAGCAGTGTATGTACGCCCCGACCCCCCACCCGTGTATGTACGCCCCGAACCCCCACCCCAGCAGTGTATGTACGCCCCGACCCCCCACCCGTGTATGTACGCACCGAACCACCACCCGTGTATGTACGCCCCGATCCCCCACCCCAGCAGTGTATGTACGCCCCGAACCCCCACCCGTGTATGTATGCACCGAACCCCCACCCCAGCAGTGTATGTACGCCCGAACCCCCACCCGTGTATGTACGCACCGAACCACCACCCGTGTATGTACGCCCCGATCCCCCACCCCAGCAGTGTATGTATGCACCGAACCCCCACCCGTGTATGTATGCACCGAACCCCCACCCCAGCAGTGTATGTACGCCCCGACCCCCCACCCGTGTATGTATGCACCGAACCCCCACCCCAGCAGTGTATGTACGCCCCGACCCCCCACCCGTGTATGTACGCACCGAACCACCACCCGTGTATGTACGCACCGAACCACCACCCGTGTATGTACGCCCCGAACCCCCACCCCAGCAGTGTATGTACGCCCCGAACCCCCACCCGTGTATGTACGCACCTAACCTGCAATAAGAATGGTGTGTGCCTAACACCCCCAGCAGTGCCCTGAGACAGGAGGGGTGGGTGCAGAGTCCTCCCAGCAGTGCCCAGACACAGGAGGGGTGGGTGCAGAGTCCTCCCAGCAGTGGCCAGACACAGGAGGGGTGTGTGTAGAGTCCTCCCAGCAGTGGCCAGACGCAGGAGGGGTGGGTGCAGAGTCCTCCCAGCAGTGCCCTGAGACAGGAGGGGTGGGTGCAGAGTCCTCCCAGCAGTGCCCTGAGACAGGAGGGGTGGGTGCAGAGTCCTCCCAGCAGTGCCCTGAGACAGGAGGGGTGGGTGCAGAGTCCTCCCAGCAGTGCCCTGAGACAGGAGGGGTGGGTGCCTAACACTCCCAGCAGTGCCCTGAGACAGGAGGGGTGGGTGCCTAACACTCCCAGCAGTGCCCTGAGACAGGAGGGGTGGGTGCAGAGTCCTCCCAGCAGTGCCCAGACACAGGAGTGGTGGGTGCAGAGTCCTCCCAGCAGTGGCCAGACACAGGAGGGGTGTGTGTAGAGTCCTCCCAGCAGTGGCCAGACGCAGGAGGGGTGGGTGCAGAGTCCTCCCAGCAGTGCCCAGACACAGGAGGGGTGGGTTCAGAGTCCTCCCAGCAGTGCCCAGACATAGGACAATATACCCCATCAACAAGTTCAGTGACCAACAAGGGTGATACCCCAGATGCAGGTGGAGCCATCGCTGAGCCAGCATGGCTATATTGAAAGGCAACCCTCACACATCCAGGAAATGTAGACACAGCACAGCACAGCATTTGGGAGACACTCTGCAGGGAAAATGGCCTCCTCCACAGAGGATGGAACACACCTTGGGACAATGTCACCATACAGTGAGAGCAAACATGACCAAATACCATTGGCAGAGACCTTTGTGATGGCACGCAGATGGCAGGGTACACCCCATGAGCAGCACACTCCAACATTTCACAGACCCCTAACACATTATCACCACCCCAACTCAGGGAGCACCAGCACCAACAGCAAGTCCAGGAAAGCATCAGTGTGCAAAACCAAAAGAAAATGCTTTATTCAGCAGGAAAATATCTCTGAGAAAATGTCCACTATGTACAAGGGCCATGGGCCAGGCCAGCAGCAAAGTCCGGGGGGGGTACACATCGGGACGTGTGTCCCCTAGCTTGCCTGCACAGTTCACATGTCCATTTCATCCACAGAAGAGGGGGTATCAGGGGGGAGGGTGGAAACAGGCACCGCAGGGACAGGAGGGGCAAGGGTAGGTGTTGTGGGTGCAGGGAGGGATGATTCTGCCACAGGGGGGGTGCCAGCGCCAAAGGTGGAGGACAGAATGGCGCTGCACACGTCGGCAAGTTCCCCCAGCGACTCCCCCGCACCCAATCGAACCACAGGCCCCAAGGAGGGGGGGGGGGCAGAGGGATGGGTCGCAGCGCCACTGGGGGAGGGTGTGGACAGGGTGGGGGACTCAACTCCCCTGGCCGGGTCCCGCCTCCACCGCTTGCGGGGTGGTGTCATCCTGGGGGGCACACTTGCAGTGGATGATGCTGTCACCGACTGTTGGCCAGGAGAGCTAAGGGGAGTGGATTTGGAGGGAGTGGGTTGTGTGGACTGCGGACTCCCACTGTGGCTGCGTGTTGTACGTTTCCCCCCCGACCCAGTGGGTGTGCCTTCCTCACCCTGTGTGTGCGTGACAGGAGGTGTGCGCTTCGACTTCCCTGGTGGTGTGGTGCCTGTGTCTGTTGGGGTGCGTGCACGCTGACGTCTGGATGTGCGTGGGACAGGCACGGGAGTGGGAATTGTGGATGGTGCAGGGGTAGGGGGGGTAGGCAGCGCTGCAGGAGATCCAGTGCTGCAGTCAGTGTGGAGTCTATGGACCTCAGCAACTGCCGTTGGTCAGACTGCGGAGCCGACATGCCCTCCATGTATGCCTCCATCTGGGTCAGCACCTGGGTGTGGGCATGGAGGACATTTAGCATCGCAGTCTGACCAACCTGCAACTGCCTCAGGATGTCCACAGACTCCGCACTCACCGCAGCAGTGGTGACAGGGGCAGGGGGTGCGGTGCCTGGCAGGAAGGAGACATGTGGGGACCGAGCACGGAGGGAAGGGCCACGAGCACGTGGGAGGCCGGTGATGGAAACTGAGGTGGCGGGGGGATGTGGAGGGCTGCCTTCAGCTGGGTGGGCAGACTCCGCCACCTCTGGGAGCTCAGCCTCGGACCCGTCTGCGTCATAGTCTGTGTTGGCAGTCAACAGGTCCTCTGCCTCACTCCCCTCGGCCTCCGTGCCACTCCATGTGCCAGACAGGACAGCACTGCTGGCACTGGTGCTCAATCCCTCCTCCCGGTCTGTGCTAGTGTCTCCTTCCGTGTCCCCCGGCGATGCTGTGGGCAAGGTGAAGAGACAGGAGATAATCAGACACCTGTACACATATGTCACATGAGTCAAATATACATAGGTCACATTGCATAGCCTGAAAAGCAACAGGAGTTACACCTACAAAACTATGTCCACATGTAGGCCATGGAACACACAGTTTGTCGACCCACCATGCCACTGAGAAACAATGAAGAGCATGACACAACAGCAAATCACTTCACTTCAAATTTTACAGAGGAGCCAGCCTCTGGGGACAAATGTGCACAGCATCTGCACCACACTGCGTCGTCAAAAAGGGATGAGCAGGAATCATATCCATTTACTCTTGGCACATGCTGCAAAGGCAATACATGAAACCATGCCAAACATGACTGGGTCACTGCACCATGAGCGTATGTCCAGTCAAACATCACACACAGGCCAAACCCAGCAAGGAGGATGGAGCTTTTGACATGTAGGCCTTGTACGCACAAACCACCCACACCTGAGACAATCTCATTGAGACGGAGAAAGTATGTACACCTCTTACTCTGGGATGAAAACACATGGCCTCCACTAATTCATGACTGTACACACACTGCCCCTGGTGCGCCTGTCCACACATCATTGACAAGCAAACATCATCAGATTGTCTTAACAACACACACAGGTAATGCCCACTGTGAGTATGCACAAGCAAAATGGGTCCCCCTGTACAGTGGACACATGTAGCAACCTGTAGGTCATAACAGTTGAGCCCAGGGTACAATGCCACCCTACCCAACCCCTGGCGAAGACACAGTGAATGTCCATATTGTTGGATGACGCACATGATACCTAGGAAGAGGTGCTCCAGGGCACAGTAGTGCCCACACTCCTCCATGGTCCAGGATGGACATGACTGCAAATTAAGCAACCGTCCCTGCACTTAGCAGGCCTCCTACTCAGGCACATCATGTCAGAGGGCACACAATTGGACATGAATGCTGGAAGGCTGTACACTTTGGAGACACACCCCTATGTCGTGATTCACAAACATTGCCAAGTGACATGGACCCCACAATGACTGAAATTGGCCATGGCACACGCAAGGTCCCCAGACCTGTGACACATCACCCCCACACATGATGCTGCTAGCATTGGGCACCAGCATAAACTGCCTGCCTAAAGAACCTTGTGCAAGAGTGGCTACACACAGACCAGGGAACACATGGCAAGGAGGGGAAGGGAGGGAGTGAGAACAGCACCGGGCTACTTTGGGGACAAGTTGACGCACTGCACAATCAAACCCTGGCAGTGTATCCATGCAACTGCGCACTTACATTGGCTGGGGACACACAACTGACACACATGTACCTACCCCCTTCCTGCTGCTGCTTCTCCTGTAGGCGCCTGTCCATATCGGGGAAGACCACCGCCAGCACACGCTTCTGGATGTGGGTCAGACGATGGCGCCCACGGTTCTTACGGCTCTCAGGTGAGTCCCCCAGCAGGAGCCGTGCAATCCTCCTCGTCCAGCACCGGATGTCCTGCCAGCGTTTCCTCACCTGAGACAGGCTCCGCCTCCGACCCTCTGTACCCCTCACGGCACTGACGGCTTCACTCCAGATCTCCCCCTTGGCAATGGCGCCTACCTGTGAGGATGCAAAAGTGAGAATACATTAATCCACATGAGCAAAGACACAGAGACACACATATAGAACAATCCTCTTTATGAACAGGCCATGGTATGCATGCAACTAATTGCACCTTTGTCATAGGGACATTATCCACTGTGGAAGGCCAAATGCACTACGTGCCATTGAAAGTACACGGGTGGCATGAGGGGTACCACACACTCACTGACCAGGGATCACACTGTGCCTCACAGGCTACACCAGGATTATGTACAGCACCTCACAGCAGTCACCTGCCCCAGCACACTGATGCAACCTCAGCAGAGTACACAGACACACACAGGTACAGGACAATCACATGGCATTGCCAACTGCGGGTACACACCTCACTCTGCCCATGTGCCAGTAGACGGGGGGTGTCACAGGTGTGGGGCTGGCTCAGCACGGCATGCACACAGCACTGCTCCCTGCTCACATCGGATGGCCAGGCTATATCCATCCCTCATGCTGCTTGTGTGCAACACTCCCCATATGCACTCACCCACATGACAGGGGACTTACACACACACCAATGTGCAGGGGACGAACACGGCCTTTGGACACTCACAGCACAGGTACACTGAACAAACACACATCCATGGGTACTGACACCTGTCACACTGGGGGGAACACAGGATCACATCAGGACTGTGGAAACAACATCCCCAGGAGGAGCATGCAGGCAGAATGTGGCATGCACCATGCATTCATTGTCACAGTAGGCACTATGCAAGTGAGGAGTGCACACAGGAAACACAGCATGCTCTGCATGGGTGACATGAGGCCTTCCACACCCTGGGACCCACTCTAAACAACAGTGCATGTCTGTCACACATGGACACAATGCCAGAAGTCACTGTCACACAAAAGGGGCACAGTCTAAGCTAGTGGAGTCTGCACTCACCTGAACCCCTGGTCGACCATACAGGCTCTGGAACTGTGGGAGGATCACATCTATCAGGGCAAGGTTCTCCTCCTGGGTGAATGGCTGTGACCTCTCCACAGTCCTGGACATGGTGCCAGAGGAATCACTATCAGCAGCAGTGGTCATGGATGAATGGATGTGCAGGCAAGTGCTCTCTCATGGGACCTGGCTGCCTTATATATGCCTGGCTGGCCTGTTCATGTACAGGAGTACAGATTGATTGGTCAGTCACATTTGCATCCTACGTTTCATCCAATCCCTTCAAACCTACCCCAGTGTGTGGCTTTGCATGGTTTCAGTTTTGATGATGATGTCAAGTCAACATCCACTTTGCAACAATGTAGATTCTTTCAAACTGACTTCTGCTGGGCACCTGGTGCTCAAATTCAAAAATCTAACTCAGTCTCCATGGCAACCATCATGCATTTAGGCCCTTATACTTGTCCCTCATGTGTCCCCTATGTGTTTTCATACATTTACACACAGGTACGGTGCGTTCCACGCCCTAGGGCACCCCACAAGCAGTGATACGGACCGTACACGCGCTTGTACGGTCCGGATCACAATATGGGCGCTGGCGTATGCGTACGCCACAGTAGTACGGACCGTACAAGCGCTTGTACGGTCCGGATCACAATATGGGCGCTGGCGTATGCGTACGCCACAGTAGTACGGACCGTACACGCGCTTGTACGGTCCGGATCACAACATGGGCGCTGGCGTATGCGTACGCCACAGTAGTACGGACCGTACAAGCGCTTGTACGGTCCGGATCACAATATGGGCGCTGGCGTATGCGTACGCCACAGTAGTACGGACTGTACACGCGCTTGTACGGTCCGTACTACTGTGGCGTACGCATACGCCAGCGCCCATATTGTGATCCGGACCGTACAAGCGCGTGTACAGTCCGTACTACTGTGGCGTACGCATACGCCAGCGCCCATATTGTGATCCGGACCGTACAAGCGCGTGTACAGTCCGTACTACTGTGGCGTACGCATACGCCAGCGCCCATATTGTGATCCGGACCGTACAAGCGCGTGTACGGTCCGTACTACTGTGGCGTACGCATACGCCAGCGCCCATATTGGCCCAGGGACCCTATACACGCACTCAGAGCGTATGTACGGTGCGTTTCACACCTGTCAGTGGTGACAGGTGGCACACAGACAGGAATGGAGCGGTCAGATTTTGCCAAGGGTGGACACCAATGCATTGTCTGTGCAATACCACATGTGTGTGACACAGGTGTGTCAGGATGTGATGTGGCACTTTACCCCTGAGGTGTGGGCAAAGCATATGTACGATGAGCTGTGTACACATGTCGTGTGTGATGGTGCGCATTGTACCACACATCCCCTGCACTCCTTTGACATGTGTGCATGTCGTACACACTAGTGGAGCCATGAGTCACTTGCATGTCCCAGTCACAGACACCCGCACCTGTCCCCTGATTCCAGGTACACGGAATATTACACATGACATGTGTATGGCTGCGTTGCACGCTGCAACCATGTCATGTGTGTGGCATGTGTTTCCATGATTTTGCTGTAGGTGTGTGGTCCAATGCATCAGCAGTTGCTGCTGCCAACATGTGTCTGTGTGTAGATGGCCATGGCACACTGTTCCGCACACCAGCCCACACATGTGATCTGCCATGAGGTGTGTATGTATGCAACTACACGGAGTATCAAAACAAGTACATATCCACATGCTCTCTATGTATGTTCTGTCTCGACATGTACTCCTCCAAGGCAATGTGTGTGGCCTGTCCTTTTCCTATGACATGTGACCAGTGCATATCGCATCCACCAACCTGTCTGTACCATACGCATACTACTTCTGCACATGTGTGGATGTCTGTGAATCCTGTGATGCGTGTGCATGTTCACTTACACTGGCCCACAGCTAGTCTCATGCCATGTCATCGTGAGCTTGCCCCACTCCGTTAGTGGCTGTCCCTTGGTAGGAGTGTCACCTGACTGGCGTACGTGTCCAGGAAATGTGGCACAGACCTGACTCAGAATGTGGCATTTGTGTATTGGCTGTGTAACATGTGCTCAGTGCATTGACAATGTCATTGTACAGTGCTCACTCTTCGGTGTTCCTTCCATTTCACTGCAGGGCTCCGCCTCTCCCTCGACGTATGCCAGACATGGCTGCCCTGCATGAACGGGACTGTATACGCCGCTACAGATTCAGCCAACGGTTGATTGATGAGTTGACTGGTCGGCTGGAAGCACAACTCCTCCCGCGCCACAGGTATCCCAGTGCACTGACACCCAAGTTGAAGGTGATGGCAGCCCTACATTTCCTTGCCACGGGTACGTTCCAACATACCATTGCTGACGTCGGGGGCATGTCCCAGACGATGTTCAGCCGTGTTCTGCATGATTTCTTAGAGGCCATGTTGGTTCACCTGGATGAGTACATTAAATTCCCAATTCGTGAGCAGTTGACAGATGTCAAGCGTGAGTTCTATGCCCTGGGAGGGATGCCCCATGTCATTGTGTCCATAGATGGGACACATGTTGCGTTGGTACCACCACAGGCACAGGAGGTGGTGTATAGGAATCGCAAACATTATCACTCCATTAATGCCCTTGTGGTGTGTCTGTCCAACATGGTGATTTCACATGTCTGTGTTCGCTTTCCAGGATCAGCACACAATGCCTTCATCATGAGGCGTAGCAGGCTGCCTGAAATGTTGCTGCAGCTGCGGAACGAGCGAGCATGTATTGTTGGTGGGTAGACTCTGGCAGTTCAGTGTTTGGCGTCATCTTCCAATCTCACTGCCTGTGCTGACACACTTCTGTCCATGATGTTTCCTTGTAGGGGACGCTGGCTATCCCAACATGCCATGGCTGATGACGCCTGTCCGCAACCCCAGCACGGCTGCCGAGCACCGCTACAACAACGCCCATGGGCGGACCAGGAGAGTCATTGAGAGGACGTTTGGACTTCTGAAGAGCCGATTCCGGTGCCTCCACAAGACCGGCGGAGCACTCCCATATGCCCCGGTGAAGGTGTGCAAGATCATCATCGTCTGCTGCATGCTGCACAACATGGCAGTGGAGGAAGCTGTTCCACTCATACTGGATCAAGATGACCAGGACCATCCACCCGTGGAGGATGAAGGCCTTGGTGACGGGGCAAGTGATGTGGAGGAGGAGGAGGCTGTGGAGGACATGCAGAGTCGGCTCATACGCAACTTCTTTGCTTAGTGGTGAGTTCCAGTGTCTGAGTGTGCACGCATTGGGCCGTGTGTGGCATGTGTTGCAATGTGTGTGTCCATCTGCATGTCTGCCAAGTGAGTCAGTGGTGTGTATTGAAGTGTCACTCGAGTGATGGCGCAATGGAAGGATGTTGTCAGAGAGTCATCATTGTCACCTGTCATGTTGACAACATGATACGTGTTGAGTACATGCTTGCGGATGTGCTCCTTTGGGCTGACTCCTTGTGTGTCTCTCTTCCACAGGTCCATGGGCATGCTGTCTGCTGGTGGCATTGTTGTGCTCCTGCTACTCCTCATGAACACAGCAACATGTGCTGATTCTGCGTCACATGCACGGGCAAGTTTGGAAATCTCCTTAGGGTAAGGGATGCCTCACGGCGTTTTGGGTGTGTAAATTGTTTGTAGTCTGTGTGCACTTCTCCGGTTCATGTGTGGTCAATTTGCATACATGTGGATCCTACATGGGGTACATGACATGGGGCAGGCTTCACCTGGAGCCATGGTCAGACTTGGTGACTGTCATGTGTCAGGGGATTGGGGATTGTGATGAGGCCATCAATGTGTGTAACACTGGCTTCGGAAACATACAGGTTGCACCGGGTTGACATGGTGTGTGATTGCCCCATCAGGGCCTCAATGGTGTATAGCAGCCTCTCCGTGGCAGCAGGGGGTGTTTAGCTGTTATCCGTCACTTGTGTGCCAGTTCAATGGAATACCATCATCTGTGTTGCAATGGGGGGTGCCAGTGTTGCTCCCACATGTTCATCCACATGACCTGTGTATGTGTTGTCAGAGTATCATTGTCATTCCAACACACATGACTAATAAATTTCTCCCTCTGTCTCCAAGGTGCCTCTTCCCTGTCAATGGTGGCCTGTTGCCACTGTGCGTGCGGCATGTCTAGGATAGTTTTCAGAGGTGGTGCGTATGTGTTTATATCTGTAGAGTGACAAGTGATCCAAAACTGCATTCTGGCATCTCCATGCATCCAACCTTGGCCTAGCCACCATTCTCAACATCCGCCTGACGCAAGCATGCAGGACATGGTAGGGACACATGTCTAGACATACCTGGGAGCGGCAAGCCAGGTCACTCCACATGATCCCTGACCTCTGCGCATGACTGTTGCTCCCCTGAATGTGTCTGGAGCCACAGTTGTGTGGGAACCACTCAGCTGGTTGGGCCCAGCACAGGTGAGTATGGTACTCCATGTCTGTATCAGATGATACATTGGGACCCATGTGTGTCCTGTGCAAGACTGCGACCCCACGGTTTGGATGGTTGGAGTTAATTCTGAGATCAGGCATGCTTTGACTTTACGACACACACATGTATTGTAATAATGCAGAATCACGGCATCATCTTGTAAGTGTGATTAATTTATTTGTGGTGGGGTACGGGTTTGTGGGGATGACAAGAGGTGCACAGCGGGAGTGTAGAATCCAAAGTTCACTGGGGGAGTTGGTATCCTTGCCGTAGCAAAATGTCAGAGTCCATGCCACAGTCTTCGTCAACATAGGTCAGACAGTGACCAGCAAGTCCATGTGGCAGAGAATGTCATGTGCTGCTATTAGGCCAGAGGGCCAGGTGTCAGGCCAGGTGACCTGGGAGATGGTGATGTTCTGCTGACTCTCACAGTCTTTTTCGTGGACGACCCACCTTCCTGCGGGGACCCTCGGAAGCAGGCCGTGACGATGTCTGTGACGCTCCGTCGGATGAATCCTCCTCCTCCTGATCCCTCCCTGTGTCTGGTAATGGCCTTCGCCTGGTGCCACAGGGAGGGTTGCCCATGTTGTCGGCAATCCGACGGAGTACACCGGTCATTTGGGTTTGCACCGCCACGAGCTCAGCCTGTCTATCCTCCATCCTTCCTTGGTGTTGCAGTTGACAGGCATGTTGCTGGGCCTGCAGGGTCTTCATCTCCTGGAGGGTCCCCTTGATGTCATTGAGGGTGGGCGCAATCTGGTCCATGCCCCTGGTGTCACGCCGGTATGTATCCAGGATGTTGCTGACCTGGGACACTACCGGGTCCTGAGCTCCCTGGTCAGGTTCGCGCCTCCGCCGTCCTCCACTCCCGCCACCCCTGCCCACGTGCACCTGGCCTGCCGTTGTGGGCGCATCGGGCCTCCGGGACCCCTGAGGGATGGCATCTGCATTGCCGCCTGCCTCCTCCTGGGTGCCCGGAGGACCGTGTCCCTCCTGGGCAGGCTGGCTGGGTGGTTGTGTGCGGGCAGGGCTCCTGGATGTCTCCTGGGATGTGGCAGGAATGGGGGTGGTGGTTGGCACAGTTGTACCTGACGCAGGTGCTGCAGGTGGTTGGACACCAGAGGGGCCAGGTTGGTCTGGGTCATCCACGGAGTGGTGAGAGTCGTCGCTGGCGGTGGGGTCCTCATCCCGCAGAGCCTGGTCCTGTGAGACTTCCCCCCCAGTGTTGGGGGGTGATCGTCGATGTTGACCTGTGTGTGAGAGAGACAATGTTAACAGTGTTACATGTGGCATCCATGTTTCATGCATTTCTGATTTGGCACTCTTCCTCTGGGTAGTTGGATCTGTCTTGCATTCCTCTCACAGTGCACTTGTGCATGGGTATGTCCCTTGGCCACAGCTGTCAGGGCTTTACGCGTGTGTGACACAATCTTGGTTGATGCATCTATTTGGGTACACAGTCAGCAGTGTGGTGTGCGGGCATAGTGAGCCATGCAGAGGCGCCTTACGTGTTGCACTGTACGTGGCCAAATGGTGTTTTGCCAAGGCAATTTGATGTTGCAGGTAGGTGACTGAAGCATTTGTGACAGGGTTCTTACCGACACAGTGGGTGGGTATACTGGGTGTGTGGTTAGGTCTGTGCCTGCAGCACGGATGGACTCGTGCACAGATTGACACATGGACCGGTCTTCATCTACGGTAGGGGGGGGTTGAGGCACTGCCAGACCTTGTCTGCACGCACACAGTCCACCGGCTGATGAGTGGACATGGCCACACCACCCAAGGGTGATTTAGTCTCCCTGTGTCTCCCTTCCTCCCTCCCTCTGTCACCCTCCTCCCTCTGTTGGTCTCCCTCTGTCACCCTACTCCCTCCCTCTGTCTGTCTCCCTGTGTCCCCCTCTGTCTCCTTCCCTCTCATTCCCCCTCTCCCTCCCTCTATTTGTCACCCTCTGTCACCTCAGGCCAGCTTCCTGGGCACACACAGTTAGCCGGTCTTTGAATGGCCATTGGCTTGTTCATGTGAGTTAGTTCCTGTTCTCCGGGCACCCATTGGGCAGTGTG
This sequence comes from Triturus cristatus, assembly GCF_964204655.1. Lineage (NCBI taxonomy): Eukaryota > Metazoa > Chordata > Amphibia > Caudata > Salamandridae > Triturus > Triturus cristatus. The sequence goes on along the minus strand of NC_140592.1, from coordinate 204,351,247 downwards.
TCTGAGTGTAGGCTGCTGCTGTGGCGGTGTGTGCTGAGACTCTATCAGAGCGATGCATCTTCATTGTCTGCTGTTATGTGCAAATTGTGCCTTCAGACACATGTCATCCTGCATGGCAGCCACCATTTGCAGGCACGACAGTACTGTGTGGGTACACACAGTTTGTATGGCTGTGCCCTGGGCCATATGGGCTGAGGGCATTGTTGTGTGCTTGTGAGTTGCTCAATGTTAGTTTTGATGCCCCCACTCCCAGCATCGGCCACATCCTGTGTTGTGTTGGTGTTTTGTGTGGCCTGTGACTTGGCATGGCCCTGATTGATGCATGGGGCATGGAGGCGCTAGTGGGATGTGTGTGTTTGTGGAGTGTTGTTGTGTCCGGTGGTGGCTTGGGGGGGGGTGGCATGCATGATTGATTGTGTATGGCATCCCCCCCATGTGAGGTGAGTTGTTTGTGTACTCACCAGGGTCTGGGAGTCCTGGTAGTCCGTGTAGTCCCTCCACCGCCAGCGTGGACATCACCTTCTCCTCCCAGGGATGGTATTGTACCGGTCTGGGGGGTGGCCCTCCTCCAGTGATGTTCCCCTGGTTGTGATTGTCAGTCATCTTCCTCTTGACCGTCCTCCGCAGATCGTACCACCTGGATTGGCACTCGTGCCTGGTCCTTCTGGTGGTCCCAACAGCATTCACAGAATCGACAATCCTCTGCCACATGGCCGTTTTTTCGGATATGCTGGTCTGTCTGACCAATGTCCCAAAGAGCTGTGGCTCGACTCTGAGGATTTCGTCGACAAGGATCTCCAGCTCCTCCTTTGTGAACTTTGGATTCTTGGTGGTGGACATGGCGTGGGGTGTGGGTGTGGATGGTTGTGGGGGTGTGGGTGTGGATGGTTGTGGGTGTGTGGGTGTGGTAGTGGAGGTGTGTGTGTGAATGTGATGAGGGGGTGTTTGTGTAGGTGGTTGTGTGAATGTATGCAAGTGTGAGGTTCAAGTATGGTGGTGTGGGTCGTCTGTGGGCTCTGGCAGCAGTGGGTCTGTTGCAAAGGCTCATGGTTTGTGTGTGTGGTCCATTTTTATTGGTCCATTTGTGGGTGTGGCTGTGTTTGAAATTTGTGTGGGTGTGTTATGAGGAGTGATTGAGTTTTGGGCCTCTGTTTGGCAGTTTGGCAGTTGCAGGTCAGTGTATGTGATGTTTGTGGGGTTGTTGGGCATGTTTGGTGGTGTGGGGAAACTCTAATTGACTCTCCTTGTGTAAATATGGTTTGTCCTGGTTCAGTACGTGTGTTTTTGGCGTCAGTACGGTACGTACATGCACTGGTGGGGGTACGGTCCGTACATTCTCTGGTGGGGTGGGGGTACGGGCCATACTTCCACGGGTGTGGGTACGGTCCGTACATACACGGGTGGGGGTTCGGTGCGTACATACACGGGTGGGGGTTCGGTGCGTACATACACTGCTGGGGTGGGGGTTCGGGGCGTACATACACGGGTGGTGGTTCGGTGCGTACATACACGGGTGGTGGTTTGGTGCGTACATACACTGCTGGGGTGGGGGTTCGGTGCGTACATACACGGGTGGGGGTTCGGTGCGTACATACACGGCTGGGGAGGGGTACGGTGCGTACATACATGGGTGGGGGTTCGGGGCGTACATACACGGGTGGGGTGGGGGTTCGGTGCGTACATACACGGCTGGGGAGGGGTACGGTGCGTACATACACGGGTGGGGGTTCGGGGCGTACATACACTGCTGGGGTGGGGGTTCGGGGCGTACATACACTGCTGGGGTGGGGGTTCGGGGCGTACATACACTGCTGGGGTGGGGGTTCGGTGCGTACATACACGGGTGGTGGTTTGGTGCGTACATACACTGCTGGGGTGGGAGTTCGTTGCGTACATACACGGGTGGGGGTTCGGTGCGTACATACACGGCTGGGGAGGGGTACGGTGCGTACATACACGGGTGGGGGTTCGGGGCGTACATACACGGGTGGGGTGGGGGTTCGGTGCGTACATACACGGGTGGGGGTTCGGGGCGTACATACACGGGTGGTGGTTTGGTGCGTACATACACTGCTGGGGTGGGGGTTCGGTGCGTACATACACGGGTGGGGGTTCGGTGCGTACATACACGGCTGGGGAGGGGTACGGTGCGTACATACATGGGTGGGGGTTCGGGGCGTACATACACGGGTGGGGTGGGGGTTCGGTGCGTACATACACGGCTGGGGAGGGGTACGGTGCGTACATACACGGGTGGGGGTTCGGGGCGTACATACACTGCTGGGGTGGGGGTTCGGGGCGTACATACACTGCTGGGGTGGGGGTTCGGGGCGTACATACACTGCTGGGGTGGGGGTTCGGTGCGTACATACACGGGTGGTGGTTTGGTGCGTACATACACTGCTGGGGTGGGAGTTCGTTGCGTACATACACGGGTGGGGGTTCGGTGCGTACATACACGGCTGGGGAGGGGTACGGTGCGTACATACACGGGTGGGGGTTCGGGGCGTACATACACGGGTGGGGTGGGGGTTCGGTGCGTACATACACGGGTGGGGGTTCGGGGCGTACATACACTGCTGGGGTGGGGGTTCGGGCGTACATACACTGCTGGGGTGGGGGTTCGGTGCGTACATACACGGGTGGTGGTTGGGTGCGTACATACACGGCTGGGGGGGGTACGGTGCGTACATACACGGGTGGGGGTTCAGGGCGTACATACACGGTTGGGGTGGGGGTTCCTTGCGTACATACACGGGTGGGGGTTCGGGGCGTACATACACTGCTGGGGTGGGGGTTCGGGCGTACATACACTGCTGGGGTGGGGGTTCGGTGCGTACATACACGGGTGGTGGTTGGGTGCGTACATACACTGTTGGGGTGGGGGTTCGGTGCTCCTGCTACTCCTCATGAACACAGCAACATGTGCTGATTCTGCGTCACATGCACGGGCAAGTTTGGAAATCTCCTTAGGGTAAGGGATGCCTCACGGCATTTTGGGTGTGTAAATTGTTTGTAGTCTGTGTGCACTTCTCCGGTTCACGTGTGGTCAATTTGCATACATGTGGATCCTACATGGGGTACATGACATGGGGCAGGCTTCACCTGGAGCCATGGTCAGACTTGGTGACTGTCATGTGTCAGGGGATTGGGGATTGTGATGAGGCCATCAATGTGTGTAACACTGGCCTCGGAAACATACAGGTTGCACCGGGTTGACATGGTGTGTGATTGCCCCATCAGGGCCTCAATGGTGTATAGCAGCCTCTCCGTGGCAGCAGGGGGTGTTTAGCTGTTATCCGTCACTTGTGTGCCAGTTCAATGGAATACCAGCATCTGTGTTGCAATGGGGGGTGCCAGTGTTGCTCCCACATGTTCATCCACATGACCTGTGTATGTGTTGTCAGAGTATCATTGTCATTCCAACACACATGACTAATAAATTTGTCTCTCTGTCTCCAAGGTGCCTCTTCCCTGTCAATGGTGGCCTGTTGCCACTGTGCGTGCGGCATGTCTAGGATAGTTTTCAGAGGTGGTGCATATGTGTCTATGTGTAGAGTGACAAGATGCTAGCGGTTTGTCAGGGAGTGGAAACTGTATTATGCACAAGATGCACAGTTCCATCCACCTCAAGGCAAGAGAGACCATCCCCCAGGGCAACTACAACATCCGTGTCGAATCCTACCCTGCAGTCTACGGACATGTGCCTTACGACTCCCATGATACTTGTCCATATCCGGAGTGCATCTGCACAGCTCTGCTACTGCATCGGGCAACCAGGCCACATCAACGTCCAAACGGGATGGGGGGAATGATTCACAGCCAGCTGCAGGATGACCTTCTCGATCCACGCCCACACTCATGATGCAGCCCACAACCCCAACACAACCATGTGGCACTGTGATCCAAAACTGCATTCTGGCATCTCCATGCATCCAACCTTGGCCTAGCCACCATTCTCAACATCCGCCTGACGCAAGCATGCAGGACATGGTAGGGACACATGTCTAGACATACCTGGGAGCGGCAAGCCAGGTCACTCCACATGATCCCTGACCTCTGCGCATGACTGTTGCTCCCCTGAATGTGTCTGGAGCCACAGTTGTGCGGGAACCACTCAGCTGGTTGGGCCCAGCACAGGTGAGTATGGTACTCCATGTCTGTATCAGATGATACATTGGGACCCATGTGTGTCCTGTGCAAGACTGCGACCCCACGGTTTGGATGGTTGGAGTTAATTCTGAGATCAGGCATGCTTTGACTTTACGACACACACATGTATTGTAATAATGCAGAATCACGGCATCATCTTGTAAGTGTGATTAATTTATTTGTGGTGGGGTACGGGTTTGTGGGGATGACAAGAGGTGCACAGCGGGAGTGTAGAATCCAAAGTTCACTGGGGGAGTTGGTATCCTTGCCGTAGCAAAATGTCAGAGTCCATGCCACAGTCTTCGTCAACATAGGTCAGACAGTGACCAGCAAGTCCATGTGGCAGAGAATGTCATGTGCTGCTATTGGGCCAGAGGGCCAGGTGCCAGGCCAGGTGACCTGGGAGATGGTGATGTTCTGCTGACTCTCACAGTCTTTTTCGTGGACGACCCACCTTCCTGCGGGGACCCTCGGAAGCAGGCCGTGACGATGTCTGTGACGCTCCGTCGGATGAATCCTCCTCCTCCTGATCCCTCCCTGTGTCTGGTAATGGCCTTCGCCTGGTGCCACAGGGAGGGTTGCCCATGTTGGTGGCAATCCGACGGAGTACACCGGTCATTTGGGTTTGCACCGCCACGAGCTCAGCCTGTCTATCCTCCATCCTTCCTTGGTGTTGCAGTTGACAGGCATGTTGCTGGGCCTGCAGGGTCTTCATCTCCTGGAGGGTCCCCTTGATGTCATTGAGGGTGGACGCAATCTGGTCCATGCCCCTGGTGTCACGCCGGTATGTATCCAGGATGTTGCTGACCTGGGACACTACCGGGTCCTGAGCTCCCTAGTCAGGTTCGCGCCTCCGCCGTCCTCCACTCCCGCCACCCCTGCCCACGTGCACCTGGCCTGCCGTTGTGGGCGCATCGGGCCTCCGGGACCCTTGAGGGATGGCATCTGCGTTGCCGCCTGCCTCCTCCTGGGTGCCCGGAGGACCGTGTCCCTCCTGGGCAGACTGGCTGGGTGGTCGTGTGCGGGCAGGGCTCCTGGACGTCTCCTGGGATGTGGCAGGAATGGGGGTGGTGGTTGGCACAGTTGTACCTGACGCAGGTGCTGCAGGTGGATGGACACCAGAGGGGCCAGGTTGGTCTGGGTCATCCACGGAGTGGTGAGAGTCGTCGCTGGCGGTGGGGTCCTCATCCCGCAGAGCCTGGTCCTGTGAGACTTCCCCCCCAGTGTTGGGGGGTGATCGTCAACGTTGACCTGTGTGTGAGAGAGACAATGTTAACAGTGTTACATGTGGCATCCATGTTTCATGCATTTCTGATTTGGCACTCTTCCTCTGGGTAGTTGGATCTGTCTTGCATTCCTCTCACAGTGCACTTGTGCATGGGTATGTCCCTTGGCCACAGCTGTCAGGGCTTTACGCATGTGTGACACAATCTTGGTTGATGCATCTATTTGGGTACACAGTCAGCAGTGTGGTGTGCGGGCGTAGCGAGCCATGCAGAGGCGCCTTACGTGTTGCACTGTACGTGGCCAAATGGTGTTTTGCCAAGGCAATTTGATGTTGCAGGTAGGTGACTGAAGCATTTGTGACAGGGTTCCTACCGACACAGTGGGTGGGTATACTGGGTGTGTGGTTAGGTCTGTGCCTGCAGCACGGATGGACTCGTGCACAGATTGACACATGGACCGGTCTTCATCTACGGTAGGGGGGGGTTGAGGCACTGCCAGACCTTGTCTGCATGCACACAGTCCACCGGCTGACGAGTGGACATGGCCACACCACCCAAGGGTGATTTAGTCTCCCTGTGTCTCCCTTCCTCCCTCCCTCTGTCACCCTCCTCCCTCTGTCGGTCTCCCTCTATCACCCTACTCCCTCCCTCTGTCTGTCTCCCTGTGTCCCCCTCTGTCTCCTTCCCTCTCATTCCCCCTCTCCCTCCCTCTATTTGTCACCCTCTGTCACCTCAGGCCAGCTTCCTGGGCACACACAGTTAGCCGGTCTTTGAATGGCCATTGGCTTGTTCATGTGAGTTAGTTCCTGTTCTCCGGGCACCCATTGGGCAGTGTGTCTGAGTGTAGGCTGCTGCTGTGGCGGTGTGTGCTGAGACTCTATCAGAGCGATGCATCTTCATTGTCTGCTGTTATGTGCAAATTGTGCCTTCAGACCCATGTCATCCTGCATGGCAGCCACCATTTGCAGGCAAGACAGTACTGTGTGGGTACACACAGTTTGTATGGCTGTGCCCTGGGCCATATGGGCTGAGGGCATTGTTGTGTGCTTGTGAGTTGCTCAATGTTAGTTTTGATGCCCCCACTCCCAGCATCGGCCACATCCTGTGTTGTGTTGGTGTTTTGTGTGGCCTGTGACTTGGCATGGCCCTGATTGATGCATGGGGCATGGAGGCGCTAGTGGCATGTGTGTGTTTGTGGAGTGTTGTTGTGTCCGGTGGTGGCTTGGGGGGGTGGCATGCATGATTGATTGTGTATGGCATCCCCCCCATGTGAGGTGAGTTGTTTGTGTACTCACCAGGGTCTGGGAGTCCTGGTAGTCCGTGTAGTCCCTCCACCGCCAGCGTGGACATCACCTTCTCCTCCCAGGGATGGTATTGTACCGGTCTGGGGGGCGGCCCTCCTCCAGTGATGTTCCCCTGGTTGTGATTGTCAGTCATCTTCCTCTTGACCGTCCTCCGCAGATCGTACCACCTGGATTGGCACTCGTGCCTGGTCCTTCTGGTGGTCCCAACAGCATTCACAGAATCGACAATCCTCTGCCACATGGCCGTTTTTTCGGATATGCTGGTCTGTCTGACCAATGTCCCAAAGAGCTGTGGCTCGACTCTGAGGATTTCGTCGACAAGGATCTCCAGCTCCTCCTTTGTGAACTTTGGATTCTTGGTGGTGGACATGGCGTGGAGTGTGGGTGTGGATGATTGTGGGGGTGTGGGTGTGGATGGTTGTGGGTGTGTGGGTGTGGTAGTGGAGGTGTGTGTGTGAATGTGATGAGGGGGTGTTTGTGTAGGTGGTTGTGTGAATGTATGCAAGTGTGAGGTTCAAGTATGGTGGTGTGGGTCGTCTGTGGGCTCTGGCAGCAGTGGGTCTGTTGCAAAGGCTCATGGTTTGTGTGTGTGGTACATTTTTATTGGTCCATTTGTGGGTGTGGCTGTGTTTGAAATTTGTGTGGGTGTGTTATGAGGAGTGATTGAGTTTTGGGCCTCTGTTTGGCAGTTTGGCAGTTGCAGGTCAGTGTATGTGATGTTTGTGGGGTTGTTGGGCATGTTTGGTGGTGTGGGGAAACTCTAATTGACTCTCCTTGTGTAAATATGGTTTGTCCTGGTTCAGTACGTGTGTTTTTGGCGTCAGTACGGTACGTACATGCACTGGTGGGGGTACGGTCCGTACATTCCCTGGTGGGGTGGGGGTACGGGCCATACTTCCACGGGTGTGGGTACGGTCCGTACATACACGGGTGGGGGTTCGGTGCGTACATACATGGGTGGGGGTTCGGTGCGTACATACACTGCTGGGGTGGGGGTTCGGGGCGTACATACACGGGTGGTGGTTCGGTGCGTACATACACGGGTGGTGGTTTGGTGCGTACATACACTGCTGGGGTGGGGGTTCGGTGCGTACATACACGGGTGGGGGTTCGGTGCGTACATACACGGCTGGGGAGGGGTACGGTGCGTACATACATGGGTGGGGGTTCGGGGCGTACATACACGGGTGGGGTGGGGGTTCGGTGCGTACATACACGGCTGGGGAGGGGTACGGTGCGTACATACACGGGTGGGGGTTCGGGGCGTACATACACTGCTGGGGTGGGGGTTCGGGGCGTACATACACTGCTGGGGTGGGGGTTCGGGGCGTACATACACTGCTGGGGTGGGGGTTCGGTGCGTACATACACGGGTGGTGGTTTGGTGCGTACATACACTGCTGGGGTGGGAGTTCGTTGCGTACATACACGGGTGGGGGTTCGGTGCGTACATACACGGCTGGGGAGGGGTACGGTGCGTACATACACGGGTGGGGGTTCGGGGCGTACATACACGGGTGGGGTGGGGGTTCGGTGCGTACATACACGGGTGGGGGTTCGGGGCGTACATACACTGCTGGGGTGGGGGTTCGGGGCGTACATACACTGCTGGGGTGGGGGTTCGGTGCGTACATACACGGGTGGTGGTTGGGTGCGTACATACACTGCTGGGGTGGGGGTTCGGTGCGTACATACACGGCTGGGGGGGGGTACGGTGCGTACATACACGGGTGGGGGTTCGGGGCGTACATACACGGGTGGGGTGGGGGTTCCTTGCATACATACATGGGTGGGGGTTCGGGGCGTACATACACTGCTGGGGTGGGGGTTCGGGGCGTACATACACTGCTGGGGTGGGGGTTCGGTGCGTACATACACGGGTGGTGGTTGGGTGCGTACATACACTGCTGGGGTGGGGGTTCGGTGCTCCTGCTACTCCTCATGAACACAGCAACATGTGCTGATTCTGCGTCACATGCACGGGCAAGTTTGGAAATCTCCTTAGGGTAAGGGATGCCTCACGGCATTTTGGGTGTGTAAATTGTTTGTAGTCTGTGTGCACTTCTCCGGTTCATGTGTGGTCAATTTGCATACATGTGGATCCTACATGGGGTACATGACATGGGGCAGGCTTCACCTGGAGCCATGGTCAGACTTGGTGACTGTCATGTGTCAGGGGATTGGGGATTGTGATGAGGCCATCAATGTGTGTAACACTGGCCTCGGAAACATACAGGTTGCACCGGGTTGACATGGTGTGTGATTGCCCCATCAGGGCCTCAATGGTGTATAGCAGCCTCTCCGTGGCAGCAGGGGGTGTTTAGCTGTTATCCGTCACTTGTGTGCCAGTTCAATGGAATACCAGCATCTGTGTTGCAATGGGGGGTGCCAGTGTTGCTCCCACATGTTCATCCACATGACCTGTGTATGTGTTGTCAGAGTATCATTGTCATTCCAACACACATGACTAATAAATTTGTCCCTCTGTCTCCAAGGTGCCTCTTCCCTGTCAATGGTGGCCTGTTGCCACTGTGCGTGCGGCATGTCTAGGATAGTTTTCAGAGGTGGTGCATATGTGTCTATGTGTAGAGTGACAAGATGCTAGCGGTTTGTCAGGGAGTGGAAACTGTATTATGCACAAGATGCACAGTTCCATCCACCTCAAGGCAAGATAGACCATCCCCCAGGGCAACTACAACATCCGTGTCGAATCCTACCCTGCAGTCTACGGACATGTGCCTTACGACTCCCATGATACTTGTCCATATCCGGAGTGCATCTGCACAGCTCTGCTACTGCATCGGGCAACCGGGCCACATCAACGTCCAAACGGGATGGGGGGAATGATTCACAGCCAGCTGCAGGATGACCTTCTCGATCCACGCCCACACTCATGATGCAGCCCACAACCCCAACACAACCATGTGGCACTGTGATCCAAAACTGCATTCTGGCATCTCCATGCATCCAACCTTGGCCTAGCCACCATTCTCAACATCCGCCTGACGCAAGCATGCAGGACATGGTAGGGACACATGTCTAGACGTACCTGGGAGCGGCAAGCCAGGTCACTCCACATGATCCCTGACCTCTGCGCATGACTGTTGCTCCCCTGAATGTGTCTGGAGCCACAGTTGTGTGGGAACCACTCAGCTGGTTGGGCCCAGCACAGTTGAGTATGGTACTCCATGTCTGTATCAGATGATACATTGGGACCCATGTGTGTCCTGTGCAAGACTGCGACCCCACGGTTTGGATGGTTGGAGTTAATTCTGAGATCAGGCATGCTTTGACTTTACGACACACACATGTATTGTAATAAAGCAGAATCATGGCATCATCTTGTAAGTGTGATTAATTTATTTGTGGTGGGGTACGGGTTTGTGGGGATGACAAGAGGTGCACAGCGGGAGTGTAGAATCCAAAGTTCACTGGGGGAGTTGGTATCCTTGCCGTAGCAAAATGTCAGAGTCCATGCCACAGTCTTCGTCAACATAGGTCAGACAGTGACCAGCAAGTCCATGTGGCAGAGACTGTCATGTGCTGCTATTGGGCCAGAGGGCCAGGTGCCAGGCCAGGTGACCTGGGAGATGGTGATGTTCTGCTGACTCTCACAGTCTTTTTCGTGGACGACCCACCTTCCTGCGGGGACCCTCGGAAGCAGGCCGTGACGATGTCTGTGACGCTCCGTCGGATGAATCCTCCTCCTCCTGATCCCTCCCTGTGTCTGGTAATGGCCTTCGCCTGGTGCCACAGGGAGGGTTGCCCATGTTGGTGGCAATCCGACGGAGTACACCGGTCATTTGGGTTTGCACCGCCACGAGCTCAGCCTGTCTATCCTCCATCCTTCCTTGGTGTTGCAGTTGACAGGCATGTTGCTGGGCCTGCAGGGTCTTCATCTCCTGGAGGGTCCCCTTGATGTCATTGAGGGTGGACGCAATCTGGTCCATGCCCCTGGTGTCACGCCGGTATGTATCCAGGATGTTGCTGACCTGGGACACTACCGGGTCCTGAGCTCCCTGGTCAGGTTCGCGCCTCCGCCGTCCTCCACTCCCGCCACCCCTGCCCACGTGCACCTGGCCTGCCGTTGTGGGCGCATCGGGCCTCCGGGACCCCTGAGGGATGGCATCTGCGTTGCCGCCTGCCTCCTCCTGGGTGCCCGGAGGACCGTGTCCCTCCTGGGCAGACTGGCTGGGTGGTCGTGTGCGGGCAGGGCTCCTGGACGTCTCCTGGGATGTGGCAGGAATGGGGGTGGTGGTTGGCACAGTTGTACCTGACGCAGGTGCTGCAGGTGGATGGACACCAGAGGGGCCAGGTTGGTCTGGGTCATCCACGGAGTGGTGAGAGTCGTCGCTGGCGGAGGGGTCCTCATCCCGCAGAGCCTGGTCCTGTGAGACTTCCCCCCCAGTGTTGGGGGGTGATCGTCGACGTTGACCTGTGTGTGAGAGAGACAATGTTAACAGTGTTACATGTGGCATCCATGTTTCATGCATTTCTGATTTGGCACTCTTCCTCTGGGTAGTTGGATCTGTCTTGCATTCCTCTCACAGTGCACTTGTGCATGGGTATGTCCCTTGGCCACAGCTGTCAGGGCTTTACGCATGTGTGACACAATCTTGGTTGATGCATCTATTTGGGTACACAGTTAGCAGTGTGGTGTGCGGGCGTAGCGAGCCATGCAGAGGCGCCTTACGTGTTGCACTGTACGTGGCCAAATGGTGTTTTGCCAAGGCAATTTGATGTTGCAGGTAGGTGACTGAAGCATTTGTGACAGGGTTCTTACCGACACAGTGGGTGGGTATACTGGGTGTGTGGTTAGGTCTGTGCCTGCAGCACGGATGGACTCGTGCACAGATTGACACATGGACCGGTCTTCATCTACGGTAGGGGGGGGTTGAGGCACTGCCAGACCTTGTCTGCATGCACACAGTCCACCGGCTGACGAGTGGACATGGCCACACCACCCAAGGGTGATTTAGTCTCCCTGTGTCTCCCTTCCTCCCTCCCTCTGTCACCCTCCTCCCTCTGTCGGTCTCCCTCTGTCACCCTACTCCCTCCCTCTGTCTGTCTCCCTGTGTCCCCCTCTGTCTCCTTCCCTCTCATTCCCCCTCTCCCTCCCTCTATTTGTCACCCTCTGTCACCTCAGGCCAGCTTCCTGGGCACACACAGTTAGCCGGTCTTTGAATGGCCATTGGCTTGTTCATGTGAGTTAGTTCCTGTTCTCCGGGCACCCATTGGGCAGTGTGTCTGAGTGTAGGCTGCTGCTGTGGCGGTGTGTGCTGAGACTCTATCAGAGCGATGCATCTTCATTGTCTGCTGTTATGTGCAAATTGTGCCTTCAGACCCATGTCATCCTGCATGGCAGCCACCATTTGCAGGCAAGACAGTACTGTGTGGGTACACACAGTTTGTATGGCTGTGCCCTTGGCCATATGGGCTGAGGGCATTGTTGTGTGCTTGTGAGTTGCTCAATGTTAGTTTTGATGCCCCCACTCCCAGCATCGGCCACATCCTGTGTTGTGTTGGTGTTTTGTGTGGCCTGTGACTTGGCATGGCCCTGATTGATGCATGGGGCATGGAGGCGCTAGTGGCATGTGTGTGTTTGTGGAGTGTTGTTGTGTCCGGTGGTGGCTTGGGGGGGGGGTGGCATGCATGATTGATTGTGTATGGCATCCCCCCCCATGTGAGGTGAGTTGTTTGTGTACTCACCAGGGTCTGGGAGTCCTGGTAGTCCGTGTAGTCCCTCCACCGCCAGCGTGGACATCACCTTCTCCTCCCAGGGATGGTATTGTACCGGTCTGGGGGGCGGCCCTCCTCCAGTGATGTTCCCCTGGTTGTGATTGTCAGTCATCTTCCTCTTGACCGTCCTCCGCAGATCGTACCACCTGGATTGGCACTCGTGCCTGGTCCTTCTGGTGGTCCCAACAGCATTCACAGAATCGACAATCCTCTGCCACATGGCCGTTTTTTCGGATATGCTGGTCTGTCTGACCAATGTCCCAAAGAGCTGTGGCTCGACTCTGAGGATTTCGTCGACAAGGATCTCCAGCTCCTCCTTTGTGAACTTTGGATTCTTGGTGGTGGACATGGCGTGGGGTGTGGGTGTGGATGGTTGTGGGGGTGTTGGTGTGGATGGTTGTGGGTGTGTGGGTGTGGTAGTGGAGGTGTGTGTGTGAATGTGATGAGGGGGTGTTTGTGTAGGTGGTTGTGTGAAGGTATGCAAGTGTGAGGTTCAAGTATGGTGGTGTGGGTCGTCTGTGGGCTCTGGCAGCAGTGGGTCTGTTGCAAAGGCTCATGGTTTGTGTGTGTGGTCCATTTTTATTGGTCCATTTGTGGGTGTGGCTGTGTTTGAAATTTGTGTGGGTGTGTTATGAGGAGTGATTGAGTTTTGGGCCTCTGTTTGGCAGTTTGGCAGTTGCAGGTCAGTGTATGTGATGTTTGTGGGGTTGTTGGGCATGTTTGGTGGTGTGGGGAAACTCTAATTGACTCTCCTTGTGTAAATATGGTTTGTCCTGGTTCAGTACGTGTGTTTTTGGCGTCAGTACGGTACGTATATGCACTGGTGGGGGTACGGTCCGTACATTCCCTGGTGGGGTGGGGGTACGGGCCATACTTCCACGGGTGTGGGTACGGTCCGTACATACACGGGTGGGGGTTCGGTGCGTACATACACGGGTGGGGGTTCGGTGCGTACATACACTGCTGGGGTGGGGGTTCGGGGCGTACATACACGGGTGGTGGTTCGGTGCGTACATACACGGGTGGTGGTTTGGTGCGTACATACACTGCTGGGGTGGGGGTTCGGTGCGTACATACACGGGTGGGGGTTCGGTGCGTACATACACGGCTGGGGAGGGGTACGGTGCGTACATACACGGGTGGGGGTTCGGGGCGTACATACACGGGTGGGGTGGGGTTCGGTGCGTACATACACGGCTGGGGAGGGGTACGGTGCGTACATACACGGGTGGGGGTTCGGGGCGTACATACACTGCTGGGGTGGGGGTTCGGGGCGTACATACACTGCTGGGGTGGGGGTTCGGGGCGTACATACACTGCTGGGGTGGGGGTTCGGTGCGTACATACACGGGTGGTGGTTTGGTGCGTACATACACTGCTGGGGTGGGAGTTCGTTGCGTACATACACGGGTGGGGGTTCGGTGCGTACATACACGGCTGGGGAGGGGTACGGTGCATACAAACACGGGTGGGGGTTCGGGGCGTACATACACGGGTGGGGTGGGGGTTCGGTGCGTACATACACGGGTGGGGGTTCGGGGCGTACATACACTGCTGGGGTGGGGGTTCGGGGCGTACATACACTGCTGGGGTGGGGGTTCGGTGCATACATACACGGGTGGTGGTTGGGTGCGTACATACACTGCTGGGGTGGGGGTTCGGTGCGTACATACACGGCTGGGGGGGGTACGGTGCGTACATACACGGGTGGGGGTTCGGGGCGTACATACACGGGTGGGGTGGGGGTTCGGTGCGTACATACACGGGTGGGGGTTCGGGGCGTACATACACTGCTGGGGTGGGGGTTCGGGGCGTACATACACTGCTGGGGTGGGGGTTCGGTGCGTACATACACGGGTGGTGGTTGGGTGCGTACATACACTGCTGGGGTGGGGGTTCGGTGCGTACATACACGGCTGGGGGGTACGGTGCGTACATACACGGGTGGGGGTACGGTGCGTACATACACGGGTGGGGGTTCGGGGCGTACATACACTGCTGGGGTGGGGGTTCGGGGCGTACATACACTGCTGGGGTGGGGGTTCGGTGCGTACATACACGGGTGGTGGTTGGGTGCGTACATACACTGCTGGGGTGGGGGTTCGGTGCGTACATACACGGCTGGGGGGGGTACGGTGCGTACATACACGGGTGGGGGTTCGGGGCGTACATACACGGGTGGGGTGGGGGTTCGGTGCGTACATACACGGGTGGGGGTTTGGGGCGTACATACACTGCTGGGGTGGGGGTTCGGGGCGTACATACACGGGTGGTGGTTGGGTGCGAACATACACTGCTGGGGTGGGGGTTCGGTGCGTACATACACGGCTGGGGGGGTACGGTGCGTACATACACGGGTAGGGGTTCGGGGCGTACATACACGGGTGGGGTGGGGGTTCGGTGCGTACATACACAGGTGGGGGTTCGGGGCGTACATACACTGCTGGGGTGGGGGTTCGGGGCGTACATACACTGCTGGGGTGGGGGTTCGGTGCGTACATACACGGGTGGTGGTTTGGTGCATACATACACTGCTGGGGTGGGAGTTCATTGCGTACATACACGGGTGGGGGTTCGGTGCGTACATACACGGCTGGGGAGGGGTACGGTGCGTACATACACGGGTGGGGGTTCGGGGCGTACATACACGGGTGGGGTGGGGGTTCGGTGCGTACATACACGGGTGGGGGTTCGGGGCGTACAAACACTGCTGGGGTGGGGGTTCGGGCGTACATACACTGCTGGGGTGGGGGTTCGGGGCGTACATACACTGCTGGGGTGGGGGTACTGGCCGTACTTCCACGGGTGTGGGTACGGTCTGTACATACACGGGTGGGGGTTCGGGGCGTACATACACGGGTGGGGGTTCGGGGCGTACATGCACTGCTGGGGTGGGGGTTCGGTGCGTACATACGCGGGCGGGGGGGTGGTGGGGTGTTCGGCGCGTATGCGGGCACATGTCTCCATGGTTGCTATGGGAGTTCGGTTCGGACGGTGTTTTTTGCGTACGGTTGTGAAATGGGGAGGACGGGAGGGATCGTACTTGCGCTGTCGGACTTTATTTTTCCGCACGGTGGGTTTTTCGACCGGGGACGTGTCGGTGACTTTTCCCGACCCGAGGACGTGTGGGGAAATCTTCCCAATGCGATTCGTATGGACTTTTTTCCGTTCGAATCGTACTTGGCAGTTTGTACGCTACTTTGACGATTCGGACGGAAAAATATCCGGATGCGAGTCGGACGGGGAATTTTTTTACTGGATCGGAATTGGCACCTTGATGTAGGCAGACTACACATGGCTTTCTGTGCTGGCATCCTGCATGTGTATGAGATGGGTAGGTACTGTGTCCACCCTCACACCTGCATACATTTACGTGTGGTTCTCCCATGCTGATGTTCCATGTGAGATGCATTCTTGTCTCTGTTAGACATGTCTGTGGATTTGGGATGAGTTAGTATCATGCTCCTGTACTGAGAGATATTGGTACATACCACTGTGTCACTGATGGTTTCCCCCTCTTGTCTCCCATGCCTGCAGCTCGGTAAATAGACATAATATCGAAAAAAAAATAGCGAGTGGACAGAATATCGAGTTTTAAATATAGAATGGACAGAATATCGAATTGCCAAAATATAGTGGTGAAGAATATCGAAAAACAGGTAAGAAATATCGATTGCAATAATATAGAAGTAAGTAATATCGACAGTCATAATATAGTTGTTAAAAATATCGAATTTTTTATAGTGTTGTAAGTGTTGGTATATGTGTTAAAAGTATGTATTAATATTGTAATGTATGTTAGAATATTTTTAAAGTAATGAATTTTATGTTATTTTATTTTTGTTTAATTTAATTCCGTATCGGGTTATGGGTTTATAGGGGAGTAGGGTGGGAAGTAATTTAATTATAGTACATTAAATAATAATTTACAGGAATTATTAATAATTTTTAATTTAATTTTGCGTTTTACTTCTGTAGCGGGTTGTGGGTTTGTAGGGGAATAGGGTGGGAAGTAATTTAATTGTTATTAGTTAATTATTAATTGGTATTGAAAATTAATTGGTTGTTGATTAATTATTAATTGGTAAATAATTAGTATTAATTGGTAATTAATTTGTATTAATTGTTTAATTGATAATTATGTTAATTGTATTCATTTAATATTTGTAGTGGGTAGTGTGTTTATAGGGGAATATGGTGGGAAGTAATATAATTGTAAATAATTAATTATTTAATTGATGTGTGTATATTGTTATTTAACATATCTTTAATTTAATTTAGCGATTTACTTCTGTACTGGGTTGTGGGTTTATAGGGGAATAGGGTGGGAAGTAATTTAATTGTTATTAGTTAATTATTAATTGGTATTGAAAATTAATTGGTTATTGATTAATTATTAATTGGTAAATAATTTGTATTAATTGGTAATTAATTTGTATTAATTGCTTAATTGATAATTATGTTAATTGTATTCATGTAATATTTGTAGCGGGTAGTGTGTTTATAGGGTAATATGGTGGGAAGTAATATAATTGTAAAAAATTAAATATTTAAATAATTTGTGTATATTGTTAATCAATATATTATTAATTAATGATTAATTGGTATTATTAGCATTTATTAATGTTTGTTATTGAAAAACAATTGGTTGTTAATTAATTATTAATAGGTAATTAATTAAACAAAAATATATTGGTATTTATAAATAATCAATTAATAAATCTTGTGTGATTGGTAATTAATTGTAATACTTATTTTGGTATTAATAATTAATTAATTGTTAACAAAATATTAATTTATTATCTTACCTACTTTTGCACTTACTTGAGTGGGAATAGTAATTTTTACCCTACCGCTTTCCAACGCTTTCCCTACTGTTGCACTCTCTGGAGTGGGAATAGTAATTTGTATCCCTACGCTATCCAATGCTTTCCCTACTGTTGCACTCTCTGGAGTGGGAATAGTAATTTTTACCCCTACGCTATCCAACGCTTTCCCTACTGTTGCACTCGCTGGAGTGGGAATAGTAAATTTTACCCTCCCGCTATCCAACGCTTTCCCTACTGTTGCACTCTCTGGAGTGGGAATAGTAAATTTTATCCCTACGCTATCCAACACTTTCCCTACTGTTGCACTCTTTGGAGTGGGAATAGTAATTTTTACCCCTACGCCATTTGACGTTTTCTCTACTGTTGTAATCACTGGAGTGGGAATAGTAAATTTTGAACTCCCGCTATCCAACGCTTTCCCTACTGTTGCACTCTCTGGAGTGGGAATAGTAATTTTTATCCCTACGCTATCCAACGCTTTCCCTACTGTTGCACTCTCTGGAGTGGGAATAGTAATTTTTACCCCTACGCTATCCAATGCTTTCCCTACTGTAGCACTCACTGGAGTGGGAATAGTAATTTTTACCCCTACGCTATCCAACGCTTTCCCTACTGTTGCACTCACTGGAGTGGGAATAGTAATTTTTTCCCTCCCGCTATCCAACGCTTTCCGTACTGTTGCATTCTCTGGAGTGGGAATAGTAATTTTTACCCTCCCGCTATCCAACGCTTTCCCTACTGTTGCATTCTCTGGAGTGGGAATAGTAATTTTTACCCTACCGCTATCCAACGCTTTCCCTACTGTTGCACTCACTGGAGTGGGAATAGTAAATTTGACACTCCTGCTATCCAACGCTTTCTCTACTGTTGCACTCTCTGGAGTGGGAATAGTAATTTTTATCCCTACGCTATCCAATGCTTTCCCTACTGTTGCACTCTCTGGAGTGGGAATAGTAATTTTTACCCCTACGCTATCCAACGCTTTCCCTACTGTTGCACTCACTGGAGTTGGAATAGTAAATTTTACCCTCCCGCTTTCCAACACTTTCCCTACTGTTGCACTCTCTGGTGTGGGAATAGTAATTTTTACCCCTACGCTATCCAATGATTTCCCTATTATTGCACTCTCTGGAGTGGGAATAGTAATTTTTACTCTCCCGCTATCCAACGCTTTCCCTACTGTTGCATTCTCTGGAGTGGGAATAGTAATGTTTACCCTCCCGCTATCCAACGCTTTCTCTACTATTGCACTTACTGGAGTGGTAATAGTAAATTTTACCCGCCCGCTATCCTACGCAGAAAATATTGAATATTTTTAATAAATATTACGTTAATATATATGTATTAATTTTTTTTTTACTTACATTAAATATTTATTAATTTTAATGTTATTTAAGTATTTTTAAGTATGTGTCAGTTAATTATATGTATTATTTCATAAATTTTATATTACTTTTAAAACATTTTAAAAATTCGATATTTTGACTAACTATATTATTTACAACGATATTTTGGATTCTATATTTTTGTACTTTCCTGTTTGGAGATAGGGAGTCGATATTTTGGTATTCTATATTTTGGCATCGATATTTTTGTAAGTCTATATTTTTGTAGTCGATATTATGTCAGTGATCCCTGCAGCTCAAAGTACACCAGCATAAGGCCGTGTGGAGGGCCATTGAATGCAAGTTGCGGGCTCTGGGTGTCTCAAACCGATGGCGCACACACTGTCACAAGAGGTGGGATGACATCTGCCGGCTGAGCAAGAACGTGGCAGAGATGACGCTGGGGCTGCTCCCTCAGGACTGGCAGGTTGGCGCAGCAGAGCATGACACCACTAATGGCCCGCATCTTGGCAGTAACACAGCCTGAGCTGGATGCATGTTTGAAGGAGCATCAGCAGCAAGCTACGGGTGAGTATTCTTGGAAGGGTGACTTTGGCTGTGAGTTGCTGCATGTGTTCACAGCCTGGGCCAGCGCTGGGCTATGTGATGTTGGTAGTTTGATGCAGTGGCTTGTAAGTGGCCTCTGTGTTGGGTGCAGCTGTCATGCATTTGCCCTACCTGTACTTCCTAATGTAATTTGAGTAATGGGCATTGACATTGTATTCTGAGTCGTGGGCTTCAGGTATCGTCTGCATTGGAGTAGTCTGGGAGATCACATGAAAGGGAATGGCAGTGTGCATAATCTGAGTGTGCTTTCATCAATGCGTGCATTGCCTTACCTCAGATTTGTGAGGCTTAGACATCTGAGGCCAATGTGCAACAGTAGTTGTGCCCCAAAGTACAACATGGTGGATGGCATGAGGTTTTAGATGAAATACCATTATCATATCATTACATTCTTTGTTCCTGTTAGCTATATTATACACATGTCAGGTTTGGAGGCACTGCCAGCACAGAGTGGAATTCTATCCATAGGATTGCAGGCAGGCTGGCTAGGAAAATCATGTATGTATGATCTTACTTTATGTGTGCCCAGCAGTTTTGGTGTTTTATCATCTTGTGATGGGCAGTCATCCTAGTCACATGAGTGGATTTCAATGTGTGCCCTTGGGTGGTCAAGATGTGTGCAGTGTGAAGGGGGTGACATTGTCAGGAGGGTTGATGTGTTTGTGCCCCTGCAATGTCAGCTACACACGTGTCACCCACAACTTGTGTGCCTGTATGTCTGATTGTTCAGCCCTGTGATTGTGATGGTGTGCACATGTGTGAGTTGTATGTTGCGCACTGTGCAGTGTTTTGGTGTGTCCTTGCAGTTCTGTCTGACTCCTACTTGTTGTTGGTGCCCTTTGTGAGTCTGCAGAGTGTGTGACTGTCAATTCAGTGTTGTGTTTTGTTGATCAGCCATGTGTCTTGATACTGTTTGTGATGACTGTGCAGACCTGCTCAGCCACACTGACATTGTGGGTGTGTTTTCTCATACATTGATGTCACATGGGGCTTGATTGCCTCCAGTATGGCATGTGGTGTGTGGTGTCATACCATCCCCTATCTGTGCTTCTGATGCCCAGCCATTGTGAGTCTGCACTCCATCTATTTGTGAATGGTACACTCCTGCCATGTTCACTACTGATGTACACAACACTTCACTTTCATGTCAGCTGTCCCCTTGGGTTGCCTGTGTGTGTGCCTCCCCATCACTACATTTGTAACACTGTGCTTTGCGGTGCAGATCTGTGCACAGGAGCAATGTGCCACTCAGGACATTTTCCCAATTGGTTATATGTGATTTTCTTGTACTGTTTAGCAGTCATGGTTGCTCATATGCAGTTCAACTGTTTGTGCTGCACAGTCCTCTGGTCATGTTGTTTCCACTTTGGGGTCCCAGACTTGTGCATCTGTGGGTGTTGGGTTAGCTGTATGTGTGTTTGCTGAGGTACTGCTTCACTTCCTGAGTGTGATGTTGTCTGTGTTCTGTTTTGATTGTTGTAGTGGGTGTTCATGGTGTGTCACTCATATCTGTGTGGGACTGGTATGTTTGGTGTGCACACACTGCTAGGTGTGCATGCTGGCTGTGGGTGTATGTTGCCTTGTCCTTGCCTGGTGTGCATCCCCTGATGTCCTGCTGTGTTTGCAACGTGAGTTATTGGCATGTGCAACTGTTGTGTGTTTGATGTGGCTGTGTGCAGTGTTTGGGCTGTGGTGTCGCTTGCAGCTGACAGATGCTCTGTGTGTGATTTTCTATTTGCATGTCAGTGTGTGTGTTTTGTTGGTGTGGTGTATTTCATTCAGATGTGTGTTGCCAGTGTGGTGTGCCTTATTTGTGTGTCTGTCACATGAACTTAGGTCTATTCTTGTTCCTGTGCTTGTGTTAGGTGCGTCCTTGGTGTTTTCTCCTATCATATTTGTGCTGTCTCTTGTCATTCTTGTGCATGTGCAGGCATGTGGTACACTGTGACACCATGTTGACTTGATGAGTGGTGTGGTATGTCTGTATGTGTGTCATTGTAGACCCATTTCTCCCAGTTTGTGTCCATGATTATTTTGTGATGGTGCACTTCTTGTCAGTGTTGTGGTATGTTGTCTGTGCATTGTTTCAGATGGATGAGGTTGTGTAACTCCTGTTCTGTCTGTGCGCCCATTGCCTTTCCACAGTTTTGCTGCACAGGTCATGTCTGGTCTTGTTGTGGTTCTGTGTGAGTTATGTGTTTGGCTGTTATTTTTGTGCAAACATCGGTTCAGGCACCCCAGTGTGTGTGTGTGATGTTTGTGTATATCCCCCAGGGAGTGTGCTTGTTTGTCAGTGAATTGACTGGAAATTATTGACACCCTTCTGTGTGTTTGACACTGGTGTTGTGTGCTGCAGGTGTGATGGGGGTACGTGTGGAGAGTCCTACTTGTGCTTGACAGTCATGGAGTGTTGCAATGGGCCCTGTGTGTTGTGCTGCTGACATACTCATGTGAAGTAGTTGGATACAGATGTGTGGCTGTTCACTGTTTGACTTCATACCCTTCCTTTCATCCCTGTGCCCATAGATGAATTGCCTTGCTGTCTCCCTGAGTTGTTGCACTGAGGTGACTGTGGTTTGACTTCACTCACAGTGCCAGCCATGTGTGATTTGATGGGCTGAGGGTGTTGTTATATGTTCCTTGTCTTGCATGTGATGTACACATGCTTGGTGGTTAGCTCCTTGGCCTTCTATTTGTGCGCACCTCACTTTAGCTTTCCTATATGTTGTACTCCATTGCTGCTGGCATGTGGTCTGTGTATGTGGCTGTGTGTCAGTACGGGGTATGTCTATATGACTTGGCAGGCTGTGTGTCCAGTAGAGTGATTGTTCATTATCTGTATGTGTGTGTCCCTTTTGTGCTTGGACTCACTTTTTGTGCCATGAGTGTGTTGTTGTTGTGGTGTGTGGGTTGCCCTGGCCCTGTGCTTCTGTGCAGTGTGGTCCTTTGGAGCTACACCTGCTGTGGCTATCTCCCTAGTTGTTTGCTGTGTGGTGCAGGGTGTGTGTTCACCTGGCTGGTTATTGTGCATAGGGGAGCACAGGAGGGGGACATGGCATGTCCCTTCCTGTTGGGGGTGACCTAGTGTGTAGAGGGTGGAGGTGTGGACCTGTAATCTTTGTGGCCTGCCCATGCCTGGCGCTGGCCCTGCCTTCTGCATTGTGCGCATGTTTTACCGCGTCTTCACCGCTGCGGTGACGTAACCGGGACATTACTTCATGATCGCTGTAGATGGGTGACCTGGATGAGGAGGGGTGATTGATTTGGTGACAGGTACACTTGTGGATGTGTTCCTGTCCTCACCAGGGTGTCTGGTGTGGACAGGAACCCTATATCAGCCCATGAGTTGTGTGTTGTGGTTGTGTGTTGTGGTTGTGTGTGGGGTTGTGTGATTGCGTACCTGAGGCATCGTCCGCGACGGTCCATGAGTTGCTGATAATGTATCAGGTACAGCACCAGGAAGACATGTAGAGCTGGATCCATTGCGGTCAGGACCGGGTGGAAGGGGCCGACACTCTGGTTTCGCACTCCGCTGTCGTGCGTCCTCCGTCTCTGGTTGGGCGGTTTCTCCGCTGCGGTGCGACTGGCTATTTGGGGCATCCTGATTAGTACAGTGGACGGGACGTCATTCCGCACGGTCTTGAGTCTCCATTGGCTCCCACCGCCGCTGTGGCAGGCACACTTTAATGGCGGTTTGCTTCGCACTGTGGCGGGCGGTAAATGGGCTATGTTTCGCTATACTAATATGGGGTGCGTGAGGACTGCTGCTGGCATGTGGAAAAAAGCATTTTCCACCACGGCCAGCATCGCAGTGGTGCCTCCGCCCGCCATACTAATAGACCCCTATATGTTTAGTGTCCAGCACTTTCCTTGAGTTAATATAGTTTGGAGTGGGAATTGTATAAATTATATCTGTTCAGTGTCCAGCACCTTCCCAGAGTTAATATAGTTGGAGTGGGAATAGAAATTATATATGTTTAGTGTCCAAAACCTTCCCTGAGTTAATATAATTTGGAGTGGGAATTGTAAATTATATGTGTTTGGTGTCCAGCACCTTCCTTGACTTTTTCTAGTTTGGAGTGGAAATAGTAAATTATATATGTTTAATGTCTAGCACCTTCCCAGAATTAATATAATTTAGAGTGGGAATGGTATATTATATATATGTTTAGTGTCCAGCACTTTCCTTGAGTTGATATAGTTTGGAATGGTAATAGTGAATTATATATGTTTAGTGTCCAGCACCTTCCCTGACTTTTTCTAGTTTGGAGTGGCAATAGTAAATTATATATGTTTAGTGTCCAGCTCTTTTCCTGGGTAATACATTTTTGAGTTGGAATAATACATTATATATGTTTGATGTCTAGCACCTTCCCTGAGTTAATATATTTTGCAGTGGGAATAGTAAATTTTACATGTTTAGTGTCTAGCACCTTCCTTGACTTTTTCTAATTTGGAGCGGGAATAGTAAATGATATATGCTTAGTGTCTAGCACTTTCCCTGACTTTTTCTAGTTTGGAGTGGGAATAGTAAATTATATATGTTTAGAGTCCACCACTTTCCCTGAGTTAATATAGTTTGGAGTGGGAATACTAAATTATATCTGTTTAGTGTCCAGCACTTTCCTTGAGTTAATATAATGTAGAGTGGGAATAGCAAAAAATAGTTATTTATTTTGGAGCAAGGTTAATGATAAAAATGCATCTTTAAGTGGTAATAGGATGTTATATATGTGTATTAAATAGATTTATAAAAGCATGTTAAGGTAAGATAACTATTTTATTGTAAATATAGAGAACACATAATACAGGAATTAAATTCAGAACAATATTTATATTTTATTTATGTCTTTATTTTCATTCAAAGACTCAAGCAAATTAATTTTATGCATTTTAATTTTAATTACAGTTTTTGATATACATATATTGGTATAAAGAGAAATAATAATACATTTTTTATTTTTGAATACATTACATATTTATCACATATTCAAACATAAACATATAGTTTTTAAGTATAGTCAGTATGAAACATTTTTTATGTTTTATATAATGGTGAAGTTGTTAAATATTTAATTTTTTTTTAAATACATTTTTTGTTTTGTAAATATGCATTACATAATTACATATAGGGCCCGAATCTGATCTCGCTAGTAAAGCCCTATGTACGAATCAGATCCGTAGTGCTTGACGAGAGTCCGAACGAGCAAGTACAATGCATTCTTATGCTTACGGACTCGGTTCCCTCGAACTCCCATTGAACTCTATGGAGCCTGTATGCTGGACTCGTGCACCGGCTCCCATAGCAAAAAGGGGTGGGTGTGGAAAAGTGTACACCCTGTGGTGGGCACCCCAAAGTGCCCACCACATGGTGCATGTATGGGAACGGGGGCTCCAGGTGGTGGTGGGCCTGCTACGGGCCCCAAAAGAATGATTCCGGCAGCAGTCCGGACATACCGAATCGTGCATCGTACCTGCTCGCTCGGAAAGAGAGTCCGTAGAGCTGTAGGAAGCGTCTGCGTATGAGTCGTAGGGACTGGATCGGGTTGGGAGACGATTTGCTCAATGCATATGTGAACTTGGTCATTCGGACCAGTGCACGAATCGGTCGGGAAAAAGGGCTAACAATCGGATCTGTTAAAGCCAAATCAATTTGTAGGCCTTCCGAGCAAGATTGGAGTCGACCCCTTAGTGTACATTTTTAATAACACATTTTGTTAAAAATTCATTGTATAAGTTTTTTATATTATTTGCATAATTCCTAATACATAATATTATTTTTTGTATAATATTATTTAAATTGTATCAAAAAATAATATTATAAAGGTAAGAAAGCATTTAGTAAAACAATTTTTTTTTACAGTAATACAGTTTTTCACATTTTTAGCAAGCAGTAAAAAAGAAATTCTTACATTGGTAAGTTAACATAATTTAATGTAAAATAATAAATATTATTTGTGTTCTAATATTTACTATTATCATTTAACAATTTTAAACAGCAAAGACAAAACATTTTGCACATTAGTAATAGTAATGATTTTTTTTTTTACTTTTTTTTGTATTACACTTCTAATGTACATTGAGTTTAATGTAGAAAAGTATTTTTATTATTTCAAGTAGGCAGCCATTTTTTAAACTAAGTTCTATTTTGTAGACTGTATGTGTTGTTTTAGGTCATTTCTGAGGGGAGAAGCTTGCACTTGGAAGCTGCATCGCATTGGTTAAGGTAATTTTAATTTAATGGCTTTTAGGCTTAATTCAGGAGTAGGTCGAAAGTAGTGTATAGTGTATGTAATGTTTGGATTTTGTGTTTTTTGTGAGGTTTAGTTTGTAGTTTTGCGTATGCGAAATGCGCTCAGTGCATAGATAGGTCAGTGTTAGGGTTTGCTATATACGTTTAATTATGTTTAGAGTATGGTGTTATTAGTTTGTTTATGAGTGTTTTTTAATGATTTTACTATATATTTGTGTGGGATGGGAGGGATTGTGCTGTTTTTTCCACAGGTTTTTTACATTCGGAAGTTGCTGTTGGGAGAAGTATGCTTTTTTTTAAGGAACTGTTTATTTGTTTCAAGTAAACAAATAATTATTTTACAGTTCCTTTATTTTTCGAGTAATCCTGGGCCTTTTCTTTTTTTAATTAAAATGTTAATGTTTTTATGGATTCAACACTATGAATGTATTGCCAGCGCATTAGATTTTATACAGTTGTATTTTTCCAGTTTTGGGGGGGACTTTTAACTAAGTATTGGTATATTTTGACGTTTGGATTTATTTATGTCAGTTTGGATTATATTCTTTAGCTACAATGGGAGGTAAATGTAATTGTTGTAGTTCTTATTGACATTTTGATATAAATATATATTATATAATTATTATCTGAAATAGTTTTTTTTTTTGAAAGTTTAAATTAATTGACATAATATTTATATTTTAAATGTTTAGTTAAGAACTCAGTTTACAATTACGATGTGTCTATGTTTATGTATTACTGTTTTAAAGTGTGGATTTAGCTATTGTTTC
Organism: Triturus cristatus; assembly: GCF_964204655.1. Lineage (NCBI taxonomy): Eukaryota > Metazoa > Chordata > Amphibia > Caudata > Salamandridae > Triturus > Triturus cristatus. The sequence continues at coordinate 204,325,022 of NC_140592.1, read as the reverse complement.
TAGCTAACACCTAGCTGTGTTACAGACTGTTCATGTCTTAGTTGTTGGTAGCTTTGTTCTTTTTGTATTGATTGTAATAATTTATGTAGGGTCGATTGGGTTCTGCCTGTTGTGGTTTGGAAAACATTATTCCATCCTTCCACAGTGTTATTGGTGTTTGCGTCTTTGTTTAGGGTACAGTTTTATACATTCCACCATGGAATGTGGTATTTGGACTCTCTTTTGTGTCCAGATCTGTGTAGCCTTCCAACCCAGGTATCCTCGAAAAAGTCAAGTAGGGGACTTAGTTTATGTTCATTTGTTTGGTATTGGGGGCTTTCTAATAATAAATCGTAGTGTCCTGTTACATCAGCTATTGGGATGTATGCTAGCGCATTTAGCTTTTTAATGTCATTTGCAAAATTGCTATTAGTTGCATATTCTACACTAAGCATAGATTTTTAAAGGTGTCTCCATATGCATTGATTAAAGTGGTAATAGCAACCTTGTATTGCTTTGTGAGTGTAGTTTTATAGGATGGCTTGTCACATTGACTATTCAAAGTCTATGATAATCTTTGGAGGATAGTAATTATTAGTTCTTGCTTTACTTTTGTTAAGGGTTCTACATAAGTAGTGGTTTGTTTGTTTGGCAACAGAGCATATATAAAGGGGATGTTGCTATTGTGATACAGCCCATGGATTTTGTATAATTGGTAAAAAGGTTTGGGACATACTTTAACTGTTCTATCCATCATCCATGTCTCACTAGTCTGTAGTTTAAGTAAGTTTGTGGGACTTGCAAGTATTATAATCCTCTTTTCATTAGATTTATTATCATAAATACGAAATTGCTCTTCATTATGAGCTACAGTGAGTTCAGGTGGTATTTGAATTTCACTGAATGTTTTGGGGGCATGTGGGTTGGTAATAGTTGATTTTTTGTTCAAGCTATTAGCCTTTCTGACGTTTTAACAGAGGGTAATTGGCCAGTTACATGTTCTGAAACTCTTGGAGTACGTCTTTTAATATTTCAGTAGTAGGTTTTTGAGAGCTAGTACTCTCAAAAGCATCTCTCACTTATATTTCAGATATTTTAGGGGGCTGGTTATGTTCCTTAACATTTAATACAGTAGTTTATTTTGTTGTAGCCCTTCCATAACATGCATTTGCATAATATTTTATGTGTTGTTACAATGCATATGATTACATCGCAAGTTGTTACCATGACTTGGGGTAGGGGAGCGCTGTTCTTAAAATAGTATAATTTACTATTCCCACTCCAGTTTGTGCAACAGCAGGGAAGGTGTTGGATTGTAAATCCAACAACTTCTGCCCCTACAGAAAGTTGTGGTAACGACTTGCATTGTAATTCTATGTGATGTAACAAGGCGGTAGTTGTAACAACCGCGTTGTAATGGCATGCGATGTATCGCATGCAAACTAAATGATGCCTCTCCCCTCATGAACCAACAATAAAATGTGACTCCTCAAAGCCTCCAGCACAACCAATAACTCTCCCCTCAACCATACATCACCCAACAACTCCATGCTCACATTCCGGAATGACTTAACTTTATCTGAGGTCTTTCCCCCTAGCTGGCCAACCATTTGCCATACACCTCATGATCTCCTGCAATACTTCATCACCTTTCACTGTCTGTACACAATTCTCAAGAGATATGCGTTCTTCAGTGATAATGCACATGTTTGCTACAAGCCCTTCACTTTCATCATCATTATCATCTTAATGGTCATCCACAAATAAATTTCTAAAAAATTATTCTGCCCATAACATACTCCATTCTACTAGAAAATTCCAGATTTCTTAGACCCCAATGCAAAATTCTAGATGAAACGTGAGAAGTGCCCTTACTGGTGAAAACATCCACCAAATGATGATTATCCAAAAAATCATGAAATCAGTTCCCCACACAATTCTTTTTAAACGATTAACTCCCCACCAACATACCAAAACTTGTCTCTCATTTGTAGAATATGTTTGGTCCACACCTCTCAATGGTCTTGATACATAAGTTATAGTGACTTCCCTACCCTCGCTAAGTTTTAACAATACCACACCCAAACCCACAGCACTAGCATCCATGCACACATTGCTCTAATCACGCATGTTTAAGTGCCAGGGCAGACACTCTATCCTTCTTCAATTGCAAAAATTCCTGCTCACATTCCATACAGCCGTCAAACTGGCCATTTTTCAACATTCATTTGGGCCTGTTTTCTGTTTTGTCTGCAAAAATAAGAATACATCATGAATAATATTCAGCCAATACAAAAAAGGATCTCAACTGATCCTTGACCTGAGGTGGTGGAGCATCCTCAATGGCCTTTAGTAACTTTGGTTTTGGCGATACTCCCTTTTCGTCTATTCAATACCCATAATAATCAACTTCCTTTACACCGATCGTGCACTTTTCTAATTTAATAGTCAACCCTCTCTCCTGAAAATTTTCCAACACAAAATTAATTGTGTTTCTCCTCACTCTTCCCACAAACACAAATATAACCCTGGCAATATGTCATGTTGCTTTGCTCCTTGAATAGTTGGTGCATTGCCCTCTGGAATGCAGGCAAAACTGATGGTAGTCGAAATGGCATATGATTCAACCTGAAAGCCCCTTCAGGGGTGACAAAAGAAGTTAAATGTCTAGAATCAGAATGTAAAGTGATTTGATAATATGCTGATGCTAAATCCAATGTCAAACATTTTTTAGCTCCTTTGATCGTCATCAGTATATCACTTATGCTGGGAAGTGGATGTCTATCCACCCAGATAGCTTTGATAAGGTTGAATAGATCAATACACAACCTCAAATCGCAATTGGGTTTCTTTGCCAGAAATACTGGGGCCAACCATTTGGAAGCATCGGTTTCTTCAATGATATCTTCGTCACAAAATATCTATAATTCCTTCCTAAGACGTTCCCTCATAATCAAAGGCCCACTGTGTCGTTTGTACAGCTTGGGAGAAATGCCTTCACTCAACATAATTTTATGTGCAAATTACATGAGCAACCCCATATCATTTTTGAAGCCACTATGACATTTTTCTTGCCACACAGTAATACATAGCAGGCTGATGTTAGCCAATGCTCTTAACACCTGATCAGGATGATATGGGTCTAACTTCATTAGCAACTGCCTTTGTTGCTGCCACCCCAACAAACATAACCCATCCTTGGTGATGTGTACTTTGGATAAAGTTTTAATATATTGGAATTCCAATGAACCCTCACAGTACCCCACCAACTTAATAGGTTTGTTCCTGTAGGCCACCAGTTTGATGTTAGATTTAACAAATTTATGCAAGATACTCTTCTCCAATCAAGGTGTATCGAGCACCCGAATCAGCCATTCTGGTGCAACATGGGTGGTCATTTTCCCTGGAAGCCCATAGTTCACTGATCTGTTATAAAAATGTCTCCACAGAACTCTCTCTATTACCCCCACCAGATTTAAAGGCCCCTTTGGTTTTGAAATATTACCTCCCTTTACAGACTCTGACAAATTGTTTTTCCTTTTTGCACTTTCTTGTGGCAGGACAACTGGTATCAGTGGGTACGTGCCCTTTTAAAACACATTCATGATATGAACAATTTCTCTAACTTCCAAGCCAGTTTGTTTTGCGCAGGAAGTGATTTTTCTTTTTGTCAGCAGACGCACTGTGTTTGTTCACTTGCACAAAGTCTACCCTTCCAGAATTGCTGGATGCCATTTCTCGTAGTGCTTCATCAGTATTTTCTTCCCTTCTTGCAATGTCTATTGCATTTTGCAAAGTTAGGTTTTCTGTTTTCAAAAGTTTTTACTGCATGAATTTGTTGCCAATTTTCATGCAACATTTAATTTATGAAACGTTTGCAGTTGTAGATGGATGCCAACAAACGTATTTCTGCTAGGAAGTGTCCCCAGGTAGTTAAGCACTTTGTAAGAATATGAACATTCCCAACACTTCATTCCAATCTTTCCATAGTTCAAATCCAATATTTTCATTGCTATTTCACATGCATCACTGTCTGATTCTTTGTCGTCCTCTTCTGGCTAAGGTGGCAGATGTCCTTATGTCCCTAAACAATGCTTCAACATTGCCAGTTTACAAGAAGCAGTTAATATGTCAACACCAACAGTATAAACACATGCTTGAAAGTCTTCTTTCCAATGCTCCCACATTGTGATAGACTCACAAGATGCATTAAAAAAATATACCGGAGCTAGCATTCATTCCATGAAATGTAGGGTTAATGCTAGTATTGCTCGTATTTTAAGCATTTAGGAGAAATTTACATTTGTTTGTAGTTAATAACTTTCAAGTAAGTTGCATTAAGAATGGTGGGGGGATAACTGATAATAAGTTTTCTGAAATAGTTCTTTATTTAGTATTCCTTCATTCAGTTTTCTTCCATGACACCATTTGAAGCATCATCAGTGTCACTAATTTAAAATAAAGAGATGGCTAATCTGCTGCATCTATTTTGTTTTCTATGCAATAGCTTCAGTTTCTCCAGCCCATGCACCTGAGACCATAAATATGTAAAGTCAGTGGTATTTGTATTTCTCCACTCTGTATTGGCTTGTATTTGGCTGTCAGTCAACTTTCCTGCACTGCGGACAGCAGTTATGTCAATGCTAGTGAGGTTGCTAAGTGAGGCGTCTCTGTCGGCTGCTCCTGCCGCACCTGATGTGTCACATGACTCCTATGCGCCCGTTAGAAACTCGAGAACAGTTTAATTGCAGCTGCGCATGCACCCTCTCCAAAACAGCACTTGCCAGGATGGTGATCCAGTGGCATGATCTCCTTGTACAGTGGAGAACAGCATTGCACAGACCATATAGGCACTACCAGCAGATGGCAACAGCACATGACAGTGGCAACGCTGTCCCTCTCGTTAGTGATACTGTTCTTCTAAACCAGGAGTGACGGCTCCCACAGATGCTCTCCTCTTTGCCTACACATCAGTGAAAAGATCCACTGTACATGGATGAAAGGTGGGTTGAGAGTTTATTTATTTTGTGTAGTGCTTAGCAAGCAAAGTGGGAGCAGGAGGCTAGTCTCCAAAAATGCCCTTTCTTTTGTGCGCAAGTACCTCAAAATGCTTGACAGCATTCCCTTGAAGAATGTGGAACAGCATTCCCTCATGAGACAATGAAACACTAAATGATGGAGACAAACAAATATAATTATGGGGAAGAAAGGCCCCCCTAAAAATACTTTTAGGTCTAAGAGAAGGGGGGGGGGGAAACAAACCTACTAATGCAATGTACCTCTGCTCCGACCTGTATTAATTTCTTTATGACCTATACAGGTTCTAGCATGCCAAAACACCCATCATTATTCTTCTAACTCATTGAAAATTGCAACTAATTGTATTCAATTCTTTATTTTAACTATAGCATAATTTCTTTATACAAACTTAATGGCTTACCCTTATATGAGAGGGCGGTATTTGTCGCCAGACCAATATCACCCCTGAAGAGTGGTCCTTGAGAGATAAATTCATCAAAAGCTGTGTCTGTTGCCAGACCAATATCACCCCTGAAGAGTGGTCCTTGAGAGATAAATCCATCAAAAGCTGTGTCTGTTGGCAACAACTAATACTACCCTCTCGAATACAACCTGGGATCCCTCAGAGGGTTGAATCTCTTGTGATTTGTATGTTGAATGAGTGTGAATGTTTGGTAAGAATGAACAGGTGTAGGTTGCTGGGGGTTTATGTATATGTGTTTTCAAAGTAAAGAGTCTAGGGTAAGCCATTAATTTTGGTGTTACTGTTTTGAAAAAGATAACAGTATTGTATGTATATGTATTTTTGTATAAAAATATTTTGTATTGAAATGTGTATAAAAAAGACAAAAATAATCCAATTTGTTTAAAAAGGTTTTTATGTATGAAGACATTATGCTATAGGTAAAATAAAGAATTGAATACAATTTGTTGAAATTTTCGATGAGTTAGTAGAATAATGATGGGTGTTTTGGCATGCTAGAACCTGTATAGGTCATAAGGAAATTAATACAGGTCGGAACAGAGGTACATTGCATTAGTAGCCAAAAAAATATAATTCATTTGGACTAGATCTATGCAACCTATTTGTCATATAGACATTATTATATTCACTCACAAGTATCACAAGTATTGAAGCATGTTTTTCTAACTTCACCCAAAAAAATTTCGCTGTTATTGTTTGCCAAGAATTTAGTAGTATTACTAGTAAACCTCTCTTTTCTTTTAAATTCCACTTTCTACTGCCAAAGTATTATTGCGATCATAGGGAGCACTGTTACTTCTATGGTCCCGGAGGTATGCAAAAATGACTCTGTTGACATGCTTCTGGAACTTGCCCGTGAACAAAATTTGTAGAAGCATTCCAGGTCTGCTTTTGACAGAAGTTGGAATGCTCAAAGGCTGTGTGACATAATAGATGCATCAACTTTAAAAAGGTTTCTTTGATATTGAAAGGTAAGGCAACCTGAGTAACTGTGTCATGATGATTATATTTGGTTGCTTATATTTTGAAATATTATTCCAACAAAATAGAAGTTGATGTTTTTTCACTCCACCGATGTCATCGATATAATGCCTACTTTAGGTAACCTTGTATTTTTGTCAGGATTGTGAAATCTCACGTAAGTATGATCCCAGTGGTAAAAGAACAAACAATGTATGGTGAACGTTTGACCTGAGCAAGAACCGGGAACATGTTCTGATCTGGTAACCATGGAGATTGGTGTGAAAAAGAAAGGGACTTATTATTATTCGGTTAAGATATTAGGGTTATGTTGAGTTCAACCAATTCCTTTATTTGCAACACTTCAAAACAAGCTTACCTCTAATTAGATGTTACAGCCGGACCCTGTAGATTCATATGAGGGGAGCATTTCATAAAAATCTAAGATTAGTTGTTTCACTGGATGAAAGTATATGTGCGGTTGAATCTATTTATGAAGGTTTTCATAGGATTATTTCAAATACCTTTTACACAAGATTAGAGAGACTGCACTTTGGGGACTGCTTAGGTTTTGTGCAAGTAATTAATTTTTTACAGTACTGCATGGGATATATGATATATTGTTAAAGTTAACAATCTTTAAGTGACAATTTAATGAGGTAATGAATAAAGAAAATTAATTTACGGGAAATTGATTTATAGTTAAAACTGTAGTCTTGACCACTGTGAACATGTAGTATTGAGAAATACAGCAGCAGATGCATCAATCATACAACTACATATTTTGAAAAATAATCAAATAAGTTTCAGCCTGTGAAAGTTTAAAAAATGTGACTTATGGTGTTTTGAAACTAGATGCTGAGTAGATGTTATTTACAAAGATGTATTGCATGTACATTAATCATGCTAAGGTAACTTCCAGGCACACAATGCCAGATTCACCTAGAGCCCAGCTCCCACACTGTAAAGTCGTGGTCGGACTGCCTGTCAGATCACGAGTTTCATTTTGTCTGGTGGTCTGTTTTTTGCACTCCCATGGCGGTGCCTTTGTAAATGGGCACCACAATGGGAATGCCAAAAACAGTTCCTGCACGGCTTGGACAATAAAGTCCATGTTGTGCAGGAACTTGGGTGGCATGCACCCAGGGAGACACATGTTGTGCCCCTTGCATGCATCCCCATGCACATGGGCAACAGGGGGCCCTGAAGGAACCCTTTATTTCAGGACCACCAGCCTTTTCATGCAGGAAAGACCTCCGTGACACTGCTGGTGGTCCTGAAACTCATAATATTCTTAGCGTACTGCATTGGCACTACCAGCATATTACTCAGGCCCTGACTGCCACGCCACCATCAGGGAGCGGCAGTTTCCTGATGGTTGCTACATTGCAATGGCGGTCAGACCATCGGTGCAGCAGTGGCTGGACCGACACCACCGCACCCCCATGAGTCTGGTGGTCCATGGACCGCCAGACTCATAATCAGGCCCTAAGAGTTTATCATGGTGCAAACTCATGTAAAGTGACGCAAAACAGTGTACCTTATTGCAAGGTTTTTTCCTTTCAATTGTAAAAGGTATTTTCTGTTGGAAGGACGCCATTCACTCTGTGTAATTAGTACTTTGTGCTGTTTTGCGTCACTTTACGTAAAGGGGTAATTACTTGAGAGTAACTTGATCGGAAAATCATAAACACCTTTAGCTTTTGATGGAAAGCCTGATCTACCACAATTGCCGTATGAGGCTTTGCATAAAAAATTAACAGCTCCTTAAAGCAAATGCTAACAAGGACAAATGCTTTTATTTAATCAAATATTCCTCAGATTTCAAGCCCTGCACTGCAGAGCATGAGCTCAATATGTGGAGTATTTCAAAATGTGCCCAGTTATAGTAAATTGTACTAGTTTCAATGCAATCGTATGCTGGACAGTATGCCAAAACCTCTGTGTCTTGGTTGTGCATCATTCAAGACAGCCCTTAAAAGCACATGTGCGGCATGTGACTATAGCAGCAGGCCATAAGAAATGCGGGTTAGATGTCTGTGGAGAGTGGGGTACAGAGGCCCGGAAAGAGGCCATTCTCAGTGGCCCACCCTGGTTGTGCAGAGCTGAACTGCATGCACAGTGGGGTTGGCCACTCATGAGTGTTAAATGGAGGCACTGACTGGGTATGCCCAGAGTCTGAGCCCATAAAGATGTGTCAGCCCCTATGTGTTCAATGCAGGGCCAGGATTTAGGGACGTTCCTGCAGGCAACCAGCAGTACAATTCTTTTCAATCACTTGCTTAGATCTGTCCAATCCACAAATCACTCACCCATTTTTTTAATGTATTTTACTTGCACTGACTCTCTTTGATAATCAGGTATACGCAAAACAATCAACATTGTGCTCTTTTTTAAAGACATAAAAGTTCGTTTTAATAAGAGTGTTTATTTTTGTGTGTTTTTATGTTTGGGGGATGAACAGCAAAGCTACAGCTGCACTAGTGGAATAGGAACTTGGATTAAAATAAAAATTATTTTTTCTATGTCTATTGGTGTAGTATTTCATAATTTATTTATTGGTAGTGTTTTTCTATAGTGCTACTTCACCGATTACTTTGAGTGCTTTACATTAAAACAACATTTATATATTATATGTCATAATATGCATGCAAGTAACATTGATTTAATTGAAACAAGAACCATGAAACAGGAGGAGGGGGCTTGGAGGCTGGGGGGGGGGGGAGCGAGCAAAAGCTTTGTGATTAAATCATTAAAGAGGTTGGTTGATGCATCTACTGAGTGAAGGGGCAGAGAACAACAGCGGGGAAAGTATTAGTACTGTTAATAATAGGACTTTAGTTCCTTGTGGCCGCAAACTCTGCTTACCAATGGGGATAACCATGTCACAGACTAGGCAGTGCAAACATGTAGTAACGAAGCATGTGTCACTCTCACCCCACTCCTGCTTAAGCATGTCCTGTGGAAATCCAGAGCTAGGAGGCATAGTTTGAAATAATGAAGCAGCAGATGTAGCTGCTGCGTCTTTGGATTCCCTCTTTCTTTTCTCACCATTACATTGGCATAGATGAAAAGGCTTAAGATGCTTGTGTATCGCAGCCGTTCGAAATGAATATGTTCCATGACTTTCCTGGCTCACTTTTTTGTTACCTAATGCACAGGTGGCATAGTTAGATGACATGATAGACTCACATAGAGACCTGGATTTTTCAGGTTGTTTTTCAGTGCTCCCCTGAGAATCTTCCTCTGGATGTCTTCTGCATTGGTAATCTTGCCCACGAGCCATACCTGAAAAAAGCATGAGTGAAATTAAAATTATGTTGACATAATTTGCGTACGTTTGTTAACTTCTCATTGCATTTGTTACAAGAGATGCCTTTAAAGTGCACAGACTCCCTGCCCTTCATGCCCTGGCTCTAGACTCACTACAGGGGGGTATGCAGTCCTTTGTGTGGGACAGGAAAGAGCCTATTCAGTTGTAAGTGTCAGCTCCTCCCTCCCAACTTGCCCAAGATTGCCCATCAGGATGTGGATGAACCATGTGGTCCTATTGGAGACATAGGCCTTGCAGTAGTGGAAAACGAATTAAGGAGGTTTTTTTACTGCTAGGGCATGTACAACTTAAAAGTACAGGTCCTACTTTTTAAATACGTTACACCCTGCTCTTAGGCTGTCTAGGGCCTACTGAAGAGGTTAGCTCAATATATATTAAAAAGGAAGGTTTGGACCTAGCAAAAGGGTTAACTTCCTAGGTCGACATGGCAGTTTAAAACTGCACACAAAGGCTCTGCAGTGGTAGGACAGAGACATGTTTTACAGCTCTACCTAAGTGGGTTGCGCAGTCAATGCTGCAGGACCAATCATAGCATTTAATTTATAGGCACTGGGTGCATGTAGTGCACTTAACTAGGGATCCATAGGTAAATTAAATATGTCAATTGTGGGTAAGTCAATTAAACCATGTTTAGGGAGAGAGCATATGCGCTATAGCACTGGTTAGCAGTGGTAAAGTGCCCAAAGTCCTAAGTGCCTTCTGTGAATACCAAAATGAGTAAGTGCACTTACTAATTTTGGTATTCACAAAATGCACCTACTCATCAAAGAGTAAGTGCCTTCTGTGAATACCAAAATGGTAGTAAGTTTAGGATTTTGTCTTAAGTTAGTTCTGTGAATGGGGCCCGATGCTTCCAAATTTAATTATTTAGGAATTCTATTTGATGCTAATTTGACATGGGCTAGCCTGGTATCCAAAGAATATAGAAAATGGCGGTAGTCTGCGAGTCAATTTTTAGATTCACAAAAGTATTAGGGAACAAGCCAATTAAGGAGATGGCCCAGTTATATACAGCTACAAGTCTGCTATGGGTTTATATTGAGCAGCTGTGTGGGGCTATAATGTCCCGGATAGAATGCAGGGACTTGAAAATAAGTTTATTTGCAGGATTCTGCCCGCCATCCCAAAATGGACCTCAATCTTAATTTCGCATAGCAAACTGGGCATGGGCTTCTTGGAAGACCATGTTAAAATGGTTACCCTTTTATTATTGGTTAAGCTCTTGAGAACTCCTGAAGCTGGTTTATCGAGGGAGGTTTTGAGTGACTATTTCAATATAGATAATAGAAATTCCATTCCTTGGCTGACTTATGTCAAGAAAGCGTTTAATGACATGGCCTGAATATTCTTTTTTTTGATTTTCCTTAAAGTATTGGGCCCCAAACCTAAGGAAAAATTCCTCACACTTAAGGAGGAGACTAGATTTGCAAGCTCAATTCACATGACCTCAGTTACCAATTATTTGTCAATTTCTACAAGTTCTGGGATAGAGCAATATTTAATGTGGGTAAAAATCTAGAATATAGAGTCTATCTTAAATAATTCATGCTACATTTAATTCACTATCTAGTAGACTTTCCTTTCCCAGGCACTTGGATTGATTATCTGCCAAGTTGCCCATGTAATAATGCCTCATGCCAATCAACAGTGGACTTTATGTATTTTGTTCTTTATACAGCAGCTTAAGAGTTCATTTTTTAAGACCTGTCTCTAAGCAGAAGCACTTTATACCCCACCAAGAGGGACTGAAGTGTTTAAATACACCTCCAATTAGCTTCTCTGTCATTAATTATATTTCTGCCACATTTTAGCTAAGAAAGAGGTATGCTTTATAATAATTACCAATGTCTCTTTTATATTTAATGGTTATTGCAGCTTTCTATGATTTTATGAGACTTTTTTCTTTTACTAGATGGAATGTATGTCCATCTATGTGTTTTGACTCCTAGGGTACATTTCAATTTGGATGAATTTCTCTGTTATTTAAAAAAATTAAAAATGTTTACATTGAAAACCTTAAAAAACTTAATTGCTGCCATTTTGTATTTGATACAGTTTTATGTTTGGCCATAATCTTTGCTGCTATAGCTTATATTTTATGAGGTCTATTTTGAAAATGAAATGTTTCAGGAAGTCCAATGTTTGATAATCCCCCATTTTCTATTTTTGATCTAGATTTTGAAAACCCAATTCTTTTTTCCTTTTTTTTTTGTATGATGTAAAATGTTTTTTTAAACTTGTGTATTTATGGTCATCGTTTAGACTGAATAAAGTCTTGAAAGAAAATAAAGAGTTATATATGTAAATTCTTTATGGGTTTGAGTTTGGGCATGTTAGATATATTTTCATTTATTTTTTGGATCTTGTGTTTTACTTGAATAGTTTCATTTATGGTGGTGTATGTTTTATTAATTCTTTACATACCTATGGTGCTGGGTTCAGGAGGCACACAGATAGAGTAATTATTCTGAAGCTCTATGTTATGAACATTTTATGAAATAATGTATAACATAAAGACATACAATGATCTATGATAAAATAAATCTTTGCATAATAGACTGCTGGTTTCATGTATTGTAGATAAGAGGAGCCCTGATTCTTGAACAGAATAAAGGATTTAAATGAATACTAGTGCTGAAGAAGGTGGTGATATGGAAACATTAACCATTGAACTAAGCAGTGACCACCTCTTTCAGGTTCATTGGATTGAGACCAACAGTAAGCGATATATGTGAACTAGATATAGCACACTTCAGTGCTTGTTGAGTACATTCATAAAAGATAAAATAACACATATAACCTTTGCAAAAAAAATAAAGATTCATACAATAATGATTATTAAAATTAAGTTAGCTCTCATTCTAAAAAACTAAACTCTTACAGTAAGATACAGCTGATTTAAGAAAACAACCCAGTCTAAAACATACATTGATACTCTGAAGCAATTAAAATAAAACAAAGATCAACTCTGCACTGCCTAATATGCCTTGAAAAGAGGTAATACATAGAGAGTTCTAAATGGTTTATTAAACTTACAAAACTAAGTAAAGTGCAGTAAGGTTTGGGATGAAGTGAGATCAAATTAACATTTAATTCCTTCAAGGTTCCCAAAATAACCTTTTGGAAAACATAGCAAAGGGTACCAGATCTAAATCTCAACAATTAGGCTTCTCCAAGTTATTGCGCACATACAATAAATATGGTTCAGGGCCTGGATGATTTCTAACCAGTGGTGTGTTCATTTCATTATTTTCTCTGTCAATGTGATGACTATACATAAATAAACACTTCACAAGATGCTTATCATATTTACTTATTAACATAGTATTATCAAATAAAGTAGATTTTCCTAGAGCCGCAAAGCTTTGTTTCACATATGCAAGCAAGGGAATACTTAAACCCGATCACAATGAACTTAGTCATTGATTGTGTTATGACTAAAAGAGGCCCTTGGATTACTCCAAGCAGAAACAAAGAGGTCCCAACACAATAAAATCCTCATAACAAAAATAGGGAGGGGTTGACAGGGAAAGTAAGAGGAGGCACCTATAAAAGTGATTCTCCTCTACTTGTAACGAATGGCAATATAAAAAAAAACATACACCACTGCCATATTAGGCAGTAGGAACACATTGCTTGTTATATATTTCTTAAAGAGAGAGAACCAGCATGCCCCCCACTGCTTTGCCAACATTAAAAAGTGAACCAATAGCTTGTATCTGCAGATGGGTTTAGGTAATGAATTGGATATTAGGCATCATAAAGCTTTGTGCTGACTGCAAAGATTCCTCCCCCGAGGTCTCTCAGACAAACAATCCAGAAAATCATCTAAATTTGATTTAAAACACAATACAAAAAATTGGTAGGTTCTGGTAGGTGCCATGCTAACCCGAGAAAGTTCTGCTGTGGCAGTTGTTGTATCACAGTTTGTACCGGTTTTGTGGCAACATCTAGTCATAACGTAAGATTATACGAACAGAAGATTATGATCACTGAAGCCAGACTGCTGTATGTTACACTTAACCACATACTTCAACAATTACTGTGTTAAAAAATTTAAATAGAAACAATAATAGATTTACATCCCCTTCAATGATAAGTCCCGATCCAGGGCATAGTTTTGTAAATAAACTCATGTATGTTTACTAGATCCTGTGCCAAAAGATAGTGACCCAATTCATCACCTTTACTATATGATTAGCCAGACATAAACTTTATCAAAATCCAGTGAAAGGAAACCAGCACCAGTCATCTGAAGATTAACTTTGGCATTAAAATACCAACAATCGAGACAAAACTATGACAGGTTTTAATGTTGTCATATATCTTAAATAAAGGTGAACATTTTCTTCTAGGAGAGCTGGAGAAATCATTGTTATAAAACATTATTTTAATCAACTTAAAACTATGCAAACCAAAAAACAGTAGTACTTGTATCTCAGGACAGTTAAAATCTAAGGGAAATACTCTTACTTTATTGTCTAGCTTGATCCAGATTGATAAGCCACCTTTAGGGTGCCCAGATATGGAGGGGATTGCTGGAACAGAACACCAGGAAAAACTAATAAATACAAGCAGGTGAGTGGCCCAAATCTCTTTCATAGTAATAAAATCAACCTGTTCAATCAGGGTCATCCATTGATTCTAAAGCAGTTTTTTTGTATCCCTGTGACATTCCAAGATAGAAGCCTAAAGTCTGAAGAAAGTTCCTTGGTATTAGAAACTGTAAAATTATTTTGAGCTGCAGCCTCCATGACAATCTTGAGCTTAGAAAAGATACAGTTAGAAAGAATATTAGAAACAGCCGCAGTGGAAACCCTCTCAAGGCAGGGAGTTTGACCGATCCTAAAGTCCATGCACTTAGGGACTGATTACGATGGTGGAGGGACTGCCACCGCCAGCCGTGCAGGGGCAGTCCCTCCACCATCTGAATGCCCATTTCCCCCACCACATCAGGATGGCGGGGGAATCGTTCCGCTGGTGGAGGCTGGATTTGGAGGGCCCGTTGCAGGCCCCCTCTGTTTTGGGGGAGCCAGTTGTGCACTGGGGGGTACCATTTCCATGCACAACGTGGCAGGCACCGCATGTTGCCTGCCACGTTGTGCAGGAAAATGCACAACATGGCTATTTAACATTGTGACGGGTGCTGCAGCCAGCAGCACCCGCTGCAATGTTAAATTGCTCGATGTGACTGCCGCAGTGGTTGTCTCTTCTTAATTATTGGTGTGGGACCGCTGCATTACAGGTGGGTTTTCCCGATCCCGCTACGATGTCCGCCCGCCATCGTAATCGGCCCCTTAGTTCCAGAGTGAGCAGGAAGTCAATGACATTCTAACATACCTTCCAAAACAGCAAAATGATTTGAAAGAGGCAACCTAGAAGAATCGAATGCAGAGTGCACCATATTAAGCCCGGGGACAGAGACCTGGATCAGATTACAAATGTAGGAAAATACAATAGGTGAAGGCTTATAGAAGTAACCCAGTGGAAGGGGTAAAGTCTGAGAATGACCAGAATAAGAAAATGTAGGACGTTCGAAAAGATTATGCAGAATGTTAGGGTCTCTAATATTCACCACAACAAAGTCTTCAGATACTTCTTTAGGGAATAATTCAATTTAGTTAACCCTCCTAGCCATAAGTAACTGATAGGGAAACAGAGGATTAAATCCCATATGCTTACATAACCAGTGCAGCACCTTGTAGATCAACTGCTTGGTTTTCCTTTCTGGGGTAACTTGAGTTTTGGGACATTAGCCATGATTAGCACATAAAGACAAGCTGAGGACTCAGTATCACCTGGGTACCCTCTAGATTTGGCCTATCATATGAAACCTGTTGGGAAGAAGCCGCAGAGTCATTACTAGTAGAGCACATTGGAATAGCAGGAACAGGAGGATTGGAATGTAAATTCAGAGGAACAGACAACAACTGCAATGTAGGGAATGGAGGGATTGTATTGACAGAATCCTTCAGCTGAGGGCCAGATTGTACACCAGACACTCTACAATTGACAAAGTGAGGGGTAGTTAAGGACTCTATGTAGAAATCAACATGAACTTGATGCAGAGACAGATTCGTCAACCTAGATTAAATTCTTTCCAAGTGATCTAATAGGGACTTGGGATGAGCTTTCAAAGTGGATTCAAATCTAATACATATTTCATCTACATAATTTGGGGCTGCTGTACTATACCCAGTATCCACAGAAGATTGATTATTACTTCTATACAAGTACCAGCCTTCCTCTTCTTCGCAGGATCACCTATTTTTTTCTTTATTGGTGCTTCATTTGGTGAGAATGTATAATGTATATAAGCATCACACTGCTAATACAAAACTATTGTGTTTTTGTATGAAAATAAATTGGAATAATACCAGTCCTCATGAAAAAGTGTGGCATAGTTTGTGCAGATATTTACCTGTGCAGAAAAAATACAGGTTGAATAGGAGTTTTTTGGTTTCTGACTGTCTGATTACCTCTCTCCTGAAGCAAGCAATAATATATTGCCATTCTCTTGAGTTGCAGAGGTTAGTGCTGCTACTGGCACTCCCTGGATAGTCTAAACTCCTGAAGAGTTGGCAGGCTCCTTCCCTCTTTCCTCTTTCACTTGTTCAGGGACTTCTCCCAGCAAGACAAGGCTTCAGGAGATATCCCTTCACCTCTCCACCTCTGGAAAGCTTGCTGCCAGGCAGATACCAGCTCTAGTTCTGATATCGTCTTCTAAGTACGCTGGGGTGTACTCCTTTCATTAGTCAAAGAGAACTTGGACCAGAATTAAAAGTGGATCAATGGCTTCCACATGTATGTAGTCAAAGCAGACAAGAGATGTGAATTAACTGCACTTTCAGAACCAGGTTTGGGTGGTTCTCCTTTCAGGTTTGGTGATGCTCCCCACAGTAGGGTAGTCATATCCCGGGAGCACCCACAGCAGTGGTACAAAGAGATGTGAAATATTTGCACATGGCGGATATCAGTCACACTGAAAAGTGATAAGGAGAAAGACAAATGGCTGGACTCACCTAAAAGGTCCATTTCACCTTGTACAACAAGGACTGCAAACAGTTGACCCCAACTATCTACCAAATAACAGTACTAGAGGAACTATTTCACAGTTCATCTCGGCAAAGGCCTAATCACATTTTATTTCTAAAGGTGCCATGTATCCTCTGTCCCCACTTCAATGTCTAGGTCTCCTCCTTCCTGCTTCAGAAATGTCAGCAATCCAATGGTACCATCTGTAAAAACAATCTCACCTTCATCTTGTGCGTAGAAACAGGCCAGGAGATTCTGAAACAAAACCCACAAGACTCCATTGCTCTGGATTCTTTTTAAAGACAATGCAAGACTTGAAGATCTAGGGAAAAAAGTTGAACACTATCATTAGGGTCACTTTGTTGAAAAGTACAGTGTGATATGTCTTACCTGATAATAAGTGTTGTCAGTCTTCTAGAGGAGCACATCCATTTGTGGTCTAGGAGGAAGCGTCGTCTGAGGTCAAAACAGAAGAGTCCATCTCACTTTGTGTTTATAGTGACATTCATAAAAGACAGCATCAATGTTAAAGGAAACATTGATGATCCGGTGTCTGTCAATATCTGGTCACATGGAAGCTTGGTAGGGGTGGGTAAGTAGTGTAGCATGGGAGTGAAGCATATGCAAGAAAGTTTGTTCTGGGGTAAATATCAGGCCTGTAATAGCGTGTAATGATTAAGATGTAGGTGCCTTATGTACCATGTTAGTAATACAACTGTATGGGTGCAGACATTTTAAGCAGTTGTACAAGATGCAGATATGGGCTGTTGCAATGAAGCAACAACTTTGTCCACTGGCACTTTATATGCAACATGTGATTTTAGAAGTTCAAACTTCTAAAAAGTGTTTTGAATATCAAAAATGTATTAAAATCATGCTACCCTTTGATGTGAACATGCTATCAAAACAAAATATCTGGCATAAAGGTAATATTGTTTTAAATAATCATTGACTTTTTTATATTTTGAATATCAAGAAGGCTTTAATCAGTCCTCAATTTTTAAATGCAGTCTGGCTGAAGCTCAGCTACATTGTTTAGCAAAATGGAAGCAACTTTCCTGAGAAGCCTCCTATTGTTCAAACACCGTCCTTTCTGTGAATTAGGAAACCAAGAGTTACTTTAAAGAGACACCACACAATAGACTACGGAAAGGAGGTACTAGGGCATGCAAATCACATACAACGAATTTCATAGCGCGCCCTGCATCGCAAAATGCGATGCAGCGCGCGCGACGGAATTCGTTTTATTTATTTAATTGTTTACTTACCTCCAATTATCCATATTCCGGTTTTTAGTAACCCCCACCCTGCCCCTCCCCCGCCCCGCCTTTCCGCCCCACGGAACTCCCTCCACGGGCCGCGGCTGAATAAGCCCCTTAGTATAAGACTTGGATTTAAGATCAGTCATAATCACATATGGTCATATTCTAAGCTGCAAAAGTATGGACATTCATGTCACCCACTCATAAAAGTTCGCAAATAATCCCTAATAAAACATTACCACCCGCCTTTAAGCAAGGTTATAGTCACAAAAAGTATGAAGTTCGAATTACGTAGCAGATATCTGCAATAAGACACCAAACCTAGACTATATGGTTTACAACCATAAATTGCAAACAAGCGGTGCTGGCAATGCCGAAAAGTGTGCTGGGAGTTCAAGGGCAGTGACTGTTCAGCAGACGTCTGACATAATGGGCAAGATTTAAACTGCAAAATTAATGAGTTTTGTCCAAGCTGACGAAGAACTGGACGTGACAAATGTAGAATGCTCATGGTAAAACTTCATGGCGCTGGAAATAGCTTTAAATACTTTAAGAATGTGTAAATTGCTTAGCCACTAGGAGAAAAGCTTCACTTAACATTACTGCGCGTGTGGCTGATTCTATTTAAAATTTTCAAGGTAAAAATAAAAATGAAAAGTGGCAATTTGAGAGAAATGTGCCTCACTTAATTGTGATTGTTCACTGCTTATTTATTTGGGTGACTGCATCAGTCATCTTTAAAGATAAATGAACGTGCTATATGGAAATGACCTGTTAGCATAAAATATAAATTTGTAATTTGTGTTATGTTGCCGTTTAGGGAAAGCGTACACTGTTCTGGATATGAAGTTACTCAGCAGCACTGCAAATATTGCCCAGCATCTATCAACATCTGGTAACACTGGGGGATTTCGCTAAGTACATTCTTATCCTTCGTGATCTTTTTTAAAATTATATTTTGAGTCAACTGGCAGTCAAGGGTGTTATATTCCAATAAATATATTGGCAGTGAGAGTTTTACGGCCCACAGTACACATTCCGGATTCAGGGTAGTCATAGCAACAGCAGGCAATATGTTTTCAAATGTACTCTAGTTTTCCCCAGTGGTCATTGTCCCGTTAAAGTATTTCTGAGGTGAATACATTTTGTATTCTGTTCTGTGTCGTGGATAGAGAAGACCGGTTGCAGGTAGAGGTGCTGAATTTGTCAATGGTGTCACTCTGGGGTTTGGCGCGCTTCCGTAAAACCATGATCTCTGTATGGAAATTGCGAGATGACATTTGTCCTTTTCACTAATAGTGCAGCTCAGCTCTTGAAAAAGATTACCAAAAGGAATATGAAATGGAGAATAAAACAAGGGGAAAGGGGCTGGTTGAGATCGATAAAGTGGAAAATGGCACATGAGAGATATGAATAGGGGGCAGATATTGTTAGCCATTTTGTGGTTGCCAACCACGTGATTCGGAATATTAGAGGGTTTACAACCGCAAAATGGCTTTTTGTTTTCAATAAACCCATTTTGAGATTTGTTAAAGGGTTATGGTCTGGAATCCCAAAATGGGTTTAGAAATAAGTACCAAAGTCCGGCGTGGAAGGGACGTATTTAGGGAAGTCATTTCCTGTTAGAATTACCATCCATGGTAGGGTATCCCCCACACTTTTTGCCTTCACTCCCTTGCTTTTTGCCGAATTTGTTTTTTGTTGGCACTAGGACTCTGGTCACTTTAGTGTGCTAATCAGTGGTAAAGTGTTTGTACTCTCATCCTAAAAAATGATTACATTGTGCAACACGATCCTGGCAATCCTAGCAAATGGTACCATGTGTTTCTACAGCCTGTAAACTAAATGCTACTAGTGTGCAGCAGCACCCATTTTGCCACCCACTAAACTAGCACTGAAGAACCTGTCTCAGGCCTGCCATTTCAACCTGGGAAAATAAATCTTTTGTGAGGCCTAAACCTTACTTTTTAATACTTTTAAGTCACCCTTAAAGGAGGCCCTGGCCACTCCTAGGGCAAGGGGCATTGTAATTAAAAAGCAGGACATGTGCATTTATGTTTTCCAAGTCCTGACATTCAAAATATTTTAAAGTAGTTTTTCCGCTGTTTTCATGCCACCTCTTCCATAGACTAACACTGGGTTACTTTATTACATATAATAAGTAATAACTTGAGTTAAGGACTAGACACAGAAATGCTGTTTGCATTATATGAATTGTAATTTTAAACCCTCTTCAGTGGTAAGGTCGGATTTTAAGTTACTATTCTAAAAATGTTAGGGGCATATCATCAAGGCGAAGAGATAAAATTATCGCCGCTTTAGCGACCGTTTTCGGGCGAAAAGCAGTGATAATCTTATCGCACCATCAGCAAGGACACGCTAACGCGTGTTCCTATGCCTCTTCGCCAGTTTCCCTAACGACTATCATAATAACGCCAATGATATGCAAAGTGGGCGTACCCGAGTATAATAACGTGGGAAAGGTCGCTAACTGTCAAAAGAAAGGAACAAAACCAACTGTCTACACTAGACTTATTTCAATATGCCCAATCATGGGTCAGATTTGTAGAGAAGAGCCGAGGGCCAGGACAGACTCGGGAAGATAAAGAGACAAAAAATATATATATAACAAAACAAATTTTATTTAAATGACAATGATCAGGGTGATAATCTTTGCACAAAGGATAAGCAATATAAAATACAATCCAATTTACAAATAAGCAGAGGTCCCACACATAAAACAGACATACACACACTCATTCAGACATCATACTCATGTATAGAACGAAACAAACATATAAACATATATACAAAAAATATACACATTGATTTCCAGTTAGATTTAAAAATAACATCAACTGTATATGTATTTAGAAGGATGACAGTTCAAACAGGCTCGTGCGCTCCCAGTTCATAAGGGCAGATGGAATCTTCTGGTGGGCACAAGAAAATAAGAGCCAACACACGTTTCGGTGTTTGCCCATACAAGGCATGTATCTGTTGGTTTGCTCTATTTGTTGTATTTGACGCCGTGCACCCCATCTGTTTTTCCTCCCCTTCTGGTTTAGATACTTTGTATACTTCCCTACTAGTTTCACTGTATGATCCCATTTGGATTCATCTAGGTTTTTTCCCCCTCTTTCCTTTCACCTTACCTTGGAAACATCATGGAAAGCATTAAAACCTTTGGCTTCTCAGATGAAGACTTTGCCCGCATGATCGGGATCACTACTGATAGCAATAAACAATTTACGCTATCTAGGGGCCTCGAAGAGGAATGGACAAAACTTTTGAATCTCAAAAAGAAATCTAAACGCACGGAGGCACATGACAATTTAATGCTGGAATATCTTAAGGCGGGTACCATCCCCATAGGCCGATGTGTTCGCAACATCCTGGGTCTCTTTGTCAAACTGAGACTATTTTTTGAAAAGTGGGCCCTAATCTCTAATAGATGTTCCTAGAGCTTGGATGATGCTGATAGTTGAAACCGCTAGAGAGGTCCTTTCCATTCTCAATAAAGAAATTGAAGAAATGGAAGAAAAACTCAAACGAGAGAATGCTGTCGAGATAGGAAAAAGTAAACTGGAAGAAATCTCACTTGAACTTGATTCTTTCTCTGAGTACCTCCTCAAGAGAAAGACTGACAAATTCAAAAAAGACATCAGTCTTTTCTCCCAAGAGCGAGCTTATCCATACCTGACTCCTAACTTCTATACTAACACAGAAGAAGCTTACTCAAGCTACCCCAACAATCCTAGTAGTACCAGATGGAACAATAGACGGGTTGTTACGTTCTCTGATACTACGGACTCAGACAGCGAGGAACCCACCAACTATAATTCCAACTATAACCCGGCGTACCAATCTAGACAAGAGAATTTTGACAGAACCACCCCGTCAAATAGTTTTTTAGGGAATCGCAGAGGCAACTTCCGCCCCAGGAATCGGAACCCCAGACAGAGGGGCTTCCGTCAGGATCCAATACAACCTCAGATGTACATACAAACAAGGCAACAACAATATTGGAAAACATAAGCAACATCCCTGTTTTTAATCTGTCACTAAAAACTATAAATCCTGAGATGTCCAAACTGCTATCTAGAGGGTTGTCCTTTGTTCCATCTGCAACCTTTAATAAATTTGAATTTATTAAGGACCTCCATTCCTTCTTCCGCAAAATAAGATTACATTTTTTTTTCAGATCAAGCCCCTTGCCGATAATAATAACAACCGATCTGGACTCAGACCTCTCTCCGAATTCACTCCATCTTTGGACTCTCTGGGACCTGAAGTCCTTATCTTTGAGAAGGCAGTCTTGACTAGAATTCAACAAACTTTGAAATATGTTCCAAAACCGGCACCTAACCTCCTCAAAGAAGAAAATGATGCCCTGCGTACCCTTAGAGATAATGAACAACTCACCATCAAACCGTGCGACAAGGGAGGGGGGATTGTCATCTTTGACACCCCCACATACATTGACAAAATGAACAACCTTTTATCGGTAGTCAAACACTACAAGCGTATCACTATCAATCCTGAGCAAGCACTGAAACATCGCATTCTGACTATGGTGCGTAACGCTGTGGATGAAGGATACCTGTGCACTAAGGAAGCTGAGTTCCTTACTCCTCTCCACACCCGACTGCCAATCATCTATGGGGTGCCCAAGACCCACAAAAACACATCTGATCCCCCCTGAGACCCATCGTTTCCACCATTGGGGCGGCTACGGAGCCACTTTCCAAGTATGTCGACCATTTTTTAAAACCATTGGTTGCCAACCTTGAATCTTATGTCAAGTATACTGGCCACTTCATCGCCAAGATTTAGAATTTAGACTACCATAGTGACAGGGAATTCCTTGTCACTATGGACGTCGAGTCCCTATATACGAACATCCCCCAAGAGGGAGCCCTATTGGCCATTCAAGATATCTTGAGTTCAGAACCTGATATTACTAATGCCCCCTTCATCCTTCAATGTCTGAAAACCATACTAGGGGAAAATTACTTCGAATTCAACAACGATTATTACCAACAAACCCAGGGAGTCAGTATGGGGCTGCCTGCGCCCCTAGTGTGGCATGTCTATATATGGGTATGTTCGAAAGAATTAACATCCACAATGAGATCACTCCCTTTTTCGAGAATGTCTTTGCCTGGTCCCGTTTAATAGATGACATTTTTTTCATCTGGAAGGGTGACCAGGCCTCCCTGGACGACTTTGTTCGATGGATCAACCTTGCTGATGAAAATCTGAAATTTACTGTTCACTCCAGTAACAACAGGATTGAATTCCTTGATGTGTGGGTTGAGCACAAAGACAACCACCTATTTGTCTCCCTATACATCAAGCCCACCGCTAGGAACACGTTGCTCCAATTTGACAGCTACCACCACCGCTGCCAAAGGGAAGGCATTCCCTTCAGCCAATTTCTTCGACTCCGGCGAAACTGTACTGAGATGAAGGACTTCCTTTGCCAGGCTGACATCTTGAAAACCAAACTTTTGAACAGGGGCTATCCCCCAAAATTGGTGAAGAACTCTCTCAAAAGAGCCAGATATTATAACCGTGACTCGATGTTCCAACAAAAGGAAGAAAAAGCCACGGACCGGTTAGTGTGTGTTACTAGACATTCGAACATTAACCACAAAATTCGTCAGGCTAATAATTCTCTCTGGTATCTCCTAAACATGGGTGACAATGATCGATTGCCCAAACCTCTTTTTGCGTTCAGAAGGAACAAAAATCTCAGGAACCATCTTTTTCGTGGCAAAATACCAGAACTTTTTCCCTCCTTCCGCCAAATGTCCATTACTTGCCTCCCCCCCATTACAGGCAACCATCGATGCGGTTCTTGTGAAGCATGTCCCAACGCTTTGGTCAGACAAAATATGAACATCAATAAACGTACCATTAATTTGATGGAAATGACTAACTGTCGAACTTCGAATGTCATTTACGCGATTTTCTGCCCATGTGACTTGACCTATATCGGTGAGACTGGTAGGGAATGTCGACTCAGGATGGGTGAACATAAATCTAACATTCGTCTAAAAAAGTTAGGGGCCCCCTTGGTCTCCCATTGGACTGAATTTGCCCATTCAGAACAAGATCTCAAATGGATCATTTTGGAAAAAAAACACACCCCTGCGGGCAAGGACTCCACGATCCTTAGAAGGAAGAGGGAAGTCTTCTGGATATATTATCTGAATTCTGTTGCCCAGGGCCTCAATGAGATCTGCCCCTGGGAAAATGCTATAACATGAGTTGTTATCTCGTGATTCATGAGTACTCTTTCCATTTGCCCCATTGCCCCCCATAGTCTTCTGAGAGGTCTTCTTCTCTGTTGTTTCGTGTCCCTTACCTCCCAAATTGAACTTGAACCTTTAGAGCCCATTAGACTAGCGCGAGTTCCCTATATCCCCGGGATTCGCCTGCATTTTATTTTATTTGTTGTTCAAGTTTGGCCTAGGAAAATCTCATCTCTGTTTATTTGACCTATATTGACCCCCCTTGGGACCCTCCCCTGCTTCATTCATACCTGAATGATGTACACTTACTTGGAGATTCTGCTTTTATAAACCTGATTACTTTTTCTTCTTTTTTTCCGTTTCGAGGGGATGATCGGGCGGATACTATTAGTTACTTCTAACACTCTCGTCCTTCATTTATTTTTTATGTGTTTTCTTGTTCCCCTGGATATTTTGAGTTATACGTGCCTATGATGATGGTTGGGATTGTGCTTCGGTCTCTCTCTTGTCTGCCCTGTTACAATATGGCTGCCAATGTTGTCAGTTTTTGTTGTTTTGTATTCTGAGCCCTTTTTTGTTTTCAAACTCTGTGTATCCTCGCGAGATTCTCCATCCTCGACTTTGGGATTGGTCCCACCATATTTAAACTCAGGGTCATTTAGCTCAGATTCTTCGTGTTATCTAGGCTCAGCATTTTTGCCACACTTTCGTTCGAGTGACGCGTTTATCGACGGTAAGATATCCCCCGTCTCAGTCTTTTTGTTTAATCGTTCTTTTGTCTGTGTACTTCGTCTTTGGTCGCTTTAAACCTACCAGTTTGACTAGCGCACCTCCATGCCTCAGTTCTCGTTTATCACTTCTGAGTGGTGCACTAATGTATATATCTTGCTTTAAAGCTACTGAGCTCTCTACCTAAATGGTGCCTCGTTAAGAACAGCCTTAGCCCTTTTGCCTTATTTTTTTACTTTGTTGTATTGGCCCCCCCCCTTGCCAGCACTCTATATCCTTTGAACTCAGTTCTCTTTTCTCTCCTCTAGGCCCTGCATCATATGGCTGGAGTTGAGATGCTCCCTATTCTCATCCGCTTAGCTACGACTGCGAAGATCAGTTTGCGGTGCGTTTAAGCTTACTGTTCCGCCTGACGGCGGCCCTCTCTGTTTTGATAAGCGTCCTGCCCATGGTAGTCAGTCTGACTTGTAGCAGCGCCTGGACCTTATGTCAGCTGACCTCATTTTTCACCATTGCTCATTTCTCTACAGGAACAGTTTCCCTTGTGGTCTCGGCCCCTCCTGATTCACATATTTCCTATCCTCAGGGGAATCTACCCCTGACGTTTTAAATCCTCCTCGAGGAGCCTCATTCCTGCCGTTTTGAAAGACCGCAATCTATCGGACCCGGCCTTGGGTAAGCCACACCATTTTTCATACCTGTACTTACCCCCATCTTGGATTGTTTAGATCGCTTCTATGTTTATCTCACTCTACTATTTTTTTCCTTACATAGAACTGATGTGCCTTTTTACTTGATGCATATTTATTGCTCCTCGAATATTACCTAGAAGAGTTTATTTTCAATAGCACACTTGATTTAAAGGTATTGTCCTCTCTATATTTACTTAATTTTGTCTATATTCTCCCCTCTGTAAATCCCCCAAGCATCTCTGCTTCTTTTACTCCTTGGTGGTTGTTGGACTTGGCCCTTCTGGCAGGTTCACCCCTGAACTTTTTGCTTTTTATTGGTGACTTGGTGTGGTGATTTCCTTGGTTTCTGCGCACTTTCCCTGTGTCCCAGGGTAAAGTGCGTGCGTGCTCTGAGTGCATGTGGTGAGATAGGCCTGCCCTCCCATAGGAATGCATGGGGAATGTATGTGTCCCTGGTAGTTCCTGATGCGTGGGGTGTGCAGGCCCGAGTTTGGTATGTGCGGACTCGTGGGAGTGAATGCTGCGCGATGATGTGTGCGGCGTGCATGTACCTAGTGTGGAAGTGCCACTTCTAGAAGTGGGCACTTCTGTGTGCAGTGTGTCTGTCGCGTGATTGGCTGGTCATGTCATGTGACGGGCTAGGGATTCCCCAGAGTCAGGATGAGTCACCCAGTGGTGAATGGGGAGATCAGCAGCTAGATGGGTGGGAGGAGTACACCTGGGTCCTGAATAGGACAGGGTTTTCCACACACAATGCTGGCCCCGCCCCCTGCAGTGCGACTGACGACCCTAGCCCTGCCAATGAATAGAGTGAGGGGCTGAGCACATCAAGGGTGCTCCCCAACCAGCTGCGACTGGTTTTTCCCCTCACCCTGAACCCAGAACAAAGGGATTTGGTGTATAAAAAGGGGCTGTGTCCCCTTACAAAATGTTCTTGTTGTGACTTGAATCTACCAGGGGCGTGCTGCTGCTGGGGCCCAGGGGAAGGCTTGCCTCCCTGGGCCCTGCCCAGCCCCTGGATCCCTGGAAGACTTCTGGGACCTTTTGCTGCATTCTCCGAGCGCCTGGGAGCGCTTTGCCTTGGATTTTTTGGCCCTTTGCTTTAGAAGGAGCATGTATGCTCTGCAGCGCTCAGCTGCCGTCTTTATCCCCAGGGGGAATCCCCAGCGTAGGGATTCCCCTGTGATGCCGGCCTTGCGGGAGCCCACCCCGCTTATTTTATTCCTTTGGGTGCGCAGGTGCCCACCCTGCTTCTTCGTTGCACGTGATGGCTTAACGCGGGTGCCCACCCCGCTTATGTGAGCCCTTGCGGGTGCCCACCCCGCATATTGTTGCTAAAATGCACCGCCGCGGCCCGAGCCGCATTCAGAAATTACCGCTGAGTCCGCGGCCCGTCTGGTTGTGGGCGGGGCCGCTGGACAGAAGCGGAAGTGCGGCCATGGTTCGGGAGAGGCTGCCCCCGCCGTGCACCGAGAGCGAGAGAGTCCCCGAGGAGCGGGGGCTCTCCAGTGCATGCCGCGAGGGGGAAGCCCGAGCCCCGGTGCCGGAAGAATAGTCCTGCGAAGTCCCGGGTCCCAGGAGGGGGCCCGGGTAAAGAGGTCGTCGATCCACCCAGCGAGGCTCTCAGGAGAGAGAGAGCCCCACATGGAAAGCGCCGCTCCGGAGTCCCCTGAGAACGAGTCCTGCCTCCGCCCCCCCAGCCGGTGAGTTATCTGAATGAGTCCGGGTGGGGAGAGGCAGAACCAGAGCGGCCCCGCCTGGCAGCGGGTCGCTCCAACATGGGGCAGATCTTGCTTAGAGCGCCAGTGCGCTCCCACGCTTGGGGGCAATTTCTTTTTAGCGCATATTGTTTTAAGAGCCCCGAGTGGCTCCAATGCTGGGGGCCAGAGGGCCCGTGTGCCGGTTCCCGAGTACCATGTACAGCTGCCCCGCTGGCTAGAGGGCAGCTGCCACGTGTTAGGGGTATGATTGTTTTAGAGCCCCAGGTGGCTCCGGCTTTTGCGTATATTTACCCGAGGGGCTCGTGGTTGCTCCACCCTGTACACAGATAGTGACAGCGCCAGGGCGCTCCGCGTTTTGGTGGCTAGTCCTTTTCCTTGGTTTTGGCCTAATTATTTCAGGAGCCAGCGTGCTCCATGGGACATGTTAATTTCAGAGCCCGATGGCTCCAACGGCTGGCACATTTATTTCAAGGGCCAATGAGCGCCCATATCGCATTTTGACTTTCACAGCTGCCCAGCAAGTAGTGGGCAGCTGCACCGTTTAGGTCTTTCTTTTGCTTTGGGGGGACCTGCCTGAGTTAGGAGTGAGATGCACTCCTTTACCCCTGACATTCACAGCTGCGCAGCACTTAGTGCCAGCTGCAACGTTTAGGTTTTGCGCAGGGGCGCACCCTTGACCTTCGCTGCCTAGGCAGCAGCCCTGACCTTATGGACATAGGGCATTTTAACCCTCTTTCTGAGATGGCCAGATGGCTAGGGGGGGATGGTTAGAGGTGTAGGGCGCCAGGCCCTAATGTGATTTATGTTCATGTGATTATGCCTACTGTGAGTTATGATTAGGAGGTTAGTGTCTAATGTGTTAGACTGCCAATGGGAGTGTGGTGCTAGGAAATGTTATTCATTTAGTATGATTTACGCACCTGTGTTGATACCTCTAAAATGTGCGTCCTGATTATGAGGTTGGTTTGCATATAACGGTTTATGCTAGGGAAAGTTATCCCCTAAGATGAGTTATGGTTAGGGTCTAATGTGTTTAGACTTGTGAGAGAATTGTATAATGTGGTTATGCTGATAAGGTTGGCGTACCATGCGTTTGGCGCCTGATATGAGACTAAGCCTAATGGAATTGATGTTACAGGCTGATGCTAAGTGCAGTGAATTACCAGTAGTACTGGTTGTGTTCTACAGTTACTTTGTGTTATGTTCTACGTTTACTATTGGTGATTTGTGCTATGTTCTAAGTGCTAATTCCTGACAGTGGTCCATGTGGCCCTGTCCCCTGTATATATAATCCCTTGTAAATTCTGCCCGTGCCTGTTGGCACATTGTAAAGTGTGTGTTTTTATCTAATGTGTTGTGTATAATACAAAGGTTATTTTTATAGAATACCTTGTGTGGAGTTTCCTTTGTGGTGGGCCTTGGGTGTTGTTGCTGGGTGCGCGCGCAAACGCTTTACACATCGCCTCAGGGATAAGCCTGTCTGCTCGTGCCAAGCTACCAAGGGGGTGAGCAGGGGTTATCTTTGGCGTGTAACTCCCCAGCCCTGACTAGGGTGGTGGTTTCTGCCTGGCTTTGGCGCAAGCCCTAGCCAACCAGAAATCCCATTTCTAACATTGGTGATCAGCGGTGGGATTTGGACTTGCGTTTGCGCTGTACCGCAGCAGCAACTGGCTGCACCACAAAACTCTGCATTTAGATAATCACATGATATAGGGATTATTGTTCTAAGTTTGCTTTTAAATGTCATTTCTTTGGAAATGTGGTTCTTGTGCACTGTGAGTTAGGTGTCCCTAGCTCGGGAGGGTAGATCATCCCCCTTAGTGCATTGTGTTTTCTGGATTCACCAGAGGGTGGGATCCAGTGGTGGCAGCAGATGTGTGTCCAGTGCATGTATTCCCATTCCCAGTTCCCGGGGTAGTGGTACCTGTGTCACGTGGTGGTCAGGTTGAGAAATCAGGGGCGGTAGAAACTGTCTTACCAGTCTTGGGAGGGGTTTGGAGATGAATGTGTAATGCGCTGGATGAATGTGAATGTCCCATTCCCAGTTCCCAGAGTGATAGTACCTGTGTCACGTGGTGGTCAGGTTGAGAAATCAGGGGCGGTAGAAACTGTCTTACTAGTCTGGGGGGTGTGAGTGTGGAAGAATGTTGTGTTGCACTGGAAGATTGAGTGTTAAATGGTGTGTGTAAATTATTTTGAGCTTGTTTTTGGGAGTAACCCTAGAAGAATGGTGCAGGTATCTCCACAAACCCTTGCGGCGGAGATGGTTTAGAGTAGCCCAGCTAGGTACCCTTATTTGTGAGGAGGTTGAGTGGTCTCACGCCTGAACTGGTTGAGGGCGTGACCCTGGGTTGTATTCCCAACCCCAACCTCAGTCTCCAGGACTGGTTGGTTCCATGAGGGAACACCAGGTAGGGAGCCTAGTCTGTCCTGTTGTACTGTTCTTCGAGGTGGTTCTTCCTGTTTGAGGTAAGCTGGGAGTGTCTGTAGTCAGGCCTCCATCAGTTTTGGTGTCGAGCAGTGCCACTCCTAGGTGGAGGGTGCAGAGGTTCAGTTTTGAGGGGTGAGAGGGGGAAGAGTCCCCAGTGGGAGCCAGTGGGTCAGGGGCCGGCCAGAAGGGCTGGGCCACCAATGAGTGACCATGGTGACGCCACTTCTGTCCTGGGGCATCTTCACGCACTGTCAGAGGGACAGGAGGTCGTGAGCTCTGCGCCAGGCAGACTGTCACACGACACGCTAGGTATGTGTCACCCTCGGGAGCGTATATGTACTCCCAGGAAGTCCTGGTTCTCCGGGCAATTGTGAGGTGATACCCCCCTGATAGCAGGTGGGGTACAGTTGTGAGGGGTGAGAGGGGGAGAGGTCCCCAGTGGGAACCAGTGGGTCAGGGGGCCGGCCAGATGGGCTGAGCCACCAATGAGTGACCATGGTGACGCCACTTCTGTCCTGGGGCATCTTCACGCACTGTCGGAGGGACAGGAGGTCGTGAGCTCTGCGCCAGGTTGCTGGGGCATCTTCACGCACTGTCGGAGGGACAGGAGGTCGTGAGCTCTGCGCCAGGTTGCTGGGGCATCTTCACGCACTGTCAGAGGGACAGGAGGTCGTGAGCTCTGCGCCAGGCAGACTGTCACACGACACGCTAGGTATGTGTCACCCTTAGGAAGTCCTGGTCCGCCAGGCATCTGACCAAAGGGTACGTCCCTCGGTTGGGGAGCCAGTAGCCGGTGTTTCCGGATCTGGACGTAAGGACGACTGTAGTCAGTGTCCTGGCCGGTTTGCCTTCTAGGGGTACCACTCCAGTTGGGAGGGTGCGGAACTCTGGAAGGGGGTGCAGAGGGAGGGCGGCCTCGCCTCTGACCCCGGTGCAGCCGGCGAACTTGGATCCCAGGTGGTAGACCAGTTGGTGGAGAGAGGTCCTGAACTGGTGGGAGAGTTGTGTTCTGGTGGGTGCTTCCCTGGGAGGGTGCGGAACCCCAGAAGTAGAGGTAGGGTGGGGCATTCTTGCCCGTGACCTCTGGTCAACCTGAGGGTGCGGACCCTAGGTTGAAGGATCAGTGGTAGTTGGGAACTACACTGAGAGGGAGAGTGGAGAATGGCTTGTATGCCAGGGGTTACTACCCCCCACTCTGGGTTTGGCAAGGACCAGTGGTATCTGGGTGGCCTAGGGCCTGGTCCTGGCCGTGGACAACTAGGTAGTACCAGTGGGGTAGCCTAGTTGGGCCTGAGTTCTTTTCGGTTGTTTTTTTTTCAGATGGAACCATGTTGATTGAGAATGGCGTAGAACCGGAGAGTGTCCCTGCAGTGCGGGCCTGCGTCCGTGTTCTATCGCCCCAAGCAGGGAAGTCCATCACGGTGGTGATTGGTCTGCCCTGCGTTTTGGCTGGAAGGGGGTTGTGTTGGACTTGGCCCTTCTGGCAGGTTCACCCCTGAACTTTTTGCTTTTTATTGGTGACTTGGTGTGGTGATTTCCTTGGTTTCTGCGCACTTTCCCTGTGTCCCAGGGTAAAGTGCGTGCGTGCTCTGAGTGCATGTGGTGAGATAGGCCTGCCCTCCCATAGGAATGCATGGGGAATGTATGTGTCCCTGGTAGTTCCTGATGCGTGGGGTGTGCAGGCCCGAGTTTGGTATGTGCGGACTCGTGGGAGTGAATGCTGCGCGATGATGTGTGCGGCGTGCATGTACCTAGTGTGGAAGTGCCACTTCTAGAAGTGGGCACTTCTGTGTGCAGTGTGTCTGTCGCGTGATTGGCTGGTCATGTCATGTGACGGGCTAGGGATTCCCCAGAGTCAGGATGAGTCACCCAGTGGTGAATGGGGAGATCAGCAGCTAGATGGGTGGGAGGAGTACACCTGGGTCCTGAATAGGACAGGGTTTTCCACACACAATGCTGGCCCCGCCCCCTGCGGTGCGACTGACGACCCTAGCCCTGCCAATGAATAGAGTGAGGGGCTGAGCACATCAAGGGTGCTCCCCAACCAGCTGCGACTGGTTTTTCCCCTCACCCTGAACCCAGAACAAAGGGATTTGGTGTATAAAAAGGGGCTGTGTCCCCTTACAAAATGTTCTTGTTGTGACTTGAATCTACCAGGGGCGTGCTGCTGCTGGGGCCCAGGGGAAGGCTTGCCTCCCTGGGCCCTGCCCAGCCCCTGGATCCCTGGAAGACTTCTGGGACCTTTTGCTGCATTCTCCGAGCGCCTGGGAGCGCTTTGCCTTGGATTTTTTGGCCCTTTGCTTTAGAAGGAGCATGTATGCTCTGCAGCGCTCAGCTGCCGTCTTTATCCCCAGGGGGAACCCCAGCGTAGGGATTCCCCTGTGATGCCGGCCTTGCGGGAGCCCACCCCGCTTATTTTATTCCTTTGGGTGCGCAGGTGCCCACCCTGCTTCTTCGTTGCACGTGATGGCTTAACGCGGGTGCCCACCCCGCTTATGTGAGCCCTTGCGGGTGCCCACCCCGCATATTGTTGCTAAAATGCACCGCCGCGGCCCGAGCCGCATTCAGAAATTACCGCTGAGTCCGCGGCCCGTCTGGTTGTGGGCGGGGCCGCTGGACAGAAGCGGAAGTGCGGCCATGGTTCGGGAGAGGCTGCCCCCGCCGTGCACCGAGAGCGAGAGAGTCCCCGAGGAGCGGGGGCTCTCCAGTGCATGCCGCGAGGGGGAAGCCCGAGCCCCGGTGCCGGAAGAATAGTCCTGCGAAGTCCCGGGTCCCAGGAGGGGGCCCGGGTAAAGAGGTCGTCGATCCACCCAGCGAGGCTCTCAGGAGAGAGAGAGCCCCACATGGAAAGCGACGCTCCGGAGTCCCCTGAGAACGAGTCCTGCCTCCGCCCCCCCAGCCGGTGAGTTATCTGAATGAGTCCGGGTGGGGAGAGGCAGAACCAGAGCGGCCCCGCCTGGCAGCGGGTCGCTCCAACATGGGGCAGATCTTGCTTAGAGCGCCAGTGCGCTCCCACGCTTGGGGGCAATTTCTTTTTAGCGCATATTGTTTTAAGAGCCCCGAGTGGCTCCAATGCTGGGGGCCAGAGGGCCCGTGTGCCGGTTCCCGAGTACCATGTACAGCTGCCCCGCTGGCTAGAGGGCAGCTGCCACGTGTTAGGGGTATGATTGTTTTAGAGCCCCAGGTGGCTCCGGCTTTTGCGTATATTTACCCGAGGGGCTCGTGGTTGCTCCACCCTGTACACAGATAGTGACAGCGCCAGGGCGCTCCGCGTTTTGGTGGCTAGTCCTTTTCCTTGGTTTTGGCCTAATTATTTCAGGAGCCAGCGTGCTCCATGGGACATGTTAATTTCAGAGCCCGATGGCTCCAACGGCTGGCACATTTATTTCAAGGGCCAATGAGCGCCCATATCGCATTTTGACTTTCACAGCTGCCCAGCAAGTAGTGGGCAGCTGCACCGTTTAGGTCTTTCTTTTGCTTTGGGGGGACCTGCCTGAGTTAGGAGTGAGATGCACTCCTTTACCCCTGACATTCACAGCTGCGCAGCACTTAGTGCCAGCTGCAACGTTTAGGTTTTGCGCAGGGGCGCACCCTTGACCTTCGCTGCCTAGGCAGCAGCCCTGACCTTATGGACATAGGGCATTTTAACCCTCTTTCTGAGATGGCCAGATGGCTAGGGGGGGATGGTTAGAGGTGTAGGGCGCCAGGCCCTAATGTGATTTATGTTCATGTGATTATGCCTACTGTGAGTTATGATTAGGAGGTTAGTGTCTAATGTGTTAGACTGCCAATGGGAGTGTGGTGCTAGGAAATGTTATTCATTTAGTATGATTTACGCACCTGTGTTGATACCTCTAAAATGTGCGTCCTGATTATGAGGTTGGTTTGCATATAACGGTTTATGCTAGGGAAAGTTATCCCCTAAGATGAGTTATGGTTAGGGTCTAATGTGTTTAGACTTGTGAGAGAATTGTATAATGTGGTTATGCTGATAAGGTTGGCGTACCATGCGTTTGGCGCCTGATATGAGACTAAGCCTAATGGAATTGATGTTACAGGCTGATGCTAAGTGCAGTGAATTACCAGTAGTACTGGTTGTGTTCTACAGTTACTTTGTGTTATGTTCTACGTTTACTATTGGTGATTTGTGCTATGTTCTAAGTGCTAATTCCTGACAGTGGTCCATGTGGCCCTGTCCCCTGTATATATAATCCCTTGTAAATTCTGCCCGTGCCTGTTGGCACATTGTAAAGTGTGTGTTTTTATCTAATGTGTTGTGTATAATACAAAGGTTATTTTTATAGAATACCTTGTGTGGAGTTTCCTTTGTGGTGGGCCTTGGGTGTTGTTGCTGGGTGCGCGCGCAAACGCTTTACACATCGCCTCAGGGATAAGCCTGTCTGCTCGTGCCAAGCTACCAAGGGGGTGAGCAGGGGTTATCTTTGGCGTGTAACTCCCCAGCCCTGACTAGGGTGGTGGTTTCTGCCTGGCTTTGGCGCAAGCCCTAGCCAACCAGAAATCCCATTTCTAACAGTGGTCGGTTGGCTATATCTGCACCCTCCTGATATCATCTCCTTTTGTATCACTGGCGTTCTCTGACCGTTCGTGAATATTTTGATCGCTATCTCTTTGTCTTGATTCTACTTCACTGGGTGCACCTTGGTCTTATCCATCTAAAGCAACCCACCATTTTTGTCTCTACGTTATTTGTATATTATCCCCATTTGAACCTGGGCCTCTCTGACTTGTATCTCAGATTTTTATCCTTTAGCCCCTTTGCGACTCTAGTGACTTTTCTGTACCATTGAGAGCGCTGAAGGAGATATCATGATGTTAATATATTGTGAACAGAATGTTCTTTCAAAATTTTGATTTCTTGATTTGTTGCTTCCTTTCTTTATGACTCAACAATAGGTTTCTTCTGTGTTGTCCCACACACCTTCTATCACCGTTGCCCTGATGAAGGTGTACCCTTGTATGGGCAAACACCGAAACGTGCGTTGGCTCTTATTTTCTCGTGGCCACCAGAAGATTCCATCTGCCCTTATGAACTGGGAGCGCACGAGCCTGTTTGAACTTGCATCCTGCTAAATACATATACTGTTGATGTTATTTTTAAATCTAACTGGAAATCAATGTGTATATTTTTTGTATATATGTTTATATGTTTGTTTCGTTCTATACATGAGTATGATGTCTGAATGAGTGTGTGTATGTCTGTTTTATGTGTGGGACCTCTGCTTATTTGTAAATTGGATTGTATTTTATATTGCTTATCCTTTGTGCAAAGATTATCACCCTGATCATTGTCATTTAAATACATTTCGTTTTGTTATATATATATTTTTTGTCTCTTTATCTTCCCGAGTCTGTCCTGGCCCTCGGCTCTTCTCTACAAATCTGACCCATGATTGGGCATATTGAAATAAGTCTAGTGTAGACAGTTGGTTTTGTTCCTTTCTTTTGACTCTTATTGTTCCCTATTCCCTCTGTCTACCCATCCTGCCTTTAGGGACCCCCCTTCTATTGAAAAGGTCGCTAACTGACCTATCTCTTATGAACAATCTCGTCGCTCACCTGCCTAGCAACGAGAAAAGTAGCGCTAACCACGCTTATCGCAGGTTACATTACGCCTGCTATTATTCTTACTAAGTCATATAAACCTATGGTAGGTGGATTGCGGGCATTAGCACACCCTCCTCTATTAACAAGGAATCACCTATCGCTGTGCGATTATCGCTGGATTTCCAGCGATAATCGCACATTTTGCAGCTATCGCTTGGATTCTTATCGCTTTGGAGATAAGCGTTGCTGATAGCACGCTATCTCTGCGATAAAATCCAGCGATAATTATCCTCGCGCTAAGCGAGCTTAGCGATAATTATCACCAGCTGTTGCTGATATGCCCCTTATTTTTAGAAAGAGGGCTTTCTATGCCTAGACCAAATGTTCCTTTCTGCCAGTGCCCAGGGTCACATGATTGTCAATGGCACTCCTGTGGGTTGTGTATTCCTTCCAGACATAAAGATAAAAGAGGCCTAGGAGTGACAGGAGTTGGCCTCCCTAATAGGATAACTGGGAAAGAGATGAACCCTGACCTGTTTGCGATTCAAAGGGCTCTGCCTGCAGCACACACTAAGGAACTTGACAGCAGATCGGCCCTTGTGTATGTGACCCTAGACAGTTTAGAGCCAGGATCAGGGAAGTAAAATAAACTTACAAGAATCAGCTTTTTACGTAGGCCAAGGAGTTCTCCCACACAAAGGCTGACATCAGGTATAAAAGTGACCCCTTCAGAACTTCCTATTAGAACACTCCTGGACATGTAGAAGATTCAGATGAAGGACTGCCCTGCAGTCTGAAGAAGGAAGATTGGACCCAGCTTGCCTTGACCCCAGGCTCCCCAGAAGTCACTCCAAGGGTCAGTTGGCTGATCTTCTGTTGGAGCTTCAACCTAGTTGATCAATAAAAACTGCTGGAGTGAGTCCTGATCCCTAAGAGGTGTCCTTCTAAACTCGAGGTGAAGTGGCCTCTGCATGCATAGAATTGACCTCCCATGATGGCTGCCAATGCGAGGCCAGCAAGACCTGCACTTTGTAGGATAGCGACTGTCTGCGATGATCGCTAATGTGACTCTCTAGGGAAGCCTACACATATTGACGGCACCGGACCTGCTCCTCGGGCCATCAAATACTTCTTCGTGGCCTCTACCAATGTTTTCCGATGTGGTATGAACCTGGTTGCTGTTTCTGACTAGCACTCCATTGCAGTCATCCTGAACTTGTGACTTTACCCTTATCTAGCATGGTCAGAGCTAGTGACACTTTCACATAAAAGTTTGGAAACTGATAGCTCTGTTTTTTCTGATTGGATTTTTGTTGTTTTAGTGTCCCTTTATTTATTAACATTTTCCATATGTTTCTAAAAAGATTAGGAATTTTTCTTGTGTTAGCTTTCCACTTTATTGCTGTTTTAGTGCTGCATAAATTCTTTATACATAGGGTCTGATTCACAAAGGTAAACTTACTCATTTGTGTAAGTTTACTCAGTTTGGGTATTTACAAACTGTGATTTAATGGTACCTTTACGCTTGTGAAGACTACGCTGTCGGGACAGAGCACTCCACTCATAAAAAGATAGACCTGTCCTCAGCAAACAAAGTAAACTTTTTGTTTTAAATGTTGCCTTGTTTCTTTTGATCAAAATGGGCTGAATTTAAAACAAAGTTTATTCTACCATGATCACACACGGTGGTCTGCTGACCCTAGCGGGCCACCATCCCAATGATGACCTCTTATTGGAGAGATTAGCAATTTGCATCTTATCTCATTAAGATTCATGAGGCAGGCTGAATTGTGACCTACTTTGAATGGGAATTTTGCGAGCCAACTTATTAGTACACAGGTTGCTTTACAAAATGAGAATAAATTAGCAAGACTAGTTTGGGTAAATGTTCTGTTTGTTCTAATAAATCTCCCTTGAAAAATCCATCCCTTTTTCATTTCTTAGAGATTAATATACACAGGAGATTTTTTTTTCACAAATACCAGAGGTCCAGTCAATTTCTCTGAAATTGTACCATGTTTTTAATGTGACTCGGTGAAATAAACATCACTTTTCATAGTACTCGAAATGCATCCTCACGCCATATTTGCATGTAAGGGCGCCTTTCTGCGCCAAGAAAATAGCCCTCTCCATCCCGTTGCAGAATTCTGTTGAATCTCACTGAATTTCAATATTTTCCACGGAATTGCACAGAATCAATCTCCGTGGTTTCCTCCCACCCCTAGTTTTAATGTGATCTCTGTGCTTTCTCAAAAACAGCAAAAGCAAAACCAGCTCTTTATTCACGTTTTTCGGTCCTCATATTGAAACATTTGCTGAAACTTGTTTTAGACGGAAGGTTGCATTTGAAAGACTCTAACCACTCTATGGCTGCCACATTTTAAGAGGCCGCTAAAGGTTATGGATTAGCTTGACTCTGAAATGCTTTGGTAGACATGGACCAGCTCTTTAGTTTGGCCTTCACATGCTTTTGACACTCGATCTTGTTAATCCTAGCCATACCAAGTGCTTTGCATCACATGTTCACCTAACACACACCGAAGCCTCGTCGCATGCACTCATCTTTCTCAGCTGACGGCATGCACAATGTTGTTTTGAAAGTAATGTGTTGCTAATCTGATGAAGCGACTCTTCGCACCAACTGTTGCTGGTAATCTACCTGCGGCTTGGCTTCTCACTGTACTGCTACATGGAGTTGTATCCCCAAAGCACCAATGCTTTTTCTGGTGTTGCCAGCCAAGATGTCTGGTGGTTCGAGTGGCCAGTCAGGTTTCTCAGACTGAGGCGCGAAGTGAAGTCCTGTGCCCACCTAACATCTGTGTGTGCACTTTTATTGCTGTGCACTGACTCCTTTGCACAGGATGGATTGCACCTAAACTACATTAATGACTGAGAACCCCCAAAAGATGGAAATAAATAGAAAGTGTGTGGTGATGCCCAGCATTTGCCTGTGATCACCCAGGCTTTTGGATTCCAGCTTCGAGAGTTCAGCTGCTTCCTTGTAGCTTGCTTGCAGCACGAATGGCTCCTGTCTCCAGTCTCCTGCATTGAAAAAGCATCGCTCCTCCACATGCATAGTAGGTAGCTAGGCTCATGTCACTCTCGACTCACCTGCCACGCTCGCAGTAACTGTGAACTTGGGCGGGTAATAATTGGTGTTCGACTTTTGCCTTAGTTTGCCTCATGGGATTGGTTGGAAGAACTTACAACCACGAGACCTGTAGTCAACTCTACTGTAGATAATGAGAGCACCTGGATTTCTGAGTAGTCTACAGGGCAACAAAATCCATAGAAGCAAAAATACTCAAACGAGCCCCGCACAGCAGGAAACGATGACTGCAAAGGGGCCATGGTGGCGTTTATGTTTGGATCGCAACAGTGCACTCATTGCTGAAACCAGACCCCAAGCCTGCAGTCTACTAGAAACATGTGTGAGTGGCAGAATGACTATGGGGCATATTATCAAGACAGGTGATAAAATTATTGCCGCTTTAGCGGCAGAAAACTGCCGCTAAAACGGCGATAATGGGCTTGATAATATGCTCTATGGAATTTCAATTGAAGCTCAGGTTAGATGTCCTTCACACGCTAGCCGGCGATAATTATCCTAGCGCTAAGTGCGCTTTGCGATAATTATCGCTGGTTGTTGTTGATAAGCCCAACTGTTTCCACATTGTTTGATTGGGGAAGAGTGGGATTGGGCACTAGAAGCCTGCGTATCACAGTGAGTAGGCATGGTGGATGAATTAAAAGGAAATGATCATTGAGGCTGAATCAAACAATTGCTGAACCCGTTATACACCTGCCTGGAGCACAGCATAGGCAGAATGATTTTAAAGTTATAAAAATCTGTAGTCGGTGAGTGTATTATAAACACTTTTTTATTTACATACATATATTTACCCAGCTTATACCATACATATTATAAGTATATCCACAAGAGAAAAAAGAATGAGATATTATAGGTATGTTCGTAGTGTGTCCAATACACATTACATGAACACGTTAGATGTCACAATATATCATTCAGTCCAAACACAGCCAACACGTGTTTTGTCTTATCCAAGACTTCCTCAGTGCTTCTAGGATACCAAAAACCTGAAAAATGAAGGCGCAATTAGCTGCATCAATGCAATGCATAGCGGCACTTTTCCAATTGGCGCAGGATAAATCAAACTGTTAAGTGCAGTATTGCCAAGAGAACCCCTGATCAGAGGTATTTGACCTTGACGTCAAAATCCTCGTAAATGTTGGAGCCGGATCAAAAAGACTTCCATCAAACAATTGTTAAAACCTTGTGGGTACCCAAAAATCCCAAAAATGAATTTAAGATGTGTTTATTTTTAAAGTTTTCAAATAGATAGAAAATTTTACTTTTCATAATGTTGTTCTTACTACATGCTCATCCAATCCTTGGCCTCTCTGCAGCACGCACAAAGCAACCGTCATACAAGTTCTAATTGTAATTACCATGTTATATGGAAGTGTGTGAAGAATGCATACGCAGTGTGTGTGTGTTTGTGTGTGTGTGTGTGAGAGAGAGAGAGAGAGACAGTCTGATGAGTGGGGGGCCACACAAGGAAGTACAAGTACAAGTATGGAGTGAAAAGAGAGTGATTGAAAGGAAGGAGATGATGTGCAAGATACGCAGATGGAGAATTTCTGAAAGGTGTGCGGAGAAAAAGAATGTATGTGGCTAACGGACGGAAAGAGTGCAAAAGAAGAGTGCAGAGCAAAGTGGTGTGAAAAGGAAAAAATGAGTGATTAAGGCACTCAGAAGATCCATATCCTTCCACAGACCTTAGCAATTTTTAATTCACAGTCTCATATTTTCGAAAGTAAAATATTTTAAATGCTAACTATTCACAACAAAATCACGGATATTGCTCATTGTTTTTTTATTTTGATAAGCATTGGCATCGCCCAAAGTGCTGGCTTGTTTTGCCAGTGTGTTTGTTGTGACGTACGTCCGGGTACAATAATAGAAAACTAATAGAGGGGCACCCCAAAAGGTCATTGCTTTGATTTACTCATGAGAAATGTCACTCAGTTGGCAGTAGAATGACACTCATTTGCAAACTGAACGCATAGATATATGAATGGCATCTGAAAACGTGGCAGCTATGTAAGCTATAAGTGAAGCCTTCCCTGCACCATGATGTCTACTCATCTGTTATGAGTGATGAATCCTGAGGCTGCCCCTTGATTTTGGGCACTTTCAAACACTTATTGAATCTTCGGGTCTTCAGGGTACCGTTTGCAGTGTGTGTTTTCACTTTAATTTTCACTCTTGATCTCATATTGATAAATCATTCTGTGATTCCTCTTCAGGTATACTGTCCAAAGAGAGATGGGAGGGGGGGGGGGCTGAATATGGTTCGACTGATGCGAAGCCGATGAGTTGATACTAGGCCTGGGCAAAAATTTCGTTCCGTTCGCGGAAATTGCGATAATTTGACATTTTTGCGTTCCGCGGAGAGCGCGAAAATGTCAAAAATTCCGGTTTCCGCAGCTTGGCGATAATTTGTTTCTTGCTCGCGCTGTAAAATGATACATTCTTGCGCGCGCGCGATCGCCTTACCTGAATCCCTGCGTTCGCCGACAAGTTTTCTTGATCCGGTCGCGTTCTCCATGAGATGTTGTATTGTTTTTAGCCATTTGCGCTGTCTCGCGACAGTTCGCGCCCGCAGTGACGTCATGCGTCGCGCGATCACGTCTTTCTTCTCGCGATCATGCACCGCGAGAACAACTCAAAACAAGATGGCCGCGCCCGCAAGCAACCACATGGGTAAGTTGGCGACCCGCAACCATGCAGAAAATCTCGCGAACATGCCGGAAAAAAACTTCCGCATCTTCGCGATATTTCTGCTTGTTTGCGATAATTTTAAACATTCTCGCGATAATTTGCGAAGGTTAATTCCGCAAATTCCGCCCACCCCTAGTTGATACCAATTTGACGAAATTTTAAAAAAAGTTCCATGTAAGGGATCCTGTTGCACAGAGGAGCAGCGGAAGCAGCTGCATAACGCACATCTGGTTTGGAGAGATAGAGGGTTATTCTGTTAACACTCACCACTAACATAGACTAACATTTGATCTCTGCAATTGCTAGCACTTAGTCAAAACTATCTCTGTTACTCCCCAGGGCTGTTTCTAACTAGTGTAATTGAACATCGATGGCCAGCCCCCCCCCCTGCAGAGGATCATAAAGTTGAGGCAATAGATGCTGTGATTCAATACATTCGGATAATTAGACCTACCTTTGTTTCAGAAAGCGATAATGTATGTTAAAATCCAATGACCAGAATCACACCCAATCATAATTCGCCCGGACGTCATATAACAGTAATCATTTAAATGTACGCCAAAAGCAGCAGTGTTAATATAAAGCTATCGGTACTATTTTAAACATTGTTTGGAATTTGCCTGCAGACAATATTCTGTGAGAAAATATTGAACTAGAAGCGTCCAGTGCATTTGTCTCTGTACAGTATTTTTCTCAAAATTCTAATACTTCTCCATAGATACAAATACACTAATACAACTTGTCTGACCAATCGTAAATTCCAAATGAGTTGTGCTCTGAAGGGCATCCAGATTCGCAGCTAAGGTGTGTCAAGTTCTGCGTCTCAAAGAGAATCTCATGTATCAGGTCATCGTGTCCTCGATTATTAGGGTATTGGGATGGTGTGGGATATGAGCAGAAAATAGGACTAGACGCCAAAATTAAACTGTTCCCATTCACAAATTGATTACATAAAAAGTGGTCAACATTTGCAATTCGACGCATCATTTCACTTATTAAAACTTGCAGTATGGGTTTCCTGCGAGGTGTGCGTGACTGCACACAGTTATGCTTGTTGCAGCAGGTAACGTTTGCAATAATATTGGCGAAACAACATTAAGAATAATGATGTTTTTCCCCTATCAAAAAGGAACAAAAAATGTCGCCTCCCCAGTCGCCCACGTACAAATTGCAATTGCTCTGCTAATGCATCATTGAATGATAGAACAGCATCCGAAACGCTCCTTCCTCATCCCTCAATCCTGACCTCCTCCTTTCCTATATTCTGGTCTAAATTGTTCTTCCCTTACTTTACATTCAGAGCTTTTTTTAGGCGACTGAGCTATCTTACTACTTTTCAAATATATGACTGGCAGGATACAATTGGTGCTTTTTAGAAGGCGCATTAAGCCAGCAAGACGCTGAATGATTACAGAAAACTGAAAGCAACAGATTACACAAAAATCGTTTTAACTAGTATAGTCAAACCTTAGTGTTATACGAAGAAGAACTGGTTGCAAACATATAATATTTCATAATCCACTAACGCAGCTCACCAGTACATCCACTTTATTAACAATGTAACTGGTAATAAATCTTTGTGCGCACATATGTGTTTAACTAAAGACAAGCAAGAGGTAACACGTTCAAGTCTTGATGCTGTCAACTCAGCCTTTCATTCTTCTAGAAGGAATAACATAAGCACAGCAGAGTTGGGTAAATTAACTCCTGTTGACATAATTACAAAACAGCTAGGGCGTGGTAATAAGTGTTAGGTAGAAATAGGAGTAAAAGTAGGTATGTGTTTCGTGTATTTATAAACATCTACTTCTGTTTAAAAAGGGGGCTACAAATTATTGTCACTTTCCGGAGGGCAGAAGCCCATATTTTGCTTGCATCAAAAGTGGCAACCCTATCCCTGGCAAATCTGACAATGCTCAAGAAATATTTCTAAGATTGGGGGTCCGATATATAGGCTTGTAATCTGGGCACATGCTCTGTTTTATATTTCTATGGTGGTGGCTGTGGATGCCAGATGTCTTTTTAAATGATACACATTAAAAGGAGAGCCCATAGTCATATGGACTGCCCACACCTTCCTTCCACCTGTACTAGAATCCGACTGACAATCTGCTCCTGGAATTACAATAAAAAAGTTAACACTCAGGAAGAGTTGTGGGGGAATTAACAGCAATATTAATATTTTTTGTGAATTTTTGAAATATTTGTTTGCACTACTTGACAACATATGGACCTGGTGCCGGCTGCTCAACTAAGTAGAGATTTGAGTAAGTAATTTTTGTTGTCATTAAGCCAGCCCTCGAAAAAGGTGTGCAAATGATGCAGTCTGATGTGGAAGGGCCAAGCAGAGACCGCTGCCCAGAGACTGGATGGCCTGGTCTTGGATTAAACTGGTCCTCAGAAAATATTGTGCAGGTCATATGGCAGTATATAATAAGTTATATGTCTTATCCTCGCTGTTAGAATTGACAATCTTTTGAGTGGTATATCAAGAGCTTTTTCCTTCACTACTAAGTCTGGGCAGCTAACTCCACTCCATTCGCGGAGTTTGTGGAGTTTTCCACACTCCACATTCCGCAAAGCTTGCGGAATTCTGAAAAACTCTGCTTCGTGAAGGAGAGGAGAGGTTATTTCCTCCCTCGCATTCATTGGCAGCAAGTTGGCGAGTGAGGAAAATTCCCCTCCCAACAATATTTTTCCTCGTTTGCGATCGTCAACATTAAGTTGGCGATTGCGAGCATGGAAAATCAACCTCCTGGCGAGATTTCTCAATGCGGGTGGCCAGATTTCTCATTGCGAGCAGTCGTGTATGATTGCTGAGTCCGTTCACATTGAGAAAGCTGCCGCTCGAGTAAAAATCTACTCGAGCAGCAGAAAGGAAGCAGTGACCACTTGCGCTGTGGATGGTGCCAATCACGATAATTGCAAAGTGCGACCACGCATCTGGCGCTGAAAATCATCGCAAACAGCATTTATCTAACGCACTCCGCCACTTGCGGAGCGTCGGGTAGCACAGCAGAGTTTTTTTTGATCTTTGCAGAGATGCAATACGGAGCTCTAAACCATTTCAGACACTCACGCCCGAGTCAGAGAACTGGCTTGAATCCATCATCGTTTTCTAGCTCACTTCACCACCACAGTGCAGACCCAGTTATATGCAAATCAGCCTTGACCCTGTTGCTTATGGGGAGAGTCAAGCCCAAACTGCCAAGCCAGGTCTTCCCTGGACTGGAAACAAGCATCCTGGGACTGGTTTCAATCAAAAAAGCAAATAAACTGTGGATTCAGGCCCAGATCTCTGTACTAGGGTGAATGTTTGACATGGTGCAGCAATCTGTCCATCAATTGTTATTTTTGCATTTGCCACTCCGAGTGGGTAGTAAATGCCCAGACTTGGGTCCCGTGCTCTCCATGCCACTGGAGTGAAGCTAGCCTGGCTGATGAGGGATGATGCCCTGAAACCGGTCCCAGGATGCTTATTTTCAGTCCATGAAGGACCTGGTTTGGCAGTTCGGGCTGGACTGTTCCCATGGGAAACAGGGTCGATAGTGATTTGAATATGGCTGGGTCTGAACTGGAATGGTATGAGGAGAAAACAAACAATGGATGTAGGCCCAGATCTCTGTATTGGTGTGAATGTTTGACTTGTGCAGCATTCTGTCCAT
Source organism: Triturus cristatus (assembly GCF_964204655.1). Taxonomy (NCBI): domain Eukaryota; kingdom Metazoa; phylum Chordata; class Amphibia; order Caudata; family Salamandridae; genus Triturus; species Triturus cristatus. The sequence goes on along the minus strand of NC_140592.1, from coordinate 204,280,080 downwards.
CAATTGTTCTTTTTACATTCAGAAAGTTGGCATCTGACATCTCTTTTACTATACTGATCCCCCAAAACAAGCTTTTCTAAACTCTTCCCTCTGACTCTTCCCCTCCACATCACTTTTTACTCATCCCAAGCCTCCCACTACTGCTATGAGCTAAAAAAAAGTCTAAGTCCTTCACTCTTCTATCCCTCCACTATTCTTTTCAATCAAAATAACAAAATAACAGACTAACCTGTCCACTTCTCAAATTTCATATTTCACTACACTAATTCACCACTAATCCTTTATGGGTTCCAGAGTAGCACACTACTTGCCGAAAAAAGCGCTTCAACACCTCATTAGGGGTAGCAAGCACTATATAAAGGCAAACCTTTTTTCCCACTTCTATCCCTCTGCTATCCTTCTCAATCCAAATAACTGACTAATATACACCACTCAAATTTCTTTCATATTTCACTAAACTGATTCGCCACTAATCCTTTATGGGTTGTGGAGTAGCGTGCTACTCGCCGAAAAAAGTGCTTCAACACCCCATCAGGGGTAACAAGCGCTGTAGATATTTGCAAACCTTTGTACTTCTTCTATCCCTCTGCTACCCTTCTTAATCCAAATAACTGACTAACATATAAACCACGCAAATTACTTTCATATTTCACTATACTAATCCAACACTAATCCTTTAATAGGTTCCAGAGTAGCGTGCTACTCACCCAAAAAAGTGCTTCAACATCCCATTAGGGGTGACAAGCGCTAAATAAATGCAAACCTTTTTTCCCTCTTCCCTCCCTCCGCTATCTTTCTGAATCCAAATAACTGACTAACCTATCCATTACTCAAATTACTTTCATATTTCACTATACTAATTCACCACTAATCCTTTATGGGTTCCGGAGTAGTGTTCTACTTACCAAAAAAAGCACTTCAACACCCCATTAGGGGTAACAAGCGCTATATATATATGCAAACCTTTGTCCCTCTTCTATCTCTCCGCTACCCTTCTCAATCCAAATAACTGACTAACATATCCACTACTCAAATTACTTTCATATTTCACTATACTAATTCAACACTAATTCTTTAATGGGTTCCGGAGTAGCGTGCTACTCGCAAATAGCTCTTCAACACCCCATCAGGGGTAACAAGCGCTATATAAATGCTAACCTTTTTACCTCTTCTATCCCTCTGCTGTCCTTCTGAATCCAAATAACTGAAAAACCTATCCACCACTCAAATTACTTTCATATTTCACTATACTAATTCAATACTAATCCTTTATGGGTTCCGGAGTAGCGTGCTACTCACCGAAAAAGTGCTTCAATGCCTTGTTAGAGGTAGTAAGCACTATATAAATGCAATTACAATACAATACAATACAAATTTTCTTCCTAAACCAAAGATGCGCTTCTGCCAGTGTCTAGGATCACAAGACTGGTACTGGCTCACCTGGTGTGTGATGTGTATTCACTCCAGACAGGGCAAAAGGCCATGAGTGTGGGAAAGGGTGTTCCTCTCCTGAGAAGGATGGCCTGAGTGGGGTTCCTGCGCTTCAAAGGGCTGTATACTTCCTGATTTCTGAAGATTCCTGTCCTGTCATTGCCAAATGTAGCTCATACCTGGGCTTGCTTGCCCTTTGTTTCACTAGACAGATTGAAGCCAAACCCAGGGAAAATGAATGAATTGACGAGAACCAGTTCAGGGTTAGACAAAGGGGGTGTCCCCCACACACAGACTGGCACAGGATATAAAAGTTGAACCATCAGATCCTCTCATCAGACCATTCCTGGACCTGAGAAGATTCAGAAGAGGGACTGCCTTGCAGTCTGTAGAAGGGAGAATGTACCTGCCTCCCTTGAACCCAGAACCCCAGAAGTGACTCCAAGGGGCAGCTGGCTGACTTGTTTGAGCTACAGGGATACAACAGGCTTCCGAAGGCTTTTTCTGCTTCCCAGCTGACCAGACCCAACTGGACCTGACTTGGTCCTCTCTGCTGGCATCTGTGGGAGTGAGTCCTGACCCACAGAGCATTGTTCTCAAAGATCTGGACACTTATCTGGCATCGGAGTACACTTCTTGGTCAAACTAAAGGTTCAATTGGACTATATACAGTGACACAGATCAATGCTGAACAGCACTTGGTCAGTGTCTTCACTGAGCTCGTCAGAGAGTGATCACTAGATCCATGACTTCTCCCACGCCAATGGGCACCCGATCACCGGACTCCCTGACTTTGACATGAGCATCATTTGAGTAGCTCAGAAACCTTATGAAATCATTCTCTGTCATCACCAAGTCCCTCTTTTGACCCAGCCTGCTGCCTGGCTCTGCTTGAGATGTTCGACCTCCACACCAACACTGAAGTCAGAAGGTAAAACTTCCACCGGGACAAAGCCGGTCCCTACATCCGACTCACCACTCCATTGTTGCCAGCCCAAACTTTTCATTTTGACCTGGTCCAGCATGACCTGAAACTGCTGTTGGCACTTGGCACTTCTTGGTGCTATTTGTACCTAATTCTTTAAAAGCTCTGGTTCTCTTGGTTGGATTTTTGTCATTTTGGTGTCGTGTTATTTAATAAAATGTACTCTATTGTTCTAAATTGGTCTGACTTTGTTTTCTGGCGTATTTTCACTTTGTGACTGTTTGAGGGCTGCATAAATACTTTTCATAGTGCCTCTAAGTTAAGCTTGACTGCTTTTGTTTCAAGCTATCAGGTGGTTAAGCACAGGTTTGCTTTGTGACTTTTATGAATCACCCTGAAAAGAACTGTGATTATTACTTGAAATGGGTTTTAACCACTCCGACAAATAATCCACGTTCTTACACTCCCTCATCCCAGCTAGCTACAGGGTCAATTGAAAGAGCCCCAATGTGGCTTCTGTATTTGCATTTCATGTGTAGTCCTCCAGCACCGAAGGCCTGAAAACCCACACTGGCTACCCACAGGGAGAACAAGGATGAAGTATTTTACCTGCTCTCCATTTGTTTTGCCTCAGTGGTTGGTACATGAAGCACTTCTGCTGTTCGAAATGTTATTTATGATAAAGTGTCCATGGCACCTACACTATGTCATTTGCATTTCACCTCAAGTCATGTGCAATGTGACTGGCAGATTGCCTTGGTCCAGTATAGTCTGATGGCACTAACTATATAGTTAGCTAATCCTTCCATTTTGTACAGTCAAAACATAATTTAGGAAATGTTAATGGATTTATTTAACGTTTGGCTGGCAGGATACTTATTCACATTTGTGACAGACTACCCTGTCAGCCTAACTCTTAGTCCAGCAAACGCATTCAGAGTTGGGCAATCCATAATCATTTTATTTGGAGAAGCTCTGTTGGCTCCGTCAATGGAATGCTAAATGTAATGGCCATACAGAGTAGGCAACATAGAGTAAAGTCATCTTGTTACCTGTGTTCATTAGATCTTTTTGTTTTTTTCAGAAAGAAACTCACGCTTAGGGAGTTTGTTTTTGGAAACCAAATGCAAATAACAAGTTTGGTGAATGATGGAAATGATGGTGGTCCACCAAACCTTTTGTACCTTGAAGAGAACTACCAGTGGTTATCTCTACATTTGAAGGATGGAATACCACCAGAATGGCAGACTTGGCAGGGTATGATTTAGTGTTTTTATGGCGTACCTTCTTAATCAAACTTTTGATCTGCCCACCCGTTTTTGAATCATGCCAAATGCCAGGTTTATGACAACTGAATACAGATACTCCATCAACATAAGGGATCACATAAGATGGTCTGCTTTATTTAGGGTATGCAGCATTATGTGTATTTATTCCTCTCCTTTACTGCCAAGTTAAAACTGATAGTTAGGGACATGAAAAAAATATGACCCCCAAACCATGGGTAAAAAAAGCCATTAGTTTTTTTAATTTTTCAGAAACAATCTCCCGCTTTGGGAGTTTGTTTTTGAAAAATAAAACACTGGAGATGTTAGACAGTTATCTGCCATGTTGGACAATGCTGTCTGTCAAACATTTCCAACATTAACAGGCTCTAACATCATGTCAGTTTCTACTAATTTATAGAGATATCCATGTGGCTGGTTGGCATCTCTCAGTTTGGCAGACAGAGTAAAGTGATTCACCCTTCAATTAATTTCTACTCCATCTAATCCATCCACCAAGCCCTAGATAAGGCCCTACATGTCCTCTGCTATCCCAACAGATACTGATCTATCTGTCAATCTCAAAATCAGGCCTGAGTCTCTTGGCTTAACCCAAATGGTCAAAGTCCATGCTCACTCAGCAAGACATTGCTTTAAACTACTGTTTTTCAAAATTCCTAAGCTCATCAATTTTGGATGCATACTACTACTCTGTTGAGACAAAAGCTTAATTAACTTCTCCATCAAAAATGAATATTCAAATAAAATATTTCCTTCTCCTGGGAATACTGTATTCCTTGAAGAAAGTTAAGCAGACTCTTATATACCCATTTTACAAACTGCTTCTGCACAAACCCGACGGCATTAGAGACACCTGATAATACAGTAGTACTTCTGGGAAAGAAATAAACTGTATGTCCACAGGAAGGTTCTCAAATTACTTTTCCTTATTAAACCATCAGGGCTTTAGAAGAAACTAAAGCTATCTCATTTCATCACTTGCACTTCAAATGCTGCAAATCAGGTTGCACCTGAAATAAAATGGAATGCTTCCAAACTTTCATTGCTGAGGTAGATAATTATCTCTTTCATTGAATGTTCATAAGGTGGTTAGTCCAGGTCTCACTGCACTGTTACATCATCAACAAGCTAGTCAGTACCTCCCTCTCTAATGGATCAAGCCCTCAGAAAGAACTTCATCAACCCTTTCAGGAAAACACCTTTGGCGGACTCACATAATATGTTTCAATTTAGTGTTTCTTTGAGACTGTGTTTCGAAGGATCCCGAAACAGCTGTCACCTATCAACATTTCAGATCAGGAAAGAGGTCAATACACACTTCTTTAAGGAACACTTGTTCATGATGAAGTTTCAGTGCTCCCCCAGCAAATCTGGTTATCCCTCAATCATTCTTTCACTGTATCTTCACCTTTGATTCGGTACAGTGCTCGACTACCTCTTGCCTAGGTTTGCACTCTACAAAAAACACACACATATATCATATAGGTCATTCCTAACACCTGAAACAAAATTACTTTCTCATGTTTCAGATCCTGTAGGGGCAGAGTCTCACACAACTAAATATTTTTTTTAAAAAATACTAAGTACCCAGAACTCAGGCATACGATGCGACTTTATTTTATTAGGCATCTCAACTGCATCTGACACCATTGAACACAAGGAACTTCTCTATTGCATGTCTCATTCAGTTGGCATTAAAAGTGTATCACTGATGTAGTTTAACCACTTTAAATGTTTCTATGAAGCACAGCAACCTTTTAGCCTCAGAGAACTTTTGATAAGATATAGAAAAGCTATGAAATAGATTAGGTTCTCAATATAACTGAACATCTGTTATTCTTAACTGAAGGAATGTTTTGAACATGAATGCTCATAGAAATGTGTTATTGCCTTGGTGAATTGTCTGCAGTATGAAGAAAGTTGGGAAGCCATTTTAGGCATGCAACTTACAAGCCTTAGAAAAAAGAATAGAGGCAGGAACAGTGAGCGCTGACCAAAAGTCTGCTTGAAGAAATGGGTATTAAGTAACCCTGGGCGTAGTTCGCGAAGTAGCACTACGCGAAGCTACACAAAGTGCACTTCGCGAGCTACGCGTAGCACTTCGCGAACTGCGTAGTACCCTGTTCGCACTGTGCAAGATGCCGTTTTCAATGATTGTACAGTGCGGACAAGCATCCGGCACTGTGCCGCTCGAGTAGATTTTTACTCGAGCGGCAGCTTTCTCAACGCGGACTGGTAGTTTCTCATCGCGAGCGGTCGTGAGCATACGTGACCACTCGCAATGAGAAACCTGACCTCCTCGCGTTGATAATCTCGCCGGGATGTTTATTTACCACGCTCGCCACATCCCGGCAAGACTTTTTCCTTGTTCGCGATCAGCAACATCAAGTTGCCGATTGCAAAGGTGGAAAATAAACCTCCGGGTGAGATTCTCAGCGCGGGGAGGTCAGGTTTCTCATTGCGAGTGGCCGTGTAAGCTCATGACTGCTCGCGATGAAAAACTACCAGTCCGCATTGAGAAAGCTGCCACTCGAGTACAAATCTACTCAAGCGGCAGAAAACGACCGGTTGCACTGTGCAAGATGCCGTTTGCAATGATTGCACAGTGCGGACAGCATCCGGCACTGTGCAATCAGTGCGAACAGCATTTCCCTACCGCACTACGCAGTCCGCGTAGCTACGCATAGCGTGCGTAGTGAGAAGTGCACTTTGCGTAGATATGCGTAGCGCTACTACGCAAACTACGCCCAGGGTTAAATAAAATCTGTTGTTGGGAGAATATATTCTAATATTTAATCATTTAACTGTAATATCTATTTATTATACAATTATAACATTTGTTTTATGTGTTTTCTCACATATTTAATAATTTTTACATTCGGATCACATATTAATTTTTTATGCTATATTTCAAAATATAGAAAAATTAATACATAACAAAAATATAATATTTTTGAATGCTGATTAACATTATTTTATATGTCAATGTTTCATTTAAAAATATGGGCTTTTAGTTTTGATTATTGTGTCTTGTAAGTACATTATTTTTATGCTATATATAGAAATTGATGCGTGACTATTGAGTATCAATTGTGCGTATACACTTTTCAGTGTCCAACACCTTCCATAAAAAGGTTTAAATTGGCCTGGGAATAGTACATTTTCCCCCTTTATTGTCAAAAACCTTTCCCAAAATGGTTTAGATTGGAGTAGGAAGAGTAAATGTCACCCCTTTAGTGTCCAATACGGTCCCCACAAAGGTTTAGATTTTGAGTTGGAATGATAAATGCCACCCTTTTAGTGTCTAACACCTTCCCCAAAATGGTTTAGATTGAAGTGATAATAGTAAATGTTGCCCCTTTAGTGCACAACACCTTCCATTAAAATGGTATAGATTGGAGTTGGAAAAGTAAATGTCGCCTCTTTAGTGTTCAACACCTTCACCAAAATGGTTTAGATTGTAGTTATAATGGTAAATGTCACCCCTTTAGTCTCAAACACCTTCCCCTAAATGGTTTAGATTCGCCTGAGAATAGTACATTTTTCCACTTTATTGTCAAACACCTTTCCCGAAAAGGTTTAGATTGGAGTAGGAATAGTGAATGTCACCCCTTTAATGTCCAACACCGTCCCCACAAAGGTTTGATTTTGAGTTGGAATGATGCCATCCTTTAAGTGTCCGACAACTTCCCCAAAATGGTTTCTATTGACGTGGCAACAGTAATTGTCATCCCTTTAATGTACAACACCTTCCACAAATTGGTTCAGATTGTAGTGGAATAGTAAATATTGCCCCTTCAGTGCCCAACACCCCCCATAAATGGCTTAGATTGGAGTGGTGTTAGACCTGGCCTCTTTGGTGTGTTTTTTTCTGTCTTTTTGCTTCTTATCTCCTGGTTTCGACTGTGTGCAGCCTTTCATTTTTTGCTGGTTTTTAGAACTCTGGGCACTTTACCACTGGTGATCAGTACTAAAGTGAAAGTGCTCCCTATACAAATTGTCTCTATAATTGGTTATCCATGAGTGGCATATTTGATTTACCTGTAAGCCCCTGGTAAAGTTCACTGTGTGCCCAGGGCCTGTAAATCAAACACTGCTAGTGGGTCTGCAGCATTAATTGTGCCACCCACATGAGTAGCCTTGTAACCATGTATCAAGCCATCCACTGCAATGCCCAACAGTTCATTTTTAAACTGCCATGTCAACTTGGCAAGTGCACCCACTTGCCAGGCCCAAACCTTCTCTTTATTACATGCAAGGAACCCCTTAATTAGGCCCAAGGTAGCCCCATGGGCAGGTTGCAGCGTGTGTGAAAGGTAGGACATGTGCTAGTGTGTTTTACATGTCCTGATAGTGAAATACTGGCAATTTTGTTTTCCACTGTCGCAAGAGCTATCTCACCCATAGGTCATCATTAGGCCTGAGCGGAGCTCGTAGAGTTTCACTCAACGGTATTCCGCAGAGTTACCGAACAACTCTGCCAAATTCTGTGGAGTTCCGCTTGCAGGCAGAGTATTGCTCAGTCGACGTCACCCCTAGTTAGCACTAGGTACTGGCAGTCATGACTGCAGTACACTGATCATGCGTGATGGGTCTCGACAGGGTGGTAGCTTTGCTGACAAAAGTGGGTCAAACCCGCTACTATAATTAAAGTTGGTGAACCGTAGCCAATCTAATCATCAAGATTCCACATGCATGAAATATTTACAGTTGAGTGCACCAATCATTGGAATTCCTGGCCCATGGCTGCTATGGATCATTCTTCCAAAGCTGATCTGGATCAGGTCGCTTGCCTGGCAGGGCAGCTGGACTGGCAGCACAGCCCCTGTTTGTACACGTTTTCATGCAAGCAGCCGTCACCCGTTGCCACCTCTGCATAATTACGGCTAAACATTAAGAACCACAGGCAAGAGACAGGATAAAATGAAGGTTTTCATCTCCTGCAATAGGAGATGTCCCCCTGTGCACAGCAAAAGACCCAGACGGGTTTGATAGTTCAATAGTCAGTAAATCACAGTTTAATATTAGATGAGGAGTAATCAGAAAGATGTCTGGACTGTTGATCTGTTGATATTTTAATCATATCACAGTGAATTAATCCATGGATTCTCAAAACATCAATCCATCATTCCAGTGAACCTTGCCCAATGCATTTCGGTCCATAATAGACCTTCATCAGGGGACATACCTACAAAAAATTAATTTAAGCAAAGCATCAGGAGGAAGCCAAATAAACTAAAACATATATCAGTTGTTTCATTGAGATACGTAAAACTAAAAGAGAACAATGAGTCATGCATGTTGTAAATGCAGTGCAAAGCCATATAAAGGGCGTGTGAAAAGTAAAGTTCACGTGATAGTTCACCAAGCAGAGCTGCATGATTCAATAAAACAAACAATGTCATATCATGAGGCATAAAGAGAGCTGAATCCGGTAAACAAAAAAACGGAAAGAAAACCAGGTAGTGAAGAAGCTTATCTTGTAACGATGAAAAAACAAAAAATGCTGTAATTCCGTGGGTCTCAAGTGCATACAGACAATTGAGCACGTGAAGAAACGTGGAGTGATATTAACCAAGTCGGTGTGAAAAATCTTCGTGACATGAAAATAACCCAAACAGTTGGAAAGCGTGTGCTTAGGAAGGTGAAAAACCGCGTGTAAACAAACGGAACAAAAGTGCTCACCCGGTGTAGATGGTTACGATCGAGAGTAGGAAAACTTGCAGTCACAAGACTCACGTTAGACGGCATCTAGTGATTAATTTTTCTGGTTCACCATGTTGCGATACGCGGACGAACAGCGTCCGCCTTTAATTAACCCGGCGTGATACAAAACATAGAAAGAGGACTAAAATGCTAAAAAAACGGTGGGTGCCATGTTGGAATCATGCAATGGAGAACAAAGTAAAAGGTGATATATGAAATGTCATGCATACTTGTAAGAAATAAAATACATTAAAAGACAATATGAATGTCTCATTCAAAAGTGACAAAGTACAGCGAGCATGTTAGCATAGAAATCATAGAGAACCAAGTATATTCTGTGTGAGACATGTCACAACGATGTGCGACGATAATAGATAACAACATTGAGGTGTAAGAAGTGAGTGGAAATATCAAGCAACACTGAGGTAAGTGGATATAAAGTGAAAGAGGGGAAAACAACAACAAAGTGTTACCAAAAACAAAACAGACATCATAAATAAGAATGTAATAACAAAACAAATGAAGCATAAAAAAGTCTGTAAAAGTGATTTTGTGTGCAGTGGCTGTGATAGGAAAAATAAAACCATGAAGTGAACCACAGAGGTGAATAGGGAAAATGAGAAAGTGATGAAAATAGACTAGAGTGAAGAATCAAAGTGCAAAAGAAAGATATTTTGTAATGGGTTGCAAAATGCAAAAAATTGAAGAATAACAATCAGCTCTCGAGGTGATAATAAACACGTGACAGTTATAGGTAGCCTAGAAATTCCATGCGATCGTTCAGTCCGTAGGGCTTCATGGACTTGAGAAGCTTAATCCAGTGATTTTCCCTTTGGAGTAGAAGATTGTGAACGTCTCTTCCTTCGGTAGTTGTAACAGTCTCCAGGACCATGAATTTAAGTTGGCTTACATTGTGATGATGTTCTGCAAAATGTGCTGCGATCACAGATTTGGTGTTTTTTGTTCGAATGTTACTTTTGTGTTCAAGAATTCTTATCTTTACTTTCCTTTCAGTTTTCCCTACATAAACGTGCTCACAAGGGCATTTGAGAAGATAAACTACGTTGAGGGTGTTACACGTAGCGTTAACTTTGAGGTTGATCTTCATGCCTTTCATCGGATGGTTAATGTAGGTTCCGGTGATAATGTTATTGCAATTACTGCAGTTGTAGCATAGCTTATCGTTACAAGATAAGCTTCTTCACTACCTGATTTTTTTTCCGTTTTTTCATTTACAGCATTCAGCTCTCTTCATGTCTCATGATATGACATTGTTTGTTTTATCGAATCACGCAGCTCTGCTTGGTGAACTATCACGTGAACTTTACATTTCACACGCCCTTTATATGGCTTTGCACTGCATTTACAACATGCATGACTCATTGTTCTCTTTTAGTTTTACGTATCTCAATGAAACAACTGATATATGTTTTAGTTTATTTGGCTTCCTCCTGATGCTTTGCTTAAATTAATTTTTTGTAGGTATGTCCCCTGATGAAGGTCCATTATGGACCGAAATGCATTGGGCAAGGTTCACTGGAATGATGGATTGATGGTTTGAGAATCCATGGATTAATTCACTGTGATATGATTAAAATATCAACAGATCAACAGTCCAGACATCTTTTCTGATTACTCCTCATCTAATATTAAACTGTGATTTACTGACTATTGAACTATCAAACCCGTCTGGGTCTTTTGCTGTGCACAGGGGGACGTCTCCTATTGCAGGAGACGCTCACCTTCATCGTATTCTTTTACACTCCAGACCAGAGAGTGAAACCCCAGTGGCACGCCACAACCAATCAAAACGAACAACAAAGATTGTGTGCATATCAACTCTTTTCTCATTAAGAGTCTGGATAAAAGCAATTCCAGCCTCCACCTTTTTTTTGAAGATGGTCTGTGACACCACCACATGAGGAGAGCATACCTTACATGCAGGTACATTGGAACCAGCCTCACATCACCCCTACCTCTAGCATGGAAGAACAGCAAGAACCTTGACTTCCTGCAACAGTCATGAAAAAGCACACAATGGCACACATGGCACTCACCTTTCACTGAGTGATGAGCTTGGAGTCCATGGCCCAGGCTGCAATCAAACATATGTGGGCTCTACCATCAAGGCTACCTGCAAACGGCGGGTCAGGCAGTGGTGTGGGAAGGGAGGATACAGTTTGTCTCAGCATTGCAAGTTAGGTGGTGGCAACTAGACCCTGGGCCAGGCTAGCACGCTAAGGGTGACAGTCTGGGTCCCACTCCCAGTGGCAGCCTAAGCACGTAGCAGGGTCCGCATCCTGAGATTGAGCTGTCGGCCTGTGGTGCTGTTTTATGTACACCAAAGGAGGGCTGAAAGTGAAACATAGACATGCCAGTGCAGACGGCCCTGCTCCCAAAGCCTGCCCCCATATGATTAGAGTGGGGTTCCCCCCCTTCCAGGCTCTGCTGAGGCTACATGCACCTCCTTACATACTTACATACTGGAGAAGGCGGCATATCATCTGTGTTAATTATATTGTGCTGCCCCCTTGATAAGTGCAGCTGTTAACTTCACCCTCGTGCACACTTGCATTTTTGCGGCACTGCCAAGAACAATCAACAGGCCTTTCGATACACTCCCAATACATGCGCCCTAATTTTACTTCATCACAAAGGGACACATTCACGAGACATATCATAAAATGTATTTCAGCACAACCACCTCTCAATGACACAGCATAATATCTACCATAACATTGTTTGTTAATGAAATAGTAAACGTAAGGCTTTTTGTTGAAAGTAGGTAGAAAGAAGGTCTATGATGTTTTCTAGATTTTAAAGCCTCTATTGCATTTTTAGATTTTAAAGCCAGCACAAGTGCAGTCACTAAACAGTAGTTAATCTAGGAATGGGTGCCAGTAAAACCCCACCAGACAGCAGAGGCAGAGTTTTTGCTGAACTCCGCGTTCCAAACAGAACGCGGAGTGGCAAAACTTCACAAACTACGTTGGCACAGTGGGGTTTACCGCTCAGCCCTAGTTATCAATGGAGCTGCCTTGTAACATCTTACAAGTGTAACTTTCAAATGGGATGAGATAGAGAATTGGAGTTTGGGCTCCCTGATCTCAGACTGAAAAAATACAAGTTTTAGTGAAGTTGATTTTTACATTATATGTTTCAAAATGCCACTTTTAGAAAGTGGCATTTACTTCCTATAACATTCTGTGCCTTCCTGTCGATGGAAACAACGTCTAGTTTAAATTAAAAGGAGCTTTTTCTGCATTCACTCTGGACAGTCACACAGAGGGACCTTAGGTGTGCCCTGCTTATCCTGATGCCCCATCACCAGGCTGATGGGTCTTCCTGAGCTAGAGTGGTGGGAGGAGTTGTCACTGACACCTGAATAGTGCTGTGCCTGTCCTCTTACAATGCTGTCTCCACCCCCTTGGAGTGTGTCTGGAGCCAAGGCAGGGCAAGGCAGGCTCTGGTAGACAACCAAGACTTTTTTTGTAAGTATGCCTACTTCAAAGACCAAAAGGGGTCTAAGTATTGGACCTGCAACCCCACATTTTTAGAACACTTCTTGGCTGAGGACTCTGCCAAGAAGAAGATCTGGAAGAACTGCCAGATTGCTGTGTTGCTTTATTGTCTTGGCCTGCAGTTACTGCTTCTGTCAAGGCAGTGAAAGGACTGGACTTTGCTGTTTAGAGCCTGCATTTTCAGTTTCTCCAAGAGCTTGTGTGTGCTTGCCTCCTATTGGATGTCTCAGGGTCATCAAAAACTTCACCTACAGTTCCCGGGGTCCACTGCCAGGAGTCATGAACCTACCATGTGCTGCCTATCCCAGTTTTGGATCACTGGAGGTGTTTACTGGGCTGTAAATTCAAGAAAAGCATCCCCATTGTGTCATCAATGCCTCTGCCTGCACCAAATCTATGGACCCCACTCGAGAGAAGCATGACACATTGACCATGACAACATCACAGCCCTAGTCTCACCGACAATGATGCCTCATGCCGATATTGATGCCTCTGCCTGCAGTGGACACCATTCAATGCATCACTCCATCCCACATTGTAGCCCTTGTTTCCCAATGCTGTCACCATTGACTCCAACCTCGTCCAACAATGCCTCTGATTGTTCCATGGCTGAGGGCACCACTCATGAAGAGTGTGACGCAATGACAACATCACAACCCCAACGCCTGCCAATGCCGGCTCTCCGAACTTCAACATCACGGATATCGATCTGCAACAAGTGTGACTTCAAGGTCGCCCACAATGCCTCACCGCCACATTGCAGCGCAAGGTCTCCTAACCCTCTTCAATTTCCTGTTTGCGGGTCTTTCTTGATGCCGTAACCGGACCGTGACTCCATCGAACTGTGGATTTTGTTGGTCACGATGTTATGATAGCCCCAGTGGTGCAATCAACTTCAGGAACTGTATTTTGAAAACTTATCCTTCAAAAGTGATAACTGGGCTTAGATAAGTTGGCTTTTATTGTTTTGGTCTTGTTTTACTTAGATATTGATATGTTATTTTTCTAAACTGGGTTGGTTTCCATTTTCCCTGTTTTTACTACGTTTTGTACAAATACCTTATACCTTGCCTCTGAGATAAGTCTGACTACTAATGCCAAGCTGTCTAGGGGTGAGCAGGGATTATCTTAGCTGTGTAATCCTCTTGCCCTGACTAGAAGGAACGGTCCCTACTTGAACAGGGTGCAAACCACTGCCAAATGGATGCCCCCATTTCTAACAATTGCCAATAGTAAATGTCCTCCCTTTATGTTCAACACGTTACCCAAATTTGTTTAGATTGGAGTGTAAATAGTAAATGTGACAAGTTTAACGTCCAACACCTTCCTCAAAATGGTTTCGATTGGAGTAGAAATAATAAATGTCACCCCTTTAGTGTCCAACAACATTACTAAATTGGCTTAGATTAGAGTGGGAATAGTGAATGTTGCCCGTATAATGTCAAAAACCTTCCCCAAATTGATTTAGACTGGAGTGGGAATAGTAAATGTCAACCATTTAGTGTGAAACACCTTCCGCAAAATAGCTTAGATTGGAGAGGAAATAGTTATGTGACAAGTTTAGTATCCAACACCTTACCCTAAATGGTTTAGATTGGAGTGGGAGCAATAACTGTCACTCTTTAGAGTCCAACACCTTCCCTAAAATGGTTTAGTTTGGAGGTGGAATAGTAAATGTCACCTCTTTAGTGTCCAACACGAATATATGATGATGCAACGCTTTCCATTACAACGCGGTATGTTACATTGCGGTTTTTACTTTGCAAGTCATTACAACCACTTTCGCTGGGGGCGCTGGACTTTGGAATAGTATGATGTACTATTCCAACTCCAGTCTGTGCGGACAGTAGGGAAGGTGTTGGAATAGTATATCATACTTTTCATTAGTGCACAGTGCCATCCAGCGCAATTCATTGTAACCACTTACGTTGTGAAAACTGCGATGCAAAAGTATTGCCTTGTAAATGTTGCGTAGTAAAGGATGTCTCCCGTCCAACACCTGTCCCAAAAGTGGTTTAGATAGGAGTTTGAATGGTATATGCCGCCCATTTAGTATACAACACCTTCCCTAAATTGATTCAGATTGGAGTTGAAATAGTAAATGTCGCCCCTTTAGTGTCCAACACCTTCCTCAAAATGGTGTAGATTGGAGTAGGCATAATAAACTTCACCCCCTTTACTGTCCAACTCCTTTAGCAAATTTGTTTAGATTGGAGTGTGAATAATAAATGTTGGCACTTATAGTGTTAAATACCTTCTCTAAATTGGTTTCAATTGGAGTGGGAATAGTAAATATCACCCCTTCATTGTCCAACTTATTCCCACAAATGGTTTAGATTGGAGCAGCAATAGTAAAGTTTGCTCTTTAGCAATCAACACCTTCCCTAAAATGTTTTAGATTGGAGTGGTAATAGTAAATGTCGTTCCTTTAGTGACCAACTCCTTTCCTTTAGATGGGTTAGATAGGAGCGAAAAGAGTACATGTCACCCAATTGGTGTCCAACACCTTCCCCTAAATGGTTTAGATTGAAGTGGCAATAGTAAATGTCACCTCTTTAGTGTACAACACCTTTCCCAGATTGCTTCTGATTGGTGTGGGAATAGTAAATGTTGCCCTTTTAGTGTTCAATACCTTCCCCAAAATGTTTTAGATTGGAGTGGGAATAGTAAATGTCACCCCTTTAGTGTCCAACACCTTTACCTAAGATGGTTTAGATAGAAGTGTGAATAGTAAATGTTGCCCTTTTGTCACCAACACATTCCCCAAAATGGTTTAGATTGGAGTTGCAATGATAAATGCTGCCCGTTTAGATTCCAAAACATTGCCCAGGATCATTTAGATTGAAGTGGGAATAGTAAATGTTGTCCTTTTAGTGTACAACACCTTCCCAAATTTGTTCAGGTTGGAGTGGGAATAGTAAATGTTGCCCATTTATTGTCCAACATCTTCCCCAAAATGGTTTGGATTGGAGTGGGAATAGCAAATTTCACCCCCTTTAGGGTTCACCTCATTTAACAAATGGGTTTAGATTAGACTGGCAATAGTAAATGTCGGCCATATAGTGTCAACCACCTTACCCAAATGGCTTCAGTTGGAGTGGGAATAGTAAATGTCACCCCTTTATTGTTCAAAACATTCCCAAAAATAAATTTAGATTGGAGTGGGATTGTAAATGTCACCCTTTTTAATATCCAACTCCTTCCACAAAATGGTTTAGATTGGAGTTGCAATAGGAAATGTTTCCCCTTTGGGACCCTACACCTTCCCCAAAATGTTTTCGATTGGAGTGGGAATTGCAAATGGCATCCATTTAGTGTCCAACACTTCCTTCAAAAAAGTTTACATTGGAGTAGAAAAATGAAATGTAACCCTTGTAGTGTTCAATTCCTGGGTTACATTTTTTTTCTATACAGTAGAAGTAGGTAATGTAATTTAATACGTATTGCTTATGTTTAGAAAGATAATTAACATAGTAATTGTTTGTATATTTGTAATAAATAACATTATTTGCATATTTTCATGGAATAAAGATATGCAACACATTTGTTCATTTTTCTTAATTTTTCCAAATTGTATTAAATCTGTAAGTTTTTTAACATATGGTTCAAGTTATAAAAATTGTTTATATACCACGAAACCTGACCTCTAAAAGCAGCCAATGAGGGAGGGGCATGCAGCACTGATTTCAGCACCAGGAACCCCATTCCCAGGGGCTTGGCAGATTTTGTAGCCCCCTCCGCAGGCCAATTTTTGCCTCAGGGACCCCATCTCCCAGGAGCTGCTCATATAGCAAATTGAGAGAGGGGCACGCAGATCTCTCCCTTGGCCGATGGTGCACGGGTGCCTATGTTAGTGCTAGGCTGCAGTAATGGCACCAGAGCTGGGGGAAACAACAGGAATGCACCATATTGGACAAAAATGGTACATTCTTGCCCTGTCACTCTGAATTTAGGGCAGTGCAGCAAGATGACTTGCTGTGCTTCCCTATACCGAAACCTCATAAATGAGACCGTTTGTGTTTGCTCTCACTTGGAGGAAACTTTAAAATTGCTCTCACCAAGCAAGAGGAAAATGCAGTTTTCCCTGTCTGAGCCAATGCGAGCAGTTAAACTGCTATGTCCCGGTGGTGGGCACCACGGGACATAACTGGAACCGGCCTGGGTGATGGGATCCACAGAGCCATTAATGGTTCCCAGAGGGGGCCCCTTCCATTCTATCATTGCGACCGGGTCCCAGGGGCCAAAATTGGCCTGGAGAGGGGGCTGTGTGGTCCTCCTCCCTATTGCTAATCTGGACAGGCCGCAGTGGATGAGGGCTGCATACCCTCTCCCTCCTTTTTTCACTTCAACTGGGACCTGGATATGTGGTCTCCAGGGTAAAAATTGGCCCAGGAGGGGGGCCACCCCCTTCCAATATATAAAAAGGCTGGGTTTCCTTCCCTTTATTAATATCCACCGGTCCCCAGAAGATAAGGTTCCCAGTGCAAATCTGTTCAGTGGTTCGGACTGTAGTAGTGTACAAAATCCCTATGGGAAATTGCTAAAGGAAAACTCGTTTTAGAACCCCACTTTTTCTTGGCTGATTTGAGATGTTAACAGTGATGTCATCAGTGATGTCACTGACCATGTCATGAGTGATGTAATATATAAGGGCATAAGCAGTGCATTGTGTGGGTGTAAGTTATAGTTAGCTCTGGAACTATAAGTGCTGAACTTCAGTGGTTTTGTACGGTTGAAATCTGAGCTTAACTATAACGTTCTTGTAACTTTTGTTTATTTCAGTGAATTTCTAAGGTTTTTTTTAATATTCTTTTCTAACTATAATGTCCCTGTGACCTTTGGTTTACTCAGCAAATCTATCTATCTATCTATCTATCTATCTATCTATCTATCTATCTATCTATCTATCTATCTATCTATCTATCTATCTATCTATCTATCTATCTATCTATCTATCTATCTATCTATCTATCTATCTATCTATCTATCTATCTATCTATCTATCTATCTATCTATCTATCTATCTATCTATCTATCTATCTATCTATCTATCTATCTATCTATCTACCTATCTATCTCTAAATCTGTCTGTCTATATATATATGTATATCTATCTATCTATCTATCTATCTATCTATCTATCTATCTATCTATCTATCTATCTATCTATCTATCTATCTATCTATCTATCTATCTATCTATCTATCTATCTATCTATCTATCTATCTATATATATATATATACACACACACACATCCCACTGGTGGTCACCACTATGTAGTTATAGATAGGTCAACTGTTCCGTTGGCAAATCGTTTTTTGTGCTGATAATAACTTTGGCCCTGTTTGACGAATCTCCTCAAAACTTTTTTAAAGGTGCTCCTTTAGGAGTAGTTTCTGAATGGAAAGTTTTGGGGTGATCCGTCAAAGAAGGGGTTGAGAAAAATGGGGGTCTCAAAATCCTCATGCATTTTCCATAGACATCTTAAGCAGGGCCAGAGCAAAAACAACTCAATGAAATTACACCACATTTGGCAGGCAGCTAGATGTTAATCAGCGGATTGTGTTTTGGGGTATGTGGTGTAATCCATTTGGTAGTGTTTGAGAAACTAAGGTACATCAATACTTCTATATATGGGCAGTTGAGTTCGCAAGAGGCTTGAGTGACTCTCGTGGGAGCACCAATTTAAAAATGAAGCATTCTGATTGGCCCAGGGAGAGATTTTTCCTTGGGCCAAATCGCTCCCACAGGAATCAGACATCAGCAGAAGCAAGCACTCTTATTGGCTGCAGCAAAATCAGAAAAATGTTGTTTGCAGTCATCACAAGACTCAGGAAGTTAGTGTTAAATAAAAAAAACAGAAGGGGGCAGGCAAGAGAGATATGCTTCAATCTGAAATTCATCAAATAGAGCCAAAGTTATTAGCGTTAGAAAAAATGTGTTTCTATGGAAATGCTGGCGTAACTACTACCCAGTGGCAACAGCTACTGGAATCTTATGTTTCCTGTTTAGGAATACAACTGTGGGATGGAAATCATTTCTACTTCATCGAGGTATATCATCAATCAGAAATCCCAGAGCACAAATCATCTGCTGGCTCCTATCAGACAGGAGGCAGCAAGAAGTAGATAACAAACAAAAACAAAGCTTAGTATATCACAGTAAGCATTCCTCCTGGATAGAATAGTGTCAAGATAACAGATTCCAAATTTAAACTATAAAATATGTGCCAAGTAGCCAGCACAAAGTTCTTTAAATGTAGTCGGTCTACCTTGAAATTGATGATCGTGAACCAATTGTTCAATCTTTGAAGGATGATCCCAAGCCATAAACCACATTGAGTCAGTCTGCAAGTTAATAAACAAATAAACATTTATATATGCGTCGTATTGAAAGAAATAGCCTTTGGCTGCTGGTCATCTCAATTTACGCAACATCTGGAGACCATGAAATCAAATTATGGAAGTGAAATGACAAAAACACAGAGATGACAAATCATGCACAAGCTCCCCTATGCGATGCAATATGAAACAATTGGCAGAAATGATCAACTTTCTCATGTAACAATTTTTTAACTTGAGTGAAGTGCAAAATGGACTTGCATCATGAATCTCCAACCTCCTCGTTATTAACACAAATGGTCCCCTCATAAGTGCAACTGGAGTTAGCCCTCAGCCAGCGGATCATGACCGATTGTATGAGCCTTGATCACATGTCTCGTATACCATGGCTGAAATATATTAGATGGTGCTTTGAGGAGCTGGGGCACCCCAAACTCTTCTTAAAGCCTGATTTGATTGTACAAAAGGATGTGGAGTTTGTTAAGAATGCTTTCACCAGCGTAAGAAAGTTAGAAAGAGATGAGTTAGAAGTGCGAAAACCTAGTGTTTGCAAATTTCTGATGCTAAAAACAAACCCATGAACAGAGCCATATCTCCTCGGGTCCTTGTCCACATATGAGCGTTTTTTACTCGCCAGATTTCATGTGAGTCTGTTTCATTTGCTACTCGCTGTCCCAAAAGGGTGCAGCAGAGGCCAGGTGTTAGCACCCTGCGGCTGTGACCATGAGTCTCCGCAGGACTTGCTACACTTTATGATATTTTGCAAATTCCACGAGGTACCACGGAGATATTTTTTAACCCCCCTTTTAAAGAAGCTAAATTTTAATCAGGTCCGCCCAGCGCTCTTGGACCTGCAACTGTTGAAGGCAGACTGTATTTATTTCATCGTGGGTTATTTGAAATCCACTGTGAAAACTAGGGCATGTCTGGAAAATTAGTATTTTTTTTCTAGCGGCATGCTCCCCCAGCTTTTATGTTTTATGTTTAGTATATGAATTTTATCTGTGGGGTTACCTTTTACTCACTGTATTGTTATGAATTGCATGCAATTTTATTATATCATGTTTTTAGGTGATATGGATGCTATGTAACTATTATGGTTTTTACAAAGGAAACCGAATAAAGTTGTTTTTGATTTGATTTGATTTGAGCTGGAACAGTCAAACACTCCTAAACTGGTGTGTCTAAGCTCTGCCTAAAATCATAAGGTAAATGAAAAGAGGGAGAGGGAGACAAGTGGAGTATCGTGTGGTTTTCCAATGTGTAACATGAGCAATTAATGAGAACTGAAACATTTTAAGTACCGTAACTTGGGCAGTTGGATAGATGTTCGCAGATTGAAATTTGTTCTTGGTATGTGTATGTACCTCTAGTGCAAATCTAATATGATACAGTGCAAGTATGTCTTTATGCCATGCCCCCACACTTAGCAGCAGGCTAGAATGACATCTTTAGACAAGAGCACCGCAGATGATGCCAAGAGAGTGCAACTCTTAATAAACATGATGCCGCACAAATTTGTATAATTTGTCTGATATAAAAATTGCTAAGTTTCACCCGCCCCTGCGCTTTGTGAAGTTTAATAAATCTGGACCTGAGTGACAAGAATGAATTCTTCATCTCTCTGGAAATTATTGTCAATTCAATTCAATCTAATTCAATAAAAAATTCTGTATACGGTTTAAAATAAAACCATAAAAGTATGAATAACAAGTCCATATTATATAGAATACATCATCCTAGCAGCATTACATTTGACATGCTAAAACTCTAACAGTAGACACAAAATATGATACAATACATTTTTAAAACTCATCATGAATAAAGTGCATAATAATGTTAATGTGATAACTAGGATGGTGGAATGTTTGTTTGACAAGGTCAATACAAAGTGCCGTTGCAGTTCTGGACATTTAAGTGAGTTTGATTGGAACAAAAAGTGCACTTATCGTATGGTTTAGCCCAGTCATTTAGGATGGAGAACAATTGGGTGACATATAAATTTCATATAAATAGGAAAGACGCAAAATTTAGAGGGTTACTTCTAGATTCTATAGAACAAGAACCTCTAGCTAGGGTCTCGTATGTTAATATAAAATAGAATAATAAATGTAATGTAATGTAAGGTGGCTCTTGTATAGCGCGGTCTCTCACTCCGTAAGGAGCATCCTGGCGCTGGGTGATTGGAGGTAAGGGGGAGAAGGGTCCCTAGGGTTACTAAATAAGGGAGAGACACAGCTCATCAGGGGCTGCGAATACCCAAGTCTTCAGAGCTTTCCTGAATAGTGTCTCTGTGTCCAGCAGTCTCAGATGGAGTGGTAGTAGGTTCCAGGCTTTGGACCCTAAAACAGCCACTGTTCTACCAACCCTAGTTTTGTATTTGAAGGTGGGTGGCTTGAGGAGGTTGGCAGCGGAGGACCTGAGCGTTCTCGTAGGGGTATAGGGAGTGAATCTCGCAGAGAGATACTTGGGACCAAGTTTATGTTTGGCTCTAAAGGTAATTAGAAGGATTTTGAAAAGAATTGTTTTGTGCACAGAGAGCCAATGAAGGGCTTGTAAAGCTGCGGATGCTGAGGATCTTCTCGGGAGTTTGAGAACAAGTCGAGCCGCGGCGTGTTGGACAACTTGCAGCTTCTTTAAAGTAGATGTGTTGGATCCTGCCAATAAGCTATTGCAGTAGTCAAGGCGAGAGAGTATCAGGGCAACTGCAACTGATTTCCTGGCTGTGAATGGGATTAGGTCAAAGAATGTTTTTAGAGATTTAATAAGGCTGAAGCAGGTCTCTGCTGTTGCTGTGGTATGCGGGAGGAAGGTGAGTCCAGTGTCAAATTTTACTCCCAAGTTTTTTGCTACCTTGACCGTGTCAGGGGGGGGGTAGTGTCCCTTCTGGCCACCATTTACTAGGCTGGAATAGGACGTTTTTCCCTATAGGGAGGATTTCAGTTTTGTCCGTGTTGCATCTAAGATGGTTCTCTCTCATCCAATGGATGATTGCGGTAAGGCAGTGTTTGAAGTTAAGTTTGGTCGTAGAGGAGTTGTTGTCAATTGAAAGGATCAATTGGGTATCACATAGCAAACAAATAATCAACATGAGCATTGAAAATATCCCCAAGTCCGTCGTCGACATTCTGGAACAAGCATGCTTCACTGTACTTCCTAATATCTATTTCTAAAAATATGGTTTTAAATAGAATTTCCTGATTTCAGTATAGTAATTACAAAAGAAAAGTGCTTTGTGCCGTGCGTTGTTCTTCCATCACATGGGCATTTATTTTACTTTCGCCTTTGGCCATTGCTTGATGTTTAGGAAGGCCACAGGTACATGAACTATACACAGATTTAAACATTTCAAGACAAAACGATGTTGGATGTTAGAGGTGGTTAAAAGATTCCTCTGTAAACTCTCATTTTGGGCTATAAAAAGGTATTGTATAACTGAGGGCCTAAAAGTGTTATTGGCAAGTCTATCCCTCAACCGTATTTTTTAAGGAGTGACAGCTTTAGTTCGCTCTTGCTCAGATGTGTAATGCTAACTGACTCCAGCTAACAATGAGGAATGTACGTGAGCCACAGGATTCTCAGCACATTGCTTAATCTCAAACAGTTTCTTATAATTTCTTTTGTAAACTTGGCCTCCTTTTTGCTCCATACGGCGTGCCACACTGGACGAGTTTCCCGCGAGTAGAACTTCCAAATGTTGCATGCCCAGTCCCCAATTTAGGCCAATGTAGAATGTGGCGTGGCAAGTCGCTGCCGTAGAAAACTCTTCATTTATGTTTGTAAAATGGGAAATTTTACATGACCCCATAGCCCACCTTCTTAGGAAGCTACAGATACACATTTCTCTTAATAGATTTTGACCATCTCCCAAATCAGTTAACAACCGAATTTGGGGGCAAAACTACAGATGCCCTCACAGGTGTGTATCATCTTTATCCTCATATTTCTATATACTTACTCCAGGATGTACAAGAAGTAAAGAGAATGCCAAGATTAAAGAATGATGTGGCCTTTTCGGTCGGTGCGCCATTGATGTGATGGGTTCATGATATACTTGCTCCATCCCCACAAATCATTGAGTAGAGTTTCTTTGAAGTTGTTTTAAGTTCCCGGTCCTCCATGAATGCCATGAAGTGATCTATTAGTCGTCAGTTGAATTCTATTTAAATATTGTGTTAATATATAATGTTGTCAGTCATAATAAAATCTTATTTTATAACAGTTTCCACTACATAGAACGCAAAATTAAAATCAAACATATCTAGCAATGTAGAATAAAGTTTCCCAGACTTGCCTTATTTAAGAATTAACACAAAAGGCATATTGTGAATGGATTTGTGCATGGGGTTTTGTATAATTTCTGCTTCCTGTTCCCCTTTTACTTACATTAAATTTTCCTTCATGCTAGTGGATATGTTGCTAGTTTCCTTGGATGGCTGGAATCCAGATAGAGTGTGTTTCTGTGACATGTCAGCAACGTGACCTTATCTGACAAGACAAATATGATTTTACTTGAGTTGAAGGCAAAATGTTTTCCTCTTTATCTACATTCTCTGTATAGGTGCCACCAGGGTGCAGATTCACCAAATGATTGCAGAATTGTTGTAATGAAGTAGGTCCATAGTTTCTTTAAATTATTTATTCCAAGATAAGATGTTACAATAAGAGAGCCCCACCAGGAGCAGCCTCCCTGCTGCTCAGCCCTTCCTCCAACTGACACACTCTCTCATCCAACATTTCACAACCAGCTCTCACACCAACATTACACTCCACAGACACACAGATTGAGGAGCAGGTATAACACCTTTCCCTTTCTACATACAAATGAAAATAAACTGCAAAAGAATCACAATAAAATAGGTGCATGCATAAGGTGTCAATAATAATTACATGGAAGAGAGGAGCAACATGCAACACATGTAAATGGCGATATGCATGAATACAAAATAGTAAAAGATAAATATTTGGAAGAAGTAAACAGGTCACGCAATCCAGCAATTCTAACACTCACCACTTCTCCCTTTCCACATACAAAAACAAAATCCACGCTCCCATAAAACCAAGCCAAAGCAACACACACACTGCCACACCACCAAAACACAAACAAAACCCCAAAAACCAAACAAGAAGGCTGGCCAGGCCAACAAGAGGTAGAAAGGGTCCCGAATAAAAAGGCGCGACAGGAAACCATACTTGCAAGAAGTTCAATAAATTCAATGCTTCCCCCACCGAAAGACAGGGTGTGATGTGTAGAAAAGCTTCTACATAGAATCCATGCAATCACAACACTTCACTGAAAATGTTAGCACTCCCCCTAAATAAAAATGGGGTGTGATGTGTAGGAAAAACATTACACAGAACTATACAATCGCACACACTTCACTCAACATGTAACTACTTCCCCCAAATAAAGATGGGATGTGACTTTTAGAAAATTATGCTCCACACGGAAACCTGAAGAAAACCTAGCAAAAACTCCACCGAAACCAAAAGTTGGGTTGTGATGTGTGGAAAAGTACGCTCCACACTGAACCTGTAACGGTGTAACACACTGCACCAAAACAACAACAAGCTTGAATAAACCTTTCACCCCAAAAAATAACATGGAACACAAGAAGACCAGACACCAAGCAGAAACTCAACCCAAACCGAAATTTGAGTTGTGACATGTGGAAAATATACTCCACACGGAACATGAAAACACTAATAAGGAACTCCACCCAAACCGAAATTTGAGTTGTGCCGTGTGGAAAATACACCCCACATGGAACACTAGTAAAAAGCACACTTCAAGAATGAATGAATGATGTAGTAGGAGTAAAAAAAAAATTCACACGATGGGTGGTAAATTATCAGCAACCCAAAACCACATAAGAGGGAGAAACATCACTACAAACAATAGCATCATTCCAAACAATCAACTCAGTAAGGGTTACTGGCAATAAAAGAATATGTACGCATAAATAAAACATCCCATGACTGCAAAAAGCAAGCAACACAGAATAACTGTCCTCAAAGTACATACTACACCTCTGTGGAATTTAAAACACACCGACAGAAAAGCATGTAATGTTAAAGAATCGTGCAATAAGAAAACAACAAAAAAAACAATGAACACAAGCTAGGCAATAGAAGGCATTTGAACATAGTAAAAAACAACACTGAGGAAAATGCAGACACACAGGCTGAGCAGCAGGTATAACAAGCATGTAGTGCGTCTGTGGTATTTTCTCTCAACCTATCCAATTACAAAACAAAATAAAAATAAATTCAGACCTTCACAATTACCAATCCTGAGTCAGACCTATTCACAGCGCTCAGACATAATCTCTCGGGTTAAGGATAATGCCCTTTATCGACAAACAACAACATAGCTGCTTCTTGGCTTTGTATGATCTTACAGTTCTCCGTAATACCACTGGCCATCACTCTCCCATCCATGTCGGTTATATAGCTTTGGATATGATAATATGGTATTAAGCTCATTCTGTCCCCAACCAACACCAGATTTTTTTAGCTGGGCACTTTCTATACCAGCGTAAAGAGTACTCCAAGAATGTATTCTGGCTCCAGAGATCTTAAGCCTATGCACAACTGTAAATTAAAGTCTTTATAAGAAGCACACTGAATATCAACTCAAAGATTACCTCACTGTCATCCAAACTAATGGTGTAATTTTGAGTCCTTTTGGGGTACCCTTTCTTGTGATACAATTCTTAATGATAAGAAATTGGGTTACTGGATGAGGGGGGGAAATCCTATTCACACAGCAACCACAATTCCTGTCAGGGTGAAGTTACAAGCAAACCTCAAATTAAACTGTGCTTAACCCTCTGGTAGATTGGCACAAAATTAGTCAAGCTTAACTTAGAGACAATGTGTAAATTATTTATGCAGTATGCCATACAGTAATAAAGTGAAAACAGAACAAAAGAAAAATCCCACTCCAATTTGGAACAATATAGCAACATTTAATAAAACATTTAAGACCAAAATGACAAGAATCTAATCAGTAGAATCAAAGATATGGAGATATGGAATATTAAAGATTTAAATGAAAAGGCGCCAAAAAGCACTGAGTGCCAACTGTGGTTATCTGGTTGGGCCAGACCAGGACAACGTTATCAGTTCAGGCTGATTGCGATGGAGCATGGGCTGGCTATAGGGACCCAGTTAGGCCCACTGATCAAGAGAGGGATTGACATGTGTGACCCATATTGGGTTCCTGTGGGTCTTGGGAGTCGAGTCTTGCAGGGCCCTGGGCTCCAGAGGCTCCATTGCCCACACATTTTGGCCAGCCTGAAACAGAGTGACCTTCTTGTCATACCATTTTTTCATAACTTCCTGACTGGCTTCCAGATTTTCCTTGGACTTCATTGAGATGTGCTTCATTTGGGTGCGGAAGGCGAGTGTGTAGCTGACCACAACCTGAAGGGCATTTTAGGAGCTTGCCCCACCCCTCCTTCACCAGGCTGAGAGGCCCACTGATCGGGTGCCCATTCATACGTTCAAAGGAGCAGAATACAACCCCCTCCTACGATACCACCCTGTATGTAAACAGCAGAAGTGTCAGGATGGTGTCCCACTTCGGTCTCAAGGGCTCTGACAGGCCTGTGACCATGCCTTTAAGGGATTTGTTGAATCTCTGTTCTGGGGATAACAGGGTGTGAAGGACTTGTAGTTTACCTCACATTTGTCTCATATGGATTTTGTGTACACCAACATGAAGCCTAGCAAGTAGAGCATGACCTGCAGAATGCATATAATGCCATCCTCAATCTGGGCCAATAAAAGTGGGCTGCAAGCCTGATAAAGATCTTGTCTTGCCTTAGATGACCGGTCAGGGAAATTTCATGGCCCATTTCCAGTAGGAAGGCCCTGTAGCACTGGGGGACCACAAACACAGTGGTTGGGCCAGGCTCAGAGACCTTAGGTTTGCTAGACAAGAGACCATTCCCTCCATAGATCAGGTGATTACCAAAGGTGTCACCAGCTGCTTGGGCCTGCCACCGCAGGCACTCTTGAGTAGGGCACTCATTCTATGATCTGCAGAATTTCTCACTAGTGGTGCCCACTTCTTTCTGCTACTTGGTCAGCTCAGGTAGGTTTTCTCAGGGCAGCGTTTTCAAGTGACTCTCATGGTTATCAGCTACTACGGTCTGCGGGACTAAATTGGGGCTACCTGCTCTGAGGACTGACACCTGATGGTTGTCATACTGGCATCTGTGTCTCTCAGAGCCTCTACCCTCTGCCCATTGACGGCGAACCACTGCCTGTATTTCTTAGTGTTTCGAGACATATGGGCCTTTGGCACCATGTCTCTGTCACCCAGGGACAATAGGGTAAACTCTGCACTGCTCCCATACTAATTGGGGCAATCTCATCACCCAAGTGCTGCACTTACCAAGACTGGTGTCTATCCACCAGTGAGGGCTTTGCCCACTTGGGACTCTTTTCATCCCTTTTGTTCATCCAACATGTTGTCAGTCCTAGCACTAAGGGCGTGCCTTCCCTGAGGACTTTTAGTCAGGTGGGGATTAGGATTCCTGACCTACGGAACGATTTTGAGGACCTTTAGAGAACTCCTTATTTTTATGTTTGTATATTCCCTCCTTCTTCTGGGGGGACACTCCCCACCCTTTTGGTGATCCACCCAAAATACCTTTTTTTTTTAAGCCTATAGCTGAGACAGTGGCCCACCTCCTTGGCAAGCTCTCTGGAGTCAGTGAGACTGCTATCATTCAGGTTTTGGTGCAGATCTACAAAACAAAGACTGAACATGTACTCTCTAGCAATCAGAGTATACAGCCATTGGTAATTATTTATTTCACTGCCCTTCATCCAACTACGCAGTACCTTGCAAAAATGATCCACACAATCCACCCAGGTCTGCTGGGACAGCTTCTGGCTCTCCCTAAAGTTCTACCTATACTTTTCTGAGGTTAGTCCATACTTCTTGGTCAGGGCCTTCTTCATGAGGGAATTGTTCATCCTCTCCCCTTTCCTTAGGGCTATCATTGGTAATATGCCTCCAGAGACTGGCCAACTAATCCTCCTCAGGGACCTGGTTCATCTATAAGGCAACCTCATAAGCCTCAAACCAATTATCCATGTCATCCCCAACAGCAATCTTAGGCACCAGAACTTTCAGGATGAGGCCCCAATTTTTTCCAGTGGACACTGGGGTTATTCTGCCACCATAGCTGGACTCTGGTTGTCTAGTTTTTTATGTTCAGCTCCCTGAGGATTAGCTCATGGGCCATTCTGTTCTTCATCCTGTGCTTGGCCATTTGCAGATGGACCTCCCTTTCCACCTTCTTGTCCTCCAGCTCCCCAGGAGACATGTTTCTCGAAGACACACTGCTCCCCACCCTTACACTGGATGGTCTCCCTACTCTTGGAGCTCCTGCTCAGGATCCGCAGTTAGGCCCTCTTCTGCTCCTAAGTCAAGGTCCCCCTCCTCAGGATCATTCTCATTAAGCTCCTGTCATGAGCAAACATGAAGTAGTATCTCGTCCCACGCTAGATATGTGCCATCGGACTCAAGATGCACCCTTTTGACGAGACCCAAATAGGCCAAATCAAATCAAGTCTGGTGTTGTTTGTGTTCCTGTTCAGAGGGGCCTTGCCTGGCAGTTTGGGCTGGACTGTTCCTATTGGAGCAAGAACAGGTCAATTTGCATATGCTGGTTCCTGTCTGAGGAGGCAACCTGAGCAAATAAATGATGGATTGTATTGCAGCTCATAGTAATCACTAGTGGATGAGATTATTATTATTTATTATTATTATATTTATTGGGCCACAAATCATCCCCGAAGGGATCTCTAGGCACCACTGTAGCAGGAGACATATCACCTAAAGATGGAGGGGTTAGAGATTGAACATCCAAGTTTTCAAAAGTTTTTTGAAGACAGTGAAATTGGAACAGGAGCGGATGGAAAAGGGTAGCTAGTTCCAGTGATGAGGAGCCAGAAATGAGAAGGAGCGGCTCCCAAATC
Organism: Triturus cristatus; assembly: GCF_964204655.1. Classification (NCBI taxonomy): domain Eukaryota; kingdom Metazoa; phylum Chordata; class Amphibia; order Caudata; family Salamandridae; genus Triturus; species Triturus cristatus. The sequence continues at coordinate 204,250,870 of NC_140592.1, read as the reverse complement.
TGGTTGTTCAAATGTGCTTGGGGCATAATCATAGTAGATCACTAGATCTGAGCTGATGACCAGGAATGTACGGCAGTAGTTTATTTTTGGGTTAACATGGTCAATTTCCATGCAGAGTTTTGCAGACTAAACAGAGAAGTTTGAAAAGTGCACGTTTTTTTATCGGTACCAAAGAAGAAGCGCAATGTGGGTTCCGATGGAGAGCGGGTGTAAGGTTCAAGATGAGGTGAGCGGAAGTGTTCAGCATCAACAGAAACCTGGCAAGCAGGCTTTAATTTTTTCCCACCAATAAGGCATTTTAGTAATCAATGTGGCTTATTATCAAAGTTTGGACTAGGGTTTTTCTGGCATGTAGAGGGGTTCACTGAAAGACTTTCTTAAGCATGCACATAAGCCCAAAGCAGGTTCCGGAAGTACTTTTGACATGCCCACTCCTGGAAAGATTATCATCCAGGAGGACTCCTAGATACCTTACATATTTTTTAGGGGTAGGTGGTAAACCAAGCTCTGATGACTACCAGTCTGTCGACCAGATTGAGTGGGCTTTTCCAAATAAAAGGATCTCTGTTTTATTTGTGTTAAGCTGCAGAAAGTTTGAGGTCGTCTATGATGCAATTTTTAACAGACATTCTTTGAATTTAATGTTAGTAAGAGTCGGGTTATGATCCATAGTAATGACCAGTTGTGTGTTGTCTGCATAGGAAATAGATTCAAAGTCACATGACCTAATAGGTGTTGCCAGGGGAGCCACATAAACATTAAAAAGAGTAGGGCTGAGGATTGATCCCTGGGGCACCCCTATGTCCAAGACCCTGGGTTTGGATGAGTGATTGCCCAGTTGAACAGAATATGTGCACTCAGACAAAAAGTTTTCCATCCATTCCAAGGCTTTACCAGTGATACAGATCTCCCCCAATCTTTGCACTAGGATTTGATGAGAGATGGTATGAAATGCTGCTGACAAATCCAAGAGAACCAGTACCGCTTACGATCTCTGGTCCAAACCAAGCTTTATGGTACCAGTGACCTCCATTAAGACTGGTTCTGTGCTATGAACTGCACAGAAACCTGACTGAGAGGAGTCTGGAGGTGGTTGGATTCAAGATAGGACACCAATTGTTGATTCACTAAAAACTCTAGGATTTTAGATGTGAAAGGGAGTAGGGATATAGGTCTGTAGTTTGACATGTCCAAAGGGTCTGCAGTAGGTTTTTTAATAAGAGGTTTGATGCGTACTGTCTTCCATTTCTGAGGGATAGTGGCTGACTAAAAAGAGAGATTACATAAGTCAGTAATTGAAGTGAGTAAAATAAGGGACAGAGTAGTGATAATGCGAGTGAAGGCAGGGTCCGATGGAGAATCAGTTTTTATTGAGTTTAATCTAGACTGTATTTGATCCTCTGTGACAGGATAGAAAGATTCGAGGGTGGAAGATTGAGAGTTGTTCTTGCCTTCCTGAGAATCCAGAGTCACAGTTATCATGTTATTTGCAACAGAATTCTAGATTTAAGTTAATTTTTGGTTTCAAACTACACAGCGAGATTATCACAATGTGATTGAGAAGTGGGTATTATGGGGTTACAAGTGCTGGGATTCGTGAGTTCCTTAAGGATTTTGAAAAGCTCTTTGGAGGAGTTCTTTGCAGAGTTGATTCTCTCGGCTATGTGAGTTCTTCTAGCAATGTTACAATGTTTCAAGTATTTTCTTGAGGCTATTTTATAGGCGAGTCTTCCTACCTCTGATTTGGATTTCCTCCATTTTTGTTCCAGCTTTCTAACTAAGGACTTATCCTTTTTTTAGAGAATCGGAGTACCAGGTTGCCGATGGATTTTCGCTTTTCATTTTAGATCTTTTTAACGGGCGATGACATCTAAGGCCTTTATAAAAGAATCTTCAAAGGCTTCTAGAGCAAGATTGCTGTCTTTGTAGTCAGATATGATAGGGGGAGCAAAGGCAGGGAGAAAGGTGGAGGGGACCACCTTTCTCCAGGGACTAGTGAATTTCATGGCCTGATGGAGGGCATTGTTAGGTTTCTCAATGTCTAAGTAAAAATTTAGGGAGAAGTGGTCAGTCCAAGTCTACGCGACTGGAGTGTCCACTACTAGGTTGGTTGCATCAGTTAATATTAGATCAAGAGTGTGGTCAGCTGAATGTGGTAGACCTGATACCATTTGGTGGAGCCCCACTGATTCCATGTCTGTTAAGAGACGCATGGTATCGGGGTCAGTTTGACTATCAATATGATTCCACTAAGAGCAGAAAATTGTCTGCTGCTAGGTTGTGCGGTGCTAGCCGATCCATGAGCTTCTTTCTTTCCATCGGGTAGATGGTATACCAGTGCTCCTCTCCAAGTTAGATTGGTTGAGACTAAGTTGGAATATTATCATTTCCACCATAGGGGTGGAAAAAGAGTCCAAGGTTTCTACTCTTATAGGACTCGGGGTCAAGCCTGCTACTGCCCCTCTCCTTTTGTGCTGTCTACCACACCTAATTATGCTATAGCCTTGAGGTAAAGCTATGGCTATAGAGGGAGAGGAGGACGAATTTAGCCAGGTTTCAGTAATAAAGCATATGTCTGGCTTTGTAGAGTCCCAAAGTTCTGAAGCGTGCTTGGGGAAAGAACTTGCATTTAAATAGGTGCACTGCAACTAGGAGGGTAAGTGATTAATATTCTTCAATGTAGTGGTATTACTTTTGGCAGAGGAATTTATGATTAAGGGGTCAAGTGTTGAGGGCCCTCAGGTTCTATGCTTAGCTGGTGAAATGATATGAGCCCAGGCGAAGTTACAGGTGTTACAATGCCTATAGTCTAGGTAATCCGATAGGTGCAATTTCTCTCTACAAAAGGTGTCCAGAGTATGTTTCATGAGTACATGTTATGCAACAGATTTACTCAGGAGGTGCTCTGACTAAATAAAGAGCGGAAGACCGATGAAGTGTGGGGAAACAAAGACTAGAACATCAGCTTCCCAAAATGGTGGCAGCTGACAGCCCGGAAGTTGCCCTCAAGGATCGTCCCTCTGCTCAAACGGCACCTTTGCAGCCACAGCGGACCGGAAAGCAGCCCAGAGTGAGGACGAGAGGTGCAAGGTAAGGGCCTCCAATAATGGAAATACTAATCAGTGCTAAAGTTAAAAGAATGATTAATAAAATATATTAAAATAAAGTTTAAAGAATTTAAGGGAGAGTACTTGCGGAAGTCCCTCTCACCAACACCCATCTCATTTCGGTTTACCTCAGACAAACATGGTAGCATTGGAGGTGCTGCTACGACACAATGCTCTTCAATCGAGGATGTGATACTTCAGGCCAACCAGTGCCTATGCCTGCTGCTGTTGCTCCTCACCTACAGGCTCTTCCTGATGCATCGAGCTGGATGCATCAAAGGTGTTCCAAAACATGTCCTGCTAAAACACTGCACAATGGTGAGGATGGGGCTGACCCCAACAGATTTCACCCGCCATATCTAATGTTCATGTGCGCTATAAGTCCAGTAATGTCTAGGGCCATGGGGAAGATGACTCCTTGCCAGTCAAGTGTGAGGAATGGCTCCAGGTTGCCAATCAGGGGCCTCAATGCCATCCTAAGGCAAGCTGGCAATAGGTGGTGGTCAAGTGGCAGGGATACTGGGGTTGCGTACAATTTCCGGATCTCTGAGGAGACGTTTCAGATCACTCTGCCACCTCTGTTGTTGTCCTATACATGGTCGTATACTGGCACAACATTGACCCAAGCTGTTTATATGTAAGTGGTTATTTATTTAAGCTGGGGCACCCTTCCTTTTGTATATTAAATAACAAATAATGTGAAGTAAAAATTTTGAAGTTATGCTCGAAAGATCTGTCGGGTTCCCTAAAAGCACTAGTTATAAAGGTAGAAAAAGAAAATGTGCTACTGTCTCAAAAATAATTATTCTAGCAAAATGACTTGAAACTGTAGTCAGACGTCATTGGCTTACATGATAAAGTAGCAGTTAACACATGCCACTATTGTAATTAATCAACTGCTGAAAAGGATATTCTGCCATACTTCAGTTCGCACTTCATCAAATTACATTACCTTGAAGAGGCAAGTCCAAATTTTCTGCGTTGCAGATCTAAATTGTACAGCACACCATTAAATCCAGTTTTAGCTACAATTGTTTCAGTGTGTGATTAATGCCTCCACCTGAATCTAATTTGTATGCACTTTTGCTGCTCTCTTTTCTACTGCCCAAGATTTGAAAGTAATGTACAACGCTTGATCAGCAGTGTTCGGACTATTCCTTGCAAAAAACGAACTGTCTGTAATGAAATTGCTACTACTTACAGCTGGTGTAGTGTTTGTTAGTATAATGCACAAATAATAAGTGCTAAAAGCCACTAATCCCACAAAAACAGCATAAAACATCATAAATCTCTGAATGACAATAATAAAACATCCATAATAATTAGAACGGTGTAATTACAATTGCAAATGAGTTCCTTTGTTTATCTGTCAGATAATTGTATATGCAAGCTCGGGTGCTATTAGTGAAAAAATACAGCATTTCACAAAGACACGTGACACAGTTTCAATAAAAATGTCTCTGTTTTACGAGTAAGGCATAATATGGCCCTTTATTGCCGTTTCAGCGATCTGGTAACATTTGCTCTGTATCAACTGGTTACCTCCATCTGGGAGCACCTCTTTAACCCCAAAGGTTCTGCACATGTGTTTGAGATTTTAACAATCATTGATCTCAACCAACACTTCTGTAGTGCGTAAGAGACAGATGGGAAACGCACACGTTACAACCATTAGTTTGATGTGATGCAAGCAGGCACATCAAATCCTAGGTAAGGGGCCGATATACATTGTTTCTATATTAGGATTCCTGATGTTAGTCAATTTACTACACACTTGTATGAAATTGGGCTACAGGTGTACTGGGGAGTGCAACCCTGTTCATGGAGCCACCACATTCCTTGTCAGGGTAAGGCACAAGCAAACCCTAAATTAACCTGTGCTCAGCCCCCTAGTAGCTTGGAACAGAGCAGTCAAGCTTAATTTAGAGGGAATGTGTAAAGTATTTGTGCAACACTTCAAACAGTAAAAATGTGAAAACACCACTCAAAAAGAGCTCACACCAGGTTAAAAAAAGAGCTTAATTTAGTAAATATAACAAGACTAAAACAACAAAAATCCAATCCATAGCAACAGAGTTATGAATTTTTAAAGAAAAAAGTGGAAAAATAGCATTTGAAAGCATAAAGTGCCAACTATTTGGTCGGGCTGGACCAAGTCAAATTCAAAAGTTCAGGCCCATCATGATGGAGCGCGGCTCGGATACCATTTCAGACTAGTCAGCTGAAGTTTGTACCAAGAGTCTCGTTCATGTTTTAGAGGGCCACAACGAGCAAGGAGAGCATCTCAGGAGGCTGTCGGCATGGTGCAGAGAGCAGGTTGGGCGTCACTGATGGGATGGCTGGAGCCGTGTATTGGGCATCCCCCATGGGCGGTCTATGCTGCTGTAGGAAGAAACGGGCTGGCATGGTTCGTGCTGGAGTCAGTGCAAGCAGGGTGATCTCAGTGCGAACTAGCCTGTTCATGTTCATGAAGAGACCCAAAATTTGATTTTAGTACATCTGAGCCTCACCAATGATCAAGGACTTGAGAGGCACTACTTGGGGGTCAGGACGTCACTGTAGCTGGGCCCAGGAGCTATTTGGGGAGACTTTTATGTGACTGAGGCTGAGATCAGCCAGCCAGAAGACCAGCCCTTGGAATCTCTCTGAGGTCCAGGGCTCAAGATGAAGTTGCAGGCCCAGGCAAGAGGGCAGCAGGTAGCAAGCTGGCACAACAGATCAGCAGTTCCTATAGAGCAGCAGTCCAGCAAAGTGGCAGTCCTTGTAGCAGCACAGCAATCCTTGTTCCTTGCAGAGTATCTACAGGTCCAGAAGTGTAATGCGGAGTTGGGGTCTGAAGTCCCCAGGCATCCTGCTTTCTCTGCCCTGGCTCCAGACTAACTACAGGGGGTATGCAGCCCTGTGTGTGGAAGAAGAACACAGCCTACTCAAATGTAAGTGGGCCTGTGCCCAGCTCCTCTCTCCCATCCTACCAGTGATGACTTATCCAGACACACCTGAGTTCCCAATTGTTTGCTGCTGCCTAGAAGAAATACACAAAGCTCAACTGTCAGCTACACCCAGTCATTTTACCATAGACAGGCTATAGGCACTAAGGGCCAGATGCTTCAACGGGTTTTGCCCATTCTGTGTCTACGGGAAAATGTGTTGATGCATATGGCCCTAAATGGCTAAGGAAGGAAAATGCCAACTTTCTAAAAGTAGCGTAAGAGACTAGAGCGAGATGCACTAGACAGGGACTGCACTACTCTTAAAACTCAAAGCTGAGTAAAGAACAAGTTAAGCATCATTGATCTATTTAGCAAAGCAGTAAATTGTGTTCATCATCAAACCATCAATAATCATTTATAAATGGAAGTAACAAATCGTCATTTCTTCTTGTCAAAGTGTTATTTTATTCACACTTCTACCAAGATCAAAGCAAACCACAAAATCATGTTTACAAAATCCTATAGTACATATAATATAGCTTAATCTTCCCAATGCATTTCGGGCGCAATGTTCGCCCTTCTTCAGGGGATATCTGGAAGTGAAACATCAATCAGTCATATGCAAAATCATTAAAAGATTCACAACGAAAAAGGTTTACGGAAGGCAATTCTGGCGTCACACGGGTATTAAGACAAGATGAAAAGTTAAGAATTGAGGCCACTGAGTTACGTAACCAACGAGTTGGTGAGGATTCTGATAGGTATATACAGAGAGGAGGGGTGGTCCCAAGCAAGAGAGCAACACGGATAGAAGCGGAGGAGTAAGTGAAACACCATGAGCGAGTGAAAGTAGTCACACGTAAAAAACGTGAAAGAATTAGACCATCACCAAACCAGGAGATCGAATAGTTACCTGGAAAAGCTAATGTAACTGGAAGCTATCCGGAATTGTAAACATTACAGGGGACAATCTAAAAAGAGTGAAACCTGTGTCTTAAAAATAGTCAAAATGAAATGTGGGGCTATTTGAGTCATAAAACAAACTTGAGAGAGCTTACCGAGAGTTCTATCAGCCCTAGCGAACACAAGAAAACAATCGATGACTGTGTTTACAGACACGAGGATACGGCGCTGTGGTGGAGAAGACAAGAGCCTGCGGGTAATGGATACGGGGGGTTAAACACAACGCTGTGTGCACTAAACAGGAAAATTAAATGCTTTTAAGAGAGTCAACCAAGGTACCTGGGGGTTTCTGTCGGTGTCTGCAAAGGTGATCCGTAGGTTCGTGGAGCAGCGAGTAGTCCCGCACGTGGATTCCGGTGAAATACGGGTGCACGAGTGGGAATCACAGTATGAGAAAGTGAAGAGGGGCTTATAACGCGCGGGACCAGGAGCGGCCATATTGGATTGGGAAGTGTGTTCAGTTAGACAGAGAACGGATCGGAAAGTGAAAGGGTCCAGTGTTGAAAAAGCGTAAAAGGACAAGATGTGGAAACAGAGTGAAAAAACGCACCTGTGGTTTAAAATATCGACATAAGAAGTGCATGCACAAATTTTGAGAAAAATAAACGGAATCCTACCTATTTACAATCTAATAAGGAATAATATTCCCTAAATTAACATCCTACCTATTTACAATATGAATCGACGAGAGGTACTAACAATATCTCTGACAGTAAGAGCATTTCTATTGGCATCCTGCCTATTTACAGTCTGGATGAAAATGGAGATTCTAACAATGTATCTAACGAATGACACCATCGCACATGTAAAGTCTAGTAAATACATGGGTGAATACAAATATCTTTATTGATAAGTCAAGAGGTGATGTTAACACCATCGCACATGTAAAGTGTAGTAAATACATGGGTGAATACAAATATCTTTATTGATAAGTAAAGAGGTGATGTTGACAAGTCTCCGAGTATAACGTGATATGTCCTAACTGTTACAGATATGCGTGTAAGTGTTTAGAGACAAAAAAGGTGGAATATACTGTGTGTGGCACAGAGCCCACGAATATATGAGGGGAAAGTGGGGTGAAACAGTGATGGAACATACCAAACTCCATAATGAAGCAAAATAAAAATATATTAGTGCTCTAATGCAAAGTAGGGACTACTGTGTTCCCCCCTTTTTTTTCTTTGAAAGTGCAAACGGAGGTGCTTACTGGAAGCATGCGAATTCAATTTTATCATTGAGACCCTTGGGACTCAAGGTATTAAGATACCGAATCCAGAAGGACTCCCTTTGAACAATGAACTTGCTCATGTCACGATCATTACAACATTTAATGACTTCGATCACACTGAATTTGAGTTGAGCAATCGTGTGATGTGAATCGCACCAATGACTAGCCAATGGTGAAGATGTGGATCTAGTGCGAATACGGCTTTTGTGCTCCGTAATGCGAGTACGTAAAGATCTCTCAGTTTTGCCTACATAATATAGGCCACAAGGGCATCGAATGATGTATATGACATTTGAGGTGTTACAATTGGCAGTGAAATTAAATTTGACTGGCTTACCCGACCAGGGGTGACCCAGAGACACACCTGTAATAACATTATTACAGTGTGAGCAATTGTAACATCTAGTCATCCCTTTAGGTACCACATCGGTGATAGGTTCTCGTTTTTTGAGAAGTTCCTTCAGGTTATTAGAGCGTTTGTATGCAAAAAGCGGTGGATTTGTGAACAGATTCCCAAAGTCTGGTTCAGTCTGCAATATATCCCATCTGGTGAGGATCGTTCTTTTGATGGCAGGAGAGAGGGTCGAGAACTTGGAAACGTAAACCTCCCTAGTTTGAGTGGGTTTGAAACGTTTCTCAAGGAGTGTTAGTCGAGACACCTGGTTCAGGCGTTGAACTGAAGATTCAATGAGTTTTTTGGGGTAACCACGTGCCAAGAACTGAGTTTTAGTCTCTTCAAGGGTGGTGTGGAATTGTGCGTCATCAGAGGTGATGCGTTTAATTCTCAAAAATTGAGAATAAGGAAGATGTCTTTTCAGAGATTGCGGGTGAAAACTGTCATAAAGTAGCGTGTTGTTGCGGTCTGTGGGTTTTTTGAACAAGGAGGTAACCAAATGGTTGGATGATAGTTCTATGTGTACATCAAGGTACGAAATTGAATGTTTGTCCAGTGTGTGTGTGAACTGGATTCTAGGATTGAAATCATTTAAAGCTGCAAGTTTTGATTCCAATACCTGTCTGTTGCCTTGCCACATAATGAAAATATCGTCAATGTATCTACAATATATGACGAGGTTGTCTGTCCATTCACTATCATTGAGGATGTTCTCCTGTTCAAATTTCATCATGTAGATGTTTGCGTAGCTGGGAGCTCCCGCAAAACCCATAGATGTTCCGTGAGTTTGGAGGAAAAATTTATTTTTCCATTTAAAGTAACTGTGAAATAAACAAAAGTGTAGGAGTTCCAAAAGAAAAATTTTGTTGGCATGAATAGTGTCCATTTGGAGAAGTGCCCATTCAATAGCTTCAATGCCCTCAGAGTGTGGGATCGAAGTGTATAAGGCAACGACGTCAACTGTAAGTAACCATATATCATCAAAACTCTGAAGATTGAGGTTATTTAGTATTTTCAGAAAGTGTGTGGTGTCTTGTACATATGTTGAACCAGCCTGAACAAATGGTTGCAAGAAGTAATCCAAGTATCGACCAATGGGGTCGTGGATGGAATCACACCCTGATACTATTGGTCGAAACGGTGGATTGATAAGACGTTTGTGTATCTTAGGGAGTGCGTAGATGACTGGTCTACGCGTATGTTTGTTGTACAGGAAATCGTATGTTTTGGTATTAATCCACTCCATATCTTTAGCATGTTTAAGAATGGTGGTCAAGATCTCCTGAAATTCAACTGTAGGGTCCGATTGTAATGGAACGTAAGTGGACTCATCGGACAGCATTTCATTGATTGCGGATTCATAAAAACTTGTGTCCATTATGACCAATGCGCCACCCTTATCGGCCGCTTGGAATGTGAGGGAGGAGTTGTTCCTCAAGCTTTTCAATGCTGTTTTATCCTGTGGTGTCAGATTCTGATGTTTTTTCGAGGGTATACTGAGATGTGATAAATCATGTTTAACCAGTGATTCAAAAGTATCTAACACTTTATGCGAAACAGGGGATACAAAGGTGCTCTTAGGTTTAAACTCCTTGTATTCCATCTCACTAGTTATCGGGGCGGAGACCATTTGGGTGGAAAAGAAGTATCGCAATCTTAGTTTTCTCATAAATTTGTAGAATTCAACCTCCGATTGAAATGGAGTGGTGTGATAAGTGGGAACAAAGGATGTTCCCTTATTAAGAAAAGCGATTTGGGAATCTGACAAGCTGGAGGAAGAGATGTTCACAACTAATGTTTTTTCTGTCTCCTGCCTGTACTTTGTGTTTTTGTGCTTTCCGCTACCTCTGCGGGTTTTGGTGGAATTGAGTCGAGGGAAGATTGATTCGTCGGTGGACTGTTGGCTGCTGGGCTTGTTTCTAAAAAAGAAACCTTAGTGCTAGAGGTTGATGGAACTGCTGAAGTCCCTGATTCACTTGCAGAAGGTACTGGAGGTCTGGTTAAGCGGGTATCACTTACTGAAACTACGCTTTCCTCAGATGAAGCGTCTCCTGATTTGGCAAATGTACGTTTCTGGGCGTAGACTTCCGCCCAGGAATAAACTTAGTCGAGTTTATAGTCAATAGTATCCCGCCTAAACTTGCAGACTTTGCGTTCGTGAATTTCACATTCTGGAGAAGACTGGTCACACTCCCTTGAAATGATTAACAATAAGCTGTATGGTTACGCCAAGGAAATTCACGAACGCAAAGTCTGCAAGTTTAGGCGGGATACTATTGACTATAAACTCGATGAAGTTTATTCCTGGGCGGAAGTCTACGCCCAGAAACGTACATTTGCCAAATCAGGAGACGCTTCATCTGAGGAAAGCGTAGTTTCGGTAAGTGATACCCGCTTAACCAGACCTCCAGTACCTTCTGCAAGTGAGTCAGGTCATAATGGACACAAGTTTTTATGAATCCGCAATCAATGAAATGCTGTCCGATGAGTCCACTTACGTTCCATTACAATCGGACCCTACAGTTGAATTTCAGGAGATCTTGACCACCATTCTTAAACATGCTAAAGATATGGAGTGGATTAATACCAAAACATACGATTTCCTGTACAACAAACATACGCGTAGACCAGTCATCTACGCACTCCCTAAGATACACAAACGTCTTATCAATCCACCGTTTCGACCAATAGTATCAGGGTGTGATTCCATCCACGACCCCATTGGTCGATACTTGGATTACTTCTTGCAACCATTTGTTCAGGCTGGTTCAACATATGTACAAGACACCACACACTTTCTGAAAATACTAAATAACCTCAATCTTCAGAGTTTTGATGATATATGGTTACTTACAGTTGATGTCGTTGCCTTATACACTTCGATCCCACACTCTGAGGGCATTGAAGCTATTGAATGGGCACTTCTCCTAATGGACACTATTCATGCCAACAAAATTTTTCTTTTGGAACTCTTACACTTTTGTTTATTTCACAGTTACTTTAAATGGAAAAATAAATTTTTCCTCCAAACTCACGGAACATCTATGGGTTTTGCGGGAGCTCCCAGCTACGCAAACATCTACATGATGAAATTTGAACAGGAGAACATCCTCAATGATAGTGAATGGACAGACAACCTCGTCATATATCGTAGATACATTGACGATATTTTCATTATGTGGCAAGGCAACAGACAGGTATTGGAATCAAAACTTGCAGCTTTAAATGATTTCAATCCTAGAATCCAGTTCACACACACACTGGACAAACATTCAATTTCGTACCTTGATGTACACATAGAACTATCATCCAACCATTTGGTTACCTCCTTGTTCAAAAAACCCACAGACCGCAACAACACGCTACTTTATGACAGTTTTCACCCGCAATCTCTGAAAAGACATCTTCCTTATTCTCAATTTTTGAGAATTAAACGCATCACCTCTGATGACGCACAATTCCACACCACTCTTGAAGAGACTAAAACTCAGTTCTTGGCACGTGGTTACCCCAAAAAACTCATTGAATCTTCAGTTCAACGCCTGAACCAGGTGTCTCGACTAACACTCCTTGAGAAATGTTTCACACCCACTCAAACTAGGGAAGTTTACGTTTCCAAGTTCTCGACCCTCTCTCCTGCCATCAAAAGAACGATCCTCACCAGATGGGATATATTGCAGACTGAACCAGACTTTGGGAATCTGTTCACAAATCCACCGCTTTTTGCATACAAACGCTCTAATAACCTGAAGGAACTTCTCAAAAAACGAGAACCTATCACCGATGTGGCACCTAAAGGGATGACTAGATGTTACAATTGCTCACACTGTAATAATGTTATTACAGGTGTGTCTCTGGCTCACCCCTGGTCGGGTAAGCCAGTCAAATTTAATTTCACTGCCAATTGTAACACCTCAAATGTCATATACATCATTCGATGCCCTTGTGGCCTATATTATGTAGGCAAAACTGAGAGATCTTTACATACTCGCATTACGGAGCACAAAAGCCGTATTCGCACTAGATCCACATCTTCACCATTGGCTAGTCATTGGTGCGATTCACATCACACGATTGCTCAACTCAAATTCAGTGTGATCGAAGTCATTAAATGTTGTAATGATCGTGACATGAGCAAGTTCATTGTTCAAAGGGAGTCCTTCTGGATTCGGTATCTTAATACCTTGAGTCCCAAGGGTCTCAATGATAAAATTGAATTCGCATGCTTCCTGTAAGCACCTCCGTTTGCACTTTCAAAGAAAAAAAAGGGGGGGACACAGTAGTCCCTACTTTGCATTAGAGCACTAATATATTTTTATTTTGCTTCATTATGGAGTTTGGTATGTTCCATCACTGTTTCACCCCACTTTCCCCTCATATATTAGTGGGCTCTGTGCCACACACAGTATATTCCACCTTTTTTGTCTCTAAACACTTACACGCATATCTGTAACAGTTAGGACATATCACGTTATACTCGGAGACTTGTCAACATCACCTCTTTACTTATCAATAAAGATATTTGTATTCACCCATGTATTTACTACACTTTACATGTGCGATGGTGTTAACATCACCTCTTGACTTATCAATAAAGATATTTGTATTCACCCATGTATTTACTACACTTTACATGTGCGATGGTGTCATTCGTTAGATACATTGTTAGAATCTCCATTTTCATCCAGACTGTAAATAGGCAGGATGCCAATAGAAATGCTCTTACTGTCAGAGATATTGTTAGTACCTCTCGTCGATTCATATTGTAAATAGGTAGGATGTTAATTTAGGGAATATTATTCCTTATTAGATTGTAAATAGGTAGGATTCCGTTTATTTTTCTCAAAATTTGTGCATGCACTTCTTATGTCGATATTTTAAACCACAGGTGCGTTTTTTCACTCTGTTTCCACATCTTGTCCTTTTACGCTTTTTCAACACTGGACCCTTTCACTTTCCGATCCGTTCTCTGTCTAACTGAACACACTTCCCAATCCAATATGGCCGCTCCTGGTCCCGCGCGTTATAAGCCCCTCTTCACTTTCTCATACTGTGATTCCCACTCGTGCACCCGTATTTCACCGGAATCCACGTGCGGGACTACTCGCTGCTCCACGAGCCTACGGATCACCTTTGCAGACACCGACAGAAACCCCCAGGTACCTTGGTTGACTCTCTTAAAAGCATTTAATTTTCCTGTTTAGTGCACACAGCGTTGTGTTTAACCCCCGTATCCATTACCCGCAGGCTCTTGTCTTCTCCACCACAGCGCCGTATCCTCGTGTCTGTAAACACAGTCATCGATTGTTTTCTTGTGTTCGCTAGGGCTGATAGAACTCTCGGTAAGCTCTCTCAAGTTTGTTTTATGACTCAAATAGCCCCACATTTCATTTTGACTATTTTTAAGACACAGGTTTCACTCTTTTTAGATTGTCCCCTGTAATGTTTACAATTCCGGATAGCTTCCAGTTACATTAGCTTTTCCAGGTAACTATTCGATCTCCTGGTTTGGTGATGGTCTAATTCTTTCACGTTTTTTACGTGTGACTACTTTCACTCGCTCATGGTGTTTCACTTACTCCTCCGCTTCTATCCGTGTTGCTCTCTTGCTTGGGACCACCCCTCCTCTCTGTATATACCTATCAGAATCCTCACCAACTCGTTGGTTACGTAACTCAGTGGCCTCAATTCTTAACTTTTCATCTTGTCTTAATACCCGTGTGACGCCAGAATTGCCTTCCGTAAACCTTTTTCGTTGTGAATCTTTTAATGATTTTGCATATGACTGATTGATGTTTCACTTCCAGATATCCCCTGAAGAAGGGCGAACATTGCGCCCGAAATGCATTGGGAAGATTAAGCTATATTATATGTACTATAGGATTTTGTAAACATGATTTTGTGGTTTGCTTTGATCTTGGTAGAAGTGTGAATAAAATAACACTTTGAAAAGAAGAAATGACGATTTGTTACTTCCATTTATAAATGATTATTGATGGTTTGATGATGAACACAATTTACTGCTTTGCTAAATAGATCAATGATGCTTAACTTGTTCTTTACTCAGCTTTGAGTTTTAAGAGTAGTGCAGTCCCTGTCTAGTGCATCTCGCTCTAGTCTCTTACGCTATTTTGAATTTAGGTGGCGGGTGGAACCACCTCAGGGTCAGCACACCAAGCTTAATTTAAGTTGTTGAACAATGTCTTAAATCTGGTATTATTTCAAATATTTGAGTGCACGCCAGCTGTCTGTCTCTCTCCAACTTTCTAAAAGTGGCATTCTAGACATTCAGGTGCCGATTACGATCCTGTAAAAACCGGGTACGAACCGTCGGACGGAGCATATTCTCCGTCCGACGCGTACCCGGTCGGAACCAGATACAAACATGGAAGTACGATTCGCACGGAAATACTATTTCCGTACGAATCGTACAAAACACCGACCGACGAAAATATACATACAAATGTGATCCGGGAAAGCGCCGACGTGACGTCGGGACGCACGCAGCCTGCCATTCACGAACCAGGAAGTACGATTCGCACCGACGTCATCCCGCACGGAGAATATTTTCCGGCAGCCAAAAACTGCCGGGAAATCAGGACGACGCGAACAAGGAGTACCTGCACGCGACGGACAGACATGGACCCGAACCTACATGTCATCCCAGCCCTCATAGCAGTCGACCTCCTCTACAGGTTCCGAAGCAGGCGCCGCAGAAGGTCAGAACAACAAAGGGAGGGGGGAAAGGGGGGGGGGCAGGAGCAGGGGCAGGCCACAAAACCCCCACCCAAGTCACACAGCACACATGCCGTGGACATACCTGACCCCCAGGCCCTGGTCACTACGAGGGGGTGGGGGTGTGTCCAGCAAAGCCAGCGTCCGCCACAACGGAAGTGGTTGACGACGCGAACCGGTAACACAACAATACAGGTACGTCCCGTACCCACGCCTTAAAAGCGTGGGTACGAGTCGTACCACGCCCAAACCTACGTCGCCCCAACAATGGCGGGACGGCTGTACCCACGTGGCAAAGGCCTGGGTACGGCCCGCACAAGCATGCAACAGCGTGGGTATGGATATGTACGGACCGTACCCCCACCCCCGTATGCATGGAGCGCAACCCCCATCCCAACAGAGTACGTACGGACCGTACCCCCACCCCATATGCATGGAGCGCACCCCCATCCCAACAGTGTACGTACGGACCGTACCCCCACCCCCGTATGTATGGAGCGTACCCCCACCCCAACCGTGTATGTACGACCCGTACCCTCACCCGCGTATGTATGGAGCGTACCCCCACCCCAACCGTGTATGTATGACCCATACCCTCACCCGCATATGTATGGAGCATACCCCCACCCCAACCGTGTATGTACGACCCATACCCTCACCCGCGTATGTATGGAGCGTACCCCCACCCCAACCGTGTATGTACGACCCGTACCCTCACCCGCGTATGTATGGAGCGTACCCCCACCCCAACCGTGTATGTACGACCCGTACCCTCACCCACGTATGTATGGAGCGTACCCCCACCCTAACCGTGTATGTACGACCCGTACCCTCACCCGCATACGTATGGAGCGTACCCCCACCCCAACCGTGTATGTACGACCCGTATCCTCACCCGCGTACGTATGGAGCGTACCCCCACCCCAACCGTGTATGTACGACCCGTACCCTCACCCACGTATGTATGGAGCGTACCCCCACCACAACCGTGTATGTACGACCCGTACCCTCACCCGTGTACGTATGGAGCATACCCCCACTCCAACCGTGTATGTAAAACCTGTACCCTCACCCGCATACGTATGGAGCGTACCCCCACCCCAACCGTGTATGTACGACCCGTACCCTCACCCCCGTATGTATGGAGCGTACCCCCACCCCAACCGTGTATGTACGACCCGTACCCTCACCCGCTTATGTATGGAGTGTACCCCCACCCCAACAGGGTACGTACGGACCGCACCCCCACCCGCGTATGCATGGAGCGAACCCACACCTGTGTATGTTCTAAGCGTACATATCCTGAAATATGAGGGTTGGGTGCAGAGTCCTCCCAGCAGTGCCCAGTCATAAGAGGGGTGTGTGCAGAGTCCTCCCAGCAGTGCCCAGTCATAAGAGGGGTGTGTGCAGAGTCCTCCCAGCAGTGCCCAGACACAGGAGGGGTGTGTGCAGAGTCCTCCCAGCAGTGCCCAGACACAGGAGGGGTGTGTGCAGAGTCCTCCCAGCAGTGCCCAGTCATAAGAGGGGTGTGTGCAGAGTCCTCCCAGCAGTGCCCAGTCATAAGAGGGGTGTGTGCAGAGTCCTCCCAGCAGTGCTCAGACACAGGAGGGGTGTGTGCCGAGTCCTCCCAGCAGTGCCCAGACACAGGAGGGGTGTGTGCAGAGTCCTCCCAGCAGTGCCCAGTCATAAGAGGGGTGTGTGCAGAGTCCTCCCAGCAGTGCCCAGTCATAAGAGGGGTGTGTGCAGAGTCCTCCCAGCAGTGCCCAGACACAGGAGGGGTGTGTGCAGAGTCCTCCCAGCAGTGTCCAGACACAGGAGGGGTGTGTGCAGAGTCCTCCCAGCAGTGCCCAGTCATAAGAGGGGTGTGTGCAGAGTCCTCCCAGCAGTGCCCAGTCATAAGAGGGGTCTGTGCAGAGTCCTCCCAGCAGTGCCCATACACAGGAGGGGTGTGTGCAGATTCCTCCCAGCAGTGCCCAGTCATAAGAGGGGTGTGTGCAGAGTCCTCCCAGCAGTGCCCAGTCATAAGAGGGGTGTGTGCAGAGTCCTCCCAGCAGTGCCCAGACACAGGAGGGGTGTGTGCAGAGTCCTCCCAGCAGTGCCCAGTCATAAGAGGGGTGTGTGCAGAGTCCTCCCAGCAGTGCCCAGACACAGGAGGGGTGTGTGCAGAGTCCTCCCAGCAGTGCCCAGTCAGAAGAGGGGTGTGTGCAGAGTCCTCCCAGCAGTGCCCAGTCAGAAGAGGGGTGTGTGCAGAGTCCTCCCAGCAGTGCCCAGTCATAAGAGGGGTGTGTGCAGAGTCCTCCCAGCAGTGCCCAGACACAGGAGGGGTGTGTGCAGAGTCCTCCCAGCAGTGCCCAGACACAGGAGAGGTGTGTGCATAGTCCTCCCAGCAGTGCCCAGTCATAAGAGGGGTGTGTGCAGAGTCCTCCCAGCAGTGCTCGGTCATAAGAGGGGTGTGTGCAGAGTCCTCCCAGCAGTGCCCAGACACAGGAGGGGTGTGTGCAGAGTCCTCCCAGCAGTGCCCAGACACGGGAGGGGTGTGTGCAGAGTCCTCCCAGCAGTGCCCAGTAATAAGAGGGGTGTGTGCAGAGTCCTCCCAGCAGTGCCCAGTCATAAGAGGGGTGTGTGCAGAGTCCTCCCAGCAGTGCCCAGACACAGGAGGGGTGTGTGCAGAGTCCTCCCAGCAGTGCCCAGACATAGGAGGGGTGTGTGCAGAGTCCTCCCAGCAGTGCGCAGTCATAAGAGGGGTGTGTGCAGAGTCATCCCAGCAGTGCCCAGACACAGGAGGGGTGTGTGCAGAGTCCTCCCAGCAGTGCCCAGACACAGGAGGGGTGTGTGCAGAGTCCTCCCAGCAGTGCCCAGTCATAAGAGGGGTGTGTGCAGAGTCCTCCCAGCAGTGCCCAGACACAGGAGGGGTGTGTGCAGAGCCCTCCCAGCAGTGCCCAGTCATAAGAGGGGTGTGTGCAGAGTCCTCCCAGCAGTGCCCAGTCATAAGAGGGGTGTGTGCAGAGTCCTCCCAGCAGTGCCCAGACACAGGAGGGGTGTGTGCAGAGTCCTCCCAGCAGTGCCCAGTCATAAGAGGGGTGTGTGCAGAGTCCTCCTTGCAGTGCCCAGTCATAAGAGGGGTGTGTGCAGAGTCCTCCCAGCAGTGCCCAGACACAGGAGGGGTGTGTGCAGAGTCCTCCCAGCAGTGCCCAGACACAGGAGGGGTGTGTGCAGAGTCCTCCCAGCAGTGCCCAGTCATAAGAGGGGTGTGTGCAGAGTCCTCCCAGCAGTGCACAGACACAGGAGGGGTGTGTGTAGAGTCCTCCCAGCAGTGCCCAGTCATAAGAGGGGTGTGTGCAGAGTCCTCCCAGCAGTGCACAGACACAGGAGGGGTGTGTGCAGAGTCCTCCCAGTAGTGCCCAGACACAGGAGGGGTGTGTGCAGAGTCCTCCCAGCAGTGCCCAGTCATAAGAGGGGTGTGTGCAGAGTCCTCCCAGCAGTGCCCAGCCATAAGAGGGGTGTGTGCAGAGTCCTCCCAGCAGTGCCCAGACACAGGAGGGGTGTGTGCAGAGTCCTCCCAGCAGTGCCCAGTCATAAGAGGGGTGTGTGCAGAGTCCTCCCAGCAGTGCCCAGTCATAAGAGGGGTGTGTGCAGAGTCCTCCCAGCAGTGCCCAGACACAGGAGAGGTGTGTGCAGAGTCCTCCCAGCAGTGCCCAGTCATAAGAGGGGTGTGTGCAGAGTCCTCCCAGCAGTGCCCAGGCACAGGAGGGGTGTGTGCAGAGTCCTCCCAGCAGTGCCCAGTCATAAGAGGGGTGTGTGCAGAGTCCTCCCAGCAGTGCCCAGACACAGGAGGGGTGTATGCAGAGTCCTCCCAGCAGTGCCCAGTCATAAGAGGGGTGTGTGCAGAGTCCTCCCAGCAGTGCCCAGTCATAAGAGGGGTGTGTGCAGAGTCCTCCCAGCAGTGCCCTGTCATAAGAGGGGTGTGTGCAGAGTCCCCCCAGCAGTGCCCAGACACAGGAGGGGTGTGTGCAGAGTCCTCCCAGCAGTGCCCAGTCATAAGAGGGGTGTGTGCAGAGTCCTCCCAGCAGTACCCAGTCATAAGAGGGGTGTGTGCAGAGTCCTCCCAGCAGTGCCCAGACACAGAAGGGGTGTGTGCAGAGTCCTCCCAGCAGTGCCCAGACACAGGAGGGGTGGGTGCCTAACACTCACAGCAGTGCCCCTGCAAAGAAAAGGGTGGAGTACCCACAGATCCAATGCCCACAAATGTCAGTCAGGTGCACAAAGATCCTGCAGTACATGTACCACATGTGTGCGAGGCTGGAAGTATACACATGCATAGCTCCTAAAATAAAACATGTCCACATGAAGTCATGACCACAGTCTACATACACAAGTACAGTGACCACCAAGGACGCCACAAATGATGCAGGTGGAGACATCGCTCAGCATGCATGGCCCAAGTCTAACGAGTCTGTCACACACCCTGCCAATGTAGACACAGCTCAGCACCACATATTGGAATGACCCTGCAGGGAAGATGTCAGGTCACACAGAGGAAGGAACACACCTTGGGATGATGTCACCATGCAGTAACTGCTTACATGAACAAAGTTATGTAGCCAACAGCTTGTGATGGCACACAGATACCAGGGTCCACCCTATGACCAGCACAAGACTACAATTCCCACACACCCAACACATTACCACCACCCAAAATAATGGAGCAGGTCCACCAACAGCAATACCAGACAGACAGTAGTGTACTAAGGAAAAAGAAATTGCTTTATTCAGCATCCAAAAATCTGTTTGTCCCTTGAAAGTTCAAAATGTACAATGCCCATAGGGCACTCCAAAGTTCTAATTCAGGTGGGGGACACAGTGGGACACGTGTCCCCTAGCTTGCCTGCACAGTCAGACTCCTTTGTCTTCCAGAGGGGGGGGCATCATGTGGGGGGAAGGACCAGGCACCGCAGGGACATGAGGGTGAAGGGTAGGCGTCGTGGGTGCAGGGACGGAGGACTCCACCACAGGGGTTGGGGCAGCACCAAAGGTGGAGGTCAGGATGGTGCTGCACACCTTAACAAGGTCCTCCAGTGACTCCCCTGCACCCGAAGGAACCACAGGCCCCAAGGAGGGGGGGGGGCGGAGGGATGGGTCGCAGCACCACTGGGGGAGGGTGTGGACGGAGGGGGACTCAACCGCCCTGACCGGGGACTCCTTTGAACGCTTGCGGGGTGGTGTCACTGTGGGGCTCAGGGACAGAGCGGCCATGAAGGAGTCTTTGCTGGATTTGTGGCCAGGAGAGCTGAGGGGAGGGGATTTGGAGGGAGTGGATTTTGTGGAATGCGGACTCCCGCTCTGGCTGCGTGTCTTACGTTTGCCCCCCGACCCAGTGGGTGTGCCTACTTCACCCTGTGTGTGCGTGCCAGGAGGTGTGCGTTTGACCTTCCCTGCTGGTGTGGTGCCTGTGTCTGTTGTGGTGGGTGCATGCTGACATCTGGGTGTACGTGGGACAGGCATGGGAGTGGGAAGTGTGGATGAGTCAGGGGTAGGGGGTTGGACGAAGCGCTGCAGGAGACCCACTGCTGCAGTCAGTGTCGAGTCAATGGACCTCAGCAAGTTGCGTTGGTCAGCCTGCGATGAGAAAATGCCCTCCAAGTATGCCTCCATGTTGTTCAGCACTTGGCTGTGGCCATGGAGGACATTAAGCATCGCAGCCTGACCAACCTGCAACTGCCGCTGGATGTCCACAGACTCGGCATTGGCGGCAGCAGTGGAGACAGGGGCAGGGGGTGCGGTGCCTGGCAGGAAGGAGACATGTGGTGACTGGGCACCCTGGGAAGGGACACGAGCAAGTGGGAGGCGGCTGATGGCAATGGAGGGGGCGGGGAGAGATGTTGTGCCGCTGTCAGCTGCTGGTGCAGCCTTCCCCCACTCTGAGAGCTCATCCTTGGACCCGTCAGCTTCATATTCTGTGGTGGAAGTGGACAGGTCCTCGGCCTCACTCCCCTCCGCCTCAGGTCCACTCGATGTGAGAGCCAAGATGTCACCGCTGGCACTGGTGCTCGGTCCCTCCGCTCCGTCTGTGCTGATGTCTCCCTCCGTGTCCCCCGACGATGCTGTGGGCAAGGTGAAGAGACAGCAATTAATCATACACCTGTATACATATGTCACATGAGTCCAATCTACATAGGTTACAGTGCATAGCCTGAAAAGAAAGATGAGTAACATCTACAAAACAAGGTACATATGTAGGCCCTGCAACACACAGTTGGTTGACCCACCATGCCACTGAAAAACTATGGAGAGCATGACACAATAGCAAATGACATGAAATAGATTTTGACAGAGGAGCCAGGCTCTGGGGACAAACCAGCACTGCATCTGCACCACACAGCGTTGCCGAAAATAGGGATGAGAAGGGACCATATCCATGAACTTTAGGCACATGCTGCATAGGTAATACAGAAAACATGCCCACCATGACTGGCTCACTGCACCTTGAGTGTATGTCCAGACAAACATCACACACTGGCCAGACCTAGCAAGGAGATATCAGGTTTTGACATGTAGGCTTTGCCCGCACCAACCACCCCCAACATGAGACAATTTGTTGAGACACAGGAAGCACTTACATCTCTTAGTCTGGGTGAAATACACATGGGCTGGATAAATGCAAGATTGGACACCAAATACCCAAGGTGCTCCTGTCCAAATAATCATGTACAAATGTTCATCATCAGATGATTGTAACAAGACACACAGGCACTGGCCACCGTGAGTATGAACAAGGAAAATCAGGTCAGGCTGTACAGTGGACACTTGTACTACATTTTACGTCAATATACATGGTGCCAGGGGACAATGGCACAGAGCACAACCTATGCTGTAGACACTGAGAGTGTCCACATTTTGTGATGACACACATGACACCTAGGAAAACATGCCCCAGGGGACAGTAGGGGCCACACAACTCCATGGTCCTGAATGGGAATGACTGCAACACACGCCACCATCCCTGCACTATGCGTATCGCACACTCATGCACATCATGTCTGTAGGACCTGGGGTCTCCAGGCCCTATGGGGCGGTAACGTGACATGAGAGGTCGGGCCACCAAAGGTCTGTGTGTAAAGCAACCATACAACACGCACCTCACATGCGACGAGGAATACACACAATAAGTGACGCCACACTGTAGGAATTATGTAAATACTCAAGTTTATCCAAGTAGATCACGTTAAATGCAGTTCATGAGGTAGCAGTACATTTCATATGCGGATAATACAATAGCTAGCGATGTACATATCAGTCAGGAGCTATAAAGGCTGTTTCTACCACATATGCAATTCATGAAATGACAGTACTGCCTGGGGCACAACTATCACTCACGTAGCTGCACACGCGCGTTGGGCGCGCTAACCGGTGACGACCTCAGAACGGGGCACCTAGCATGGAGAGCTACTCGTGATCTCTGGCACATAGCACTGTAATAGGGAATATAAATAACAGAGCGCTACTCGTAATCAATAGCGTTTAACACATCAATATGGCACAGGAATAACAGCGCGCTACTCGGACTTGATAGCACGTAACACTTCAACCTGGCACATGAATAATAGAGCGCTACTCGGACTCAATAGCATCTAACACTTCAATATGGCATATGAATAACAGAGCGCTACTCGGAATCAATAGCACGTAACTCTTCAGTATGGCATAGGAATAACAGAGCGCTACTCGGAATCAATAGCATCTAACATCTCACTGCGGAGCACAGATATCATAGCGCCACTCGTAAGCAATGACAGTTAGTATTCCAAAGCGGAGCTGGGGTAACAGAGCGCTATTCTTGAAGAGGGATATTCAAGCGCTGCTCGTACTCGGGTGCAGTCAGTATCTCACACGGGGCTGTCCGCAGGGAGCGCTCGGGACTTGCGGAGCGAGTCTCTTGCTCCGTTGCAGTTCGTAGGCACCGCGCTTCAGGGCAGACACGGGGGTACCAGGAAGGGATCCCTCGGCGGGGGCTCTCCGTCGCGATGACAGGGGGAACTTCTACGGAGAGGGAACCCGGGCCAAGGGTGCGGTGTGGCTCCCAACCAGCAGGGGGTGCACCGGGGCGATCCCAGCCTTCGGGCTTACCTCGATCTCCGCGCTGGAAGGCGTCTGTTCCCGCGATGATGGGGGCATTCGTTCTCGGCCTCGCGCACCTCTCCTCACAGCTGCGACGGCAGCGACGGGGCCCTGGGCTTCTCCACGGGCCTCACGACACGGCAGGGTACTTCTTCCGGCCTCAGGGTCGCGGCCGTGAGTGCGCTGGCTTGCACATCCCGGGGGGTGCTAAAGTTAAGGAGGGGGGTTATGTGCTCAGCGGAGCCCGCTGCCGGGGGTCCCAGACCAGGGCAGGGAGCGCACGGGTCACAGCGCTAATCCCCCGGTGGTTCTCCAATCGGCTTCACATCAGGGTTCGGGGGTCAGTCTGGACACGCAGTCTCAGTGCTTGGCTTGTAAGTTTAAAGTTCAATCTGGACACGCAGTCCCAGTGCTTGGCTTGTAAGTTTAGGGTTCAATCTGGACACGCAGTCTCAGTGCTTGGCTTGTAAGTTTAGGGTTCAATCTGGACACACAGTCTCAGTGCTTGGCTTGTAAGTTTCTGTTCTTAGATGTCAGATAAAGTCTTGTTGGCGCAGATGTATCTGGCGCCCTTAAGGGGTTCTGTTACAGGGGGGTAGGGATGGAGAAGGCGACTAGGTCCTTCCTAGTCAGGCTGGGCAGAGGTTCTCTGGGTCCTCCTACTGATGGGCAAGATCAGTGGGTTTCACAGGGTCCCTCACTCACTTAAGAGGCAGCACCTAAATCCTGTCACTCTCAGAGGCATAAGTCCCTGGCTAGGCCCTACCGCCTACACTCCTGGTGGATTCTTCCAGCTCTGCTTCACCCCACTGGCAAACTCACCACAAAAGTTTCCCTCCCTCTCTTAAGTAGCCCTATGTCAGGTGACCTCTAGCCAAGGCGGCAAAAGAAAAACCACACCTCCCTTCTAGAAGGTTCCAGCACATTCCAGGAGCTTCCCCACTCTACCTATGGGACAAAAAGGCGGGCTGGAGTCGCAACATTGTTGTGGGGTTCCAGCCATCTCCTGGCAGCTAGGGTGCTACTATGAAAGACCACTCTGCAGGAGCAGGGGCCTGTGGCAGCCATCTTGGGAGAAGGGAGCACCTGCACCTTAACACTGATTGGCAATGAAAAGGTGCCCGGAGACCTAGTCCAACACAAAAATGAGGGTGGAAAAAATGAGGCACGATACAAAAATGGAAGGGGAGACCACCCTAGGGCTGACAGGTCCAACATGCGTCCCCCCCAGCCGAAAGAGGGGAGAGCTACCCAACCTCTAGGGAGTTCTCATCACTAAGGCGGAAAAACCTGGAGAGACCGTCAGCATTGGCGTGGTCAACTCCAGGCCAATGTTCCACCCGAAAGTCGATCCCCTGTAGGGAAATGGACCACCTCAACAACTTGGGGTTTTCGCCTCTCATCTGCATGAGCCAGCGAAGGGGGCGGTGGTCGGTCTGGATAAGGAAGTAAGTGCCAAAGAGGTATGGCCTCAACTTCTTCAGTGACCAGACCACCGCGAAGTCTTCTCTCTCAATGGTGCTCCATCGCCGTTCCCGACGGAGGAGTCTTCTGGATATGAAGGCCACAGGTTGATCTTGGCCCTCGGCATTGAGTTGTGAGAGCACCGCACCTATGCCGTGCTCTGAGGCATCTGTCTGTACAATAAATTCCTTGCTGAAATCTGGTGTTGCTAGTACTGGAGCGGTACACATCGCCTGTTTTAGCGTGTCAAAGGCTTCTTGGCATGCAGCTGTCCATATGACCTTGCGAGGTTGCTTCTTTGAGGTCAATTCCGTCAAGGGGGCTACGATGGTGCCATATCCCTTGACGAACCGGCGGTAATACCCAGTGAGGCCGAGGAAAGCTCGGACCTCTGTTTGGGTCTTGGGGGGCTCCCAAGCCAAGATGGTTTCGATTTTGGCCTGGAGGGGTTGCACCTTACCTCTGCCCACCAGGTGTCCCAGGTACACGACAGATCCCTGTCCAATCTGGCACTTGCTGGCTTTAATTGTTAAGCCAGCGCGTTGCAGCGCCTGCAATACCTCCTGGAGGTTTTGCAGATGGTCCTCCCAGGTGCCACTGAAGACAGCTATGTCATCCAGGTAGGCCGCTGAGAAGGACTCCAGGCCAGATAGTACCTGATTCACTAACCGCTGGAATGTGGCCGGAGCATTTTTAAGCCCAAAGGGCATCACTCGAAACTGGTAGTGGCCCTCGGGGGTGGAGAACGCTGTCTTCTCCCGTTGTCCATCGGCCATGGCAATCTGCCAATATCCGGATGTCAGGTCAATGGTGCTGAGGTACCGGGCTGCTCCCAGCCGGTCCACCAGCTCGTCTGCACGTGGGATGGGGTGAGCATCTGTCTTTGCGACAGAGTTCAACCCCCGGTAGTCCACACAGAACCGAAGCTCCGGTGTCGTACCCGGTGGGGCCGCTTTCGGCACCAACACCACTGGACTAGCCCACGGGCTGTTGGAAGGTTCTATCACCCCCAGCTCCAGCATCTGTGCCACCTCACGCTGGATTCTATCCTTCACTCGGTCAGAGAGCCGGTAAGACTTGTTCTTCACCGGGGGGCTGTCCCCTGTGTCCACATCATGGGTACACAAATGAGTGATTCCAGGCGTGAGGGAGAACAACAAGGCGAACTGTCCCAGGACATGGCGACAGTCCCTCTGTTGCCCTGGGGTCAAGGATGGGGAGAGGACTACACCTTCCACCGAACCATCCTTCTCTTGCACCACTAGAAGGTCAGGAAGAGCTTCACTCTCTTCCTCTTCGCTCCCATCCGTCACCATAAGGAGAGCAAGCTCTGATCACTCTTGGTGCGGCTTCAGGCGGTTGATGTTGAGCACCCTGAGGGGCTGACGGGGGTTTTCATATCGACTACGTACGTGGTCTGGCCTCGCCACTCCACAATGTCGAACGGGCCAGTCCACCGGTTCTGGAGGGCACAAAGCTTCCCAGGTTCCATAACCCACACCTTCTGTCCAACATCTAACTCGACCGTCCGAGCGTTGCGGTCATACCACTCCTTCATCACGGTCTGGCTAGCCTCCAGGTTCTCTGTGGCTGCCTTCCACAGCTTGGCCATCTGGCTGCGGAACGCCAGCATGTGGCTGACAATGTCACGGGGAAGCTTCTGTGAAGTCTTCTCCCACCCCTCCTTCACTAAACTGAGGGGCCCCCGAACGGGATGGCCATAGAGCAATTCAAACGGGCTGAACCCGACTCCCTTCTGCGGTACCTCCCGGTAGGAAAATAACAAGCAGGGGAGGAGGACGTCCCATTTACGCCTCAAGCCCTCTGGTAGGCTTCGGATCATCCCCTTCAATGTCTTATTGAAGCGCTCTACAAGTCAGTTCGTCTGGGGATGGTAAGGAGTGGAGAACCGGTAGGTCACCCCACACTCCTTCCACATGGCCTGCATGTAGGCCGACATGAAATTGGTGCCCCTGTCCGACACCACGACCTTGGGGAATCCCACTCGGGTAAAAATCCCCAACAGTGCCCGCGCCACCACGGGTGCAGTGATGGTCCTCAGAGGAATAGCCTCTGGGTACCTTGTGGCGTGGTCCACCAAAACCAAGATGAACCGGTGTCCCGCTGCGGTCGGAGGGTCCAATGGCCCAACAATATCGATACCGACCCTCTCAAAGGGGGTCCCGACCACGGGGAGCGGTTCCAACGGGACCTTCAACTTAGTCCCAGTCTTGCCACTGGCCTGACAAGACTTGCAGGTCTTGCAAAAGGTGTCTGATGCAATCCTCATCCTGGGCCAATAAAAATGGGGGACTAACCGTGCAAAGGTTTTGTCCTGACCCAGGTGTCCGGATAAGGGTATCTCGTGCGCTAACTCCAGCAGAAAGGCCCGGTAACATTGGGGGACCACTATGGCCCTCGAAGATCCATGTACCGGCACCCTGGGCTCACTGTATAGGATATCATCCTCCCAATACACGTGATAACCTCCCAGTTCCTGACTGGCCACTTGGGCTTCGGCCTGCTGCCGCACGCCTTCAAGAGTGGGGCACGCCCTTTGTGCCTGACAAAATTCTTCCCGGGTAGGCCCTCCTTCCACATGCCAGTCAGCAAGGGTCGGCAAGTCCTCCACAGGAACGACTTCTACCTCCGCGGACTCCGGGGGCACCTCTCCGGCCTCCCCATCCATCTCACGAGGCATGTCCTCTACCACCTTCTTCTTTCCACGTTGGGCTTTGGGTTGGGCCATGATTCCAGGCTGCAACCCAGGGTGAATTCCATGCCGGGCAGCCATGGACCGCGTGCTGACGCAAGTCCACCCTAGTAATCCCAGCATCTCGGTGTGAGCGTGAAACTCGACATCCTTCCACTTGGTGTGCTCCAGGTCGTTCCCTAGCAAACACCCCACAGGCAAGGCAGGGCTCACAGCAACTCTCAGCAGGCCTCTGACTCCTCCCCACTCAAATCGAACACGAGCCACTGGATAGTGACTCATACTGCCGTCAGCCAATACGGCCGGATGGAACTCCTCTGGGACTACTTGGTCTGGGGACACCAGCCGCCGCACGACAGTGGTCATGCTGGCCCCTGTGTAACACAGAGCTTCTTCCACCTCCTCCACATTAATTCTCACCCTCTGCTGATATTTAGCAGTGTTCGGGGGCAGGGACACTACGGGGACTATCTCTCTATCCCCGAGTGAAACCAGCATCAGGCCTGTCCACTCCCCTTCCCTATCTAAGGGCAGCTCCACCCCAAGCGCTATACTACTCACCCCGGGACTTTTCCCGCCCGTTGGGGCTGGTGGTCGCTTGCGACACTTGGGATCTCCCCTGTAGTGTCCAATCTCCCCACACTCGTAGCACCGCACAATCCTAGGCTGCTGACTCCTGTCAGGGTAAGTGGGTCTTGTGGAATTGGACGGGGGTGGGGTTCCTACTCCCTTCCCAAACTTATTTTGGGGACCTTTCGAGAACTCCACCTTTTTATCTCCCCCCTCTTTCTTCTGGGGGAAACCCTGTCCGCCTTATGAGCCATCTCCCCCGGGGCGCTTGTGAGACACCCGGGTGCTCACCCAAATATCTGCCTCCTCTGCAAGCTCACGGGGATCCATCAACTTACCGTCCACTAGATGTTGGCGCAGCTCCGGAAAGCTCTTATCCAAGAGGTGCTCCCTTAAAAAAAAATCGTACAACCCTTGGTAGTCCTGCACCTCGCTGCCACGCACCCAACCATCTAGTGCCTTCCTCGCATAATCAAAAAAATCTACCCATGTCTGTGTGGACAGCTTATGGCTGCCACAAAACTTTTGCCTGTACCTCTCGGGGTTGAGACCAAACTTTTTTAACAAGGTCTCTTTCATGGGGGCATACCTTACCTGATCCGCCTTGGCCAAATATAACAGGGTGTCCCTAACATTGGGAGGTATATACCGGTATAAACCACCTCCCCAATTACTCTCGGGTACCCCATGGGCCGTCAAGGCTACCTCGTATGCCTCCAACCATTTCATGATGTCGTCCCCCACTGTGTAATTGGCAATTACCTCTTTAGGTAGGTAGAACTTTGATTCTTGAGGTTCCTTAGGTATGCTGCCACCATTGTCCTTATTGGACGCGTTCAATTGGAGGGCGCGTAACTCCAGCTCTTTTAGCTGAAGCTCGTGCGCAAGCTTCTTTTCCTCCATTGCCCATCTCCTATTTTCTCTTTCTTGTTCCACTCTGGCCAATTCCCTTTCTTTCTCTTGTTCTAACTTGGCCAGCTCCCACCTTAACTGCCTCTCTTCCCTCCTGTCCTCGTACTCCTCTGGAGACGCGCTCCTCCTCGGCCCTGTCCTACTACTGGCCCCAGAACGTCTCCCTGGAGGCACATTTTCAGACACATCTACATTCAATATGTCGGTCACTTCTTGGGCGCTCTCCTCCTGAGGTGCCTCTGGTGCCTCCTGTCCCTCATCCCCTCTCCCTTCTGGGTGGGCTTCTACCCATGCCCTAATGGCGGTGCGGAGTTCCGGTCCTTTGGCCTTCCGTACCCCAGGCACCCCCATCCCCTGCCCAAAGTCCCTTAGTTGCTTCACTGAGTACCCCTCGAGGTCAGCTAACCGGAATTCCATTCTGGCAGGTGGGGACCTAGACACTAAGGAGAAAAATTCCTAGGGTATAGGTAACAGTTATCAGCTAACCAGGACTCTTGCACTTTCAACCTGGACAGTGGAAATAACAATGCAGCAATCAATGGTTTCAGAGCTCTGGAACAATTAGGCGTTTAATTGTGGCGCCCTTCGCCTTACAGAACGGTGCTGTATGGTCACAGGTCCTAAGGATCCCACCGCTCGCCAACAATGTAGGACCTGGGGTCTCCAGGCCCTATGGGGCGGTAACGTGACACGAGCGGTCGGGCCACCAAAGGTCTGTGTGTAAAGAAACCATACAACACGCACCTCACATGCGACGAGGAACACACACAATAAGTGACGCCACACTGTAGGAATTATGTAAATACTCAAGTTTATCCAAGTAGATCACGTTAAATGCAGTTCATGAGGTAGCAGTACATTTCATATGCGGATAATACAATAGCTAGCGATGTACATATCAGTCAGGAGCTATAAAGGCTGTTTCTACCACATATGCAATTCATGAAATGACAGTACTGCCTGGGGCACAACTACCACTCACGTAGCTGCACACGCGCGTTGGGCGCGCTAACCGGTGACGTCCTCAGAACGGGGCACCTAGCATGGAGAGCTACTCGTGATCTCTGGCACATAGCACTGTAATAGGGAATATAAATAACAGAGCACTACTCGTAATCAATAGCGTTTAACACATCAATATGGCACAGGAATAACAGCGCGCTACTCGGACTTGATAGCACGTAACACTTCAACCTGGCACATGAATAATAGAGCGCTACTCGTACTCAATAGCATCTAACACTTCAATATGGCATATGAATAACAGAGCGCTACTCGGAATCAATAGCACGTAACTCTTCAGTATGGCATAGGAATAACAGAGCGCTACTCGGAATCAATAGCATCTAACATCTCACTGCGGAGCACAGATATCATAGCGCCACTCGTAAGCAATGACAGTTAGTATTCCAAAGCGGAGCAGGGGTAACAGAGCGCTATTCGTGAAGAGGGATATTCAAGCGCTGCTCGTACTCGGGTGCAGTCAGTGTCTCAGACGGGGCTGTCCGCAGGGAGCGCTCGGGACTTGCGGAGCGAGTCTCTTGCTCCGGTGCAGTTCGTAGGCACTGCGCTTCAGGGCAGACACGGGGGTACCAGGAAGGGATCCCTCGGCGGGGGCTCTCCGTCGCGATGACATGGGGAACTCCCACGGAGAGGGAACCTGGGCCAAGGGTGAGGTGTGGCTCCCAACCAGCAGGGGGCGCACCGGGGCGATCCCAGCCTTCGGTCTTACCTCGATCTCCGCGCTGGAAGGCGTCTGTTCCCGCGATGATGGGGGCACTCGTTCTCGGCCTCACGCACCTCTCCTCACAGCTGCGACGGCAGCGACGGGGCCCTGTGCTTCTCCACGGGCCTCACGACACGGCAGGGTACTTCTTCCGGCCTCAGGGTCGCGGCGGTGAGTGCGCTGGCTTGCACATCC
The DNA here is from genome assembly GCF_964204655.1 of Triturus cristatus. NCBI lineage: Eukaryota > Metazoa > Chordata > Amphibia > Caudata > Salamandridae > Triturus > Triturus cristatus. The sequence continues at coordinate 204,219,818 of NC_140592.1, read as the reverse complement.
CGGGGGGTGCTAAAGTTAAGGAGGGAGGTTCTGTGCTCAGCGGAGCCCGCTGCCGGGGGTCCCAGACCAGGGCAGGAAGCGCACGGGTCACAGCGCTAATCCCCCGGTGGTTCTCCAATCGGCTTCACATCAGGGTTCGGGGGTCAGTCTGGACACGCAGTCTCAGTGCTTGGCTTGTAAGTTTAAAGTTCAATCTGGACACGCAGTCTCAGTGCTTGGCTTGTAAGTTTAGGGTTCAATCTGGACACGCAGTCTCAGTGCTTGGCTTGTAAGTTTAGGGTTCAATCTGGACACGCAGTCTCAGTGCTTGGCTTGTAAGTTTCTGTTCTTAGATGTCAGATAAAGTCTTGTTGGCGCAGATGTATCTGGCGCCCTTAAGGGGTTCTGTTACAGGGGGGTAGGGATGGAGAAGGCGACTAGGTCCTTCCTAGTAAGGCTGGGCAGAGGTTCTCTGGGTCCTCCTACTGCTGGGCAAGATCAGTGGGTTTCACAGGGTCCCTCACTCACTTAAGAGGCAGCACCTAAATCCTGTCACTCTCAGAGGCATAAGTCCCTGGCTAGGCCCTACCGCCTACACTCCTGGTGGATTCTTCCAGCTCTGCTTCACCCCACTGGCAAACTCACCACAAAAGTTTCCATCCCTCTCTTAAGTAGCCCTATGTCAGGTGACCTCTAGCCAAGGCGGCAAAAGAAAAACCACACCTCCCTTCTAGAAGGTTCCAGCACATTCCAGGAGCTTCCCCACTCTACCTATGGGACAAAAAGGCGGGCTGGAGTCGCAACATTGTTGTGGGGTTCCAGCCATCTCCTGGCAGCTAGGGTGCTACTATGAAAGACCACTCTGCAGTAGCAGGGGCCTGTGGCAGCCATCTTGGGAGAAGGGAGCACCTGCACCTTAACACTGATTGGCAATGAAAAGGTGCCCGGAGACCTAGTCCAACACAAAAATGAGGGTGGAAAAAATGAGGCACGATACAAAAATGGAAGGGGAGACCACCCTAGGGCTGACAGGTCCAACATGCGTCCCCCCCAGCCGAAAGAGGGGAGAGCTACCCAACCTCTAGGGAGTTCTCATCACTAAGGCGGAAAAACCTGGAGAGACCGTCAGCATTGGCGTGGTCAACTCCGGGCCAATGTTCCACCCGAAAGTCGATCCCCTGTAGGGAAATGGACCACCTCAACAACTTGGGGTTTTCGCCTCTCATCTGCATGAGCCAGCGAAGGGGGCGGTGGTCGGTCTGGATAAGGAAGTAAGTGCCAAAGAGGTATGGCCTCAACTTCTTCAGTGCCCAGACCACCGCAAAGTCTTCTCTCTCAATGGTGCTCCATCGCCGTTCCCGAGGGAGGAGTCTTCTGGATATGAAGGCCACAGGTTGATCTTGGCCCTCGGCATTGAGTTGTGAGAGCACCGCACCTATGCCGTGCTCTGAGGCATCTGTCTGTACAATAAATTCCTTGCTGAAATCTGGTGTTGCTAGTACTGGAGCGGTACACATCGCCTGTTTCAGCGTGTCAAAGGCTTCTTGGCATGCAGCTGTCCATATGACCTTGCGAGGTTGCTTCTTTGAGGTCAATTCCGTCAAGGGGGCTACGATGGTGCCATATCCCTTGACGAACCGGCGGTAATACCCAGTGAGGCCGAGGAAAGCTCGGACCTCTGTTTGGGTCTTGGGGGGCTCCCAAGCCAAGATGGTTTCGATTTTGGCCTGGAGGGGTTGCACCTTACCTCTGCCCACCAGGTGTCCCAGGTACACGACAGATCCCTGTCCAATCTGGCACTTGCTGGCTTTAATTGTTAAGCCAGCGTGTTGCAGCGCCTGCAATACCTCCTGGAGGTTTTGCAGATGGTCCTCCCAGGTGCCACTGAAGACAGCTATGTCATCCAGGTAGGCCGCTGAGAAGGACTTCAGGCCAGATAGTACCTGATTCACTAACCGCTGGAATGTGCCGGAGCATTTTTAAGCCCAAAGGGCATCACTCGAAACTGGTAGTGGCCCTCGGGGGTGGAGAACGCTGTCTTCTCCCGTGCTCCATCGGCCATGGCAATCTGCCAATATCCGGATGTCAGGTCAATGGTGCTGAGGTACCGGGCTGCTCCCAGCCGGTCCACCAGCTCGTCTGCACGTGGGATGGGGTGAGCATCTGTCTTTGTGACAGAGTTCAACCCCCGGTAGTCCACACAGAACTGAAGCTCCGGTGTCGTACCCGGTGGGGCCGCTTTCGGCACCAACACCACTGAACTAGCCCACGGGCTGCTGGAAGGTTCTATCACCCCCAGCTCCAGCATCTTTGCCACCTCACGCTGGATGCTATCCTTCACTCGGTCAGAGAGCCGGTAAGACTTTTTCTTCACCGGGGGGCTGTCCCCTGTGTCCACATCATGGGTACACAAATGAGTGATTCCAGGCGTGAGGGAGAACAACAAGGCGAACTGTCCCAGGACATGGCGACAGTCCCTCTGTTGCTCTGGGGTCAAGGATGGGGAGAGGACTACACCTTCCACCGAACCATCCTTCTCTTGCACCACTAGAAGGTCAGGAAGAGCTTCACTCTCTTCCTCTTCGCTCCCATCCGTCACCATAAGGAGAGCAAGCTCTGATCGCTCTTGGTGCGGCTTCAGGCGGTTGATGTGGAGCACCCTGAGGGGCTGACAGGGGTTTTCATATCGACTACATACGTGGTCTGGCCTCGCCGCTCCACAATGTCGAACGGGCCAGTCCACCGGTTCTGGAGGGCACAAAGCTTCCCAGGTTCCATAACCCACACCTTCTGTCCAACGTCTAACTCGACCGTCCGAGCGTTGCGGTCATACCACTCCTTCATCACGGTCTGGCTAGCCTCCAGGTTCTCTGTGGCTGCCTTCCACAGCTTGGCCATCTGGCTGCGGAACGCCAGCATGTAGCTGACAATGTCACGGGGAAGCTTCTGTGAAGTCTTCTCCCACCCCTCCTTCACTAAACTGAGGGGCCCCCGAACGGGATGGCCATTGAGCAATTCAAACGGGCTGAACCCGACTCCCTTCTGCGGTACCTCCCGGTAGGAAAATAACAAGCAGGGGAGGAGGACGTCCCATTTACGCCTCAAGCCCTCTGGTAGGCTTCGGATCATCCCCTTCAATGTCTTATTGAAGCGCTCTACAAGTCCGTTCGTCTGGGGATGGTAAGGAGTGGAGAACCGGTAGGTCACCCCACACTCCTTCCACATGGCCTACATGTAGGCCGACATGAAATTGGTGCCCCTGTCCGACACCACGACCTTGGGGAATCCCACTCGGGTAAAAATCCCCAACAGTGCCCGCGCCACCACGGGTGCAGTGATGGTCCTCAGAGGAATAGCCTCTGGGTACCTTGTGGCGTGGTCCACCAAAACCAAGATGAACCGGTGTCCCGCTGCGGTCGGAGGGTCCAATGGCCCAACAATATCGATACCGACCCTCTCAAAAGGGGTCCCGACCACGGGGAGCGGTTCCAACGGGACCTTCAACTTAGTCCCAGTCTTGCCACTGGCCTGACAAGACTTGCAGGTCTTGCAAAAGGTGTCTGATGCAATCCTCATCCTGGGCCAATAAAAATGGGAGACTACCCGTGCAAAGGTTTTGTCCTGACCCAGGTGTCCGGCTAAGGGTATCTCGTGCGCTAACTCCAGCAGAAAGGCCCGGTAACATTGGGGGACCACTATGGCCCTCGAAGATCCATGTACCGGCACCCTGGGCTCACTGTATAGGAGATCATCCTCCCAATACACGTGATAACCTCCCAGTTCCTGACTGGCCACTTGGGCTTCGGCCTGCCGCCGTATGCCTTCAAGATTGGGGCACGCCCTTTGTGCCTGACAAAATTCTTCCCGGGTAGGCCCTCCTTCCACATGCCAGTCAGCAAGGGTCGGCAAGTCCTCCACAGGAACGACTTCTACCTCCGCGGACTCCGGGGGCACTTCTCCGGCCTCCCCATCCATCTCACGAGGCATGTCCTCTACCACCTTCTTCTTTCCACGTTGGGCTTTGGGTTGGGCCATGATTCCAGGCTCCAACCCAGGGTGAATTCCATGCCGGGCAGCCATGGACCGCGTGCTGACGCAAGTCCACCCTGGTAATCCCAGCATCTCGGTGTGAGCGTGAAACTCGACATCTTTCCACTTGGTGTGCTCCAGGTCGTTCCCTAGCAAACACCCCACAGGCAAGGCAGGGCTCACAGCAACTCTCAGCAGGCCTCTGACTCCTCCCCACTCAAATGGAACACGAGCCACTGGATAGTGACTCATACTGCCGTCAGCCAATACGGCCAGAGGGAACTCCTCAGGGACTACTTGGTCTGGGGACACCAGCCGCCGCACGAAAGTGGTCATGCTGGCCCCTGTGTCCCTCAGAGCTTCTTCCACCTCCTCCACATTAATTCTCACCCTCTGCTGATATTTAGCAGTGTTCGGGGGCAGGGACACTACGGGGACTACCTCTCTATCCCCGAGTGAAACCAGCATCAGGCCTGTCCACTCCCCTTCCCTATCTAAGGGCAGCTCCACCCCAAGTGCTATACTACTCACCCCGGGACTTTTCCCGCCCGTTGGGGCTGGTGGTCGCTTGCGACACTTGGGATCTCCCCTGTAGTGTCCAATCTCCCCACACTCGTAGCACCACACAATCCTAGGCTGCTGACTCCTGTCAGGGTAAGTGGGTCTTGTGGAATTGGACGGGGGTGGGGTTCCTACTCCCTTCCCAAACTTATTTTGGGGACCTTTCGAGAACTCCACCTTTTTATCTCCCCCCTCTTTCTTCAGGGGGAAACCCTGTCCGCCTTTTGAGACATCTCCCCCGGGGCCCTTGTGAGACACCCGGGTGCTCACCCAAATATCTGCCTCCTCCGCAAGCTCACGGGGATCCATCAACTTGCCGTCCACTAGATGTTGGCGCAGCTCCGGAAAGCTCTTATCCAAGAGGTGCTCCCTTAAAAAAAAATCGTACAACCCTTGGTAGTCCTGCACCTCGCTGCCACGCACCCAACCATCTAGTGCCTTCCTCGCATAATCAAAAAAATCTACCCATGTCTGTGTGGACAGCTTATGGCTGCCACAAAACTTTTGCCTGTACCTCTCGGGGTTGAGACCAAACTTTTTTAACAAGGTCTCTTTCATGGGGGCATACCTTACCTGATCCGCCTTGGCCAAATATAACAGGGTGTCCCTAACATTGGGAGGTATATACCGGTATAAACCACCTCCCCAATTACTCTCGGGTACCCCATGGGCCGTCAAGGCTACCTCGTATGCCTCCAACCATTTCATGATGTCGTCCCCCACTGTGTAATTGGCAATTACCTCTTTAGGTAGGTAGAACTTTGATTCTTGAGGTTCCTTAGGTATGCTGCCACCATTGTCCTTATTGGACGCGTTCAATTGGAGGGCGCGTAACTCCAGCTCTTTTAGCTGAAGCTCGTGCGCAAGCTTCTTTTCCTCCATTGCCCATCTCCTATTTTCTCTTTCGTGTTCCACTCTGGCCAATTCCCTTTCTTTCTCTTGTTCTAACTTGGCCAGCTCCCACCTTAACTGCCTCTCTTCCCTCCTGTCCTCGTACTCCTCTGGAGACGCGCTCCTCCTCGACCCTGTCCTACTACTGGCCCCAGAACGTCTCCCTGGGGGCACATTTTCAGACACATCTACATTCAATATGTCGGTCACTTCTTGGGCGCTCTCCTCCTGAGGTGCCTCTGGTGCCTCCTGTTCCTCATCCCCTCTCCCTTCTGGGTGGGCTTCTACCCATGCCCTAATGGCGGTGCGGAGTTCCGGTCCTTTGGCCTTCCGTACCCCAGGCACCCCCATCCCCTGCCCAAACTCCCTTAGTTGCTTTACTGAGTACCCCTCGAGGTCAGCTAACCGGAATTCCATTCTGGCAGGTGGGGACCTAGACACTAAGGAGAAAAATTCCTAGGGTATAGGTAACAGTTATCAGCTAACCAGGACTCTTGCACTTCAACCTGGACAGTGGAAATAACAATGCAGCAATCAATGGTTTCAGAGCTCTGGAACAATTAGGCGTTTAATTGTGGCGCCCTTCGCCTCACAGAAGGGTGCTGTATGGTCACAGGTCCTAAGGATCCCACCGCTCGCCAACAATGTAGGACCTGGGGTCTCCAGGCCCTATGGGGCGGTAACGTGACACGAGCGGTCGGGCCACCAAAGGTCTGTGTGTAAAGAAACCATACAACACGCACCTCACATGCGACGAGGAACACACACAATAAGTGACGCCACACTGTAGGAATTATGTAAATACTCAAGTTTATCCAAGTAGATCACGTTAAATGCAGTTCATGAGGTAGCAGTACATTTCATATGCGGATAATACAATAGCTAGCGATGTACATATCAGTCAGGAGCTATAAAGGCTGTTTCTACCACATATGCAATTCATGAAATGACAGTACTGCCTGGGGCACAACTACCACTCACGTAGCTGCACACGCGCGTTGGGCGCGCTAACCGGTGACGACCTCAGAACGGGGCACCTAGCATGGAGAGCTACTCGTGATCTCTGGCACATAGCACTGTAATAGGGAATATAAATAACAGAGCACTACTCATAATCAATAGCGTTTAACACATCAATATGGCACAGGAATAACAGCGCGCTACTCGGACTTGATAGCACGTAACACTTCAACCTGGCACATGAATAATAGAGCGCTACTCGTACTCAATAGCATCTAACACTTCAATATGGCATATGAATAACAGAGCGCTACTCGGACTCAATAGCACGTAACTCTTCAGTATGGCATAGGAATAACAGAGCGCTACTCAGAATCAATAGCATCTAACATCTCACTGCGGAGCACAGATATCATAGCGCCACTCGTAAGCAAGGACAGTTAGTATTCCAAAGCGGAGCAGGGGTAACAGAGCGCTATTCGTGAAGAGGGATATTCAAGCGCTGCTCGTACTCGGGTGCAGTCAGTGTCTCAGACGGGGCTGTCCGCAGGGAGCGCTCGGGACTTGCGGAGCGAGTCTCTTGCTCCGGTGCAGTTCGTAGGCACTGCGCTTCAGGGCAGACACGGGGGGTACCAGGAAGGGATCCCTCGGCGGGGGCTCTCCGTCGCGATGACAGGGGGAACTCCCACGGAGAGGGAACCCGGGCCAAGGGTGCGGTGTGGCTCCCAACCAGCAGGGGGCGCACCGGGGCTATCCCAGCCTTCGGGCTTACCTCGATCTCTGCGCTGGAAGGCGTCTGTTCCCGCGATGATGGGGGCACTCGTTCTCAGCCTCGCGCACCTCTCCTCACAGCTGCGACGGCAGCGACGGGGCCCTGGGCTTCTCCACGGGCCTCACGACACGGCAGGGTACTTCTTCCGGCCTCAGGGTCGTGGCGGTGAGTGCGCTGGCTTGCACATCCCGGGGGGTGCTAAAGTTAAGGAGGGGGGTTCTGTGCTCAGCGGAGCCCGCTGCCGGGGGTCCCAGACCAGGGCAGGGAGCGCACGGCTCACAGCGCTAATCCCCCGGTGGTTCTCCAATCGGCTTCACATCAGGGTTCGGGGGTCAGTCTGGACACGCAGTCTCAGTGCTTGGCTTGTAAGTTTAAAGTTCAATCTGGACACACAGTCTCAGTGCTTGGCTTGTAAGTTTTGGGTTCAATCTGGACACGCAGTCTCAGTGCTTGGCTTGTAAGTTTAGGGTTCAATCTGGACACGCAGTCTCAGTGCTTGGCTTGTAAGTTTCTGTTCTTAGATGTCAGATAAAGTCTTGTTGGCGCAGATGTATCTGGCGCCCTTAAGGGGTTCTGTTACAGGGGGGTAGGGATGGAGAAGGCGACTAGGTCCTTCCTAGTCAGGCTGGGCAGAGGTTCTCTGGGTCCTCCTACTGATGGGCAAGATCAGTGGGTTTCACAGGGTCCCTCACTCACTTAAGAGGCAGCACCTAAATCCTGTCACTCTCAGAGGCATAAGTCCCTGGCTAGGCCCTACCGCCTACACTCCTGGTGGATTCTTCCAGCTCTGCTTCACCCCACTGGCAAACTCACCACAAAAGTTTCCCTCCCTCTCTTAAGTAGCCCTATGTCAGGTGACCTCTAGCCAAGGTGGCAAAAGAAAAACCACACCTCCCTTCTAGAAGGTTCCAGCACATTCTAGGAGCTTCCCCACTCTACCTATGGGACAAAAAGGCGGGCTGGAGCCGCAACATTGTTGTGGGGTTCCAGCCATCTCCTGGCAGCTAGGGTGCTACTATGAAAGACCACTCTGCAGTAGCAGGGGCCTGTGGCAGCCATCTTGGGAGAAGGGAGCACCTGCACCTTAACACTGATTGGCAATGAAAAGGTGCCCGGAGACCTAGTCCAACACAAAAATGAGGGTGGAAAAAATGAGGCACGATACAAAAATGGAAGGGGAGACCACCCTAGGGCTGACAGGTCCAACATGCGTACCCCCCAGCTGAAAGAGGGGAGAGCTACCCAACCTCTAGGGAGTTCTCATCACTAAGGCGGAAAAACCTGGAGAGACCGTCAGCATTGGCGTGGTCAACTCCGGGCCAATGTTCCACCCGAAAGTCGATCCCCTGTAGGGAAATGGACCACCTCAACAACTTGGGGTTTTCGCCTCTCATCTGCATGAGCCAGCGAAGGGGGCGGTGGTCGGTCTGGATAAGGAAGTGAGTGCCAAAGAGGTATGGCCTCAACTTCTTCAGTGACCAGACCACCGCGAAGTCTTCTCTCTCAATGGTGCTCCATCGCCGTTCCCGAGGGAGGAGTCTTCTGGATATGAAGGCCACAGGTTGATCTTGGCCCTCGGCATTGAGTTGTGAGAGCACCGCACCTATGCCGTGCTCTGAGGCATCTGTCTGTACAATAAATTCCTTGCTGAAATCTGGTGTTGCTAGTACTGGAGCGCTACACATCGCCTGTTTCAGCGTGTCAAAGGCTTCTTGGCATGCAGCTGTCCATATGACCTTGCGAGGTTGCTTCTTTGAGGTCAATTCCGTCAAGGGGGCTACGATGGTGCCATATCCCTTGACGAACCGGCGGTAATACCCAGTGAGGCCGAGGAAAGCTCGGACCTCTGTTTGGGTCTTGGGGGGCTCCCAAGCCAAGATGGTTTCGATTTTGGCCTGGAGGGGTTGCACCTTACCTCTGCCCACCAGGTGTCCCAGGTACACGACAGATCCCTGTCCAATCTGGCACTTGCTGGCTTTAATTGTTAAGCCAGCGCGTTGCAGCGCCTGCAATACCTCCTGGAGGTTTTGCAGATGGTCCTCCCAGGTGCCACTGAAGACAGCTATGTCATGGCCGCTGAGAAGGACTCCAGGCCAGATAGTACCTGATTCACTAACCGCTGGAATGTGGCCGGAGCATTTTTAAGCCCAAAGGGCATCACTCGAAACTGGTAGTGGCCCTCGGGGGTGGAGAACGCTGTCTTCTCCCGTGCTCCATCGGCCATGGCAATCTGCCAATATCCGGATGTCAGGTCAATGGTGCTGAGGTATCGGGCAGCTCCCAGCCGGTCCACCAGCTCGTCTGCACGTGGGATGGGGTGAGCATCTGTCTTTGTGACAGAGTTCAACCCCCGGTAGTCCACACAGAACCGAAGCTCCGGTGTCGTACCCGGTGGGGCCGCTTTCGGCACCAACACCACTGGACTAGCCCACGGGCTGCTGGAAGGTTCTATCACCCCCAGCTCCAGCATCTTTGCCACCTCACGCTGGATGCTATCCTTCACTCGGTCAGAGAGCCGGTAAGACTTTTTCTTCACCGGGGGGCTGTCCCCTGTGTCCACATCATGGGTACACAAATGAGTGATTCCAGGCGTGAGGGAGAACAACAAGGCGAACTGTCCCAGGACATGGCGACAGTCCCTCTGTTGCTCTGGGGTCAAGGATGGGGAGAGGACTACACCTTCCACCGAACCATCCTTCTCTTGCACCACTAGGTCAGGAAGAGCTTCACTCTCTTCCTCTTCGCTCCCATCCGTCACCATAAGGAGAGCAAGCTCTGATCGCTCTTGGTGCGGCTTCAGGCGGTTGATGTGGAGCACCCTGAGGGGCTGATGGGGGTTTTCATATCGTCTACGTACGTGGTCTGGCCTCGCCGCTCCACAATGTCGAACGGGCCAGTCCACCGGTTCTGGAGGGCACAAAGCTCCCCAGGTTCCATAACCCACACCTTCTGTCCAACGTCTAACTCGACCGTCCGAGCGTTGCGGTCATACCACTCCTTCATCACGGTCTGGCTAGCCTCCAGGTTCTCTGTGGCTGCCTTCCACAGCTTGGCCATCTGGCTGCGGAACGCCAGCATGTAGCTGACAATGTCACGGGGAAGCTTCTGTGAAGTCTTCTCCCACCCCTCCTTCACTAAACTGAGGGGCCCCCGAACGGGATGGCCATAGAGCAATTCAAACGGGCTGAACCCGACTCCCTTCTGCGGTACCTCCCGGTAGGAAAATAACAAGCAGGGGAGGAGGACGTCCCATTTACGCCTCAAGCCCTCTGGTAGGCTTCGGATCATCCCCTTCAATGTCTTATTGAAGCGCTCTACAAGTCCGTTCGTCTGGGGATGGTAAGGAGTGGAGAACCGGTAGGTCACCCCACACTCCTTCCACATGGCCTGCATGTAGGCCGACATGAAATTGGTGCCCCTGTCCGACACCACGACCTTGGGGAATCCCACTCGGGTAAAAATCCCCAACAGTGCCCGCGCCACCACGGGTGCAGTGATGGTCCTCAGAGGAATAGCCTCTGGGTACCTTATGGCGTGGTCTACCAAAACCAAGATGAACCGGTGTCCCGCTGCGGTCGGAGGGTCCAATGGCCCAACAATATCGATACCGACCCTCTCAAAAGGGGTCCCGACCACGGGGAGCGGTTCCAACGGGACCTTCAACTTAGTCCCAGTCTTGCCACTGGCCTGACAAGACTTGCAGGTCTTGCAAAAGGTGTCTGATGCAATCCTCATCCTGGGCCAATAAAAATGGGGGACTAACCGTGCAAAGGTTTTGTCCTGACCCAGGTGTCCGGCTAAGGGTATCTCGTGCGCTAACTCCAGCAGAAAGGCCCGGTAACATTGGGGGACCACTATGGCCCTCGAAGATCCATGTACCGGCACCCTGGGCTCACTGTATAGGATATCATCCTCCCAATACACGTGATAACCTTCCAGTTCCTGACTGGCCACTTGGGCTTCGGCCTGCCGCCGCATGCCTTCAAGAGTGGGGCACGCCCTTTGTGCCTGACAAAATTCTTCCCGGGTAGGCCCTCCTTCCACATGCCAGTCAGCAAGGGTCGGTAAGTCCTCCACAGGAACGACTTCTACCTCCGCGGACTCCGGGGGCACCTCTCCGGCCTCCCCATCCATCTCACGAGGCATGTCCTCTACCACCTTCTTCTTTCCACGTTGGGCTTTGGGTTGGGCCATGATTCCAGGCTTCAACCCAGGGTGAGTTCCATGCCGGGCAGCCATGGACCGTGTGCTGACGCAAGTCCACCCTGGTAATCCCAGCATCTCGGTGTGAGCGTGAAACTCGACATCTTTCCACTTGGTGTGCTCCAGGTCGTTCCCTAGCAAACACCCCACAGGCAAGGCAGGGCTCACAGCAACTCTCAGCAGGCCTCTGACTCCTCCCCACTCAAATGGAACACGAGCCACTGGATAGTGACTCATACTGCCGTCAGCCAATACGGCCGGATGGAACTCCTCGGGGACTACTTGGTCTGGGGACACCAGCCGCCCCACGACAGTGGTCATGCTGGCCCCTGTGTCCCTCAGAGCTTCTTCTACCTCCTCCACATTAATTCTCACCCTCTGCTGATATTTAGCAGTGTTCGGGGGCAGGGACACTACGGGGACTACCTCTCTATCCCCGAGTGAAACCAGCATCAGGCCTGTCCACTCCCCTTCCCTATCTAAGGGCATCTCCACCCCAAGCGCTATACTACTCACCCCGGGACTTTTCCCGCCCGTTGGGGCTGGTGGTCGCTTGCGACACTTGGGATCTCCCCTGTAGTGTCCAATATCCCCACACTCGTAGCACCGCACAATCCTAGGCTGCTGACTCCTGTCAGGGTAAGTGGGTCTTGTGGAATTGGACGGGGTTGGGGTTCCTACTCCCTTCCCAAACTTATTTTGGGGACCTTTCGAGAACTCCACCTTTTTTATCTCCCCCCTCTTTCTTCTGGGGGAAACCCTGTCCGCCTTTTGAGCCATCTCCCCCGGGGCCCTTGTGAGACACCCGGGTGCTCACCCAAATATCTGCCTCCTCCGCAAGCTCACGGGGATCCATCAACTTGCCGTCCACTAGATGTTGGCGCAGCTCCGGAAAGCTCTTATCCAAGAGGTGCTCCCTTAAAAAAAAATCGTACAACCCTTGGTAGTCCTGCACCTCGCTGCCACGCACCCAACCATCTAGTGCCTTCCTCGCATAATCAAAAAAATCTACCCATGTCTGTGTGGACAGCTTATGGCTGCCACAAAACTTTTGCCTGTACCTCTCGGGGTTGAGACCAAACTTTTTTAACAAGGTCTCTTTCATGGGGGCATACCTTACCTGATCAGCCTTGGCCAAATATAACAGGGTGTCCCTAACATTGGGAGGTATATACCGGTATAAACCACCTCCCCAATTACTCTCGGGTACCCCATGGGCCGTCAAGGCTACCTCGTATGCCTCCAATCATTTCATGATGTCGTCCCCCACTGTGTAATTGGCAATAACCTCTTTAGGTAGGTAGAACGTTGATTCTTGAGGTTCCTTAGGTATGCTGCCACCATTGTCCTTATTGGACGCGTTCAATTGGAGGGCGCGTAACTCCAGCTCTTTTAGCTGAAGCTCGTGCGCAAGCTTCTTTTCCTCCATTGCCCATCTCCTATTTTCTCTTTCTTGTTCCACTCTGGCCAATTCCCTTTCTTTCTCTTGTTCTAACTTGGCCAGCTCCCAGCTTAACTGCCTCTCTTCCCTCCTGTCCTCGTACTCCTCTGGAGACGCGCTCCTCCTCGACCCTGTCCTACTACTGGCCCCAGAACGTCTCCCTGGGGGCACATTTTCAGACACATCTACATTCAATATGTCGGTCACTTCTTGGGCGCTCTCCTCCTGAGGTGCCCCTGGTGCCTCCTGTCCCTCATCCCCTCTCCCTTCTGGGTGGGCTTCTACCCATGCCCTAATGGCGGTGCGGAGTTCCGGTCCTTTGGCCTTCCGTACCCCAGGCACCCCCATCCCCTGCCCAAACTCCCTTAGTTGCTTCACTGAGTACCCCTTGAGGTCAGCTAACCGGAATTCCATTCTGGCAGGTGGGGACCTAGACACTAAGGAGAAAAATTCCTAGGGTATAGGTAACAGTTATAAGCTAACCAGGACTCTTGCACTTTCAACCTGGACAGTGGAAATAACAATGCAGCAATCAATGGTTTCAGAGCTCTGGAACAATTAGGCGTTTAATTGTGGCGCCCTTCGCCTCACAGAAGGGTGCTGTATGGTCACAGGTCCTAAGGATCCCACCGCTCGCCAACAATGTAGGACCTGGGGTCTCCAGGCCCTGTGGGGCGGTAACGTGACACGAGCGGTCGGGCCACCAAAGGTCTGTGTGTAAAGAAACCGTACAACACGCACCTCACATTTGACGAGGAACACACACAATAAGTGACGCCACACTGTAGGAATTATGTAAATACTCAAGTTTATCCAAGTAGATCACGTTAAATGCAGTTCATGAGGTAGCAGTACATTTCATATGCGGATAATACAATAGCTAGCGATGTACATATCAGTCAGGAGCTATAAAGGCTGTTTCTACCACATATGCAATTCATGAAATGACAGTACTGCCTGGGGCACAACTACCACTCACGTAGCAGCACACGCGCGTTGGGCGCGCTAACCGGTGACGACCTCAGAACGGGGCACCTAGCATGGAGAGCTACTCGTGATCTCTGGCACATAGCACTGTAATAGGGAATATAAATAACAGAGCACTACTCGTAATCAATAGCGTTTAACACATCAATATGGCACAGGAATACCAGCGCGCTACTCGGACTTGATAGCACGTAACACTTCAACCTGGCACATGAATAATAGAGCGCTACTCGTACTCAATAGCATCTAACACTTCAATATGGCATATGAATAACAGAGCGCTACTCGGAATCAATAGCACGTAACTCTTCAGTATGGCATAGGAATAACAGAGCGCTACTCGGAATCAATAGCATCTAACATCTCACTGCGGAGCACAGATATCATAGCGCCACTCGTAAGCAATGACAGTTAGTATTCCAAAGCGGAGCAGGGGTAACAGAGCGCTATTCGTGAAGAGGGATATTCAAGCGCTGCTCGTACTCGGGTGCAGTCAGTGTCTCAGACGGGGCTGTCCGCAGGGAGCGCTCGGGACTTGCGGAGCGAGTCTCTTGCTCCGGTGCAGTTCGTAGGCACTGCGCTTCAGGGCAGACACGGGGGGTACCAGGAAGGGATCCCTCGGTGGGGGCTCTCCGTCGCGATGACAGGGGGAACTCCCACGGAGAGGGAACCCGGGCAAAGGGTGCGGTGTGGCTCCCAACCAGCAGGGGGCGCACCGGGGCGATCCCAGCCTTCGGGCTTACCTCGATCTCCGCGCTGGAAGGCGTCTGTTCGCGCGATGATGGGGGCACTCGTTCTCGGCCTCGCGCACCTCTCCTCACAGCTGCGACGGCAGCGATGGGGCCCTGGGCTTCTCCACGGGCCTCACGACACGGCAGGGTACTTCTTCCGGCCTCAGGGTCGCGGCGGTGAGTGCGCTGGCTTGCACATCCCGGGGGGTGCTAAAGTTAAGGAGGGGGGTTCTGTGCTCAGCGGAGCCCGCTGCCGGGGGTCCCAGACCAGGGCAAGGAGCGCACGGGTCACAGCGCTAATCCCCCGGTGGTTCTCCAATCGGCTTCACATCAGGGTTCGGGGGTCAGTCTGGACACGCAGTCTCAGTGCTTGGCTTGTAAGTTTAAAGTTCAATCTGGACACGCAGTCTCAGTGCTTGGCTTGTAAGTTTAGAGTTCAATCTGGACACGCAGTCTCAGTGCTTGGCTTGTAAGTTTAGGGTTCAATCTGGACACGCAGTCTCAGTGCTTGGCTTGTAAGTTTCTGTTCTTAGATGTCAGATAAAGTCTTGTTGGTGCAGATGTATCTGGCGCCCTTAAGGGGTTCTGTTACGGGGGGTAGGGATGGAGAAGGCGACTAGGTCCTTCCTAGTCAGGCTGGGCAGAGGTTCTCTGAGGCCTCCTACTGCTGGGCAAGATCAGTGGGTTTTACAGGGTCCCTCACTCACTTAAGAGGCAGCACCTAAATCCTGTCACTCTCAGAGGCATAAGTCCCTGGCTAGGCCCTACCGCCTACACTCCTGGTGGATTCTTCCAGCTCTGCTTCACCCCACTGGCCAACTCACCACAAAAGTTTCCCTACCTCTCTTAAGTAGCCCTAGGTCAGGTGACCTCTAGCCAAGGCGGCAAAAGAAAAACCACACCTCCCTTCTAGAAGGTTCCAGCACATTCCAGGAGCTTCCCCACTCTACCTATGGGACAAAAAGGCGGGCTGGAGTCGCAACATTGTTGTGGGGTTCCAGCCAGCTCCTGGCAGCTAGGGTGCTACTATGAAAGACCACTCTGCAGTAGCAGGGGCCTGTGGCAGCCATCTTGGGAGAAGGGAGCACCTGCACCTTAACACTGATTGGCAATGAAAAGGTGCCCGGAGACCTAGTCCAACACAAAAATGAGGGTGGAAAAAATGAGGCACGGTACAAAAATGGAAGGGGAGACCACCCTAGGGCTGACATGTCCAACAATGTCACAGGCCACAACATAGGACATGCGTGCTGTAAGGAATGACACTTGAGAGACTAACTCCCATGTCTGGACTCAACATCAGTGCCAACTGACATGGAACCCACAAGTACTGAACTGGGCAGGGCACAGGCAAGGTCCCAAAACCTGTCACACACCACCCCCACACATGATGCTACAGGCATTGTTCACGTGGATAAACTGGCAGCCTTGTGAAGGAGTGACTACACACAGACCAGGGAACACATTGCAAGGAGGGGAAGGGAGGCAGGAGAGCACCGCTATACTGTGGGTAACAGGATCTGCACAGCACCTTTAAACCCTGGCAGTGTATCCATGCAAATGCTGGTGACACACAACAAACACACATGTACCTACCCCCTTCCTGCTGCTGCTTCTCCTGTAAGCGCCTGTCCAAGTCTGGAAAGACCACCGCCAGCACACGCTTGTGGATGTGGGTCAGACGGCGGCGCCCGCGGTTCTTATGGGTCTCAGGTGAGTCCCCCAGCAGGACCCGTGCGATCCTCTGCGTCCAGCACCGGATATCCTGCCAGCGTTTTCTCACCTGGGCCAGGTGCCGCTTGCGACCGTCCGTCCTCCTCACGGCACTGACGGCGTTCATCCAGATCTGCTTCTTGGCAGAGGTGCCTACCTGTGAGGATGAACAAGTGACACTACATCAATACACCTGGCACATGTCACAGAGACACATATTAGAACAAATTCGCTGTTTACAACAAGGCATAGTATGCATCCAACGCATTGCACCTTTGTCATAGGGACATGATCCTCTGGGGAAGGGCAAAAGCAGTACGTGCCATTGAAAGTACACAGGTGGAATGAGGGCAACGACACAATCAATGATCCAGGCTCACACTGTGCATCACAAGCTACACCAGGATTATGTGCAGCACCTCAAAGCAGTCACATGCCACAGGCCACTGACGCTACCTCAGCAGAGTACACAGACACACACAGGCACAGGACATTCACCTGCCATTGCCAAATGTAGCTACAAACCTCACTCTGCACATGTGCCACTAGACGGGGGGGCTCACAGGTGTGGGGCTGGCTCTGCACGTCAGACACACAGCACTGCTCCCTGCTCACATCAGATGGGCAGGGTATATCCATCCCTCATGCAGCTTGGGTGCTACACTCCACATATGCACCCACCCACATGACAGGGGACTTACACACACACCGATGTCCAGGGTACGAACACATCATGTGGACACTCTCAGCACAGGTACACAGAAGTAACACACATCTGTGGGTACAGTCACCTGTCACAATGGGCTGACCACATAATCACATGAGGACTGTAGAGGCTACATTCCCAGGAGGATAGGACAGGCAGAATATGGCATGCACCATGCAGTGATTGTCACAGTAAACACAATGCAAGTGAGGACGGCAGACATGCACCACAGCATGCTCTGGCTGGGAGACATCAGGCATTCCCCCCCCTGGGACCCCCCCTACAGTACATTGCATGTTTGTCACACCTGGACACAATGCCAGAAGTCACAGTCACAAAAAAGGGACACAGTCTGTGCTAGTGGACTCTGCACTCACCTGATACCCTGGTCGCCCATACAGCAGGGGGTACTGTGGGAGTATCACATCCAGCAATGCCAGGTTCTCCTCCAGGGTGAAAGGCTGTGCCCTCTCCACAGACCTTGACATGGTTCCAGGGAATCAGGAGCAGCAGCTGGGTCATAGAATCCAAAGATGTGCAGGCAAGTGCTCTCTCATGGGACCTGGCTGCCTTATATCTGCCTTGCTGGCCTGTTTCATGCACAGGAGTACAGAGTGATTGGTCACTCACATTTGCATCCTATGTTTCCTCCAATCCCTTCAAACCTAGCACAGTCAGTGGGTTTTCATAGTTGTTTTTCTTGAGCATGATGTCAACTCCAGGACCACATTGCAACAATGTAGATTCATTCAAACTGACTTTTGCTGTGCACCTGCAGAAAAAAATTCATACTTTAAACTTGGTCTCCATGACAACCAGCATGCATGTAGGCCTTTATACTTGTCCCTCATGTGTCCCCTATGTAATTTGGAGATTGACACACAGGTACGGTGCGTTCCGGGGCCCTAGGGCACCCCAAATGCATAGGAACGGCCCGTACAGGCGTGTGTACGGTCCGTATCACTATGGGTACGCATACGCGAGCACACCCATAGTGATAGTGAGCGTACGCGCGTGTGTACGGTCCGTATCACTATGGGTGTGCTGGCGTATGCGTACCCACAGTGATATGGACCGTACACGCGCCTGTGCGCTCACTATCACTATGGGTGTGCTGGCGTATGCGTACCCACAGTGATACGGATCGTACACGCGCCTGTACGCTCACTATCACTATGGGTGTGCTGGCGTATGCGTACCCATAGTGATAGGGACCGTACACGCGCCTGTACGCTCACTATCACTATGGGTGTGCTGGCGTATGCGTACCCATAGTGATAGTGAGAGTACAGGCGCCTGTACGCTCACTATCACTATGGGTGTGCTGGCGTATGCGTACCCACAGTGATACGGACCGTACACGCGCCTGTACGCTCACTATCACTATGGGTGTGCTGGCGTATGCGTACCCACAGTGATACGGATCGTACACGCGCCTGTACGCTCACTATCACTATGGGTGTGCTGGCGTATGCGTACCCATAGTGATAGTGAGCGTACAGGCGCCTGTACGCTTACTATCACTATAGGTGTGCTGGCATATGCATACCCACAGTGATACGGACCGTACACGTGCCTGTACGCTCACTATCACTATGGGTGTGCTGGCGTATGCGTACCCATAGTGATAGTGAGCGTACAGGCACCTGTATGCTCACTATCACTATGGGTGTGCTGGCGTATGCGTACCCATAGTGATAGTGAGCGTACAGGCGCGTGTACGGTCCGTATCACTATGGGTACGCATACGCCAGCACACCCATAGTGATACGGACCGTACACACGCGCTCACTATCACTATGGGTAGGCCTACGGCAGCACTCCCATAGTGATAGGGAACGTACACAGTTCCTCAGAGCGAATGTACGGAGCCTTTCACACATCACAGTGGTGACAGGCAGCACACAGGAAGGAATAGAGCTGACATACTTGTCCATGGATGGACATCAAGGCATTGTCTGGGCAGTACTACATGTGTGGGGCACAGGTGTGAAAGGCTGTGATGTGGCACATTACTCCTGAGTCGAGAAGGCAATAGATGTATGATGAGATGTGTACAGATGTTATGTGTGACGGTGCAATATGTGCCAGGCATGCCCTTCACTCCTTTGACATGTGTGCATGTCGTACTGCACACTTGGGATGAGCGTCACTGGCATGGCACAGTCAACAACACACGCAAGTGTCCCCTGATGCCCGCTACAGGGGTTACCACTCCAGACATGTGACTACCCACGGTGCACGATGTGTCTATGTCATGTATGTGTGGTGTGTTCTCATTAGCTTGATGTTGGTGTTCCCTCAAAAGCATCAGCTGTTGCAGCAACCAACATGTGTCTGTGTGTAGATGGACATGGCACACTGTTACGCACACCAGGCCACATGTGGTATCGGATGTGAGGTGTGTATGTATGCATGGGACACAGAGTGGCGTAACAAGGACCTGTCTGCATCCTCTCAATGTATGTGTGGTGAGTCATGACATGTACACCTTAATGGCAAGGTGTGTGGGCTGTCCTAGTGTAATGTCATGTGACCTGTGGCTCTAGTGTTCCGCTACCTGTCTCTGCAATCGACATCCTACTTCTGCTGATGTGTTGATGTATGTCACTCCTGTGTTGCGTCTGGCTGTTCACTCACACTGGGACACAGCTAGTCCCATGCCATGGCATGTGGAGGTTCACAATCTCCGTGTGTAGCTGGGTCTTGGTAGGAGTGTCACCTGGCAGCCATATGTGTCCCGGGCATGTAGCACATACCTGACTCCGTATGTAGCATCTGTGTATTGACAGATTAACATGTGCTCAGTACATATAAATTGTTGTCGTAGTGCACTCACTCTTCCTTGTCACTTCCAAATTACTGCAGAGCGCCGCCTCTTCCCCGACCAATTCCGGACTTGGCTGACATGCGGGAGAATGACTGTATACGCTGCTACCGCTTCCCCCAACCGTTGATTGAGGAATTGACGGCAAGGCAGGCACCACACCTGCAACCGCTGCACAGGTATCCTACGGCACTGACACCCAAGCTGAAGGTAATGGCAGCCCTACATTTTCTTGCTACGGGTACCTTTCAATATACCATAGCTCATGTTGGTGGCATGTCCCAGAGAATGTTCAGCCGTGTGCTGCATGATTTCCTAGAGGCCATGTTGCTTCACCTGGATGAGTTCATCCATTTCCCAACTCCTGAACAGTTGACTGGGGTCAAGCGTGGATTCTATGCCCTGGGAGGGATGCCCCATGTCATTGGGTCCATAGATGGGACACATGTGGCTTTGGTACCACCACAGGCACAGGAGGTAGCGTACAGGAATCGCAAGCACTACCACTCCATCAATGCCCTTGTGGTGTGTCTGTCCAACATGGTGATTTCACATGTCTGTGCTCGTTTTCCAGGATCAGCACACGATGCCTACATCATGAGGCGTAGCAGGGTGCCTGAAATGATGACGCAGCTGCGCAACGAACGAGCATGTGTTGTTGGTGGGTACACTCTGTCTGTCCTGTATTTTGCGTAGACTTCCAGCCCGACCGCTTCTCCTGTCCTACTTATGTCCATGTGGTTTCCATGTAGGGGACGCTGGCTATCCCAACATGCCATGGCTGATCACACCTCTCCGCAACCCCAGCACGCCGGCCCAGCTCCGCTACAACACCGCCCATGGCCGGACAAGGCGAGTGATAGAGAACACATTTGGCCTCCTGAAGAGCCGATTCAGATGCCTCCACAAGACCGGCGGCGCCCTCCCATATGCCCCGGCGAAGGTCTGCAAAATCTTCATGGTCTGCTGCATGCTGCACAACATGGCAGTTGAGAAAGCTGTGCCACTCATCCTGGATCAAGATGATCAGGACCATCCACCCGTGGAGGACGAAGGGCTTGGCAATGGGGCTAGTGATGTGGAGGATGTGGTTCCACAGGAGGACATTCGGAGTCGGCTCATACGCGACTTCTTTGCTTAGTGGTGAGTACCAGTGTCTGAGTGTGCCTGTATTGCTCCCCGTGTGGCATGTGTTGCGATGTGTGTGTCCATCTGCATGTATGCCACGTGAGTCAGAGATGTGTGTGGATGTGTCACTTGAGTGATGGTGCCAGTGACGAGTGTATTTCCCCAGTCATAATTGTGACCTAGCATGTTGTCATCCTTACATGTGTCGAGTACATGCACATGCAAGTGGCTGTGCTTTTTCTGGCTGACTTCTTGTGTGTCTCTCATCCCCAGGTACTTGCGCATGCCGTCTGCTGGTTGCATTGTTGTGGCACTGCTATTCCTCATGGACACGTCATTGTGTGCTGACTCAGCGTTACACGCACGGACAAGTTTGGAAGTCTCCTTAGGGTAAGGGATGCATCAGGGGTGTATTGAGTGTGGTAGTTGTTTACGATGTGTGCACACTGCCCCTGTCGATGTTTGGATCCTCTGCAGACATGTCGCATCACCATGGGACACATTACATGTAGCTGGGTACACCTGAATAGATGGTCAGACTTGTTGACAGTCATCTGTGATGGGATAGTGGATTGTGATGATGGCATCAATGTGTGTAACACTGCCCTCGGACACATACGGTTTGCATTGGCTTGACATGGTGTGGGACTTCCACATCAGAGGATCAATGGTGTATGGCAGCCTCTCCGTGAGCAGCAGAGGGTGTTTAGCTGTTACCCGACACTTGTGTGCCAGTTCCATGGCTATCACGCATTTGTGCTGCAGAAGGGGGGTTCCAGTGCTGGACCCACATGTTACTCCACATGACCTGTGTATGTGTACTCCGAGTTGCCTCTGCATTCCCGAAAACATGACTAATAAAGGTGTCCCTATGCCTCCAAGGTGCCTCTTCTCAGTCAATGCTGGTGTGTTGCCACGGGGCATACGGCATGTCTGGCATGGTTTTCCGTGATAGTGGCCATGTGTCTATGTGTAGAGTAGCAAGATGCAAGCTGTTTGTGTGGGATTAGACTCTGTATTGTGCATGATGTCCATGACTGTGTGGGTATTGTGACATGTGCCATCCCCATGCATCCAACGTTGGCCAGGCCACCATTCTCTGCATCCACCTGACTCAAGCTTGCAGGACATGGTTCTGCCACCTGTCTACACATACCTGGGTGCCCCCCAGGACACTCCACATGATCCCTGACCTCTGCGCATGACTGTCGCTGTACTCAATATGTCTGTCGGCACGGTTGTGCGGCCACCCCCTCAGCTGGTTGGGCCCATCATGGGTGTGTATGGTGCTCCATGTCTGTCTTGCCTAATACATTGTGACCCATGTGTGTCCTGTGCCAGACTCAGGCCCCAGGGTATGGATGGTTGAAGTCATATGAGAACTCAGGCATGGTTAGACTTTACAAGACACATGTAAGGTAATAATGCAAAAAGTAGACATCATCTCTTTATCGTGTAACTTTTTATTTGTGTTGGGGTACGGCGGGGGGGTGTATGACAAGAGGGGCTTTCTGGGTGTGTGGAATCCAAAGTTCACTGGGGGAGTTGGTGTCCTTGCCATTGGAAATCATCAGAGTCCATGCCACAGTCTTTGTCAACATTGGTCAGACAGTGACAAGCAAGTCCATGTGGCAGAGAATGTCTTTTGCTGATGTGCTGCTGTTGGTCCAGTGGGCCAGGTGCCAGGCCAGGTGTCCTGGGAAATGTTGCTGTTGCGCTGACCATCACGGTCTTTTCCGTGGACGACCCGCCCTCCTGCGGGAACCCTCAGAAGCAGGCCGTGACGATGTTTGGGATGCTCCGTCGGATGTCTCCTCCTCCTCCTGATCCCTCCCTGTGGGTGGTGATGTTCTTGGCCTGGTGGCACAGGGAGGGTTGCCCATGTTGTCGGCCATCCGACGGAGTGTTCGGTGAATTCCCGTGAACACCGTCACAAGCTCAGCCTGTCTGTCCTCCATCCGCCCTTGGTGTCGCAGTAGACAGGCATGTTGCTCCGCATGTTGGTGGGCCTGCTGGGTCTTGATCTCCTCGAGGGTCCCCTTCATCTCGTTGAGGGTGGATACAACCTGGCTCATGCCCGTGGTGTCCTGCCGGTATGTGTCCAGGATGTTTCTGACATGGGAATATACCGGTTCCGCAGCCAACTGGTCAGGCTCGCGCCTCCGCCGTCCTCCACTCCCACCACCCCTGCCCACTTGCACCTGGCCTGCCCTTGTCGGCACATCGGGTCTCTGGGACCTCTGAGGGGTGGCATTAGCGTTGTCGCCTGCCTCCTCCTGGGTGCCCGGTACACTGTGTACCTCCTGGTCAGCCTGGCTGCGTTGTGGTGGTGGGGCAGGGATCCTGGGTGTCTCCTGGGATGTGGCAGGAGGGGGTTGGTGGTTGGCCCAGTTGTACCTGACGCAGGTGCTGCAGGTGGTTGGACACCAGAGGGGCCAGGTTGGTCGGGGTCGTCCACAGAGTGGTGAGAGTCATCGCTGCCAGTGGGATCGTCCTCCCGCAGAGCCGGGTCCTGTGAGTCTTCCCCCCCAGTGTTGGGGGGTGATCCACGACATTGACCTGTGTGTGAGAGAGACAATGTTATTTTTGTGCAATGCAACATCCATGTTTCATTCGTTTCAAAGTTGGCACATTTCCTCTGGGTATTTGGATATGTCTTGCATTCCACTCACAGTGCACTTGTGCATGGGTATGTCCCTTGCGATTCGAATAGAGTCTTCTTGTGTTGTTTTGCTTTGTCCCTTGAGATTTTACCTATGTGTGACACAGTCTCACTTGCTGCGTCAATTGTGACTGCAGTCAGCAGTGGAGTGAGCTGGTGTGGCGAGCCATGCATTGGCGCCTTCCGTGTTGCACTGTACATGGGCACATGGAGTTGTTCCACACACTTATATAATGCAGGTAGCTGTCGTTGTGCTCGTGCACAGGTTGAGACATGGCCCAGTGTTTTGCCATGGTGAAGAGAGGGGGATTCAGGCACTGGCCACCCTTGTCTACATGCACGCAGTCCACCTGCTGACGAGCAGACATCCCCACACCACCCAAGGCTGAATTGGTCTCCCTGTGTCTCCCTTTCTCACTCCCTCTCTGTCCCCCTCTCCCTCCCTCCCTGTGTCAGCCTCCTCCCTCTGTCCGTCTCCCTGTGTCTCCCTCCCTCTCTCTCCCCCTCTCCCTTCCTCTGTGTGTCACCCTCTGTCATCTCAGCCCAGCTTCCTAGGCACACACTTTTTGCAGATCTTTGAATGGCCCTTGGCTTGTTCATGTGAGTTTGTTTCTGATCTCCAGGCACCCATTGGGAGTAGTGTCTGTGTCTGCGCTGCTGCTGTGGTGGTGTGTGCTGCCACTCTTTCACATTGTTGGCTGTTCATTAGCTGCTGTCATGTGCAAAAAGTGCCTTCACCCCCATGTCTTAATGCAAGGCGTCCGCCATTTGCTGGCAAGTCTTTCCTGTGTGGGGACACACTGTTTGTCTGGCTGTGACCTAGGCCATATGGGCAGAGGGCATTGTTGTCTGCTTCTGAGTTGCACTATGTGCTTTTTGAGGCCCACACTCCCGCCATCCAGATTACCATGTCTTGTGTTGGTGTTTTCTGTGGCCTGTGACTTGGCATTGTCCAGCTGGGTGCATGGGGCATGGTGGCGCTAGTGGCATGTGCGTGTTTATGGAGTGTGGTTGAGTCATGCGATAGCTTGGGGTGGTTGCGTGCATGATTGTGAGTTTGGTTGTGGATGACGTTCCCCCCATGTGAGGTGAGTTGTTTGTGTACTTACCCGGCTCTCGGAGTCCTTCTACTCCGTCCACTGCCACCACCGGCAGTATGGCCATCACCCACTCCTCCCAGGGATGGTATTGTACGCGTCTGCGGGGCGGCCCTCCTCCAGTGATGTCGGCCTGGTTGTGGTCGTCGGTCATTTTGGCTCGGACCCTCCTCCGCAGATCATACCACCTGGCTTGGCATTCATGCCTGGTCCTTCTGGTGGACGCAACAGCATTCACAGCATCGACAATCCTCTGCCACATGGCTGTTTTTTAGGAAATGCTGGTCTGTCTGACCAATGTTCCAAAGAGGTGTGGCTCGAATCTGAGGATTTCGTCGACAAGGACCTCCAACTCTTGGCTAGTGAACTTTGGATTCTTGTTAGTGGGCATGGTGAGGGGTGTGGGTGTGGATGGTTGTGGGGGTGTGGGTGTGGATGGTTGTGCATGTGTGGGTGTGGGTGTGCAGGTGTGTGTGTGAATGTGATGAGGGGGTGTTTGTGAAGGTGGTTGTGTGAAGGTGAGCAAGTGTAAGGTGTAGTAAAGGTTCAAGTATGGTGCTGTGGGTTGTCTGTGGGGTCTGGCAGCAGTGAGTCTGTTGCAAAGGCTCATGGTTTGTGTCTGTGGGCCCTTTTTATTGGTCCATTGGTGGGTGTGGCTGTGTTTGAACTTTGGGTGGGTTTGTTATAAGGAGTGGTTGTGTTTTGGGCCTCTGTTTGGGAGTTTGGCAGTTGCAGGTCAGTGAATGTGTTGTATTTGTGCTTGTTGGACATGTTTTGTGGCATTGTGCGATTCGAATAGAGTCTTCTTGTGTTGTTTTGCTTTGTCCTGGTTGTGTACGTGTGTTTTTAGCGTGTGTACGGTGTGTACATGGGCCATTTTGTTGTACAGTGCTGTCCTTGTCTCTGGCTTGGTACGACTCGT
Source organism: Triturus cristatus (assembly GCF_964204655.1). Taxonomy (NCBI): domain Eukaryota; kingdom Metazoa; phylum Chordata; class Amphibia; order Caudata; family Salamandridae; genus Triturus; species Triturus cristatus. The sequence goes on along the minus strand of NC_140592.1, from coordinate 204,194,209 downwards.
ACATGCGCGATGTTGGGTGACGGTGCTGGTGTTGGGGCCTGGGGTGCGCTCCGTACTTAGACTGTTGGGGTGTGTGTTCGCTCCGTACATACACGGGTTGGGGTACGGTCCGTACATACACTGTTGGGGTGGGGGTATGCTCCATACATACGCGGGTGGGGGTACGGTCCGTACATACACTGTTGGGGTGGGGGTACGTGCCATACATACGCGGGTGAGGGTACTGGTCGTACATACACGGTTGGGGTGGGGGTACGCTCCATACATATGCAGGTGGGGGTACGGTCTGTACATACACTGTTGGGGTGGGGGTACGCTCCATACATACGCGGGTGAGGGTACGGGTCGTACATACACGGTTGGGGTGGGGGTTGGGGTGGGGGTACGCTCCATACATACGCGGGTGGGGGTACGGGCCGTACATACACCGTTGGTGTCGGGGTACGCTCCATACATATGCGGGTGAGGGTACGGGTCGTACATACACGGTTGGGGTGGGGGTACGCTCCATACATACGGGGGTGGGGGTACAGTCCGTACATACACTGTTGGGGTGGGGGTACGCTCCATGCATACGCGGGTGAGGGTACGGGTCGTACATACACGGTTGGGGTGGGGGTACGCTCCATACATACGCGGGTGAGGGTACGGGCCGGACATGCACAGTTGGGGTGGGGGTACGGGCCGTACATACACTGTTGGGGTGGGGGTACGCTCCATACATACGCGGGTGAGGGTACGGGCCGGACATGCACGGTTGGGGTGGGGGTACGCTCCATACATACGCGGGTGAGGGTACGGGCTGGACATGCACGGTTGGGGTGGGGATACGGGCCGTACATACACTGTTGGGGTGGGGGTACGCTCTATACATACGCGGGTGAGGGTATGGGTCGTACATACACGGTTGGGGTGGGGGTATGCTCCATACATACGGGGGTGGGGGTATGGTCCGTACATACACTGTTGGGGTGGGGGTACGCTCCATGCATACACGGGTGAGGGTACGGGTCATACATACACGGTTGGGGTGGGGGTACGCTCCATACATACACAGGTGGGGGTACGTCTCGTACATACACGGGTTTACATACACGGGTGTACATACACGGGTGTACATTCACGGGTGGGGGTATGTCTCGTACATACACGGGTGTACATACACGGGTGTACATACACGGGTATACATTCACGGGTGGGGGTACGTCTCGTACATACACGGGTGTACATACACGGGTGGGGGTTCGACTCGTACGTACACGGGTGTACATACACGGGTGGGGATTCGACTCGTACATAGGAGGGCTGGGGGGAGTGTTGGGCGCGTATGCGGGCACATGTCTCCATGGTTGCTATGGGAGTTCGGTGCGGACGGTGTTTTTTCCATCCGGTTGTAACATCGGACGCACGGGATGGATCGTACTTGCGCGGTCAGACTTCACTTTTCACATTTGTACGGTAGATCGTCCGAGGACGTGTCGGACACATTTTCCGACCCGAGGACGTGTGGGGAATAATTCCCAATGCGATTCGTATGGACTTTTTCCCATGCGTATCGTACTTGGCAGTTTGTACGGCACTTGTACGATTCGTACGGTAAAAAGACCGGATACGAGTCGTACGGGGAATTTTTTTACAGGATCGTAATCGGCACCCTAATGTAAAATCCTACTTTACCTTAGGATTCAAGAGATACAAAACATGAACTGGTTGCTTTTTACCTTTTGTAAATTACACATATAATAAGGTAATTCCAATGTTATCCTAGGGGAGAAGTAGGCCTTGCAAATGTAAGAGTTTTTCACCACCAGGACATGTAAAACTTAAAGTGCATATCCCTACTTTTTAAATGCACTGCCCCCTGGGATTTTTAGGGCCTACCCTAGGGGTGAATTATATGTGTTTTAAAAAGAAAGTTTGGGGCTGGCAAAGGCTTATCTTGCCAGGCCGAAATGGCAATTTAAAAAAAATGCACACATGCTGCAATTGTAGGACTGAAACATGTTTAAAGGGGCAAAATAAGTGGGTGGAACAATCAGTGCTCCCTGCCCACTAGCAGCATTTAATGTACAAGCCCTGAGTGCAGGTATTACTGCTTTACTAGGGACTTTTAAGTAAATTAAATAGGCCAATTGGGGATAAGCCAATATTATTGTGTTTTAAGGAGTTGGCACCTGCACGTTAGCACTGGTAAGGCCAGTGAAAACAAGTCCAACAAAAATTGAGGAGGAAGGCAGAAAGCCTGGAAGTAAACCACCCTAAGGCTGACAGGTCTAACATGTGTCCTCCCAGCTGAAAGTGGGGACAACTTCCCAAACCCTTGGAAGTTATCATCAATAAGGTGGAAGAACATTTCACCCTGGCCTCTAGGCTGTCCTGGGCCCATCCTAGGGGTGACTCATATGTATACAAAAGGAAGGTTTCGCCCTGGTAAAAGATTTGCTTTATACACACACACTGAGAGGGGGACAAGGAGCGACAATTAAGAAGTAGGTCTTGTACCAATGCTCCTAAGATAACTCCACATATAATAGGGTAGCAGTTCCTAAGAAAGACAGTGCCAGTATGGTCAACTGCCTGAGGGGTAAGAGACAGAGCAACAGGGAAAATAAGAAAGAGGTTCGTGAATGTGGATGTGATGTAGACCAGATACTCCTGGGTGGTGTTCGAAGTGCCCTCACACACCCTTGCGGGTGCAAAGCATCATCATAGGGCGGTGCTCCTCGTGGGGGTGGCGCTGCAGTCCCTCACGGGCCCTTCAAGAGGGCTCTCTGTCGGAGATCTTTTAGTGGAGTAGCCGTAGTTGTGCATGCGGGTGTGTGGGGAAGTGCGTGACGTGGTGTGGCTAAAAAGACCCTCTGGTACCCCAAATTAATTTATTAGTGAGTCTGTCGGGTCTAGCTAAAAATCTAACGGGGAATAGTGCCTGGATAGCACTGTAGTTAGTATGGGAAAAGGTTGGTAATCCCACTGCTCTCAACCCGTGTGTGAGGTTTTTAGAGTGAGAGTGAGGACGTAAGGAGGGTGGTCAACATGTTTTGCGCTGCCCGTGGTCCCTAGTGGATCCTTAGCGCTTCGTCAGGACCTTGGTGAAAAGGAAAGAAAAATCGAGATACAGGAACAGGTATGTCCTAAAATCCCATCAAGAGTGGAGGGGAACACGTATTATTTGTGTCCCATACGTCGAACCTAAAGGAAAAAGGGAAGATAAGAGAAGCACAATAAGGAGGTCTTCTCTAGATCCAGGGTCATGGTACAGGTCACCAGTGTGGAGAGCGGAACAACTCAAAATCATGCTGGGGAGGTGGTTGCATCTACTGTCAGGGAGAAAAGGGGGGCTGGGTGAGTACAACCAGGCCCTCGTTGGGGCAGTAACAAGAAAAACTGGTAGCTCGGTGAACTATGCAGGTATGGAGTTCATGCACGTCTGTATCGGATGCAACACAAGGTACATAGGTAACAGGATGTGCGAGGCATAGCAGTGTTAGGATCATGAAAAATTGCATACGGAGGAAACCAACGGCATTGCGCATGGTATCGAGATGATTAAAAGAAGATCTATGCAGTAATGGGAACAACGTATAATTAGCGTCGTAAAGGCACATGTGTGACAGAAGGTGCGGGCATAGTAGTGCGAAAATAATGCGAGCTGGCCAGAGAGTCGAACATCGTGAAAACAGCATGGTGCAAGGTCGCAAGTCTATGCAGTATGGTGAATAACGTTACAATCACGTCGTCCAATTGGTTGGGAGTGTCATAGTGCCAAACGTACGGCCGTCAACAAATATCTATGGCGAGGGGTGGGTGAAGGAAAACAATGGCCGAACCGGTGGTGTCGATTACGAGTGGCTGTGACACTGTAACAACTAGATGCTAAAACCAACATTCAGCGAGACAGGAATCCTACCCGCTTTGTTGTGGGTCCAGACTGTACCGGAAAGAGACCAACTGGGGCGGGGGCAGCAGCTAGAGATAAACCATATGCTTAGCAAAAAAGAAGTAGAATGCGGGGCTTATTCCATGCCATATCAAAACGGGATAAAAAACAGACAGTAGGATGCAGATAACAGAGCGACTGTCAAATGGTGCAGGGAGCTAGCAAAGTGCTGCCGGTACTTACATGCGCGCCGGGGAATACTGATCCGTAAACCTAAGGTGCCTCCAGGGCCGCCGGTAGGTGGTATTGGGTAGGAGTTCATTATATGCGGGGAGTCAATTGGATAATTGTGGTCCCGGAAGTGAATCAGCTGAGTCTGTGTTGGAAACTGAGGAGAGACTCTTGTGTCCCTGAGGATGGCGGCCATGATGGAACAGGTCGGCATCGCAATAGTGAAACTGACGGGTTGTTCCAAGATACTAGTGTCTAGGTATAGAGAACTGGCTGAATGTGAGAGAGAGAGGCTGGAGAGATTAGTCTTAGTGTCTCCAAAAGAAAGCCTGAGTAGTGAGTTCGATATAAAATACTCGAAGAATCAGACCCATAATCACGTACTCATCCCAGCACTGGGCTATCATATACCAAGGAGCAGCCATGTTGGAACAGGTCCATGTTAGGACTGGTAAATGTGTAGGTCTACTAAAGTTCTCTCATTTCTTGGTATAGTAAAATAACAAAAGGAGTCTGGGTGTAATAGATAGATGGAGCTGATCTCGGTGTGCCATGTGATAAGGCTGTATGGTGAAGCTGTGTAATGGCCCAATTACGAGCTACCCGCAGTCGGAATGAGAGGTGGAAGGCATCGTGGATCCCACCAGGGAATAGATGTTGCTGGGGGTAGTCAGCCTGCGAGTCAAGATTAGTCACTTAAAAGCTCATAATGGATATGTCATACTAGACTTCAAGGGGGAGAAGCATGGCAAATGTCTATAGTGAGGTATGTTCCCACAAAATAGGGGTGGGTGACTGGTTATGGGAGGAGGGAGCTCCATGGGATATCGTCGTTAAGGCCAATGACATTGGTTCTGAGTCTGAAGACCCAACGTTGTTCAGTTTTGAAAAGGCTCGCCGGTGTCCATAGGGGATTGTGGTCAATCACAGTCCAGCTGAGGCTATCAGGGGGGTGATTGAGTTCAAGGAAGTGGTTCTGCAGTCTGGTCTGGGTTTTTTTGCATCGTATCGTGCTCTTGTGCTCACCGATATGGGTTTTGACAGGTCTGGTAGTCATGCCAATGTATCGGAGTCCGCGGGGGCAGGTGGGTAGATAAATGCAGTTTTTTGAATTGCAGTTCGTATGACGTTTTAACTGCCATGGTCTTGGTAGTCCCAGGTCCAGTTCCTTCATGGGTTTGGTTTGGGGACAGGAGGTGCATGAACCGCAAGGAAAGTGACCTACCACTGGAGGTAAGGACCAAAGGGTCTCTGGCGGTTTTGCTTGGTTTCTAGGGCGAGTATGTACTAGAATGTCTCTCAGATTCTGGGTGCGTTTGAACGCAAAAAGTGGAAGAGGACCAGGGTCAAAGGAACCCGTTGTCAATATTTTCCAGTGTCTTTTCACTATCTTCTGGATATTGTTAGAGAGAGGAGTGAAGGAAGTGACACACGTCAGGGCAGTATTCTCTGGTCTCGTTTTGGTTTCCAACAGGGCGTCACGGTGATTATTTCTAGCCCTTTTGTGCGCTGTTTTAATGATGCTAGTGGGGTACTTCCTGGCAATCAGGTTCTTTTTAAGGATGGATGCTTGGGCTTCGAACTCAGTGAGGTTGTTGCAATTCCTTCTCAGACATAGGAACTGTCCCACAGGAAGATTGTCCCTCAACGCTTTGGGATGGTGGCTCTGATAGAGTAGGAGACTGTTCCTATCAGTAGATTTTTTGTAGTTAGTTGTTAGAAAACTGCCATTGTTGAGGGATAGCGAGAGGTCCAAGAAGGGAATGGACTCGTGTGATTGAGTGCCCGTGAATTTGAGGAAGGGGTTAATCGTATTCATCCAGGTGAAGAAAGCTGCACATTCATCTGTGCTCCCCCTCCAAAAGATAAGGATATCGTCGATGTACCGGCGCCACAGAAGTATGTTATCTTGAAAGGGGTTAGATGGATTTTGGATGTTTTCTTCCTCCAACCAGGCCATGTAGAGACAGACTGTACCGGAAAGAGACCAACTGGGGCGGGGACAGCAGCTAGAGATAAACCATATGCTTAGCAAAAAAGAAGTAGAATGCGGGGCTTATTCCATGCCATATCAAAACGGGATAAAAAACAGACAGTAGGATGCAGATAACAGAGCGACTGTCAAATGGTGCAGGGAGCTAGCAAAGTGCTGCCGGTACTTACATGCGCGCCGGGGAATACTGATCCGTAAACCTAAGGTGCCTCCAGGGCCGCCGGTAGGTGGTATTGGGTAGGAGCTCATTACATGCGGGGAGTCAATTGGATAATTGTGGTCCCGGAAGTGAATCAGCTGGGTCTGTGTTGGAAACTGAGGAGAGACTCCTGTGTCCCTGAGGATGGCGGCCATGATGGAACAGGTCGGCATCGCAATAGTGAAACTGACGGGTTGTTCCAAGATACTAGTGTCTAGGTATAGAGAACTGGCTGAATGTTTCGTCCCCACCCCCAAAGAGGACGATTTCAGACTTCACCAAGAACTGCACCAATTCTTCAGGAAGGTGCGCCTAAAAGCATTTTCTGAAGGCAAACCCGTAACACCAACGGTAGGGACTGGCCTTAAGAACAAATCGAAGTTCACCCCGACTTCGGCCATGACACCTAACGAAGTTCTTACCTTTGAACAGGCGGTCCTGAAAGATGTCTCCGATACAACCACCCACCATCATTATGACAACCTTTCCAAAGAGGAACGGCACATCCTTACCAAATTTTCAGATGATCAGACCATCATTCTTAAACCTGCTGACAAGAGTGGAGCCATCGTTATCCTTGACAGAGGGATCTACGAAGCTGAATGCGAACGCCAACTCTCTAATACCAGATATTATCAACCAATCAACGTGGACCCCACGAAGCATCTTATGACCAAAATACACAGCTTGACCGCTGAAGCCGAAGCAGAAGACTGGATTTCACATGATGAAGCAGTGTTCCTGAACCAAACCAATCTTCGGACACCGTATTTCTATTGCCTTCCAAAAATCCACAAAGGCATCAACCCTCCCCCTGGCCGCCCCATCGTCTCAGGGATTAACTCCGTACTGGAACCACTGAGCAAATTTTGTGATTTTTTCCTACGACCCCTCGTTACTCAAACTCCCACCTACTTGAGAGACACCATGGAGGTTCTCAATCTGATACAACAGTTTGAATCCCCTGAAACTATTGATCTTCTTGTCACTCTTGATGTAGAAGCATTATATACCAACATACCCCAGGACGCCACTCTGACCGTCCTGGAAGATGCTCTACATAGTCTGGATCCCTGGCCATTTGTCACTCCAATACCCTTCATTTGTGAATGTGCCCAACTTGCACTCAAAGAGAAATTCTTTGAGTTCAACAACAAACTCTACCATCAAACTCAAGGCACATGTATGGGGAGCACATTTGCGCCGAGCCTGGCCTGTCTCTACATGGCCTGGTTGGAGGAAGAAAAAATCCAAAATCCATCTAACCCCTTTCAAGATAACATCCTTCTGTGGCGCCGGTACATCGACGATATCCTTATCTTTTGGAGGGGGAGCACAGATGAATGTGCAGCTTTCTTCACCTGGATGAATACGATTAACCCCTTCCTCAAATTCATGGGCACTCAATCACACGAGTCCATTCCCTTCTTGGACCTCTCGATATCCCTCAACAATGGCAGTTTACTAACAACTAACTACAAAAAATCTACTGATAGGAACAGTCTCCTACTCTATCAGAGCCACCATCCCAAAGCGTTGAGGGACAATCTTCCTGTGGGACAGTTCCTACGTCTGAGAAGGAATTGCAACACCCTCACTGAGTTCGAAGCCCAAGCATCCATCCTTAAAAAGAACCTGATTGCCAGGAAGTACCCCACTAGCATCATTAAAACAGCGCACAAAAGGGCTAGAAATAATCACCGTGACGCCCTGTTGGAAACCAAAACGAGACCAGAGAATACTGCCCTGACGTGTGTCACTTCCTTCACTCCTCTCTCTAACAATATCCAGAAGATAGTGAAAAGACACTGGAAAATATTGACAACAGGTTCATTTGACCCTGGTCCTCTTCCACTTTTAGCGTTCAAACGCACCCAGAATCTGAGAGACATTCTAGTACATACTCGCCCTAGAAACCAAGCAAAACCGCCAGAGACCCTTTGGTCCTTACCTCCAGTGGTAGGTCACTTTCCTGGCGGTTCATGCACCTCCTGTCCCCAAACCAAACCCATGAAGGAACTGTACCTGGGACTAACAAGACCATGGCAGTTAAAACATGCGAACTGCAATCGAAAAACTGCATTTATCTACTCACCTGCCCCTGCGGACTCCGATACATAGGCATGACTACCAGACCTGTCAAAACCCGTATCGGTGAGCACAAGATCACGATACGATGCAAAAAAACCCAGACCAGACTGCAGAACCACTTCCTTGAACTCAATCACCCCCCTGATAGCCTCAGCTGGACTGTGATTGACCACAATCCCCTATGGACACCGGCGAGCCTTTTCAAAACTGAACAACGTTGGGTCTTCAGACTCAGAACCAATGTCATTGGCCTTCACGACGATATCCCATGGAGCTCCCTCCTCCCATAACCAGTCACCCACCCCTATTTTGTGGGAACATACCTCACTATAAACATTTGCCATGCTTCTCCCCCTTGAAGTCTAGTATGACATATCCATTATGAGCTTTTAAGTGACTAATCTTGACTCGCAGGCTGACTACCCCCAGCAACATCTATTCCCTGGTGGGATCCACGATGCCTTCCACCTCTCATTCCGACTTCGGGTAGCTCGTAATTGGGCCATTACACAGCTTCACCATACAGCCTTATCACATGGCACACCGAGATCAGCTCGCTCTATCTATTACACCCAGACTCCTTTTGTTATTTTACTATACCAAGAAATGAGAGATCTTTAGTAGACCTACTGTTAGACCTGACATCCTTGGCGTGGGTTTTTCCCCTATCTTTTGCCTCTGCTACCTGGATTTTTGATGCTGTGATGGATTTCGTTTTTGCTGGTTTAGATGCTTTGGACACTCTGCCACTGCTAATCAGTGCCAGAGTGTAAGTGCTCCCTGTGTAAAATATCATATTGATTGGATATACCTGATTGGCATATCTGTATCACCATGAAGTCCCTAGTAAAGTGCACTGTGTGTGCCAGGGCTGGTGATGACAGATGCTACTAGTGGGTCTGCAGCGCTGATTGCGCCACCCACCTGTGTAGCCCTAAAACAGTGTCTCAGGCCTGCCACCGCAGGCCTGCCTGCAGTCCCTGGACTGCCATGTCCTCCTGGCCAGTGTCCACACTGACCGGGCCTCACCCTTCCCTTTTTATACACGTCAGTCATCCCTATGGAAGGCCCAAGGTACTCCCCTGGGCAGGGTGCAGTGTATGCAAAAGGTAGAGCATGTACTAGTGTAGGTAACATGTTCTGGTAGTGAACAACGGCCATTTTGTGTGTTCACTGCTGCAAGGTTATCTTGCTCCGTAGGCTAACATGGGGGAGGCTGGTGCCAATGGCTATCCGTCTATCTTCTCATAGGAACAAGATAAGACATGAGTGTTTGATATCCCTGAGCTCAGCATTTAATAACACATCTTTTAGGAGAGGTTGTTTTTAAATCCTGAGTTGGAGAATAGTACTTTTTAGAGAGTAGCTGTTCTCTTGTCTGACCCTTCTGTGTGCCTGGGCATGCTTGTGGATTGACTGTCTGGCTTGAGAGTGACAGGGGCTGGGGATCCCCCGGGAGGTTGGCTGAGTCAGCCCTCTGCTGAATAGTGACATTTGCAAGGAGAGTGGAGGGAGGAGATAGCACCTGGGAGTGAATAGGGCTGTGCCTGCCTGCCACGGTGCTGGCTCCACCTCCTGCTGGGCGGCTGACGACTCTGCCCCTCACTCTGAAAAGAAAGTAGAAGCCAGGAAAACAAAGTGCTCCAGCAACACCCAGAACTGGATCAGACCGGGCTCAGGACCCACTTGCACAAAGACTTCAAAGACTTTTAGGGGTATAAGTAAAGGACCCCTGACAACAGATTTTCAGATTCTACCATCAAGAGGAACCTCTGCTGAAAGACGGACCGCTGAAGAACTAAAGGAAGATTGCCGTGCTGTGTGCTCTAAGGGCTGACCTGTTCTGCTGTACAACTGAAGCTGAGGAGGAAAAGGGGTCTTGCTGTGTGCTGACCCTACCCACTTGACTAAACAAGACTTTGCTGTGTGCTGTGTCTTACACCGAATCTCCAAGGGCCTGAGAAGAGCTGGCCTCCTGTTTCGCAACCCAGGGATAGAAAGGTTGCCAAGAACTCAAGACTCTGCTGTGTCCCCCCTGCGCTGCTGTGTGCTGCAGGGACCGTGGACTGTTCTACCAAGCTTCTCAACATCTGCCTGTAAAGTGGGCTGGCTGCTCTCCGTCTTGCTGGAGAGTGCCGCGCTGATCCGGGCCTGACACCGGTTGCCGCATCAAGAAGACCGACGTGCTCATCGGCACGTGCCTTGCCGCGACCCGGAGGCCTGAAGCAGATCGAGAGTCGTACTTCCCTGCTCTTCCAAGCCGCGCTGCGAGTGGTTGACTCCGGTGACGTCGACATCGTCACTGGGGGCTCGTCGAGGGAGTTGTGGAAACCTTACACCGAACAGCCAGAGGAGTGCTTTGTACAAACGAGCGCAGTGACACCGTCGGAGCAACGTAGCTGCCTAAACAACAAGAGCCTACGAACTGATTCATTCTCAGTGAGTATCGAATCACGCAAGAGACTAGAGACTATTGTCTTGAGATCCCGACTGTTAGAAATGGGATTTCTGGTTGGCTGAGGCTTGCGCCAAAGCCAGGCAGAAACCACCACTCTAGTCAGGGCAAGGAAGTTACACGCCAAAGATAACCCCTGCTCACCCCCTTGGTAGCTTGGCACGAGCAGACAGGCTTATCCCTGAGGCGATGTGTAAAGCGTTTGCGCGCGCACCCAGCAACAACACCCAAGGCCCACCACAAAGGAAACTCCACACAAGGTATTCTATAAAAATAACCTTTGTATTATACACAACACATTAGATAAAAACACACACTCTACAATGTGCCAACAGGCACGGGCAGAATTTACAAGGGATTATATATACAGGGGACAGGGCCACCTGGACCACTGTCAGGAATTAGCACTCTTAGAACATAACACAAATTACCAAGTGTACATGTAGAACATAACCAGTATCTACTGGCGCAATAATGACCTCAGCGTCATCACACTAGCATCAGGTATAAAACCTATCCTGTATCTATCACAGGGGCATAAATCACATTATGCAATTCTCGCAAGTCTAACGCCTTAGACCTAGCCACCTAAGTATACTTACACTAGGGGCGTACATAACACAGGGAAGTACATTCTCCCTACCATCAACCTAAACAAGGTAAAACAACCTCCTAGGCAGAAATCCTATCTAGAGGTATGAAATACAGGGGGCGCAAAATATACTATACACAGTACATTTCCCAACCCCATAAGCATGAACACAAGGTGCGCAAAACATACTACACCGTACATTTCCTAGCACTAAAAGCATGAACACAGGGTGCGCAAAACATACTACACCGTACATTTCCTAGCACCCAAATCACATCAGAGTCCAGGTTGCGCCAGAACCTAAACGTAGCAGCTGCCCACTACTTGCTGGGCAGCTGGGGACAAAGCAGGGCCTAAATGCTGCAGCTGGCACTAAGTGCTGCGCAGCTGGGGAAGGCAAATAGCGGCAGGGGGCTCTCATTAGCCCCTCAAAACAATATCCAGAACGTTGGAGCCACCTAGGCTCGAAAATGACACGTCCTCATGGAGCGCACGTGCTCCTAAAATAATGGTGCACCAAACGTGGGAGCCATCTCTGGGCTCTGAACCAATAATTTTGCCTCCGTCACTTTGGAGCGCACTAGCGCTCTTAACACAAACAATGCGGGGGACGTTGGAGCCCTCTAGGCTCTATAACCAATTTTGCCCGTCTCGTTGGAGCCCCATGGGCTCGAAAGTACACCTGCCCAGCCTCGGAGGAGCCTCTGGCTCTGCAGATACTAGCCCCTCTATATTGGAGCCCCGCAGGCTCTAAAACTAAACATGATGGCCCCTTTGTTGGGGCGGCCCGCTGCTAAACGGGGCCGCCCAGGAAGTCGGCACCGGCACTGGTGCCTCTCTCTATCCCTCCTTTAGAGCCCAAACTCACCGGCTCTGATGCAGGGCTCGTCTCTTCACCCGCGGTGGGGGCAGGCACCGGCAATGTGCCTCGAGCCCCCTCCGCCTTCTGTCTGCATTCGGCGCTGCCTGCGGGGCTCTCCCTAAGCCATGGGAGCCCCGCACAGGCAGGCGCCATCTCCCGGTCTCCTGGGCAGCTTCTCCGGCGGCGGCGGCGTGCGCGGGACTTCCTCTGTAAAACCGGAAGTCCCGCCCGCCGCCAGGCACATTCTCGCCTGACTTCCGTTTTTGGCCGCGACTCGGGCCGCAGCGGTGATCTTCAAGACAGTTAAGTCGCGGGGTGGGCACCCGCGACGTAAGAGAAATAAACGGGGTGGGCACCCGCAACATAAATATAGAAATTAAGAAGGCGGCCATGACGCGGGGTGGGCACCCGCAACGTCACTATAGAACGGCCATGACGCGGGGTGGGCACCCGCGATCTAGAATCACCATAAAGCGGAGTAGGCTCCCGCTAGATGAAACAGCGCCACAGCGGGGTGGGCACCCGCAAAGGAATATAAAGCGGGGTGGCACCCGCAAATTAAAATATAATGCGGGGTGGGCTCCCGCTCGGCAGCCATGACGGGGGAATCCCTCAGGCAATAGGCAGCAGCATGCTGCAGAGCTCCAGTTCTCCGTCAGGAGCCCTATTTCAGCGCTCCCAGGCGCTAGAAGGCTTAAAGGACCAGCAAAAAGGTCCAAAAGGTCCTGAAGGCATCCAGGGGGCAAAGCAGGGCCCAGGGGCCAGCACACAGGGCCCTCCAGCAGGGAGGTGGCCCCCATGGCGGTCCCTCCTGGGCCCCACCAGCAGCAAGCCCCCCTCTGTCAGGATCCAAGGGAGAACCAGGCGCTAGAAGTAACAAGTCCCTGAAGTCCATCAGGCATCCAGGGGCTGGGCAGGGCCCAGGGAGGCAAGCCTTCCCCTGGGCCCCAGCAGCAGCACGCCCCTGGCAGATTCAAGTCAGAACAAGAACATTTTGTAAGGGGACACAGCCCCTTTTTATACACCAAATCCCTTTGTCTGGGTTCAGGGTGAGGGGGAAAACCAGTCGCAGCTGGTTGGGGAGCACCCTTGATGTGCTCAGCCCCTCACTCTATTCACTGGCAGGGCTAGGGTCGTCAGTCGCACCACAGGGGGCGGAGCCAGCAGTGTGTGGGGAAAACCCTGCCCTATTCAGGACCCAGGTGTACTCCTCCCACCCATCTAGCTGCTGATCTCCCCATTCACCACTGGGTGACTCATCCTGACTCTGGGGAATCCCTAGCCCGTCACATGACATGACCAGCCAATCACGCGACAGACACACTGCACACAGAAGTGCCCACTTCTAGAAGTGGCACTTCCACACTAGGTACATGCACGCCGCACACATCATCGCGCAGCATTCACTCCCACGAGTCCGCACATACCAAACTCGGGCCTGCACACCCCACGCATCAGGAACTACTAGGGACACATACATTCCCCATGCATTCCTATGGGAGGGCAGGCCTATCTCACCACATGCACCCAGAGTGTGCACGCACTTTACCCTGGGACACAGGGAAAGTGCGCAGGAACCAAACAAATCACCACACCAAGTCACCAATAAAAAGCAAAAAGTTCAGGGGTGAACCTGCCAGAAGGGCCAAGTCCAACACAACCCCCTTCCAGCCAAAACGCAGGGCAGACCAATCACCACCGTGATGGACTTCCCTGCTTGGGGCGATAGAACACGGACGCAGGCCCGCACTGCAGGGACACTCTCCGGTTCTACGCCATTCTCAATCAACATGGTTCCATCTGAAAAAACCACAACCGAAAAGAACTCAGGCCCAACTAGGCTACCCCACTGGTACTACCTAGTTGTCCACGGCCAGGACCAGGCCCTAGGCCACCCAGATACCACTGGTCCTTGCCAAACCCAGAGTGGGGGGTAGTAACCCCTGGCATACAAGCCATTCTCCACTCTCCCTCTCAGTGTAGTTCCCAACTACCACTGATCCTTCAACCTAGGGTCCGCACCCTCAGGCTGACCAGAGGTCACGGGCAAGAATGCCCCACCCTACCTCTACTTCTGGGGTTCCGCACCCTCCCAGGGAAGCACCCACCAGAACACAACTCTCCCACCAGTTCAGGACCTCTCTCCACCAACTGGTCTACCACCTGGGATCCAAGGGGTCAGAGGCGAGGACTCCCTCCCTCTGCACCCCCTTCCACTGTAGAGCAGGGTCTCTTCACTTAAGATGAGCCCCACCTGCCCTCAGGACTACAGCCGCCCTTACGTCCAGATCCGGAAACACCGACTACTGGCTCCCCAACCGAGGGACGTACCCTTTGGTCAGATGCCTGGCGAACCAGGACTTAACGAGGGTGACACATAACTAATGGGTCGTGTGACAGTCTGCCTGGCGCTGATCTCACTACCTCCTGTCCATCTGACAGTGCGTGCAGACCCCCCAGGACAGAAGTGGCGACACCACGGTCACTCAGTGGCGACACAGCCCTCCCGGCTGGTCCCTGACCTACTGGTTCCCACTGGGGAATCCCTCCCCCTCTCACCCCTCCCTCTGGACTTCCGCACCCTCCCAACTGGAGCGGTACCGCCAGACACCAGGACTACTGGAGCTCTGATTACAGACGCTCCACGTCCTCTAGACACTGGGAGATCCTCCTCAAGTGACCTATTGGTACAGCCTAGGCCCCCGACCTGATGTTCCCTAAAGAAACCATCCAGGCCCTGACACTGGGTTTCGGGCACCTGGAGACACGCAGTCCCACCCACTCCTTCTCCGCAGAGACAGGCCGTGAGCCCCTACACCGAGACCTAGCTGGGCTACTCTGAACCTCTTCCACCACGCTGGGCTGGAAGACACCTCAGCCACTACTTTTGGAATCACTCCCCAATGCAAGTTCCCCATCCCAGAGAACTCACACCCAATCAACCAGCAAGCTCCTTATTTCAGAGAACTCACATCATTCATCCACATACACACACCCCCCAGACTAGTAAGACAGTTTCTACCGCCCCTGATTTCTCAACCTGACCACCACGTGACACAGGTACTATCACTCTGGGAACTGGGAATGGGACATTCACATTCATCCAGCGCATTACACATTCATCCCCAAACCCCTCCCAAGACTGGTAAGACAGTTTCTACCGCCCCTGATTTCTCAACCTGACCACCACGTGACACAGGTACCACTACCCCTGGAACTGGGAATGGGAATACATGCACTGGACACACATCTGCTGCCACCACTGGATCCCACCCTCTGGTGAATCCAGAAAACACAATGCACTAAGGGGGATGATCTACCCTCCCGAGCTAGGGACACCTACCAATTAAGTCCCCACTGTAGGCCAACCCAAGAAATAGCAAACAGCACAGGGGCAGTTACCTCCTCCAGCTTCTACTGCAGGCCAACCCAAGAACCCGCTGTCTGCACAAGGGCTGTTACCTCCTACAGTTTCTGGTTTCTGTCCTTGGCAGGACACTCAACTCAAAGTGCACCAGCAACACATTTCCACAGAAATGATATTTAAAAACAAACTTTAAAACAATAATCCCAATACCATGTGATTTATCTAAATGCAGAGTTTTGTAGTGCGGCCAGTTGCTGCTGCGGTACAGCGCAAACGCAAGTCCAAATCCCACCGCTGATCACCAATGTTAGAAATGGGATTTCTGGTTGGCTGAGGCTTGCGCCAAAGCCAGGCAGAAACCACCACTCTAGTCAGGGCAAGGAAGTTACACGCCAAAGATAACCCCTGCTCACCCCCTTGGTAGCTTGGCACGAGCAGACAGGCTTATCCCTGAGGCGATGTGTAAAGCGTTTGCGCGCGCACCCAGCAACAACACCCAAGGCCCACCACAAAGGAAACTCCACACAAGGTATTCTATAAAAATAACCTTTGTATTATACACAACACATTAGATAAAAACACACACTCTACAATGTGCCAACAGGCACGGGCAGAATTTACAAGGGATTATATATACAGGGGACAGGGCCACCTGGACCACTGTCAGGAATTAGCACTCT
This sequence comes from Triturus cristatus, assembly GCF_964204655.1. Classification (NCBI taxonomy): domain Eukaryota; kingdom Metazoa; phylum Chordata; class Amphibia; order Caudata; family Salamandridae; genus Triturus; species Triturus cristatus. The sequence goes on along the minus strand of NC_140592.1, from coordinate 204,177,862 downwards.
TAGAACATAACACAAATTACCAAGTGTACATGTAGAACATAACCAGTATCTACTGGCGCAATAATGACCTCAGCGTCATCACACTAGCATCAGGTATAAAACCTATCCTGTATCTATCACAGGGGCATAAATCACATTATGCAATTCTCGCAAGTCTAACGCCTTAGACCTAGCCACCTAAGTATACTTACACTAGGGGCGTACATAACACAGGGAAGTACATTCTCCCTACCATCAACCTAAACAAGGTAAAACAACCTCCTAGGCAGAAATCCTATCTAGAGGTATGAAATACAGGGGGCGCAAAATATACTATACACAGTACATTTCCCAACCCCATAAGCATGAACACAAGGTGCGCAAAACATACTACACCGTACATTTCCTAGCACCAAAAGCATGAACACAGGGTGCGCAAAACATACTACACCGTACATTTCCTAGCACCCAAATCACATCAGAGTCCAGGTTGCGCCAGAACCTAAACGTAGCAGCTGCCCACTACTTGCTGGGCAGCTGGGGACAAAGCAGGGCCTAAACGCTGCAGCTGGCACTAAGTGCTGCGCAGCTGGGGAAGGCAAATAGCGGCAGGGGGCTCTCATTAGCCCCTCAAAACAATATCCAGAACGTTGGAGCCACCTAGGCTCGAAAATGACACGTCCTCATGGAGCGCACGTGCTCCTAAAATAATGGTGCACCAAACGTGGGAGCCATCTCTGGGCTCTGAACCAATAATTTTGCCTCCGTCACTTTGGAGCGCACTAGCGCTCTTAACACAAACAATGCGGGGGACGTTGGAGCCCTCTAGGCTCTATAACCAATTTTGCCCGTCTCGTTGGAGCCCCATGGGCTCGAAAGTACACCTGCCCAGCCTCGGAGGAGCCTCTGGCTCTGCAGATACTAGCCCCTCTATATTGGAGCCCCGCAGGCTCTAAAACTAAACATGATGGCCCCTTTGTTGGGGCGGCCCGCTGCTAAACGGGGCCGCCCAGGAAGTCGGCACCGGCACTGGTGCCTCTCTCTATCCCTCCTTTAGAGCCCAAACTCACCGGCTCTGATGCAGGGCTCGTCTCTTCACCCGCGGTGGGGGCAGGCACCGGCAATGTGCCTCGAGCCCCCTCCGCCTTCTGTCTGCATTCGGCGCTGCCTGCGGGGCTCTCCCTAAGCCATGGGAGCCCCGCACAGGCAGGCGCCATCTCCCGGTCTCCTGGGCAGCTTCTCCGGCGGCGGCGGCGTGTGCGGGACTTCCTCTGTAAAACCGGAAGTCCCGCCCGCCGCCAGGCACATTCTCGCCTGACTTCCGTTTTTGGCCGCGACTCGGGCCGCAGCGGTGATCTTCAAGACAGTTAAGTCGCGGGGTGGGCACCCGCGACGTAAGAGAAATAAACGGGGTGGGCACCCGCAACATAAATATAGAAATTAAGAAGGCGGCCATGACGCGGGGTGGGCACCCGCAACGTCACTATAGAACGGCCATGACGCGGGGTGGGCACCCGCGATCTAGAATCACCATAAAGCGGAGTAGGCTCCCGCTAGATGAAACAGCGCCACAGCGGGGTGGGCACCCGCAAAGGAATATAAAGCGGGGTGGCACCCGCAAATTAAAATATAATGCGGGGTGGGCTCCCGCTCGGCAGCCATGACGGGGGAATCCCTCAGGCAATAGGCAGCAGCATGCTGCAGAGCTCCAGTTCTCCGTCAGGAGCCCTATTTCAGCGCTCCCAGGCGCTAGAAGGCTTAAAGGACCAGCAAAAAGGTCCAAAAGGTCCTGAAGGCATCCAGGGGGCAAAGCAGGGCCCAGGGGCCAGCACACAGGGCCCTCCAGCAGGGAGGTGGCCCCCATGGCGGTCCCTCCTGGGCCCCACCAGCAGCAAGCCCCCCTCTGTCAGGATCCAAGGGAGAACCAGGCGCTAGAAGTAACAAGTCCCTGAAGTCCATCAGGCATCCAGGGGCTGGGCAGGGCCCAGGGAGGCAAGCCTTCCCCTGGGCCCCAGCAGCAGCACGCCCCTGGCAGATTCAAGTCAGAACAAGAACATTTTGTAAGGGGACACAGCCCCTTTTTATACACCAAATCCCTTTGTCTGGGTTCAGGGTGAGGGGGAAAACCAGTCGCAGCTGGTTGGGGAGCACCCTTGATGTGCTCAGCCCCTCACTCTATTCACTGGCAGGGCTAGGGTCGTCAGTCGCACCACAGGGGGCGGAGCCAGCAGTGTGTGGGGAAAACCCTGCCCTATTCAGGACCCAGGTGTACTCCTCCCACCCATCTAGCTGCTGATCTCCCCATTCACCACTGGGTGACTCATCCTGACTCTGGGGAATCCCTAGCCCGTCACATGACATGACCAGCCAATCACGCGACAGACACACTGCACACAGAAGTGCCCACTTCTAGAAGTGGCACTTCCACACTAGGTACATGCACGCCGCACACATCATCGTGCAGCATTCACTCCCACGATTCCGCACATACCAAACTCGGGCCTGCACACCCCACGCATCAGGAACTACTAGGGACACATACATTCCCCATGCATTCCTATGGGAGGGCAGGCCTATCTCACCACATGCACCCAGAGTGTGCACGCACTTTACCCTGGGACACAGGGAAAGTGCGCAGGAACCAAACAAATCACCACACCAAGTCACCAATAAAAAGCAAAAAGTTCAGGGGTGAACCTGCCAGAAGGGCCAAGTCCAACACCGACCAACCAAGAAAGCGAATATAGTGTAAACCTGTGATGCTTGATTTCAACTGCGGAAACTAGATAAAGATATTATTTTTGATATAACTCACCTGTGTGGTCTAAGTTTGTGGTGTACGGAGGGGGGATCATTGTGGTGTCTATGTGCAAATACCTTACACATTGCCTTGGGGATAAGCCTGTCTGCTCGAGCCAAGCTACCTAGAGGGTGAGCAGGGGTTATCTACCGTATGTGTCCTTGTACCCTGACTAGAAGCAAGGGTCCCTATTTGGTCTAAGGTGTATACCTCTGCCAACTAGAGACCCCCAGATCTAACATTGGTGGTCAGCGGTGCGGATTAGAACCAGTATTTGCACTTGACCTGCAGTGATTCTTCGTACATCACTAATCTAGTAAGCAGTTGCATTGCACGAAGTTTTTGCGAAGACTATTCTTGGAGGATCGACGAAGCATCATGTCTCTGAATGGAGTAGGTGAGGAGTCGGAATTGCAATTCGATGTGAAAAAGTTGCTCGAATATAAGAAGGAGCAACTCAAGCAATTCTGCAAGCAGCTTGGATGCCCAGTGAAGGGCAGCGCCAACAGGACGGAGCTACAGAAAGCTCTAAGGGCCTGGTGGGAGGCCAAGAATGGCGCAACAGAGGAAGCTACTGGAGAGGATGGTACACCGGAGCACGGATTTGGATCCGATGATTTGCCTGTGAATAGGCCAGCATCGAGGGCTGGCAGCACCCACTCCAGTAGGAGCCTTTCTCAAGAGGAGCGGGTGGAAAATCAGAGGGTTAGGGCCCATGAGATTGAACTTTTTAAGCTCAAAGCTCAAGCGGAAGAAAGGAAACTGCGCCTTGACAGTGAGAAAGAGGCGGAGGAGAGGAGGAATGCTCTCGCTTTGGAAGAGAGAAAACTCCAGTTGGCTCATGAGTTGAGCATGAGGGAGCTGGACATTAAAGCCAAACAAGTGGAGTCCAGTCCGAATGGTGGCAGCGCACAACCAGTACAGGCGGGTAAATGCATGGTTTAGATCCTATGAGCTTGCCTTGAAGATGAATGAAGTGCCTGAAAAGAGTTGGGGAGCGGGTTTGTGGAAGCATTTTGAGGCCTCTGGGAGGGATGTCTTAGCACCCTTAGAAAACGCAGGGACCTTAACCTACCCCACTATGAAGGAGGCCTTATGCCTCAGGTATGGGCTTACACCAGAACAGTACCGCCAGAAGTTTAGGAACTTCAAGAAGCTTGATTCAAGTACTTGGGTGGAGTGTGTGAGTATGTACACACGTGCACTGGAAGGTTGGATAAAGGGCAGCAAAGTTACTGATTATGTGGGGTTGTGTCACTTGATTAGTTGGGAGCACTTGAGTAGTCTATGTGTTCCAGAGCTCCGCCAGCATCTTTTAGACAGCGAGTTAACTGATCCCAGTGAGCTTGCTAAAGAGGCAGACCGCTGGACTAGCACCAGGGTCAACAAAGGGGTGGTAAGTATGCCAGCCAAGGGTGGACAGGGTCCCCAGCAGAAAGGTGGGGAGGACAAGGGTAACAGTAAGGAGTTCTCTAAAGGGCCCCAAAACAGTTCCCAGGAGAAGGAGTCCCAAGCCCCCAAGCCTAAGAGGTCTTGGCCCCCTAAGGGCAACAGACCACCGCCTACTTGCTATGCTTGTAGGGAAGTGGGGCACATCGCCCCTAAATGTCCCAAGAAACCCCCAGCACCAGCTGCTGCTCCAGTCCCAGGGTTAACTAGTGTAGCTTTGGGAGGGGATTTGATTTCCAGTGGGGAAGAGGGAGTAGCTATGATGACCCTTGTCTCGTTAGGAGACCAAGAGATGGTCCAGGATACCTTGATACCCGCTAACACTAAGAAATACGTGCAAAAGGTGACCATCAATGGGAGGGAAATAGAGGCTCTGAGAGACACCGGGGCTAGTGTGACATCTGTCAGGTGTCAATGGGTGTCTGAAGAGCAAGTTATTCCCAATGTGCTCCGCCCAGTAGTGGCAGCTGACACTTCAGTGCGCCTCTGCAAGATGGCGCGTGTTCCCTTTACATGGGGGGGGTCTCTGGTACTTTGGAAGTCTGTGTCAGTGATGCCTTGCCGGTAGATTGTCTGTTGGGTAACGACCTGGAGAGTTCTCCATGGAAGGACGTAGAGCACAGAACTCACTTTGAAATGTTAGGACTGCCAGCGTGGATCTGTGTATCCACACGTGCCATGACAGCCAGTAAGGGTGGATTAGTAGAACTGGAGCCTGGAACAATGGCCCAGGAACCTGCCAGGAGAGGAAGGGGCAGAGGGCGCGGGAAACCGGCCCCCACTGTTCCCACGGTCCAGGAGGAAGCAGAACCTGAGGGGGATGCCCTGGAACCTACAGGGGAACAGGTGGCCGAACTGGGGGAATTGCCTGAGCTGACCCATTGGCAGCAAGAGGGTGGTCCCTCCAGGGAGGAATTCTGCCAGGCTCAGAAGGAGTGCCCTTCTCTCGTTGGTGTGTGGCAGCAGGCTGCAGACCAGGCAGCAGGCCTAGGGTCCAAGGAACATTTGATTTACTGGGAGGATGACTTACTTTATAGTGAGCCTAAGTTCGCTGAGCCCGGTGCAGCCCGTGTGCTGGTGGTACCCGAGCGCTTCAGGAACTTCTTTCTGGGTCTGGCTCTTGACGTGCCTCTCGCAGGACATCTGGGGCAAGACAAGACCTATCACAGGCTTGTCACCCACTTCTACTGGCCCCAGATGAAGAAGCACGTCAGTACCTTTTGTAAGTCTTGCTAAACCTGTCAAGCCAGTGGTAAGAGCGGAGGGAAGTGCGTGGCGCCCCTCCAGCCGTTTCCTGTAGTGAGCACCCCTTTCGAGAGGGTGGGCATTGATATCGTAGGGCCCCTGGATCCCAAGACCGCCTTAGGCAACAGGTTTATCCTGGTCTTGGTGGATCACGCCACTCGGTACCCGGAAGCAGTCCCTCTCAGGACAATCACAGCACCCGTGGTGGGCCGTGCATTGATGGGGATATTTTCCCGCGTGGGGTTCCCCCGAGAGGTGGTCTCCGACCGGGGTACCAACTTCATCTCTAGGTATATGAAGTCTCTGTGGGAGGAGTGTGGGGTAACTTATAAGTTCACCACTCCTTACCACCCTCAAGGAAATGGGTTGGTTGAAAGGTTCAACCGCACCCTGAAAGGTATGATAATGGGCCTAGCGGAGCCCATGAGACGGAAGTGGGACGTCTTGTTACCATGCCTGTTGTTTGCCTACAGGGAGGTGCCTCAGAAGTCCTTAGGGTTCAGCCCCTTTGAACTGCTGTATGGCCACCCTGTTAGAGGACCTCTCACACTGGTGAAGGAGGGGTGGGAGAAATCCCGTGGGAAAACCCCTCAGGATGTGTTCAGCTATGTGCTGGCCATCCGCAACCAGATGCAGCGCTTCAGGAAGCTCGCTCAGGAGAACCTAGAAGCCAGCCAGGAGGAGATGAAAAAATGGTACGACCAGAATACCACTCTGGTTGAATTTCATCCTGGGCAAAAAGTGTGGGTGATGGCACCGGTGGAGCCCTGCGCGCTCCGTGACAAATGGACCGGGCCATATGAGGTGGTAGAGCGCAAGAGTGAGGTGACCTACCTGATCAACATGAAGACTCCTAGGCAGCCCCTTAGAGTCTTGCATGTGAACCGCCTCAAACCCCACTTCGAGAGGTCTGAAGTGACGATGCTCATGGCTACAGATGACGGTGGGGAGGAGGATAGTGATCCTCTCCCTGACCTCCTGGCAACCAAGGAGCAAGACGGGTCAGTGGATGGTGTGGTCCTCTCGCCCACCCTGACCCCAGAACAGCAGAGAGACTGTCGCCAGGTGTTGGGTCAGTTTGCCTCCCTGTTCTCCCTGACCCCAGGTGTCACCAATTGGTGCGTCCATGATGTGGACACTGGAGATAGTCTGCCTGTGAAACAGAAGTTTTACAGAGAAGCTGACAAGGTCAGGGCCAGCATCAAGGAAGAAGTTTCCAAGATGTTGGCGTTAGGGGTAATTGAGCCCTCTAGCAGTCCCTGGGCTAGCCCAGTGGTCCTCGTTCCCAAGAAATCTGCTACACCCGGTGGCCCGTCAGAACTTCGGTTTTGCGTGGACTACCGTGGGCTCAATGCGGTCACCAAGACTGACGCGCACCCCATCCCCAGAGCTGATGAGCTCGTGGATCGGTTGGGAGCTGCCAGGTACCTCAGCACCTTCGATTTGACTTCGGGGTACTGGCAGATTGCCTTAACTGAAGGGGCTAAGGAGAGGTCGGCATTTTCAACACCAGAGGGGCACTTCCAGTTTCGTGTCATGCCCTTTGGATTGAAAAATGCCCCTGCCACCTTCCAGAGACTGGTCAACCGGGTACTGACCGGGCTGGAGCAATTCAGCGCCGCGTACTTGGATGACATTGCTGTGTTCAGCTCCACTTGGGAGGAACACTTGCAACACCTCTGTGAAGTGTTGAGGGCGCTGCAAAAGGCAGGCCTCACTATCAAGGCCAGTAAGTGCCAGATAGGGCAGGGATCGGTGGTGTATTTGGGACACCAGGTGGGGAGCGGCCAGGTGGCGCCCCTACAGGCGAAGATTGATACCATTCTGGCTTGGGAACCCCCCAAGACGCAGACAGAGGTGAGAGCCTTTCTAGGACTCACCGGGTATTACAGACGGTTCATCAAGGGATACGGCACCATTGTTGCCCCCTTGACAGAACTAACCTCTAGAAATCAGCCCAGGAAAGTGAATTGGACCGAGGCCTGTCAAACTGCTTTTGATGCCCTGAAAACTGCAATGTGCACAGCACCGGTGCTTAAGGCGCCTGACTTTTCGAGTGAGTTCGTAGTGCAGACAGACGCTTCAGAGCAAGGCGTGGGAGCAGTACTCTCACAGATGGACGACGAGGGCGGGGACCAACCCGTAGCTTTCATTAGTAGGGGGCTACTTCCCAGGGAACAGAGGTGGAGCGCTATTGAAAGGGAAGCATTTGCTGTGGTCTGGGCCCTGAAGAAGCTGAGGCCCTACCTGTTTGGGACTCACTTCCGTGTTCAGACCGACCACAGGCCCCTCAGATGGTTAATGCAGATGAGGGGTGAGAATCCAAAACTGTTGAGGTGGTCCATCTCCCTACAGGGAATGGACTTTACGGTGGATTTTTGATGCTGTGATGGATTTCGTTTTTGCTGGTTTAGATGCTTTGGACACTCTGCCACTGCTAATCAGTGCCAGAGTGTAAGTGCTCCCTGTGTAAAATATCATATTGATTGGATATACCTGATTGGCATATCTGTATCACCATGAAGTCCCTAGTAAAGTGCACTGTGTGTGCCAGGGCTGGTGATGACAGATGCTACTAGTGGGTCTGCAGCGCTGATTCCGCCACCCACCTGTGTAGCCCTAAAACGGTGTCTCAGGCCTGCCACCGCAGGCCTGCCTGCAGTCCCCGGACTGCCATGTCCTCCTGGCCAGTGTCCACACTGACCGGGCCTCACCCTTCCCTTTTTATACACGTCAGTCATCCCTATGGAAGGCCCAAGGTACCCCCCTGGGCAGGGTGCAGTGTATGCAAAACGTAGAGCATGTACTAGTGCAGGTAACATGTTCTGGTAGTGAACAACGGCCATTTTGTGTGTTCACTGCTGCAAGGTTATCTTGCTCCGTAGGCTAACATGGGGGAGGCTGGTGCCAATGGCTATCCGCCTATCTTCTCATAGGAACAAGATAAGACATGAGTGTTTGATATCCCTGAGCTCAGCATTTAATAACACATCTTTTAGGAGAGGTTGTTTTTAAATCCTGAGTTGGAGAATAGTACTTTTTAGAGAGTAGCTGTTCTCTTGTCTGACCCTTCTGTGTGCCTGGGCATGCTTGTGGATTGACTGTCTGGCTTGAGAGTGACAGGGGCTGGAGATCCCCCGGGAGGTTGGCTGAGTCAGCCCTCTGCTGAATAGTGACATTTGCAAGGAGAGTGGAGGGAGGAGATAGCACCTGGGAGTGAATAGGGCTGTGCCTGCCTGCCACGGTGCTGGCTCCACCTCCTGCTGGGCGGCTGACGACTCTGCCCCTCACTCTGAAAAGAAAGTAGAAGCCAGGAAAACAAAGTGCTCCAGCAACACCCAGAACTGGATCAGACCGGGCTCAGGACCCACTTGCACAAAGACTTCAAAGACTTTTAGGGGTATAAGTAAAGGACCCCTGACAACAGATTTTCAGATTCTACCATCAAGAGGAACCTCTGCTGAAAGACGGACCGCTGAAGAACTAAAGGAAGATTGCCGTGCTGTGTGCTCTAAGGGCTGACCTGTTCTGCTGTACAACTGAAGCTGAGGAGGAGAAGGGGTCTTGCTGTGTGCTGACCCTACCCACTTGACTAAACAAGACTTTGCTGTGTGCTGTGTCTTACACCGAATCTCCAAGGGCCTGAGAAGAGCTGGCCTCCTGTTTCGCAACCCAGGGATAGAAAGGTTGCCAAGAACTCAAGACTCTGCTGTGTCCCCCCTGCGCTGCTGTGTGCTGCAGGGACCGTGGACTGTTCTACCAAGCTTCTCAACATCTGCCTGTAAAGTGGGCTGGCTGCTCTCCGTCTTGCTGGAGAGTGCCGCGCTGATCCGGGCCTGACACCGGTTGCCGCATCAAGAAGACCGACGTGCTCATCGGCACGTGCCTTGCCGCGACCCGGAGGCCTGAAGCAGATCGAGAGAGTCGTACTTCCCTGCTCTACCAAGCCGCGCTGCGAGTGGTTGACTCCGGTGACGTCGACATCGTCACTGGGGGCTCGTCGAGGGAGTTGTGGAAACCTTGCACCGAACAGCCAGAGGAGCGCTTTGTACAAACGAGCGCAGTGACACCGTCGGAGCAACGTAGCTGCCTAAACAACAAGAGCCTACGAACTGATTCATTCTCAGTGAGTATCGAATCACGCAAGAGACTAGAGACTATTGTCTTGAGATCCCGACCAACCAAGAAAGCGAATATAGTGTAAACCTGTGATGCTTGATTTCAACTGCGGAAACTAGATAAAGATATTATTTTTGATATAACTCACCTGTGTGGTCTAAGTTTGTGGTGTACGGAGGGGGGATCATTGTGGTGTCTATGTGCAAATACCTTACACATTGCCTTGGGGATAAGCCTGTCTGCTCGAGCCAAGCTACCTAGAGGGTGAGCAGGGGTTATCTACCGTATGTGTCCTTGTACCCTGACTAGAAGCAAGTGTCCCTATTTGGTCTAAGGTGTATACCTCTGCCAACTAGAGACCCCCAGATCTAACACCTACACATTTACCAGTCCTAACATGGACCTGTTCCAACATGGCTGCTCCTTGGTATATGATAGCCCGGTGCTGGGATGAGTACGTGATTATGGGTCTGATTCTTCGAGTATTTTATATCGAACTCACTACTCAGGCTTTCTTTTGGAGACACTAAGACTAATCTCTCCAGCCTCTCTCTCTCACATTCAGTCAGTTCTCTATACCTAGACACTAGTATCTTGGAACAACCCGTCAGTTTCACTATTGCGATGCCGACCTGTTCCATCATGGCCGCCATCCTCAGGGACACAAGAGTCTCTCCTCAGTTTCCAACACAGACCCAGCTGATTCACTTCCGGGACCACAATTATCCAATTGACTCCCCGCATATAATGAGCTCCTACCCAATACCACCTACCGGCGGCCCTGGAGGCACCTTGGGTTTACGGATCAGTATTCCCCGGCGCGCATGTAAGTACCGGCAGAACTTTGCTAGCTCCCTGCACCATTTGACAGTCGCTCTGTTATCTGCATCCTACTGTCTGTTTTTTATCCCGTTTTGATATGGCATGGAATAAGCCCCGCATTCTACTTCTTTTTTGCTAAGTATATGGTTTATCTCTAGCTGCTGCCCCCGCCCCAGTTGGTCTCTTTCCGGTACAGTCTGGACCCACAACAAAGCGGGTAGGATTCCTGTCTCGCTGAATGTTGGTTTTAGCATCTAGTTGTTACAGTGTCACAGCCACTCGTAATCGACACCACCGGTTCGGCCATTGTTTTCCTTCACCCACCCCTCGCCATAGAGATTTGTTGACGGCCGTACGTTTGGCACTATGACACTCCCAACCAATCGGACGACGTGATTGTAACGTTATTCACCATACTACATAGACTTGCGACCTTGCACCATGCTGTTTTCACGATGTTCGACTCTCTGGCCAGCTCGCATGATTTTAGCACTACTATGCCCCGCACCTTCTGTCACACATGTGCCTTTACGACGCTAATTATACGTTGTTCCCATTATTGCATAGATCTTCTTTTAATCATCTCGATACCATGCGCAATGCCGTTGGTTTCCGCCGTATGCAATTTCGCATGATCCTAACACTGCTATGCCTCGCACATCCTGTTATCTATGTACCTTGTGTTGCATCCGATACAGACGTGCATGAACTCCATACCTGCATAGTTCACCGAGCTACCAGTGTTTCTTGTTACTGCCCCAACGAGGGCCTGGTTGTACTCACCCAGCCCCCCTTTTCTCCCTGACAGTAGATACAACCACCTCCCCAGCATGATTTTGAGTTGGTCCGCTCTCTACACTGGTGACCTGTACCATGACCCTGGATCTAGCGAAGACCTCCTCATTGTGCTTCTCTTATCTTCCCTTTTTCCTTTAGGTTCGACGTATGGGACACAAATAATACATGTTCCCCTCCACTCTTGATAGGATTTTAGGACATACCTGTTCCTGTATCTCGATTTTTCTTTCCTTTTCACCAAGGTCCTGACGAAGCGCTAAGGATCCACTAGGGACCACGGGCAGCGCGAAACATGTTGACCACCCTCCTTACATCCTCACTCTCACTCTAAAAACCTCACACACGGGTTGAGAGCAGTGGGATTACCAACCTTTTCCCATACTAACTACAGTGCTATCCAGGCACTATTCCCCGTTAAATTTTTAGATAGACCCGACGGACTCACTAATAAATTAATTTGGGGTACCAGAGGGTCTTTTTAGCCACACCACGTCACGCACTTCCCCACACACCCGCATGCAAAACTACGGCTACTCCACTAAAAGATCTCCAACAGAGAGCCCTCTTGAAGGGCCCGTGAGGGACTGCAGCGCCACCCCCACGAGGAGCACCGCCCTATGATGATGCTTTGCACCCGCAAGGGTGTGTGAGAGCACTTCAAACACCACCCAGGAGTATCTGGTCTACATCACATCCACATTCACAAACCTCTTTCTTATTTTCCCTGTTGCTCTGTCTCTTACCCCTCAGGCAGTTGACCATACTGGCACTGTCTTTCTTAGGAACTGCTACCCTATTATATGTGAAAAGATTTGCTTTGACAGGTCGAAATAGTATTTTAAAACTGCGCACACAAGCTTGGCAACAGAAGGCTTGAGTCATGTTTCAAGGGCTACATCCTTGTTCCCTCTCATATTTTTCCTATTTTTAGCAATGAAATGTTTCTGCATGTGGGCTACTCATGGGTAGCAACATATTGATGCCATAGGGAACTATTTCATTTTGTGTTGAAAGAAAATCTGCCATTTCTGCTGCAGGCCTTCATGTTTGCTCCATATGTTTTGAAAACACTACTGTCATTTGGTGTAGTAAATTTTCCAGTTGCAATTAGGTACTCAGGGGCATATTATCAAGCACAGCGTTAAAATTATCACCGCTTAAGCGGCAAAAAAACGCCGCTAAAACGGCGATAATGGGCTTGATAATATGCCGCAGAGAATTCCAATAAGATCCCATGTTGACACCAGAACATGGGCTTCTCCGGGAATTCTCAAGCGCATATTATCAAGCCTATTATCGCTGCTTTAGCAGCAGTTTTCTGCCGCTAAAGCGGCGATAATTTTAACGCCGTTTATTGATAATATGCCCCTAATTTCGCATATCCACTTTCCACCTTCTCTTTTATGACAGATACCTACTGACATACTCTTCCAGCTATCCTATACATTTTCAGGGTCTCTCCTTCAGTCACTGTTATCCCCTTTTCTGCATCCGATCACTGCTCCAGTTAATTATTTTGTACTCATAGGGGTCTACCTAATAAAATGGATCACAACGTAACAGTTTATTGTGTGAGAGGGAGCGAGCAGGAAAGCACCATATCTACAGAAATAAAGCACTGACCTGCACTCTCCCCAGCGGTGGCACACAATCGTGCTATCAGTGCCAAAAACACCTTTGCATCTCAGTGCAAGGGTGTGCCGGATGTCTAGCGTAGTTTTTGTACTGGAAGGGTACCCTTCTAGTACAAAGTACTATGGAAAGACTAACTTTTATATGTCTTCTACTGTGTATGTGTGCTGTACAGGACAGCACACGTGCACAGCCGGAAAAGGTTGGAGAAGTGAAAAGCTTTTCTCCTCAATATCCCTAGTGTACAAACTGCATTTGTTTTTATGCAAAACCCTGCCCACATTATTTTTTGGAGATAGGGTTTTGCATCAGAACACCCGTGGACCACCCATGGAATGTCCCTTTGATGCTAAAAATGTAAAGCAGAGCTTAGTACTGACTTGCGTTACTTTTGGGTCACCTTCCAACACAAAACTAAAGTATATTTCAAATAAACATTATTCCCCGAGTTGCATCACTTTTGTGATGCAAACCCAGTGCAAATTGTAAGTAAATATACCACAAAATATCTACTTCCAATACGTCATGGATGTTCCAAACTAGAAAAAAAACTGTCTACATTTTTAAGCCCAGATTATCAACATGACATATTCAGCAAAATAATCGATACGGGTCTAAAATGCAGAATTAGAATATTAAGCCGCTTTACGTATTGAACTTCAAAATGCCAAGTGATAATATTTGGTAAACGTTTAGGGGCAGATTTACAATAACTGGCGCATCCCTGCATATCAGCAGGGACGCGCCAGTTATTTTACGTCACGGCTCCGCCACCATGGATGCGCCGCATTTACAATGCGGCGCACCATGGGGCAAAACCGGGAAGATGCGTGACGCATCTGTGCCGTAAAGGCGGCGCATTGCTGGAGTTGCGTCGCAAGCGCGACGCAGCTCCAGCAATGCTCTGGGAGGCCCTATCTCCACAATGCTGCGTCAATCCTTACGCCTGCTTCAAGCAGGCGCAGGGTTTTGACGCAGCATGGGCTCAAAAGTGACTGAGTGAAATCTTGTAGATTTCACTCAGCCACTTTTAGGAGGCGTTCCTGCGATGGAACGCCCCCCCCCTGCGCTGGAACGCCTACTTCTGGCGCAAGGCTTTACAACGTGATGCATCTCCCAGATGCGTCACGTTGTAAATACCCCGCAGCCTGGCGCTGGTTGTGCGCCACCGCTGCGTCACAAAAGTGACGCAACGGCGGCGTAAAAGTGGCGCAAGGCGCTTATAAATCTGTCCCTTATTATTTACCAACACGGCATCATATTCGAATTTCATTAAACGTCTCTGTGGTTTAAGATTCCTCTTCTGCAGCCCAGCGATGTCAAGGAAAGTAATGCCCAGTAGTCTCCTTTGGTACAACCATACAGTATATTTTGTAACAGAAAAGGCTGAGTTGTGATCTGGAACTAAAGTTCAATAATTTTCTGCAGCTTGGAATATGATATTGATTGTGTATGCAACTGCTGACTGTAAGCATTTCACTCAGACAGACATTTATCATTGACTTCCTGCTTAGTACAACAACATGAGAGCCCATGAAAAGAGCAAGAGGTGCAGCCCTTTGTCCTAAAGCTATTGGACAAAGTCATGCAACACAAACAGCCAGCATATTTCGTGCAGGAGATACTATCCCAAATGTGTTGAGCAATTATGGTAAACCAGTTCAAAGAGTAGCTATATCTTCTGTGTTCTGGGGTTCCTTAGCAGCCATTCTAGAATCTAGTAGTTTCAGCTGAGATCAGACAGAGGATAGCAGCCTTACTATCCCCCATCGCATATATGTACACTGCTTGAAATGTTTTTAGTGTCAGCCAGTAATAATGTCCTTCTCAACATTGCTCAGTTTCCGTTGCCTGCAATCAGTAAATATTAGTTGAAGGGGTTCCCCATATTCCTTCTCCAACACACACACTGCTTCTCTCCTAACTTCAATGGTATGCCTGAAAATGCTAATAGGGCCCATCAGGACAATGTGCAGCGATTTTCAGCAGTATTGAATTAGCAATGAAAAGGATGAAGGCTGGTTTCTCAGAAAAGACAATGCTTTTGCAATTACAGAAATGAGACAATACCGTGAACTGAATTGTTTTATTCAAAAAATAAAAAGAGTAAAGTGATGTGGCTGGGAAAGAAATGAAACATGTTAACGTCTGACAGTAGACTGCCAACTTACTCACTTGCTCACTGTGAGAAGTTGGCCTGATGTATGATGTCACTAGTTCTAGTGTACACCTTATATCAGTCCAAATACCCTTATGGTGATTGGTTGTAAAGTCAACCTTATAGGCCAGCTATCCTAGTGGTAGCATGGACAAGAGCAGTCTTAGGCTAAACTCTGAATGGCATGTGAAGCCAGCTGTGATACCATATATAATCCCTTGAATACCAAATGAAAGGACACCACAACAGATATATATATAAAATAAAGTGTATTTATTCTAGTCAAACCCTCAGCACTCTTTATGAGATTAGAGGTAAGTACAACACAGTCTTATTTAAGCATACATTAAGTCACACAGGTAAGTAATACAGTTAGGCCCTAGGGGCCACGCAAACCATATACTAAGTAAGTGGTATAAGGACCACTGTCACGGAAATAGGATAGGCCTAGGCCTAGGGAATCGCTGGGGCTACACTACACTAGCAACAGTTAGGAAGTGGGAGGCCCACGGGATTCAGGTGCAGAGTGGAAACACTCACGCGTAATGCGTAAAAGTCGATAGAAATAGTAGTTGTTAGAAATTAACAGTTTAAGGACACTTCTAAAGTAGCTAGAGAGTCGAGACTCGGAAACTAGACCCTAGGATAGTCACTACCCTTGTGAGCACCGAAGTACCCAAGTTACCTAGCCCACAGGCTGCGGGTGCATAGGTGTGAACTTGCGTCGGGGTTCGTCGTGGACTTCTATGGATGCCTGAAGGAAAGTTGCTGACAGGCAGTCAGTGAAGAGTGTCTGGTGGATCCCAAGGCTGGGATCAAGAAGAGAGGAGACCTGCAAGCAAAAGGGACAGAGTCAAGGTCACTAGCCAGTGACCACGTGGAACCAGGAAGGAACCAGGCGATGTCGTGAAGATTGCAGGTGAAGGTGAAGCTTGTCGCTGCAGCCACGAGGACCAGGGAACGCCGAGGACGACCAGGAGGCGAGCTGTCCCACGAAGGCTCTTGCTGTCGGCGGCGTCGAAGTTGGACTAGGACTCACCAAGCCTTGGCAAGCGGAACCCATGAGGAACGGAGGACTTGCTTCTGGTGCAGACCAGGAAGGTCTGGGGTGCTTCTCTTTTTCAAAGGAGCAGGAGCCAGTCTGGAGGAGCCAAACCAGCGCTGAAGATTACGGGATGCGTCGTCACAAAGGCCACTAGCCAGCGGGCAAGCAACCGGACAGACGCGGCAAGCAGGAAAATGCAGGAGGGCCCCACGCAGGACTTGTGGAGTGTGGGGGGCTGGTCTTCGGTGCAGATGGTGCTTGGGGGTGGGGCTTCTCAATCCCCGGTGCACAACTTCGAGGGTGCCTCAGAAGCTGCGCTTGAAGATACTAGCCACTTTTCCCAGGTAGCCGGTCCCACGTCTCTCGTCGCCTCCACGGATCTCAGCTCTGCTGTGGATGTGGATCAGGGTCGGAGAAGTCTGGAAGTCAAGGCTCTGGTCGGGCTCTGCAGTCGGTCCCTCGTAGAACTTTAGCAAAGCAAAGGGTAGTCTCTTGATGGTGCCTGTTTGCACAGGGTAGCCACTCCTTGGCCACAAGGGAGATTCTTCAGTCTTCTTCTTTCATCGAACGTCGAAGGTCCAGAGTTTCTGTTCAAGTTGCAGGTTCAGGATAATCTCAAGTCTTGAGGCCCAACTCCCACTCTTATACTAATCTGGGGGGCTGGGATACCTGCTAGGTCACGCCTTATGGGTGGGACCTGGGAGGGGGGTGGTTACACCCACTTCCCTTTGTCCAGTTTCGCGCCAGAGCTGGGGCTGGAGTGCCCCAGCGCCGGTTTGAACTGGACTATGCAAGGAACACCTTGTGTGCCCCAGGCATGTCTCATTCCTTTCAGCCCACCCTGCCCCAATACACTAAAGGCTGTCTGGGGAGGTGCTAGCACCTCCCCAAGCAGGAAACCTATTGTCCAGGCCTCCCTGGCTGGGATCACTCCCAGCAGCAGGAGGTCAGACTTGTGTCGTGGCAGCAGCATCCATTTTGTGATGCTGAGGCTTTGGTCAGAGGCTAACAGTAAAGTATGATTTCAACATGTTTTTCCCTCTAGAAGGCGGGAATAATATCCTCATGTCCAGAAATGGTATGGGGGTATTATTCCACAGTGTTAGACACCTTACACGACATGTTTCGATAAAGCCAAACCATAGTTACCATAACCGTTTAAGATTATAAGGCACTTTAAGAGTATATGGTAGGCTATATCATAGAACAGCTATAAGGACATGGTTCCGAAAGCTGCAGACAGGCTCAGCTCATGCTAGAGCACCATCTCACATGTTACCAAGCACTCTGCCTCCAGGATTGTTAAGGCCTGCCATAGGAGTGGCTGATAGGTACACATGTGTCTATATGTAAGTTAGGTATAGGAATACTACACCTAAGCAAGGGGTGATTACACGACCTTGCCCCAGCTGAGTGATCAGCCAGTTGTGTCAAAATGGAAGGCCAGGCCAGGGGTGGCATAATACATGCTGCAGCCCCTGGTAGGCCTAGGGTACACCTATGCCCTGGGTACCTAGGGTACACTGTACAGGGGGCAATAAGGTGATCCTATCCAAATGGGTTATGCACCTAAAGTACATAGTATCAATTTAGAGAGAGAACAGCAGGGCTGTGGGTCTGATTAGCAGGCCCACAGCCACATCTAAGTCGAAAACCAGTAAAGCAAAAGCAAAAAGTGGGGGTGAACATAGAAAGCAGACCCTACTCTCCTACACAACCCCCCCCCCCAAACTTAGGGACATTAAACTAACCTTGACCAGTTGAGTCTTCATGTTCTAAGTGGAAATATCTGGAGAGTCCATCTGCATTGGCATGGTCAGTCCCAGGTCTATGTTCCACTGTGAAGTCCATCCCCTGTAGGGAAATGGACCACCTAAGAAGTTTGGGATTTTCACCCTTCATCTGATTTAGCCACAAGAGGGGCTTATGGTCTGTCTGAATCTTGAAGTGGGTGCCAAACAAGTATGGCCTCAGCTTCTTCAGGGCCCAAACCACAGCAAAGGCCTCCCTCTCAATAGCTGACCAACGTTTCACTCTAGGGGTCAGCCTTCTACTTATAAAAGCAATGGGCTGGTCTTGACCATCTACATTCAGTTGTGAAAGAACAGCTCCCACACCTAACTCAGAAGCATCTGTCTGGACAATGAACTCTTTGGAGTAGTCTGGACTTTTCAGAATAGGTGCACTGCACATGGCCTGCTTCAGGTCATCAAATGCTTTTTGACAGCTTACTGTCCACTGAACTTTCTTTGGCATCTTCTTGGAGGTCAAGTCATTAAGTGGTGTCACAATGGACCCATAGTTCTTAACAAACTTTCTGTAGTACCCAGTCAGGCCCAAGAAAGCTCTGACCTGAGTCTGGGTAGTTGGAGGAGTCCAGTCCTTTATGGTCTGGATCTTGCTCTCCAGTGGTTGAACCTGACCCCCACCAACTAGGTGGCCCAGGTATACAACCTTGCTCTGCCCTATCTGGCACTTAGTGGCCTTGATAGTGAGGCCTGCCTTTTGCAGGGCCTCTAAAACATTCCTCAGGTGGACCAGGTGATCCTCCCAGGGGAAGCTAAAGACAGCAATATCATCAAGATAGGCTGCACAATAATCATCCAACCCTGTAAGGACTTGATTCACCAACCTTTGGAAAGTGGCAGGTGCATTCTTCAAACCAAAGGGCATTACCACAAATTGATAATGTCCTCCTGGGGTCGAGAAAGCAGTTTTGGCCTTTGCATTCTCAGCTAGTCTGATTTGCCAGTAGCCTGCTGTTAGGTCAAATGTGCTCAAAAACTTAGCAGCTGCCAGTCTGTCAATGAGCTCATCTGCCCTAGGTATTGGGTGGGCATCTGTCCTAGTGACAGCATTGAGACCTCTGTAATCCACGCAAAACCTCATCTCTCTCTTACCATCTTGGGTGTGAGGCTTTGGCACAAGGACTACAGGACTAGCCCAAGGGCTAACTGAAGGTTCAATGACTCCCAGCTCCAACATCTTTTGTACCTCAACTTTTATGCAGTCCCTGACATGGTCAGGTTGCCTGTAGATTTTACTCTTCACAGGCAGACTGTCACCAGTGTCCACCTCATGGGTGCACCAGTTTGTCTGACTTGGGGTCAGAGAGAACATATGTCTGTAGGACTGCAGAACTTGCCTGCAGTCCTGTTGCTGATGGACAGTGAGGCTGTCAGAAAAGACCACACCATCAACTGAGCCATCATCAGGGTTCTGAGTCAACAGGTCTGGGAGAGGGTCACTCTCTTCCTCCTGCCCCTCATCTGTAGCCATGAGTAGCCCCATGTCTGCCCTGTCAACATATGCCTTCAATCTGTTGACATGAAGCACCCTGTGGGGGCTTCTGGGAGTCCCAAGGTCCACCAAGTAGGTGACTTCTCCCTTTTTGTCAACAATAGTGTGGGGTCCAGACCATTTGTCTTGGAGTGCTGCTGGGGCCACTGGCTCCAACACCCACACTTTCTGTCCTGGCTGGTAAACAGTCAGTACAGCCTTTTGGTCATGCCAAGCTTTTTGGAGTTCTTGGCTTGCCTCAAGGTTTTTAGAAGCCTTCTTCATATACTCTGCCATCCTGGAGCGGAGACCAAGTACATAATCCACTATGTCCAGTTTGGGTTGTCTGAGAGGTCTCTCCCATCCTTCCCTTACCAAACACAGGGGTCCTCTTACAGGATGCCCAAACAAAAGCTCAAAAGGGCTGTAGCCAACCCCCTTTTTGTGGGACCTCTCTGTAAGCAAACAGAAGGCAGGGTAAAAGGATGTCCCATCTTCGCCTAAGCTTGTCTGGTAACCCTTTTATCATTCCCTTTAGGGTCTTGTTGAATCTCTCAACAAGCCCATTGCACTGTGGGTGATAGGGTGTGGTGAACTTGTAGTTCACACCACACTCCTTCCACATTGCAATCAAGTATCCTGACATGAAGTTGGCACCTCTGTCAGAAATGACCTCCTTTGGAAAGCCCACTCTGGAGAATACTCCAAGCAGGGCCCTTGCCACAACAGGAGCTGTTGTGGTCCTCAGGGGAATTGCTTCTGGATACCTGGTGGCATGGTCCACTATCACCAGTATGAATCTGTGCCCAGATGCTGTTTGTGGGTCCATTGGTCCTACAATATCTATGCCCACTCTTTCAAAGGGGACCCCCACCACAGGTAGTGGTATGAGGGGGGCCTTTGTGGTGCCACCTGATTTGCCACTGGCTTGGCAGGTGACACAGGAGCGACAAAACTCCTTAGTATCTTCTGACATATGCGGCCAGTGAAAGTGAGGGACAAGCCTGTCCCAAGTCTTGTTCTGGCCTAAATGTCCTGCAAGGGGAATATCATGGGCCAAGGTAAGAAGGAAGCCTCTGAACTTCAGTGGTATGACCAACCTCCTGGATGCACCAGGCTTGGGGTCTCTAGCCTCTGAATACAGTAGCCCTTCATCCCAATACACTCTATGGGTACCTTGAGCATTCCCTGCAGCCTCAGCAGCAGCCAGCTGTCTGAGGGGTTCAAGAGAGGGGCAGTCTAATTGAGCCTGCCTCAGATCTGCCCTTGAAGGTCCCCCTGTCCCAAGAAACTCAACCTGATCAGGTTCAAGTTCTTCTGGGACAGTTCCTTCATGGCTCTCAGAATCATCCTCCTGGGAGGGCTGATCCACCACCTGAGGCAGGGGGGAAGGCACAGCCTTAACCCTACTGCTCTTTCTCTTGGGTTGTGACTGGTCCATAGTTTCAGGATCCAGCACTTGTTCAGTGGTGCACTTTTTGGCCTGTGACCTGGTCACAGCAAGGACATGTGCATCTATCCCCAGCATTTCTGCATGGGTCCTATACTCCCCTTCAGACCAAACTGAAGTTTCAAGATCATTGCCCAGTAAACACTCTACAGGAAGGTCTGAACTAACAACAACTTTCTTGAGGCCAGTTACCCCTCCCCAGGAGAAGTTAACAATAGCCACACTATGGGAGGTAGTGGTATTGCTAGCGTTGGTCACTAGGTAATTCTCACCTAGTATGATCTGTCCAGGGTCCACAAAAGCAGGTGTCACCATTGTGACACTAGCCCCAGTGTCCCTGTAGGCCTGAGCCATTCTTTGGTTGATAAAAGGAGTCTGTCTGTACTTGCCCAGGTTACTGGGGCCTACAGTAGAGGACAAAGCTAAGTCCCCATCACAGATCAGAACAGCCTGAGTAGGTATTCTGACTAGGCCAGAATCCTCCTCAGTTCCCAGGGTTAACCCTACTACACCCTTTTGCTGGGAACCACCACTTACAGCTGAACTAGGGGGTACAGTTGCCATAGGGGCAATGGTGGCTGGGGGCTTATCCTTTTTGGTGCACTCACTAAACCAATGTGAGTTGGACTTACAATAGTTGCACCATGGTTTCTTTTGGCCTTCTTTCTTTTTATCCTTTTTGGGACCACCCTCCCCCTGAGCCTTTTGGGGGCCTGGTGAAGACTTCTGGTCTTTTTGTTTCTGATCATTACCCTTCTGGTCTGCCTTTTTCTGATCACCGCCCTGGTTCTGGTTTTTCTGCTTAACTCTAGTCCTGACCCATCTATCTGCCTTCTTTCCCAATTCTTGGGGAGAAGTCAGATCAGAATCAATCAGGTGTTGATGCAATAGCTGGTTTTGACAGTTGTTAAGGATTTGTTCTCTCATGATCAAATTATACAATCCTGTATAGTCCTTAACCTTACTTCCCATTAGCCAGCCTTCCAGAGCCTTAGTGGCACAATCTACAAAGTCAGTCCAGTCCTGAGTCTGTGTCTTCTGGGTATCCCTGAACAACAACCTGTATTGTTCAGTGGTTAGGCAAAACCCATCAATCAGAGCACTCTTCAGGACAGTGTAATTATCTGCATCCTCATCACTAACTGTGAGGAGCTTGTCTCTACCTTTCTCAGAGAAGGAGAGCCACAAGATAGCTGCCCACTGACTTTTGGGTACCTGCTGTACTTTGCAAGCTCTCTCCAAAGCAGTTATCCATTTGTGGATGTCATCCCCACACCTGTAGGGAGGGACAATCTTGCTCAGGTTTCTATTATCATAGTGCCTGTCTCTATCCTTAGGGATATTGCTGCCACCAGTGGGTTCTGACCCACTTAACTTTTGCTCTCTAGCCAGAGCAAGCTTCTCCTTGGCAAGGGCAAGTTCTTCCCTCTGAATCCTCAGATTAGCTTCCCTCATTCTGGCTTCATGCTCCTTTCTCTCAGGGGAAGTCATTCCCCTATGAGAGGAAGCATTAGAGATGCTAGAGACATGGGAGTGGATGGATTCCCTTGAAGGGGATCTGTCCCTCCTGCTTCTCTGTGTAAGCCCACTTGGGGGTCTGTATGGGGGGACCCCATGCAAACTCCCATGTAAGCTTAGGTTAGCCTGGCTAAGTCTTCCTACTTGGCCCTGGCTGTCTACCTCTTCATCTGAAGTCCCATCTGACTCATCTGTGGTGGGTAGACCCTCCTTTGTACCTAGGGTACCTGCCTGTGAGGCTTTAAGAGCATCATACTCCTCTAGGAGTTGTCTTAGCTGAAGGAGGGTAGGGTTTGCACCCTGTTTTATTCTTCTGGAGGTACACGATTGTCTCATCTCCTGAAAAGTTAGGGTATCATATCTAGAGGGGGTCTTCTGCAGACCTGACCCTCCTGAGAGAGCGTCTACTTGATCTCCTCCCAGAGACATGATCTAGTGAGGGTGTGGTGTGTGCACCTACCTACACTAGTTGTTTCTACTAAACCTCTCTGGTAGTTGTAGTCAGGGTGTGTTACTCCCTTCAACCTACAACTACTAAGTCCAGTAGGACTTAAGTATTATAATCTATGTTATATGTACCTAGACAATATCTGTGTGATCTTTCAATTTAGTATCTCAAGATTACAATGGTATTACAACAGCAAGCTCAGATCCCAACCGCTGCTCACCAATGTGAGAAGTTGGCCTGATGTATGATGTCACTAGTTCTAGTGTACACCTTATATCAGTCCAAATACCCTTATGGTGATTGGTTGTAAAGTCAACCTTATAGACCAGCTATCCTAGTGGTAGCATGGACAAGAGCAGTCTTAGGCTAAACTCTGAATGGCATGTGAAGCCAGCTGTGATACCATATATAATCCCTTGAATACCAAATGAAAGGACACCACAACAGATATATATATAAAATAAAGTGTATTTATTCTAGTCAAACCCTCAGCACTCTTTATGAGATTAGAGGTAAGTACAACACAGTCTTATTTAAGCATACATTAAGTCACACAGGTAAGTAATACAGTTAGGCCCTAGGGGCCACGCAAACCATATACTAAGTAAGTGGTATAAGGACCACTGTCACGGAAATAGGATCGGCCTAGGCCTATGGAATCGCGGGGGCTACACTACACTAGCAACAGTTAGGAAGTGGGAGGCCCACGGTATTCAGGTGCAGAGTGGAAACACTCACGCGTAATGCGTAAAAGTCGATAGAAATAGTAGTTGTTAGAAATTAACAGTTTAAGGACACTTCTAAAGTAGCTAGAGAGTCGAGACTCGGAAACTAGACCCTAGGATAGTCACTACCCTTGTGAGCACCGAAGTACCCAAGTTACCTAGCCCACAGGCTGCGGGTGCATAGGTGTGAACTTGCGTCGGGTTTCGTCGTGGACTTCTATGGATGCCTGAAGGAAAGTTGCTGACAGGCAGTCAGTGAAGAGTGTCTGGTGGATCCCAAGGCTGGGATCAAGAAGAGAGGAGACCTGCAAGCAGAAGGGACAGAGTCAAGGTCACTAGCCAGTGACCACGTGGAACCAGGAAGGAACCAGGCGATGTCGTGAAGATTGCAGGTGAAGGTGAAGCTTGTCGCTGCAGCCACGAGGACCAGGGAATGTCGAGGACGACCAGGACCAGGAGGCGAGCTGTCCCACGAAGGCTCTTGCTGTCGGCGGTGTCGAAGTTGGACTAGGACTCACCAAGCCTTGGCAAGCGGAACCCACGAGGAACGGAGGACTTGCTTCTGGTGCAGACCAGGAAGGTCTGGGGTGCTTCTCTTTTTCAAAGGAGCAGGAGCCAGTCTGGAGGAGCCAAACCAGCACTGAAGATTACGGGATGCGTCGTCACGAAGGCCACTAGCCAGCGGGCAAGCAACTGGACAGACGCGGCAAGCAGGAAAATGCAGGACTCGTGGAGTGTGGGGGGCTGGTCTTTGGTGCAGATGGTGCTTGGGGGTGGGGCTTCTCAATCCCCGCTGCACAACTTCGAGGGTGCCTCAGAAGCTGCGCTTGAAGATACTAGACACTTTTCCCAGG
Organism: Triturus cristatus; assembly: GCF_964204655.1. Lineage (NCBI taxonomy): Eukaryota > Metazoa > Chordata > Amphibia > Caudata > Salamandridae > Triturus > Triturus cristatus. The sequence continues at coordinate 204,153,541 of NC_140592.1, read as the reverse complement.
TAGCCGGTCCCACGTCTCTCGTCGCCTCCACGGATCTCAGCTCTGCTGTGGATGTGGATCAGGGTCGGAAAAGTCTGGAAGTCAAGGCTCTGGTCGGGCTCTGCAGTCGGTCCCTCGTAGAACTTTAGCAAAGCAAAGGGTAGTCTCTTGATGGTGCCTGTTTGCACAGGTTAGCCACTCCTTGGCCACAAGGGAGATTCTTCAGTCTTCTTCTTTCGTCGAATGTCGAAGGTCCAGAGTTTCTGTTCAAGTTGCAGGTTCAGGATAATCTCAAGTCTTGAGGCCCAACTCCCACTCTTATACTAATCTGGGGGGCTGGGATACCTGCTAGGTCACGCCTTATGGGTGGGACCTGGGAGGGGGGTGGTTACACCCACTTCCCTTTGTCCAGTTTCGTGCCAGAGCTGGGGCTGGAGTGCCCCAGCGCCGGTTTGAACTGGACTATGCAAGGAACACCTTGTGTGCCCCAGGCATGTCTCATTCCTTTCAGCCCACCCTGCCCCAATACACTAAAGGCTGTCTGGGGAGGTGCTAGCACCTCCCCAAGCAGGAAACCTATTGTCCAGGCCTCCCTGGCTGGGATCACTCCCAGCAGCAGGAGGTCAGACTTGTGTCGTGGCAGCAGCATCCATTTTGTGATGCTGAGGCTTTGGTCAGAGGCTAACAGTAAAGTATGATTTCAACATGTCTTTCCCTCTAGAAGGGGGGAATAATATCCTCATGTCCAGAAATGGTATGGGGGTATTATTCCACAGTGTTAGACACCTTACACGACATGTTTCGATAAAGCCAAACCATAGTTACCATAACCGTTTAAGATTATAAGGCACTTTAAGAGTATATGGTAGGCTATATCATAGAACAGCTATAAGGACATGGTTCCGAAAGCTGCAGACAGGCTCAGCTCATGCTAGAGCACCATCTCACATGTTACCAAGCACTCTGCCTCCAGGATTGTTAAGGCCTGCCATAGGAGTGGCTGATAGGTACACATGTGTCTATATGTAAGTTAGGTATAGGAATACTACACCTAAGCAAGGGGTGATTACACGACCTTGCCCCAGCTGAGTGATCAGCCAGTTGTGTCAAAATGGAAGGCCAGGCCAGGGGTGGCATAATACATGCTGCAGCCCCTGGTAGACCTAGGGTACACCTATGCCCTGGGTACCTAGGGTACACTGTACAGGGGCCAATAAGGTCATCCTATCCAAATGGGTTATGCACCTAAAGTACATAGTATCAATTTAGAGAGAGAACAGCAGGGCTGTGGGTCTGATTAGCAGGCCCACAGCCACATCTAAGTCGAAAACCAGTAAAGCAAAAGCAAAAAGTGGGGGTGAACATAGAAAGCAGACCCTACTCTCCTACACAACCCCCCCCCCCAAACTTAGGGACATTAAACTAACCTTGACCAGTTGAGTCTTCATGTTCTAAGTGGAAATATCTGGAGAGTCCATCTGCATTGGCATGGTCAGTCCCAGGTCTATGTTCCACTGTGAAGTCCATCCCCTGTAGGGAAATGGACCACCTAAGAAGTTTGGGATTTTCACCCTTCATCTGATTTAGCCACAAGAGGGGCTTATGGTCTGTCTGAATCTTGAAGTGGGTGCCAAACAAGTATGGCCTCAGCTTCTTCAGGGCCCAAACCACAAAGACTGAAGACAATATTCTGCACTTGGAATTTTCTCATTTATCATCATTTTCATCATCTGGATTGTTCACTTCACTGTTTTAAGTTCTTAAATGTATTAATTTAACCATGATTAGTGTCAAAATGGTTACATATATATTTTTGTATGAATTGTAAAAGCTAGAGAACGCCTTTCTGGAGGCATTGTCGTAGTGCACTTGTTATTTCCAGTCATTGGTCTGGAATTTTTTTCTTGCTGTTCAAATTTAGGTGGCTGGCAGTGCCACTTTCACAGGTGCACACAATACTTTTGATGTGATAAAGCTATTTGTTAATTGTTGGATCTCTTTTTGAAAATTGTTTTAATTGAGTGCATTCCTTGCTGCTTTCACTTTTTGTGGGTGTGAACCAGCCATGAGGGAGTGGCTGTGGCATGCGGACAACTAGACCTGTGATCAGCAGATCCCTACAGGGAAGGCCTGGGACATGTAGCGTTGTCATCCCTCCTGTGAGCGTGATCGGAGTGGGCTGGCCTGGCATATGCCAGTCCAGTGTAAAGTTGTGAACAATGACCCCGGGGCTGTGGGCGTGCTTCCGTTCTGGCCTGGACAAGAAAGTAACAAATGCGTGTTTCCTCGTTCTAGTGTCGGCGCCACCCGGCACACAATCGGCAATATGTCACCCTGTGACCCAAGTCCCACAACATAAGCAACATGAATGTAAGGTGAAATCATTGACCCTACATGCATCCATACCTCCACACTTGCAAGATCATAGACATGACACTCGTTGTGTAAATGAATGTTTAATGCACATTCAGTGGAGTGTTGCAGCTGGAGCAGTACAGGGCCATGCAAACCCCACCTTTCAGCGCTGGCTCGTGGAGGACCAGCCAGAGTCCTTCAGGGAATGACATGTACATCAGCAGTGGAGGAGTTCAGTCTGCAATCTGATATCTGTGTACTTGGTGCCAAAACAGAATATGGCAGTCCACGTCGAGGTCCAAGGTGAGTGTCGCAGAGTGCATTGGGGACAGTGGAAGGGGATGATGCTGAGCGTAGAACCAAGCAGAAACAGGCCATATGGCGGACATGATTGCTACCGCTTTATTCTGACCACGGGGGCAGATTCATCTGCATCTTTGTCCTCAGCTATTGCATGTGCCTCACATGAGGGTGGTGGTGTTATGTCTCCAGCACTGTGTGGCAGTGACACTGCAGGGGCCAGAGGGGGGATGTCCACTGCACTGTGTGGAACTGACAAATCAGGGGACTGAGATGTGGATGGAGTGGTAGCAGCAGCATGCATCAGTGCCAGGCCTTTTGGCAGCAACGCCATGAGGATGGTCTTTATGGCATTGAGGGACCCAGTCCTCCATGAGCCTCCACATAAGTCCCAACTCCAGGGCAAGCTCGCTGGAGCCACTATGACTGGCCAATCATTCTTGCCTCTGAGTCAGGACCCTGGCAATGTCAGCCATGGTTCGTTGGAGAGCATGGAGCGGACTGTTGGTGACCATTAGGGACTGTGAGTGGTCCCTGATGGGACTTAGACACCCACGCATGGCGTCTAGTTTGGCTGCCATGCGGTCGAACCCCACCTGCACCTGTTCGGCCAGCTTCTCCTGGCACCCCAACACATGGAGTTGGAAGGCCATGTGTTCGTCGTGGGGGTCCTGGGAGGCAGCCGTTGTGGTGAGTGCTGTCTGCTGTGTGTACTGTGCAGGGGTGGGATCTCCTCGTTGCAGCTGGGCTGCCCTGCTCCTGGAAGTGGGCTGCGCAGGCTGTCCATGAGATGTTTGAGGGTGTCGGAGTTGAAGGTCTGGTTGTCCTCTTCGTCATCAGAGAAGAGAGGTTGGGACTGCTCTGCAGGAGGAGTTGAATTTCCCTCTGCAATTTGAAGGGGAGATGCAGTTTAATATTGTGTTCACATGTATGTTGACGCATTGTACATGTTTACATGCAGACTGAATAACAGTGTACATTGTTACTATTTGTGGTGAGCTGCCTATGTGATGTGGGACAGTGGACATTTCAACAACTTCACGGATGTGTGTTTGTACTTGTAACTTGTCAACTCACATTTCCCTGCGAGGCCATATGTGATTGGCCAGTTACTGTACACAAGCAGGACCAGTTGTGTCCCCTGTTCTGTTGTGGACGTGTTGCAGATTGTGCCACATTGTTGTCAATGTAGATGTGCTCTGCATGTGTTGTGTGTGCCGCTTTTTGGGGGAGTCGCCCCTGCAGCTCTGATTTGGCTGCCCCTGATCCCTTACATGCGGTGTGCCTTTGACTTCTGTGCTTCTACAGTGCTGGGATGTTGCATTGTTATCTTGGTGGGAGTTTGGGGTCTGGGGCATGGTTTGTCTGAAGATGCGCTATGCTTACTTGTGCATGTGTGCCATTTTGCCCATCTCCCCCCTTCCCCCAGACCCAGGGTCGTTACTCAGCCTGTTGCTGTTGTGTCCGGTCCTGTTGAGCAGTGTCCGGTCCCCCAACTCCTGCCACCGTCACACCACTGATGACTGTGGACACCAATTCCTCCATCTCGTCAAGCTCCCCTTGTGGCGCTGGACTGCCACCTCCAGTCTGCATTGCTGCCTTCCTGTTGTTTGCAAGTTTCTGCTTGGTTTTGCACTTGACATCATTTCAGCGCCTCTTGTCCTCGTCCATTGTCCTCTTCAGCACTCCGACTGCATTCACCTTGTCCACAATAGTCTGCCATATTCCATTTTTAGTTGCCAGTGACACATTGGAGGTGACGAACAGTAGTTGATGGTGTTCTATCACCTCCGTTATCAGGATCCTGTTTTCCTGCCGACTGAACCTTTTCTTCGTCCTCTTTTTCTCCTTGCCCTTCCCTGACCCCGAATTCCCAGGCTGGTCCTCTGGGGTGCTTGTGGGGTTCTGGTTTTCCTCAGCACTTGCGCCGGCTGACTTCATTGTGCTTCGCTGTTGTTTGGCTTTTGTATGTGTTTTTTTCACCTTTTGTAGTGCATTTTCCCACATGTTGTGCGGGTATTGCAGGCCTGTGGCTAGTTTTCGCTGATTTTTGTACCGCGATTGGCGTCATCACCGCTTTTTCACGTTGGTGTTTCGCATTTTTGCGGCGTAGCATTGATTTTAACGCGTTGGTTTGACGCGTTGTCGTGGCATGGTGCTGCCGGCTTGGGAATACCACGTTGACACGGAGTTATTTTCCCGCGATGGACTGCAATGTGAAGAGTTGCGTTAAGCTACTTTTGCGGTATTTATCACACGTTCTTGAGAATATCCCCCTTTGGCAGTAACATCGTATGGAGGTCCAGTATTTTAATAACACTGGGTATTCCCAGATCACGTGTGACCAATTCCATGCCATATCCATACAACATCTAAAACATTCTGCTGGTATTATATCAATTCTGTTTAGGATAATAGGTGTCCTATGCAGCAGCCATTTAGTACAACATTCTATACGGTGAAAGTTAGCTCCTTTCAATATGGAAAAGTTGTACAGATTCAGCATACTCCAGGACTTTGCCATTATATCTAGCCCCTCTAAAAAGTGCCATTTTTTTTACTAATTTGGATGTTAACCTCTGTCTCATCTAATTGCACAAATCTATCTTCTCAATTTTCACTGACCCATATGTGTACCTGATTCTATCAGATCCTCACGTAGATCAGATTTTCTCATTATATCACCTCGGGTCTAAGCCCTTAAAAAAATAGCAATTTTCATAAAGGACCATTGAATGGAGCTTTTAACAAGGCTGATATCTTGTTTGATATATATCCATTTCTCCCACACATCTATTTCCTCGATTTCTTCCAAAATCTCTAAGATATCTATAGCCATTTATTCACCACCTACACAGTGTATTTTTTCCAGTAGTTGTTGCCGCTCTAATACAATATCTTCCAACCTAGTGGATATATTGCACAGTAGAATGGCATACTTGTGAAACATTTGCTCCTTTCTTTTTAACATCCCATAGAGTACTTTGTAACATACTTGTTTTGGCAACTTGGTCGTCAATAGGAAGTCATGGATTTCATAACTGTTAAATGTTAGCTCCTGGGAATCTACTGTATTATCTAATTCTTGACTGGTACCAAACTGTTAAAAAGAATGTGCAAAACTCGCAAAATACTATTCTTTCACATTTCGCAAGGCAAGACCTCCTGCATTATGTATAGTGTAAACAATGCCAATCTTGGTATTTTGGTTGCCCAAATGAATGCCAAGAATAAGCCTTCAATTTATTTAAAGAATCTCATATGTAAAAAGCGGTAAATAGACATAATATCGAAAAAATAATATCGAACAACAAGAATATCGAAGTTAAAATATCGAGATAACATTAATATCGAAGTGTAGAATATCGAGGTAAGTAATATCGTTTTTTTTGTGTTTAGTAAAATATCGAAGTATGAAATATCGATGTAGTAATATCGTTTGTAGATAATATCGATTGATTAGTTTTGTTAGAAATATCGAAATATAATATATATATTGTTTAAAATGTCTATTTAGTGTATATTGAATGAGTAAATTGTTTAATTATATGTATAAATACTTTATTAAATTTTAAAATATAATTAATAGTGTTAAGTAATTTATTGTATGATATGTTTTAGGAGCGGGATGTTGGGTTATTAGGGGATAAGGGTGGGGAGTGTTTTAAAAATATTAGTGTAAAATCAGATAATAATTTAAAAATATTAAATAATAAATAATTATGAATAGTAAATTGTAATGAAATTTGTAAATTAAATATTTATAATTTAGAAAATAATAAAGAAATTATATATATTTTTTAAGAGCGGGATGTTGGGTTATTAGGGGAGAAGGGTGGGGAGTGTTTTAAAAATGTTATTGTAAAATCAGATTATAATGTAAAAATATTAAATATTTAAGAATTCGAAATTTCAAAATTTTAATGTAAATTCGAAATTATATAATTTAAAATTATAATGAAATTTTAATTTTGTTTTATGAGTGGGATGTAGGGTTATTAGTGTATAAGGGTGGGGAGTGTATTAAAAATATTACTCTAAAATTTGATAATAAGTTATAAATATTAATATCAAAGAATTAGAAAGTTAAAAATTTTAATTTAATATTGAATTTTTAAAAAAAAAAAAAATTCAAAATAATTTCGAAATTATTTTTTGGTTTCATGGTTGGGAAGTTGGGTTAATAGGGTGTAAGGGTGTGGATTGTATTTTAATAATTATTACACAATTATAGATTAATAACTAAATATATAATTGGGAATAATTTAAATTTGTGAAAATTTAATGTAAAATTCTAATTATATACTTTTAATTGGAAATTATAATTTCAATATTTATGTTGTCTTTATGGGTGGGATGTGGGTATATTAGGGGAGAAGGGTGGGGAGTAATTTTTAAAAATAATAGTGTAAAAATAGATCATAAAACAATTCAATGTATTAGTAAATATTGTGAAATTTAAAATTTGAAATAATAATTATAATTAAATAATTGTATATTTGCAAATTTTATGGAAAACATATTGTACATTTTTTATATGGAATTAGGGTTAATATGGGATAGGGGTGGGTATTGTTGTAACTATAGTATTGCTAAATGTAATAGTTTTTAAATGGTATCTCATAGTTATCTCATAAATGTAGATTTTTAATATTTTAAGTGATGTTATAACCAGCACCTTCTCTCAGTCTTATCTTTCTGGAGCGGGAATATTACATTTTATGGGGTTAGTGTCCAGCACCTTCCCTGAGTTTATGTTAACTGGAGTGGGAATAGTAAATTATATAGGGTTACTGTCCAGCACCTTCATTGACTTTATGTTAACTGGAGTGGGAATAGTAAATTATATACGGTTAGTGTCCAGCATCTTCCCTGACTTTGTGATAACTGGAGTGGGAATAGTAAATTATATAGGGTTAGTGTCCAGCACCTTTCCTGACTTTATGTTAACTGGAGTGGGAATAGTAAATTATATAGGGTTACTGTCCAGCACCTTCCTTGACTTTATGTTAACTGGAGTGGGAATAGTAAATTATATAGGGTTACTGTCCAGCATCTTTTCTGACTTAATGTTAACTGGAGTGGGAATAGTAAATTATATAGGGTTACTGTCCAGCACCTTCCTTGACTTTATGTTAACTGGAGTGGGAATAGTAAATTATATAGGGTTACTGGCCAGCACCTTTCCTGAGTTTATGTTAACTGGAGTGGGAATTGTAAATTATATAGGGTTACTGTCCAGCACCTTCTCTGAATTTATGTTAACTGAAGTGGGAATAGTAAATTATATAGGGTTACTGGCCAGCACTTTCCCTGACTTTATGTTAACTGGAGTGGGAATAGTAAATTATATAGGGTTAGTGTCCAGCATCTTCTCTGACTTTATGTTAACTTGAGTGGGAATAGTAAATTAGATAGGGTTACTGGCCAGCACCTTCCTTGACTTTATGTTAACTGGAGCGGGAATAGTAAATTAAATAGGGTTACTGTCCAGCATTTTCCCTGAGTTTATGTTAACTGGAGTGGGAATAGTAAATTATATAGGGTTACTGTCCAGCACCTTCCTTGACTTTATGTTAACTGGAGTGGGAATAGTAAATTATTTAGGGTTACTGTCCAGCACCTTTCCTGACTTAATGTTAACTGGAGTGGGAATAGTAAATTATATAGGGTTACTATCCAGCACCTTCCTTGACTTTATGTTAACTGGAGTGGGAATAGTACATTATATAGGGTTACTGTCCAGCACCTTCTCTGAATGTATGTTAACTGAAGTGGGAATAGTAAATTATATAGGGTTACTGTCCAGCACTTTCCCTGACTTTATGTTAACTGGAGTGGGAATGGTAAATTATATAGGGTTAGTGTCCAGCATCTTCTCTGACTTTATGTTAACTTGAGTGGGGATAGTAAATTAGATAGGGTTACTGGCCAGCACCTTGCTTGACTTTATGTTAACTGGAGTGGGAATAGTAAATTAAATAGGGTTACTGTCCAGCATTTTCCATGAGTTTATGTTAACTGGAGTGGGAATAGTAAATTATATAGGGTTACTGTCCAGCACCTTCCTTGACTTTATGTTAACTGGAGTGGGAATAGTAAATTATATAGGGTTACTATCCAGCACCTTCCTTGACTTTATGTTAACTGGAGTGGGAATAGTAAATTATATAGGGTTACTGGCCAGCACCTTTCCTGAGTTTATGTTAACTGGAGTGGGAATAGTAAATTATATAGGGTTACTGTCCAGCACCTTCTCTGAATTTATGTTAACTGAAGTGGGAATAGTAAATTATATAGGGTTACTGTCCAGAACTTTCACTGACTTTATGTTAACTGGAGTGGGAATAGTAAATTATATAGGGTTAGTGTCCTGCACCTTTCCTGACTTTATGTTAACTGGAGTGGGAATAGTAAATTATATAGGGTTACTGTCCAGCACCTTTCCTGACTTTATGTTAACTGGAGTGGGAATAGTAAATTATATAGGGTTAGTGTTCAGCACTTTTCCTGACTTTAATGTAGGTGAAATGGGAATAGTAATTTGTATAGGGTTAGTGTGCAGAATGTATATGTATTGTGTTAATGAAGTATGTTTTTGGATTTTATGTTGGAAAAAATGTTATTTACATTTTTAAACAATTAAATTAGCTAAATTATATATGTGATAGTAATAAATTATGAAATCCAATGACACATTTTATATTTTTATATAAGCTTTATTTTTGTTGAAGAAAGTAGAGAGATTATTGTTTTGATTTTTAAAGAATGGAGTATACATTAGTAGAGATACAGCAAATATGCATACATTTGTGTATTTTTGCAATGTTTTAAGGAAAATACAATTTATTGATATCATCACATTTTATAACAGAAGTATTGATAATTACAAAAAAACATACATAACATTTATTACTTTTTTACATTGTTTGCAAATAAACATATTCTTACAGTAGTCATATAATAATGTGTTTGTTGGCTATATACATAAAAAAAATCATTGCATAGGTAATTTCTGAAGAATATTGTGTCATTTTTATTTTGTTGTTGTACATAATTAGTACATGACAAATAGTATATTTTTATGCTATGTATTTTTAATGATGATTAATAATATTATTGTAGGAAATGTTAATATTATTTTATAATTATATGAAAAATTTTTTTTTCAACATGTACGTTTTGTAAATAAAATTTAAATAATAACATACATTTTATTATAGTTTGTACAGTTGTGAAAAAAAAATTACTGTATTATAATCATAATAATAATGTATTGATAATTATTATGAATATAATTTTTAAAGGTATTGTATATTAGAAAATCATTTTTAAGAATTTAGATACATTTATGGTATTTTTATATATGATTATAATGATGTTTTTTATTGTTTTAATGTATTTACACTGATTTAAGTAGGGATTTTCATTTGAATGGGATTATTTTGTAACCGCTTCATGTTATTTTGGGTCATTTTGGACTGAGGAAGCTCGCGGTTGGAAGCTGCGTCGCGTTGAGCAAGGTAAGGGGTGTTTTAAGTATTAAGTGTTATTAAATACTTATGTTTAGGGTAGTTAGGATGTTTATAGTATATTGATTGATAATGTAAAATGTTTTGGGTGTTTTTGAGGTGTTAGTAATGATTTAGTTACGTGTGGTTGTTTACTGGTTGTGACGTAGTTTTAGAAGTAAATATTGTGATTAAATATGTGTTGTTTGAAATGATGTAATTGTATTTATTTCATGTATTTGGGTGTGATTGTGTGGGTGGGTATGTTTTTTTTTTTTTTCAGGTAAATGTTGATCGATGTTTTTTCGAAGACCAAGACGCGTTTTTTTTTTTTAAAGTGTGTGTTACTTGATTTAAGTAATATTGTTAACACACTTTTTAACTTTTTACGGGATTTCATGGAGCGTTTATTTTGATTTTTTACTTCTTTTTGGGTTTTTTAGGGTTTGGATATTATGATGGAAAGAGAGACGTTATTTTTTTTTTTTTTAAAAGTGTGTTTTAGTTAATGAAACTAATAAAGTTATCACACTTTTTTTTCACTTGGATTTCCAGGAGCGTTTGTTAATATTTTGACCTATTTTTCGGGTTTTTGAGGGTTTCACGTTTTTGGATTTGTCGAGGATGGATTTACATTGGATGTGTTCAATTTTTCATTTTTGGTGGGGCAAATTTTTTATTATTACTATGGATTGACATACAAATGGAAGGAGTCTTGCTTGGTGGAATTCATCTTGTATGGCTACATCAATGGTAAGTTATATTTTGTTATAATTTGGGTGGGAATTGTTATTATAGTTTATTGTTATATATATTATATTTACAGAAATAATATTTAATTGTACATATATATTTTCTATATGAAAATGAAATGTATCTGACAATTATATATTATTTAGGAAAATATAGTATTAATATATGATTGCAATTGCTTATTGTATTGACCAATTTCTTTTATTAGCTGTGTGTATGTTAATTATAAAATGCTTTTGGCTATTAGTGATAGGTAGTCTAGGCCACTTGTTGATGGGTATAGGTTTACTTGACTTTGTAGTAGATCAAACATTTGTTTGGTTTGTTTAGTTAATTTAGGACCTTTTGAGTAACAGATTGTTGCATACGTAATTCTTGGTAGCTTTGTTCTTTTTGTAGAGATTCCAGGAGTTTTTGTAGGGTAGGTTTCCCTCTGCTTGTAGTTGCTTGGAAGGTATTATGCCATCCTTCAACACTATTGTTTGTTTTGGATTGTTTATTTAAGGTACTCAGGTATAGATTCCACCAAGGAATGTGGAACTTTGGTTGTCTTCTATGTCCTGATCGATGTAATCTTCCCACCCATGTGTCCTCAAAGTAGTCTAGGAGTTGGCTTAATTTGTCTTCGTTCTTTTTGTAATAGGGACTTTCTATTAGAATATTATAGTGTTCTGCTACATCTGTTACAGGTACGTATGCTAGTGCTATTAGTTTTTTAACCTGGTAGGCAAAAGTACTATCTGTAGCGTATTGTACACTTAGGGTGGACTTTTGCAGATGTCTCCATAGACTCTGGTTAAAATGATAATAGCAACCTTGGATTGCTGTGTGTGGATAATTTTTTAGTATTGAATTGATCATGGCTAATTCGAAATCAATAATTATTTTTTGTGGGAAATAATTATTGGTTTCTTCTTTAATTTTGGTTAATATTTCTATGTATGTTGTTTGCTGTTTATTTGGTAAGAGGGCATAGATGAATGGAATGTTAGAATGTTGGTACAATCCATGCACTGTGTACAGTTGGTAGAATGGTTTTGGACAAACTTTAAAAGTTCCATCCATCATCCAAGTGTCACATTGTTGTAATTTCACTAAATTGTTTGCAGTAGCAAACATAATTATTCTTTTATCAGGAGATTTGTTATAAAAAAAAAAAAATGGTTCATTAGTGTGAGTTATGCTTAATTCTGGGGGAATGATTACTGTCTGAAATGTTTTAGGGGTAAGTAGAGTTTTGGTAGTTAGTTTTTTTTGTCTAGCAATAGTTCTGTTTAAACAATCAATTGGGGGTAATTGTGCTGATGCATGGTGTGGTATTTTTAATAATTGTTCTTTGAGTATTTGGGTGGTGGGTTTATCAGTGCTAGTACTTGCTTCTTTAATGTTTTCAAGAGCATTTATAACTTCTATCTCTGTTATATTGGGGGGGGTGATTATGTTCTTTTACAGACCACTTTGCTTTTCTTGTGTATATACATAACCCATATAACATAACAACATTTTATTTATTTGAGACGTTATAAATTCTGCACCTTCAGTCATGTTGTTCTGTATTATGCTAGGAGAGATGAAAAAATATTTTGTAAATATAAACAATGTTATAGATATTTTAAATATATTTAAATTTTAGTGAATATACTTACAATGTTTAATTTGATGTGTTGAAAGATGTTAATTAGCTGATTTCAAGCTTTCAGTTTAATCTTGGAGATAGATTTTCTGTTGATAAGAGAAAAAAATGTGTTAATAGTTGGATACATTTTTTTGAATGTGATACTGTTTTAAGGGGAAAGTAACATTCTGGCTGCGTATTTTAGGCTGTTTAATGATTGAGGTTTATATACTTACTTATTTCTTTGGTCCAGTAGGTGATTGCGTAGAAGGTAGTTTTGGATGGTTCAGTGGTTTTCTGTAGAGGAGAAAAATAAGGAATAAATATGTTTTAGAATTATTTTTTTAATTTAAACTTGTAGGTGGGTAGGAAAAATTTAAAATATACTTACATTGATTAATATTAGAGTTGTGGGGATGTCCAAAATATTTCTGTCTGTTTAGAAGTTATCTATAGAGGAGATATGAATGTAATTAAATAAAGTGTAGTAAATTCATTTATAGAAATAGTTTCAGCTGTAGCATTTTAGATTTGTTGCTTTATAAATAGAGTTTAACTTACTTTCTGTAGTTGTTAAATTTTCTTTTGGACTGTAAATCTTCTTTCAGGAAACAGTTGAGTAGAGTTTCATCTTATTTCTTCTTTTCAGTTTGTAGTGTGAAAGAGATGTTGAAATGTAGTGTTTTTATAGTGTGCAATTAATTAGTTGCTTCATTTCATTGGTTTAATTTGAAATGTGAGCATGTCATTGGTCCACCTTGATTTTTTTTTCTTTTCTGGCTGTTTGTTTCCATGTAAGGGAAACGCTAATTAGCAACTTATTAGTAGTAAGTCATTGTTTATTTGTAGTATTAAATGCTTAAAAGATATTTTTAAATGTGGTTTAATGCATGTATAATAATTATCAAATTATTTATGTAGTGAAATGTATTCATATTGTTTATGGAATGTTTATTTTTAAATGTATGTGTTTGAACGAAAATTTTAATGTTATTTAAGTGTTTTATTGTGTATTACAATGTTAATGTATGTGTTGTGCTTAAAGTATATTTTCTTCATAGTTTTTTTAGATAGTCGATATTGTGAAATATTCTATATTTTGGTTGTCTATATTTCTGGTTTCGATAATTTTGTCATTTACATAGTCATTTAAGAGTAGACGATAATTTTGTTAACGATATTTATAATTTCGATATAATGATATACGATATTTTGTACAGACGATATTGTGTACTCGATATTTTAGTATTTTCTTTAATAAGTATGGTGAGTCGATAATATTGTAGTCGATAATTTAGCAACGATATTTTAAGTAGTCGATATTTTGGTAATCGATATTATGTCAGTGATCCGTAAAAAGCATCAGAGTGTGGCATATAAAAATATTAAACAGTAGGAGAGTTGATATGTGGGTAAATGCGATTCTTCCCACAAGAGATAATGTTTATATTTTCTTATAGCAATAGCTAGAGGTTCAATAAATATTCCATGTAAAATTAGGAAAAGTCGGCATCCCTGCCTAGTTCCACATTTAATCTTGCATACATCAATATCTATGTAATGTAAAATTAAGCGTGTAATTATACATATTGGATATCACCTTAATAAACGCTGCAGGGAAACCAAAACTAGGCCTGGGTGGAGTTTGAAGAGTTCCGCTATGCTGATCTCCACAAAGTGACCAAAAAACTCTGCCACGCAACGCAGAGTTCTACAAGCAGCAGAGCGCGTTAGGTCACGCTGTTCGCACTGATATTTTGTACCAGGAGTTTGTCCTGCACTGGAAAATGAGCACAAATGGCACCATGACTAGCACAAGAGACCGCTGCTTCTTTCTGCCACTCAAGTAGATTCTACACGAGTGGTAGCTTCCTCAATGTGAATGGATGGTTTTTCAAAGTGAGTGGTCATGACCATCCACAAACGCCCGCATTGAGAAATTTCGCTTGGTGGTGGTCACGTTTGACATCTTAACGTTGGCAAGCGGGAGCAAGGAAAAAGCTTGCAGAGTGAAGTTTTTCGGAACTTCACATTCTCTGTGGTGTGCGGAGTGCAGAAAACTCCACAAACGCAGCGAATTGTGCGGAGTTCACCACCAAGGCCTAACCAAAACCCTCCAAGATACAGAATAGGCTCTCCCAATTAAAAAGGTAAAATGCCTTCTCGGCATCTAATAAAAAAACCACAACTTCCACTTCTAGTCAAAATGGCATCAATAGGGCGTGAACAATACTCAAATATAGCCTTGGGACAAAAATAATATCTATGAACTCTCCTAGCTGGTCCACATCTACTTGTTGCTGAGAGACATATTTTAAAAAAAAGTTATCAAATAGTTCTTGTATCCTTTTAGCATCTGTTATATATGTATTCATCTCACTGTCGTAGAGAGAATTAATCATGTTTAGCGCACTTGTTTTGCATGCCTGCCAGGCTACAAAGTTCAGAGCGTATTCTCTTTCCTCATTGAGTTTTTGCATACAGGCATTACGTGAAAGGTAAATCCACTCTAGTAATAATCCTCCATCTGATTCCTGGCCTATGTGTCACTCATATACCTTTCATATGTCTGCTTTAAACGTGACTCAAGGGTTTCTCATACCTCTTTAAAGACCCTTTTCTCTACTATTTCTCGGCTGATTATCTGTGCTCTAATAGCAGCTTTAAAGGCATCCCATACCATTTCTAGGGGTTAGTTCCTTCATTAAGCTCAAAATATTGACTGCTTTGAGAATTAATATCAATACCCAAGATTCATCTTCCAGCGGTATCTTATTAGAAAGCCATTTTCCTGTTGACCAGCTTTTCCTAATGCCAGAAATATGCATCTCGATCAGTGCATCGGTTGAGATAACATTTGCTAGATTGTGGTATTTAGAACAGGTATACCCTGAAGATGTTAACAAATAATCCAGCCTGGCAGTGGATTCAAATCTATCAGATACACATGTGTATTTGCACCAGTTTGGAAATATGTGGGGGCGAAGAATTCCGCTCCACCAGCGGATTTCGCAGAGTTATGAAAAACACCACAAAGTGATGCAGAGTGGAGTTTTTCTCTTGAGTGGTTCGCCTGCTTGCCAACTTGCCAATATTAAGTTTGCGAGCGCTCGCGAGAAAAAATCATGCGCTAGACGTTCTCCCGGTGAGATTTCCCAATCTGGGCGGTCGCAGCAGGTCGCAACTGCTTGTGTTGAGAAATCTGCCGCTCGCGTTGAGGAAGCTGGTGCTAGAGTATGATGTCTAATGAAGCTGCAAAAAGCAGCAGCGTCCACTTGCATGACACAAAGTACTGTTTACACAGATTTTACGGTGGGGAACAAACTCTGGTGCTAATAATCAGTGTGAGCAGCGTGACTGGCTCTGCCGCTTGCAGAGCTTTGCAGAGCACAGCAGCCCTCCATAGGTCACTTAAATGTAAACTTTTCTTAGGTTCCTCTATAGTCTTAGCTGGACTGGGTCTGTTTTGCCTACGAGTTACTGTGGAAGACTCTAACCAAGTTTTTTTGTAGAAAATCAAATTCTCCCCAATAATCAATCCACGGGGCCTGTAATGGCAGACTGAAATATCTCTATTAGTACACACATGTTATCTTTAATAGGGGCATAAATAATTGCAACATTAACTCTTTCCTCCCCTATTTGTCCATTGAACCATGTCCACCTCCACTGTGTATCGGTGTGGAAGGCACATATATTGAGCTGCAAATGTTTATCACTATAGATTGCCACACCCCTATGTGCCTCTGTTAAGCAGGAAACACATTCAAAGCCTGCTCAGCTCTTAAACATTACACAATTGTGCCTAATATCCTGTTCAAAATGAGTCTCCTGCACTAAAACTATGTCTGGTGAATGACCATTTACCCATTCCTCAATTCCTTTGGTTCAATATGTCTGTTGTTCAGACTGTTGGCAATAAACAAGATAATTTTGTATATATTTATTTCTATCATTCTAGGATATTTCCAGCTTTCAGAAAATATGTTTTAGCTCCACAATCAGAACAATCCACAAGAGAATGAAATAGGAAACATCGCATTGAGATCCCTACAACCTCTATCTTTCTAAAATGCATACCTAAACTGCCTGCCAGGACTAAACCACATATCAATAATGAAGTGTCTAAGTCATAATATATGTAACATGCAACAAAACCTTGTACAGCCACATCCTATCTTGCCATATAGATTCTAGTTTCAGAAATTTTAAGAGCTGAGAAACCTTTACAAATCAATATCTATATCTTATCCAATTTCTCTACAAAATGTAAAAACTTCAATTTTCCCCTACTGCATTTACCCCCCTCATTTGCCTCCCCTCACTTCCCAGGGCCCAACCCGCTGTGACCCCAAGTTGCTCTTGTTACGCCTAATTATTGGCACCCTGTACTTGTGCCATCCTTCCACATCTCCCCTCCCTGATGCCTCCCCCAACGCTAAACAAACAGCAAGTTTATTTCTAAGACACTGCCGGGGCTGGTGATATTTCCTTCAAGAAAACTTGTGCTTCCTGCATGGTCACCAACAAATTAAAACAGGCTTTATATAATACTTTCAATTTTTCAGGCCTCCATCCAGGCAAAAGAGAGCTAATAGGGTTTTGCAATCTCTACGTCGATGGATTGAGTCAACCGCCATATCCGAGAAGATTCTGATAGAAAACTCCTTATTTACATTGAATGGTTTTGCTTGTAAATCATTTCTTTTACTCTAAATTCAGCAAAATTCACTAGCATTGTGTGAGGATATTTTGCATTCACTGATCGGGAACTCAATTTGCTTGTGCTATGGTAAATCCTGTTTTTTTCCTGGCAGAACATACTGTTTCAATAAATCATTGACATATTCAATGGCCCTAATTGTATCCCTTTTGTGCTCCAGAATCCCTGCAATTCTAAGATTAGATCTGCTGAAGTGGCTCTCTAACTCCTCCTGCTTATATTCTGCAGAATTCTTATCACCTTCATGTGCCTACCTACCACCCAGCAGTATTGGAGAGTCAATCCTCACAATTAGAAATGTGTTGCTCCATTTCTTCTCTCCTATCCAACATTTGAGTAATGTAACCATTGAGCTTACTCAAGCAGTCAGACATTTGTTTGGAAGAATCCTGTTGTGATTGCTTCATCGCAATAATCTCCCCCAAAAGCTTCCCTAATATTTCTTGCAGCGCTACAGGTGATTCATTACTAATATTAAATTCCAATTCATCATGTACCTTTTGAGCAGTTGGGATTTCCTTTGTGAGCACTGAGCATTGTCCAGTGCTAGTCATGTAATTTAACAAATCTTGTTCCATCTTTCCGCGGTCCTACTGGTCCTAGGATGCTTGTTTCCAGTCCAGGGAGGACCCGGCTTGGCAGTTCGGGCTGAACTGTTCCCATGGGGCACAGGGTCAAGACTGATTTCCATATGGCTGGGTTCAAACTGGAATGGCATGGGGAGCAAAAAAACGATGGATTTAGGCCCAGATCTCGGTACTGGGAAGAATGTATGACAATGTTCTGCATTCTGTCCATCAACTGTTGTTTTTGCAACTTTCGAAAAGTGGCATTTTCAGAATTGTGATTTGGAATCCAGCTTTACCATTAAAGATGAGGTACAATTCCTTAGGCACCAATCATGACATTTCTACCAAGCAAACGCTATTACCTAAATAAATGTAATAAGTTTACCCAATGTTATCCTACGAAAGAGGTAGCTTTCACAGTAGTGAAAAATCAATCCGTGAACTTTTCACTACCAGGACATGTAACACTTTAAAGTACATGTCCATCTTTTTAGATACAATGCACCTAGCCCTATGGGTTTTCTGGGCCCTACTTTAGGGATGACTTCCATGTATTAAAAAGAGAGTTTTTAGGTCCTGCAGGGGGCTTATTTTGACAAGTCGACTTGTGTGTGCACAGGCTGAAATGGCATGCCTGAGAAAAGTTTTAAGGGGCTTTATAAGTGAGTGGCACAATAAGTGCTGCAGACCCACTAGTAGCATTTAGTTTGCCTTCCCTGGGTATATGATATACCAATTTACTAGGGAATTACACGTAAATTAAATATACCAATCAGGTTTTTGCCAATTGTACCAGGGAGTAAAGTTAGCTAGAGAGTGAACAGGAGCTCTTTAGCACTGGTTAGCAATGGAAAATGAAGTGCACGCAGTCCTAAGGCCAACAAAAATAAATTCAGCAAAACAGGAGGGGAGAAGGCAAAAAGTTGATGGAAGACCTGCCCTAAGGCTGAGAGGTCTAACAATTATCCTATATTAATTTTTTCCTCTAATACCCTTGTGAAGCAGGAGTGCTATGCAAAACTGTCATATAAAATGATAAAATACAACTATGTACAGAAAATGATCACCTTTGCCTTCCACTCAGAACGCCAATATCTGCACATACCCCTTTGCGACACTTCTGTAAGGCAAGTAAGCAGTAATACAACAGAATCTCACCATATTTATTTTTATATTCATTGAAAAAAACAAAGGTTAAAGTAATGTTGTAGTTAGGTGAAATGTTCAGTAACAACCTAGGCGCCGATCACGATCCTGTAAAAACCGGTTACGAACCGTCGGACGGAGCATATTCTCCGTCCGACGCGTACCCGGTCGTCAAAATATACAAACATGGAATTACGATTCGCACGGGAACTCCATTTCCGTACGAATCGTAAAAAACCCCGACCGAACAAAATAAACCTACAAATGCGATCCGGGAAAGCGCCGACCTGACGTCGGGACGCTCGCAGCCTGCCATTCACGAACCAGGAATCACGATTCGCACCGACGTCATCCCGCACGGTAAATATTTTCCGGCTGCCAAAAACTGCCGGGAAATCAGGACGACGCGAACAAGGACTACCAGTACGCGACGGACAGACAGGACGACGCGAACAAGGAGGACCAGTACGCGACGGACAGACAGGACGACGCGAACAAGGAGTACCAGTACGCGACGGACAGACAGGACGACGCGAACAAGGAGGACCAGTACGCGACGGACAGACAGGACGACGCGAACAAGGAGGACCCGTACGCGACGGACATTCATGGACCCGAACCTACGTGTCATCCCGGCCCTCATAGCAGTCGACCTCCTCTACAGGTTCGGACGCAGACGCCGCAGAAGGTCAGAACAACTAAGGGAGGGGGGAAAGTGGGGTGGGGTGGGGGTGGCAGGACCAGGGCAGGCCACAAACCCCCCACCAAAGTCACACAGCACACATGCCCTGGACATACCTGACTCCCATGCCCTGGTCACTACGAGGGGGTGGGGGCGTGTCCAGCTAAGC
Organism: Triturus cristatus; assembly: GCF_964204655.1. Taxonomy (NCBI): domain Eukaryota; kingdom Metazoa; phylum Chordata; class Amphibia; order Caudata; family Salamandridae; genus Triturus; species Triturus cristatus. The sequence goes on along the minus strand of NC_140592.1, from coordinate 204,133,739 downwards.
CAGTGACCGCCACAACGGAAGTCCGTCACGACGCGAACCGGCAACACAACCAGACAGGTATGTCCCGTACCCACGCCTGAAGAGCGTGGGTACGAGTCGTACCACGCCCACACCCACGTCACCCCAACAATGGCGGGACGGCTCGTACCCACGTGGCAAAGGCCTGGGTACGGGCCGCACAAGCATCACATAGCGTGGGGACGGATATGTACGGACCCTACCCCCACCCCATATGCATGGAGCGTACCCCCACCCCAACAGTGTAAGTACGACACGTACCCCCACCCGCGTACATATGGAGCGTACCCCCACCACAACAGTGTATGTACGACCCGTACCCCCACCCGCGTATGTATGGAGCGTACCCCCACCCCAACAGTGTAAGTACGACCCGTACCCTCACCTCGAATGCATGGAGCGTACCCCCACCCCAACAGTGTAAGTACGACCCGTACCCTCACCCACGTACATATGGAGCGTACCCCCACCCCAACAGTGTAAGTACGACACGTACCCCCACCCACGTACATATGGAGCGTACCCCCACCCCAACAGTGTAAGTATGACCCGTACCCCCACCTGTGTACGTATGGAGCGTACCCCCACCCCAACAGTGTAAGTACGACACGTACCCCCACCCGCGTACGTATGGAGCGTACCCCCACCCCAACAGTGTAAGTACGACACGTACCCCCACCCGCGTACGTATGGAGCGTACCCCCACCCCAACAGTGTAAGTACGACACGTACCCCCACCCGCGTACGTATGGAGCGTACCCCCACCCCAACAGTGTAAGTACGACCCGTACCCTCACCTCGAATGCATGGAGCGTACCCCCACCCCAACAGTGTAAGTACGACCCGTACCCTCACCTCGAATGCATGGAGCGTACCCCCACCCCAACAGTGTAAGTACGACACGTACCCCCACCTCGAATGCATGGAGCGTACCCACATCCGTGTATGCCATGAGCGTACATATTGTGAAATAGGAAGGGTGTGTGCAGAGTCCTCCCAGCAGTGCCCAGACACAGGAGGGGTGGGTGCCTATCACTCCCAGCAGTGCCCAGAGACAGGAGGGGTGTGTGCAGAGTCCTCCCAGCAGTGCCCAGACACAGGAGGGGTGTGTGCAGAGTCCTCCCAGCAGTGCCCAGAGGCAGGAGGGGTGTGTGCAGAGTCCTCCCAGCAGTGCCCAGAGACAGGAGGGGTGTGTGCAGAGTCCTCCCAGCAGTGCCCAGAGGCAGGAGGGGTGTGTGCAGAGTCCTCCCAGCAGTGCCCTGAGCCAGGAGGGGTGGGTGCCTAACACTCCCAGCAGTGCCCAGAGACAGGAGGGGTGTGTGCAAAGTCCTCCCAGCAGTGCCCAGAGACAGGAGGGGTGGTTGACTATCACTCCCAGCAGTGCCCAGACACAGGAGGGGTGGGTGCAGAGTCCTCCCAGCAGTGCCCAGTCACAAGAGTGGTGTGTGCAGAGTCCTCCCAGCAGTGCCCAGAGACAGGAGGGGTGGGGGCCTATCACTCCCAGCAGTGCCCAGACACAGGAGGGGTGGGTGCAGAGTCCTCCCAGCAGTGCCCAGTCACAAGAGTGGTGTGTGCAGAGTCCTCCCAGCAGTGCCCAGAGACAGGAGGGGTGTGTGCAGAGTCCTCCCAGCAGTGCCCAGAGACAGGAGGGGTGTGTGCAAAGTCCTCCCAGCAGTGCCCAGAGACAGGAGGGGTGGTTGACTATCACTCCCAGCAGTGCCCAGACACAGGAGGGGTGGGTGCAGAGTCCTCCCAGCAGTGCCCAGTCACAAGAGTGGTGTGTGCAGAGTCCTCCCAGCAGTGCCCAGAGACAGGAGGGGTGGGGGCCTATCACTCCCAGCAGTGCCCAGACACAGGAGGGGTGGGTGCAGAGTCCTCCCAGCAGTGCCCAGTCACAAGAGTGGTGTGTGCAAAGTCCTCCCAGCAGTGCCCAGAGACAGGAGGGGTGTGTGCAGAGTCCTCCCAGCAGTGCCCAGAGGCAGGAGGGGTGTGTGCAGAGTCTTCCCAGCAGTGCCCAGAGACAGGAGGGGTGGGTGCCTAACACTCCCAGCAGTGCCCAGAGACAGGAGGGGTGGGTGCAGAGTCCTCCCAGCAGTGCCCTGAGACAGGAGGGGTGGGTGCCTATCACTCCCAGCAGTGCCCAGAGACAGGAGGGGTGGGTGCAGAGTCCTCCCAGCAGTGCCCAGACACAGGAGGGGTGTGTGCAGAGTCCTCCCAGCAGTGCCCAGAGGCAGGAGGGGTGTGTGCAGAGTCCTCCCAGCAGTGCCCAGAGACAGGAGGGGTGTGTGCAGAGTCCTCCCAGCAGTGCCCAGAGGCAGGAGGGGTGTGTGCAGAGTCCTCCCAGCAGTGCCCTGAGACAGGAGGGGTGGATGCCTAACACTCCCAGCAGTGCCCAGAGACAGGAGGGGTGTGTGCAGAGTCCTCCCAGCAGTGCCCAGAGACAGGAGGGGTGGTTGACTATCACTCCCAGCAGTGCCCAGACACAGGAGGGGTGGGTGCAGAGTCCTCCCAGCAGTGCCCAGTCACAAGAGTGGTGTGTGCAGAGTCCTCCCAGCAGTGCCCAGAGACAGGAGGGGTGGGGGCCTATCACTCCCAGCAGTGCCCAGACACAGGAGGGGTGGGTGCAGAGTCCTCCCAGCAGTGCCCAGTCACAAGAGTGGTGTGTGCAGAGTCCTCCCAGCAGTGCCCAGAGGCAGGAGGGGTGTGTGCAGAGTCCTCCCAGCAGTGCCCAGAGACAGGAGGGGTGGGTGCCTAACACTCCCAGCAGTGCCCAGAGACAGGAGGGGTGGGTGCAGAGTCCTCCCAGCAGTGCCCTGAGACAGGAGGGGTGGGGGCCTAACACTCCCAGCAGTGCCCAGTCACAAGAGTGGTGTGTGCAGAGTCCTCCCAGCAGTGCCCAGAGACAGGAGGGGTGGGTGCCCATCACTCCCAGCAGTGCCCATGGAACGCAAAGGGTTGAGTAGCCACAGATACCATGCCCACAAATGTCAGTCAGGTGCACAAAGACCCTGCAGTACATGTACCACATGTGTGCGAGGCTGGGAGTATACGCATGCATAGCGCAGAAAAGAAAACATGTACACATGAAGTCATGTCAATAGGCCACATACACAAGTACAATGACTACCAAGGATGCCACGAATGATGCAGGTGGAGACATCGCTCAGCATGCATGTGCAAAGGTGAAGGACTACGTCACACACCGAGCTAATGGACACACAGCTCTGTGCTAAAGTCAGGGGACACCCTGCAGGGAAGAAGTCAGGGTACACAGAGGAAGGAATACACCTTGGGACAATTGCAACATGCAGCAACTGCTTACATGAATGGAGAAAGGTAGCTAACACCGTGTGATGGCACACAGATACCAGGGTCCCCCCTATGAGCAGCACACTACTACATTTCCCACACACCCAACACATGACCAACACCCACAACCATGTAGGAGCCCCACCAACAGCAATGCCAGCAATGCAGGAGTGTTCCAAGGGCAAAAAATAAATAGCTTTATTCAGCATGAGCAAAAAACTAGTATGACGTAAGTCCAATATTAACAAAGGCCATAGGGCAGTCCAGGAGTCCCAGCTGGATGGGGGACACAGTGGGATGCGTGTCCCCTAGCTTGCCTGCACAGTTACAATCCGTTGTCTTCCACAGGGGTGAGGGCATCATGTGGGGGGAAGAAACAGGCACCGCAGGGACAGGAGGATGAAGGGTAGGCGTCGTGGGTGCAGGGATGGAGGACTCCACCACAGGGGGTGGGGCAGGGCCAAAGGCGGAGGCCAGGATCTCGCTGCACACCTTAGCAAGGTCCTCCAGGGACTCCCCTGCACCCGAAGGAACCACAAGCCCCAAGGAGGGGGGGGGTCAGAGGGATGGGTCGCAGTGCCACTGGGGGAGGGTGTGGACGGGGGGGGGGGACTCAAGCACCCTGACCGGGGACCTCCTTGACCGCTTGCGGGGTGGTGTCACTGTGGGGCTCAGGGACAGAGCGGCCATGAAGGAGTCTTTGGGGGAGATGTGGCCAGGAGAGCTGAGGGGAGGGGATTTGGAGGGAGTGGATTGGGTGGAATGCGGACTCCCACTCTGGCTGCGTGTCACACGTTTGCCCCCCGACCCAGTGGGTGTGCCTACTGCACCCTGTGTGTGCGTGTCAGGAGGTGTGCGGCGGACCTTCCCTGCTGGTGTGGTGCCTGTGTCTGTTGTGGTGGGTGCATGCTTACGTCTGGGTGTATGTGGGACAGGCATGGGAGTGGGAATTGTGGAAGGAGCAGGGGTAGGGGGTGGGACGTAGCGCTGCAGGAGACCCACTGCTGCAGTCAGTGTGGAGTCTACAGACCTCAGCAAGTTGCGTTGGTCAGCCTGCGATGAATGAATGCCCTCCAAGTATGCCTCCATGTTGTTGAGGACCTGGCTGTGGCCATGGAGGACATTAAGGATCGCAGTCTGACCAATCTGCAACTGCCGCTGGATGTCCACAGACTCAGCATTGGCGGCAGCAGTGGAGACAGGGGCAGGGGGTGCGGTGCCTGGCAGGAAGGAGACATGTGGTGACCGGGCACGTTGGGAAGGGACACGAGCACATGGGAGGCGGCTGATGCCAATGGAGGGGGCGGTGCCAGATGTAGGGCTGCTGTCAGATGGTGGTGCAGCCACCGCCCATTCGGAGAGATCATCCTCGGACCCGTCAGCTTCATACTCTGTTGTGCCAGTCGACAGGTCCCCGGGTTCACTCTCCTCCGCCTCAGTCCCACTCGAAGTGCCAGCCCCGATGTCACCGCTGGCACTGGTGCTCGGTCCCTCCGCGCCGTCTGTGTCCATGTCTCCCTCCGTGTCCCCTGACGATGCTGTGGGCAGGGTGAAGAGACAGAAATTAATCATACACCTGTATACATATGTCACATGAGTCAAATCTACGTAGGTTACAGTGCATAGCCTGAAACAAAGGATGAGTTACAACTACAAAACAAGGTACATACATAGGCCCTGCAAGACACAGTTGTGTGACCCACCATGCCATGGAAAAACTATGGAGAGCATGACACAATAGCAAATGAGATGACATGGTATTCTGACTGAGGAGCAAGGCCCTGGGGACAATACAGCACTGCATCTGCACCACACAGCGTGGCAGGAAATTGGGATGAGCAGGGACCAAATCCAGGAACTAGAGGCACATGCAGCATAGGTAATACTGAGAACATGCCCACCCTGACTGGCACGCTGCACCTTGAGTGTATGTCCAGACAAACATCACACACTGGCCAGTCCGAGCAAGGAGATGACAGGTCTTGACATGTAGGCCATGGCCGCCCCACCCACCCCCTACATGAGACAAATCTGTGGAGACACAGGAAGCACTTACATCTCTTATTCTGGGTGAAATACACATGGGATGCAATAATTCAAGATTGCACACCAAATACCCAAGGTGCGCCTGTCCAAAGAATCATGTACAAATGGGCATCATCAGATGATTGCTACAAGACACACAGGCAATGGCCACCGTGAGTATGTACTTGGAAAATCAGGTCAGGCTGGACAGTGGACACTTGTAATACATCTCACGTCAATAAACATGGTGCCAGGGGACAATGGCACAGAGCACAACCTATGCTGTAGACACAGAGATTGTCGACATTCTCGGATTACACACATGATACCTAGGAAAAGATGCCCCTGGGGACAGTAGTGGCCACACAACTCCATGCTCCTGAATGGAAATGACTGCAACACAGGCTAACATCCCTGCACTATGCGTAACGCACACTCATGCACATCATGTCACAGGCCACCACATGGGACATGCCTGCTGGAAGGCCTCGCACTCAAGAGATTAATTCCCATGTCTGATATCAGCATTAGTGCCAACTGACATGGAACCCACAAGTCCAGAACTGGACAGGGCACAGGCAAGGTCACTAAACCTGTTACACACCACCCCCACACATGATGCTGCAGGCATTGTACACTTGGAGAAGGTGTCAGGCTACATAACTTTGTGATGGAGTGACTACACAGAGACCAGGGAACACATTGCAAGGTGGGGAAGGGAGGCAGGAGAGGCCTGCAACACTGTGGGTAACAGGATCTGCACAACACCATAAACCCTGGAAGTGTATCCATGGAACAGTGCACTTACAAATGCTGGTGAAACACAACAAACACACACATGTACCTACCCCCTTCCGGCTGCTGCATCTCCTGTAGGCGCCTGTCCAAGTCAGGAAAGACCACCGCCAGCACACGTTTCTGGATGTGGGAGAGACGGCGGCGCCCGCGGTTCTTATGGCTCTCAGGTGAGTCCCCCAGCAGGACCCGTGCGATCCTCCGCGTCCAGCACCGGATATCCTGCCAGCGTTTCCTCACCTGGGGCAGGCTCCACTTCCGACCATCCGCACTCCTCACGGCGCTGACGGCGTCCAGCCATATCTTCTCCTTGGCAGAGGCGTCTACCTGTGAGGATGGACAAGTGACACTACCTCAATACACCTGGCACATGTCACAGGGACACAGATCATAACACATTAGCTGTTTCCAACAAGGCATAGTATGCATCCAACGCATTGCACCTTTGTCATAGGGACATGATCCTCTGGGGGAAGGCCAAAAGCAGTACGTGCCATTTAAAGGACACAGGTGGAATGAGGGCAACTACACAAGCAATGCTCCAGGCTCACACTGTGCATCACACCCACCCCTCCTGTCTCTGGGCACTGCTGGGAGTGATAGGCCCCCACCCCTCCTGTCTCAGGGCACTGCTGGGAGTGATGGGCACCCACCCCTCCTGTCTCTGGGCACTGCTGGGAGTGATGGGCACCCACCCCTCCTGTCTCAGGGCACTGCTGGGAGGACACTGCACCCACCCCTCCTGTCTCAGGGCACTGCTGGGAGTGATGGGCACCCACCCCTCCTGTCTCAGGGCACTGCTGGGAGTGATAGGCCCCCACCCCTCCTGTCTCAGGGCACTGCTGGGAGTGATGGGCACCCACCCCTCCTGTCTCTGGGCACTGCTGGGAGTGATAGGCCCCCACCCCTCCTGTCTCAGGGCACTGCTGGGAGTGATGGGCACCCACCCCTCCTGTCTCAGGGCACTGCTGGGAGTGATAGGCCCCCACCCCTCCTGTCTCAGGGCACTGCTGGGAGTGATGGGCACCCACCCCTCCTGTCTCTGGGCACTGCTGGGAGTGATAGGCCCCCACCCCTCCTGTCTCAGGGCACTGCTGGGAGTGATGGGCACCCACCCCTCCTGTCTCTGGGCACTGCTGGGAGGACTCTGCACCCACCCCTCCTGTCTCTGGGCACTGCTGGGAGGACTCTGCACACACCCCTCCTGTCTCAGGGCACTGCTGGGAGACATCAGGCATTCCCCCCCCTGGGACCCCCCCCTACAGTACATAGCATGTGTGTCACACCTGGACACAATGGCAGAAGTCACAGTCACAAAAAAGGGACACAGTCTGTGCCAGTGGACACTGAACTCACCTGATAACCTGGTCGCCCATACAGCAGGGGGTACTGTGGGAGGATCACATCCACCAAAGCCATGTTCTCCTCCAGGGTGAATGGCTGTGACCTCTCCACAGCCCTTGACATGGTTCCAGGGAATCAGTATCAGCAGCTGGGTCGTGGAATACAGAGATGTGCAGGCAAGTGCTCCCTCATGGGACCTGGCTGCCTTATATCTGCCTTGCTGGCCCATCTCATGCACAAGAGTACAGAGTGATTGGTCACTCACATATGCATCCTATGTTTCCTCCAATCCCTTCAAACCTAGCAGTCTGTGGGTTCTCAATCAGTTTTTTTATCCTGCATGATGTCAGCCCCACAAACACATTGCAACAATGTAGATTCATTCCAACTGACTTCTGCTGTGCACCTTCCTGAACTATATCAAAATTTGAACTTGGTCTCCATGACAACCAGCATGCATGTAGGCCTTAATACTTGTCCCTCATGTGTCCCCTATGTAATTTGGAGCTTCACACATAGGTACGGTGCGTTCCGGGGCCCTAGGGCACCCCAAATGCATAGCAACGGCCCGCACACACGTGCCTATGTTCACTATCACTATGGGTGTCCTCGCGTATGCGTACTCGTAGTGGTATGGGCCGTACACACGCCTGTACGCTCACTATCACTATGGGTGTCCTCGCGTATGCGTACTCGTAGTGGTACGGGCCGTACACACACCTGTACGCTCACTATCACTACGTGTACGCATACGCGAGGACACCCATAGTGATAGGGAGAGTACAGGCATGTGTACGGCCTGTACAACTACGTGTACGCATACGCGAGGACACCCATAGTGATAGGGAGAGTACAGGCGTGTGTACGGCCCGTACAACTACGTGTACGCATACGCGAGGACACCCATAGTGATAGGGAGAGTACAGGCGTGTGTACGGCCCGTACCACTATGGGTGTCCTCACGTATGCATACTCGTAGTGGTACGGGCCGTACACACGCCTGTACGCTCACTATCACTACGTGTACGCATACGCGAGGACACCCATAGTGATAGGGAGAGTACAGGCGTGTGTACGGCCGGTACAACTACGTGTACGCATACGCGAGGACACCCATAGTGATAGGGAGAGTACAGGCGTGTGTACGGCCCGTACAACTACGTGTACGCATACGCGAGGACACCCATAGTGATAGGGAGAGTACAGGCGTGTGTACGGCCCGTACAACTACGTGTACGCATACGCGAGGACACCCATAGTGATAGGGAGAGTACAGGCGTGTGTACGGCCCGTACCACTATGGGTGTTCTTGCATATGCGTACTCGTAGTGGTACGGACCGTACACATGCCTGTACGCTCGCCATCACGATGGGTACACATACGGCAGCACTCCCATAGTGATATGGGAACGTACACAGGCCCTCTTAGCAGCAGTAATGGTTTTCACACATCACAGTGGTGACAGGCAGCACACAGGAAGGAATAGGGCGGACATACTTGTCCATGGATGGACATACTTGTCCATGAATGGACATCAAGGCATTGTCTGTGCATTACTACATGTGTGGGGCACAGGTGTGACAGGCTGTGATGTGGCACATTACTCCTGAGTCGAGAAGGCACCAGATGTATGATGAGATGTGTACAGATGTAATGTGTGACGGTGCAATGTGTGCCAGGCATGCCCTTGACTCCTTGGACATGTGTGCATGTCGTACTGCACACTTGGGATGACCGACACTGGCATGGCACGGACACCAACAGACGGAAGTGTCCCCTGATGCCCGTTACAGGGGTTACCACACCTGACTTGTCACTACCCACGGTGCACGATGTGACTATGTCATGTATGTGTGGGGGGTTCCCATTTGGTTGATGTTGGAGCACCCTCAAAAGCTGCAGCTGTTGCAGCAACCAACATGTGTCTGTGTGTAGATTGACATCGCACACTGTTCCGCACACCATGCCACATGTGGTTTTGGATGTGAGGTGCGCATGTATGCATGGGACACGGAGTAGCGTGACAAGGACATGTCTGCATCCTCTCAATGAATGTGTGGTGAGTCATGACATGTGCACCTTCATGGCCAGGTGTGTGGGCTGTCCTAGTGTAATGTCATGTGACCTGTGGCTCTAGTGTTCCGCTACCAGTCTCTGCAATCGGCCTCCTACTTCTGCTGATGTGTGGGTGTATGTCACTCCTGTCTTGCGTCTGGCTGTTCACTTGCACTGGGACACAGCTAATCCCATGGCATGGCATGGGGAGGTTCTCAATCTCCGTGTGTAGCTGGGTCTTGGTAGGAGTGTCACCTGGCAGGCATACGTGTCCAGGGCATGTGGCACATACCTCACTCTGTATGTAGCATATGTGTATAGACAGAATAACATGTGCTCAGTACAAATGATTTGTTGTTGTGGTGCACTCACTCTTCCTTGTCACTTCCAAATTACTGCAGAGCGCCGCCTCTTCCCCGAGCAATGCCGGACTTGGCTGCCATGCGGGAGAATGATCGGATCCGGTGCTACCGCTTCCCACGACGGTTGATTCTGGAGTTGACGGCGAGACTGGCACCACACCTGCAACCGCTGCACAGGTATCCTACGGCACTGACACCCAAGCTGAAGGTAATGGCAGCCCTACATTTTCTAGCCATGGGTACCTTTCAAAATACCATAGCTCATGTTGGTGGCATGTCCCAGAGCATGTTCTGCCGTGTGCTGCATGATTTCTTAGAGGCCATGTTGCTTCACCTGGATGACTTCATCAAGTTCCCAACCCCTGAACAGATGACTGGGGTCAAGCGTGGATTCTATGCCCTGGGAGGGATGCCACATGTCATTGGGTCCATAGATGGGACACTGTTGGACAGGCCACACGAAGGGCTTGCTCCCTCCCCGCACGACAGGGCCCAAGCTCCGGCCCGCCAGGCGTGACCCACGAAAAGCACCTGCACCCCGTCTCCCGACGGAACTTCTGCCCTCGGACCTCCATGCATCACGGGCCCCAGCCCCACCGGCTTCCCCGGCCGGGTCAAGCCGCCATCTTGGGCCCTGCACCACGAGGCCGCGTGGCCTCCCCCCGACCCTAACCCTGGGCCTGGCCAGCCCCGACATCCCGGCACCACCATCCACCCAGGAGGTGAGCGGACCACTTGGCAGGTCGATGGGAGAACGAAGCGTCAAGAGCTCTTCCCCCGCCAGGTGCCGATCGCCTCCAGCTCCCCCAGGCGCTGGCTCCACCCCCTGCTGGGTGTCTGGACACCTTCATCCCGGACCCTCCGACCTCCAAGTGCGAGGGCCCGGACATCAAAGGGCGCCTGCCCTATAACTGGAGCAGCTCCGGAGCAGGATGGCAGTTGTATCCTGGAGTCGAGAGACACCGAGAGAACTCAGCCTTGACGGACTACTGGCACTGCCGTAGCCCTATCTTGCGAACTATCGTCCTGCCTGCTGGCACTGCCGCGGCCTTCTGCAACATCCATCCTCGTCGGGACCTGCTGGCGCTGCCGCGGCCCGTTGTAACGACCATCCTCACCGGGACCTGCTGGCGCTGCCGCGGTCCGTACATCGACCATCTTCACTGGGACCTGCTGGCGCTGCCGCGGACCGTGTATCGACCATCTCTACCGGGACCTGCTGGCGCTGCCGCGGCCCGTACCAGCTACACCACCAAGCTCGAGGATTGTGAGCTAACCATCATCTCATCCGAACTACCTGTCTGGTAAACAGACTGTCCCGCTACCCCTTCCCTATCCTAAGAGACCTAAATCGAGGGGACCCCTGAGTCCAGACCTCCTTGTACTATTTCATCGTACCTTAAGAAGTGCATATAAAGAACGCTAAATCTTATCCTTGTGTGGTGTCTGTCTGTGGGGGGGGGAAGTTACTTGTCTGTACGATCGCTGGAGACGGCTCTCCCCGGAGACCTCTCCCCCTGACCTCGGCCGACCCTCCCGGTCCGTCTAACATTGGTGGCCAGCGGCGCGATCCGAATCAACGCGTAATCGTACAGAGAGTAGCTCACCCCACGACAAAACCACGATGTCAGCCAAAGATAGCGGTTCCACTGAAAAATTCCAAATGGATAAGTTAGAAGAATACAGCCACCGCGAACTGAAACAATTCTGCATGGAACTAGGCATTGCTACCACCGGCCTGAGTACCAAAGATGATTTGAAGCACGCCCTTGAGTCGTGGACAGAAACTGGGATCGCCGGGCCCTCCGACCGAAACAGTGTCGCACCAGAGGGGAACGCCACGGCTCCCGAGGAGCGGGGAACGGGCCTCTCGCAGGAGGAGATCCAGGAAAGAGAAAGAACCAGATTACACGAGTTGGAAATGGCACGGCTCAAGATGGACGGTGAACTCAAGTTAGCCGAGCAGAAACTAAATCTAGAGCATATGCGGCTCCGAGAAGAACGAGAAGAAAAGCAGAGACAGAGAGAGCTTGAGGAAAAAAGAATAACACTCGAACACGAGCGCAAACTGGCGGAAATAGAACTTCGGAAACAGAATAAAGAATCGGGGGTGCCTGAGCGACCGCACACCCCGGGGCCAACCGAGAAAAAAGTACACATCCCCAAGGATGTTGTCCGCGAGTATGTCCGAGAAGACGACATACAACAGTGGTTCAAAGCCTACGAGATCGCCATGACCTCCCACCGGATCGACCGGAGTGATTGGGGAGCCGGACTATGGGGGAGGTTCGTCAACGAAGGTCGCGATGCCCTGCTACAGCTACCAGATCACCAAATGTCGTCCTACGACCACATGAAGGCTGCCCTCCTCACCCGCTACGGCCTCACACCCGAGATGTACCGCCAGAGGTTCAGAGATTGCACCCGGATCCCGGGCACAACTTGGGTGGAGTACGTTAACTATTTCAGCCGTGCCTTCGAGGGTTGGATCAAGGGGAGCCATGTCACGACCTACGAGCAACTCTTTAACCTTATGGTATGGGAGCACCTGTCGAACAACTGTTTCGTCGAGCTCAGGCAGCACCTCCTCGACAGCAAGCTGACTGACCCCCGGCAGCTCGCCGCCGAAGCTGACTGATGGGAAAGCACCCGAGTGGGCCGGAGAGGGCCACACGAGCAGAACCGAAGCAACCAAGGCCAGCACCGTCCTCGGGGAGGAGGAGGAGGCCAGGGGCGAGGGAGAGACGCCTTGCCGGCAACACCCGTGGCCAGCACCCCGCCTCCGGCCGGCCGGGGCAACCCCCCGATGCGCCCGGGGTTCCGAGCCAACGTCACGTGCCACCGATGCCAGCGAGTCGGCCACTACGCCAATGACCCGAGCTGCCCGCAGAACCAAACACCCAAGCCCCGCCAGGTAGCTGCCGCCGCCCTGGGGGAAGAGCGATTATCGGAGGAACAGGAAGAGTATGAGCCGGCCCAGCAAGAGTGGGAACCGGCCGCCATGGTCCTGGCGTGCCTAGGGGGAAGAGACATGGTCCCGCGGGCTCCCCTACCCGCTAACACCAGGAAATACGGTCAGTGGGTGACCATTAACGGACATCGGGCCGAGGCCTTGCGGGATACAGGCGCCAGTGTGACGGCCGTCCGCTGTCACCTGGTGAAGCCCGAGCAGATCCTGCCGAACATTCTCTGCCCCGTCCGCTCAGCCGACAATTCTGAAAGTATGTGTCAAATGGCCTGCGTCCCATTCGAATGGGGAGGGGTCTCCGGCCTGTTGAAGGTGACGGTCCGGGACGATGCCCCCGTGGACTGCCTCCTGGGGAATGACCTCGAAAGTTCCCCGTGGGCCACCGTCGAGAGAAGAGAGCACCTGGGGATGCTGGGCCTCCCGGACTGGGCCTGCATAACCACCCGGTCCATGGCCGCCCATGCCGTCCCCCGATCAGAAGAACCGGAATGGCCAGCACCTCCGCCCCCGGTCGCCCCAGTAGAAGACAACGACGAGGCCAGCCCCCCAGAACCAACGACCGAAGGGGACGCGCAACCCCAGGACCTTCCCGGCCTGGCTCAGTGGCGTCAAGAAGGGGGGCCCACCCAAGAACAGTTCCGCCAGGAACAAAAGACCTGCCCCTCCCTCGAGGGACTCCGCCAACAAGCCAGCGCCCAGAACGCAGGGGACTCCACGGGATCTCACTGGGTCTACTGGGATAACGACCTGCTATACAGCGAACAAAGAATCGCAGAGCTAGGGGCCGGTCGAGTGCTGGTGGTACCTCTCCGCTTCAGAGACTTCCTACTCAACCTGGCCCACGATGTCCCCCTGGCTGGACACCTGGGCCAGGACAAAACTTACAGTCGCCTAGTGACCCACTTTTTCTGGCCGAAAATGAGGAACGACGTCCTGAACCACTGCCGGTCCTGCCCCACATGCCAAGCCAGCGGGAAGAGTGGTCGGAAGCTGAAAGCCCCTCTGCAACCCTTCCCTGTGGTCACCACCCCGTTCGAAAGGGTAGGAATAGACATTGTGGGGCCTCTGGACCCCCGCACGGCACAAGGACACAGGTTCATCCTGGTACTGGTGGACCATGCCACCCGCTACCCCGAGGCGGTGCCCCTACGGACCGTGACAGCTCCGGTGGTTGGCCGGGCCCTAATGGGGATCTTCTCCCGGGTGGGCTTCCCCCGAGAAGTCGTCAGCGACCGAGGCACGAACTTTATCTCCAAATACATGAAGTCCCTCTGGCAACAATGCGGGGTCACCTACAGATTCACGACCCCCTATCACCCCCAAGGGAACGGACTAGTGGAGCGTTTTAACCGCACTCTCAAGGGGATGATTGGGGGATTGGAAGAGCCCCTCCATCGCCAGTGGGATGTACTACTCCCGTGCCTCCTCATCGCCTACCGAGAAGTCCCCCAGAAGTCCCTCGGCTTTAGCCCTTTCGAACTCCTGTACGGGCACCCTGTGCGAGGGCCCCTCAGCCTAGTCAAGGAAGGTTGGGAGATGGCCCCCCTAAAGACCCCTCCAGACGTCTTCAAATACCTCCTGGCCCTACGCAATCAGACCCGCGCTTCAGAGAGATGGCCAAGGCGAACCTCGAGGCCAGCCAGGAGGACATGAAGAGATGGTATGATCACAATGCCTCCTCCGTTGAGTTCGAGCCTGGTCAACAAGTGTGGGTGATGTCCCCCACCGAACCATGTGCCTTGCAAGATAAGTGGACGGGGCCCTTCAAAGTGGTCGAGCGCAAAAGCCCCGTCACTTACCTCATCGACATGGGGACCTCCCGAAACCCCCTTCGGGTCCTCCACACCAACCGACTCAAACCACACTTTGTGCGCTCAGAACTCAGCCTCCTGATGGCTACGGACAGTGGGGCAGAGGAAGACTCCGAACCCCTCCCGGATCTCCTGAAGACTCAGGAGAATGACGGCTCCGTGGACGGGGTCCGGCTCTCTGACGCCCTCACCTCGGAGCAACGCCAGGGCTGCCGAAACCTCCTGCTGCGGTTCGCTACACTGTTCTCCCTCACCCCCGGGGTCACCCCTTGGTGTTTGCACGACGTGGACACCGGGGACAGTCCCCCTATTCGACACCGGGCCTACCGCGTACCAGATCGGGTACGGGCCTGCATACAGGAGGAAGTGGCCAAAATGCTCACGATCGGGGTCATCGAGCCCTCGGACAGTCCCTGGGCCAGCCCGGTTGTATTGGTTCCCAAAGCCGCTGCCCCCGGCACCACACCTGAACTGAGATTCTGCGTCGACTACCGGGGCTTGAACGCTGTCACCCGGACCGACGCTCATCCGATCCCCCGAGCGGACAAACTGATCGACCGGCTGGGGGCCGCCCGCTACCTCAGTATCTTCGACCTAACAGCAGGCTACTGGCAGATCGGTCTCAGCACCCCGGGCTCAGGAACGGTCAGCCTTCTCTACCCCCGATGGCCACTACCAATTCAAGGTCATGCCCTTCGGCATGAAGAATGCCCCCGCCACGTTTCAACGCCTTGTGAACCAGGTCTTGGCGGGGCTCGAAGAGTTCAGCGCTGCCTACCTGGACGATATCGCTGTATACAGCCGCCACTGGTCCGACCACCTCCTCCACCTCCAAGAGGTCCTACAGGCCCTCCAGCGGGCCGGCCTCACAATTAAGGCCAGCAAATGCCAAATTGGCCAAGGGTCCGTGACCTACCTTGGGCACCAAGTGGGAAGCGGGCTGGTGGCCCCGCTGCAACTTAAGATTGCTGCCATCCAGTCCTGGCAGCCCCCCGTCACCCAGACCGAGGTCCGAGCCTTCTTGGGGCTCACCGGCTACTACCGGCGGTTCGTGAAGGACTACGGCAGCATCGTGGGGCCCCTCACGGGTCTCACGTCCAAGAACCAACCAAGGCGGATTAACTGGACCCCCGATTGTCAAGCGGCCTTCGAGAAGCTGAAGGCCGCCCTGTGCACCGCCCCTGTGCTCCAGGCCCCCGATTACAGTCGGGAATTCGTGGTACAGACAGACGCCTCCGACCACGGCATCGGGGCCGTTCTTTCTCAATTAAACCCCGAAGGTCATGACCAGCCGGTGGCCTTCATCAGTCGACGTCTCCTGGCCCGAGAACAGCGCTGGAGCACCATCGAGAGGGAGGCCTTCGCAGTGGTGTGGGCCCTCAAAAAGCTCCGGCCCTATCTCTTCGGTACCCACTTCCGGGTACAAACCGACCATCGACCCCTGCAGTGGCTGATGCAGATGCGGGGGAGAACCCAAAACTATTGCGCTGGTCCATTTCCCTGCAGGGAATGGACTTCACCGTGGAGCACCGACCGGGCCAAGACCACGTCAACGCGGATGGCCTGTCACGATTTTTCTGCCTCGACGAGGAGAGTCCCCAAGAAGATGGGTGACTCTCCCCGCCTTCAGCTGGGGGGGACGCATGTTGGACAGGCCACACGAAGGGCTTGCTCCCTCCCCGCACGACAGGGCCCAAGCTCCGGCCCGCCAGGCGTGACCCACGAAAAGCACCTGCACCCCGTCTCCCGACGGAACTTCTGCCCTCGGACCTCCATGCATCACGGGCCCCAGCCCCACCGGCTTCCCCGGCCGGGTCAAGCCGCCATCTTGGGCCCTGCACCACGAGGCCGCGTGGCCTCCCCCCGACCCTAACCCTGGGCCTGGCCGGCCCCGACATCCCGGCACCACCATCCACCCAGGAGGTGAGCGGACCACTTGGCAGGTCGATGGGAGAACGAAGCGTCAAGAGCTCTTCCCCCGCCAGGTGCCGATCGCCTCCAGCTCCCCCAGGCGCTGGCTCCACCCCCTGCTGGGTGTCTGGACACCTTCATCCCGGACCCTCCGACCTCCAAATGCGAGGGCCCGGACATCAAAGGGCGCCTGCCCTATAACTGGAGCAGCTCCGGAGCAGGATGGCAGTTGTATCCTGGAGTCGAGAGACACCGAGAGAACTCAGCCTTGACGGACTACTGGCGCTGCCGTAGCCCTATCTTGCGAACTATCGTCCTGCCTGCTGGCGCTGCCGCGGCCTTCTGCAACATCCATCCTCGTCGGGACCTGCTGGCGCTGCCGCGGCCCGTTGTAACGACCATCCTCACCGGGACCTGCTGGCGCTGCCGCGGTCCGTACATCGACCATCTTCACTGGGACCTGCTGGCGCTGCCGCGGACCGTGTATCGACCATCTCTACCGGGACCTGCTGGCGCTGCCGCGGCCCGTACCAGCTACACCACCAAGCTCGAGGATTGTGAGCTAACCATCATCTCATCCGAACTACCTGTCTGGTAAACAGACTGTCCCGCTACCCCTTCCCTATCCTAAGAGACCTAAATCGAGGGGACCCCTGAGTCCAGACCTCCTTGTACTATTTCATCGTACCTTAAGAAGTGCATATAAAGAACGCTAAATCTTATCCTTGTGTGGTGTCTGTCTGTGGGGGGGAGAAGTTACTTGTCTGTACGATCGCTGGAGACGGCTCTCCCCGGAGACCTCTCCCCCTGACCTCGGCCGACCCTCCCGGTCCGTCTAACAATGTAGCTTTGGTACCACCACACGCACGGGAGGTAGCGTACCGCAATCGGAAGCACTACCACTCCATCAATGCCCTTGTGGTGTGTCTGTCCAACATGGTGATTTCACATGTCTGTGCTCGTTTTCCAGGATCAGCACACGATGCCTACATCATGAGGCGTAGCAGGATGCCTGAAATGATGATGCAGCTGCGCAATGAACGAGCATGTGTTGTTGATGGGTACAGTCTGTCTGTCCTGTATTTTGCATTGCCTACCAGCACGACCGCTTCACCACTTCTAACGATGTCCATGTGCTTCCCATGTAGGGGACGCTGGCTATCCCAACATGCCATGGCTGCTCACACCTCTCCGCAACCCCATCACGCCGGCCCAGCTCCGCTACAACACCGCCCATGGCCGGACAAGGCGAGTGATAGAGAGGACGTTTGGCCTGCTGAAGAGCCGATTTCGGTGCCTCCACAAGACCGGCGGCGCACTCCCATATGCCCCTGCGAAGGTCTGCAAAATCTTCATGGTCTGCTGCATGCTGCACAACATGGCAGTTGAGAAAGCTGTGCCACTCATACTGGATCAAGATGACGAGGACCATCCACCCGTGGAGGACGAAGGGCTTGGCAATGGGGCTAGTGATGTGGAGGATGTGGAGCCACAAGAGGACATCCGGACTCGGCTCATACGCGACTTCTTTGCTTAGTGGTGAGTACCAGTGTCTGAGTGTGCACGCATTGGTCCCCGTGTGGCATGTGTTGTGATGTGTGTCTCCACCTGCATGTATGGCACGTGAGTCAGAGGTGTGTGTGGGTGTGTCACTGGAGTGATGGTGCCAGTGATGGTTGTATTTCCCCAGTCATAATTGTGACCTAGCATGTTGTCATCCATACATGTGTCGAGTACGTGCACATGCAAGTGGCTGGGCTTTTTGTGGCTGACTTCTTGTGTGTCTCTCTTCCCCAGGTACTTGCACATGCCGTCTGCTGCTTGCATTGTTGTGGCACTGCTATTCCTCATGGACACGTCATCGTGGGCTGACTCAGCGTTACAGGCACGGACACGTTTGGAAGTCTCCTTAGGGTAAGGGATGCATCAGGGGTGTTTTGGGTGTGGCAGTTGTTCACGATGTATGCACACTGCCCCTGTTGATGTTTGGTTCCTCTGCAGCCATGTTGCATCACCATGGGACACAACATGCAGCTGTGTACACCTGAATAGATGGTCTGACTGGTTGACAGTCATCAGTGATGGGATAGTGGATTGTGATGATGGCATCAATGTGTGTGACACTGCCCTCGGACACATACGGTTAGCATTGGCTTGACATGGTGTGGGACTTCCACATCAGCGGATCAATGGTGTATGGCAGTCTCTCCGTGAGCAGCTGTGGGTGTTTAGCTGTTAGCCGACAATTGTGTGCCAGTTCCATGGCTAACACGCATTTGTGCTGCAGAAGGGGGGTGCCAGTGTTGGACCCACATGTTACTCCACAAGAAGTGTTCATGTGTACTTCAAGTTGCCTCTGCAATCCCGAAAACATGACTAATAAAGGTGTCCCTATGCCTCCAAGGTGCCTCTTCTGAGTCAATGCTGGTGTGTTGCCATGGTGCATCCAGCATGTCTGGCATGGTTTTCCCGGATAGTGGCTATGTGTCGATGTGTCGAGTAGCAAGATGCAAGCTGTGTGTGTGGGCTGAGACTGTGTATTGGGCATGATGTCCATGACTGTGTGGGTATTGTGACATGTGCCATCCCCATGCATCCAACGTTGGCCAGGCCCCCATTCTCTGCATCCACCGGACTCAAGCTTGCAGGACATGGTTCTGCCACCTGTCTACACATACCTGGGTGCCCCCAGGACACTCCACATGATCCCTGACCTCTGCGCATGACTGTTGCTGTACTCAATGTGTCTGTCAGCACGGTTGTGCGGCCACCCCCTCAGCTGGTTGGGCCCATCACGGGTGTGTATGGTGCTCCATGTCTGTCTTGCCTAATACACTGTGACCCGTGTGTCCTGTGCCAGACTCAGGCCCCAGGGTGTGGATGGTTGAAGTCAAAAGAGAACTCAGGCATGTTTAGACTTTACAACACACATGTAAGGTAATAATGCAACCAGCAGGCATCTTCTCTTCATGGTGTGATATTTTATTTTGGGGGGGGGGGGGTATAAAGTGAGGGGCTTTCCGGGAGTTTGGAATCCAAAGTTCAGTAGGGGAGTTGGTGTCCTTGCCATTGGAAATCCTCATTGTCCATGCCACAGTCTTTGTCAACATTGGTCAGACAGTGACCAGCAGGGCCATGTGGCAGAGAATGTCTCTTGATGCTGTGATGCTGTTGCTCCAGTGGGCCAGGTGCCAGGCCAGGTGTCCTGGGAGATGGTGATGTAGCGCCGACCCTCACGGTCCTTTCCGTGGACGACCCGGCCTCCTGGGGAGACCCTCAGAAGCAGGCCGTGACGATGTTTGGGATGCTCCGTCGGATGTCTCCTCCTCCTCCTGATCCCTCCCTGTGGGTGGTGATGTTCTACGCCGTCTGGCACAGGGAGGGTTGCCCATGTTGTCGGCCATCCGACGGAGTGTATCGTGAATCCCCTGGAACACCGTCACTTGCTCAGCCTGTCTGTCCTCCATCCTCCGTTGGTGTTGCAGTAGACAGGCATGTTGCTCGGCATGTTGCTGGGCCTGCTGGGTCTTTATCTCATCGAGGGTCCCCTTGATCTCATTGAGGGTGGACACAACCTGGCCCATGCCCGTGGTGTCCTGCCGGTATGTGTCCAGGATGTTACGGACATGGGAATATACCGGTTCCCCAGCCAACTGGTCAGGCTCGCGCCTCCGCCGTCCTCCACTCCCACCACCCCTGCCCACTTGTACCTGGCCTGCCCTTGTGGGTACATCGGGTCTCCGGGACCCCTGAGGGGTGGCATTGGCGTTGTCGCCTGCCTCCTCCTGGGTGCCCGGGACACCGTGTCCCTCCTGGCCAGCCTGGCTGCATTGTGGTGGTGGGGCAGGGATCCTGGGTGTCTCCTGGGATGTGGCAGGAGTGGGGGTGGTGGTTGGCACAGTTGTACCTGACGCAGGTGCTGCAGCTGGTTGGACACCAGAGGTGCCAGGTCGGTCGGGGTCGTCCACAGAGTGGTGAGAGTCGTCGCTGCCGGTGGGATCGGGCTCCCGCAGATCCGGGTCCTGTGATTCTTCCCCCCCAGTGTTGGGGGGTGTACCACGATGTTGACCTGTGTGTGAGAGAGACAATGTTAATTTTGGTCCATGCAACATCCATGTTTCATCAGTTTCAAAGTTGGCACTTTTCCTCTTGGAATTAGGATCTGTCTTGCATTCCACTCACAGTGCACTTGTGCATGGGTGTGTCCCTTGGGCACCACTTTGGCCCCTTTAACTATGTGTGGCACAGTCTTACTTGCTGCGTCAAGTGTGACTGCAGTCAGCAGTGGAGTGGGCAGGTGTGGCGAGCCATGCATTGGCGCCTTCCGTGTAGCACTGTACATGTGCACATGGAGTGGATCCACACACTTATATAATGCAGGTAGCTGTCGTTGTGCTCGTGAACATGTTGTGACATGGCCCTGTGTTTTGCCATGGGGAAGAGGGGGGGTTCTGGCACTGGCCACCCTTGGCTACATGCACGCAGTCTACCTGCTGACGAGCAGACATTCCCACACACCACATGGCTGATTGCTCTCCCAGTGTCTCCCTCCCTCTGTGTCCCCCTCTCTTTCCCTCTGTGTGTCAGCCTCCTCCCTCTGTCCGTGTTCCTGTGTCTCCCTCCCTCTCTGTCCCCCTCTCCCTCCCTCTCTGTCCCCCTCTCCCTCCCTCTGTGTGTCAGCCTCCTCCCTCTGTCCGTGTTCCTGTGTCTCCCTCCCTCTCTGTCCCCCTCTCCCTCCCTCTCTGTCCCCCTCTCCCTCCCTCTGTGTGTCAGCCTCCTCCCTCTGTCCGTCTTCCTGTGTCTCCCTCCCTCTCTGTCCCCCTCTCCCTCCCTCTCTGTCCCCCTCTCCCTCCCTCTGTGTGTCAGCCTCCTCCCTCTGTCCGTCTTCCTGTGTCTCCCTCCCTCTCTGTCCCCCTCTCCCTCCCTCTCTGTCCCCCTCTCCCTCCCTCTCTGTCCCCCTCTCCCTGTGTGTCAGCCTCCTCCCTCTGTCCGTCTTCCTGTGTCTCCCTCCCTCTCTGTCCCCCTCTCCCTCCCTCTCTGTCACCCTCTCCCTCCCTCTCTGTCCCCCTCTCCCTCCCTCTGTGTGTCAGCCTCCTCCCTCTGTCCGTCTTCCTGTGTCTCCCTCCCTCTCTCTCCCCCTCTCCCTCCCTCTCTGTCCCCCTCTCCCTCCCTCTGTGTGTCAGCCTCCTCCCTCTGTCCGTGTTCCTGTGTCTCCCTCCCTCTCTGTCCCCCTCTCCCTCCCTCTCTGTCCCCCTCTCCCTCCCTCTGTGTGTCAGCCTCCTCCCTCTGTCCGTCTTCCTGTGTCTCCCTCCCTCTCTGTCCCCCTCTCCCTCCCTCTCTGTCCCCCTCTCCCTCCCTCTCTGTCCCCCTCTCCCTCCCTCTGTGTGTCAGTCTCCTCCCTCTGTCCGTCTTCCTGTGTCTCCCTCCCTCTCTGTCCCCCTCTCCCTCCCTCTCTGTCCCCCTCTCCCTCCCTCTGTGTGTCACCCTCTGTCACCTCAGCCCAGCTTCCTAGACACACACTTTTTCCAGTCCTTTGAATGGCCCTTGGCTTGTTGATGTGAGTTTGTTTCTGATCTCCAGGCACCCATTGGGTGTAGTGTCTGTGTGTGCGCTGCTGCTGTGGTTGTGTGTGCTGCCACTCTTTCACAGTATTGGCTGTTCATTAGCTGCTGTCATGTGCAAAACAGTGCCTTCACCCCCATGTGTTGATGCAAGGCGTCCGCCATTTGCTGGCGAGTCTTTCCTGTGTGGGGACACACTGTTTGTCTGGCTGTGACCTGGGCCATATGGGCAGAGGGCATTGTTGTCTGCTTCTGAGTTGCACTATGTGATTTTTGGGGCCCACCCTCCCGCCATCCGGGTTACCGTGTCATGTGTTGGTGTCTTCTGTGGCCTGTGACTTGACATTGTCCAGCTGGTTGCATGGGGCATGGTGGCAGCAGTGGCATGTGCGTGTTCATGGAGTGTGGTTGAGTCATGCGATAGCTTGGGGTGGTTGCGTGCCTGTTAGTGATTTTGGTTGTGGATGACGTTCCCCCCATGTGCGGTGCGTTGTTTGTGTACTCACCCGGGTCTCGGAGTCCTCCTAATCCTTCGACTGCCTCCACCGGCTGTATGGCCATCACCCTCTCCTCCCAGGGCTGGTAGTGTACGGGTCTGCGGGAGGGCCCTCCTCCAGTGGCGTTGGCCTGGTTGTGTTCCTCCAGCATCTTGGCTCGGACCCTCCTCCGCAGATTGTACCACCTGGATTGGCATTCCTGCCTGGTCCTTCTGGTGTCCCCAACAGCATTCACAGCATCGATGATGGTCTGCCACATGGCTGTTTTTGCTGCCATGCTGGTCTGTCTGACCAATGTTCCAAAGAGCTGTGGCTCGACTCTGAGGATTTCATCGACAAGAACCTCCAACTCTCGGTTACTGAACTTTGGATTCTTGGTTGTGGGCATGGTGAGGGGTGTGGATGGTGGGGGGGTGTGTGGATTGTTGTGGGTGTGTGGGTGTGGTTGTGCAGGTGTGTGTGTGTGTGAATGTGATGAGGGGGTGTTTGTGAAGGTGGTTGTGTGAAGGTGTGCAAGTGTAAGGTGTGGTGAAGCTTGTAGTATGGTTCTGTGGTGTCTGGCAGCAGTGAGTCTGTTGCAAAGGCTCATGGTTTGTGTGTGTGGGCCCTTTTTATTGGTCCATTGGTGGGTGTGGCTGTGTTTGAAGTTTGGGTGGGTGTGTTATAAGGAGTGGTGGTGTTTTGGGCCTCTGTTTGTTTTTGGCAGTTGCAGGTCAGTGAAGGTGTTTTTTTAGTGTTTGTTGGCCATGTTTAGTGGCTTTGTGCCATTCGAATAGTGTATTCTTGTGTTGTTTTGTTTTGTCCTGGTTGTGTATGTGCATTTGGAGCGTGTGTACGGTGTGTACATGAGCCATTTGGTTGTACGGTGCTGTCCTTGTGTGTGGCTTGGTACGACTCGTACATGCGGTTGTGATGTTGGGGCCTGGGGTGCGCTACGTACTTAGGAGGTTGTGGTGGGGGTGCGACTCTGACGTACTGGGGTGTACATACACGGTGGTACGACACGTACAGGGGTGGGGGTACGACGCAAACGTACTGGGGTGTACATGCATGGGTGGGGGTTCGACACGTACAGGGGTGGGGGTATGACGCGAACGTACAGGGGTGTACATACATGGTGGTACGACACGTACAGGGGTGGGGGTACGACGCGGACGTACTGGGGTGTACATACACGGTGGTACGACACGTACAGGGGTGGGGGTACGACTCGGACGTACTGGGGTGTACATACACGGTGGTACGACACGTACAGGGGTGGGGGTACGACTCGGACGTACTGGGGTGTACATACACGGTGGTACGACACGTACAGGGGTGGGGGTACGACGCAAACATACTGGGGTGTACATGCACGGGTGGGGGTTCGACACGTACAGGGGTGGGGGTACGACACGAACGTACAGGGGTGTACATACACGGTGGTACGACATGTACAGGGGTGGGGGTACGACGCGGACGTACTGGGGTGTACATACAAGGTGGTACGACACGTACAGGGGTGGGGGTACGACGCAAACGTACTGGGGTGTACATGCACGGGTGGGGGTTCGACACGTACAGGGGTGGGGGTATGACGCGGACGTACTGGGGTGTACATACACGGTGTTACGACACGTACAGGGGTGGGGGTACGACTCGGACGTACTGGGGTGTACATACACGGTGGTACGACACGTACAGGGGTGGGGGTACGACTCGGACGTACTGGGGTGTACATACACGGTGGTACGACACGTACAGGGGTGGGGGTACGACTCGGACGTACTGGGGTGTACATACTCAGTGGTACGACACGTACAGGGGTGGGGGTACGACTCGGACGTACTGGGGTGTACATACACGGTGGTACGACATGTACAGGGGTGGGGGTATGACGCGAACGTACTGGGGTGTACATACACGGTGGTACGACACGTACAGGGGTGGGGGTACGACGCGAACGTACTGGGGTGTACATACACGGTGGTACGACACGTACAGGGGTGGGGGTACGACGCGAACGTACTGGGGTGTATATGCACGGGTGGAGGTTCGACACGTACACGGGTGTACATACAGGGGGGGGTGTACATTAACGGGGAGTGCGACCCGAACATATGGGTGCTGGGGGGAGTGTTGGGCGCGTATGCGGGGACATGTCTCCATGGTTGCAATGGGAGTTCGGTGCGGACGGTGTTTTTACCATACGGTTGTGAGATCGGACGCACGGGTTGGATCGTGATTCCTCGGTCGGACTTGACTTTTCACATTTGTACGGTAAATCGTCCGAGGACGTGTCGGATACATTTTCCGACCCGAGGACGTGTGGAGAAATATTCCGAATGCGGTTCATATGGACTTTTTACCATGCGAATCATGATTGCCAGTTTGTACGGCACTTGTACGATTCGTACGGTAAAAAGACCGGATACGAGTCGTACGGGCTATTTTTTTCCCGGATCGTAATGGTGTTTTAAACTCTAAAAACCGAAGAAATTCACCATAGTTACAGTTATCTCAAGTACCTATAACTTGTCTCAAAAAGTAACCATAAATCGTGCTGCGGCCGTAATCAGTTTTCTCCTCAATAATTGTATTGCAAATATTACAGTGATATCAATGATGTCATAGAAGTCATGAGTGATGTAATATGTGGGGTAATTGACAGTGCATGTCAAGGGAACCTTTGAAAAATGTTGTTTGTGGGTGTCCCAGTCCCACATTTTCTCACAGCTAGGTCATCGTAAGGTTGGATGCCTCTGCTCAAAATCGGGTGTCCCACTGGTTACTCAGATTACAAGAAACCCTAGTCACCTTTCCTAAGATAGTTACTGTTATGGGACAGAGGGGCAAGACCACCAACTAGATCCTTCTCCCAATCAATAGGTTATGACAAAGATAATTTTAGGCTCAATGAGGACTGTCAGCTAATCCACAAAAAAGGAAGGGAATTTGTTCCTGGTCAAAGATACAGGAGGAACTTGACATGGGCCCTGGGCCTTTCTCGCCAAGCATCAACAGTGGTTGCCTTAAATTACACAGGATACATTTTTGCAGAACCAGGGAGAATTCAACTCCTTTAGTGGGGTAGAAAGCTCTGGTTAGGTAACCTCAGATTTCTGTTCAGCACATGATGTAGTTTTCTGGGCTTGGGCTCCAATTCCCAATCTAAGGTGTCACAAAGTTGATAGGAAAGTGTTCTGCAGGCCTCAGTATTTATCAAAGCTGCAGCGGGTTTGGTGCATGGGTCGTTGGTCCATTCACCAATCATTAGTGTTCAAAGATAAACAGCGCCACCAGCCCTAAAGCCGGCCCTGGGCTCTAGACCTTTGCTCCATTTGCTGGTTCACAGTGTCTCAAAATGATCAGATCAGAGTTCCCAAAAACCAGCAAAGGCTCAAATCCTTCTGAATGATGAGGAGCTCTAAACAGGCCCAGTCGGAAGTTTGTGAGACCTTGCAGCTTATACAGTCATGATCCCTGTGCTTGGGCATCAACAGCCAGCCCAGGGTGACACTTGCACCTATTGCAGCTTTCAGATAACCTGATAGAGACTCTCAAGCATATCATGGGAATAAAGCTTCTTCTAGATCGCAGAAGAACATCTATTTGGCACTTCATTGTCTAATCCACAGGGCACAGAATCCAACAATCAGTCTTGGGTCTCACTTCATGACCAGCTTAACTCCTGAGTGCAAGAAGAAAGTCCCATACATTTCCCATTCAAATAGTTGGAACACCCAAATGTCCACATTTTATGTTTGCTATCTTGTTGTGCAAAATAGGAAATGAATGATGCAACCAGCTTGTCAAGCTGCTTCAAAAGCCTTGACGAGTGGTCATTTAAAGATTTTAGAGTCAAGGCTCTAGTAGGCCAGACACATTGACTCAAACTCTCCCTCTGTCACATAGGGTACACAGATTGCAATAAAGCCTAGTGACTATCATTAGGGATACGATGCTTGAGATGCATTTATCATCTGGCTATTCTCCCAGGCAGTGTGAAAGCCCCCACCAGCCTGACGCATGGGCACAAGCAGGTGGACTTCCCAAAGAGAGCCGGAATGTGAAGCAGACATCCCAGAAAGGGCTGCTTATTATTCAGGAGCAGTTTACCCAATACCATACTATGATCAATTCACCTGTTTATGGACAGACTGCTTGAAAAGCTTCTACTGCTATTTAAATCAAAGACCCTCCTCCCCACCTGGAAACCATCTGACTCAAGGTTGTAAATTGAAAAAGACCACTGGACCCTCATCACCTAGCAGAGTGAAGACTGGTGGAGTCGGGTGGTACTAGCCTTAATGCTGCCTCATGGTCTAAAACATGTATGCCCTTCTTTATTCAGCACAGCTTCAGCAGCTTGGAACAACCATTCCATGGGATGTCACCATCACCCATGCCAATGGTGAGACCAGAAATCATTTCTCTTGCTCAGGCTGCACCTCATCCCACCTCTCCCATTCATTATTGCAGATCATGCTGCGCTCCTGGTCCCTGAGCTATTGTCCTGTCTACCCAGCTCCTGTAGGCAGTAGGGTCTGCAGGCTCTCCTGTTGCAAACTCCAGTCTGGGATAGAGACACAGCCTTTTCCTCCTCCACAGTGTTCAGCAACCTGTTTGATCTTGCCAATTGAATATGCTTGTCACAAAGATTAAGCTATGCATTTCTGACTACACATAGTCAATACTGTGATACTGCAAATGGCTCAGTAAATCAGTTATGTTTCCTTTGATTGCTCCAATTTGGAGTGATCAGTTTTAGAGAACAATTACATACATTTGTCAACTTGTGTAAGGTCCTGATGTGGCATATGGGAGATATATTGTTTGAGCTGTTATTTTAAATTTTTTTCATATGCCCAGCATTTAGGAATATTCATGTAAAAGATAATGCATGCTAAAGTATTCAGCGATTTTTATCAATTCTGATTAACCACTGATGATAATGTTATTCAGGAGGCAAAGTACATGAGCAAAAGCTGTGCTTGCAAACTTCTCCAAAAAACCTGTTTTGAACAAATGTCTTCACAAATTTCCTTAATAAAACTGTTTTGGTTCACTGTTGGAGGGAACGTTGAGGCCTCTAAAAGGGAGTGGTAGAAAGCACCACGTACCAATAGCAATGACAGGCATTGGGATAAGCTGTCATTACAAATACCTAAAATGCTTTTGATGCTGTGGAAGTTGGCACCACATTTAACAGCGTAGGCTATGTGACAGATATTTCTGCAGGGGCCACTGGAACTCTATTTTTAAGGATAGTTTTCTTTGAGCATCTGTTGAGTCTAGTATGTCTCAATATTTCTCATATTAAGGGTAAAATAATTGTTTTTGTCAGAAGTTTGGCAGTAGTATGCACCCTGTCCAATCAAGAACCAAAATACCAGTCAGGATACAAGTCAAAATGCACCTTAAATTATCCTATGCTGACACTCTGGTAGCAATGCGGCAATGTGTAAATAATTTGTGAAACACTTAAAACAGTAAAACTGTGAAAACACCACAAAGGAATCCATACCACATTATAACAATTAAAGCTTTACTTTATAAATAAAGCCAGACCAAAGCAACAAAAATTCAGCAAGATGAATCCAAGATATGAATGTTTAAAGAATAATTGCTAAATAAAGCCTTGAAGAAATAAGTGCTTGAAAGGGTTACCTACTCACGCTGGACCCAGACAAATTCAAAAGTTCGGGCCGACTGTGATGGAGTGTCAGCTGGATACAGGGACCCAATTGGATCCACAAGAAGATGCGAGGTGCACGTAGTGGGTGAGATCATTGAGATTCTCCACACTGTGTCAGTGGGGCATTGATTCAGATTGGAAGTCGCCAGTTTCAAAGGTTATATGCAGCTATTGCTTCTGAAGCAGGCGATGTATCGATTCTGAATGTGACATGCTGGTTAAGAGTGCAATGGGCCAGCGGTGTTCCATGCTTCCATTAAGATGCACCGGTTCCGACCTACACAAAGGCAAAGATGGGCTGGTTCTGATTAGGATGCCTTGGTTCTGGCTGTAGAATCACCTTAGGCCTCACTTCCAAGGGACCAGGACTGGGGTGGCACCACTTGCAGCACAGACTCTCAACTTGTAGAGTCCAGATGCAGGTAGTTGAAGTCTTTGACTTAGAACAGGAGGCAAGCCATCAAGCCCTTGAAGTCACTTTGGGTTCAAGTGATGCAGTTCAAGTCCCTCTCACCCAAGAGGGAGAACAGCAGGCATCAGGGCTGCTCAGCAAAGTAAGAGCACATCAAGGCAAAAGTTCAGTAAAGAAGCAGTCCAGCAGAGTAGCAGTACTTTTAGCAGCACAGCAGCCATTCTTCCTGGCAGAGTAGTCACAGGCCCAGAAGTGTACTGAATCATGATGTCAGGGGTCCAGTACTTATACCCAGTTGTGCCTTTGAAGTGGGGGAAACTTCAAATAAAGCTTTGAAGTCCACAGATGTCCTCCCTTTCTGTACTGGCACCAGGCTCACAACAATGGGATATGTAGACTTTTGTGTGGAGACAGAACACAGCCTATGCAGGTATATGTGTGAGGCAGACCCCAGCTCCTGTCTTTCATTCCCAGAATTGCCCAAAAAGCCACACCTCTGTGTTTGGACGTCTAGAGGGAATACACATAACCCAGATGTAATCCGCCACAGAACAAACACAGACAGGCAGCATGGCACAAAATGGCTAACATAAATAGATGTCAACTTTCTAAAAATTACACAAACACACAATGCCAAACTGGCTGATCCTTTTGAACTTCAGTTGATCTGTGACCACTATAATCAATTAAAGCGATCCCCATTAATTATTTTATAAACATCATACAAATGCTATTGTTTTTTGTCACACACAGAAGACCAGTCCAAAACAAATCATATTGTATGATGTTTATAAAATAATAAATGGTGATCGCTTTCATTGAGTATAGGTGTATCACGGAGCGAAAAGACCCGCAAGGACGCTACGCTGCATTAGGGGGAAGGCTGCTGCTTAGTTCAGCTTTGGGACTGCGAGGACCACGGTGCCCTGCGCCAAATTGATCTGCCTCACCTGGTTGCTCTTCCCGTTGCCGCCTCCAACATTCAATCAACTCCTCGCGGCCCCCGCTTCGCGGGAGCCGCTCGCCGGTCCTGTCAGCTTAAAAACTTGGATGGGACTTCATTCTCGCTGTGTATCACGGAGCGAAAAGACCCGCAAGGACGCTACGCAGCATTAGGGGGAAGGCTGCTGCTTAGTTCAGCTTTGGGACTGCAAGGACCACGGTGCCCTGCGCCAAATTGACCTGCCTCACCTGGTTGCTCTTCCCGTTGCCGCCTCCAACATTCAATCAACTCCTCGCGGCCCCCGCTTAGCGGGAGCCGCTCGCCGGTCCTGTCAGCTTAAAAACTTGGATGGGACTTCATTCTCACTGTGTATCACAGAGCGAAAAGACCCGCAAGGACGCTACGTTGCATTAGGGGGAAGGCTGCTGCTTAGTTCAGCTTGGGACTGCGAGGACCACGGTGCCCTGCGCCAAACTGATCTGCCTCACCTGGTTGCTCTTCCCGTTGCCGCCTCCAACATTCAATCAACTCCTCGCGGCCCCCACTTCGCGGGAGCCGCTTGCCGGTCCTGTCAGCTTAAAAACTTGGATGGGACTTCATTCTCGCTGTGTATCACGGAGCGAAAAGACCCGCAAGGACGCTACGCTGCATTATGGGGAAGGCTGCTGCTTAGTTCAGCTTTGGGACTGCGAGGACCACGGTGCCCTGCGCCAAATTGATCTGCCTCACCTGGTTGCTCTTCCCGACCCCGCCCCCTTGTTAACGCTGTCTGTCAATAACAACCTATCCCCGTAACGCGCTGGCGGAACGCGCGCGGGTCGCAGACCGGGGCGAAGACCGGGCAAAGAGCGGGCCGTTTGAGGCCGTTCGAGGACGGTTGAGGACGGGGCGGGCCACTCCCCTGAACTGGTTCTTTGCTAATTATTCGTAATTATTAGTGTAATCGTGAGTACTTGTTTTATTGCTGATAGGTGGATTGCCACATTCAGTTGTTGTTGCATACACTTAGCATATTAATATTTTATCGTGATTTAGATATACTCATTTACCTTAGAGGTTCATTCTCATCCCCTTTGGTTACTCCCCCCATTGCTTGTCTTTTATATTTTTTTTCCTTAAACATGACTTCCTTAAGGTCTGGTAGGAAGGTGGTGCAGGGTAGCATAGGGGGTCAAGTAACAGGGACTCTCGACAATTTCATTACAAGAGCTGCTCGTGTTTTAGAACAAGAGATTTTATTAACAGAAAAAAGATTGTCCCTCGAAATTTCTGCTAAACGATCTTCCCTCGGTAACATTATGACAGCCATTTCTCCCGAAAGCAGACAGCCCCAAATAAATTCCAACATACCGCATAACACCATACAAGTGTCGTCGGACACAACAGCTCAGTGTTCGTTGGATGATCTGCACGAGACTATAAACATTTCTGAGCCGAGTGTTGTATCCGCTAACATTAGTCCCAACCACCCACAGTCTACATCTGAGCAACCACGTACTGATGCATTGAATCTGGTCCACAAGTCCAGGCCTATTTTGGGTAAAAGAAAACGTATGGGAGCACCCTCCAAGGGCAAACGTGCAAAAACGTCTAAAGTGTCCAAATTGCCCATATCTGCGAACACTTGTGACGCTTCTAATTCCTCTATGCCTGGTAGCACCTCCCCGGTTACTGGAAGTCTGAGGTCATTGCACTCTCCTATCTTCCAATCTAATGTTGACTCCATTCCCCCTGGCTTTCTCAAGCATGTAGAGAAATTACTTAAATCTCTTCTTCTACCATTATTTGAGAGAGTGAACCGACTCTCCACTTCGCTTGAGAAGATAGAGGGTATGGTGCTCACTAATACATCATTGTTGGAGAAGATTCCAGTGTCTCCTATTAGCACTAAGACCCCATCTATTCCCGATAATGTTGACAAAACTGGGCCTGCTACTACTGCCAAAGTACATATGGCTAGAGCACCTTCCAATATCTTTGTTCGTAATGATCAGGTTGTGGAAGCACCCCGCCCTCCTGTCAGTATTGATGTACCGATAGATTCAGGTTGTACTACTATTACTGCCACTAATAAGAATAATATCCCTATCAGTAAGCCTAGTTTAGAGGGTGTTGATTCTTTTCAAAAACTCCCTTGTATTAACCTTCCACCTGAGTCTCAGCCATATACAGTCATAATGGCTGGTGTTCCTCGGCTCCCCCAGGCAAAGCCCGTGTCTCATAGCGAGCTGAAGAACAAAGTTATACATTGGCTAAATGGTAATAGGCCTTTACCTGCTAAATTACGGGCTGAAATCTTGACTGTACGTAGGGTGTGTTGGTTGGGTAATAGAGTTAAGCAAGTGGAGGGAGATTGTGTGATCATAAATTTTCGTGACCCAAGGGTGGTGAGCCATATCTGTACTTTTCCTAACATCTTGAGAGTTACAGGAATATCCACCTTGGATTTGTCATATTTTTATCCACACAACTCTCATGTATTATCATGTGACACGCCTACTGTTTGGGAAAGGGTTAATAGGAGCTTTCATCGACAGACAGGACCCGATTTTCATCTCCCACTGTCCAATTTCTTTGCCCCCTTGAATTCCTTAGAAGGGGTTGACTGACTACCATCAAATAAGAAAAATTTGGGTAGTGTGCGTAAAGCCTGCTCTGCCCCAGATACCTCGGGGTTAGCAGGGAGGGGTGGGTTAAGGGGGGCACACGTGGGATCAGGTACCTTGCTTCCCAGTCCCACTCGTGCTTTATCAAATGGTCCATCCCTCACTTACATTGATTCCTGTTCCCCTGAGAGCGAGTGTAAGGGCTCCAACAACATTGCAACCCATCTAGCCATCTTGGGTCCCGCTCCTGCTTCCCCGTGTATTATCCCTACTGGCTCTCTTCCCATAACTCTGGTCTCGTGGAATGTTGCTGGTCTTCGTAGCAAAGTAACCTTGGAAGACTGGTCTGTTTGGGTAAACACACATGATATCCTGGTTTTTCAGGAAACTTGGGCTGTGGATCCCATCTATCTTTCTGGGTATGTAAATTTTTCTAAAGGGGCCTCACGTGGAACAAGGGGCCGTCCTTCTGGCGGCCTTTGTATATGGGTTAAGCAAACTCTTGGGTATTCCCCCAGAGAATTGGTTATTGATAGTCCTGACTTATTGATTATCTCACTGCAACATAACGTTGAACCTGAAATCTTGATCATAAATGTTTATAATAGGGGCCTCCCAGGTGGCCATGGTACAAATACCTTTTCACAACTGGATGGGTTTTTGGACACTGTTAATATATGCACTAATGTCGTAATTGTGGGTGACCTAAATTGCTGTTTTGAACCCCTGCTCTCTGCCTCTGATTCTCTCACATGGGAGGTGGACGCGATCTTAAACATCCCACCTCTCGATCTCCCCCCTATCAAGAGGTGGACCGAGTCTTCTACCCAGTGGATGGGTTTATGTATGGAGCGGGTTTCAGGGCTGCAAATGGACGGACCCCCTCTGATAAAGGCGGTAAGATGACCTTTTCTGATGGTCGACGCTGTAAGAGTAGAATCGACTATGCCCTAATCAAAGTGGAGTTTTGGTCCACATTATGCGACATGGTGGTTCATGACCGCCCCGAGAGTGATCATAACCCATTGGTTTTGAGTTTTTTACTTTGTCCAGCCTATAGAAACAAACCCTCTGAAATAGTGAAGCCCTTTTACTTAATAATCAACGGCGAGTACGCTGGGAAAAGGTTGCTATTGACAGCGCACTATTATCAGAGATTAGTTCAAAGGTTTCCTGCGCTTTGAAGGATTTACAGTCTCTCCAGAGCACAGAGGATGTTGTTGGTAAGGCCACACACGTACACGAACATCTATTTTCAGGCCTTAAATCCCTCTTTTCCAAACCATGCAAGGCTAAGAAATTTCCTATTTTTAAACCAAACTCCTGGTATAACAAAGCATGCCGAGATTCCTATAGCAAATTGAAACTTGCTATCACTATTAAAGATCCGGCTAATATCAGATTGGCCAGAAAAGACTATAATAAGGTCAAAGTTAAGGCCAAACAAGAGTGGGATAACGACCACTGGATTGACCTTCTGGCTGCCAGTAAACTTCGGAACTTAACCTTGTTTTGGCATATTGTTAAGTGGGGCAATTCATCGAATACCCAGGTCCCTACCAACCATGTTCCTCCGGATAACTGGGTGACGCACTTTGAATCCCAGTTCTCGGATGCCTATCAGGTCGAGGGGTTTGTCCCCGGAGCAAACACGGACCTGTCCACCTCCCAGACTTTAATCTTCGACTGTACTGAGGTTGAAAAGGCTTTGAGTAAGATTCCGAGTGGTAAGGCACCGGGAATGGACTGTGTTCCCACGGATCTTTTTAAATCTGACCTTGGGAATTGGGTGCCCTATATTGCTCACTTTGCCACTGCTATAGCCAGAGGGGCCGCCATTCCAGATTCTTGAAGGGGCGTTGAGATCCTACCCATCTTTAAGAAAGGTGACCGCTCCTGCCCGGGGAATTACCGCCCGATTAGTCTTATTGATTCTGTTCAAAAAATCATTGCAAGATTGATCCTGGCAAGAATCCAGACTTGGATTGAGCAGGAGGACATCATCTCTCCTTTGCAAGCCGGTTTCAGACCATGCATTAGTACCATCGACCAGGCTTTCAAGTTCCAATTGATTGTCTGGAAAACGGTCTATCTGTGTGGTGGTACTTTATATGCTGCCTTTGTAGATCTTCGGTCAGCATTTGACTTAGTTAATAGGACTAAACTCTGGAGTGTACTGGCGGAGCTAGGGATCCCGGTTGATCTCTTGAACATCATCATTAGGCTCCATGATAACAACTTCGCACAAGTTCGATGGGGGAAACAGGGGCAGGTCACCGATAGATTCAGGGTCAATAGGGGTGTCAGGCAGGGGTGCGTCCTTGCGCCTACTCTATTTTTACTGTTTATTAATAGAGTTGTCCAATATTTTTCTTCTACATCGACGGACGCCCCAACGTTGGGTGGTATTAAAATTCCACTCCTCATGTTTGCTGACGACACCCTGCTCCTTTCCCAGACTTTGTCTGGGTTACAGGTGGCTTTAAATGTATTTACTAACTTTTGCTCTGATTTTGACCTGTCAGTTAATGTCTCTAAAACCAAATATATGGTCTTTAATAAAGGGAGATGTGTGAAGGGCCATGTTTCCATGAATAGCGACCTGCTCGAACGAACTAATGTTATGACCTATCTGGTGGTAGTATTTGAAAACAAGTTGGATTGGAGGCCGCAAATTGATGTTCTTACTCTTAAATTTGCCCAGCTTTCTGGTTGCCTAGTTAAAGAACAAAAGCAATCGCAGTCGAAAATGATAGGCCCCCCCATTAAAATCTTTAATGTAAGGATTAATTCGGCGATCCTTTATGGCGCCGAACTTTGGGGTTTTGCCGATCTTTCTCCTCTGGTTAAGGCACAATATAAATTTTTCAGAATGCTAACGGGCCTTCCTTGTTCTACCCCAGTGAAACCGCTCCTGTTGGATCTTGGCTGTCATTCCTTTGATGACATTGCTAGGTTCAAGCCACTGGCCTTCTGGAGGAGACTATGGACAGTCCCCGAGTTAGGCCCTTATGCTAAGGCATTTCTTGATGATCGATCTGTCCTGGGAGCTGGTAACATTTCTTAGTTCAGGCAGGTTCGACAACTCTTGGATTCTTTGGGGTTGGGAATTTTGTGGACCGACCCGGCCAATAACCGTTTCCCCTCCAAAAAAGAATTTAAAGGCCTCTATTGGTCAATGGTGCTGCAAAAACATCTATCATCAGCTTCTGCTGAGTCCTTGACAGGCAGGTTTCTAGATAGAAAAAAACCCCTCATCTTGAAGCCTATTGGGATTCAATCACCAGGCCCCGAGATAGGAAACCCTACCATCAATTCAGAGTTGCCACTCTTCCGACTAATTCATTCACAAAAAAATGGAAGGGTGTATCTTGTGATTCTTGTATCTGGTGTATTGACTGTGTTGATTCTGTTGGTCACATCTTTTTTGTTTGCCCTGCCTACGCTGCCCCCCGGGCTAAATGGCTCAAACCATTATGTCGCACTTTGGGAACAAGACAAGGGTCAGAAGCACTTAAAATTTTGCGTTTTGACTCAAGTGAATGTGTCGCAATTGCTGTCGCCAAATTTTTGGCCTGGGCTTGGTATATTAGAAACAGGAGGCAATAGGTTACCGAAATCTGTTTATATGAATATATTTTATTTCTTGGATTTGTTTTTATTATACATCCTGTTTGTATTTTTTCTTCTTCTTGTAATTGTCTTTTATGATGAAATACATCGAAAATAAAGACTAATGAAATGAAATGGATCAGTCAGTTTCGGCACTGTATGTTTGTGTAACTTTTTGGCGTCTCAGCCTTATTGGACTATATGAGCCCAACCCAATTTGCTAAACTGTAATTTAATGTCCAACTTTACCATAAGTTGTGATTTTACTTTGTGAGTCCAACCTTAAAAAGTGACACCAACCTTAAAAAGTCTTACTTTTCACAATTGGGAATTGCACTTAGAAAAGTTAATAAGGGAATTCCAATGAGATAGGCCTTGCAGTAGTTAAAAAAAAAATTGGGGGACATGTAAAACTTGTCCCGCCTTTAAAATACATTGCACCCTGCCCTGTGAGTTATACAGGGCCTACCTTAAGGGTGACTTATGTTTGTAGAAGGGGAAGGTTTAGGCCTGGCAAGAGATTTAGCGTAAACTGCACATACAGGCTCTGCAATGGCAGGCCTGCACCAAGGTAAGAGGGTAACTTAAGTGGGTGGCACAATGAGTGCTGCAGGCACTCACTGTTCCTGTAGCACTCATTGACATTGGCACTCATTGCATTGATTACAATGGCGGACGGACTTAAGTCCGTCCCCCATCGTAATCAGCCCATAAATTCACTGAGGTGTCTATTGAGTTATTGAATGTAGTTGCTATCTTTTTTCACAGTCCTTTTAATTTTAATTTTAACAAGCCATCTTTGATTGAAATTTTCTGCTGTCCACGTGTACAGCAACTATGTTAATATATTTGTAGCTCATCCCTCCTCCGTCTTGATTACATTTTTAAAATATGTAGCTGACATATATTTATTTATTTGCTTGTGTTTATATGTATTTATTTCTTAATTTATTTGATTCATGTATTTACTTATAAAGCATACACTCACTGGAATGCATTTGAACTACTACTTTAGGAGTCAGAAATGGGCACATTGCGCAGTAGCAGAAAAATGAATCAAACAATCTGCTGTGGAGCAGACTTGCAGAGGGAGTAAGTTCCAAAGTCGAGGAGTTGTCCTATCTCTTAGTTGTACTACCTCGTCTCCATACCTTAACCTTTAAAAATGTCTGTAAACCTTTCGAAATAATACAATAAATGCATAGCACCTAAGTTTTTCAAATTAACTTTAGAAAAGGTAGCAACCTTCATTCGTATGCTAACAATGTTTTGTATTGGTACAAATTCATTATCTGCTTCCCCCATAATCA
Source organism: Triturus cristatus (assembly GCF_964204655.1). NCBI lineage: Eukaryota > Metazoa > Chordata > Amphibia > Caudata > Salamandridae > Triturus > Triturus cristatus. The sequence goes on along the minus strand of NC_140592.1, from coordinate 204,096,522 downwards.
CACCATGACACTTGGATTTCTTTTCCCAGGGCATATTACACTATCCTCCTATTCTTTCAGTCTGAAACATTTTTCCCTCTAATATTGGCTGTTAAAATATGACACTTTTATGAAGTGTGTTATTTAAATTGCACAGCTCTACTTATTACTGTATCTTCCTTGCGAGCATGGTTCTTTAATGAACAATTTTCATTTTTAACAAATCATATGTCAGGAATAACTTACACCTTCAGGGATTATAAAATCACAAAGCAGTGTAAGAAAGTTCTAGTATCATACCTTGGCGTATAAAAAAGGTAGGTTTAATTTCATAGGTTTTAGACAAGTACAAATAATAGGACCATCAAAAATATATTTTTGAAAATTCGTGCTGCATGGAAATATTTTTGAAGAAGCGTGATACAGTACAGAAGGTTCCGTCCAGTATGATTGCAGATTCATTTTAATTTATGCCTTTGTTTCAAGTAATCTTCCTTAATTTCTGGATTTTCTGATAATGTGTAAAAATGAAAACATCGCATGCTTTTTCTGGTAGATAAGTTCTAAATTCACTTGCAAGTATTTCTCATATATATATTTAGATTGATAAAGGTTTCTGTGAAGCCGAAACACGTCTCTCTAGCCATGAGATCGTGTAAGGCCTGATTTATTAGAGAAAGCCATACCTTCACATCTTCGAGTATGTGCCTTCTTCTTTGCTGGAGTGGGATGGAGTATGCGTATATATATATATATGCACATCAGTACATTCTCCTAGTTAGCGCCGAGATGCCCCACGGTGAGTTGAGCGCTCTATTAAATTACGTAACATAACATATATATATATATATATATATATATATATTTATATATATATATTTATATTTATATATATATTTATATATATTACCTACTGGCGGTCGCCAGTAGGTAGTTATAGTTAGGACCTATTTTCCATAGGAAATCCATAACATTCTATTCCCAATAACTTTGGCACCGATTGACGAATCTTCGCAAAATTTTCAAAACTTTTGGCCTGCTCTGGTCCGCTCCTATCCTGAAAGTCTTGGGGTGATTTGTCAAGCGGGGCCTGAGAAAAAAGGGGGGTCCCAAAACGTGTTTTCCCCATGCAATTTCCCATAGGACCTTTAGCCGCAGCTACAGCCCGAACTGCTGAACGGAATTACACCAAATTTGGCAAAGAGATAGTCCTCAGTTCAGACTCATGCCTTTTGCTTAAATGGTGTCAATATGTTGAGTAGTTCCTGATAAAATTACAGTTAAAAGTACATATATATCTATGGCCTCAGAGGATCCGTGCACCCTATGCGCACCCTGAGCGCACCATATGTGCACCCTGCACGCACCCTCCCAATCACGCACTGAATGCTAATTGGCTGTCAAGTGGTTGTCAACATTCGAAACCAGGAACTGTTGGCAGCCATTTTGTGCCTTGGTAGAAGCGAGGCTGAAGAAGTCTGAAGAATAAGTGTGTAAAACATATAAAGGGGGGAGGGTAGAAATACTCTGCCCCTCTAGACCTGCTTAGGAGATCCCATAAGGACTCCGAGGGCCCAATTTTTTTTCTTTTTAAAAACGGCAAAATGCGCTCTGGGTGCGCAGATCCGACCATAAAAAATAAAAAACTAAGCGCGGGCTCCTGCGCTTCTTTAATAATTAGCCCCGGGGGGGGCCAAATCCCAGGGGCAAACACCGCAAAATTTAAAGGGGGGCCCAGCCCCGGGGACTGCTACCCCCCGGGGCTACAAAATAAATGGGTGGGGGGGCTCAATGGCCCCCCAAGCCCCAGGGACCACCCCCCCGGGGCTTTATGTATTGAGGGAGGGGGGCTGCGCAGCCCCCCTCCTGGAGCCCTCGAGGGCCCTGGGGAGCGCCACCCCCCAGGGCCGGCTCCTGCAGTGTCCTGGGGTGCCCACCCCAGGACACTGTTGTTTGCTATGAGAGGGCAGGAGTCTCCTGCCCTCCCATAGCACACTTTGTTTGAATTTTGAAAGAGAGAGCAGGGAAACCTGCTCTCTCTTTCAAAATCCAAACCATATCGCTTTTCCACACAGGGAGCTGCATGTTAGCAGCTCCCCATGTGGAAAAGCAATGCTGGCTCCCGAAGAACGCGGGGAGCCGGCTGGGACCGTGGGGGCGTTGGGGCTCCCCCCATGGTCCACAACGTATTTTATAAGCCCCAGGGGATGGGGTCCCCGGGGATAATAGAAATTAGTGATAGGTGCTATTTTATTTTTTACCGTACAATTAGGAGTCGCGCATCCAGCGCGGCCCCCTGGTGTGCACGCGTTGGGTGCACGACTCCTATCGCGTTGGGTGCATGATTCCGCTTGCAGTTCCTGGTGTGTACGCGTTGAGTGCACGATTCCTCTCGCGTAGGGTGCGCGATTCCAAACGCATTGGGTGCGCGATTCCAAGCAAAAAAAAATGAAATATTTTGAGATAAACATCAAGCTTATGTGTTTCGATCTTGAGTGGCTCTAAAAAGAGCCGTTGTGTTCATTGAGAATTTGGTACTTATAAGTAAGTACCTATACAGAGTCTAAAGTTGTTGAGGAAGACTCTGTTACCCTCATCTGTAAAATGTACACTCTCCTATAGATGCCTTGCATATTAAAACGCAGATTGTTGTTGTAAATGGACCCCATTCTATAGTCTCGGAGAAAAGCAGAAACAGATTTATTCACATGTTTCCTAGCTTTCTCAATCTGTGGACAAAAATGATTGGACCAGTTCCATTTCTGCCTTTGGTTTATGTTAGAATAGACAAAGGCAGTTTGGGGGAAAAGTGAAATCAATTCTGCAAAGGTGTCCTTGATAAGCATTTCCAGACCTACCCCAGTCAAAGTGCCTAGGTCATTGCCACCACAGTGCACAATTATGAGGTCAGGGTGTTGAAGATTCAAAAGGGATTTTACCAATGGCATCAACTGGTGCCCTCTCTGTCCAATCCATTTAATGTCTACATTTGGCAAACCTAGGTCTTTGTGAATGCCTTTGTTTTCTGCATACCTTTGGCTCCAGAAAATATAGCTGTGTCCCACAATCCACACTCTAAGCATCTTGAAGGGAGGTCTGGATGCACTCATATGGTCTCTGTAAATGAAATCGCAGTTTGAAAAGTAACATTTTTCTAAAATGGTGCATAAGATGCAGTTTTGAAAAAAGAAAAGAAATGATTGGTTGTTTGACAACATTCTACACTGAAAACTAGGGTGCATGTTTCTGTTTTTTAAACGCATGATTCTTATTGGTTAACAAAAACTGATTGAAAGGAACATTACATAGGATAAGCTGATATGTTGAAAAGTCAAGCACACTTGCTGTTTTGATTAGCAACATTGTGTGCTGAACTTGTGACCTGTGTGCTCAGTTAAGTGTTCCCTGAACTGTTTCTATGGTAACAGGCAGAAGGCAGATTGGGGGTAGGGTTCACATTTATGTCATTTGGAAAGGGTTGAAATGTGTAACCAATAGAAATGTGTGTTTGATTTTGAATTAATGTGGGAAGGAATGTGATTTGATGTTTACATGTATATGTGTGCAAAATGAGAGGGACACATTGCCATTCTTTGGTTTTGCTGACGGGTGCACAGTGCAGAGATTCTGTATAAGAAAATCTGGGGTGTGACTGACATACTTAATCTACAAAACAACTTGAAAGGTGAGTTATTTAATTTTGAGGGGATGTATGTGGTCCATTTTGATTTTAATCAGACTAATGTGTATCTCCTGCTAAAGTGCAGGGAGTACTTTTTTTTGTCTAGAATCTGATTGTCAGTGTGTGTGCTTTTATAAACCAGCCTGTGATAAGCATTTGTGTTTTTCATGTGTTTGCAGACAGAGAACTGTGCTGTTTTCATGTTTTGGTAGAAAAAGAAACCAGTCATTGGTTATGTATTTGCAAAATGAGTCAAGTTTCAACACTAAAATGCAGTACTCCTTCGAGATTATGAAATGTATTTTGGTAAAATGCAAGCAATAGTGTTGTTTGTCTAGAATCACACAGTGAGTCTGTGTGCATTTAGGAATCATTTTGAGAGAAACATTTTGGTACTAATGTGTAGTAGAAAATGTTGTGCAATGGGTGCAGTCACCTTACATCTTGTAGACTAGTAAATGTATTTTTGTAAAATGTAAGGGATAGTGTTGTTTGTGTTGAATCACACAGTGAGTCTGTGTGCATTTAGGAATTATTCTAACAGAAGCACTCTATACAAATGTGTAGTAGGAAATTTTGTGGAATGTGTGCAGTCACCTTACGTCTTGTAGACTACTAAATGTGTTTTGGTAAAATGCAAGGGATAGTGTTGCTTGTCTAGAATCACACTGTGAGTTTGTGTGCATTTGCGCAACCAGTGTAAGAGAAGAATTTGGTTACATCGGGCATTTGCTGAGAGATAACTTTTTTAAAATCGGTCATGTTGTCAAGTTTTAGTAGCATTAGACGCCAGTCATTACTTATGCATTCACAAAATGAGTCTGGCTTTCACAGTAGTGTGCAGTATTGAAATATGTAGAATCTGGGCAGTCCCTTTACCCCTTACACACTAGTGAATGTGTTTTGGTAAAGTACAAGGAATAGTGTTGTTTGTCTAGAATCATCACACTGTGAGTCTGTGTGCATTTGGGAACCAATGTGAGAGAAGCATTTGGGTATTTCATGTTTTTGCAGACACATAAGTGCCTAAAAACCTATCCTGTGCTTACATTTTGGTAGAAATAGAAACCATTTATTGTTGATGTGTTTGTAAAATGAGTCAGGCTTATACACTAATGAGCAGTATTAAAATAGAATAGTAAATGTGTTTTTGTAAAATCCAAGGGATACTGTTTGTTTTCTAGAATCACACTGTGAGTCTGTGTGCATTTAGAAACTGTACTGAGAGATGGATTTGGGTATTTCATGTGTTTTCAGACACATAACTGCTTAAAAACCTATCCTGTTCTCATACTTTGGTAGAATTAGAAACCAGTCATTGGTTATGTATTTGTAAAATGAGTCAGGGTTCTACAATAATGTGCAGTAGTAAAATATGTGGATTGTGTGTACTCCGTTTACCCATTCCAGACAAGAAAATGTGATTTGGTAATATGTTTGTTGTCTAGAATCACACTGAGAGTCTGTATGCATTTAGGAACCATTCAGAGAGAAGGTTGTGGGTATGTTATGTCTTTGCATACACATAACGGCTTAAAAAACTCTAATCATTCAGTCAGTACCCAAGTACTCATGCACTGATCCAGGCCTTAGCACATGGATTGATTCAAACGGCTATCCACTATGTATGCAGGCCTTTAACCACCTACAGAATTGTCTTTCACATCTTCAATTGCCCAGTCAGTATCTAGATACTCCAAAAAACACCCTGTCACTCCCCTTGCACACCTCCAGTGACTCATCCAGCATCATGTACTAATCTATTCAATGCCCCAAAACCCCAAAACTTAAAAGATTCATCCAGGCACTCTCCTTGCAGTACTCTAATGATTCAGTCAGTACCCAGGTAATCATGTAGTGAACCAGGCCTTAGCACATGGACTACTTCAAACGTCTATCCACTATGCATGCAGGCCTCTAACCACCTACTCACTTGTCTTTCACACCTTCAATACTCCAGTCAGAATTCATACAGTTCCCGCAAACACCCTGTCACTCCCCTTACACTTCTCCAGTGACCCATTCATCACAATGTACTAATCCATTCACTGCACCAAAACCCAACCACTTATAAATTCACTGAGGCACTCTCCTTGTAGTACTCTAATGATTCAGTCAGTACCCAGGTACTCGTGCAGTGAACCAGGCCTTAGCACATGGACTGCTTCAAATGTCTATCCACTATGCATGCAGGCCTCTAACCACCTACACACTTGTATTTCACACCTTCAATACCCCAGTCAGTATTCATACAGTTCCCGCAAACACCCTGTCACTCCACTTACACTTCTCCAGTGACCCATTCATCACAATGTACTAATCCATTCACTGCGCCAAACCCCAACCACTTATAAATTCACTGAGGCACTCTCCTTGTTGTACTCTAATGATTCAGTCAGTACCCAGGTACTCATGCAGTGAACCATGCCGTAGCACATGGACTACTTCAAACGTCTATCCACTATGCATGCAGGCCTCTAACCACCTACTCACTTTTCTTTCACACCTTCAATACCTCAGTCAGTATTCATACAGTTCGCGCAAACACCCTGTCACTCCCCTTACACTTCTCCAGTGACCCATTCAGCATCATGTACTAATCCATTCACTGCGCCAAAACCCAACCACTTATAAATTCACTGAGGCACTCTCCTTGCTGTACTCTAATGATTCAGTCAGTACCCAGGTACTCATGTGAACCAGGCCTTAGCACATGGACTGCTTCAAACGTCTATCCACTATGCATGCAGGCCTCTAACCACCTACACACTTGTCTTTCACAACTTCAATACCCCAGTCAGTATTCATACAGTTCCCGCAAACACCATGTCACTCCCCTTACACTCCTTCAGTGACCCATTCAGCACCCTGTAGTAATCCATTCACTGTGCCAAAAGCCAAACTCTTAAAACATTTATCCAGGCACTCTCCTAGCAGAAGCAGGGGGGAAAGGGGAATGGGACAGAAAGAGAGACTGCCACACTGGTGTCTTCGCTGGATACTACCCAAGTAGGAACTATCTGCACCTGCAACATTTAGCACAAAATTATTACAGCTCAGAACGCCTAACGGACCCTCTAACGCTTGCAATTCTAAACTTCTAGTACAGTATGGTTACCTTGTCTTGTGTGGAACCTTGCCTCTCTCTGGTAATATGTGCTTTCCAATGTAATATTTTAATATCAAAAATGTCTTTAAATGGTAACTAACGCAGTATAATTAAAGTGTCTTTTTCACTTTCATTCAGCAGGAGACAATGTTCCAGAGCCGGCACTGCAGAGTTGGTGATGTCGGTAAGTATAATCTATATTCAGTGAAAAAACCATAGGTTTCACACATGTTATAGTTAGCTGGACATTTTACTCGTAAAAAACCAATGAAATTCCCCCATTATAGTTAGTTCAGCTAACTATAACTCGCGCGCCCGCAATGCACTGCTGATGACGTCACATATTACATCACTCATGACATGGTCAGTGACATCACTCATGACATCACTGATGACATCTCAAATGACATCACTGATGACATCATCCAGTGAATGTGGGTTTTTCTGAAAATTAAATATGTTTTATATATGTATATCTCAAGGTCGATGGAAGAATAAATGGGTATATAAGTGTCTAAATGGATGATTTGTTTTTGAAAAATTGATTGTGTAACTGACTGATTAAGTGTATCATAGTGAATACATGGCTTAGTGAGTAATGTTTAAATATGTAAATATCTGTATCAGTCTCTCACTTTGTGTATAAGTGGCTGCATGGGTTGGTGAGTAGCTACATGGGTGTCTATATAGGTTATTAGTTGGTTTTTTGAGTATCAGTCTGAGTGTCTGCATGGTTCGGTGGGGGGTATTACGTAGTGCATAGGTGCATGAATGAGTGACTCACTGTTTGTATGTGTTGAACAGAGCATGTGTGCAGGACTGCATGGGTGGATGAGTGTGTGTATGGGTGTGTTAGTGAGTGAATGACTGTCTCAATAGTGTCTTTATGAGTAACTACATATGTTTAAAACTAGTATATGTGACTATTGGTGTATATATGTGAGTATATGTGAGAGTGAGAGATTGAAAGAGTTCCTGTATGAATAAGTATGTGTTTCTATAAGTGATTGTTTAAAAGACTAAGTATGTGTAAGTTTCCGTAGAAGTAAGTGTGGTGGTGTGTGTATAACTGTATATGCAAGTAAATGTATGTTTGATTCTTTATTAGCATGAGTGACTATGTGTGTGAGTTGCTCTATGGATGAGTGGCATTGTGTAACAGGATGTATAGGTGTATGAGTACATATATAAGTGAGTACATGTATGAGTGACTGTATTGGACTGTTGGTGAATGAGTGGATGTGTATGTGGATCTTAGAATTACTGAAGAGGTTGTTGTAACTGTTATTGGTATGTCCATTGTTTTGTAAATTTTAGTCTCTATTTTTGAATGTGTGTGTCAAAGGTTATATTAGGGGAAGAGGAGGTCTGCCACTCTATCACAAGGATGATGTCATCAGTGATGTCATCAGTGATGTCATTTGAGATGTCATCAGTGATGTCATGAGTGATGTCACTGACCATGTCATGAGTGATGTAATATGTGACGTCATCAGCAGTGCATTGCGGGCGCGCGAGTTATAGTTAGCTGAACTAACTATAATGGGGGAATTTCATTGGTTTTTTACGAGTAAAATGTCCAGCTAACTATAACATGTGTGAAACCTATGGTTTTTTCACTGAATTTCTAAGGTTTTTTAAATGCTAATTCCTAACTATAACGTGTGTGAAACCTATGGTTTTTTCACTGAATTTCTAAGGTTTTTTAAATGCTAATTCCTAACTATAACGTGTGTGAAACCCATGGTTTTTTCAGTGAATTTGCAAGGTTTTTTAAATGCTAATTTATTTTTTTTCTTCTATTTTTTCTAACATATTTTTATTTTAATTTTCTTACCTTTTATAAAGACTATGATTTAATTTTTTTAATTCTTTAATATGTTTTTTTTATATATTTTTTAAAATAAACATGTAAAATTTATTTGCAGTACTTTTTTTCTATTTTTTTTTCTATTTTTTTAGTACGCGTACCGTAAGCTCACGGTAAGCGTACGGTTTACGCAACGTCCGTAATTTTCCTACGCTGCTTGCGTATAGTTACGCAATTTGCGTAGCCGCGCGTACTCCGCGTGGGACGCGTACGCGTGTACGCTACACGCGCACGTTACGCGGAAGTGTCGGGTAGTGACTGTTATGCGCATGCGCGCAAGCACGTGTCTTTTTTACGCGCATGCGCACTTTTGCCGTAAGCGTACCGTAAGCGTACCGTAAGCGTACGGTAGATCATGTGATCATGAAACACAACTTTTGATTGGTTGAAACTACTTTCAGTTCTAGAACTCTCCTACACCACACCCATTCCCCTCATTTCTGCTTGTGATCCCTTGGGAGAAGGAGCTGGTTTGTCTTTGGGATACGATGGCAGAACAGCAGAGCTCTTCTGAGAGTGAGGCTAGCACTAGCAGCACTGTCTTGAGGCAGAGATCGAGGAAACAAAAGCCCTCTTATGTATGGGATTATTTTACTTTTCCTGAAGGCCAGCAAAAGGTAAATGCACCCTTAGTGACTTGTAAGCTGTGTAAGCGTGTACTTTCTAGAGGTAATCCTAACAGGAAGTATTCCTTTGGGAATCACACCATGAAGAGACACCTCCAGGATGTACACAGAAGGACACATGGTCATCTTTTTGGAGGTAACTCTTCAGAAAGACAAGCCAGTACATCCACAGCAGCTCAGCCTGGACCATCATCTGCAGGGCTGACTCCTTCTTCTGCAGGTCAGGTGAGCCCTTCATCTGTGGGGGGAGAATCTCCTTTTGCTGGCCCTCTGGAAATCAACCCTCGATTTCGGAAGGTTGATATTCGATGCACATTTTGTCAAGATCTAATTTGCTATAGGGAGACCAGTGTTTCCCTAGTGAACAACAAAATAGATCAGCACATTTGTCGCTTTGAATAATTTTCCCATGCTTCCTTTCCTCTGTCCCTGCATGAACACAACGGTTCTTTTAAGAGCCAACCTTATCTTTCATCTTTTTTTTACATATGTTTTTAAAAACTTTTTTTTTTTTTTTTTACCGTACGCGTACGGTGCGCGTACTTTTTTTTTATTTTTTTAAAAAAACACTAAAAATCAATTATCACATTACAAGGTCCTTGAGAGACTACAATTATTATTATTGACTTACCATACTCACTCAAAAAAATATTTATTCATTTGTTTTTAAAAAAAATAGTTTTAAAAATGGTTCTAGTTTTCGAAATTTTTCTATATCTATCTGGAAAAAAAGAAAAAAGTATTAATATTTTTAAAACATTTTATAATACAGTACACATATTTACATTTTTTTCCCAAAAATATTTTTGCCTTATTTTTGCTGTTTTCAGAATCTATTGCATTTCACTATAAATTGTGAAAGCAATTGCATTCATCATTTTACAGCGGGCAAAAAAAAATAACAATCACAAAGATTGTATTAAAAAAGCCCTGATTCTTTTTTTACTTAAACTTAACATTATAGAAATGCATAATATTCTAAAAAAATATCATCTAATACCAATACTTATTTCTTTAAAATACCGTCTGATATGTTTGTTTCAGAAGTATAATCACAATATTATATCTCAAATAACTCCAAAATACATCTGATTTCATTTCCTTTAGACCAAATAGTAATTTAAAATTTTTTTTTGGAATAAATTTCCAACGGTAATCCAATAAAATTCTAAAGTTTAATTTGTCCAGATCTCACCGATTCTCTGTAACATTTTGGTTCACGAAAATTTTTTGAATAATTTATTAAGTCCACAATAGAATTGGTTACTTTTCCGCATGGCCAAATAGTAATTTTTTAAATCATTTTTGAAAAAATTTCCAATGGCAGTCCAATAACATTCCAAAATTTAAAATGTGCAGAAGTTACCGATAATCTCTAAATTATTGGTTTTTCAAAGTTTCATTAAAAATTTAAAAAGTCCACATTACAATTGGTTATCTTTCCATTAGGCCAAATGATAATTTAAAAAATCTTTTTTCTACAAAATTGCAATGGTAATCCAGTAAAATGGTAAAATTATTTTGTCGAGATCTTGCCAAATCTGTCTAAAATTTAGGTTTCAGGAAGATTAGATAGGAATTTGCTAAATCAAAAGGCAAACGTTGTTTGAAAATCAATTGGGAATCATTACACAGTGTCCAGCCTTTTTCACATTTAAGATAAACTGTGTAATGTCCAGAAGTAACAGTAGGTCCATCATGGAAAATTATTGCAACAGTTACAAAAGTTTTTCCTGAAATTGATAATTGCTGTCCTGTAAACTTCTTTATTAAAGTATCCAATTTTGAACCATCAGCTCTACATCGTTGCATCATTAAAATTACATACTGTCCGTATTCCTTTAAAATTAATGTTGAAAACATGTCAGAATTACACTCACTACATTTCATGCTATGATTAGCATCTTTAACTAATTTTGCAAAAGTGACTGTTTTACTCTCTGGCAATGTCAAATAAATAAATCTTTCATTATCAACAATAGAGCCACATATATTATAACAATTATCACAACTATGTTCCCATTTATAAGAGAGACCAAAAAAAATGTCAATGGGAACTCCTTCTTCTTCCACTACCTGAAGAAAATACATCAAAAATTCATGTGCCTCTTGCTGTTCATTTTGAGAAAACTGTGTTCGTCCTGAACATACATCTAAAAGTTTTCTAATTTCAGTAGCACTTTCTATTTGAGTTTTATCTTTACTCAGCTTTTGAAAAAGGAGACTCAGCTCTGAACAGAATCTTTTTCACTGATTTACTATTATCTGCTCTTGCAAACTTTTCAGATAAAATGCAACATTCAGCACTACATTTGCGTAGCAGTTGACACCAGAGCTATTTTCAAAATGACATCCTACAACCTGTTCTTCATTTTCCTTTTTCTTTTTGCTTGCAATTACATCACTCCTCTTTTTTTTCCTCTTCTCTACATCTTCATTACAGATATTCTCATTTTTTCTTTTACGAGAAACTACACGTTTCTCCAACACAGGATACTGACCTAAATGAGGAGCATAGCTTCTTCTTAATCTATTATACTCCTTTACACAGTTTGTATCAGCACTAACTTTTGAGTCATCAAAGTCTATCATGAATAAACCTGATAATGTTTTCACTCGTGACAAAGCTACATATGCCATACCTTCTTTGAACACAGTTGAACCAATGTTCACAAATGCACAATCTACAGTCAATCCTTGAGACTTGTGAATAGTTACAGCATATGCTAGAGAAAACGGAAACTGCTTCCTACGTACATATAAGTCTTTCACAAGCATAAAACGTACTGTACAACGACAAATATCTTTAACTTCTTCTATCTGATCAAATTTTATTTTTAAACATTCAACTCCTTCTTTTTTCTGGTAATTAATAAAACCCACAACTCTTCCCATCGCTCCATTAACTAAACCTTTTTCAACATCCAAATTTCTCCTTAAAAATACTCTACAGTTCATGCAAACATATAGATTTTTTTCTAATCCAGCTGTTTTGGAGATGTTCTTCTCTAGTGAGTCCAATTTATTTTTCAGTTTGCCTGTTACTGTGACACTAATTCTTCCATCCTCAATTTTGTCCACTGCTTCCAATTTCCTGATCTCTTCCTTTTCCAATTTCAAAAGCTCCTCATTGAATATTGAGCATTCACGTAGAGTTGGCATTAAGCAGATGACACTTTTGTTTTCTGCAATGTTCTTGTATATCTTCTCTGCAACTATTTCTTCCTTTGGAAATAAATTATGTAGCAGCCGACTCTGTAATGTTTTTTTGCCAACTTCTGTGAGTAGTCCAATCCTGATATCTTTCAGAATACTTCCATATTCTTCATCGTTTGCTTGCCTCATATTAGTAGTAAGTTCCTTGTACTCAAAGAAGGACCAAATATTTGTATTTCCGATGCTTCCCAATGACTTCTTCGTGTCTTCATGTGTGACAGTATTAAACACTGGTTGTCCTTTAACTGGAGTAAGTTGCAAAAGATCTCCAAAAACTATGACGTGTTTTCCACCAAATAACATGTCATAGTCTGTCTTCAAAATTTGCTGCATTCTTAAATGCACAAAGGCAAGCATTAAGTTTGATACCATGCTCACCTCATCAATAATGAGAACTTGCATCTTCTTCAATACTCTTGAAACTTCCAAGGATGCTTCTCCAGTTAGCTTGTTGAATTGTATTTTGTTCTCATGCTCCACTGGTAACATTAGCAAACGATGTAAAGTGATTCCTTTTATGTTATATGCTGCTAACCCAGTTGGAGCAGTAACCACACAAGACAAAGTAGAATCCGTTTTTTGCTTTAGGTAGCTTCTGATGACTTTTATTAGGAAACTTTTTCCAGTTCCAGCTTGTCCGCTTACATACATCCTGATTGGATGAAATGATGTGCATGAGCACTCTTTTTTTTCATGTAGAAATCCGTGATCAATTTTGTTTTTGATCTCTTCATAAATTTGTTGCTGCTCTTGATTCAGTTGTCTTTCCAAATTTTCTAAGTCTATAAATTCTTCTTGAGCTTGATTCATAGCCGTTTCCACTTCATTCATGGCTATTGATGCTTCATTTTCAATGATTGGTTGTCCTAGGGGATCTTGACTGAGTGTTCCTGAACTTTGGCTGTCCTGAGAACTATCTCTAGCGATTTCTGCTGCAATTGTAGTTTCCTGATCAATTTCTTCATTTAACATTTGCAGATAAGTTGAGAATGTACTGCATTGTATGCTGTCTTTGCAAGCATTAAAAGAATCTTCATAGCTCTGGAATTCTCCCAGTAGTTCATCCTCTGTACGCCATGGTTTAAACAACTGTAAAAGAGCCAAGTAGTAAAATTCCTTCTTGTCAGTAGTGTCGCAACTCAGCTTCCGGTGATTTATCAAACTTCCTTTTGTTTGCTTCACCAAACATCCTTCTTCACCAACGACTTTATATTTTCCATTATTGATGTCTTCTGTGGCTTTCCGTGAATAAATGTAGTTCTGCAGCACTTCATAGAGACACATGTTCTCCAGATGTTGACTTCTCTTGGGATAATATGTGTCCAACATGTTTGTTTTCAAAATATCTGTACTTTCTGGGTCATTCTCGGCCAAATATTCAATTTCTCCTACAGATTTCAGTACCCGATTTCTCATTGCTGCAAGGCCTAAACTTGCCCAAATTATTCTTCTTGACTTCGAGTAGAGACTTGCAGAAGATAACCTATCTGAACATTCGTAGGATCCAATTTCTCGATGCGATAACATCTTCAAACTGAAACTGTACAGCTTCTTACTGACAGTCTTCTCGTGAGAAATCTCTTCCCACATTTCCTTCAATTCTGTTTTTTCTGATTTCGTAATGTAAGACGTTACATATCGAGCAACAGCAATGGAATTGTCAGCTACATACTGTATATCCATGTTAGCGTTCCACATGGATAAAATGACTGGGTTGTAGTCATTTATATTTTTTGATTCTTCTTTTCTTTTTAGGTTGTAGGTATTCTTAGGTGATTTTCTTGTGATAGTATGTCTCACAGCTGACATAAAACTGTTGACTCTTCCATTTGAAAGAACAGGTCTAGGAAATCCAAATCGACATTTAGTGTAGTATTTTTCTTTGCTCTTGTATTTCCGTCGACAGTATTTTCCACACCGATGACTTTGGAAACGTAAAACTTGCTCCTTTAACTTGTTCTCTTCTGTGCTTTTTGGTATAGCACATGTTGCATATTCTTCAATGTAAGATAACACTGCTTCATCAGCATCTGTTCCAAACTTTGGGGCATCCTTGATCCACAACAGCATATGAATATGAGGAGCACCTCTTGCCTGGTACTCTTTTCTCCAAAAGAAATCCACTACTTCTCCAAGGGGTGGATTTTTTTTATTGCAGATGAAGAACATCATAGCCTCAAATCTATGATTGAAATATCTGCAAACATTAACCGGATCCAATGAGCACAGTTCTCCTGCTGTCTTGTATTCGATGTTTTTAATGTTTGAATTGGCCTCTCGTAGAAAATCCAGTAAATCATCCCAAGCGTACTCGGCACAGCTTAGGGTAAGGAACCATGTTGGTGTTCCTAAATTCCGTAACATGCATTTTAGTTCACCATGGCGTCGGTACCAATATTCATTTGTCCCACGCTGACAAGCCATCAGATTGATCAGTTGTGTTTCCAAATGATCATCTCGGTGCTGCACTTTCTCCATAAAATCCTTAGCAGACACATTTTGTAAATGTACTCCACTTTTTAAAATGTGATTTACTGCATAAGACAGTGCAGACAAGTCGCTTTCAAATAAAAGATGGAACAAATAAGGAATACTTTGTCGAAATCTGGGATCTTCAGCATATAGTCTTGTAGTCCGATACTCAGAAGCTGGAATCTGTTCTGGACGTTCATCGTATCGTCCTACTTTTCCTTTAGGAAACAGCTGGGGAAAACATCGAGCTTCCAAGCTCTCCTCCCATACACTCACGGGAGTTCCTTTTGCTTTCTTCATCTGAAAGAGATCAATATTGTCTCCCATAACTTCTTTCGAATGAAGAGGATGTATGCTAAAATGTTCATACATTTCTTCTTCCTTTGACTTGTCCACTTTTTCAATTTGTCCAGTTGGTATTTCTGTGTCTTCTTGTAAATCTTCTTCTTCTTCTTCTTCTTCTTCTATATAAATTGATTCATACCATTTGTTATTTTTTTTCAAATACAAATTTGCTCTTTGTACTTTCCGCACATCTACCAGCTCCTGCCAAATCTTCTTATTCTTTGTAGGTACACCATTAACCAGAATAATTAATGGTTCAGTTTCCAAAGTATCCGCATCAATAGTTTCCATATTTTTTTTCAAATCCAAGGGCAAATACACCACTCTACCTTTTAAACCTCTCAGTAAATCTGAAGGAGGTAATTTACCAGTTTTGGGCTCCATACGTACTATGGTCTGGAACGGATGAACACATTGAATGAGTATAGACTCATATGTATTTAATTCAGAAAGTTCAGCAGGAATAGCATCCAATTCTAAATTATTATGTACAGCTCTGGTCGGCATTCTATTTTCCTCTAACTTGTTGTAACAGTATTTACAAATACGCTGATCTTCACCCAATTCAAAACAATTTTCTAGAAATATATATGTGGCAAAATCCTTCCACTTATAATTATCTTCATTTTCACTCTTTCTGTAGAGATCATCATTCCTAGTTTGTTTTCTATAATGAGTTCTGCGGCAACAAATACAAGTAAAATTTGGTCTTTCATTAGAGATTATTGCAAATTTTGTTATGTGATCATTAAATGTGTTACTTACAGAGGGTTCTACATTCTCTTCCACTTCTTCCTCATTTACTGTGTCCTTCTCTGCACTGTTTTGTTCAGGACCAAAGTAACAAAACTGAATTTCATCAACAACCTTCTCTACATCTGATACTGTTCCTCGGAACAGAGCCCTATTCAATTCATTTAACTTTATTGCTGGACTTTTGGCAAAATACAACCGTCTCACAAACTTTCATATTTCAGTATGATGAACAGCCAGCATCCTAAAATGATGGAAAACACTATTGCACACTTTTCTAGATAGACAAGCCAGAGAATGACCCTGCAAACCAGTATTCTCTCTCACTCTGCATGGATCCAGACTTTGAAGCACCTTAATCTTCTGTTTTACACTTTTTTTACTATATTCTCTTAGAAACTCTCGAAATTTGTCAATAGATTCCTGACGCACAGTGCAAATACTACTACAATTCCAAGTGTACACTGGGGCTTTAGGACGTCTCCCCATTGCCTCATCTGCCATCACTTGTACCTCATCTCTTGGAACCATTATCTCCTTCTCCATTATGCAACCATTTGTTACTTCGTATGAACGACCTCTGGTGTCAACTGCATGCAGCAAACTATTACTTTGAAAATAGCTCTCTTCATTAAAAAAAGGTTCACTACTTGAACTATGCATCCACTTTCCTAAAAACACTTTACAAAAGTTTGTTCTGTTCACTACTCTTTTCCTTTTGCTATGTGATTTCAGTACATTAACCATTTTGTCTAATGTACGCATCCTATTCAAAATTAATATGAATAGTTTCCTTTTTAATTCTAATGCCTTTGCTGCAATGGCTTCAATTTCTTTTTTTCTCTTGTAATATTTTGCCTTTTGCTTATATTTCTTCACATCCTTTATCAAATTGGACATAACTCTTCTCTGAAACATTTTTCTACGTATCTCTTTAAACGCTGTTTTTCTGTTTATGTAAATCTTTTGAGTTGCAGAAGGTATATTTGCATTAACTAAATTCTCAATTTTTTCCTGTTCTGTTCGTTTCGTAACATTCTTTCCAGTACAGACATTTTGTACATTTTTCCTTGTTTTGAATATATTTTTAAGAAATTGTTTTTTCTGCTTACCAGAAGATTTTTTCTTTTTCCCAACATGAGCATCTTCTACTAACTTTGGTCCTCCAGTTGTCTTCAAATATAGTTTTTTTTTTTGCGTTTTTTGAACTCTGGATTTTGTAGGCATCTTAAATTTTGTTCACTGCTCTTCAGCAATACCTGAAAAAAACTAAAAAAAAATTCCTTTATTGTATTTAAATATATTACTACATTTCTTTTCACAATAGTCACAAAACGAAATTTCTATGCCAATTTGAATGCACACTAACTGCTCTTTTTTTTGGGCAAGTGAAAATCACTTTTACAAACTGTCACATTATGAAACCACTTTTCAGATTTTTTAAAAAGCCCATGTCCAGACTGCTACACTACAGCAAGGGCAACCAGCCTTAGTGATGCTGAATGTATTTGCATTACAGACTGAAACCTGAAAACCCCACTCGCTTGTAAATACTGTGCATGATTATACATGGCAAGCACATGGGTGTGTGCTAAGAGTCTGCTTCTTCCCCCAAAAATTCGCTCCCCCTTTCCATCTAATGCAACTGTGAAATCACCAGAGCAATACGCAATAAATCTCTGCCTATAATTCCTCTCTGCACACAGAGTCATGTTTTCACATTAGTCCCAAAACGAAATTTCTTTGCCAATTTGAAAGCACACTTACTGCTCTTTTTTTTTTCGGGGCAAGTGAAAATCACTTTTACAGACTGACACATTATGAAACCACTTTTTTTGATTTATTTAAATGCACATGTCCAAACTGTTTTTTCAGACCACCACCATGTGTATTCTCGGTGACTGCCTACACTCCAGCAAGGGCAACCAGCCTTAGTGATGCTGAATGTATTTGCATTACAGACTGAAACCTGAAAACCCCACTCGCTTGTAAATACTGTGCATGATTATACATGGCAAGCACATGGGTGTGTGCTAAGAGTCTGCCTCTTCCCCCAAAAATTCGCTCCCCCTTTCCATCTAATGCAACTGTGAAATCACCAGAGCAATACGCAATAAATCTCTGCGCACATGGGTGTGTGCTAAGAGTCTGCTTCTTCCCCCAAAAATTCGCTCCCCCTTTCCATCTAATGCAACTGTGAAATCACCAGAGCAATACGCAATAAATCTCTGTTTTTTCAGACCACCACCATGTGCATTCTCGGTGACTGCTTACACTCCAGCAAGGGCAACCAGCCTTAGTGATGCTGAATGTATTTGCATTACAGACTGAAACCTGAAAACCCCACTCGCTTGTAAATACTGTGCATGATTATACATGGCAAGCACATGGGTGTGTGCTAAGAGTCTGCTTCTTCCCCCAAAAATTCGCTCCCCCTTTCCATCTAATGCAACTGTGAAATCACCAGAGCAATACGCAATAAATCTCTGCCTATAATTCCTCTCTGCACACAGAGTCATGTTTTCACATTAGTCCCAAAACGAAATTTCTTTGCCAATTTGAAAGCACACTTACTGCTCTTTTTTTTTCGGGGCAAGTGAAAATCACTTTTACAGACTGACACATTATGAAACCACTTTTTTTGATTTATTTAAATGCACATGTCCAAACTGTTTTTTCAGACCACCACCATGTGTATTCTCGGTGACTGCCTACACTCCAGCAAGGGCAACCAGCCTTAGTGATGCTGAATGTATTTGCATTACAGACTGAAACCTGAAAACCCCACTCGCTTGTAAATACTGTGCATGATTATACATGGCAAGCACATGGGTGTGTGCTAAGAGTCTGCTTCTTCCCCCAAAAATTCGCTCCCCCTTTCCATCTAATGCAACTGTGAAATCACCAGAGCAATACGCAATAAATCTCTGCCTATAATTCCTCTCTGCACACAGAGTCATGTTTTCACATTAGTCCCAAAACGAAATTTCTTTGCCAATTTGAAAGCACACTTACTGCTCTTTTTTTTTTCGGGGCAAGTGAAAATCACTTTTACAGACTGACACATTATGAAACCACTTTTTTTGATTTATTTAAATGCACATGTCCAAACTGTTTTTTCAGACCACCACCATGTGTATTCTCGGTGACTGCCTACACTCCAGCAAGGGCAACCAGCCTTAGTGATGCTGAATGTATTTGCATTACAGACTGAAACCTGAAAACCCCACTCGCTTGTAAATACTGTGCATGATTACACATGGCAAGCACATGGGTGTGTGCTAAGAGTCTGCTTCTTCCCCCAAAAATTCGCTCCCCCTTTCCATCTAATGCAACTGTGAAATCACCAGAGCAATACGCAATAAATCTCTGCCTATAAATCCTCTCTGCACACAGAGTCATGTTTTCACAATAGTCCCAAAACGAAATTTCTTTGCCAATTTGAAAGCACACTTACTGCTCTTTTTTTTTCGGGGCAAGTGAAAATCACTTTTACAGACTGACACATTATGAAACCACTTTTTTTGATTTATTTAAATGCACATGTCCAAACTGTTTTTTCAGACCACCACCTTGTGTATTCTCGGTGACTGCCTACACTCCAGCAAGGGCAACCAGCCTTAGTGATGCTGAATGTATTTGCATTACAGACTGAAACCTGAAAACCCCACTCGCTTGTAAATACTGTGCATGATTATACATGGCAAGCACATGGGTGTGTGCTAAGAGTCTGCTTCTTCCCCCAAAAATTCGCTCCCCCTTTCCATCTAATGCAACTGTGAAATCACCAGAGCAATACGCAATAAATCTCTGCCTATAAATCCTCTCTGCACACAGAGTCATGTTTTCACAATAGTCCCAAAACGAAATTTCTTTGCCAATTTGAAAGCACACTTACTGCTCTTTTTTTTTCGGGGCAAGTGAAAATCACTTTTACAGACTGACACATTATGAAACCACTTTTTTTGATTTATTTAAATGCACATGTCCAAACTGTTTTTTCAGACCACCACCATGTGTATTCTCGGTGACTGCCTACACTCCAGCAAGGGCAACCAGCCTTAGTGATGCTGAATGTATTTGCATAACAGACTGAAACCTGAAAACCCCACTCGCTTGTAAATACTGTGCATGATTATACATGGCAAGCACATGCGTGTGTGCTAAGAGTCTGCTTCTTCCCCCAAAAATTCGCTCCCCCTTTCCATCTAATGCAACTGTGAAATCACCAGAGCAATACGCAATAAATCTCTGCCTATAATTCCTCTCTGCACACAGAGTCATGTTTTCACATTAGTCCCAAAACGAAATTTCTTTGCCAATTTAAAAGCACACTTACTGCTCTTTTTTTTTCGGGGCAAGTGAAAATCACTTTTACAGACTGACACATTATGAAACCACTTTTTTTGATTTTTTTAAATGCACATGTCCAAACTGTTTTTTCAGACCACCACCATGTGTATTCTCGGTGACTGCCTACACTCCAGCAAGGGCAACCAGCCTTAGTGATGCTGAATGTATTTGCATTACTGAGTCCAACCTCAAACCCTTAAACTATTATTTTTTTTTCCAGTACACCTTAATTTATTGTGAAAACATACTCCATATTATTTTACATGTTCCTCACATTTACATTTCTCCCAAAACAGAAAATGATAAACGCAACTACAACAAAAACAATTTCCATTTCTATTATTCATTTCTTAAGTTACCACATACATCCCCTCTCAAACTGTAAACTCACCTTTAAAATTAGTTAGTTGTGAAAGAAATGTGACACTCAAACAGCAGATTATCAGAGCCAGGATCTCTGTTGTGTTCACCTCTCTCCTCTCAGCAGAACCAGATAATGGCAAACTTTCCCTCTATTTTTCCACACATATACATGTAAGTTTCAAATCTCAGTGCTTCCCCCTTTTTTTCAAATGTAATCACACATTTCTATTGGTTGAAAACCAACCCTTTTCCAAAAGTACCCTTCCCCCAACTTGACTTCTGCCTAGTACCCTTCCCCCAACTTGACTTCTGCCTGCTACCATAGCAACAGCTCATGGAACACTGCTGTGTTGAGTTAGGTCAGAAGTTCGCCAAACAATGTTTCAATTCCACAGAGCAAGAGTGCTTGACTTTTCAAACCTAACAGCAAATCCATAGTACTGTTCTTTGGTTACACATTTTTTTGTACCAATACAAAACATGCTTCTATTAATTTACACATACAGCCTAGTTTTTATTCTAGAATGGTATGAAACAGCCAATCAGTTCTTTTTGTTTTGAAAAAAATATGTATGCCTCCATTTCCAAACTGTCTTTCTTTTCATATTGCCATTCTACTGAAAGACACCTCCTGAGTGCATCCAGATCTCCTTTGAAGATGTTCACAGTGTGGATTGTAGGGCACAGCTATGTCTTCTGGAGTGAAAAGTTTGCAGAGAAAACAGATATGGTGAGAGACCTTGCTTTGCCAAATGTAGACATTAAATGGATTGGTCAGAGAGGGTTAAAGTGGCACCAATTGATGCCATTGGTGAAATCCTTCATGCAAATCCAACACCCTGACCTCATAATAGTGCACTGTGGTGGCAATGACCTAGGCACTTTGACTGGGGTAGGTCTGGAAATGCTTATGAAGGACACCTTTGCACAACTGTTTTCACTTTTCCCTAAAACTGCCTTTGTGTTTTCCAACATATGCCAAAGGCGAAAATGGAACTGGTCCAATCATTTCTGTCCACAGATTGACAAAGCAAGAAAGCACGTCAACAAATCTGTTTCTGCTTTCCTCCGTGACTATGGTATGGGTGCCATTTACCACAACAACTTGCGTTATGACATGCAAGACATTTATAGAGGAGATGGTGTGCACTTCAATGATGAAGGGAACAGAGTCTTCCTTTTGAACCTTAGACTCTGCATCGGTACTTACTTGTAGGTACAACTAAAAAAATGACTTCATAAACACAACAGCTCTTTTTAGAGCTCCCTAATATCTAAACTCTTAAATCTGCTTTTCATTTATTTTTTTTTATTTTTTTTACCGTACGCTTACCGTAAGCTTACCGTACGCGTACCCCGTGATTTTTTTAAAAATCAATAAATGTTTTTTTGTACTTTTCTGTCCTTCTTTGACCCCCTTACAAATGTTAGGGGGTCTGTAACTCTCCTCATTGCCCCCTTTTCTTGTTTTCACTCTTTTTTTTCAGAGTGAAATACACAAAATGGCGGCCGCCGCTTCCTGGTTTCGGCCGATTCGAATGTTTACTAAGATCTAAGAGCCAATCAGAATCGCGCTCGCGCATGCCACCGTACGCTTACGGTAAGCGTACGGTAAGCGTACCGTAAGCGGGCTCAGATATATATATTGATTTAAAGGCTATTTTCTCAGAATCTACTGAACAGATTTACACCAAACCTACAAAAGGCACTTCCTTGACCTAGGGACTACCTCTCTGCCAAATTTCGAGTAATTCTGTTCAGCCGTTCGGGCTGTAGCTCGTTCTAAAGGTCCTATGGAAAAATGCATGGGAAAAACGCGTTTTGGGACCCCCCTTTTATCTCAGCCCCCGCTTGACGGATCCCCCCGAAACTTTCAGGGTAGGAGCGGAGCGTAGCGCCCCACCTATTTTGAGAAATTCGCGAGGATTCATCGACCGGCGCCAAAGTTATTCAAAATAGAATGTTGCGGATTTCCTATGGAAAAGGGGTCCTAACTATAACTACCTACTGGCGACCGCCAGTAGGTAATATATATATATATATATATTCCTGCTTACTTGTTGAGTTGAGTGCTGGTAAAACCCCAACTGCAAGAGATGAGGAGTGCTCCGGAGATTTTAAGTAAAAGGTCTTCTTCAAGAATTTCAGTTGCTGCTAATGAATAGTATCTTCTCATAAAGAAATGTCTCTAGTGAGTTTCCAAAAGAATAGTCTTTAGTTTTGAGTGAAAAAATTACAAGCTCCCAAAAAGAAGTAGGAACACTGAAACGATAATTCTGGAACAACTGATAGTCTTACTGGAAGAAAAAACTCAAGTGACTGACTATCGTTTGCCCACTGAAGGTTTTATCTGACCAAACTATAATGTACTAACGAGCGCTGCCTCACATAAAAGGATACATTCCCAGGAAACTGGAGCGTTGAGGGAAGCGGATACTCTCTCTCTCAGGAATTACAGAAAAAATACCTCACCAAGGCCTCGCTGTATGATGCGAGCGTTAGAACCTCACAGAAATACAGTTGGGAGATTCAAATGAGTCTGGAAACAAACAGGAAAAAATGGCACGTTCTGAGGAGAATGAGAATGCGTAGCAGCCGGCGAAGGTCTTCAGTTGAAGTGCGCCGGTAATCAGGTGAGCGCGCTCGATACAGCTGAGCTGTCAAAACAAGGGTGAAACACTAGAGCGCTAACCCAATAACAAGGGCCGCCATGTTGGAACAGTGTGAGGTGATTAATGTTCTCTAACTTATAATTTTGCAATTAGCCTCGCCACTAACTGAGACCAATTAATGGGGGAGTCCAACAGTGAATAACCTTGCTTAGGTTTGAATGTAGGACCCAATCGCTTAGGTTCTAAACAACCTTGACCTATCCTGACAGACCCAGGCCTTAGCACATGGACTGCTTCAAATGTCTATCCACTATGCATGCAGGCCTCTAACCGCCTACACACTTGTCTTTCACACCTTCAATTGCCCAGTCAGTATATATATATACTCCAATAAACACCCTGTCACTCCCCTTGCACACCTCCAGTGACTCATCCAGCACCATGTACTAATCTATTCACTGCACCAAAACCCAAAAACTTAAAAGATTCATCCAGGCACTCTCCTTGCAGTACTCTAATATTTCAGTCAGTACCCAGGTACTCATGCAGTGAACCAGGCCTTAGCACATGGACTACTTCAAACGTCTATCCACTATGCATGCAGACCTCTAACCACCTACTCACTTTTCTTTCACACCTTCAATACCCCAGTCAGTATTCATACAGTTCCTGCAAACACCCTGTCACTCCCCTTACACTTCTCCAGTACCCGCATTCAGCACCATGTACTAATCCATTCACTGCGCCAAAACCCAACCACTTATAAATTCACTGAGGCACTCTCCTTGTAGTACTCTAATGATTCAGTCAGTACCCAGATACTTATGTAGTGAACCCGGCCTTAGTACATGGACTACTTCAAACGTATATCCACTATGCATGCAGGCCTCTAACCACCTACACAATTGTCTTTCACACCTTCAATTGCCCAGTCAGTATATATATATACTCCAATAAACACCCTGTCACTCCCCTTGCACACCTCCAGTGACTCATCCAGCACCATGTACTAATCTATTCACTGCACCAAAACCCAAAAACCTAAAAGATTCATCCAGGCACTCTCCTTGCAGTACTCTAATGTTTCAGTCAGTACCCAGGTACTCATGCAGTGAACCATGCCTTTGCACAAGGACTGCTTCAAATAACTATCCACTATGCATGTAGTGGTCTAACCATTTTCACACTTGTGCTTCAGGTCTACAATTCCCCAGTCACTATGCATACACTCCAGCAAACACACTGTGACTGCTGTTGCAACCCCATAGTGACTCTTTCAGTACCATGTAGTAATCCATTCAGTAAAGTAAAACTCAACCAACTATGAATTCACCCAGTGTCTCTCCTTATAGTACTATAATCATTCAGTCAGTAAGCATGTACTCATGAAGTGAGGCAGGCTTTAGGGCATGAACTGCTTCAAACTAGTATGCACTATGCATGTAGTGGTGTAACCAATGTCCCACTTGTGCTTCAGGCCTACAATTCCTCAGTTACTATACATACACTCCAGCAAACACAGTGTGACTGCTGTTGCAATCCCATAGTGACTCTTTCAGTACCATGTAGTTAAACATTCACTAAAGTAAAACTCAACCAATTATGAATTCACCTAGTGTGTCTCCTTATAGTACTGTAATCATACAGTCAGTATGCATGTACTCATGCTGTGAGACAGGCTTTAGGACATGGAGTGCTTCAAACTGCTATGCATAATGCATGTAGTGGTCTAATCACTTTTACACTTGTGCTTCAGGCCTCTAATTTCTTAGTCCGTATTTATATAAAATGTGTTTGTATGGTAATAGAAAAAGTATAATTTATAAAGCTATTCATATACATTTATTTATGATTAATTTTTACAGATACTGCTTATCACCATTAAAATAAAGTAATCATGCCGGACAAAGTAAGAAAAAGAAAAGGACAGTTACTTGAAGAAAAATCAACCACAAGTATTGGATAAACAACATAATGTGGCTAAAAAGAAAAAATCTTCTGGTAAGATCACAAAGCAATTTATAAAAAATGTTTGTAGGACCAGACAGAATGTACAGAATGCTGAAACCACTGAGAATGCTTCAACTAGAAAAAATACTCAAAATGATAGGAAAAGAAAAAAAGCAAATGGACAGTTAAAGGACACGAAGTATGGTAAAAGAAGGCAAAAGTAGTATAAAGAAATATGCAAAAAATTATTTTACAAGAGAGTAGTACATAATTTGCTGAAAGATATGAAGACATATAAAAAGAGAGCTCTATTTTATAAAAATAAGAAGCATATTGAAACCATTGTTGAAAAGGCTTTTGAAGTAAAAAGGAAACTATTCATTTTTGTACTAAACAGAATTCGATCACTAGATAAACCAATCCATTTAATGAAGGCCAAAAGTAAGAGGAAAAGAGTGATTAACAGAACAAATTTTTGTGATTTTTTTTGGGTGAATGGAAACAAAAGTTCAAGTTCAGAGCCTTTCTTTATTGAAGAGAGTTATTTACAGAGCAATCATTTATTGCATGCAATTGACACCAGTGGTGGAGCTTATGAGGTTAGAAATAGTTGTCCAATTGACAAAGAGAAAATGGTTCCCAGAAATGCAGAAGAAGTGATAGCTGATGAAGTCCTAGGGAGACGTCCTAAAGACCCAGTGTACACTTGGGATTGCAGTAGTATGCGGCGTGGTCCGTGCTCGCCTGTCCTGCCCCTGTTGTTTTTGCTGTGTTTAAATTGCTTTTGTCTTTTTGTATTGCCTGTTTTCTAGTTATTGTAATTTCCTTCCTGTTTTGCCGGGTTATTTGCTGCCGTTCGTCCTCCCTCCCCGCTTCCCGCCACCGCCGCTAACCCCGCCCCTTTTTGCCTTCTGTACCCTCCCCGCTCCCGCCTCCCAGCTGCTCCGCCCCCCGCGCACTTGGCCATATATGGCGACCGTGCGACGCAGGTGAGTGTGACCTAGTTCTAGGACACCCCCGCGCCGCACGGCCACCAGCTGCTGCGTGTGCCTGCCCTGCCTGACTGCCTCGCTGCCGCCGCGTGACCACGCCCCCTGCCCCCGAGCGGCGTGGTCCGTGCTCGCCTGTCCTGCCCCTGTTGTTTTTGCTGTGTTTAAATTGCTTTTGTCTTTTTGTATTGCCTGTTTTCTAGTTATTGTAATTTCCTTCCTGTTTTGCCGGTTTATTTGCTGCCATTCGTCCTCCCTCCCCGCTTCCCGCCACCGCCGCTAACCCCGCCCCTTTTTGCCTTCTGTACCCTCCCCGCTCCCGCCTCCCAGCTGCTCCGCCCCCCCGCGCACTTGGCCATATATGGCGACCGTGCGACGCAGGTGAGTGTGACCTAGTTCTAGGACACCCCCGCGCCGCACGGCCACCAGCTGCTGCGTGTGCCTTCCCTGCCTGACTGCCTCGCTGCCGCCGCGTGACCACGCCCCCTGCCCCCGAGCGGCGTGGTCCGTGCTCGCCTGTCCTGCCCCTGTTGTTTTTGCTGTGTTTAAATTGCTTTTGTCTTTTTGTATTGCCTGTTTTCTAGTTATTGTAATTTCCTTCCTGCTTTGCCGGTTTATTTGCTGCTGTTCGTCCTCCCTCCCCGCTTCCCGCCACCGCTGCTAACCCCGCCCCTTTTTGCCTTCTGTACCCTCCCCGCTCCCGCCTCCCAGCTGCTCCGCCCCCCCGCGCACTTCGCCATATATGGCAACCGTGCGAACGCGCAGCGGTCACGCGCAGCGGGCGCGCCGATTGTGCGCCGAAGGCGCGCCAAAGGCAAGCCCGTCTACGCCCGTCCGCGCCTGGACCGCGCCCAGTGCCAGGACCCCTGGACCCCACCGACGGAAGACGACCCGACAGTCCTACGACGCCGCAACACTCATCGCACTCAACACCGGCGGGACCCAGGGATGCTACCGAGCTACTCCGAAGCACACCCACGGACCCTTCAGCTGCCACGCCTGCAAGTTCACCTGCATCTGGACCTGCCCGGCACCAGCACCTGCCAAGCCGAACACCAGCAGCAACCACCTCAGGTGCATCCTGCTCAACACCCGCTCCGTCCACAGACACGCCATCGAACTCTGGAACCTCCTAGACGCCACATCCCCTGACGTTGCCTTCATCACGGAGACCTGGATGAACGCCTCTTCAGCGCCCGACATCGCCATCGCCATCCCAGAGGGCTACAAGATCACCCGGAGGGACTGCACCGCCAACCAGATGGGAGGAGGCATCGCCATCATCCACAAGAACACCATCCGAATCACGACTAGCACCGACAACACCCTCACAACCGCCGAACACCTGCACTTCCAGATCCACACCGACCCGAAGACCACCCTCAGAGGCACCCTGATCTACCGACCTCCGGGACCACGCACTCAATTCAGCGAGGACATCGCCGACTTCGTCAGCCCGCATGCCCTCCCCTCCGCTGACTACATCCTCCTGGGGGACCTCAACTTCCACCTGGAGAGCAACAACGACCACAACACCAGCACCCTGCTCGCCAACCTCGCCAACCTTGGACTCAAGCAACTGGTGAACACCCCCACCCACCTCGCCGGACACACACTCAACGCCGTCTTCTCATCCAGCAAAGACATCGCCTTCAGCCACGCCACAGAACTCCACTGGACGGACCACAGCTGCGTCCACTTCACCTTCAGAAGAACGACGACCCACCACCACCAGCAACAGGCTGCTAGAAGAAACTGGAACAAGATCACAGCCGACCAGCTCGCCGCTTCCCTGAGCCAGCACCCTCCTGCCAGCTCAGCAAACCCCAGCCAGGCCGCCGACAACCTCACGAAGTGGATCAGCAACTGCGCGGACGAACTCGCCCCTCTGAGGACCCCGCCCAGCAGACCCGGCAGCAAGAAAGCCCCATGGTTCACTGACGAACTCAAGAGCTCCAAGAAGAACTGCCAAGCCCTCGAGAAAGTCTGGAGAAAGGAACCTACACCAGACAACATGACCGCCCTCAAACTCGCCACCCGGAAGCACCACCAACTGATCCGCGCCGCCAAGAAAACTGTATTCAAGGACCGGCTGGACAACAACGCACACAACTGCAAGGAACTCTTCAACATCGTGAAAGAGCTCTCCAACCCCAACGCCGGAAACAACGACATCACCCCTTCGCAAGACCTCTGCAACTCCCTCGCCTCCTACTTCCACAACAAGATCGCGGACATACACAACAGCTTCAGCACCCATCCGACGCACGTCACGACTGCACCAACGCCCCCCACCACCACCCTCCGCGCCTGGACTCCGATCAGCACCGAAGACACCGTCCGCATGATGAACTCCGTCCACTCCGGATCTCCGACTGACCCCTGCCCTCACCACGTCTTCAACAAGGCCGACACTGTCATCGCACCCCACCTGCGGGACATTATCACCACCTCCTTCGACACCGCCACCTTCCCCGAGAGCTGGAAGCACGCCGAACTCAGCGCTCTACTCAAGAAACCTACAGCAGACCCCACCGAACTCAAGAACTACCGCCCCATCTCGCTACTCCCGTTTCCAGCCAAAGTCATCGAGAAGACCGTCAACAAACAGCTGGCCGCCTTCCTCGAGACGAACGGATCCCTCGACCCATCGCATTCCGGCTTCCGAGCCAACCACAGCACCGAGACCGCCCGCATCGCCGCCACCGACGACATCCGAGCCCTGATGGACAACGGAGAAACAGCGGCCCTCATCCTCCTAGACCTCTCCGCGGCCTTCGACACTGTCTGCCACCGCACCCTAGTGCAACGCCTCAGCAACGTCGGAGTCCAGGAGAAGGCACTGGAATGGATCGTCTCCTTCCTCGACGGAAGAACACAGAGAGTCCGCCTGCCACCATACAAGTCAGAGGCCACCGAAGTCATCTGCGGCGTCCCTCAAGGATCCTCGCTGAGCCCTACCCTCTTCAACGTCTACATGAGCCCCCTCGCGGCCATCGCACACCAACACAACCTCAACATAATCTCCTACGCCGACGACACCCAGCTGATCCTCTCCCTGACCAACGACCCCGCCGCTGCCAGAGCCAACCTGCACGAAGGGATGAAGGAGGTAGCCGAGTGGATGATGACCAGCCGCCTGAAACTGAACTCAGACAAGACGGAGGTCCTCATCCTGGGCTCCACACCCACCGCCTGGGACGACTCCTGGTGGCCCCCCGCCCTGGGCACCGCACCTAAACCGACAAACCACGCACGCAACCTGGGCTTCATCCTGGACTCCTCCCTCTCCATGACCAGACAAGTCAACGCCGTCTCCTCGGCGTGCTTCAACATCCTGCGCATGCTACGGAAGATCTTCTGGTGGATCCCCACGGAGACCAGGAAGACCGTCACCCAGGCCCTCGTCACCAGCCGACTGGACTACGGCAACGCCCTCTACGCCGGAACCACCGCCAAGCTCCAGAAGAGACTCCAGCGGATCCAGAATGCCTCAGCCAGACTCATCCTCAACATCCCACGAAACAGCCACATCTCCGGACACCTGAGAGACCTGCATTGGCTCCCCGTCAACAAAAGAATCACCTTCCGTCTCCTCACCCACGCACACAAAGCCCTACACGACCAAGGCCCGAGCTACCTCAACAACCGAATCAACTTCTACGCTCCCAAACGCCACCTCCGTTCAGCCAGCCGCGCCCTCGCCACCGTCCCATGCATCCGTAGAGCGACAACAGGAGGAAGGTCCTTCTCCTACCTGGCCGCCAAGACCTGGAACTCCCTCCCGGCCGACCTGCGCCTGACCCAAGACCACCTCTCCTTCAGGAAGAAGCTCAAGACCTGGCTGTTCGAGCAGTAACGGCACCCCCCCCCCCCTAAGCGCCTTGAGACCCAACGGGTAAGTAGTGCGCTCTATAAATGTCCTGATTGATTGATTGATTGATTGATAAATTATGCAATTTCTTAAGAGCATATAGTAAAAAAAGTGTTAAACAAAAGATTAAGGTGTTGCAAGGACTAGACCCTTGCAGAGTGAGAAAAAATATTGGTTTGCAAGGTCATTCTCTGGCTTGTCTTTCTAGGAAAGTTTGTCAAAGTGTTTTTCACCATTTCAGGATGTTGGCAGTACATCATACTCAAATGCGAAAGTTAGTGAGAAGATTGTATTATGCAAAAAGTCTTCAGCACCCATCCGACGCACGTCACGACTGAACCAACGTCCCCCACCACCACCCTCCGCGCCTGGACTCCGATCAGCACCGAAGACACCGTCCGCATGATGAACTCCGTCCACTCCGGATCTCCGACTGACCCCTGCCCTCACCACGTCTTCAACAAGGCCGACACTGTCATCGCACCCCACCTGCGGGACATTATCACCACCTCCTTCGACACCGCCACCTTCCCCGAGAGCTGGAAGCACGCCGAACTCAGCGCTCTACTCAAGAAACCTACAGCAGACCCCACCGAACTCAAGAACTACCGCCCCATCTCGCTACTCCCGTTTCCAGCCAAAGTCATCGAGAAGACCGTCAACAAACAGCTGGCCGCCTTCCTCGAGACGAACGGATCCCTCGACCCATCGCATTCCGGCTTCCGAGCCAACCACAGCACCGAGACCGCCCGCATCGCCGCCACCGACGACATCCGAGCCCTGATGGACAACGGAGAAACAGCGGCCCTCATCCTCCTAGACCTCTCCGCGGCCTTCGACACTGTCTGCCACCGCACCCTAGTGCAACGCCTCAGCAACGTCGGAGTCCAGGAGAAGGCACTGGAATGGATCGTCTCCTTCCTCGACGGAAGAACACAGAGAGTCCGCCTGCCACCATACAAGTCAGAGGCCACCGAAGTCATCTGCGGCGTCCCTCAAGGATCCTCGCTGAGCCCTACCCTCTTCAACGTCTACATGAGCCCCCTCGCGGCCATCGCACACCAACACAACCTCAACATAATCTCCTACGCCGACGACACCCAGCTGATCCTCTCCCTGACCAACGACCCCGCCGCTGCCAGAGCCAACCTGCACGAAGGGATGAAGGAGGTAGCCGAGTGGATGATGACCAGCCGCCTGAAACTGAACTCAGACAAGACGGAGGTCCTCATCCTGGGCTCCACACCCACCGCCTGGGACGACTCCTGGTGGCCCCCCGCCCTGGGCACCGCACCTAAACCGACAAACCACGCACGCAACCTGGGCTTCATCCTGGACTCCTCCCTCTCCATGACCAGACAAGTCAACGCCGTCTCCTCGGCGTGCTTCAACATCCTGCGCATGCTACGGAAGATCTTCTGGTGGATCCCCACGGAGACCAGGAAGACCGTCACCCAGGCCCTCGTCACCAGCCGACTGGACTACGGCAACGCCCTCTACGCCGGAACCACCGCCAAGCTCCAGAAGAGACTCCAGCGGATCCAGAATGCCTCAGCCAGACTCATCCTCAACATCCCACGAAACAGCCACATCTCCGGACACCTGAGAGACCTGCATTGGCTCCCCGTCAACAAAAGAATCACCTTCCGTCTCCTCACCCACGCACACAAAGCCCTACACGACCAAGGCCCGAGCTACCTCAACAACCGAATCAACTTCTACGCTCCCAAACGCCACCTCCGTTCAGCCAGCCGCGCCCTCGCCACCGTCCCATGCATCCGTAGAGCGACAACAGGAGGAAGGTCCTTCTCCTACCTGGCCGCCAAGACCTGGAACTCCCTCCCGGCCGACCTGCGCCTGACCCAAGACCACCTCTCCTTCAGGAAGAAGCTCAAGACCTGGCTGTTCGAGCAGTAACGGCACCCCCCCCCCCCTAAGCGCCTTGAGACCCAACGGGTAAGTAGTGCGCTCTATAAATGTCCTGATTGATTGATTGATTGATTGATAAATTATGCAATTTCTTAAGAGCATATAGTAAAAAAAGTGTTAAACAAAAGATTAAGGTGTTGCAAGGACTAGACCCTTGCAGAGTGAGAAAAAATATTGGTTTGCAAGGTCATTCTCTGGCTTGTCTTTCTAGGAAAGTTTGTCAAAGTGTTTTTCACCATTTCAGGATGTTGGCAGTACATCATACTCAAATGCGAAAGTTAGTGAGAAGATTGTATTATGCAAAAAGTCTTCAGCACCCATCCGACGCACGTCACGACTGAACCAACGCCCCCCACCACCACCCTCCGCGCCTGGACTCCGATCAGCACCGAAGACACCGTCCGCATGATGAACTCCGTCCACTCCGGATCTCCGACTGACCCCTGCCCTCACCACGTCTTCAACAAGGCCGACACTGTCATCGCACCCCACCTGCGGGACATTATCACCACCTCCTTCGACACCGCCACCTTCCCCGAGAGCTGGAAGCACGCCGAACTCAGCGCTCTACTCAAGAAACCTACAGCAGACCCCACCGAACTCAAGAACTACCGCCCCATCTCGCTACTCCCGTTTCCAGCCAAAGTCATCGAGAAGACCGTCAACAAACAGCTGGCCGCCTTCCTCGAGACGAACGGATCCCTCGACCCATCGCATTCCGGCTTCCGAGCCAACCACAGCACCGAGACCGCCCGCATCGCCGCCACCGACGACATCCGAGCCCTGATGGACAACGGAGAAACAGCGGCCCTCATCCTCCTAGACCTCTCCGCGGCCTTCGACACTGTCTGCCACCGCACCCTAGTGCAACGCCTCAGCAACGTCGGAGTCCAGGAGAAGGCACTGGAATGGATCGTCTCCTTCCTCGACGGAAGAACACAGAGAGTCCGCCTGCCACCATACAAGTCAGAGGCCACCGAAGTCATCTGCGGCGTCCCTCAAGGATCCTCGCTGAGCCCTACCCTCTTCAACGTCTACATGAGCCCCCTCGCGGCCATCGCACACCAACACAACCTCAACATAATCTCCTACGCCGACGACACCCAGCTGATCCTCTCCCTGACCAACGACCCCGCCGCTGCCAGAGCCAACCTGCACGAAGGGATGAAGGAGGTAGCCGAGTGGATGATGACCAGCCGCCTGAAACTGAACTCAGACAAGACGGAGGTCCTCATCCTGGGCTCCACACCCACCGCCTGGGACGACTCCTGGTGGCCCCCCGCCCTGGGCACCGCACCCAAACCGACAAACCACGCACGCAACCTGGGCTTCATCCTGGACTCCTCCCTCTCCATGACCAGACAAGTCAACGCCGTCTCCTCGGCGTGCTTCAACATCCTGCGCATGCTACGGAAGATCTTCTGGTGGATCCCCACGGAGACCAGGAAGACCGTCACCCAGGCCCTCGTCACCAGCCGACTGGACTACGGCAACGCCCTCTACGCCGGAACCACCGCCAAGCTCCAGAAGAGACTCCAGCGGATCCAGAATGCCTCAGCCAGACTCATCCTCAACATCCCACGAAACAGCCACATCTCCGGACACCTGAGAGACCTGCATTGGCTCCCCGTCAACAAAAGAATCACCTTCCGTCTCCTCACCCACGCACACAAAGCCCTACACGACCAAGGCCCGAGCTACCTCAACAACCGAATCAACTTCTACGCTCCCAAACGCCACCTCCGTTCAGCCAGCCGCGCCCTCGCCACCGTCCCACGCATCCGTAGAGCGACAACAGGAGGAAGGTCCTTCTCCTACCTGGCCGCCAAGACCTGGAACTCCCTCCCGGCCGACCTGCGCCTGACCCAAGACCACCTCTCCTTCAGGAAGAAGCTCAAGACCTGGCTGTTCGAGCAGTAACGGCACCCCCCCCCCCCCTAAGCGCCTTGAGACCCAACGGGTAAGTAGTGCGCTCTATAAATGTCCTGATTGATTGATTGATAAATTATGCAATTTCTTAAGAGCATATAGTAAAAAAACTGTTAAACAAAAGATTAAGGTGTTGCAAGGACTAGACCCTTGCAGAGTGAGAAAAAATATTGGTTTGCAAGGTCATTCTCTGGCTTGTCTTTCTAGGAAAGTTTGTCAAAGTGTTTTTCACCATTTCAGGATGTTGGCAGTACATCATACTCAAATGCGAAAGTTAGTGAGAAGATTGTATTATGCAAAAAGTCCAGCACTAAAGTTAAATGAGTTGAACAGTGCTCTTTTGCGTGGGTCAGTATCAGATGTGAAGAAGGTTTGTGATGATATTGAGTTTTGTTACTTTGGTCCTCAACAAGAGAGTGCAGAAACTGATACATTAATAGAACAAAATGTTGAAGACAATGTAGAACCCATGATTACAAAAAAAATTGAAGAACAAATCACCAAGTTTAAGGTGATTTCTGGTGAAAGACCACATTTTTCTTGTATTTGTTGTCGGTGAACTCACTATAAAAATCAGACTAGGAGTGTCAATCTGTATTTAAAAAGTGAAACGGAAAATAATGATAAGTGGAAGGAATTTGCAACTTATTTTTTGGTAGAGGATCGTTTTGATTTGGGTTCTGACCAGCGTATTTGCAAATATTGTTATAACAAATTAGATGAGAATAAAATGCCTGCTAGAGCTGTTCGTAATAATCTAGAGTTGGTTGCTATTCCTCCAGAGCTGATAGATTTAAATACCTATGAGTATGTGTGCACTCGTTTCAGGCTATTGTTCGTATGGAGCCTAAAACAGGTAAATTGCCTCCTTCAGATTTACAAAGAGGATTAAAAGGAAGAGTTGTGTATTTACCATTAGAGTTAAAGAAAATCATTGAAGCTATTGGTGTAGACCGTGCAGAAAATGAACCATTAGTTATTCTAGTTAATGGTGTTCCTACTAAAGATAAGAAAATCTGGCAAGAGTTAGTGGATGTTAGAAAAGTGCAAAAGGCAACATTGTATCTGATAAAAAATAATGAGTACTATAGAAATGTGTTTGTAGGAGACGAATAAATAGATTTAGCAGAAGATACTGAAACGTCAAGTGGACAAATTGAAAAAGTGGACATTTCTAGATGTGAAGAAATCTATGAACATTACAGTGTACATCCACTTCATTCCAAAGAAGTGATGGGGAATACGATTGAGTTATTCCAAATGAAAAAAGCAAAAAGAAGTCCCATGAGTGTATGGGACGAGAGCTTGGAAGCTCGCTGTTTCCCGCAGTTGTTTCCAACAGGAAAAGGTGGATGATATGATGAACGTCTTGTGCAGATTCCTGCATCTGAATGCGGACAACAAGATTATATGCAGAAGATCCAAGATTTCGACAATGTATCACTTATATGTTTCATCTTCTGTTTGAAAGTGACTTGTCTGGACTTTCATATGCAGTAAATCACATTTTAAAAACTGGAGTGCGTCTGCAAAATGTATCTGCAAAGGATTTTATGAATAAAGTGCATCAGAGAGATGATCATTTAGAATTTCAGTTGATTAATTTGATGCCATGTCAGCGTGGGACTAATGAATATTGGTACCGTCGTCATAGAGAACTGAAATGTATGCGACGGAACTTAGGAACTCCTACATGGTTCCTTACCCTAAGCTGTGCTGAGTACTCTTGGGATGATTTACTTGAATTTCTTTGAGAGGCAAATTCCAATATAAAAAATATTGAATACAAGACACCTGGAGAATTGTGCTCTTTGGATCCTGTTAATGTATGCAGATATTTCAATCATAGATTTGAAGCTATGATGTCTTTTATCTGCAATAAAAATATTCCTCCTCTTGGAGAAGTTGTGGATTTCTTTTGGAGAAAGGAGAATCAAGGAAGAGGTGCTCCTCATATACATATGTTGTTATGGATCAAGGACGCCCCCAAATTTGGAACAGATTCAGATGATACTGTTTTGTCTTTCATTGAAGAATATGCCACATGTGCTGTGTACCCAAAAGCAGAGAAGATAAAAACTTAAAACAACAAGTCTTACGATTCCAAAGCCATAGATGTGGAAAATACTGTTGACGAAAGTACAAGTCTAAGGATAAGTTCTATACCAAATGTCGTTTTGCATTTCCATGTCCTGTATTATCCAAAGGAAGAGTGAACAGTTTTATGTCAGCTATGCGACATACCATCATAAGAAAGTCTCCGAAAAATACCTACAAGTTAAGAAGAAGCGAAGAGTCAAAATACATAAATGACTACAATTCAGTTATTTTATCCATGTGGAATGCTAACATGGATATTCAGTATGTTGCGGACAATTCCATTGCTGTTGCTCGATATGTAACATCCTACATTACTAAATCAGAAAAGACGGAATTGAAAGGAATGCGGGAAGAGATTTCTCAGGAGAAGACTCTAAGTAAGAAATTATACAGTTTCAATTTGAAGATGTTATCACATCGAGAAATTGGAGCATATGAATGCTCAGATCGGTTATCATCTGCGAGTCTATACTCCAAAAGTAGAAGAATCATTTGGGTGAGTCTAGGTCTTGCAGAAATGCGAAATCGGGTACTGAAATCTGTTCAAGAAATTGAATATTTAGCAGAAAAAGAACCAGAAAGTACAGATATTTTGAAAACGAATATGTTGGACACATATTACCCAAACAGAAGTCATCATCTTGAGAACACTGGAATACTATAGAGAACATCAATGATGGAAAATATGAAGTCATTGGTTACGAAGGATGTTTGGTGAAACAAAGGAAAGGAAATTTGATTAATCACAGGAAGCTGAGTTGCGACATTGCTGATAAAAGGGAATTTTACTATTTAGCCCTTTTGCAACTGTTCAAACCGTGGCGTTCAGAACTGAAATTACTTGAGATTTTCAGAGCTATGAAGATTCATTTAATGCTTGTAAAGATAGCATACAATGCAGTGCTTTTGCAAATTATGTGAAAATGTTGAATGATGAAATTGATCAAGAAGCTACAATTGCAGCTGAGATTGCTAGAGACAGTTCTAAAGACAGTCAACGTTCTGCTGCACTGAGTCAAGATCCACTAGGACAACCAATTGTTGAAAATGAAGCAGCAATTGCCATGAATGAGGTGGAAATAGCAATGCATCATGGTCAAGAAGATGTAATGGACTTAGCAAACTTGGAAGAACAACTAAATGTTGAACAGAAACAAATATATCAGCAAGTGAGACAACAGATTGACCATGGATTACTTCATGAAAAGAAAGAGTGCTCATGCACATCATTTCAACCTATCCGAATGTATGTGAGTGGACAAGCTGGAACAGGAAAAAGTTTCTTAATTAAAGTAAAGTAATTATAACTTATCTACAGAAAACAACTGAGTCGCATTTGTCTTGTGTTGTCACTGCTCCAACATTAAAGGAATTACTTTACATTGTTTACTAATGCTACCAGTAGAGCATGAGAACAAATTGGAATACCGTGAGCTATCTGGAGAAGCTTGTTGTGAAGTTTCAAGAGTCCTGAAGAGAATGAAACTTCTCATTATTGATGAGGTAAGCATTGTCTCAAACTTAATGCTTGCCTTTGTGCATTTAAGAATGCAGCAAATTCTTAAAACAGAGTATGACGTGTTATTTGGAGGAAAACATGTCATAATTTTTGGAGATCTACTGCAACTGACTGCTGTAAAAGGACAACCAGTATTTAAAACACTTGCCCATGAAGACACCAGAAAGTCTCTGGGTAGTGCAGGAAACGTGAACATTTGGTCATATTTTGAATACAAAGAACTGACTAAAAATATGCGACAGGCACATGATGCTGCATATGGAAATATTCTTCAAGCTATAAGAATTGGATTTCTGACAGAAAATGGCAAACAAGCTTTGCAGAGTCGATTACTTTCCAATTTGTTTCCAAATGAAAATGTAGTTCCTGAGAAAATATACATGAAAATTGCAGAAATTAAATCTGTGATCTGATTAATGCCAACACTGCGTGAGTGTTCTATATTCAATGAAGAACTATTGAAACTGGAAAATGAAGAAATTATAAAAATGGAAGCCATCGATAAAATAGAGCATGAAGGAATCACTATTATTTTGACAGGAAAATTGAAAACAAAATTGGATTCTTTAGAAAAAAAGATATCTACAACGTCTGATTTAGAAAAGAATCTATATGCTGTCGGGTAATTTTAATGCGTAATTTAGATGTAGAAAAAAGTTTAGTTAATGGAGCAATGGGTAAAGTTGTGGATTTTGTTAATTATCAGAAAAAAGATGGAATTTAATTTTTCAAAATTAAATTTGATCAGATTGAAGAAGTTAAAGAAATTGGTTGTTGTTGTTCAGTTTTGCTTGTTAAAGATTTATATGTCCGTAGGAAACAATTTCCATTTTCTCTGGCATACGCAGTGACTATTCATAAATCTCAAGGATTAAGTTTAGTGCATTGGTGAACATTGGATCTACCTTGTTTAAAGAGGGTATGGCATATGTTGCTTTGTCGCGAGTCAGAACATTATCTGGTTTGTTTTTGATTGATTTTGATGACACAAAGGTTACTGCAGATGCAAACTGTGTAAATGAGTATAATAGGTTAAGAAGAGCGTATGCTCCCAATTTAGGTCAATATCCTATATTTGAAAAGTGTGTGGTTGGTCGAAAAAGAAGGTATGAAAAAATCTGTACTGAAGGTGTACAGAAGGGAAAAAACAAGATAATGTTGTCATTGCAAGCAAAAAGAAAAAGGACACTGTTGAAGAGATTGTTGGTTATCAGTTTGAAAATAGTTCAGGTGTCAACTGCTATGCTAATGTAGTGGTCAATGTTGTTTTTTATCTTGAAGGTTTGCAACAGCAAATTATGGAGAATCGGGAAAAAAGATTGTGTTCCTTGTTGCATTCTGTTTATGAAAAATTGAGAACTGATACAAGTAAAATACAAACTGTTTCTAATGTTCGTAATCTTTTGGATGTACGTTCTGGTTCTACACAATTTACGCAAAATTTCCAACAAGATGCTCAGGAATTTCTAATGTATATACTTACCGTTTTAGAAAATGACGGTGTAGAAATAGAAAATATTTTTGGCCTTTGTTATAAATGGGAACATCATTGTGAAAATTGTATGAATACATCTAGCACTAATGTAGACACTGAAAGATTTCTATATTTAACATTACCAGACTGTAAATCAGTGTCTTTCAATAAATTAGTTAAAGCTGCAAATCAAAACATGGTGTGTAGCCAATGTAAATCAGCAATGTTATCAACATTATTTTTACAAAGATATGGACAATATATAATTTTAATGATGCAACATTGTACACCTGATGGAAGAAAATTGGACACTTTATTAAAACATTTTGTAGCAACTCACCTATCAATATCAGGAAGGACATTTTTAGCAGTTGCAATAATTTCCCATGATGGTCCTTCCACTACATCTGGACATTACACTGCCTATCTAAAATGTGACAAAGGCTGGACACTTTGTAATGATGCCCAGTTGGTTTTCAAACAACGTTTGCCTAGTGAATTACCAAATTCCTACCTAATATTTTTAAAGCCAAAGTTTTAGGAAGATAATTCAGCCTCTGAGGAATTTATTATTATAATTTAATATGATTACCATTGGACAATTTACATAAAAAAGAGTGCAAAAATACCATTTGGCCTCAAGGAAAGGTATATGTTTGAATTATGGACGTTTTCTTACACATTGTCTCTGTTTATATTTTAAAGCGACAGCTTTAAGCAGTAAGCATTTTATATATGTGTGATTTGTATTTTCTGGTATTTTATTGAGGATAGATTGTTGTTTTTTTTTAAACAATCTTTTTGATTGTTTTTTTTTGCCCACTGTTATGTGATGAGTACGATTGAAATCACTATTTCTAGTGAAATTCAATATATTCTGAGAACAGCAAAAAAGGCAAACAAATTACTTTGTTTAAATTATGATGTGTTGTTAAAAATGTATTATTACATGTTATAACTATTTTTTCTTTTCTTTCACAGATACCAATTTACCTTACAAAAAACATCTGAAAAAAATGTGTACCATTTTTTATTTCTATTACTGTGAAGGTAAGTTTAAATAAGTATTAATATGCACAATGGGCAGATCTGCAAGAAGCTACAAAGTTTGAATACATTTTTCAAAACACCCTGTTTATACCTATGTAGTTTTGGAATCTCCCTGTCATAGGATATCATGTGACCTGCAAAAAAACAGATTTGATTGGTTCATATTATTTCCCATTGTACCTATTGAAGGACCACAGTCATTTCAATCATTCTTCTTTGAGCATCTTTGCAGACAAAACTCTGTGCTTACCGCCTATCATTCGCAAGCAATTTTCCAAACAGAAATATGTCACTTTTTGTAACATAGTTATAGAGCAATACACTCTTTCATATTTACAAGGATAGGAAAAGGCACTCTGTGTACCTTTTCGTCTCCATGTAAATACCACCTCATCATACACAACACTTTGCGTTGAAAGGGCGTTCTATAAGTGTTGCTGTGCGTGATTGCACAGAACACTCATAGAACAAGACACATCTCCAGATTTATCAGAAATCATAAATGTGGACATGTGTGTGAATGGTGCACCATCCTCCAATTGGTGTAGCAAGGCACAACAAGGATAATTGTTTTCATTTCTCCACATTTTATATCTTTCAATATATGCTACAATGCTCAGCATACATTGAAGGAGAAAAATGCCTTTACTGATTGTTTTTGTGCAGGAAGGTGTGTCTTCCTTCACAAAAACAAACTCCACATGACACAGATATCCTTGCACCATGGTGCAAGGGTGCCTGTGTCACCACATGGCTGCAGTGTAAGCAGCCGTGCAGAGAGAAGCATAGACTTGCAACATATTTATGTACATATGTTGCATCCCTGTGCTTCGGAAGTACCACAGCACACTGCAGTTAAAGAGCTTACTGTGTGATGCTGCAGCACTTACTCATAGTTCTGCACTTATACATTCACCATACACTACTAATGCATTTGTTCAGTCAATTATGCACTACACATACATTCATCTAAACTTTAACACACTATCATACAAATATAGCTCTTTTTTAAACCAGTGAAGTTAGTTCTGACAAGAACTTTTTTTTCCTTCTTTTTTGTTTTATATATATATTTTTCTTTTTTCTGAACAATTTTTAGATTTTTTTGGTTTTTCTTCAAAAATGAAAAAAACAGAACTGGAGGAACAAAACAATGACCTTCAGGGGAAAAAAATAAATAAAAACTCTAACAACGATGGTTCTCTTGCAACCGGCAAATTAAATCAATAGACTGTTCTCCATAGCATAAGAGTTTGTTGCACTTCAAGCAGTGCACTTTCAGTGTTGCGAATTGAGGACGTACTTGGTTGTGAAGGTGCTGAAGGTGCTGGAAGAACTCGCATTCTTCAGCACTCTTCACGTGCCAGGTTCACTGGATGCAAAGTTTTTAGATGCTTCATCATACTGGATGTACCACATGAGTACTTCTTTGTGGGATCTCCACGAGACAGCACTCTCTGACATATTTTACATGTCACTTTGGCGGCATTTGTCTTCGTTTGTCCCTCTGGGAACGTAAAGAATGTCCACACAACAGAAGTATATCTTTCTGGGCATGGTGGTTCAGCCAAAAATTCACCTTCTGATGAATGTTCAGATGGGGGTGATGACTTCTGCCCTGAAGCCATTGTTTGTCTCAAAAAGTTTGAACTAAGTGTCTACTTAGCCCCAAAAAAGTTCTTCTTAGCACAGAGATGCTCCTCCAAAGAAGGTCTAAGAAGAATGATTGAAATGGGTGGGGTCTTTAAATAGTTAGAATAGGAAGTCTAATGAACCAATCAAATCTCATTTTTTCAGGTCACATGGGATCTGCGCACCCTGCGCATAGGCAGCATGCACCGAGCACGACTTCGCAAAATTGCATTTAAAAGTTATATAAATTTATTAAAAGTAAAAATACATAACTTTTATGAGTAGCTTAGATTATGTCTTGCCTTAATATTTATATTAAATACATATATATATATCTTTTTTGACATTTAAAATATTTCGCGGGAATCGCGCACCCACAGTGCCAAATACGTATATGACGTCACGTGGAAGCGTGCAAGCATCACGTAACATACAAGGTACGCGTCACGTATGCGCTTGAAGTCGCTTATGGATCGCATAGCAATCGTGCAGGTAAATACGTATTCATCGCACACCCTACACGGATCCTGAACAATAGTGGTAAATTGGCAGCTAGGTTCCGTGTATTGTTCGACAACGGTACGCATTGGGTGCGCGACTTCCCAAATTATTATTATATATTTTTTTTAAACCAATAATCAAATATTAACAATATTGTTTCAAAAATATAAAAAACAAAAAACAAAATAGAATTAAAAAAAATTACAAATATTTAAAAAAAATCATTAAAAACATGTAATATTTATTTATTTTTAAACCTCACATGACATCACTTATGACATCATCCTTGTGATAGAGTGGCAGACCTGCTCTTACCCTAATATACCTTTGATACAGACATACAAAAATAGAAACTAAAATCTTCAAAACAATGGACATGCCAAAACCAGTTACAACAATCAATTCAGTAAATTTAAGCTGTACATACACAAGCACTCATTCACCAACAGTCCTATATAGTCACTCATATATGTACTCCCTCATCATATGTACTCATACACCTACACACTGCCACTCATCCATAGAGCTACTCACACACCTAGTCACTCATGCTAATAAAGACTCAAACAACC
Organism: Triturus cristatus; assembly: GCF_964204655.1. NCBI lineage: Eukaryota > Metazoa > Chordata > Amphibia > Caudata > Salamandridae > Triturus > Triturus cristatus. Next base: position 204,053,623 of record NC_140592.1, on the reverse strand, counting down.
ATTTACTTGCATATACAGTTACACACACACCACCACACTTACTTCTATAGAAACTTACACATACTTACTATTTTAAACAATCACTTATAGAAACACATACTTATTCATACAGGACCTCTTCAATCTCTAACTCTCACATATACTCACTTATATACTCAAATAAATAGTTTAAAATATATGCAGTTACTGATATAGACACTATTGAAACAGTCATTCACTCACTAACACACCCATACACACACTCATCCACCCATACAGTCCTGCACACATACAGTCTTCAACACATACAAATAGTGACTCACTCATTCATGCATGTATGCACTAAGTAATACCCTCCACTGAACCATACAGACACTCAGACACTCATACTGATACTCGAAAAAACAAATAATAACCCATATAGACAGACATGTAGCTACTCACCAACCCATGCAGCCACTTATACACAAAGTGAGAGACTGATACAGATATTTATATATATGAACATTACTCACTAACCCATGTATTCACTAAGATACACTTAATCAATTTAGACACTTATATACTCATATACTCATTTATTCTTCCATCGACCTTCAGATATACATATATAAAACGTATTTAATTTTCAGAAAAAAACACATCCACTGGATGATGTCATCAGTGATGTCATCAGTGATGTCATTAGAGATGTCATGAGTGATGTCATGAGTGAAGTCACTGACCATGTCATGAATGATGTAATATGTGACGTCATCAGCAGTGGATTGCGAGCGTGTGAGTTATAGTTAGCTATAACGGGGGAATTTCAATGGTTTTGTACAAGCGAAATGTCCAGCTAACTATAACGCCCCTGAAACCTATGGTTTTTTCAGTGAATTTCTAAGGTTTTTTAAATGCTAATTCCTAACTATAACGTGCCTGAAACCTATGGTTTTTTCAGAAAAATAAATAAATATATATATATATATATTTTTTTTTACTGAAATATATATATATATATATATATATCTATATATATATATATATATATATCTATATATATATATATATATATATATATATATATATATATATATATATATATATATAACCTACTGTCAGCCACCAGTAGGTAGTTATAGTTAGGACGTAGTTACTATAGGAAAATGGCAACATTCTATTCGCAATAACTTTGACACCAATTGATGAATCTTCGTGAAATTTTCAAAACTCTTTGTTGAGATCAGCTCCTATGTCGAAAGTTTGGGGGTGATTCATCAAGGGGGGGCCGAGACAAAAAGGGGAGTCCCAAAACGTGTTTTTTCAATGTCAATTTTCATAGGAAACTTTAGACAAGGCTACAGGTCGAACGGGTGAACGGAATTACCCCAAATTTGGCAGGGGGAAGGGTCTGAGTTTTTGAGAAATATCGAAATTTACAGATATTGAGATTTGGGAATTCTGCCATCTGATTGGCTGAGGCGTTACGAGCACAAACTTGCTGCTGATTGGCTGCGAGCGCTGCAAGTGTTTGCAACTAGGAAGTGTTGGCCGCCATTTTGTGATTCCGTTGAAGCGAGTAAGGGGAAAAAAGGGTGAAAAATGTGGGAAAGAGGAGGGTAGGAGCACTGTAACCTTTGTGGGGTGTTTAGGGTGTGCTACAGAGGGGGTGCAAAGTGAACTAATCATACCTACCGTTGTGAAAGTTCTAGGCTACGAAACTTAATTGAGGTATTGGCTAGTGTGTGATGTTTCTAAGGTGAGCTTGTGCACGACTCGAGGATTAAAGCGTGAGCCCACAATGTGTGTCTTATGCTGTGAAGTCATGTGCCCTGGCTGCTGCAGTACAATTGTGGAAGTAGTGTCAGCATGTTTTTATACCTACTAGGATGAACTACTGACCCATAGTGGTGTGAAAGTCCTGGGTACAGAAAATATGTGAGGTATTGTCTAGAGTCTCATGGAAGGAGGAAGTGTTGGCCGCCATTTTGTGATTCCTTTGAAGAGAGTAAGGGGAAAAAAGGGCGAAAAAAGTGGGAAATAGGAGGGTAGGAGCACTGTTACCTCTGTGGGGTGTTTAGGGTGTGCTATAGAGCGGGTGTGAAGTGAACTAATCATATCTACCAGTGTGAAAGTACTAGGCTATGAAAATTAAGTGAGGTATTGCCCAGAGTGTGATGCTGCTAAGGTGAGGTGGTGTGTGTCTTATGCTGTGAAGTCATGTGCCGTGGCCGCTGCAGTAGAGCTGTGGAAGTGGTATCAGCATGTGTTTAAAACTACTAGGATGAACTACTGACCCGTACTGGTCTGAAAGTTCTGGGGTACGGAAAATATGTGAGGTAGTGTGTTGAGTCTCATGCTGCTAAGCTGAGCTGCTTCCGGACTCGGGATGAAAGCGTGAGCCCAAACTGTGTGTCATATGCTGTGAAGTCATGTGCTCTGGCCGCTGCGCCACATCTGTGTAAGTAGTGTCAGCATGTAGTTATAGCTACTTGGAGGAACTTTTGTTTCGAACATTGCAACTTGTGTATGGTGCTTAGGGGGTTTTATATAGGGAGTGCGAAGGTAAATTTGTGTGTATGAAATGAATTTGGTATTTGGAAAGTGGAAAGCACTGACTTCTACAGGTCTGATGGCGCTGGTGGAGTTGGGAATAAAGCTGATTAACTACTGACCCATATTGTGAAGTTTTAACGTGCACGTGCCGTTGAATGTTAGATAAAATGTTGCAAAAGTATAACGTTAGGTAAAAAAAAAATGATGAACTTTTAACCTGCAGGTGTCGTAGAAGGTTCCAGAAAGTGTGGTGGTAAAATAGGTTGAACTTGTGACCTGTATGTGGTGCAGAATAATAAGTAGTTTTTCGGAAGGAAAATTCAAAATTAACCGTTGGAGGTAAGTTTAGGAATGCCGTTGAAGGAATTAAGTATTCTGATTTGTTCTTTACATGTATTTATGTGTGGAGTGACAGAGAAATTGTGCCATTCCTGGTATGCGTGTGTCATTTGAAATGTGGATAACAACTACAAAGGTGAGTGAGAAATGAATAAGGTGTGTTATGTGTTTTATAGTATTGATTAAGTATTTGAGGTGATGTTTTTAATTTTGAAAGTATTTTTTATTTCAAAGTAATATAGTGTTAGTAAAGTGTGGTGTTTGATATTGGTTATGAAATATGCATAACATTTGAGCTGTTGTTATATAAGTATTTTATATATGTTTAGGAATTTTTCACAGAGAAGAAGTGTAGTTTGTCATATTTATAGGACTGTATTGTTTTGAAAATGAGGTACAGCGTTAATTTGAGTTTTTAATGTATTTGGGGAGATAAAGAAAATGTCGCACATTTGCAACTGATACTTTTTGTGGAAATAGTGGGGTGGGGAGGTGGTGGTAGTTGACATATGTGTTATTAAGTTAAAAGCGATAAAACGAAATGCATAAATGTTATCTGGGCAGGTTGTGGTCTAATTTTTGACACTGAGAGGTAGGTTTGAATGTAAGTCAGGGTAGGTTGTTGTACAGTGGGGCCATGTACAGTGTTTTGAGATTACATGGAGAGGAGATGGAGATAGGAAAAGTGATACGTTCCTTTTATATGTACGCATAGTTTGAATCATGTGATCCTAATTTGAGATATAATAAGAATATGGGGCCATATTATCAAGGACGGCATTAAAATTATCGCCGCTTTAGCGGCAGGAAACTGCCGCTAAAGCGGCGATAATGGGCTTGATATTATGCCCTTGTGAACTCCCATAGAAGCCAATGTTCACACCGGAACATGGGCTTCTATTGGAATTCACAACGGCATATTATCAAGCCCATTATCGACGCTTTAGCGGCAGTTTTCTGCCGCTAAAGCTGCGATAATTTTAACACCGTCCTTGATAAAATGGCCCATGGTTTCTCGTTTGCATTTGGGTATAGTGAATAGTTTTTGTAGTTTCTGACTTCTAAATAATAAAAAGGTAGATATACTAAAATATATGGTAGTAAATGTATTAATTATTGTCTGTTCTTCTGGAATAGAAGTAGTTGGGGAGTGCTTCTTTAGAAGAGATGTTTTATAAATGTGTGAGAGATAAAAAAAAATGTAAATGTGCGGTATATTTTCTGTATGACTTTGTTGACATTAGAGAACTACGTGAGATTATAAGTGATACTATTTGTCAGGCTGTGTCGCTGTGGCAGATATATGTAGGTGTTGAAGTGGTTCGTGTTTTACTGATGATGAGCTTCACTATCCCTTTTGAGACACTCGTCAATTTATTCATTCCATTTAATATCTTTAATATAGATACAGTAAAGTTTGAGAATTAGAACTTTGTTTACTCTCCCCATGCCCTGCTATACGCTCTACAGAGTGTATAAATGACTTTTGTAACATATAGATGTCTAGCTAGTAAAGGTGGTGTAGTTCGACTGGGCCCCTTTATAAACCGTGCTATGGGATGGTTTATGTTTTACCCTCCAATTTGCATACTTTTTGCTGATAAGTGTTCCGGCAGACACCTGTTAAAATTAACGTCGTATATGGGTAATTTTTCCAGCAATAGGCAGAGTGGGGATGTAGGGGCAGTAAAAAGGGGTGAAAAATAACAGAGCCTTCTTTACCAAATTATGATCATTTGAAAACCTGTGAATTACTCGGGTGCGGCTGTGTGTGCGCGCTCTGGAAGCTGTTTGAGGGAATCCGGGGCAATGGGCGATGGTGGTGTGTTTGATAATTACCCCACGATGATGTTGCTCCTGCGTTGCATAAAGAGAAGGGAAATTCTGAGAGAAAAAGTGTCTTTTTAAAGCATTTCCCTTCTCCTACAATGCGAGTCACTTGACATGTCTGCACTTCTAAGTAGTGAGTAATGTGCATACTCTCATAGTCTCACTGCAGTGCAATAAAGAAAAAAAAAGGGATGAGGTTTGCGAGGCCCGAAAGTAGACCCCCATAAAGACCTGTTTCGAGGCCACCTAAAATAAAGTGCTGTTGCTCAGACAGGTATAGTAAGAAATTGTCCCAGCATATTCATGAACAATACGAAAAGGACATTTAAATAAACAAGAATTAAACCAAAAAACGAAAGTTACAGTGTTCTTTAATCACACTGAACATACAGTTTCATGTATGCAATTTAAACATTTCAGCAGACAATACTCTACAAAAGAGATCAAATGTGCCCAAGCAGAGAAAGAATGGGAAGGGAAGATGCTGTGAAATAGTGTGGTATCAAGAAAAAATGTGAAAGGGACAGAGTATAGTTCAATTGGCAATCAAATTGACCAGCATGTTACTTCTAATGCCACATATTATATATGGAAATCATCAACAACATATAGAACATTATGTTTATGAGCTGCCATGTAGACTGAAAATCACAGCGCAACATGCACTATTGATGTAACTGGTGGGTAGATTATGTCGACGTTTCGACCCCCTGGTTAGTGTAGGTATTCGTCTGGACCTGACAAAATGGGGTCTTCTTCAGGACATGGGTGGGAAGTGAAGTAGTGCAGGGGCACCTATAGTAAATATTAACAAGAATAAAGCGTGTCAGTGCTAAACTTATTGTACTGACGTCTTAAGAAACACAAAAAATTGAAGTTTCAAAAAGTTTCCGTTGCTGCCTGGGTGGCAAGGTTCTCAGACGTCGATTATCGTCAAAGAAAAGGGGTCACAAGTCGCCCAAAGGTGTTAGGGGTGAGAGTGATGGCCACCTAAAAGAATTTTGAGGGGCTGATTAGTAGAGGCCTCTCAAAGATTTGAGGTCCCAATACACAACAAACGTCGGCGTCAAACTTACTTGGCCAGGGTGAAATCAATTCCTTATCACTTGGATTATATTCTGTGTGCAGCCAGGGAAGAATCAAAGTAGGCTGCGGCAAAACGAGGGGTATCACATCTACTCAATCGCCATGGGTGAATTAATCTAAAAGTCAAGGTAGAGGAGAAATAAAAGCGATGCTGAGGACCCAGCCGTCAAATCTATCATGTAGAAAAAGTCTGATTCTCCACAAATGCTGTTACATGTGGTGTAGTAGGGAATTAGCAGGACTGTAAAAAATCTATAAGCTAACAGTTTCAAATTAAACTAATATACTGTTAAAAGGCGAAAGAAAAAAATATAATTCTTGAAAAAACTCAGCACTCGCGGGGATGTCTATCAGATCTACACGCCGCTTAGAGAACCCACAAATAGGGAGGGAGCGGGGGGGGGGGGGGAAACACGCTGCTTAATAAGATCATAATAATTGCTGAAACCGTGTCATCGCCGGAGGAAACGGTAAACTATTAAAGAGTAAGATAACTTAATTCCGATTAACTTGTGGAGAGATCAAACAGACAAATAACGAATGGGTTCTGCTCAAAGCTAGTCAAATACTGCAGAGACGCCTGATATACTCGAGACAGATTAAAACTTGGTAAACAGGGTCTAGTTGGCAAAGCGGACTCACCCTCAAAGCGTGTTGTCATGCTCACGGGTGAAACAGAATGGAGAGGCTTGGCGGTCTTTTAGAGGTGGCCACGGAAAAACACGTGGTCTCCGTTAACCGTGCAGCCGCTAAATGCCGGTGGGGGTTATTTAGTGAAAGGAAGGGAAAACAGACTATTTCCAAACCCCGGGGCCGTCGACAGTGTAAATAAAGGTGTCTTTTGTGTCATGTCGTAGGAAGGGTAGCACGTAATTGTAGGTATAGTCCATGATACACAAAATTGAAATACCAAACGAAGGGTCAATATTTACATATCCTCAAAGCTCATAACATTCATTTTGAACAAATAACATCAATGAACTAACGGACATTGTATATTATAAGCATGATTATCCCTATTGAATAGTGTAAACCAGGAAGGTTGTGATCGTACCGACCCTGATGCACTCACAGATTGCAAACCAAGAGGGAAACCAAAGTTGTTTAAAAATAAAGCTAACCCAACCTTTCACATACAATTTGGTTGGTCCATATTGTGTCTATACATGATCATAATTGCTGTCGATATTACACTGGTACATGCGTTTAGTATAAAGACACGTATATCCCCATTATCATATACATGCTTATTGAATTAACATTGTATCTAAGGATGTTCATAGTTGTTGTTGAATTCACATTGATGAATACATCGGTTAACAAGATTATGTGTTAATAACAGATGACAAGAGGGAGAAGGATCTACTCGTGAGTGAAATGGTTCATACGGGATCACAGAGCCCTGGGGGACATTCCTGTACTAGCTCTTTAGTAAAGTTGTAGGTACCCCAAAGGTCTTTATGCAGACTACTCCCAACCTCCTGAAAGAGTAGAATATGGGTAAAATCCAAAAGAGGATTCACGTGTGTAGACATGCTAATTGTGCATTACTGCAGTCAAGTTCATTTAGCCCATTGGCTATTGTGTCCAGACGGATCATCCATTTGGATTCCCTCAGATTCAAGATTGCTGGTAAGTTTCCGCCTCTTGGTCCCAGAATGACTTTTTCAAGTACCATCCAACGTAGGTCATCCGGATTATGTAGCTTATGCTTGCAATGTTCGACCAGTGGTGCACCTACTACAGTGCAACGGATCCTGCTGTGGTGTTGTAGAATCCTGGCTTTTATCTTCTGTTGTGTTTGGCCTATGTAAAGTAGCCCACAGGGGCAAACGATACCGTAAATAACATTTGTCGAGTTGCAGTTGGTGAATTCCTTCAGCACAATTGTATGTTCCTTGTAAACAAAGGTTTTCGTAACCATACAGGTTTCACATGCCTTACAATAACCACACTTGAAATGGCCCATCACTGGTTCAAGATTCCAAAGGGAATGGATCGTGGGTTTCTTGATGGTCTCTAAAAAGGACTGGACAACATAATCTTTAATACTCATAGCCTTCTTAAAGGAATGCATCGGTGGATTCAGTTGGTCAATATCATCAGCTACCAAGTTCCAGTGCTTGTTGATTACTTTCTTGATGGCATTGCTTTTTGTAGAGAAAGTGGTGACGCAGATCATTCTCTGCAGAGGTTTGTCCGTCTTGTCTCTGGGTGTCAACAATGCCTCACGGGGATTAAACCAAGCTCTCTTCCTTGCCCTCTTTATCAGTCTTCTTGGGTAACCCCTGGATAGTAGACGATTACTTAGATCATCAGATTCAATCATGTAATCCTCCTTCTTGGTGCAATTTCTTTGAATCCTCAGAAATTGGCCAACTGGGAGATTATCTCTCAATCCTCAGGGATGATGGCTGTTGTATCTAAGCAGAGAGTTGCGCTCTGCCGGTTTGCGGTATAGTGTAGTATGTAATTTGTCATCTTCACAGTAGATCTTTATGTCAAGGAAGGCTATTTCCTTACTGTTTGATTGCACCGTAAATTGGATGTTATCATTACATTGATTGAGCCATCCATGAAAGCTGGCCAGGTCGGTTGAATCTCCACTCCAAATGATAAGTATATCGTCAATATACCGTTTCCACAGATTCACCCGGTGGGAGAAAGGGTTATTATTAAAAACAAAAGATCTTTCAAAGTGGTCCATAAGGATGATCGCCAAATCTGGTGCAAAGGCAGCTCCCATGGCGACGCCTTTGGTTTGTACGTAATATTCTCCTTAAAAGAAGAAAAAGTTTCTCATCATAGCAATCGTCAATAGGGCAATGATGAAGTCGGTGGGTACTCTCATTGGTGCTGGTCGTTCATTCAAAACATCTCTCATTATTGTCAAAGCAGACTATTGAGGAATACTTGTATACAAAGATACAATGTCACATGTTACCAATAATTGATCACCGGGGTTGAAGGGTAGTTGATCAATCAATGTGATCGTTTGCATGGTGTCCCTTAGATATGATTCAGTACTCTCTGCCAAGGGTTTGAGACAGAAGTCCACATATTTGTATAGAGGCTCAAGCACTGAGCCACACCCAGAAACAATAGGGCGACCCGGTGGATTGCACATGTCTTTATGAATCTTAGGTAAAGTGTATATTGTCGGTAAACGAGGGTGTTTCTGGTTTAGGTAATCAAATTCCAACTTGCTCACGACGCCTTGTTCGAATGCTTCAGAGGTAATTTTGAGAATTTCATCCGCTAGTTCCCTTGTAGGGTCCAGCCTTAGTTTGGAGTAGCTCACCCCGTTCTGTAGTTGTCTCATAATTTCAGCTTTATACGTTGTAGTGTCCTGAATTACGATTGCCCCACCCTTGTCAGCAGCTTTGATGACTATATCCTTGTTATTTTTTAGGTTTGTCAATGCCATCTTCTCTGATTTACTTGTATTGGGAGTGGTGTATTTGTGTGTTGACAACATACTTTCGTAGGCTAGAATTCTGTTCGTCATAGTATTGGTAGGTGGAACGAAAGTGGATGGAACCCTCAATCCAGTCACCGAACATGATGTATCCATTATGGAGTGTTTGAAAAAATATCTAAGGCGAATCTTGCGAAAAAAACTCTGCAGTTCTATCCGCGTATCAAAATTGTTCGGAAAAGACGTTGGTACAAAAGATAGCCCTTTTGAAAGGATTCTTTGTTCCTCCTCCTTTAGGGTATAGGATGAGATATTGACCACAGGATTATCCTCAGCTCTTACCATCTGTAGACCTTGCGTCTTGTCGATATTTCCCCATGGTTCTCCGGCTGGACAGCCACAGACACCCCTTCCCCCCGCATTTAAAACCGGGGGGGGGCAGTGTTAGGTTTGGAAAGTTGTAGATAAAATTGTAGGCTAATAATGGTAATTTTTGTGTGTGCTTTTTGGTTGATAATATCATTTTAAGGACATAGAATAAAAAAGATTAGAAATTCTATCTATAAAGTTGTCTGTGGGGGATTGCACAGAGAGTGGTGTGGGGTGGTGGGGTGCGGCAGAGAGGTGAAAAGTACGAGGTAGTGCAGTTACATATAAATTCTAAAGGTGTTTGTAAATATTTAAATAAATAATTGCTGTATGTTCTATGGCACTACTTGTCATCTTAGTGTTGCTCTGTCGAGTTCAATCACGTTGCAGCACTGCGTGTGGAAGCCGTTAGTGGAAGTATTGTAATTGTATGTTGTAATTTTAACATAGGGAACAAATGTGAAAAATAATCAAATCTATTTTTTTTTCAGAAAATTATTTTGTTTGGATTAAAATTTGGAAATGCCAAGAAGAAGTAAAAAAAAAGAAAAGAGAAGAAAAATATATTTGTGCAAAAGTTTTTGTATTTGGAAAAATTTTTGTAGTACAGAAAAACTTTGTTCTACTATAAGTACAAGATGAAAAAAGGATCACACAAGAGGACAAATAGGAATTTTTCAAGTAAGGTGAAGCAGAGTTCAATTTCAAATACCAGGAAAAGGAAATATGATAAAGAAATAGTATCTGTTACTCAGAGACAAAAGGAGATTCATGAAAATCGTCAGAGACTTTTTCAATCTAGAGTGATTCAGAATTCAATGAAAGAATGCTTCAAATCTAAAAGGAATGTTTTTGAATTGAAAGGGAAACAATGTATTGAAACTATAGTGGATAGTGCTTTCAATTTAAAACAGAAGTTATTCATTGTGATTTTGAAGAGAAAGTATTAAACAGAACGTTAAATTGTTACAAGGACTAGATCTATGTCACGTAAGAAAATATACAGAGAAGTATGGGCATTCTCTGGCTTGTCTTTGAAGAAAAGTTTGTAAAAGTGTTTTCATCAGTTGAGGATGTTAGCAGTATTTTATTCAGAAATGCGGAAGTTTGTGAGGAAAGTGTACTATGTAAAAAGTTCTGTATTATTTTTAAGTGAACTGAGTAAAAGTCTTTTATATGCTTCTTTCACAGTGTGATGATATTGAAATGCGATATTTTGGTTCAGAGGAGCAGTTCATAGAACGTGAAAGTTTGACAATTACAGATGTTGGAGGAGATTGGAAAGTGATTAGCACTGATCAGTTTGAAGAAGACATTGGAAAGTTTAATGTAGTTTGGTGTGAAATACGAGACTATCGTTTGTGTTTGTTGTCGACGTACTGATTATAAAAGTCAAAGGAGGAATGTTGATTTGTATTTGAAAAGTAAAAAGGAGAACAATGGTAAGTGGGTAGAATTTGCAATGTACTTGTTGGTGGAAGGTCAATTTGAGTTAGGTAGTGATCAACGTATATGTAAATATTGTTATAACAAATTAGAAGAGAACCAAACGCCTTTTAGAGCAGTACATAATAATTTAGAATTAGTAGCTATTCTGGAGGAACTGGCAGAATTGAATACATATGAGTCTGTTCTAATTCAATGTGTTTATCTTTTCAAACTATAATTCGGATGGAGCCTAAAACATGTAAACTGTCACCAACAGACTTGCAAAGAGGTTTGAAGGAAGAGTGGTGTACTTACCTTTGGATTTTAAGAAAAATATTGAAACTATTTCTGGAGTAAAAGAGGAAAATTAGGCAGTAGTCATTCTAGTAAATGTTGTAGTAACAAAAAATCAGAAAATATGGAAAGATTTTGTGGGTGTTAATAAAGTTGAAAAGGCTACCTTATAAAGAACAATATTTAGTACAAAACTGTAAATTTGGGTGAACAAGTAATAAGTTTAGAAGATGAATCTTGTTGATCGATATTCTGAAGCTGCAATCAGTACAGGTGGATCATTATACTGTCCACCTTCTCCTGTAGGAAACAGCTGTGGAAAATAATGACCTTCCAATGTTTTCTCCCATACACCTATTGGAGTTCCCTGTGCTTTTCTCATTTCAAATAACTCAATGCTGTTTCCTATTACTTCTTTTGAATGCAAAGGACATATTGTGTAATGTTCATAAATATCTTCTGTCCTTGACTTGTCCACTTTCCCTATTTGACCACTTGAAATTTCAGATTATATTCTGAAGATCCTAAATTTCGACAGTGCATTTTATACATATTTCACCTTTTTGTTTGAAAGTGATCTGTCTTCTTTGTCGTATACAGTGAACCACATACTTAAAACTAAAGTTCATCAATAAGTTCTTTCTGCAAAAGAATTTGTGGAGAAACTTTAAGAAAGAGATGAAAATTTAGAAGGACACTTAATCAATTTGATGGAATGTCAATGTGGAACAAATGAGTAATGGTATTGTCGTCATGATGAACTCAAGTGTATGTTACGGAACGTAGGTACAAGAACATGGGGGCATATTATCAAGAAACTGCGTTAAAATTATCGCCGCTTTGATCCCACAATGGATGATGTTAGAACTGCATCTGAGATTGGAGATGAAGGTACTCCTTTTGACCAGGTGCTACCAACTCTAGGCCCCAAAAGTGGAACGGTGTCTTGATCCCACAATGGATGATGTCCAATATAACGTGCAGGTGAATTTTCAGAGGTCCATCTGTTGAGGTGCATCAGACTTTGTGCTTCCGTAGTTAACTGCTGCACATTATTAATGACCTTGGTTTCACTGTAGTTGGTGGAGTACACCACGGTACAGCAGGTCCGAACAGTGGAACGGGGTCTTGATTCTATGATTGAGGATGTCAGAAGTTACAGTTTGTGATAATTTGTGGTACCCCCTCCAATGAGGTGCATCAAACTCTAGGTCCCAACAGTGGAACGGTGCCTTGATCTGACAGTGGAGGATGTTAGAACTTCATCTGAGAGTGGAGATGAAGGTACTCCCTTCGGCCAGGTGCAAGCAACTGTAGTTCCCAACATTGGAACGGTGTCTTGATCCCACAGTGGGAGATGTCCGATATTACTTGTTGCTTGGTGTTCCTAGAACTCCCTCCGTTGAGGTGCATCAGACTCGGTGTTTCTGTAGCTAACTGTTGCACATTATTATTGTGCTTGGTTGACACTAGTCGGTGGAGTACACTGTGGTACAGCAGGTCCGAACAGTGAAATGCGGTCCTGATTGTATGATTGAGGATGTCAGAAGTTGAAGTTATTTCTGTGTACCCCTTCTGATCTGCTGCAAGCATGTCCATGCTTTCGAATTGAACGGTACATGGCTGTCAGGTGTTAATGAATAGTGAGTCTGGCCTACAAGGCAGACAGAAGTGTTTACAATTCAGATCGAGTGCTGATTGTTTAATTATAGAATCCAGTAGTCAAGTAACTACAACGTCTATTGGAATATACATATTATGTTTTTAGTATACTTCTTTGAAGACATTTTTTGAAATGACTTATAGGTTTAGTACAATGACCAAACTTAATTTGCAAGTGCAAAGGAACACTGAATAGTCTACACTGTAGAAATCAGAAATGGTATTTGAATTGTTTTGTTTTATTTATTTCAGATTTTTCTGCAATTGATGTTGTTGTATTTTGTTAAGAGGAAGTGAGAGAAAGTATTCATGAATATCTGTGTGAGTACTGTTTACAATTAACACTGCAGATAGCAGAGTTTACCATTCGGATCGAGTTGGTCTTGTAGATGACGCAGTTCTATAGGAAAAGACATTGCTCCAGTGAGCTTTGTCTGCACCATGAATACGTATTATTACAGGCTCCAGACACGCTTTTGTTGCTTCGCGTACGACAAACTGTGCAGCTGAATTCCACCTTACGTAGCTGTGGGCCCATGCTGACCGCTCTCTCTGGCCTACACTGTAGACATCAGTGTTCACAATTTAGATTGAGTTGCTATTGCCGATGATGTTCTGTTGATGGCAACAGATATTACTCCAAGTACGGCCTGCCTGTCTATAGCACACATCATTGCTGGTTGTTGACATGCTGAATGATTTTGATTTGGCTTTCTGAGTGCACTAAAACTGATGGACCCTTTATGATAAAATCTTTTTGTGCATTATTTGTGATGTATTAATTGTGTCTCAGTATACCATAAGTTGTGTTTCTTTTACGATAGAATATTTTTCTGTATTACTTCACATCTACTGTCCCTACCTTACTGCAGTAGAAACCATTGATTCTTTTATTATTGAATGTCTGTGTGTGATCCAATGATTACTGTTGTAGTAGATGATAGCAGCAACTATTCCTTGAGGAATGGTTTACACTGACTCCACAAGCATCCACCACAGACGTTACTGGATATGTGATCCTGGTAATAAAAAGGTGTCAAGCGCATGTGCTCATACCCACTTCCACTATCTATCTGTGTCCATGTGTTCATTATCTATGCATGATAGTGCCCCTGGGCCGTGTAATATTACATTGTGCTGTGGGCAGTGTATGTAACTATATTACCTCTGGTAGTGGGGAAAACTTCGGTTATGTAACTTGTAGGTGTATGGCTATCACAGGTGGAACGCTACTTTACAGACCATGAATATTGATGAAGATGATGGTTGCATCTTGTGTGTAGTGTAAGATATGTGTACATTGCAAAAAGTTTAGAAAAAAGCTTTCTAAGCAGAAGAGGTGTGTCTCATCAAATGCAAGACAGAGATTGACGTTTTCCAATTGTTACAATGGGAAATGTTATGAACTAATGAAGTACTTTTTGTAAGGGTCACATGGCAATCGCGCACCTAGTGCGCAAGGAGACCGCAGCCGACGTGATTTTGAGAAAATATAATTACAGTTAGAAATATATAAATGTTTAAAATATGTTAGATTATCGCTTGCTCTCATATACACTTTAAAGTTATTTAGATAGAGTTCTGAGACAAAAAAAAATGAGGGAATGGCGTACGTGGCGCAACACCGTACGTTTATGATGTAACACAGGGTGTGGCAGCGTGCACATGTCGCATTCGCAACACCCAGCAGGCATGACCCCATACGTACATGACGTAATGCATGGCTTGGTAGTGCTTGGTAGTGCATACCCTTCGCATGCTAAAGTAGCAGCTGGTGGTGTCACAAACCTGTCGGATACAAAATGCGCATCATTTAAATGGGGTGGATAGGATTCGCGTGCTGATCGAGGTTGGTAGAGTACCGGTGCGGGACTGCAGTTTACTCAACAAAAAAAAATGTTTGATATGCATATTTTTTGGGGAAGATATAAAACATTACATCATTTTTAAAGTTAAAAAAAGGATAATAGAGTTGCAAAATATTAAAAAACAATTAGAAAAAATATAGGTTTTATTAATATTAAAATATGAAATTAACATTTAAAAAACCTTTGAAATTCACTGAAAGAAACATAGGTTTTACAGACGTTATAGTTAGGAATTAGCATTTAAAAACCTTAGAAATTCACTGAAAAAAACATAGATTTCAGGGACGTTATAGTTAGTTGGACATTTGACTCATATAAAACCAGAGAAATTCGCCAGTTATAGTTAGTTGAGCTAACTATAACTTGCGCACCCGCAATGCACTGCTGATGACGTCACATATTACATCACTAATGACATGGTCAGTGACATCACTGATGACATCTCAAATGACATCACTGATGACATCATCCACGTGATACTCTGATGCACATACTGATGCCCTAATATAAACTATGATACACGCACTCTAAAATACAGACTACTATTTTTGAAACCATACACACAAGAATGCCAGTTATTACATAGCACCGACTATTTCCTAGATCTATACACACATCTAGTGTCTTACACATACAGTTACTCATCAATAAAGTACTATAAAATGTACTGATACACCTATACATAGTCACACTCTACCACTCATCCATAGAGTTAGTCACACACCTAGTTAGTCTTGCATGGGTGTCTATATAGGTTATTAGTTGGTTTTTTGAGTATCAGTCTGAGTGTCTGCATGGTTCGGTGGGGGGTATTACGTAGTGCATAGGTGCATGAATGAGTGACTCACTGTTTGTATGTGTTGAACACAGCATGTGTGCAGGACTGTATGGGTGGATGAGTGTGTGTATGGGTGTGTTAGTGAGTGAATGACTGTCTCAATAGTGTCTTTATGAGTAACTACATATGTTTTAAACTAGAATATGTGACTATTGGTGTATATATGTGAGTATATGTGAGAGTGAGAGATTGAAAGAGTTCCTGTATGAATAAGTATGTGTTTCTATAAGTGATTGTTTAAAAGACTAAGTATGTGTAAGTTTCCGTAGAAGTAAGTGTGGTGGTGTGTGTATAACTGTATATGCAAGTAAATGTATGTTTGATTCTTTATTAGCATGAGTGACTATGTGTGTGAGTAACTCTATGGATGAGTGGCATTGTGTAACAGGATGTATAGGTGTATGAGTACATATTATGAGTGAGTACATGTATGAATGACTGTATAGGACTGTTGGTGAATGAGTGGATGTGTATGTGGATCTTAGAATTACTGAAGAGGTTGTTGTAACTGGTACATTGTTTTGAAATTTTTAGTCTCTATTTTTGAATGTGTGTATCAAAGGTTATATTAGGGTGAGAGGAGGTCAGCCACTCTATCACAAGGATGATGTCATCAGTGATGTCATCAGTGATGTCATTTGAGATGTCATCAGTGATGTCATGAGTGATGTCACTGACCATGTCATGAGTGATGTAATATGTGACGTCATCAGCAGTGCATTGCGGGCGCGTGAGTTATAGTTAGCTGAACTAACTATAACGGGGGAATTTCAATGGTTTTGTACAAGTGAAAAGTCCAGCTGACTATAACATGCCTGAAACCTATGGTTTTTTCTGTGAATTTCAGAGGTTTTTTAAATGCTAATTCCTAACTATAACGTGCCTGAAACCTATGGTTTTTTAAGTGAATTTCAAAGGTTTTTTAAATGCTAGTTTCTAACTATGCCTACAGAGATAGGACATGTGAAGTAAGAAGAAAAAATGCACAGAAAGAAACAAAAGAAGTGCAGAAAGAAGCAACAGAAGTCCTCAAATACGAAGATAAGTGCAGGAAGAAGGACAACGTGCAGAAAGAACGAAAAGAAGAGCAGAAAGAAGCCTTGTTGCAAAATCATCCTGTACCCTCAACTTTTTCAGACGGATACTGGTGGTAACTGAGTCTGACTAACCAGTCCTAGAGCCAGTGCTATGTTAAAAGACACTTAGAATACAGTGAAAACACCTACATACACTAGGGAACATTATGCGTTGGGGTCCCCCTGTGATTAGCATGACCTCCTCTGTAAGCCCCTAGTATATAATAGGGCATGGGGATTAAAACTACCTCTTAAAACAGGCCACAGGGCGTTTTTGCACACGTTAACTCAGGCCCCGTCCCCTCCCTTCACCACTGTGTAAACACGCCCTGTGTCCGTTTTTAGTTGGGAGATTAAGTTCATTTGAATCCTGAGGGTCCCTAGGGTCCAACTAGCCCACTAGGTACCTCCAGTAAGTGCCACAGAGCTGCGTTGCAGAGAGGTGTAAAAAGTGGCACGGCCTGGACCACCTCTCTGAAATGCAGCTCAGTGGCGCTTACTGGAAGCACTTGGTGGGCTAGTTAGCCCCCAGGGGCACTCAGTATTGAAGGGAAATTATATCCCCAATTTAAAACGTGCCATAGTGCGTGTTTGCACACGTCACCTCAGGCCCCGTCCCCTCCCTTCACCACTGTGTAAACGTGCCCTGTGGCTGTTCTAAGTTGAGAGATTAAGTCCCCTTGAATCCCAAGGGTCCCTAGGGTCAAACTAGACCACTAGGTTCCTCAAGTAAGCGCCAGAGAGCTGCGTTGCAGAGAGGTGTTAAAAGGGGCTTGGCCTCAGAACACCTGTCTGCAGCGCAGCTCCCTGGCGCATACTGGAGATGCCTGTTGGGGGCGCGTTTGCAGAGTGCTGCACGGAGGGGGCATGGCCTCCGGCACGATGCCAGTCTTTTATTTATTTTAATTTTTTAAGAAGGGGGGCTGTGTGGTTCCCCTTCTTTCTCTAATTTATTGGCCCTGATGACCCCATCCCCCAGGGCCTGTCTCCTAATTATATTTTGTTGACCCCAATCCCCAGGGCCGGCCACTGTTTTTTATTATTTTTAAAAAATATATATTTATAGACACACCTAGGACATGCTGGACAAACCGTACGTACCTATCACCATGACGGTTTGCGTGATATTCATTAAAAGGCGACTATGCATGCAATGAATCCACGTGGAATGTATTTACACCACTAGTGAAGCTCTGACATGTCTGATGCCCTACCGTGCCTAATCCTGGTAGACACCCTTGTCGTTTATTTATACAAACATGGGTAGCTATTGACGGGCACATTTAATACACATGCACACCAAGCCATTCAGAGGGGAGTCGACAAATATTCGACCAAAACTATGCAAAAAAAACCCTCACGGTTAATAAAACACACATCCACTGCCGGATGTGTAATATTTTTTATTTTACTCTCTGGAAAGGGGACGAACATCACTTGAGAGTCACAGCGTGCTCCTGACAGAGCCCAATGCTGTGTTACACCCACCATTGCCTGCCGAGTGCCACACACCTCTGTGTTGTATTCCACTAGCTAGTGCATATGCTATGACACTCTCTAGCCCATGTGCACTGTAACACCACCCCGTGAATATGTCATGCCACACTTGTCTTCGCACGGGTTATATTGCCCCATCTAACGTGCCTTCCTCGATGCCTATGTTATAACGCACAGTGCTATGCCATACATATTACAATCTGGGATCCATATCTTTGTCACAGTGCATATGCAACGTTACACTCCCCAGCACATATTTTATATTACAACTTTAGAGACTAGTTAGGTTACACAACACTGCCCTGTGCATATTACACTCCAAGGCGCATATCGCATAGCACGCGCTAGTGCCTGTGCTATCTCGCGCTCTCCAATGAATCTGTCATTGCGCACAATGTATTGCATATTATATTTCACGCCCGGTTCATCTTATATCACACTTTTTGGTGCATAGTTTATACCATACACTATATCTAGTTTTCATCTTCAATCGTGCTCTCAGGACTATGTTCTATAAAACACTGTGTTCACCTACCCTTTTCACGGGCATTACATTTTGCGATAGGGGGTGGAGGGTCAGGGGGTGTTTCTGCCAAGTGAGCCCAGAGTCACAGTCACAAACGTCCTCTTCTTCCTGAATAAAAGTGAGATTATGCTGCATACTTGTTCATATTTTAAGTAGTTCGCACAGACACAATATTTTAAAAACAATAAAGTTCCTAATACCCGCCTTCTCTGAACAGTTAGCTTGCTGCCCCATCCCCCTCCTCCCTATCCTCTGTTGTGTGAATCCATGGACTAGCCTCCTCCCTCCTGCCATGCATGGTCTGATGTGCTGCCACTGCCCTCAATTTAGTATGATGTACCAGTCCACTCCTCCTGCCCTCCATTGCCCAATTCTATGCCCCATCATTGACCTCCTGCTTAAACTCTGTGCTTAGCTTGCTGCCCCTATTCTCCTTCCCCCTGCCCTCCAATGTCTTTGTGCATGCCCCCGCTCCATCCTTTTTGCCCACCATGTACCATGGACCTGCCACTCCTATCTACTCTGAGTGTTCTGTTGAGCTGCCACTCCCCTACCACCTGCCTAGCATTGTCAGATGACTGTAACCTGTCCCTGCCACCTCCACCCTGCCTGTCCACATGCCATGTCCCTATCCGCTTCCTCCTGTCCTACATGGTCCATTGTACTGCCACACCCTTCTGCCCTCCCTGGTCTGTTGTGCTGCAACTGCTCTTCCTGCCTGCCCCGTGTGGTCTGTTGTGAGGCCCCTTCCCCTGAACTTTCTTGTCTGTGCACAGGTCCTGACCCTCCCTTCTATCCTCCATCGTCCTTTGTGCATGCCCCTGCACCCTCCTTCTTGCCCATCATAGCCATTGTGCTGCCACTAACCCTCCCACTTGCCATGCATGGTCTTCTGTGCTGCCATGGCCCCTCCCACCTTCCCTGTGTGGTCAGTTAGCTGCCCCTGACCCCCTCCCACCTGCCCTCCATGGTCTGTGTGTATGCCATCACAGTCTCACTGTTGCTCTTCATGGTGTGTCTTGCTTCTAGTGCCCATCCTGCCTGACCTCCATGGCTATCTTGCTGCTCCTGCCCTGCCCCCTTGCCCCCAGCCCTCTGTTTACATGAGCAGACCCCTACTCCCTCCCTCCTGGCTTGTCTGTTCCATTGTAATGCCCCTGATCCATCCCTCCTGCCCTTTATGGTCTGTTATGCTGCAGCTTTCTCACCTGTCTGTCCATTATGGTCAGCTAGCTACCATTGCCTCTTGCCCCTCTGTTCTCTGTTGTCCATGTGCATGGTCCTGTCCCCTCCCTCTTGCTTTCTATGGATTGTTGTGCTGCACTCCCATCCTGCATGCCCTGTGTGGTGTATTGTGCTGCTGCAAACCCTGATGTCTTCCCTGCAGGGTCAGTTTGGTGCACCTCTCCATGTCCCTCCTGTCCTCTGTTATCCAAGTCCATGTCCCTATCCCATTTCCTTCCATGATCCAATGTACCATACTTGCGAACATTTTGAACTTGGTAAGAGGGAGATTTTGAAAAAACAACTGGGGTATTGATTTTCCCCTTTGAGTTACATTGAAAAAGAGGAGATTGTAGACAGGAGACAGATCAAATAAAGCCCATTTGAGCTTAAAAACATTGGACGTTTCCTGGCTGAATCGGGTCTGTTGGCATGTATGAATGTACTACCATTGCCTCTTCCTTCTGCCCACAATGGTCTATTACATTGCCACAGCCTCTCTTGCAAGTCCTGTATTGTTGGTTTGTTGCCCCTGCCCCCCTTTCCACTGCCCTCCATAGTCTGTTGTGCTTCCACGGCCCTTCCTGTCTGCTCAGTGTGGTTAAATTGTTGCCTTTGCACCCTCCTACCTGCCTTCAATTTTCAGAGTCCGTGCCCATGGCCTCTGCCTCTCAACAGTATCCTAATGAACAACTAGATTGCTAACATTCTATATTTATTACAAAAGTGTGGAACACCTGACATCATCTTGATGTAATCAAAACTGTAATACCTAGAGCATTTCCTTTAGAAATTACATATATGAGAGGATCTTATTGGCATCAAAATTATGGTTAGTGCTCTAAAAGACTAAAATAAGGACATATTTTCTGAGTTTTCAAATAGCGACAAAGCACTTTTAAATTATTTGTTATCTTTATGTTTTTTTATCCAGTTGACCACTTGATTAAATGTTGCACTTAGGGGAGAGGATGTGGTGTTACTTCCAGAACTGCAGACTTTGCAACTGGGAAACCAGGTTGAAGTTTCTGCTTCAGCTCGACATTCTGTGATTCTGGTCAAATCACTTAGTCTCCCCATGTCTACAACCAAAATGAATTTGTTCTTGTGTGATGTAACCAGTGCTCATGTAAAGCACTCCAATACCTGACAAGTCTGCACTATATAACACTGCAAAAACACAAAATAATAAGTGTTTTGCACACTTCTGTCATTGGGCTATATTTGGGCTACATCTGGGTGATTTTGGGCTACATTTGGGCTCTTTTGTCTCCGGTGGCCATCTTGGGAGATTTATTTGTTATGAAGTTTCCTAATTTCCTCATGTACTGCAGTCTCCTCAGTAGGAAATGCTTTCAGTTTTTTACTTTGATTCCATCATGAAGGTATTCAGATATGTCACACATTTGCCATAAATTCTGAATGTTAGCACTCTAGTTGCTCATTAGATCACTGTAGTAAAACTACTGTTCACCATGGAAGTCTGCTCCTGGTAATAAAAGTGCATGTTTCAGTCTGCATGTCAGAATTTTTTAATGAAATAGAAGAGGATTTGAGAAGTCACTGAAAATGTGCCCTCATTTTCTTTCTTCAGCATTAATCATACTTTTTATGGAAAAATGAACCCCCTCATTTTGTTCCTTTTTAAATTAAATGTTTTAAGAGTTACCACTTTAATCCAAGCAAGATGACTTCAGGTGTGCCATTCGTTTATCATAAGTAGGACTGTTAGCGCTCTAGTAGTTCTTTGGAACACTCTGGGAAGCTGCAGTAGAACACAAAAGAATCAACTGACAGTCTCTGCCCTTGTTGGATGTACATGTTTTACTGAGAATGTCAGACTTCATTCTCACATGACTGGGAAAGATAATGTGAATTTACAGAAAAAAAGCTCTCAGTTTAGCTTATAGATCACCTTCCAAACCTCTGTGGTAAAAGCATGAGAAAATATTTTTCTCTCAATCATGATATCCCAGCAGAAGGCTTTTTCACATGGTGAAATTACCTTAGAACATACCACAATTCCTAAAATGAGTATGGTACCATCAACAAATGATTTATAATGTAACTAAAGTCTTAAAACCTTCTATTAACTGCAATGCTTTTTAATGAGGTGCTATCATGTATATTGGTCCCAAGATGGATGCCAACACTTCTTGGATGAAGTGCTGACAGCCAATCAGATCTCAGGATGAGATGTGTGGTTAGGCTCTGCCCACATATATATATGCTTTTAAATGCTATTTTCTCAGGAAATACTGAACAGATTTACACCAGACCTGCAAAAGGCACTTCCTTGACCTTATGGCTACCTCTCTGCCAAATTTCAAGTAATTCTGTTCAGCCGTTCGGGCTGTAGCTGTGTCTAAAGGTCCTATGGAAAAATGCATGGGGAAAACGCGTTTTGGGACCCCCCTTTTTTCTCGGCCCCTGCTTGACGAATCACCCCGAGACTTTCAGGGTAGGAGCTGAACGGAGCGCCCCATTAGTTTTGAAAATTTCGCGAGGATTCGTCAACCGGCGCCAAAGTTATTCAAAATAGAATTTTGAGATTTCCTATGGAAACTAGGTTGTAACTATAACTATCTACTGGCGACCGCCAGTAGATAATATATATATATATATATATATATATATATATATATATATATATATATATATATATATATATATATATTTATATTATCTACTGGCGGTCGCCAGTAGATAGTTATAGTTAGGATCGTGTTTCCATAGGAAATCTGAAAATTCTATTTTGAATAACTTTGGCGCCGGTTGACGAATCCTCGCGAAATTTTCAAAACTAATGGGGCGCTCCACTCAGCTCCTACCCTGAAAGTCTCGGGGTGATTCGTCAAGCGGGGGCCGATATATTTATTTATATTGGATATTTTATCTGTATCACATACATAAATACATGAGGAGATCCAACCATAAAAAATACCATTAGGAAGAATAGCAATCAAGGAGCTATCAAATACTAGCAGCCATAACTATCATAATTTATACAATCATTACAGATAATTCACAATTCATCCTGACCCAACTCTATATTATTTTTTCAGCAATAATTCAGTGCCCATATACATTTTTCAAATTTATTTGCACTCCGTCCCTTTCATTCATAAACCTGCTTTTCAAGATTAAATATTGTTAAAAGCCGAGCAAGCCATTGCCGGAAAGTGGGAGTCAATGGGTCCACCAGGCAGAGGAAATACATATTCTAACCACTGCCATGGCCAATAATAAAAAATATTGATGTGCTCCAAACGTTCCTTCACTACAGACCCCTAGCAACATTAGTTCAGGCGCTAGAATTACTTTTAATTTCAGGGATTGTTCTAAAAAATGTTCTATATCGTTCCTCAAGATTGCTAAAAGATGCCAGGTAGAACACATGTACTAAATCCCCTTCTGTACTTTGCAATGAGGGCACAGAATGCTAACTAGCACCTCCCCCCCATTTGGCTATTTAGCAGGTGTATAATAGAGATCAAAGACTGCATTATAATGTTGTGCCTGTAGTCTGGAAAAGCACAATATAGTTTGGCCTAGTTTTAAAGATTCCCAAAAACATGAACCAGTTATCCCTAGTCTTTGTTCCCTTTTCTCATCTTGTTTCTGAAGGTTGTCTTGCAACATTTGATTTAATCCCTGTATATCCAACTAATTGTGCAGCCTTCATTATCCCTTACTATCTCTGTAATAGCATCTTTAGTAAAACCTTTTGGCCCCCCATTTTTCTTGGCAAAAAACTCTGTATCTGTAAATACTTAAATCAATCTTTCTGCTCAACCCCATAATTGGTTTGAGCTTCCTCAAACAAGATTATTCCCCCTACATTGACAAGATCCCCCATCCTTCTATTTCTTAAATTCTCCCAGCGTAACGTAACCACATCATGAAAGATTTCAGGAAGTGCTGGGTTCCTAAAAAGTGGGGTGTAAAAATTAATTCTCTCTAATCCTATCTTTTACTTCAGAGCCACCCACTAGGGCACACATATACTGGAGCTTTGCTGCCCAATACATTCTCAGGTCTGACACAGCCCATCTGCCTCTCTACCTAGGAAGTGCCACATATTTGAGGATCCTTCTTATCTTCCCATATGCCCATATATCTACAAATCATGTCCTCCATC
Source organism: Triturus cristatus (assembly GCF_964204655.1). Taxonomy (NCBI): domain Eukaryota; kingdom Metazoa; phylum Chordata; class Amphibia; order Caudata; family Salamandridae; genus Triturus; species Triturus cristatus. Next base: position 204,029,510 of record NC_140592.1, on the reverse strand, counting down.
AGCTTAAACCAGCATTTTTCAATTTCCATTGGTAGTGCTCTAAAAAATAGAGGACTTTTGGTAACATTTTAATTAATTTTGACTATATTACACCGGCTGACAATTCACAGATGTGAATTATTCATCTTGCCAAAGTACTGCCTCCCTTTCTTAATAACTGGGGCTAGATTTAGCTCAACTATTTGCTCCAACTTGGATGTTATATTTACCTCTGAGTAGATCACTGAGTGCGTCACCCGAGAATTGTCTAGAATAACTAATCTGTTTGTGACAATTTGTGTCTCATGCTGGTTGTGCGAATACCCAGATATTCTCTCAAAATGTCAAGGCTTCTTTCTCAATTTCTACCAATGCTTCATGGGGATCTGGTGTTACTTCTGCTAAATCGTCGGCATAATCCCAAATTTTAGTGTTGTGTCCTTGGAAACAAACAGCTTTAATTCTTGGGTTGGCCTCAATTTTCAGATCAGGGGGTCGATATAACATGCAAATAATAATGGGGAGCCGGGACAACCCTGTTTCAAATAAAACCCCTTCCCACATCAAACCTCTTAAGAGCAGCCCACAAATAAATCCAAGGAGAACGCTTTTTCTGCACCCAGCAGAATCGGCGCCATAGGGTCTCCTGCAATTTAGGCAGCATCACACAGCGCGATAACTCTCCTAATATAATCTCTAGTTCCTCTACCAGGGATAAAACCGGGCGGTCTGGGGGAGATCACTTTCCCTATAATAAGACTCAACCAGTTAGCTAGCACCTTTGAGAATATTATGGCATCATTGTTCATAAGCATTATAGTCCTATAGGACCCGGGGTCAGTTGGCAGTTTCCCCTTTTTTTAAAAGATCATATTGATGGCCCAAGCCCATGACTCCGGGGAGTCTCTCCCTTTTGAGTCTGAAATATTTTATTAACAAGTTCGGACCCTAAGACTGTAAGAAAAACGTTATAAAATTCTAATGAGATCCAGTCGGGTCCCACGGTCTTTCCAGCGGGTAGATCACTAAGTGCACTATATACTTGTTCCTTCAAGAATGGAGCGTCTAAAGACTCCAGATCTTCGTAAGAAAATTTCTCAATTTGATAGAGCCCAAATAGGCCCTTATGCAGGGCCAGTACCTAAATTTCCCTTGTCATTTTAAATCTCAACAAACTTCACGTGGACTGTTTTATGTCTTGTCCATACCACAAGCATGTGGCCTACTCGCTTGTTGTACTCGTCTGCTGCTCTTGCTATTGTAACATCAACTATTGCCGCTTTTGCCAGTGCAAGTTATGCAGTATATTCTCTATGCATGACCCAACAGCTATAGCCCAAACAAGCTCCTCCTCTATTGCCCCCACATTTTAATATTCTTCATTCAAATATTGATTTAGCATTTTTCGGTGGTGCAAACTAAAACTAATTGTCTCCCCTCTTACCCCGCTTAAAGGCACCCCAAACCATGCCAACCATGGTTCTACCTCTATTGCAATCCATGAAATCTTCAATCCATTTATTCATATGAGTAATATAATTCTGATCTACCAACAGACTCCTTTCAAATGTGCAACTATGCTCAGTTCTTTCAGCCCCTGTATAAGTAAATGCTAAAACCTAAAAACTAAAACAATTATGGTCCAACATTACACAAGGGGATTTTTAAAATGCTACAGTTTGATATTCATTTATGTGAAATAGAAAAATAGTCCAGGTGAGCTACTGATTTATGAGGGGCTGTGAAAAATGTACTACCTAAATCTGAGGCATTTAAATATGGCCATACATCTATAAGTCATTTATCCTGTATTACGTGTGTAAGGGCTCTAAAGACCTTGTACTTGCAGCCGACATATTTTCCTATATTCCCACTCAAGAGCACACCCATCCCATTGATGTTCAGCTCTTTGCACAGTATAATCAAGGTAGGCCAAGCAGCCAGCTGTGTATTTAAAAACTCAAATATCTCAGGATCATCCCCTGTAGACCCATATATTGAACAGAGAGTAAAGGTGCATTTATCATTATAACACTCCACAATAGCCCACCATCCATATTTATGTGAAACGCCTTTTGAAATTATTGTCTATTCTCTGTGCTAAGATTGCCACCCCTCATGTTCTTTTTCCTTGCATGGTATAAGCTATAAGATTATTCCCTAACTGCTTCAGTAACTTCTTCTTAGCACCTTCATCATGGGTCCCTTGCAGACAGAGGATTTCAGTACGCGGGACTTTTAGGTCTTCTGCTACCTTGCACCTTTTAATATGATCATATAGGCCACTTATTTTAAATGTTGTGACTCGCAATTTCATCATTTTGCCCTTCTTGTTATTTTCAAGAGGCAAGCATCCCCCAGCTCAGTCATGTAGGTCCAGCTCCTAGTATCAGCTTCTCTTTCCTTCCATAGAATCTCTTGAACTGCCTCAAGCACCATTCTTTTTTCCATTTTAAACCACCGCTCGTGCACTGACCCCCATGACCCAACATGCCCTACAACCACGTCCCTCCACTGCCATCTCTCCCTCCAATCCCTCTCCCCTCACATCCCCCGTCCCACCTACCCAAACAGAGATGCAAACAGACCAGGGATGGTCTGGGTGCTGAAATCTTTGCTCCCACCTCCTTGCTGCTCAGAGCCCCAAAACTTCCAATACACCTTTGCAATAAAACACACCCTCTGTACATACCCATGTTTAACCATAATGGTCAGAGGCCTAGTAGATTGCTCGATCTCTATTTCAACATTTTGCCCATTTTTGCGTTAGCCTTTATCTCTGAGGTGAAAACTCTCATTTTAGTATTTAAAATTATTTCAAGGCAAGCTGGATTCATTAGGTAAGCTTCAGTACCAAGTGTCTGCCATGGTTTAGTCAGCTGTCTTAGCCTCCATCGTCTTTCTACTGTTACATGACAGAACTCAGGCCTTGAGAAAAAATACTGTCCTTTATAAGTCCGTTTAGCATCAGGACGAGCTTTTGCAAACACTGCTTCACGGAGCAAATAGTTCCCAAAGTAAACAGTTGTGGCTCTTGACTTCTTAGATTCTTCTGACTGTTGTTGTCCTGATCTTTTCAACAGAAATGGATAGCGATGTACTTGTTGAATTTTCATTTTCCACTTCCATTGTTGAAGCTCAGGGAAGGCCCCCTAAATAAAATTCAGTTGGATCCCCGGATATAATTCCATTAAGCCTCTTCTTCAATGCCTAAATCTCTCAGGTTGTTACATTGCTGCCAATTTTCATAGTCTTCTAGCTTCCATTGTATGTCAGTGATTTGTGAGCCTTGTGCTTCTTTCTGGGTTTGCACCCTGGCAACATAATTTTCCAAAGCAGCCTTCCGTTCTTCAGTAGCCGTTAATCTCTCATATATTTTTGCACAAGCTTTAGCTAATTTCCTGACTGCCCCTTGCAGCTTTTTTGTAGCCAGCCTGGCTTTTTCTATCCACCCATGTCTCTTCTTGATGTTGCTTTATAGATTCATAAATCAGCTTTTAAGATTGTTCCTCGGCTCACATTACTGTTTTTGCCTCCTTAGAATTAATGTTGCTGTGCCCCTGTCCTTGTGAATCCGTACAAAATTTGTATGTGGCTGAATAATCCGATTTTATAGTAGCACTTGACTCCCTTTTTTTTTTAGTTCCATGGAATGCCCTTGCTGCAAACCTTCTTTATTCCATCTGGAGTGCTTCTTACTTCTCACTACAGTACCAGGGCCATCATACTAGCTACTTAGACTTCAGCTGGAGATCAACAGTATGCTCCCAATCTCTGATGCTGCTGAGCTAAAGTCTAAGCCATCATTTAGGGAGAATAATTTATCCCCCAAATCTTGGGAGTCTTCCAACCCACCGAAGCCCACAACAACTTCTACTAATGCGTTTGTTTCAGTACTAATCCAGCCAATAAGGTGCAATGCCAGTACGTTTGATTTCTGAACTGTCCCGCCTGCCCTCCATCTTCTGTTAAAATATACCCCTTGGGGAGGAGCGGGCCAACCTGGTTAGAGATGTCTCCATTTCCTGTCCATTGGACAGTTTCCCCAAGAGATGGTTGAACTTACATATTATCTGCCATGGGTATTGGCCTGTGGGGTATTGCTCACCCTGTCCAGTGATTCTCTCCCAGGCTCTTCCAGAGTTTCCACCTGAAGATTTCCAGCAGGTACCACCATGGAAGGGATGAATTCAGTAATTGCCTGCTGCTGCTGGTGAGCTTTTGGCTCTAGTTTCTTCCCCGGTACACCTTGCTCATGACCTTTGATGTCCATAGAAATTGCAGCTACTGAGCCCTTTCTGTTTTTCAAGGCTGGTTTAATTCCATCAGCAGTCACTGTGCCTGCTTTCCCTGACTTGGGAAACTGCGGGTAAGAAGAACTTGCGTTTGCAGGTACAGCGGGTGCTGTCTCAGTAATCCGCTCTTGCATTACTGGTGCAAATTGATGGTCTCACAGTGTGTCCACTGAGGAGAGAGGCGGTCGGCGAGAACACTTGCTTAGCACAGTCAACTGTCAGGGCTCCTGCCGGCGATAACGGCGTCAATGCTCTGCTGCAATTCTTAGCCGCCGTCTCCTACCGGACCACAGGTAACACTTCAACACCCCTTGTTTTTCGCCATACGAATAGAGATTGCTCTGAGCCGGTTTTCTTTATCTTCCACTGATGTGAAGCTCCGAACAGTGGAGCAGCGGCCACCGTGAACTCTCACACAGAAGCCATCCTTCCCCGACACTAGATACCATATTTTTTTATAAATTGGACTGATACTTGTTTTTTCACAAACTCTAACTTGTACATCTACATTTTATTGCTGGAAACATCTGAAACTTACTTATCAAAGCCATGAAAATTATTTCTCTAAACATCAACTAAAAAGAAGACCTGTCTCTTCTTAGAAAAGGCCAATATGGTGTACATAGGAGCTAGTAAAAAGACACACTGGGGTATATCAACAAGGGCTTTATCTCTGCTTTTTTGGCTTTAAAAGCCAAAAAAGGAGAGATAAAACTAGCGCCCTATCAACAACAGGGTGCTAACATGCAAATTCGCATGTTAGCACCCTTTTACTCTACGCTTCCCCTTGCATCTCTAATGAGATGCAAAGGGGGCGTTCCAGAGTAAAATAATAGGAGAAATGTCGCTAAGCGACATTTCTCCTATTATCAAGAATGTCGCTAACCCTGTTAGAGACAAAAAAAGCAGCGCTAACCGCGGTTAACGCTGCTTTTTTACGTCTGGTATTTTTCAGACTTAGCCATGATATCCTATGGAAGGAGGATATCATGGCTAAATTTGCCTGTCCCTATCAACAAGGTAACGTGAGATTATCTCTGGGTTTCCAGCGATAATCTCACGTTAGCCTGTTAGCGTGAGGATTTTTATCGCTATTGAGATAAGCGTTGCTAATAGCACGCTATCTCAGCGATAAAAATTCACGCTAGCCGGCGATAATTATCCTAGCGCTAAGTGCGCTTAGAGATAATTATCGCCGGTTGTTGTTGATATGCCCCCAAGTTTCCAGAAGTGCCAGCCACACAAAATAAACAGTTAAGCCCACAAATCTGAATAAAGAGCCTAATTACGATTGCGGTAGGAGAAGCACAAGCCGCAGTGGAAAAGGAGATGTTTTGAAACATTGCCCGCATTGTAGGGAAAACGATCAGACCAATGGCCTGATGGGCTCCTTGAGCCTGTCAGATGCGTCGGTCTGTCCTTCCAACCACAGCGGTTGGACCGACCGCATTATAATGCGGCGGTCGGACTACCACAGACGGTCTGTCGGTGTCAGTCCGGAAAACATACTAATCAGGCCCAAAGTATTGAATGGCATGTTCATTCACTTCAAACCATATATGGAAGTCAGGGCGAAGATTTAACATCATGTCACTGTTATGAACACTGCTCAGATACAGACCAGCAGAACAGGTCTATACTTTTGTTATTTCCAAAGTTGTGCTGTTTGTAATGCAAACATTACATTGGAAAATCTAAGTGTCAGTTAATGAGTTGCAGCTAGCATAGCTTGGAAACACATAGGCTTTATTTCCTCTACATCGAGCTATCCACAAAGGAAACTTACACTTGTGAGTAATTTACATGTGGAATTTACATTTACACTTTTGAGTAACTTTACTACATTTAGCTATTCACAAAATCCAAGTATAAAATTATGTAAAAGTGTGGACTTATATGTCAACATCAACTCAGTTTAGGAGGTGAAGTCAGAATAATTATAATTTATGGCCATGTATTTACTACATGTACATTTCAACTGTATTTTATGGTTGGATTTGTATGACTACACAAGGAGCAGAATTTCCACACACTGGGCCTTTCACATGAGAGTGAATAAGAGACCCTTTGTATGGCAGTGAATAGGAAAATTATATTAGCCTGAAAGAAATCTGATACACCTGTCACACATTACGTTACAACCACCTAAATCCTACCCACATGACAATCTGTTTCTTTCCTCTTGAGCCTCTACTAAGTCTTTAAAAGGAATTGCATGAAAAGGAGACAGTCCTTGTAGTTACTTTTGTGGTTAAATATTACAAGCACATAAATGGGCTGCCTTCAATCCCCCTCATTGGAATGCAGAATGCAGCCTCATGACAGAAGGTCGAAACTCTCTGAATACCTTGATGTATAAAGTGTGGACTGTCTAGAAATTTTCAAAAGAAGGCAACCTAAGAGGAGGTGGGTGTATGTTACGTTCTCCAAGATTTAACTGGCACAGTTTTTTCCAAGAAGGCTAAATGAAGCCCATCTCCTGCTCACCCTCCCTTCCAAGAAGGAGATACTCTGCACAATGCATCCCCACCTGCTATATGAACAGCAACTTCAGGACACCATTAATATGGTGCTAGGCAAGATCATAACAATTCCCTTGCCCCCCTACCCTCCGTGGTTGCAGGTTTCCCAGGTACGAGCCTGACCAGGTAAGCCAGTTTAATTTTTCTTCTTTGAATTGTGGAACTTGTAGTCTTTGTTATACACTGGATTAAATAGTACTACAGGTTCCAGAATTCTATGAGAATACTGGTGCTTGCACAGCTAGTCACACATAGACCAGGAACACTTGGCATCTGTGACTCTGACTATATCTATAAAAACAAACCCACACCCATTCTGTCTCTCACTTACATGGATTGTGAGTCACATATCACATTTATATACCCCTTATAAACTCCCGAAAACACAAGGTCTCAAAATGTATCATGTTGTGTTACTGTTAATTTCACTACTATCTTTTTTACTACTTTCTATACAGCCATATTGATTGGTTCAGCTGGGACTGATGTTAGTGCAACAGTAGCAAGGCAACACACAGGGCAGGTCTTACAATATAAACCATCTACACAGACAGGTATGTCCCTAGGCTAACAAGTTGTATACATTCTAATACACTATTGAAGATTGCCTTCACTTGTTTTTCTTTTACCCCAAACAGAATTGTCAATAAGTGTTTTGTTGTGTAATTTATTTGTCATCAAATATAACATTCTCATATATTCTGGTACAATAATACATACTTTAGCCTTTACTTTTAAAGCTCTAAGAAATTGGGTACTAGTTGAGGGGAATGAACCCAGGCAGCAACTAGGCAGCAACCACAATTCTTCTCAGGGTGAAGTCATAAGCAATCCCTAAAATAACCTGTGCTCAACTCTCCAGTAGCTTGAAACAGAACAGTCTGGCTTAAATCAGAGGTAATGTGCAAAGTATTTGCACAACACTTTAAATAGTAACACAGTGAAAACACACCACAAAAGGTCCATTTCTATTAATTAAAACAAGGCCAGAATGACAAAAATCCAATCAGAAGCATCAGAGATATGCAGGTTTACAGGATGCAATAAAAATAGGTCAAAAAGTTAGAAAGTGCCAACTGTGGATATCTGGCCCTACTGGACTGGGAAAAAGTCACAAGTCTAGGCTGAGGCTATGCATTGGTTCTGAGGTGATGTGGAGCTGCGTCCTTGTTGAGGATGCCAGTAACACAGTAAATTCATTAACAGTTAGTTCATTGTCAGAAAATCTAACCTTCTCATGTCTACTGGTATGCTAATACAAACTTTAGCTTTTATTTATTGGTTGATCAGTTCACATGTTGTTGTGTACTGATCCCTCTCACGTTACTGACGGAGGAGGAGTTGGAGGCATCGGAGCGGAACGGTGGGAGGCAGCTGCAAACTAAGAGCTGCGAGCAGTGGGACGTGGGACATGGGCCGTGGTCCGTGAGTTGGCTCAGCCCGGGCTGAGTGTTCGGCCCCGTTTGGCCCTGTTTGGGCTCTTGTGGTTCTTTTGGTCCCTGCCTGTGTCCCTGCCTCGGTGGCCTCGGGAGCCCCGGTGGCCTGCTGCGGTGCCCCGCTCTGCTTCCGGCGGCGGCAGCAGGCGGCGGCCGTGGTGCCACAGTGCCATGGGAGTGCCGTGTTGCTGCTGCGAGAGCAAAGTGGGGTGCTTGCCTTTACCTGCCGGGCCTGAGGACATGGAGGACCCCTGAGGACCCCTGAGGCGCTGAATTTGAACTCCGGAGTAGTGTGTGTACCCTTTGGTTGGGTGAGTGCAGTGAGTGCACCACTGTTAGTTGGTGGTAGCAAAGAGTGTGCCTCAGGCGGGGGTGGAGGCAGCCGGGTAGCACTGGGTGTGGCTTGCGTCCACCTGTAGTGCCCCACTCACTGGTTATTGCTAATTTTTTTTGCTGTTTACTCTTAACAACTTATTATCTAACACTTAACACTCAACAAGTCAGTCAGTCAGTCAGTCAAAGAACTTTATTCGGTTACTTAAAAACCATAAAAGCAGTACAAAATACATAAAATGACAGTAAAACAAGTTTAAAAAGTGATTGCAAATCCTGAGGGGAAACATATCAATAAAAATAAGGAGTGGCAATTTACAAATGTCAGGTTTGATGATTGGTCCTTGTATCCAAACTGAATTTCTTTTGTCTAGCGGCTGCTACCAAAAAACACGCTACACCATATGTAACCTGTACCGAGTTCAGCATCTGTAAATATAATAAAGCCGGCCGTACTTGCACAAAGTTTAGGTCTTTCAAAATAGGCAAAAGAAATTTTTTGCGGGCCACCAGATAGTGATCACAAAGCATCACTAGGTGCAGGGTATCCTGTGTAGAGAAAGAATCGCAGGTGCAGGGTGGGGATTCTTCTGGGGTACCCCACTTTATATACGAGCCAAGCACAAAATGTATCAGGTTGAACCTGAACCTTATGAGTAGGAAACGATGATATGGTTTAGTGACATATTTTAGATAAGGTTCCATGGCCAAAGAGGACGATAGTTGGTAAAGTGATCTTACCATTGGCTTACAAAGCTCAACCGTTTCCCTCTCAATTTCCAACATATTTCTAAAGTGCTGCTTGACCCACCTTACATCTTCTTTTTTAAGGTTCTGTGGTGAGGAATACATGTCAGGACGACCTAGCCTAGCGCATGCCGCTCTAACATACGCCAGCCACGGTATGCGGTCTGCTTTGTCCAACGACATGCAGTCTTTGAGAATGCAGTGGTTCAATGTGATCTCCTCATTTGTCCAGGTTTTAATCCAACATAACAGTGGGGACATTTTAAGGAGATCAGTAACATAACCTAGGCCTATTTCGTTATGTATTGAATATGTGGGAGATGATTTCGGGAGTGATAACAAGGCTCGTATAAAGTTGTTTTCTACGATTTGAATGCCTGGGGCTGAAACATAGCCCCATATATCTGCCCCATATGATGCAATTGCCACACATTTGGCTCTATAAATACGAGTCATGGCTTCCATGGGTCTTGAGCCTAATCTTTTAGAAAAATGCATAAGAGCTGTAGTAGATCTACAAACACCATTCTCCTTTAGCTTTATTTGGGCACCCCAAGTTCCTTTCTCGTCAAATGTCACTCCTAAGTAACAAAAAGAGGGTACCCTCGAAATTGGGGAGTTGTTACAGCTAAAGGCCCTAATCTTCATGTTTTTCCTCCGTGAGCCTGTAACCATAACGTGGGATTTAGTGGTGTTGATCTTTAGGTCCAATGCTTCCATGAAGCCACCAAAATGGTCTAATAATCTTTGGAGGCCAATGCCTGTCCGAGCTACAAGGACGGCATCGTCCGCGTACAACAGTACCGGAATGGGTAACCCCCCCATATACGGTACATCCAGGGTAGCTGAGTCCAGGGATTTCCCCAAGGAATTAATATATAAGGTAAAAAGGAGAGGGGCCAGAATGCATCAACAAGTCATCTGGTGGTGTTTGGTGCCTAGTGAACTGTGAGCTGATAGCCGTGAGGAGCTGTGAGGAGCCAGGAGCTGTGAGGAGCGGCTCCTTAATTCATCTTGGTACTTCACTAGCTGAGAGGGGCTGGGGTTGCAGTAATTCCTGCTAAGAGTCCTGCTAAGAGTGCCCTCCTTCCGAGCATCATGACCTCCAAAAAATTACACTCGGGCGAGTGCTCTCCAAGTCGGTCACATAAATTAAAGAGATCATATAGTGGCACTAGGCAACTGCAGCAACTCTGTTATAAAGCCCACCCAGTTATTACAGGCTTTTTTCGCAAGGTGCCCCGGATTGCACCTGAAGTGGCAGCAGTAATTCAAGACGGACAGTTCTTGAACTACCACACAACAATGCTCTCTCTCCTTTTTTCTGTGGAGTCACTGGGAGATACTTGCATTCTTGCGGGGGGCCTGAACCACTCACGGGAAGGAGTGCGGGCACAGAAGAATGATGTTGTCGAGGATGTTTAAAGTGGGCAATCCTTGGTTGCCCTCTCATATGCATATTCGGATTTTGTCTCTCGTGATATCCAACAGAGCCAGCAACAGTCTTCTCCGAACAGCTTGATTGTATGTCTGGTGGGTTATCTGTTACACCTGACGTTTTCTCATGTACAAAATCGTGCTCAGACTTTCCAGGAAATCCACAGAGTCGACAACATCTTCCTTTGGATGGTCAAAAGTCTGGCTATATGTCTGTTATCTTACCAGCAGCTTACCAGCAGCTTTATCTGCTCGTGGATATCTGTAAGCGATCAAGCGGGGAGGGTGGTCCGGATGGTATACTGGACGATGCTCCTTCTATGGTCAAGAAGTCGATTGCACGCGAAAGGGTAAACCTAGGGGAAGACTTTACTCTCTCAGACATTGACATAGAAACCCAAACAAGGGGCTCGGAAGTCCCTCACAAGGAAGTTCATCCGGCGAGTGGTCTCAGGGGAAATAACACTCCAATCATAAGTTCTTCTCCTAAGCGTCTCTCTTTGCCTCTTTTGTATTGTAGTAGAAGTCATTTGAATGGTACTTTTTTGGAGTCCGTCCATGATGTTTTTTTACCCTGTACACAACCAAAGTTGGGAATTGAGAGGGATGTTGTGTCTTCAGAATATCTCATTTGCATTGAAAAAAATGTAATTCCATTTTGTCGTCAAATTCTGACCTTATATTGGAAATGATCTCTGTAATGTTGTTTGAAGTACCAAAGGCAACTAAGCCTACGATACACCCCCATACGGTAGAACTGGTAAATGGAAGGCTTCCTTCATCTGTCCCCGTGAGAGAGTTGAGAGATGTCTATGTTCAAGCGGGAATACCTCTTAATCTGTTGCCCCTAGTGAACCTATGTGTAATCTTGAAAAAGAAGAGTTATGTTTAAGTACTCTATTTGGGGAAGACATATTGGAACCCCCACCGGAAAACCCTATAATAAAATTTTTCCCTTTGTTTAACAATAGTAAAAAAAGAGGGGAATTGAAAACCTGAGAAAATTAGGGGTTCCGAAAAACAAGGGGGTAGGGGAGAGGGTGAGGTTTTGACTCCCTCTACCTCCCAGGCCTCTTCCTCAGACCTGCCTAAGAAGAGAGGGCCAAAAATATGGAAGAGTGGATGCCCCACAACAAATCATAAGGGGGAAAATATGAAAAAGAAACATACAAAGTTGAGGCGATTTTCAAAATGGAAAACGCCAAAACTGCATTTTTCATTGATTTTTGGAAGCCAAAATGATACTCAAGTATTAAAGGAGGAGGGAGACCCCAAACCCCTTCTGATGAGGTTGTTCCTATGGAGCCCCACATAGTGCATATGTTAACGGCTGGGGGAGCGGGGGTATCTGGAACAGGAGAATTAGTACCAAATTTGATGTTGCAGTCCACGCAAGTATCTCATACTCACTTGATTAACGAGTTGGTTGATCACTCTGAAAGGGAACCACAAACAGGAGGTGGGACTTCTATGCTCCAGACTTGGTCTGGGGTCTCTGGGGCTGGGGTGGTTGAGAATTCAGAGGAAGGGTACCAAACACAGGGTATCAAGCAGGTTGGGTGGAATAGAGCTCTTATAGAGAATACATCTTTACCTAACAGACGTTTAGAGGCCCCAATTTCCACGACCATGCCGTATTCGAACATTCAGCCCAACGATGGCTCACATGCTGCCAGTCGTGGTGATAGGGTCCCTCTATGGATCCCCTCAAGGGATGCTTCAAAGAATGTTAGCATGGTGCAGAGTGTTCTATCCGTGTGTAAGAAAAGGTTTTCCCCAAAAGGACTTTTAGGCTCAAGAGGGGGGAAGAAACAAAATATTAAAGAGAAGTGACCTCTTTGACGGCCTATATTTCTTTCTTTTCCTGGCAAATACTCTAATTAAATCTTAATAAACATGCGCACCTACAGTGATGACCCCTAAATACAATGTATACACACACAATTATTTACTTTCTATCTTTGTTTATTTTTGTTTGATAAGCAAGAGCATTTTTTTATATCAAAAAGTGATTATAAACATTTCATTTCAGTGTTATAATTTCTAATGGTTCCCAAATATACTGAAAAACAAATAAGTACAATTGGACATATTTAAAATGACATGAACACAAAATATTTAGCCCCTCGATAGGCCAATTAAATCCCTACATTCATAACTTGCATACTAATCTTGCATACAAACACTCATACCACAAACAAATCACTGCAAACTAGTAGAAAAACTAATAAGAAAATGTACAACTGGGAAAATCAATTTGTCTAAAAGCAATCAGAAAATTTTCATATTTAACTGTAAAGTTTACAAAAACAGACTTGATATACTCTAGTTCTTAAGTCTGAGTATGTCCAGATAAGCTTTCTTGTCCAGTTGTAGCGAAGCTGGTCTACGCACGTTTCGGTGAGAGATAATTTAAATTCACCTTCATCAGGACCAATAAAGAGAGAAAACTTTTCTGAGCACAAGCGAGGGGACAGATCTCTGCTAGGGGTAAGTCGTATTTTCAAGCTTTTATAATTCTGTTATAATTCTCAGCAACTCTTCTTTCAAAGTGAGATGGATCTCTTGTTGAATTAATCATACAGACTGTTAGTTTGCCACGAAGTATAGGTATGGACAGGCCTGTGTGTATTGTCTCCAAATAAAGTTGTTTTGTAGGATGCCTTTGTAAGAAAATGTATGGACAGAAGATATTTTTAATCTTCAATTCTGGCTGTTGTCACGGCCATTACATGTGTCAATTTCAGGTCCAAAGGCGTTTGTGAAGTGTTTGATTCTTAATTATCAACATGCCGCGCCGTATTCTCCATAGTCGTCAAATTCGAGGCTGGAATAGGGTCCCTCTATGGATCCCCTCAAGGGATGCTTCAAAGAATCTTAGCATGGTGCAGAGTGTTCTATCCCCCATGGTGGATTTTACTTGGCTATTTGACAATTAATTCTATCCGGCAAATCGAGGATCCATTCTTCGTCTATTTTCAGAAAGAGGCATTAAGTTTGATATCAAGTAGGGATATTTTAAATGTGAAGATTCATTTACATGACACCTTCTCCTATTCTAGAGTTACTTTTTGCTCTTTGTTCATTGGCAACTTGGTCATGCAGAATTGTGAGCATTTCCTGAATTGAGGGCATGATATAGCATCCGTTCCTGAATATGAGGAATATACCTCTATGTGTTTTCCAACGCAGTGTCAGACAGTTTTTAGGGCTGTTACTTCTGTGGCACTAGAAGCGATGGGCCCGAGTTTGAGTATTCTTTGGGCAACACCAAAAATATTATGGTTTCCCAGGATAGAAGGGGCAACTCAATAAATCTGGTGTCTGATATGGTACCTGTTCTTCAGGCCTTATATCTAGAAGCAGAATTGGCCCAGTGGACAAGGTTCGCAAGAGCATTAAATAATACCTGTCCGAAAGCAGAAAGAAGCACTCCTTTGAGGTAGAGTGGGTGGGTTACTTCTATCTTGGAATCAGGCTTGGGTCATAATGAGGAGAAATTGAATTGTTTGAAAACCTTGAATCCTCTAATTATCTGCTTGCAAGAAACTTGGTCTAGCAAGGATTTTGACTGTGATAGTCATTTTATTTTTTCTTGCCATGCTAAATGTTCTGATAGAGGTCACGCTAGTGGGGGAGTCTCTATTTTGCTTAAGAACTCGATTAACTGAAACCAGAAGGTATTTTGCCATCCTTCAAATCTTTGCATATGCTTGAAGATGGTTTATTTGAGAGACCTTGGTAGGCCTATTTTTTTCCTTGTGGCAAATCTGTATATCCCTCCTGGGAGAAACCTTGATCATCTGTTGAGTACTTTTTTTTTATTCATTCATGATATAGCCATCAGGGAAGAATGTCCCCTAGTGGTAATTGTTAGAGACTTATATGTCAAAATTTCCAACTCTGCTCTAGAGATTTACACAAATTTCGATAAAGAGGAAACTTGGCATATCCCTGTGATTCTTCTCTCGGAAAAAAATAAAAACAGATATTTGTTGGACAGTATTAGAAGCACAGACTTTGTTATTTTAAACGGGAGAGTGACAATTGATAAAATAGCCCAATATACTTTTCACTCCCGTCACACTCAGAGTCTTTTAGACTATGTAGTTGTGTCTTATCAAATGTTTGGGGCCTGTGAAAACGGATTTGTCCTTCTGACCATATGGAGTGACCATATTATAGTGGGTATGACAAAGGCTTTAGCTCTACCCGTACTGGATTCGGGGAATGTGGACCAGTGCATGGTGGTCCATAATAAAGGCAAATGGACGCTCTTTTTGGACGTTCAAAAATATCACTGAAGTGAGCTCAATACTGAAGAAGGCATATGTGAATGTTATACAGCACTTTGAAGCCCAAATGGAAGAGATACGGAATTTAAGATCCAGATCTGCTGATCCCAGTTTGTTTAAGCAGGGCAAGTCATCATTGAAACTACTAAAGCAGGAAAATAATCCACTAGTTCGAAATCAATACATTCAATTTTCAATAGATCAACAGCAGGAAATCAATCGTCTCAAGCGAATAAGAAGCCGCCGTAAACTTAGTGAAAAGAGAAGGGAGTTTGACGCTAAATGGATTGGGTTGAGGGTAGCTGCAAGGGCCAAAGATTCAAGAAAGTACTGGCACTTGATCATTGAATACTGTGACTCAAGGCAGAGGGCTTTACCTATACCGATTCCAGAAAAGGAGTGGGTGGATTATATCTCTTAACTATATAAAAACAATAGTTCAGTAGCTCCAGTAACGATACGCATGAAGGACTCTTCTCTCCTGGAATTTGGTCCCCCATCAGGGGATTAGGTAGTAGGATTTATAAAGAATGCTTGAACCTCCGGCACACAGGGGCCGGATGGAATTCCGATTGCGTTAATCAAAAATGAGTCAGCTGCATGGGGGTCTTTTTTGGCGCCATTGTTTAAACATTGTTTTCTAATGAGTAACATTCCGCCCTCTTGGAATGTTTGTATAAAAAGGGTCCAAATCTACACCAGCTAGTTTTAGACAGATTGCTCTGTTGGATGCCTCGGGCAAGTTGTTTGCAAAAAGTATTCTGTCATCTACAGCAATTGGCCCATGATCAGAACATTTTACCTCCAGAGCAAGCGGGCTTTAGAAAGAATCATGGTACTCTGGACAACATTGCGGTTGTCCACACCATTGTAGAGAAATATGTCTTTGTGCAAAGTATGACAGTTTATACGGCATTTATTGACTTCTCCACAGCATTTGACAAAGTTGACCGCCAAACGCTGTGGAGAAAGCTTGACCAATTTGGCACACCACAGCACCTCTTAGGTCTAGTTTTAGAATTACACACAGATACTTGATGTTAGATTCTGATAGGAGGTGCGCTGGGGCTATCACGTAAGATTAAAACCTATAATGGGCAAAAGCCAGGGTTGTTTGTTGGCCCCTTTATTGTTCTTTGTACATATATGATCTTCCCGCCGCTTTGAACTCAGCGCGGGGGGATGCTCCCAAGATTGGCACAATGTCTGTTGGTTCTTTATCATATGCGGCCGACGTTGGGTCTTTGATTTAATGCGTATTGGCCTGCAGCGTTGTCTGGATGTCCTCACTAGATATACAGAAGCCCACTTTTTGAAAATTAATATTGCTAAAAGCGAAATTTTGGTCATCCGCAAGAAAGGCCATAGACTAAAGAGACGTTTTAAGTGGTGACTGGGGCCCGAAGAGCTGGAATTGGTGGATTCCTTTTTATATCTTGGTACGGTCTTTTCGAAAACTGGCCGAGATCTAGACCACATTAATCTCTGTGTTAGCAAGGCTGTTTCCCAGGTGGGAGCTTTAAATAGATTTTACAAAATTCGTGGGAAACGCCATTTTGGCCACGTTTTGTTAGCTTTTAACGTAAAAATTCCCCCCTCATTAATAAACGCTGTTGAGGGATTAGACACAAAACCACTGTGGCTTTCCTTTGACAGGGCTGAAGGTCGAATTTTTCATCAAATTTGCAATCTAAATTCTCAGGCTGCTGCACATGTCTTACGCCTGGAATTTGGTTTTGTTTCCTCATATGTTTTATCCTGGGCTGCGGTTTTAAGATGGGGTAATTCTCTGTGTTGGGGGGAGGAAGGCACTCTCGGGGCTGCTTTGAAATTAGAAATCTTTGATAAATTGAGAGAACATTCAACAATTTTTTAGGTCCTTTGCTCAAGCAAATGACTCATTTGGGCTTACTTTGAATTTCGATTCCCCCATGTCAAAAACTGCACTAAAGCTGTTTTTAAATAAGTTTGCACCCGCTATCAGCTTGGATAGGGACACCGACTTGAGCCAGTCCAAGTCTCGTAATGAGGTGGTCTGTGGGAGTGCTTTGGGGAATAAACCACAGCCCTATTTAACATGGAACCTGCCTCATGGAATCATAAGGCTAATTCTTTTATTAAGAATTAATTTGTTGCCCTTAAAAGATGTTGCCGGTATTTGGGACATAATTCCTAGTGAGGAGAGAATCTGTGAAATATGCCAATCGCACATTCAAGATTTTAATCATGTGTCATTTGTTTATACGAAGCTAAAAAAGGCCAGGCATATGTTTTTAAGACCTGTTTATATCAAATATAATATTCATTCTGCCCAGGAGGCCCGTTCATTTGTTCTGTCCCCTCCAAATGAAATGGTGTGTTTTAAGATACATCAATTTTTTAAAACATTTCTGTCTATTCATTAAATAATTTTTAATTCTATTTTGGCACATTGTAATATCTGTTGGTTGAATATGGAACAATGTTTGTATTCTACATAAAGTATTCATTTTTTTATCTATTTGTGCACTTTTGTGGACCTACATTGGCGTTCCATATCAAAATAAAATAAATTGAATTGAATTGATTGAATTGATATGTCCTTTTAAGGCTGTAAGAAATAGGGTTACTAGTTGAGGGGGTGGACCCCTTCTCAGATAACAAACAAAATTCTTCTCAGGGTGAAGTCACAAGCAAACCCTAAATAAACCTGTGTTCAACCCTCAAGTAGTTTGACACAGAGCAAACAAGCTTAACTCAGAGACAATGTGTAATTTATTTGTGCAACACTTCAAATAGTAACACAGTGAAAACATATCGCAAAAGAACCTCGCGCCAGTTTTGAATAATATAATTATTTCTAATTAATAAAAGAAAGAAAAAATGACAGAAATCCAATCAGGAGAATTAAAGATATCCAGATTTAAAGGTTTCAGTGAAAATTGCACCAAAAAGAAGAAAGCACCAACTGTGGATATCTGATCCTGCCAGACCGGGACAAAGTTACAAGTTCAGTCCGACCACGATGAGGCCTTGGACCCATACAGGGACCCAATTAGTTCAGCTGAACAAGAGAACATTAAATCCTGCTTTGCGGAGCAGTATGAGGTTCGGTGCCAAGGATGCACCACTCAGCTGAGTCCGTGAGGAGGTTCTGAGGTGAAGAGGAGCTGCAATGCAAGGTCCTGCATCATTGTCGAGGATGGCAGTAACACAGTAAATCCAATAACAGTAATTTAATTGTCATCAAATCTAACCTTCTCATGTATACTCGTATGCTAATACATACATTTTCTTTTATTTATTTACTTTTAAAGCTGTAAGAAATAGGGTTACTAGTTGAGGGGGTGAACCCCTTATCAGATAGCAAACAAAATTCTTCTTAAGGTGAAGTCACACGCAATCCCTACATAAACCTGTCTTCAACCCTCAGGTAGCTTGAAACAGAGCAATCAAGCTTAACTCAGCCATGTGTAAAGTAGTTGTGCAACACTTCAAACAGAACCACAGTAAAAACATATCACAAAATGACGCACACCCGTTTTGAATAATAGAGTTATTTCTAATTAAAAAATACAAATCCAAAATGATAGAAAACCAATCAGGAGAATCAGAGATATGCAGATTTAAAGGTTTCAGTGAAAATAGCACCGAAAGGCAGAAAGCGCCAATAATGGATATCTGGTCCTGCCAGACCAGGACAAAGTTGCAAGTTCAGGTAGACCACGAGGAAGCCTAAGCCCACTACAGGGACCCAGTTAGTTCAACGGAACAAGAGTACCTTAAATCCTGTTTTGCAGAGCATTACGCGATTCGGTGCCAAGGATGTGCCATGCAGCCGAGGCCATGCGTACGTTCCGAGGTGATGTCTAGCTGCAATGCGAAGTCCTGCGTCACTGTTGAGGATGCCACTAACACAGTAAATACAGTAACACTGTGAATACAGTACAGCCATTTAATTTTCATCAAATGTAACGTTCTCATGTGTACTGGTACGCTAATATGTACTCTAGCTTCTATTTTTTTACTTTTAAGGCTGTAAGTAATCAGGTTAATAGTTGAAGGGGGTGAACCCATTCTCAGGCAGCAAACAAAATTCTTCTCAGGGTGAAGTCACAAGCAATCCCTAAATAAACCTGTCTTCAACCCTCTGATAGCTTGATACAGAGCAGTCAAGCTTAACTCAGAGACAATGTGCAAAGTATTTGTGCAGCGCTTCAAATAGTAACACAGTGTAAAAACAATTCACAAAAGGATCCCAAACCAGTTTAGAAAAGTCATTTCTAATTAATAAAACAAAGACAAAATGACAGGAAATTCAGTCAGGAGAATTACAGATATGCAGATTTAAAGGTGTCAGTGAAATTAGCACAAAAAGGCAGAAAGTGCTAACTGTGGATGTCTGGTCCTGCTGGACCAGGACAAAGTTACAAGTTCCTGCTGACCGCGATGAAGCCTGGGCCCACTACAGGGACCCAGTTAGTTCAGCTGAATAAGAGGACCTTAGATCCTGTTTTGAGGAGCATTACACAGTTCAATACCATGGATGAGCCACGCAGCCGAGGCCATGTGTCAGATCCTAGGTGATGTGGAGCTGCGATGCGAGGTCCTGTATTATTGTCAAGGGTCCCAGTAACACAGTGAATACAGAAAAAATCATTTAATTGTCATCAAATCAAACCTCCTCATGTATACTGGTACACTAATACCTACTTGAGCTTTATTTTTTTTTGCTTTTAAAGCTCTAATAATTTGGATTCTGGTTGAGGGGGTGGACTTCTTCCCAGGTAGCAGCCGCAATTCTTCTCCGGATGAAGTCACTTGCATTCCCTAAATTAACCTGTGCTCAACCCTCAGGTGGTTTGGCACAGAGCAGTCAGGCTTAACTCAGAGGCAATGTTTAAATTATTTGTGCAACACTTCAAATAATAACACAGTGAAAAGACACCACGAAACAATCCTACACCAGTTTAGAAAACAGAAAACTAAAGTAATTTCTAATAAATAAAGCAAGATCAGAATGGCAAAAATCCAATCTGTAGAATCCAAGACATGCAGGTTTATAAGTTTCAGTGAAAATAGTCACTGTCGACCAGGGCTTGCAATGCGAAGTTTCCCAATCAAGGCCCTTAATCATTCCAAGGAGCTGTGAGGCTGTGTTGTAAAAACCTGTGTCATCTTCGAGGCTGCCATCAATGAGAAGTGCAGGGGTCTGTGTTGGGAAAGAATCACACAGGCAGCAGTTATGATGCAGCTGCATGGTTAATATAGCGTCTTATGTATCCGAAAATCCCTTGCAACAGAGGAGATGCATCAGTTACAAAGGCAAGGAACTGAACAACAAAGGTGATTTTCTGCTCTGCTGGATATGAGCCATGGAGGAGATGCGTCGGTTCTGGTGGATCCACAGCACCTTAGGCCAACGTCCAAGGGTCCAGGAAAGGGGTGGTTCCATTTAGCAGAGTAGATACACAGATGGCAGTGTTCAGGTGATGTCGTATAGGTTGTGGGAGCCTTCTGTCCCTGAATCTCAAGTTAGGAGGTCAGCTAACTAGCTTTTGGAGTCACTCTTGAGTCATGGGTTCAGCAGATCCAGTTCCAGTCCTTCTCGCCCAGGCAGGAGGGCAACAGGCATTAGGTTAGCACAGCAGGCAGCAGTCTTTCAGACAAGCAGTCCCTGTTCTGGCTCCAGACTAACTGCTGGGAGTTTGTAGCCCTTTGTGTGAAGAAGGGCACAGCCTATTGAAGTGCAAGTAGAGCTGTGCCCAGCTCCGCCCTCCCATACTGCCAGTGATGGCCCATCATGGCACACGTAAGCTTCCTATTGTATTTGGCTGTCCAGGAGGAATACACAAAGCCCAACTGTTAGCTACACCCATTCATGTGACCCAGCGACAGGCACTACATGGCTAAGGGAGAAAAATGCCAACTTTTTAAAAGTGACATTTTCAAAATTGTAATTTAGAGTCTGACTTTACAATGGGAGAGAATTTCTCATTACAATTCCAAAGACAGCAAATATGAAGTGGTTAACTGGTTATTAAAGGCAATAAGATAACTCTAAAGTTATTCTAAGGGTGAGGTAGGCTGTGGAATAGCAAAAACGAGTTTCAGAGTTTTTCAATAACTGGACATGTCAAACTGAACAATAGATGTCCTTCTTTTTAAATACACTGCCCCCTGGGCTGTTTAGGGCCTACCTTGTGGGTGACTTGTATGTATTAAAAAGAAACGTTTGGGCCTGGCAGTGGCATATTGAGCCAGGTCGAAATGGAAGTTTAAAAACCACACACACAGGCTGCAATGGAAGCTATGAGACATATTTAAAGGGGCTACCTAAGTGGTTGGCGCAATCAGGCAAAGTAGTAGCATTTAATTTAATGGCCCTGGGTAGAGGTAGTACCACTTTTCTAGGGACTTAAAAGCAAATTAAACAGGCCAATTGGGCAAAAATTCCATCCGAAAAAATGGAGGCAGAGGCAAAAGGTATGGGGAAGACAACTCATATTATATATGGCCTTCCTCCATGTTACAATTGTAAGTAGAAACTGGCTGCTAGTAGTTTCATCCTTTAAACAGTCCAAGCATGGTTCAATCATTGATAACACTTTTGTTTAAGATAAACTGGGTTAAAAAATTGTGAAATATAAGGTGACCCCTAGAGTCGAGAGTGATCTTAACTTTGCATCTGCCAATAAGCTCTAATCTCAAAGTCAATGTGCTTCAAAATATTGTCCATTCATCATATAATTGGAAAAGATTGGTATGGCACTCAGAAAAACAAGTAGAAATAATGAAGTTTACTGAAGTTCTAATCAAAGATAGTGATCAAGTTTTGATGGGAGTAGGGTCAATAATGGGTAAGTGGAATTCTATCACTTCATCATTGATTGGAAAATTTACAGAATGAAACCCAGCAAAAGTGAATCCATTATTACCCACCACTACTAAATGGTATTCATCTGAATTGCTTAAATTAAAACAGTCACTCTAAAAGGCATCAGTGGAAGTTTTAATCAATTGATATTGGCAATCTTATTGTGTTTTTAAGGATAAACTGAGGACATTAAGAAGGGTAAATTGAAAGAAGCGTGGCTGGCAAAATCACATCATCAAACAGGGCTATGGCACAGATTATTAAATGCCAAATAATGCAAAATCTTTTTGGGATGTCATTTAAGAGTTGGAAAGGGGAGGTAATAGGGTATATAGTGTTAATATTATGGAGGAGAATTTGGTGAGGTTTATTACCAACGTGCATGGTGCTTGTGCTTCTGATACAAATAGGTCAGATTTGAGTCCCTACTGTGTGAAAACTAGCAAGTCATTTACAGAGAAATTGAGTAGTCCCAATCCTGAGTCCGACCTGGGATTCAAAGGTAGTATTGAAAACGCTACTCTTCTGTGTCGGCTTAGATCAAACGGGGTCCTGGCCCAAATGGGCTCCCTGTTGCTATATTCCATGCCAATGCTGATAAGTGTTTACTCCAATGTTTAATGAGGTATTGGCATTGAATATCGCCCCTGTAGCAAAGTAGGATATGCATCTTGTGGTTACCCCCACTTTTTGCTTGATGTTCCACTGTTTTGACTAGTCTGACTGGGATCCTGCTAATCAGGAGCCCAGTCTATCTGCTTTCTCCCTAAAATGTTATGTCATGTACTTAGATACACTCCAGATTGGATATTGGAGTATCCTTGTCAGTCCCTAGTATATGGTACACATGTACCCAGGGCATAAGTACACAAGTGGCCTCCCCTGGGCTAAAGCATGTATTATGCCACCCATGGGAGGTCATGCAACATGGAACTATAGGCCTGCTATTGCAGCCTGTGTAAGTGCATGCACCACTTATTTTAGATATAGGTTTACTATATCAATAGGTCACTACACTTAAAACCTATCAGTCACCACTCTAGCTGGCCTTGACAATCCTGAAGGCAGGGTGCTGGGTTTTACGTGAGAGGGTGCCCCTGCATGAGCAGAGCACCCCTGCATTCTTTGGAGACCATTCTTCTGGGTTGTCGGTGACGCAGCCAGACATATAGGTAGAGGTGTATTATATGCTCGCGTAAAAAGCTGTCTCGAAATTGGCTGCAACAAAACATGTCATGTTTGGTATCAAACACCTTGAAATCATACCTCCACACCGGTAACCAGTGTGGAGGTATGATTCCTCCCTTCTGAAGGGATCTTCGTAGGGTCCCTGGTCTTCCCGGTACCCTAGCCTTCTCGACCGGGGCAGCACAAAATGGTAGCTGCTGACCAGAGACACATTTCTGCCCTAATGCTGCTGACACAATCTAGTAGCCCTAATGCTGCTGAGCCAAGCTCGAGAGGGCTTGGCAGCACAATAGGCATCCTGTCACAGGGAGGTGTGACGACCTTCCAGACAGGATCTAGTGTATTGGCGCTGGGTGGGTGCACTTCCAAAGTGCCTGAAAGTCTGCATCTGGGGCACACTTGGTGTCCCTGTGCATAGTCCAGTCCAAACCAGTCCTGGGAGCCATTGGCTTCCGCTCTGGGGCGAAACTGGACAAAGGACATGGGAGTAACCTCCCCATAGGAGGGTCACCTGAATCTGTCCAAGCCTCACCCGTGGGTACAAAAGGGCTTACCTGGCTGTCGGACCCTAGATTCGACATGGACAAGATTCTGAACAACAAACCACTTGCCTTTGACCATATGGACAATCTGGACTTTGCTGGACTTCGATTGGGCCTGACTTTGTCTCCCTCTCCGTCCCAAGCATCCTCTGTGCCTTTGCCCCATACAGGCTCCATGCAGGACCTGTGGCGCATCAAGGACAACTGAGGTCATCATCACCCTTGGGGTGAAGGAGTCACTCCCCTGCATTCACAGGCACCATAATGCAGCTGAACGGTCCGCTGATCCTGAGCTCCTGCAGACTTCAAAGGCTCCAGCAACACAGGAGGTGGCTTCCTGTGTTCCTTGAGGTTGTGCTGCCCTCTCACCCAGTCTGAGGCCAGTATCCCTTGTGGGGACTGCATAACCCCAACCCTTGTGCACTGCGTACTTTTGTAAGTGCATATGCTCATTGGTGTTTCTTGAACAAGTGCATTGAGCTACTAGTAGCTGCAATCTCTGCGCATTGGCCTCCTTGCACTCGGTGCCCTGCAAGCTGTTTCTTTGCAAAACTGCTAGAGGTCCCCTGCGACTCCTGTGCCTTCGGCCTGTGGGTCCATTTGAGGGACAACACTGCCTTTCTTGGGCTCCCCTTGTTGCTCCAGGCCTGGCCTGACTCCCTTTGCTGTGGTGAGTCTCCTGGTCCTTGCTGGGCCAAACCGCAACCTTCTTTGAGGGTTGCCACTGCCAAGGCTTGCTGGTGCTCCTGCCGGACACCGACCCCTCAGCACTCAACATCCTTCATAGGACAGCTCATATCCACCTCCTGGTCTCCCTCGATGTCTCCTGGTCCCTGCAGCTGTAGAGTCAAGGTCTCCATCATCACACCGAAGCACCCGACATCGTTGAGCATTCGTCTACTGAGCCCCTGGTCACCCCTGAGTGACCCAGACTCTGTCCCCTCTGCTTTCAGGTTCCTTCCCTCAAGAATCCCCCTGTAGGTTCCACCAGACACTTTCCTTCTTTCCAGCAGTGGCATTTCTTTGAAGACTTCCATTGAGATCGACAACGGTTTCCGACGCCACTTCAGCCCTATGCACCCAGCTTCCCTGGGATAGGTAACACTGGTACTTCAGTATCCACGGGTGGGGTGGCTCTCCAAACTTCTATGTTCCAAAGGGTTTCTTCCTAATCCACTGAGATGGGTCCTTAAACTTTAAAACTGCAACCACGATCTCCCATTGAATTGTACGTAGCACGCGGTCGTGTTCACACACTGCACCCGTACTCCATGGGGTCCCTACTTACTCACCTTGGGTGGTTCATTCTTGTCCCAGTGATTCTACATCCTCTAGACACTGTCATGGTTCTTGTACCACTATTTTAGTATATGGTTTGGTCTCCCCCTGGAGCCCACTGTGTCTTAGTGCTACATTCGATTGTTTCTGTGTTACAGTATTGTGTGCTTTGTGTTTATCTGCGTGTAGCAGATACTTTGAGGCATTTAAGGTGTGTTATCACAATAAATACATATTTTTATAACTAATGTGGGCTCTCCTTTCATTTAACCAATACAATGAGGTTGCATTCTGGTAAAACAAGCTGCTTAACATTCCTCCAAGACTAATCCTGAAGGCTGCTCTCCACAGCTACCACTTGGATAGCTTTCTAAGGTTATATTTGACCTCTTGAATCACCATAAGTGTTGCTTGGACTGGTGCAAGGTGCCCACTTTAATTAGTGGACATCATATACCAGGCCAACATCTCACATCCCCGAGTCCTGGCAAGGAAATATTGTATAGCCATTTTTTTTTAAGTGGCCTAGTAGATAATCCTTCAAATTAGCAGTTGATTGCCTTAACTGATGTAGAAAGTCTTTGCTTCCCATTTATTGATTGATCTGAAAAATTTGGCAGCATAGCAGGAAATAATCCCAATCAATCAGACAGGATTTCGGATGGGCCAATCTACAATTACTAATGTATTGGCCCTTACTCTATTGGCTGAGCAGGCTGTTTAAAAAAATAAATCTACACATTTCTTTTATGGATTTAAAAGCTGCATTTAATACAGTAAAAACACAAGATGATGGACGGAATGTTGCACATTGGCAAAACATTCAACCCCAATCACAGATCTGGGTTTAATCCATTGTTATTTTGCTCACCACGCCACCCCACTTCAGACATGGCCATATGCAAATCAGTCTTGACCCTGTGCCTCATGGGAACAGTCCTGTCCGAACTGCCAAGCCATGTCATAAAGGTTTTTTCTGCCCATATGAGTGATACATTTTTAAAACTAAGACTTGGCAGATATCCCACTAAGGAGGGCAAGCCCACCTGAATACAACATGGGCAACTAGTGAATATAGACTGTGCGGGTGGCCGCATGAAACTCTACTACACATTGTATGTGTGTCCAAATTTGCTTAAAACATGGCACACATTACTAAAACCTTTATTTCTTAAAGCTGATGTAAGATCTGCTTGTCTGGTCCTTATTCTATGTTTATCAGGTGTGTTGATTCCATTGATTTGTCAAATGATAAAGTTTTTAGCAATTGACGAAAAAATGCTGTCCTCTAGTTGAAACTAATTTGTTTATGCCTTTTCAAAAGATACATTTTATAGGATTGGATAACAGAAGTATAGTTTTTGAGGCACCTGGCCCTTTGAATTTTTATGCAGCTTGACCCAATGATTCTGTTTCTGCTACCTTGGGAACTAGGTTTAAAATATTATGTGAATGCACAGAGGGACTTTATTGTTCATTTGCACAGTAGTATATAATGTGTAAAGCGTTATTGAATTGTTTAATCGCTTTCTACATTATGATTCTATGATGATCAGTGTTTTTAGCTTTTGTGTGATTAGACTCTATAGACCATGTGTAAGCGCATAGGCACTTTATCCTCCATTCGAATAATAGTACATAATGTTTACAGTTTTTATTGTCTTGTTTTGGGAACTACTTGATCATTATATGTTACTTTTACTATGATCAATGAACAACTTGTGATAAAGATATGAATATGTGGTATCAATGTCCCGGTACGAAATGTAACCATTGAAGCATTTTTTGTGTACAGTTGTATATTAATTAGCAAATAAAGGGAAATGAAAAAGGTCCTAGTTGATTAACATCAAATTTGTTTTGATGATAGAGGAATTGTTTTTTATACGATACCATTGTTTTCAATTGTAAGGATTTCTGTTAATCAAACAAAAAGGATTACTTACTTTTTCTTTTACTGGCTGCAGTGTCATATATCGTGGCACGAGAACAAGTACACATTATGAAACATGCACACTTCTATCACACCTCGTATCATAATACACTTGGCACGACACAATCATGCATGTTTCACAACACATGTATGCACATTATATCAGCCTTTCTGTAACAGAAAGCTTGTTTAAAAATGTCTGGTGATGCATGCACGTGTGTCTTCATGCATGTATATGCATGTGATTACAAAAAATCATTAACAAAGCTAATAGCTCTGCCTTTCAGAGCTGACATCAATTGGTGTTGTCTATGATTGTTTCTTATTTAAGGAAAGATTGGCACTTTTGTTAAAAAAACACGTCCGGTTAATTATTTCTCACTCTGTTATGTTTAGGTCCTGTGGTAATTGCTCTAATTTCCCAGTGAAGATTCTTCAAGGTAGATTTATTAATTTTCCTCACCTTCATTTTATCTGCCATTTATAATTCCTGTTATCACTTAATGAGAGCTGCCTTTGTAATCACTGTTCTTTTGCCTTTTATATTACTACTTTGCAGTTATAAGAAAATTCCTGCTGCCTACATTTGGGTTTGTCATTGAGTACATGCTCTCATCAATCAGTGTTTTATAGGAAAATGTGGCCTGACTGGATTAATATCCTCTGTGCAATAGTTTTACTAGCATATATAGAGATGTACATGCTCTCAAACTCTACCAAACATTCCTATTTTATTTCTCATACAATGTTGCTCTTTGTAGTGAGTACTTTGCTCTCTCTGGAGTGACATCTGAACTCGTGATCCAATTTCCATATACACTAATAAGTGGGCATTGTATCCATCATATGATTTTGTAGGTGGGGAAACCCTTTTTAATGCAACTTGGTTCATAGAATGACCACCGGAAACAATCAGGTTTGTACCACTAATGTCACAAATTTCAACTGGGCAAAAAGTTAACACCTTTCGGTTTCTTAGACACGTGCCTTCAAGTTTTCTATGGACACGTCTATGATGACTTTGCAACACTAAAAAAGGACACCCTTCTTTACTTCCGGGTTAATTTCTCCCTAGAAGCCGCTTATCAAAATGAGGGCTGAATGACATGGAAGACCTTGAGCGATGGATAAAATCACGTCACTTTTCATTAAGATGGACTTAACTTTTATTGGAGAAGGCCTACATGGGTGCTCCTCAACCCACGCATCGAAGACTCCGGGTTCCTATTTGAGGCGAGTGAGACCCCCGACTCGCCATTTTGTTCCCTGCCCCGCTCCAGACAGTGAGGATCCAAGGCCTGGGAGCCGGGGCCCTCCCTGCACAATAAGGAGGTGGGTGGTCTCTGGGCAGCCCACCCTATCTGCAGCAGGGTTTGGCTACCCGTCCACAACTGGCGACCTGCACGAAAACCAGCGGCTAGCTGCTTTCCTGTGAGTCGCGCACTGAACAAACGCATGGTGGCGGGCCCTATGTCGCACCCACGTGGCACTCCAACAGCAGTCCCTGGGGCTTGATAACATTGTGGGATAGCTTCTGTGTGGGCCAGCGCTTCCCTCTGGCCCAGGCTCTGCAGCTGAACAACCCGAGGGCTCTTCACCCTGGTCTGCTCTTCAGGCAAGGCGGCGCTTAGGACCATGGCCAGACACAGAAGGGGGTTACTGCGGACGCTGCTGTCGGCCCACAGCATTACCCAGCATAGTGCTCGCTCGAGCACCTTGAACCACGGGGAGGGGTGCCCCTGTCCTAGGCGCCACCGGTAGCTACACCACGGCCTTCCGAAACAAAAGCACGAATTGACGGCCCCAGCACACTCAGTGCCACTCTGTCCCACGCCCTGGCCCGATCACTGGTGTAGCACCAAAACGAGGCCTGCGGTGAAACCTTTGGCCTGCGATCACTCCTCACCCACCTTCTACGCCTTTGTATGCAGGAATGGCCTCAGCCCGAGCAAGAAGGGAGAAGTCCCTCAAGGAGCAACTACTCCAGCAGCCTGGGGGCCCAGAGACTTCCCAAGGAGTGTCAAAAGATCAGGGGCACACAGACTCAATCGACAGGGCAGATGGCCTGGCCATGAAGGCGTTCGTGCTGGAACTGTTCTCCGCCATTAAGGAAGACATCCTGGAGCTGACGGGCCAGCTTGCGTCAGACCTCAAGGAAGTGCGCCGCGATGTCGATGAGGTGGGCGAAAGAGTAGCAGGAACTCCTCCGTTTGCGGGACCAAACTCTAGATCTCCAGGCCCACGCGCAAGACTTGGAGAACGGATCACGGAGAAACAACATCCGCATCCGCGGTGCTCTAGAAGGCAGAAGGTGATAACTGCGAGAATATGTCCTGTCCCTCTTCCGGAAAATTCTGGGCAACAATAGCACACAAGAGATCCAGATGGACCGCGTTCATCGAGTTGGCCTACCCAGAGGTGGAAAGGCCCCCCCACCCGATGTGCTGGTTTGTGTGCACGACTTTCAGCTTAAAGAGCAGATCTTACGCAAGGCCAGGGCAGCCCAACCAATCCAGTTCCAAGGGCACACACCGGCCCTCTTCCAAGACTTGGCAGCGTCGACTCTAGCTAAGCGGAGAGAATTCCGAGCAATCACATCCTATCATCGGGACAAAGGGATGTCGTATTCCTGGGGTCACCCTTTTCGTATCATCATTAAACACCAAGGGAAGCTGAGACAGATGCGTTCCCTCGCCAAAACCATGGATTTTCTTGGACTGTATGGGGACATAAACCCGGTACCGAGGGACAGTCCCTCAAACCGGGACATGTGAAAACTCCCCCGATGGCAGACTGTTGGCAAACCATTGGCCTCCACAAAACCAGCCCCGAAAGAGATGGCAAAAGAACGTGAGGCGGTGCTCTCAAACCTCTCTCAGACTCAGGACCACCCTTGAACCCCGTGAAACATCTCAACTTACATTGAGTGAATGGTAGTAACGTTACGGAGCCAGAGGGGCACAGGAGTGGACCGCCTTTCCTGACTCCCTAGACTTCCCTTTGCGGCTCGTAGGCCGCCTGGTACTTTGTTCTTGGATATTTCACCAAGGTCTCGTTCCCCCCTGATCTTCTAAACCAGACAGACTTTGGTCTCTTGTTTTTTATTACTACCCAAAGCTTTTGAGACTTGCCTTTTGTTCTTCCTACTATGTTCTTTGGGGCTGTAAAAGTTGTGTTGTGTTCTTGTTGGTTTTTTTTCCCCCTTTTTCGGGGATTTTACGTATCACATATTGCGATTACTCCATACTTGCCCTCGAATGCTCCAGCCCCCCTCCTGCGCAGCGCTCCAGACATCCTACTAGTCCAGTAAGCATGCTCCCCACCACTGCCTATAGACCTTAAAATTGTTAGCCTCAATGTCCGAGACCTGAACCACCCCAGGAAGCCCACTGCGATTCTCTCACTCCTTGACCAGTCCAATGGCGATATCTGCATGCTTCAGGAGACCCATTTACTTGCTAAAGATACTCCCCGCATTCGTTGCCGATGCTTCCTGTGCCAATTCTGGTCTTCTGGGGTGGTGAAAAAGAATGGGGTGGTCATTCTGTTGGGGGCTAAATTCGAGGGCAAGGTCCTGTCTACCTTCTATGAATCCAAGGGGAGGGTTTTAGCTCTTAGGATCCAGTGGGGCTCCACTATTTTCACCCTACTCAACATCTATGCTCCCAATGCACAACAGACATATAACAGGGGGGCTGGCTTCCCTGACCCCGCGCTAGTAGTGGGTGGTGACTTCAACCTGGTGTTGGATAACGAGAGGTACTGGTCAGGGCAGCGCTACATGCAAATAGGAGCCCTCTCTCCTGAAGGGAAACACTGGCTGGCAGAGAATGGCCTACATTATGTTTGGCGCCTCCGACATGCAGATACATGCAGCTATACCCACTATTTGGCAGCACACAAAACTTATGCATGACTAGACATGCTCCTGGTTTATAATGCAATCCTCCCTAGGGTACAAGACGCTTCAATAGCCGTGCGTTTCCTCTCAGACCACGCACATATCTCTCTCTCCCTGCGCCCCAATGGGATCGGTCGTGCACCTGCCCGATGGTTTCTGCGAGTCAGCCTCTTACACTCACCTGATGTTGTGAAGGAGCTGTGTGCCAAGATTGCGATTTACCTACAACTTAACGACAATGGTGAGACTTCCTTGGCTACGGTCTGGGATTCGCTCAAAGCAGTCTTACGCTGGGAATTTATGGCTATCTCCTCTGCTGAGGCCCGCAAACGGAGATAGTCCCACTCAGCTCTTGAACAGGAGGTGGGCGAACTGGAGGCGATCCATAAACGCACTGGAGCACCGCTGGTATGGTACGCGATGGAAAAGAAACAAACTCTCCTCAAGCGCCTAGACCTTGAGAGGCCCGAATATGCCCTGGTCCGCTTACATCATAAGTTCTATCTGGGAGGTGACAAATGCGGGAAGGTGCTAGCTCAGAAGCTGTGTGCCAGAGCGGTAGCAGGAAACATCCCTTTCCTCAAACACTCTATGGGAAAGGAACTCCATCTGGACTCCCAGATTGTCGAAGAGTGCCACTTCTTCTATCGCACCCTATATAGCCCCAACCAGCAGGACATTCCTGAGGCCCGGGACTACCTAGCGTATAGCAAGTTCACCCGTCTCTTGAAGGCAGAGGCAGACCCTATAGAAAATCCTATCCGATTAGAGGAGGTTATCTCCGCCATCGCTCAATTGAAACTAGAAAAATCACCCGGCCCCGATGGCTACTCAGCCCTTTTCTACAAAATGTTTTGTCATGAACTGGCCCCCCTTCTCACTTGCCTATTCAATTCCTTCCAGGATAGTGGGGTGATGACAGACTCGATGGGAGAGGCAGCGATCTCTGTCATCCTGAAGCCCAATAAGGACCCGGGTCACTGCAGTTCGTATCGTTCAATTTCGCTACTCAACATCGACGCAAAACTTTTCATGGGCATTCTTGCGGCACAGCTGAATCCTCTAATGGCTGGTCTCATTCATCCTGACCAGGCAGGATTCATCCCCACTCAGCAGGGAAGTGACAACACCAAGCAGCTCCTACACCTCATTGATAGTATTCGCCGCTCCCAGGTAGGAGCAGTGCTTTTCTCGGTCGACGAGGAGAAGGCGTTCGACAGAGTGTGCTGGACATACCTGTTTGACGTCCTCCAAAACTTTGGGCTCGGTCCCTGTTTTATCGTTCGGATACAGTGCATATACCAGGCCCCTCGGGCGTTTGTTAGGGTTAATGGGGTCTCATCATCCCTTTTTGAGATTGCGCGGGGCACTAGACAAGGGTGCCCCCTTTCGCCCCTTTTATTTGCCCTTTACATGGAACCCCTCGCACAGAAAATTCAGGACCATCCGGGCACTCAGGACCTCAAATTCGGGGGTGACTTCCACAAGGCCAGCCTGTACGCCGATGATATTATCCTGTCCCTTGAGCAGCCCCTTACCCCCCTTCCTGTGCTGGTAGACGAACTCGAGGTTTTTGGCCGGCTCTTGGGCTTCAGGGTGAACCTTAACAAGTCTCAGGTCCTTAACCTATCCCTACCACAATTACAAGACTAAGCCCTCCAACGGTCTCTCCCTCTGCACTGGTCCCATGACCCTGTTCCCTACCTAGGCATCCTCCTGATACCCTCGCTCCCACGCATGCTGTAAGTGAACTATACGGCTCTGGTGGCGCATACGCGATGGGCCCTAGATGGGTGGGCTAAACATACACTATCATGGTTCGGACGCATTGCGGCGGTTAAGATGATGATTTTGCCACGCATCCTGTATCTATTCCAGACTCCGCCACCTGGCACCGTGCGATCATTACTGCTGACTTTGAATAACTTCATTTGGAGTAATAAGAAGGCGTGTCTGTCGGTGGCGCAACTATCGCGCTCCAGAGACTAGGGAGGGGTGAAGCTACCCCTCCTTCACAGATACCTGCAGGCCGCACACCTCCAATATGTAATGTGCTGGAATGGAACCACCCGCTATCGGAGAAGCACTGGACCTTCATGGACCAGGCAGTGGCAGGTGCGAATATCTGGCGTGAAATCTGTCTTCCCCGCCGCCTGCGCTCTTGGGGCCTTTATTCTTCTCTGGTTATAGCAGCCACCATGAAAGTTTGGGCCAAGGTAGCGCTTGCAAAAGGCCTCACTACATTCCCCTCCCTGATGACTCCCCTAGTAGATAACCCGGACTTTCCCCCAGGTGTCAAGTTCGCTGTTGCCCATAGATGGAGAGAAGTGGGCTGCAAGCGCCTGGGCCATCTTTTTGATCTCAAGGGCTTCATTCTGTTTAGTCGCGTGCGCCTCGATTTTGACCTCCACTACTCGGATGAATATTATTATTTACAACTACAACATTGGGCCACTTCTCGGGCCTGCCTCCCACAGGCTTCTCTTAAACTTACTCCTTTTGAACAATGGGTAGCAAGGAAAGCAGATGACAAGCACCTCATAACGGAACTATATGTGCTCCTTAATCAAAGCCAGAACTGGACTCGCACTCGTGGACAACTCAGGTGGGAGGCGGAGCTGGGTAGGGTCCTCACAGATAAAGATTGTGATAACATCCATTATAGGGCACACCACACAGCACATAAAACAGCAGGGACTGAATCCGCCTTTAAAGTTGCGACCTACTGGTATCTCACCCTGGCTAGGATCCAACAAAGGAACAAAAACCACAACAAAGAATGCTGGCATGGCTGCGCGATGTCAGGCTCCCTAGCGCATCTTTTGTGGCATTTCCCAAGGCTGGAGCGATTCTGGGAATTGGTTTTAAATGATATTGATGCAGCTTTTGACACAGAGATACCCCGCTTCCCAGCCTACACACTACTGGGATTATCAAACCCCCTTATCTTCCCTTTGCGATCGCTATGCGGCAGGCAGATGGCATTGTCTCTCCTTGCAGCATGACAGGCGATCTTGTTACACTGGGGTACTACTACGGTTCTAGATCACTCGGCATGGCTCCATAGACTCTGGATGACAGAAAGGCGAGAAATATGCTGAACTTTGGGCTCCTTTCATTGCATTGCTATCGAAGGATCTCCGTGAGGTCACTTGCCCCAAACTTCTGCAAGTACTGCATTTGATATCTCCTACAACGGACTGTGCTGATCCCCAGATAGAGGGAGCGTGAGTGGGTGGGTCCTCTGCAGCTCTTGACACTTGGATACGGATTCTCCCTTTTCATTTATGTTTTTCTGTTATGGGAGGTGGGTGGGTGGGTGGAAGGGGAAGGTTTATTCTATTGTTGTTTCCCCCTCTAGGTGGACTCTCATTTTGGGCTGCTCTGACTCTCTGAAGGTACAGGCCACTTTGAGTTACTAGCCTTGATTCTACTTGACGCCTGCCTCCGGGATGTTGGCCTTATCAAAGTACCTCCTGTACACCCTTAAAAGCATTGTTTGTAGCCGCCGGCTCATGTGGTTTTAGGCATGCGGCTATGTGCAACTATTGAGTCACCTATCAATTGTCTAATAAAAAGATTTGTTCCATAAAAACACCTTTGATTCTGGCTCCACAAGGGGTTGTGGATCTGCTTCTGTAGACCTAACACAGAACGGTAGGCCAGCATTGCTTATGGTGACTAGACAATTTTAAAGGCTACGACCTAATCCGTTGATGAGAAAAGTTTATGTCAAGGGCCTTATGCCTGTTCTGTTTATTTCAAAAAGTCGGGCTCAGATATGTATACCGAAAACATGAGTTCACCACAATAGGCTTTCAAGGGTGGATTATTCTTTCAGTGTTGGGCCAGCACCAACGGAGACACCATCGTGCCATGATGCAAGGGGGCCTGCGTTACAGTCAGGAATGTTTTTGTGCAGGAAGGTATGCCTTCCTGCAGAAAACCAATCCTAAGCAGCGTTTTCCTCTTTCTATGTGTGATGCAGGTTGCATCGCACACAGAAAGAGGGAGTAACGAGGAGAAATAGCAATTGTTTTCCTCGTTAGCACACTCTGTAGTAAGTGCACAATTTTGGCACAATCCCATATTTACTTGCTTTAGTAAATAACTGTTTGTACTAAATTCCATGGGTGGATACATGGCAATGCCAATGTGCGATGCCTTCCACAGCAAAATGTAATGCATTGCAGCACAAGCCACTGCATTGCGTTAAATTCCTAAACAAAGTCATGCAAGGAGATGCAGATAGCCCTTTCCATGGCTTTGTATATCTTGTACAAGGACTTGTGTTGCCTTGCGCACTTGCGTCACGGAAGGACATTGCAAGTCCATCGTTAATCTGACTCCCTCTGACAAGTCCTGGGAATACAAGATTTGCATTCATAAATCCTTCTTAGGCCTTTGAGGACTTGTAGATTGTTTTGCTAACTTTAATTTATTCGTAGCATTTAGAGATGAGCTTATCTAAGAACTTTTTAGACCCGGTCTCATAGCTTTAGCAGTCTGCAGGCTCTTATTACAGAAAAACAAAAAGATGCATGTCTACATCCACATCTGGCTTCATCCTGCTGTAATTTGCTCTCCCGACTGCTGGTGGCACCCCCGGTGCTCACTGACATCACCTTGGACAGCTCTGGCTGACCAAGAGGCGAGCGGAGAATTCCTTCAACCCACTAGGTGACCCAATTACAGCCCTCACATGAGGCGATGTTATAATAGCAGCCCCTGAATAGGCAGATGCCGGAACACTGAAGCAGTGAATGCTCTTGGGGCCCTTCTCATTGTGATAGCAGAACTCCACAATGTAGAACGCTATTGCGGAGCCATGTAGGATGGCGAACGGGGGGCCGTGAACTCACCCTGGTGGAATACTCGCTACTGATGAGCACCCGCACCGTGAACATCTGGCCCTCGCATTTGCCATGTAGTGTGGTGATTGCTGAGGCCTGCAGAGCGGACGCTCTGTCGGTTTAATCAAAGAGTCTCCAACTGCCTGCTGCCACACTGGGACCCATTTAATGACTTGAGCGGTGCGTAACTCATTGTGGGACACTCCTGGAGCCACAATCTGCCACATGGTTGTGCTGCACTGCCCCCCAGAAGAGACTTTTGCTCAGTAACCTGGGGAGTGGGGTTCCCCACTTACATCTGGGCCAGCCTCAGCTGCTGACACCACTGCAGGCCCCTAAAATGAGCTGCAAGGGCTTGAGAGAGGGGCCTCGGTGTGGCCCTATGGAGGAGCACCTATGAGGGGGAGTTACATGGCAAGATCCCCAGGGGGCTGAGTTTCCTCCCTCACTGCCTCCATCTACTGCCAGTGGCAACCACTTACGTCGAAGGGCCCATGGAATGCATGCAGACGTAGGCTCAGAACTCTGTACTGGGGTGAATGTGTGGCATTCTTCAGTATTCTGTCCAACAATTAAACTGTTTGCATTTGTCACACCGAGTGGGAAGGGTATGCCCAGATGTGGGTCCCATGCCACTGGAGTCAAGCTAGCCTGGCTTATGAGGGGTGATATCCCAAAACCGGTCCTAGGATGCTTGTTTTCAGTCCAGGGAGGATTTGTCCTGGCAGTTTGGGCTGGAGTGTTCCCATGGGGAATAGGGGCAAGGATGATTTGCATATGGCTGGGTCTAAACTTGAATGGCATGGGGAGCAAAAAAAAACAATGGATTTAGGCCCAGTTCAGATTCAGTGGGGCTTGAGATAGCTCCTATAGCTGAAAGTCCGGGGGCAGCTGGACCCTCTTACATAATTCCAAGTGGCCCCCCATTGTGGGATGGCAATATACGCTGGTAGTTCGGTCCTGGTGGTTGGGGGATGCTCTGATGGGCACAAATGTAAATCGAGGAAAGCACTAGCACTGGTCAGTGCTAGTGTCACAAAGGGCACTGATTTTTGGTGTGCTGGATTCACCAGCAAATTTTGATCAATAAAGTTTTCCAAACTTGAAGTTGCTCTTCATTGCAATATTTTATTCATACTTATGAAGATATATTCATGGAAGTATTCAATAGTTTATACTTGGTATTCAATTCCTTTTACAACAATCCATGTGTTCCCAACAATCCATATATTCCTATTCCAATGCATTTCGGCCTGCTGGCCTTCATCTGGGAAATCTATGAAACAAAGAGTGGTATCTATCACTAATAATTCTTCAAAAACAAACAATGTTTAACTCACTAAATCTTTGTCACATATTATCTGGCACCATCAAGTGATATACATACTATGTTACGTTCGACAATTGAAGTAGCCATTTACATTTACGCGTATGGATTATTTTCCGTTGTTAAAACCAAATGCGTACGTGTTTTTTCTGCTGTTAACTGGAGCCTAGTAACATTACAAATTAATCTCACAGTCAGATTGGCTAGCGCAGCGCGTTAACTAACAAGCATTCGTTGACGCTTTAAACCAATTTTAGCGGTTCTAATGTTAAAAAGGTTCAAATTGCCTCAAGTGGGCTGCAAGCATTAAACGTAACGTGGTAACTTTACTATTTCAACTTACAGACAGGTTAAGTGGCGTGGCACATTAGCCGACAAATGTTTGTAAGCGCTTAAAGCAAATGCTCGCGGTTCCGGTATTAAATGAGTGCAAGCTGCTTCGGGTGGGTTACAAGCATTTAAACGTAATTCCTTCTTACCGAATATGCAGGAAACTGAATTCTATCAGCGCTGTAAGCAGAACGTTCTCAGCGCGATGCAAGTTGGCGTGTGACGCGTGTGGGCTGTACTACGATGTTTTAAAGTCGCGCATGTATCAGTTAAAGGGCCAGTGTCTATATGTGTGTTTCATACTAAGCAATACTAACACTTAATGACAATGATGATAGTTACAATATATTATACCACGGAAACAGTGTATCATAATGTACAATTAACATAATCATGACAGAATATTAATGGATTTATAAATAACAACTAAATTCAGTTCTTTCATTTATCCCCTGAGGACGCAGGGTTTGCAAGTGGAATATCCAGTGATTTTCACGTGTCAATAAAGTCTTTCTATTATCTCTCTCTTCATTTTTTTCCACAATTTCCAATATACATGCTCTGATCTGGTTAATCTGATGATTTTGTTCAATGAAATGGTTGGCAACCGCTGATTTAAACACTTTTGTTCTTATATTACTTTTGTGTTCAGTTAATCTTGTTTTTAGTTTACGTTCAGTTTGTCCCACATAGGCTTTTCCGCATGGGCATTTTAGCATATAAATAATGTTTTTTGTGTCGCAGGTACCATTAACCTGTAGCTTGATTTTGTTGCCCCGCATGGGGTGAGTGATGGTGTTACCCTCCATGATATTGTTGCAATTACTACAGTTTCTGGATGGGATAGTGCCTTTAAAGGTTATTAAAGGTTTTGTGAGAGTAGGTTTCTTTATGATTTCACCGAGATTTTTAGCTCTGGTAAATGCAAATGTGGGTTCATCCTGGAAGATGTTATTGAAGTCCAGTTCTGTTTTGAGCATACACCAATGTCTTTTGATGATTTTCTTGAATTGTGGAGTGATAGTAGAATATTTACTCACGCATGTGATTTTAGTTGTTTTTACACTTTTTTGAGAAGAGAGTAACATCTGCCTGTTCTTGGCTGTGGCTCTTTTGTGGGCATCCTGTAACACCTCATTTGGGTATCCTCGTTTCTTAAATTTGTCAATCATGATTAGTGCTTGTGTCTTAGATTCCTTCGGGTCGGAGACAATCCTTTGTACGCGGAGTAATTGTGAATATGGTAAGTGTTGTTTGAGAGGGGTAGGATGGAAACTTTGGTAGGCAAGCAAATTGTTTCGATCAGTTGTCTTGGTGTATAGAGTAGTTTCAAACTTATCACCTATTTTAAGGATGGTTACATCCAGGTAATTAATTTGTTTCTCATGTACTACATGAGTAAATTGAATCCTTGGGTCAATCAGGTTTAGTAGTTGGATGTTGTTGATCAATTGGTCTTCTGTATCTTTCCACAGGATAAAGATATCGTCTATATATCGCAGATATAGACGTAACCCTTGTTGCCATTGGGGATTTTGTAGAATGTATTTATTCTCATACTGGTGCATGAAAATGTTCGCGTATGCTGGGGCTGCTGGATTTCCCATGGCGGTGCCAGACTTTTGTAGGAACCATTTATCCTCCCATTTAAAGAAGCTGTGCATCAATGTGAAATTGAGTAATTCCAGTAGAAATATTTTCATATTTTCGTCATATTCCATCTGAAGTAAGGCAGTTTCCACGGCCTCTATCCCTAATGAGTGGGGTATAGAGGTGTACAGTGCTTGTACATCAATGGTACACATGAGTATCTTTTCGTTGGAGTCCAATTTCACGTTATCCAACTTATTTAAAAAATCTGTAGTGTCTTTAATGAAAGAGTTCATGTTGATGACGTAAGGTTGGAGGTATTTGTCAATTAGTTTGCCAATAGGTTCCTGTATGCTGCCACAGGTTGATACTATGGGGCGACAAGGTGGTTGTAGGGGGTTCTTGTGGATTTTTGGTGTAAGGTAAAACCTTGGTGTTTTGGGATGATCCATAGTAAGATATTTTTTCATCTTGTCATCCACGCATCCTTTATTGATGCCTTCTATGATGATGGTTTGTAGTACCACTTGTATTTCCTTGGTGGGGTTTTTATCGAGTTCCATGTAGGTATTCTCATCATTAAGATGAGCTTGAGCTTGTGAAATATAGTAATCTTTATTCATGATGACCAGAGCGCCACCCTTGTCCGCTCTCTGACAAATGATGTTGGGATTGGATGCTATGTTTTTGAGAATAGCTAGTTCTTTCTGGGTAAGGTTTTTACTTTTAGTTTTTTTGCGATAGTTGATCTTACCTAAGTCTTGTTTAACCAGTTGTTCGAACAAATCCAAAGTCTTATGGCTGATGGGGGCCATGTAGGTGCTGGTGGTAGTGAGACCTTTAAGGGAATCCTCCTTACTTTGTTGTTGGTCCTGTTGTTCTCCTACTATGTTAGAGAAAAAATGACGCAATCTGAGTTTTCTCATCAGTTTAAAAAAACTTATATTGACTTCTAGGTGGTTAGTATGGGCAGTGGGGACGAATGACGTACCTTTTTGCAGAATTTTCATTTGTAGTCTGTTTAGGTGGATATCAGAAATGTTAATGACTAGGTTGTCTTGGTCTTCTTCTTGTCTTTCTTGGACATCATATGTCTGGTCTGTGGGGGGTCTTTCTCCTTCACTTGTTCTAGATTTTCGTCTTGACCTCCTCGGTCGTCCCGTTCGCTGGGGCCTTCTCCTAAAAAAGGCTGAGCTGAAGTGATTGCAGTAGCTGTAGGTGCTGCTCTAGTAGGTCTTTTTCCGGACGCATCTGATGTGCCATCTGTATCAGAGGAAGAAGTATCAGTTTGTTGTGTATATGGGCGGTTTTGTCTTTTTCTGGCATATACCTCTGCCCAATTATATACTTCATTTAACTTATAGTCGATGGTATCGCGGCGGTATTTGCGCAGTTTTCTTTCATTGACCTCCTCCGTGTGTTTTGCCAATTGTGTTTTGGTGTCTTCTAATATTTTATTGAGTTCCTCAGTTGTCATCATTTTACCTAATTCTTCTTTTACTGTAGTTAAATCATTCTCAAGCTCCTCCAGTATTTGAGACAATTCTTCAACTATCAACAGGATAAGGTCCAGGGAGCATTTATTCAGGATTGCATACCATTTGTCTGTAAATTTTTTCGAATTTTTGCATAGTGATGGTTTTAACAGTATTCTCAGTCCCCTTGGGATTCTAGACGCTTTATGATATCTGATCATGGTACTTGCGTGAAGTCGTTGGTTAATGATTTTACGTGACAGGTACAACAGTTGTTTCATTTGTTGATCTTTGGATTTAGTTGTTGTATATGTGAAGGTTTCTTCTTGAATGAGTGAATATATTTTTGCGGACTCCTCGTTGGAGTATGCGAAGGTATCTGCTTTTGTCTCCGTGAGTGTTATTTATAAATCCATTAATATTCTGTCATGATTATGTTAATTGTACATTATGATACACTGTTTCCGTGGTATAATATATTGTAACTATCATCATTGTCATTAAGTGTTAGTATTGCTTAGTATGAAACACACATATAGACACTGGCCCTTTAACTGATACATGCGCGACTTTAAAACATCGTAGTACAGCCCACACGCGTCACACGCCAACTTGCATCGCGCTGAGAACGTTCTGCTTACAGCGCTGATAGAATTCAGTTTCCTGCATATTCGGTAAGAAGGAATTACGTTTAAATGCTTGTAACCCACCCGAAGCAGCTTGCACTCATTTAATACCGGAACCGCGAGCATTTGCTTTAAGCGCTTACAAACATTTGTCGGCTAATGTGCCACGCCACTTAACCTGTCTGTAAGTTGAA
The DNA here is from genome assembly GCF_964204655.1 of Triturus cristatus. Classification (NCBI taxonomy): domain Eukaryota; kingdom Metazoa; phylum Chordata; class Amphibia; order Caudata; family Salamandridae; genus Triturus; species Triturus cristatus. The sequence goes on along the minus strand of NC_140592.1, from coordinate 203,988,373 downwards.
ATAGTAACGTTACCACGTTACGTTTAATGCTTGCAGCCCACTTGAGGCAATTTGAACCTTTTTAACATTAGAACCGCTAAAATTGGTTTAAAGCGTCAACGAATGCTTGTTAGTTAACGCGCTGCGCTAGCCAATCTGACTGTGAGATTAATTTGTAATGTTACTAGGCTCCAGTTAACAGCAGAAAAAACACGTACGCATTTGGTTTTAACAACGGAAAATAATCCATACGCGTAAATGTAAATGGCTACTTCAATTGTCGAACGTAACATAGTATGTATATCACTTGATGGTGCCAGATAATATGTGACAAAGATTTAGTGAGTTAAACATTGTTTGTTTTTGAAGAATTATTAGTGATAGATACCACTCTTTGTTTCATAGATTTCCCAGATGAAGGCCAGCAGGCCGAAATGCATTGGAATAGGAATATATGGATTGTTGGGAACACATGGATTGTTGTAAAAGGAATTGAATACCAAGTATAAACTATTGAATACTTCCATGAATATATCTTCATAAGTATGAATAAAATATTGCAATGAAGAGCAACTTCAAGTTTGGAAAACTTTATTGATCAAAATTTGCTGGTGAATCCAGCACACCAAAAATCAGTGCCCTTTGTGACACTAGCACTGACCAGTGCTAGTGCTTTCCTCAGTTCATAGCATATACTCCAAAGCAGGGAGTAAACGAAGGAGCACGATTTACGCCTTTAACCTAAAGATTACCTTGGAGCTGTGCACGACTATCATCTAAATCACAAATGTAAATCCCCATACTCTCTGAACTCCCCACTTCAGGCCCTTCTTGCATGAGTCGGAGTAGTTGAGAGTGGTTTACTGATGGACTGGGCTGGGGCGGGCCTGGATGAGGTGGGTGCTCTTTATGCAGATGGCATCCTACGCCACTTTGAAGATCTGTGCAAGGAGTTTGCCTCCGTGCGAGGCAGTTCCTTATTTATGGTAGCTTAATGGTAGTTGCGCGTCAATTACGGGGGAGGCACGATGAAGAACCGCAACCGCTCCATCGTTGCCAATTTCTCTGCAATACTACTAACACCCGCAGGCTGGTTTTGAGTTTATACAGTGAAATACATGCAGATGTGCTCTCATCCCTCACACTACTGAATGAACGTAGGGAGGGGGACGTAGACTCTGCTATAACAGACGGAGATTGAGCTAAAATGTGGGAAGCAGCACCCAAAAAATGTTGCTATGCCTGTTCCAAGCTTATCGACTAATATATATTGCACTGAACTTACCTCACAACCCAGAGGCTAAGCTTCTATTTCCCTCCATCTTCCACTGAATTCCTTCATTGCTGTTGTGGTATTGGGGATTTCAAACACATGTTATGAAGTCCTACTAGTTTAATCCTTTACTGAACAGAAGTGGCGCACCCGCTAGCTGAGGTCACAGACTGCTCCCTGGTACCCACTCCTAAATTCTGCCCAGGAGTTCTCTACCTCCTGACTGGGTATACACAAAATCACAAGTTCATAGACTTGGGTCAATGTGGCACTGCAGAATACACCCCCAAAGACCCACTAAGGCACCTTGGCGCTGGCTGAACATGGGCGGATGAGGCAGACTTGGGCGCTTGGCCTACTTACACTTGGGGGCATATTTACAAGCCCCTATCGCCAACACAACATCACTTGTCAGGGCATTGTAGTGGTGATAGGGGCTTTGCCTTCTTTACAAGGTAGCATTAAGCCATTTAATGTGGCTTAATGCTGCCTTTGAAATAAGGCCCCATTCCAATCTGCACGTAGCGTGAAAGGGGTAGGCATTCCACCGCAACACCCATTGATTTTGAGGCTGCCGCTTATTTGGAAGGAAGGCACAGCTAGGAGGCAGCGCCAAAGTTAAGACGAGGGAAAACTTGGTCTTAACCTGGTGAAACAAGGAGAAATGTTTAATTTCTCCTCGTTTTTGCTGTTTCCATATGTGCTGCGCTGTGCAGCACACATAGAAGCAGGAAAACGCCAATGATTGTTTATTTACAGGAAGGTGTCCCTTCCTGCACATAAACAATCATTTAAAAAAAATGAAGTTTTCAAATTTCTATGTGTGCTGCATTAAGCAGCACACATTGAACTTACATAACACAATTTAAAGATTGTTTATGTGCAGGAAGGGAGACCATTATTGTAAATATGGTGCAGCCCTGCGTTTCAGTGCAGCGTGAAGCCATGAATGCTAACGCTGCACTCCGTCATTTCTTAGTAAATATGTACCTTCGTTTCTTCTTCTGACTTTATAGAGGGACAGAGCGAACAGCATGGGAGTTTGGGAGTGGGATGTTAAGGGCACACCCGAATAATAACATGATATTGCCCCCCCCTTTCTATTGGGATGGCCGCTGGGTACCCCTCCAGCGTCCCTGGAGGGATTGATGTTTCTTAATACGTGCACGCTGATTTGGCTCTCCCAGATGTCTCTTGCTTGCTATTAATTGCCAGAGGGTTGGAATATATGTAGATGTTTCTATTACACAGATTATATGTGAATACAATACGCGTTGTCCTCTGCCACTGTATTGAATGCTAATTAAATTTGTATAGAAAAAAAAAAATAAGACATACATCTGTCCATTAAGATAAAACAGTCCACACAGAGAGGTTGGAAATCACAGCATTTCAGTTTCAAGGGGAATCTTGGGCAAACATTTCCTCAGGCTGACTACACACAATAAAAAGCTGACAACAGAGAAACAAAGTGGTAGTGTAGCTGCTTTAGATATAATAAGCCAGGAACTGCTTTGCTCCTATAAATATTCAGAATCTCTTTAACTGGTTTCTTCCCCAATCTAGCAACAAACCTATCCACACCATTGCATAAAAAATGACCTAGCCTTTTTCCTGCCAAGCCCTATAATCATAAAAAATGTTTTCCTCTTGTTACCTTTAAGGCCCAGACCCTCTATAAATATCATAAAGTTATCTATAGGAGTTTATAATAAATGACCTGTTTGAGCCATTAGTTCTGTGTCACCAGCATAAATTAAAATTGGAGCGGGATGCAAACCTATATAAGGCACATCCAAAGGTTTCTCTACCAAAAGCTATCTACTCTTTTCACATAAAGAGTAAAAAGAAATTGGACTAGTATGCAACCTTGCCTAACACCCCTTCCCACTCTAAAGGAATGTGCAGGAAGGTGCCCCTTCCTGCACATAAACAATCTGAAATGGGATTTTGAAACTTCTATGTGTTCTGCTAAATTTTTATTGATTGTTTATGTGCAGGAAGGGTAACCCTTCCATACACATAAAGAAACAATCAATGGCCTTTTGCTGTTTCTATGTTTGCTGCACAACGCAGCACACAAACAATAGGTTTTCTCTAGTCTTAATTTTGGTGCTGCCCCATGTTTATGCTGCCGTTGTAAATATGGAGGCAGCATCAAAATCGATAGGTATTGAGGTGAAACACCCTCCGCAACACCCATTGCCCACTCCTTTCATCCTAAGGAAAGCGTGAAATGGGGCCTTATTCACAAGGCATCGTTAACCAAGTTAAGTGGCTAAATGCTGCCTTGTGAATAAGGTGAAGCCCCTATCGCCACATTGTGTACTGTTTGGTCATTGTATACTAGTTGATAATAAGGCATTGTTTTGTCATACCAATTCCCTTTATGAAGCCATACTGTACATTGGACACTTTTCTTTTCCAGTGGACAGTCCTCGAGCCAAAACAAAATAATCCTAACTGCCACTTTAAGAGAAGAACCAAAAAGCAAGATAGGCCTATAACAGACCTGATCGGCTGTATTCTCTTTCTTGAAGATAGGGACAATCACTGACTTCTTCTAGGATAAAGGGGGACACACTTTTTATAACAGGATTTAAAACATTAGTGAGAAAGGGGTGCTTAAAAATCAATACATCCAGAGAACAGATGTAAAGGCACCCTGCTCGACTCCAGGGCCTTACCCCGCGACACCCTTGAATAGCCATAGGGACTTTCTCATAATCAAAAACAAGGCCCCTGCCCGACTTATCCCACTCATTCCACCAGACTCCTCTCCATTTACTAAAGCCACCTCCTGGGTGTCCAACACAGAGAAAAATATGGCAGAATAGTGAGGCACCTACTCAGCAGTGGTAACAGTACTTTTATTTTTGGGGCCTGTATCCTCCCAGAAAAAGGATTATTAATTATTCTTCAAAATGCAACATTGTTAGCTGGCCTGCTTGCTTCTGCTAAATCCACCCATGTCTCATCCCTGATTTTTTGTTTCCTACACACCAATGTCTTCTCATAATGGGATCTGTACGCTTTAGCAGCCTCTATTTCTATTTGGGCAGACTTCAAAATGTCTCAGAGAACCTTATGTGCTTTGCTACAGGCAGAGTCAAACCATCCTTTTTTATGCCATTCTAAGGGGATGCAATAAACCCGATTTTATTTTAGAGGTTAAAGAAGCAAACATATGAACTAAAATATTTGCGATTTTTTTCTTATACATACAACTCTTAATCAATTCTTTTTGCGAACCAAACAGCTCTCTTAAACATTTATCATTATTAATGTTACCCCATTTCGCAGCCATCGCGTTTCTGTTACAAACAGAAAAAGGCAGGTGGTGTTTTACAGGGCGTGTTCTGTAGGAAGTGTAGTAATTGTGTCAGCGCTATCATTTTCAACAAAGGAGGTCACCCCATCAAGGTCAGCAGCAACTGTCTCCAGTGTAACACACCCCTACGCAACATATCTAGCTGAAGAAACAGGTTATCCTCCAGGAACTTGCTGTCTGTTCTCAGAAATATTATGCACGGATACTTACATTTATCCTTAACCACCAAGGTCTGCTAATTGGATGGCGAAGTCGGTACATCCCCGGCCAGCACATAGAGGAGGGATTTGTCCCAATTTATCCGGTAACAAGAATAGCTGCCAAACAATTGGAATATATGGAGTATCCCACATATCTAGAACCGTAGGTTTGTGGCATACAACAGTATGTCATCGGCATACGGCAAGATTTTATCCTCCCATACATCTCTTCCTGCAATTCCATGGATCAACGGGTCACCCTTGACCCACAGCGCCAGTGGCACCAGTTCCAGAGAAAGAGCATAGGAGAGAGTGGGCACCCCTGACTTGTACCCTTATTTAGTGTCACAGGCCTTGACACCACCCTGTTCACTCTTACTCAAGCTTGCGGGTTTGCATACAGGAATTGTACCCAGGCACAAAACTTTGGGCCAAATCCAAACTGCTCCAGTACCATGAACAAATATGGCAATTCGATGCTGTCGAATGCCATGCAGGTGTTCAACGATAATAGCATTGCATCTTCTTCCAGATTCTGCTTTGTAATATGCATCACTCCATTTAGATTCCTTAAATTAAGCTGGGTGCCTCTGTGTGGCATGAAGCCCAATTAGTCGGGGTGGACTATGGACATTATGACACCACTTAATTTGGTCGCTAATATCTTCACCAGCACTTTTGCTTCCATGTTTTACAATGAGATAGGGCGGTACGACTTGCAATCATCAGGGGGCTTGCCCTTTTTCGGAATGAAAACAATAGTGGCCAACCATTGGTCTTCTGGGAGGCTACCCTATTTCAATGCCTCCTGAAACATATTAAGCATATGTGGGGCAACCACTGATGCCATCGCTTTATATAGTTCAGCTGGTAGGCCATTGGGTCCGGCAACCTTACTTGATTGTAGGTCTTTATTTGGCCTGTCCAATATCCTCAACGGTAAAGTGAAGTGCTTATTTAAGTACTCTCTCTCCTCCTCTGATAACCTGGAGGGGCAGTCATCTGGAAGAAGTCTGACACCATTATACTTGAGGTGGACGGCTACAGTTTCTCGTAGTGTTCAGCAAATGCTGCTGCTATTTCTTCTCCTGTCTACTGTTCTCCCCTTGCGGAGTTCAGACCTCTAGCACCCAAATTTTGGTCTGTCTCTCTTATCTACCCAGACCATCAAAATATTGGCCTTGTCCCAAACTTCATACAGACTTCTCAGGGTCGCCCTGGCCTGTGCCCTGGCTGTCTACTCCACTATATCTCTCATTTCCTGCAGTTTCACCCAGATTTGTGTCTAACAAGTGCATCTGACTCTTCAGTCTCTGCAGCACTTGTCTCGAGCCTCATAATCTCTTGATATAGGGTGTTGTATTGGAGTCACTGTTCCTTCCTCTCCCCCACCTGTGACCTGGACATATCCTTGCATGACTGTCTTATATGCTTCCCACAGCACACATGTTGAGTCCACATTGCCTACATTTCCTGGTAATACTGTTCCTTCTGTTCCCTCAATTTGTCTCTGACCTGTTTGTCTCTAAAAAGCTATGGGTCTAGTTGGGGTGGTAAGGTACTGTCCCTAGTAGGTCCCTGCAGTTGTACCTCCACGAGCGAGTGGTCCACTATCCCCCTCACTTTGTGGATCGCTCCCCCTGAACCAATGTGCATCAGTATAATGCGTCATCAGGCAGTCCAGGCAGAAGCATCCCCCATGTAGTGCCAAATAAAAATGCCTGGCCCCTGGGTTGTGTTCTCTCCATAGATCCACCAAACTGAGAGCCTCCACGAAGGCTCGCAGAGGTTCTGTGCCTGGTTCCTAATCCAAGTTCGACTCCCGATCCCTTTTGAGGTCCACTGTGGCATTTATTTCCCCCTCACATAACCAATGTACCTGTCAAAAGGTTTAATAACAGTGCACTTAGTAGAGACAGGGTGACATCATGTAGTCTTGGTGGTACGTATACAGAGTATATGTTTAGGACCCTAGCCTCCCATTTCCCCCTTAAGGCCACGTATCCTCCCATCTTGTCATGCCAAATATTTCCAGGCACAAAGGGAAGTGCAGTCCGAACTATTATCCCTACTCCTCTCGACCCTGACGTGAACCCTGAATGTGCCAGTTGTTTGTAGCGCTTTACAATTGCAGCTCTTGAGGTGCGTCTCCTGAAGTAAAACTATATCTGGGGTATGCCGGCATAGATACTGAAGCACCATTGTATGTATTATTTAAAGGCCTGTGCGATTGATGTTCCAAGTTATGATTTTCATAGCGGTGCCTGCATGTGCATACCCAAGTGGCACGTCTGGGGAGCTCATCCCATTAAACGGAGTTGATGTGTTAAATACTTGCTCAGTGCCGATTCTTCTCTACAATGCTGGGTCATACACCCCCAGTAAATCTCCCCAGTGTCCCAGATTTGCCAAGCTAAACATCATTCATAACCATAGAACAAAGCCATCTTCAAGGTGGCAACCTAACCCCCAGACACATATCACCCTCCCACCAGGCTACCCTGCACTGTGGACTAAGAACCTCCCACCACCCCAGTTTGCAGACAGCCTGTCGCCCCATATCCGCAATACTGTATGCAAGTAAGCTTAGGCCACATGAAGGCATGCCGGTCACACAGCCCCCCCCTTATGCATATCACAGATGCAATAGCAACATTCACAAATGCAAAGCTCAAGCATGTAAACTAATGCAAAGTCAAGAGCAATAAAGTTAGATCTTAGCTGTATAGCAGCCCAATCCACAAGACCACTGGACCATCTTACTCCTGCATTGCAGCTTCCATACTGCTCACTGGCTGATTCAGTATCTACTTATTCATCCATTGGTGTTCCAGCCTATTTTATGATTCCCTCCAAGCCGTAGAATGTTCTGTAGTGTCAGGAAGCCCTTCATCATGTTCTGGGGCTGTACCTGTCTTGTCTCTGTCCAATGCTTCAGTGTTCCTATTCTTGTGTCGAGTTTTCGCGGCCATCCTCCATCCATCAAGCCAGTACCAGGTCACCTCAGGACTAGAAAAACATCAGACCTTGCCAGGAGCTGCTATTCTGAGCATTGCAGGAAATAGCATGGATTATTTGATATTCTTTACCTTCAGGAAGCTCCAACGTTTCTGCTGTACCTTCATGGTAAAGTCAGGGAGAAGGTGAGGAGGGCATTCTCATACTAGAGTGGTGGTGTACTCCGGGCCGCCTGAAGGATTACATCCCGGTAGTTAAAAGTTCTTGCGATTATGGGCACGGCAGAGTTCCCAGCCTCGGCCTAGTGCCCAGGACTTGATGGGCTCGCTCCACAGAGAAGTTTTTAGATAGTCCCCTGGGCTGGAGCATCGTTGTTATGAGGTCCTCTACAAATAGGTCCACCGCCTGCTTCTCTGCTTTTTTGGCACTCCAATTATGTGGGCATTATTGTGGCAGGAGCCCTGTTCCTGATCTTCTAGCTTGGCCTCCAATGCCCTAGTTGCCACTGTTAGCTCACAGACCTGCTTCTTCAGACTTTTTGTGTCCGCCACTAGACCACTGGTGATGCCCTCTACCTCCTTCGCACGGATTCCCAAGTTTCGCATAACCACCCTCAAGAGGGAGACTTCTGTGGTCAATGAGTCAATTCTCCCAACAAGGTCCGTCCTGACCCCCTGGATGGATCCAATACCATCTTGCAAAATAGGCTCAGTGGCTGCATTTGAGGATGTGTCCACAGGAGACAGGCCTGTCGCCATCACTTTGCATCCCGTCGATGGCCCCCTCAACCAGGTCAATTTGTCATGCTTAGTTTGCTGGGAGCCAAGGGGGCCCTTCCCCATCATCTTAAAGGTCTTGATGTCTCGTGGGGCCACGCAGGAGAGCGAGTGTTGAGCTTAATGAGTGGTACTCTTTGCAGCCTACCCAGGACAGCTAGGGACTGACCCGGCCTCCAGCAGATGCCCTTCAAGCCTCCTACCATCACCAGGCCCGTCGGCGGGGCTGCCGTGTCTGTCAGCCTCCCACTTTGGGTCAGAAGGCCATTCCTCTGTGTTTCACTTCAATACCATGCCCCTGCTGTCCTCCCAGGGCTCATCCTGGTACACAGGCCCTTAGTCTAGCACCACACTTCCTCTGGCCTGCCACATGTATTGCGCGCTATAGTGTAGTCAGAGGGAGAAGGAAGAAGAAGTGAGAGTTTCTAGGCAGAACGGGGTACGATGGGGGATTTAGAAAATCTATCTCTGCTTCAGGGGGGACTCCCTACTCCAGCGCCACTCTGACTTCTGGCCCTCCACCATCACTGACTCGGATTGCTTCCCCTTCGTAGTCACTCTCCCGATCAGTGCAGTTTCTTCCTCATTTGCCCTTCTGGAGCCACGGGCGATAAACCGCCCACCCTTGTCTTGGGCACTCACAGCCTCGATGTCCCAAGCCCTTAAGTGCGTCTGCAGGGTGTCCAAATCATGCAGCACCTGCAATGCCCACTGTACTGGTGGATCCTTGTCATGTCGCGGGCAGGCCCCAGCTTCAGGACTCCAAGAGACAGGTTGTCCCATCACCAGGCCCGCATAGTCTCCAGCCTGTTGACTCCACCCTCCACACTCGCTGATTACTCTCCAGACTTCCTCACTCGTGGCTGGGGATCGCAACAGCCTCTCTGGGCTGCCTCTTTGGGCGAAACACACTGTGTCTCACAGAGGTATTTCCTGCATCTAGGCTCCGAGAGGTCTTGATAAGACCCCACTTGGCCATGCTTCAGATGGCTGAGCCAGACATTTGGGGGCTTCTACAGGGCAGTCCTGTGGTGCCACTCTAGCCAGCGACCATCTCTCTACGTGACAAGCCATGCCCCCGACCATCTCTAGTTTCATGCCTGGAACAGATTGCTGCCTGCTTTAGGGCATTAGCATGCTGAGTCTTAATGCTCTAAAAAATATATTTTTTTAAATCTCAGTTGATATTTTGGCTAATCAGCTGTGGAAATTAATCAATTTGTACTTTATTCGAGGAGAATGAGCAGGCATCCCTGTAAATAGAACATAGAACTTTTTGGCAGTGTCTCATGGCTTCATCAGTTTGCTTTTAATTGATCTTTGTGAGTAAGTCAGGCAATTTTTTCAAGCTGAATTGTTGTTACTTTTCCTAAATTTCTGAGATACTCCTTGATCAATGTATTTATCTTGAATTGTAGCATCAGAGAGAACCTTGAGATTGAGAAAGGTGGTCAAATACTCTGTTTCATGGATATGGTAACTAGAAAGAGATAGTCCAGGGTTGATTTTGATGAATAATAGTGTAAATCAGCAATGTGGCAGTAGTTAAAAGTTATATCACTTTGATTGCTGAAGTCTGTATTTTTTACCAGTGTGCCTCCTCATCCTTTGCAACTTTGCTTTGTACTGAATTTGTGGGAAGATTACCTTTAATGATCTAGTGAACTTGGGTCCATTTTTTCTCGACACTGCAACATTCACTCACAAGTGCAATTTTCTAACCCACCAATCACACTTAAAATGAAATCCTAGTTCATCCCCTTGCTATTATGTTAAGGTTCATTATAAGCGCTATAATCTTTACAAGTGGACAAACAGGTTTCATTTACTGAACAAAGGTCTTGACCCTTAACAATAGAGTGATGCTGTTCTCTGCATTAATAAACATATGTATTTAGAACTCTAGTCTATCTCGATGACTGAGAAATGTAATCTTATATGGGACAACATAAATTGAAGTCCCAATAAAGCAGGTGTAAACCATGAGTAATTGGTAAGGAAATTGACACCTGAAGACTCACTTCTTCCTGTTCACTAACCTTCAAGCAGAGTTATTGATCTATAGAGGTTAGCACAGGAGTGTACCCTTTACCACAGTCCTACTGTCTTGAGCAGGACCAAACAAGCATGTGCATATCCACTGCATACATTTGCAACATTATTTGAGCCAGGCTATGTTTTAGATATGAGAAAGTCCAACAACAGGAGTAGTGATGGGAATTGAAGCCCTGCAGAACCCTAGCTCAGGAATAATCTGACAGAAAGGACTAGCAATACTTGTTTGCACGGTACATGAGGGGTGATCAGCTTCAATAAAGAACAAAAACTGATAATAATTTCTGTCCTTAATACTCTGAGCCGTGGGCACTGCCACACTTGACTCACCCTTGTGACCATGACAACAAAATGTATATAGATTATATTAAAGTCATACATAAACTAGAACAATCTGCTATCAATAATCCCACTATCAATAAGTTGGTAATAGGAATCAATTGTATTGCAGTGAGCAAAAGGAACTAATCAATGCGTCTGCTATACACAAGCACACCAGCAGTGGTACTACGAAAAGCCCCCGAGGGCCTTTGGCATTGCAGAATGGGCTGTAGATGCTTGACTGACCCATTCTGTAAAATAGATAGCCCCAGCACACAAATAGAGCCAGTGCTACCCTAAAGGGGGGTTCTTCCTAATATAAATGGGGTCATGGCCCAACACAAATAAGGGAAAGTCTATGCATCTGCTCCCATTTTGGATTATTGATGTAGACACAGAGTCAAAGGGGCATCAGGAGGTACATTGACTGTGCGCCCTTCAAGGTGGCCCCCGGAGAGGGGAAAGAGGGCTTGCATGGACCAACCCAGATATCTCTGAGCAGGTGGTCACTCAGTACACCTGCCTGCAAGGGGATCACTGTCATTCTCTAAACTGCAGACAGGGTGCCACATGCACTGTGAGAGACACACTGGCAGTGTCAAACATCACTGAAAAAGGGCAGGAGTATGCTGTGTTTGTCCAGTCTTTATCGGTTCTGTCGGATAGAACACTTGCTTTAAACCTATGCAGTATTAATCATGGAAAATGAGTCTAATACATTTCTTAATAAACTTCAGGATGGAACACACATAAAATAAAATAATTTTGTATATACAAAATAGTTCTTTACGCTTTGAATGATGTAGGGCTGTCAAATTCAATAATCATCAAATGACATCAGTGACATGAAGATAAAGTGAATAAAGTGCAACAAGATGACATACGTGACTAAGTGAAATTATACACTTGTGGTAAGAGAAATGCAAATATGTACACAATATATAAAACAGCTGAAATGAAGACTGTCCTTTCCAATTTTTAACACATGATCTCTGGTGACCCTTAAATAAGCTTTTTAATTCTTTGGGCTGGGAGTCCTTGTGAACATAGACTGAAATGAACATTGACATTTTGACTCTGTAGTGTGCGTAAATATGTGAGCATCACAGCAGGTCTTTCTCAGGACAAGTAGACAACAAAGAAGGACAGCCTAGGGGGAACGAGAATCATATATGGGTCACGTGTGCTCCATCACTGGGGTGTGTCATTATTGAAAAATCTGATCATATGACTGGACAGACTCACCAATTCCAATTACAGGTAACCACTCCCATGACGGGATGAGATTTACAAGCTAGATGTGAGCTCAGAGCTGTGGGATAAAGAATAGGGTCAATAGTGGATTGGGACCAATCTTGACTAATATACAGAGAGTGAACTGCATTGTAGGGGAACAAACAAACCATGCAACAATGTCCAAGAAGTTTCCAGTGATAAGATTTGACTAGGAGAACAAGAGCAGCTGTGCATGGACTTACCATATACTGTATTATGAAGAGAAATCACCTTGAGGATTGGAGTCTGGGGGATAAAAAGGGGAATTTTAATGAGTGGGTTGTGCAAAAGATTAAAAATTCTATTTGTTAAGGCAGATGATCTACCTCTTCAGAGTAAATCATTGAGGAGGAGTAACAAACTGTGCACTCCATTTAGGATCTAAAAGGTATAAATCAAAAAATTAGGTGTAAACTCATTGGTTTAATGTAGAAAAGTGAAAAAGTAGAACCACGCAGCTATTCAGCATGTGACATACATTGGTGACTTGTGTTGAATTATTCTCAATTTATAGCAATTTAGGTTCTTCTTAGTAAGTGTCCAAGGAGAAAAAAGATTACAGACTAGTTGGAGCGTTTACATTTCACAATTACAAAGTGAAGGAAACAAAGGTCTGTGTGTGCTGCATACCTTCAGAATGGACTCCACAGGGAATATGTCTCCTGCGGGACGCGGATCATGTGACGATCAGTGCATAGCCGGGACATCAGCTGGCTCCAGTGTGCACGCAAGGGGGCAGCAGCTAGGTGTCAGATTTTGAAGCTGTCATCAGTGACGGTGGTGGCTTGGAAGCTCGTGTTCATCTGTGAGGCTGAGGACGTATTGCTTAGAATACATTGTAGAAGCCCGGCTATTAGTTACATGACCAGCTGCTTTGTAGAACGAGCTTCCTGAAATCTAGTATAAGCAGAAACATTGTTTCCGAGCATGTGGCTAGGTATGTAAATATAGCTACATGTCTTGTAAAAGCAGAGATTGAAAACTGGTACGAAGGTAATTTTTTTCTCTGGAGGCAATACACATAATTAAAAATGAAGCATATATTTATGAATGCCTGGCCATATACTTAATAGCTGGCGGCTCAGTTGGATAGACTTCCCGATAAAGTTTGCAATTTGAAACCATGGGGCAGATTTACAAGCCCCTTGCGCCACTTTTGTGTCACTTTTCCCATGTTAAAAGTTATGCAAAAGTGGCACAAGGGGCTTGTAAATCTGCCCCCATGTTTCCAGACACCAAGCTGATTTTTTTAAGACATCGGCTTACACTTTAAAAGAAAACACATTGATCTCAATAAAGGCATCAGTGTAGATAAATCCACTTTATCAAAATATAAATTCAAAATGTGTGAATACATCAAAAAATTATGTGCACAGTGTAAACAATTGGCACAAATTATTACTTGATGATATTGTGCCATGCCACATAATTCCAGGAAATAATTTTACTTCAGGTCTGTAGTATTTCATTAATAAGACCAAGAAAACAACAGCTCATTCAATACAAACATTTGTTTAAATCTGTAAATATCTTTACACTGAAAAAGTCTGGCTGATAGAATTCTAGAAATGTACATTTAGAGGATGCAACGTTACAATGATTTTACGTAATCCTGGGCAGTACATGGCCGCTCTGTAACTTCATCATATTTATGCGGACCCTATCCAATGTATTTAGTGAAGCATGTATTCCCTTATGCGACGTAGCCAGTACACAGATTCATTGGGAATCATTTCCGAAGACATGCCAATTGTTGTGTTTTACCTATCTACAACTAAGCAGAGTAGCAAACACTGAGTGTAAACAATGTCTGGCCACAATTGGTTCAACCATCTCTTCATACTACTCAATAGTGTTCAGCAAACATTTTGTCAGCTCAAGTATAACTGGGATAACAAGGAAGGAGGGGAACATAATGGGGCATAAGCATGATATGAGGTCATCTGTGTTGTAACTGGCCAAACTATCTGTATGTTTCCTGCATCTTGTTCAGACCTCTCGTTCCTGTGTCCAAAGTATTTATCCATTTGCACTCTTTAAAGTCCCTGGATGATGCAATGTTGCCAACTCTAAGGTGAGGACACATCCTTTGCAATACCCACCATTTCAAACTTTCTGTTGTATTACCCAGACTAGAAAAGTGCTCCACTGAGGGGGCTCCCTGCACCTTGCATCTTATCCTGCTGCAAGGCTGCAAAATTATTGTCTTCACTTTCTGAACGGTCTAGCTTATGTACACTCTTTCACATGGGCACTTACTTGATGGCATATATGATGTTGGAACTGTTACAATTAGTGTGATGTGTCAGCATATATGTTCGATTCAAATGTATGAATGTAATGTCCTCAATTGTCAGTGTCAGGTTTTACAGTGACTACACTTGAAATGTCCTGCCAGGCGTGGTAGGTTCAACTGGATCCGGATGTCGGGATTCATGAGGTTTGCAAATAGTCACTGACCACAAAGTCCTAAATGTTTTTGCCTCTTTTGAAGGCAAATATTGGGTCCTCTGTTGTTTCAATTTCGGTTGCAACCAGGTTCCAATATTTCTTCAGAACCTTCTTTATTTCGTGACTCCTTGAACTGAAGGTAGTGACACAGACCAACTTCTCCATATGTGTTTCCTTGGGCTTGACTTCTGGAAGATTGTCCCGTGGGCAGTACCATGCCCTTTCTGTTACTTTTTTGAGCATTCACTTAGGGTAACCTCTGCCCCTTGGTCACTGAATTAAGATGTCACTCTCACTAAAGAAGGCAGATCCACAGGAGCAGTTGCGCCTCAGTCTTAGAACCTACCCATAAGGCAGAATGTCACAGAGGCTCCTCGGATGATGGGAGTCATATTTCAGCAATGTATTGCCCTCAGTAGGTTTTCTGAACCAGGTTTTGTAGATCATACAATCTCCAGTTTTGAGTGTGAAGTCCAGGAAGCAAATAGATTCCTTGTTCTGGGTCATTGTGAATTGGATGTCAGATGATTTACCGTTGAGCCAGTTCCTAAAATCAACCAAACTTCTTTCCGTCCCAGTCCAGATCATCATGACGTCCTCGGTGTTGCTTTTCCACATCGTAATATTGTCTACAAATGGGTTGTAACGGTTGTAAATATATTTGTCTTGGTATGAATTCATCAACTTATTCACCAGGCTGGGAGCGAATCCGGCTCCTACGGCCACACCTTTACACCGATAAAAGTATTGGTTCTGAAAGCTGAAGTAATTTGTGGTCATGGCTATTTCTAGTACGACAAAATACTTTTTTGCTTCCCTTACTTTGTAATTGCGAAATTTAAACCCTCCAACTAGTCTCTAATCATTGTTCTCCTTAGAAACTTAATAAGAAGAACCCAAATTTCTACAAATTGAGTAGAATTCGACACAATCCACCAAGGTATGTAATGCGCTGATTAGCCGTGTGGCTCTACTTTTTCACTTTTCTGCATAAAACCAATGAGTTAGCCCTCATTTTTTATTTATACGTTTTAGACACTAAACTGAGTGAGTGGATTGTTACACCTCCTCTATGATTTACTCTGAAGAGGTAGGTAATGTGCCTTAACTAATAGTATTTTTAATGCCAATCTTTTGCACAAACCACTCATAAAAATCCCCCTTTTTATCCCCCAGACTCCAACCCTCAAGGTGGCTTCTCTTCGTAAAACAGTGAGTGGTAAGTCCATGCACTGCCGCTCTTGTTCTCCCAGTCAAACCTTATTACTAGAGACTTCTTGGACATTGTTGCATGGTGAGTTTGCTCCCTTACCATGCAGCTCACTATCTGTATATTAGTCATGATTGGTCACAATCCACCATTGACCCTCATTCTTTATCCCACAGCTTTGAATTTGTATCTCCCTTCTAACGCTCACCCTGTCGTGGGAGTGGTTAGCTGTGATTGGAATTGGTGAGTCTGTCTAGTCATATGACCAGATTATTCAATAATCACACACCTCAGTGATGGAGCACACGTGACCCAAATAAGATTCACTTTCCCCTAGGCTGTCCTCATTTGTTGTCGAGATGTCATGAGGAAGACCCGCAACAACGCTCACTTATTTGCGCACACTTCAGGGTCGAAACATCGATGTTCAATTCAGTCTATGTCCACCAGGTCTCCCCGCCCCAAGAATTAAAAAGCTTATTTAAGGGTTGCCAGAGACCATGTGTTAAATATTGAAAAGGAATGACTTCTGTTCAGCAGTTTTGTATATTGTGTACATATTTGCATGTTTCTCACCACATGTGTATAACTTCACCTAGTCACGTGTGTCACCTTGTTGCACTTTATTTTCACGTCACTGATGTTGTTTGATGATTATTGAATTTGACAGCACTACATGAGTAAACAAATATTTTATATATAAAATATAAATTTCTTTTATGTGTGTTCCATCCTGAAGTCTCCGGAGAAATGTATTAGACTCATTTTTGTATGATTAATACTGCATAGGCTTAAAGCAAGTGTTCTACCCCACAGAACCGTTTGTAGTTTATTCATGCTCAGGTTCTGAGGGACACAGCGTTACCCCATTGACTCTATAAGTATTTGCCCAATCTGGCGCATTCCTGTACTTTCCCCTTGAACTGGTGCAATTTTGGCAGTCTAGCACAAACGCAGGCACCCTTGCACCATTGTGCTTGGGTGCCTGTGCTGTAGGCAGGATTGGATTTGCACAGGAAGGGGCACTTTCATGTGCAAAAACAATCTTGAGGGACTTTCACCTCTTTCTATGTGCGCTACAGAATCTAGCACACTTAAAAAGAGTAAAAAACAAAGAGAAATAATGATAATTATCCTTGTTACTCCTTACCTGGGGATGCGCATCTTTTTGGTGCACTCCCAGGTTTACCAGGTTTGTGAAATCTGTGAATATGTTAAAAACCATGGGAGTTGCATGGGAACAGTATTGAAATTCACTGATTTGTGCTGCATTACTCCATATTTTTGAAGCCACTCAAAGCCACTCAAAGTGGCTGTGAGTGGCTTCGAAAATATGACTTTAGGTTTGTGTCGCTCTTGCATCACCTTTTGTGATACAATAGCAATGCAAACCGGGTCATAAATATGGTCCCAAAGGAATTAATATACCAATAATGGTTCAAGCAAGTCTTAAAAAGTGTGTGCTAAAAACTAAATGGTGAAAAATAGTAGAAAAATTAAGGAATTTATCTGCGTACATTTATGGAACACATTAAATGAATTGACATGAAGGCAGGAGGCTGTATGTAACCAAATTTTCAGAAAAGCAGAGACGTGGGCATTTTGAATAGCAGTTTTTTAATATAAAAAAAACATTTCCACTTCCATGAATGCTGTTTGTCCATCTTCAATGCTGAACTTCCTCCTGCATAAAATTATAATTCTCTTATTCAACAAATGTAAATGACACACTCTGATGAATAATCATTTTGGATTATCCACTGTATGTTTCCAGTGGTATTCTCTAGTTTTAGTAAATGTGGAAGGGTGTCTAACCCCCTGGAATGCCCACGCAGAATCAGGTAAACCTCTTGGGACTAATTACATTCCATATCAGGATCCAGGATTCCAGCATTAAAGTTAACTGGAAATCCAGTACAGGCCACCATTATCCTTTGACTTCAAGCCACATCCTCCAAGACTAATTTGTCCCCAGCAAAAATATAAACATTTCATAGATGATATCTGCTCAGCATCCCTGGAGCTTAGGCCAGGAGACAATCTTTCTGTTATTGCGCTAAAACAAATTTCCAGCAAGAGAATCATATTTGTTGGACTTGCAAATCCCAGGCATCTCTTCCACATATATCCAGAGCACATTGCCTTTGACTTTCTGTGGTCTTGAATGACTTTTATTATTCATACAATTAATGTTTCCAGCTGCCTTATGTCCACCACCTTCCCTTTCTCCCTAACCTTCCCTTTTAGTAATTGAGTTTTCACTCAGTTTCACGCAGGGACCTTCGAAGGGAATACCCTATGAGATGGGAGACTCTAATAGGTTCTACTCATCCTTAACCCCTGGGGGGGTGCCCTGTTCAGCCCCTTTACAGGAATCCTACCTAGTGGTAACATTTAGTTAGTTTCGGTGTATCATAGCTATAGTCAGGGGGGTTGCCTCCTGGTCCCTGGTGTACATTAGGTCCAGGGACCTCAGGTAACAGGACAGTTTATGTGTTTTTCATTAACGAATGGAAAGTTTCACAAACAGTATCTGGACTGAACATGTGAAATGATTATGAACATCAGAACCTGTCATTGTGGGTAATCCTAGATGATTATGACAATCATTTTTATAAAGGATGAATGCTAAAACCATCAGCAACAGTTTGAATGTTGTGCCATGGTTGTAGTATTTAGCCTTATAATTCAAACATTATTCCTTTCATTCCTAATTCCAGATTTAAAGTAGTGATGATTCGATTTGACCAGTTCAACATTAAATGAAAGTGTAGTCCCAGTTAGATGTTCACCGTATCATAAGGAATATCATTTAGAGCTACTTAGAAAACATTACAATCTGCTTTTACTTGTGTTGATTACTAAGTTTCAACACAAGTAAAACTTAGGATGTATAAACCAAATTTTAGATATTTCTACCATAACCCCACAATGTTATGTCAATGAGAATAATATCATGGGCCTACAAAAGGGCATGCTAAATGTTGATGACCCAATTTAGTGAAAAGGTTTAACACATTCCGGTGTTCCAGTTGGATATGCAAGATACAATGATAAAAGGAGTGGAGCTCAGCTAGAGGAACAGCAGCGGCCCATTTGTATGGGCTGAGGGGCCAGGATCTACACATTTTTCCAGGGAAGAAGAGTCAGCCTGACAGACACTCTTCTGATTCAGGTCAGGCAGCCAGGAGCTAGACATGAACAAAATGCGCCTGAGCTGAGCTTTTCCAAAGCTGAGGATTTCACTGCCATGTGGGCGTGACATCCTCAGTCTGGCAAAAGTGCCTCGAGGCACTCCCCCTCATGATGAAAGAGAGCATCACTGACTGCCTCGGACCTGGGCACTTTAGTTTTAAACCCTGAAGTGCCCAGGGTCCAGTCTCAACCACTGACACCTCGTCACAGATTGGGGTGGGTTCAGCAGTCTCACTAATCCCGTCCCACTCAGTGACAAGACTGGGACTCCTTCCTTCCATCATTGGCTCACCTAAGGTCAGTCAATGAGAGAATGCAGAAATCCCAGTCCTCCTGGGACCTTCGAGGCATCCCTGTCGGGGAGCTGTTGTTGACGTAAGTTTTATGGGGTTTTTTGGTGTTTGGTGCATGCTTGTGTATTTGTTAGTGAGTGTTGTTAATGGCTGTGTGTGAGTGTAAATGAATGGGTGTGAGTGAGGTGTTTGTGTGCATGTGTTCCCCAGCTCCACTCCCTGGTAAAATGACCAGCTGCCACTATACAGGAAAGGGAGGATCTTTATCAGCTTTGACCTATGTGGAGCCTTTCATTCTTCTTGAATGTGGAACTTCATGCTGCCCATTTTTCCAGGGCAAGGGCAAAATCTAATATCTTGATGACACTCTGTTTTCGTGCTTTCTTTTTGAGTGGTGCTGGTAAACTTGCATGCAGGTATGTTAGGGGTGAGTAAAATATTAAGTTAAAGCCCCTAACCAGCTCAAGGAGACTATCAACATAGACACAGGGCACTGAAAAAACGTCTCTACCCATCACAAGATACACAAGGAGGGTTTCAGAAGAACATGTGTTCTCAAACTTTTAAGCCTACTCAGTCTCACTACCCATGTTTTACTTGTTCGCCTTTGTGGTAACCACATCTAACTTGTTGTTGAGTACTCACTATACTCTGTCTGATGTGTACTGGGGTTTCATCAACCTCTGAGGCCTGAGAACTGGGGAACGCACCAATGAGCCACACTTGCATATCTCCTGACCCTGTCTTTCTAAGCACAGGTCCAGCGCATGCCGAGCTTCAGATCCTCTGTGGCTTTTGTCTGTGTACTTTAAATCTGTAGACCCACACCCTGATTCTCTGTCTTCTCCATTCAGTATTGAGATAAGTCACCCCAGAACATGAGGCCATTTAAGAGGCTTTGTCAGTCAGTGATCTTTTTTATCTTGCAATACTAAAGGGTGCCAGGAGGTATGATTTTTAGGTGGAGTTTCACAATATATTGTGTTTGAGGCTCATTATCAACAGCACAGTGTTTGAAAGAAAAAAGTGCATATGGAGGGTAACCTAAAAGTCTAGTTTTGCAATACTATTTAATTTATGATAATTTGTTGTTGACTAATTTTTGGAAGGGCTTCATTAGTTATGCTTATAAGGCCTTTCTTTTATTTAAATTATCATCCCACGCTGGACATTATGTCCCAGATTAACTAAGACTTTTTATCGTCCTAGTGTCTTCCAAGGCGGCACAAGGCAAAGTCTAAAGTATATTTACAAAGCCACACAAGGGGTTATTTTTGCTGCCTTACATGACTTTGTGAAGAAATATAACACAACGCAGTGTCATTCTCTGCATTGCTTAACATTTTGTAGTTGTAGGCTTTCCCCTTGGTGAAGCATGCACACTCCCATGCATCTACCCAGGGAATATAATGCATTGCTATATTTACTGAAATTAGAAAACCCAGGATTGCACCAAAATGATACCGGACCATTGCATAACAAGGAAACACATGTTTATTTCTTCTCATTTCTTCCTCCCTCTATGCGTGATGCATTCTGCATCATGCAAATAAAGAGGAAATTAGCTCTTAGGATTGCTTTCCTGCACACAAAAAATATCCTACCCATAATGTAGGCATCCTTGCACTATGGTGCAAGGGTGCCTCCTTTCTCCATAGACACCAAAGTAAGGAGAGAGGTGAAGAGCATCATATCTAAATGGATAGAGAGTTGTTCAACTCTCTCCCGTTCATGCAATGCAATGCAGCACCTTGTTGCCCTGCATTGCATGAACTTTTATGATACCTGTGTTATGCTGCAACAATCTTTGTTTTCAAACTACCTCCTATGAGATTTTTCTTGACTGCTTAACCAAGCCACCTGAAGAGGAAAGGAAGCTTGAAAGCCCATTTTCCATCACAGCATAAAGCTAGTGCCTTGATTTGTGAAGAACTCTTAAAATCGCTTCTATGACATTGATGTGTAGTGTTTACAACTTGGATAACTGGCCAATGCTGAAAACATTCAGCACCCTTGTTAGAAATTGGGTTGTAGGTTGACTGGAGTATGAGCCCTGGTCAAGTAGCAACCACAATTGTAGTCATGGTATGAAGCAGGCAAACACTAAATTAAACTTTGCTTACCTTCTGGTAGCTTGGCACAGAGCAGTCAGTCTTAACTTAGAGGCAATGAGTAAAGTATTCGTGCAACACTTCAAATAGTAAAAGCATCACACCAATAGATTCCACACAAGGTTAGAAACCAATAAGAACTCAAGCTATGACTTTTAAAAGAATAAACTGTAAAATAGTGCTAAGAAGCAATAAGTGCTTGTTTGGGCTATCTGATTGCGCCGGCCTGGGACAAAGTCAAAATTTCAGGCATACCGCGATGAAGCGAGGGATGGATACAGGGACGCAGTGAGGCCTGCTGAACAAAAGTACCTTGATCCTGGCTGTGTTGATGTCGAAGCTGTAGACCGAAGCCGAAGATATGCATCTTGTCAATACACACATTTGGTCCAAGTGCCGGGCCTGATCCCTGCAGCAGCGATGATGCTTCGGCTACAATGAGCGAAGACCTGCGAAGTGGAGATTTAGCATCGTCGTCGAGAATGCCATCGATGAAGATGCAAAGACCTTTTGCAGTGGTGGTTGCGAAGGAAATGGATTGGGGCTGGTCACACAAAAAGGGGAAATGCACTAGGTTCGATCTGCGCAACAGGATCAATACACAGGTTCCAATCCACACAACAGGGGCGATGCGCAGGTTCTGATCCATGCAACTTTGCCAATGAGCCGCTTAGACAGAGAATGCATGAGTTTTGCTGAATCAAGCACCGTAGGCCTCAATTCCAAGGGTGCAGGACTTGGGTGGCACCACTTGGCAGGGCAAACTCACAGAAGGCAGTGTCCAAGTGCAAAAGCAGACAAGGCAAGAAGTCTTTTATTTTCGTGAGACTTCAGTTCAGGAGGCCAGCCAGGTAGCCCTTTGAGTCACTCTGGGTTTAAGTGATGCAGGTCGAGTGATTCTCACCCAGGCAGGGGAAAAGAAGGCAGCAGGGTATCACAGCAAGGTAGGAGTCCAACAAGGCAGCAGTCCAGTATAGTGGCAGGCTTTCAGCAGGACAGCAGTCATTCTTGGTAGAGTTTGCACTGGTCCAGAAGTGAACTGACGTGATGGTGTCAGAGGTCCTGCACTTATGCCCAATTGTTTGAAGTGGAGGAGACTTAAAAGACAGGTCTTTGAAGTGCATAGAGGCCCTCATTTCCTGACCTGGCTCCAGGCTACAGGGGGGTATGTAGCCCTTTGAGTTGGGAAAGGACACAGGCTATTCTGGTGTAAGTGAGTCTGGGTCCGACTCCTCCTTCCTATCCGGCATGGATTGCCCAGCAAGTCACACCTAATCTCCCATTGTGTGTGGCTCTTTAAGGAAATTAACAAAGCCCAGCTTTCACCCTTCTCAGACTTGTATCAGAGACAGGCAACAGGCACCAAATGGCTAAAGTAAGAAAATGCCAATTGCAGTTGTCAAAAATTAATTTAAGAGTTTTTCACTACCAGGACATGTAAAACTTAAAAGTATATGCCTTTTATATTTATTGCACCCTGCCCTGTGGGTTTTTCAGGGCCTACTTTCGGGGTGACATATTTATACAAAGGGATGGTTTGGGCCTGGCAAAAGGTTTATTTTTCCTGTTTGAAATTGCAGTGTAAATTGCACACACTTACACTGCAATGGTATGCATGAGACATGGTTAGAAGTCTACTTAAGCGGGTGGCATGATAAGTCCTGTAAGCCCACTAGTAGCATTTCATTTCCAGGCACTGGGTACATGTTGTACACTTTACTAGGGATTTAACAGTAATTTAGATATGCCAATTGAGGATAAGCCAATATTACCGTGCTTAGGGGAGAGAGCACTAGCACTTTAGCACTGGTTTGCAGTGATAAAGTGCCCAGAGTTCTAAATCCAGAAAAAATGATGTCAGAAATGTGGAAGAGGTAGGTAACAATTTGGGGGCAAGACCACCCTACAGCTATCAGGTCTAACAACCCTAAGCAAATGTCATGATCCTCATAGCTATCAATAAAGGATCAGCTGCCAGGCATCCTTTCTGTCCATCATCAGGCCGGGAAACATTCTCCCAGCCTACCTTCATAACCATGATACTTAATTATTTTCTTCCCAGTCTGACCTCGTGACTACCTAAATGGACCTAGCTCTTAAGTTGGTAATGTTGGAGGTTCTTTCCTTCCTTACCTGAGTTCAGCCTCAAAACCCATGACTGTGATCAATTAAATATAATCATGTCTATCTTGCCTGCCTTACCACCTCTTTATTTTTTTAGGCTTTTTTGGGTTGCTGAGCTAGATTTCATGAGGCTATGCCATAGCGAGATCTCGTGAGATGTGCCAAGTCTCGGCTGCCATATAAGGAGACATGCTCTGAGCCCATTCCTCGTCATTCATGTCATTCTTGATTTGAACAGCATTTGGATGTGTTTTACTGGCTCATCAGTCTCCTGGTGTCTTCTCTCGGCTGGAGCTGATTTTGGTCAGAGAAAGATCACATGCCATCAGAATAGAACCTTTTCTAGTATATGCTACAAGATTTTTAGTTTCTAATAAAGACACAGAGGTAAGGATTATGCTTTCTCTATCTTTACTACTCCAGAATGAGGGCGAATTAAAAAACAGTAAAACACAACCACATATCCTATAAGACTTTGAACCACCCCTCCTCATCAGCCCACCAATAGTGTGCAGGCATAACCTACAAAACTACGAGGCACCATATTGACTGCCTCTTTCTTTGCATTAATAGTAGTCCAACAAATAAGTGACACAAAATTCCATAACATGAACAAACCACAGGACAAGGAACTCATTTAACGTAGAGTCACCAAAGTCCAGAGACACATTGATACCCAAAGGGAATTGCAGCTCCATGACGCTTCAGCCTTGCTCATGATCGGCGCCCAAAGAAAACTGCAGCTCAAGGACGATTCAGCCCAATTTCTGATTTAAGCCCCAAATCAAAAGAAAGAAATGAATCCAGATCCACAATCATGAAAGAATTATAAGGGTGGCAAAAGGACAATAACAGTCTTAATAGAAAACATGGATGTTAAATCAGTGACATTACACAGCTTACGTGTCCCAATGGGTGGGATAATCCTTGCTTCTGTGTCCTTATTAGAATCACAAATTCTTGTTGCATATGCTACAAAATGTTCTGTTCTAGGCAGAACCAGAAGCTCTGATTTTGCTGGTTCAAAGCTCATAATGAAAAACAGAAGACTCATGAACAATAGGCTTGTAATAAAATACTTTAAACACTGAGTCAGTTAAACAATCAGCAGCATGAAGAATATCTTCCAACTTGGATCCCAAGACAAGTGAGTAAGTAAGTGAGTAATTTATTGTTTAGTTAATTAAAACTCACAATATTAAAACGTAACCAACACATTTAAAAACCACATAAAAACCGCCCTTCTTTCAATTTGTACAGCAAGTTATAAAACATATTAAAATATACAGGGCCTCATGTAGGTAAATAAATTTTACCGTTTCTTAAATACCGAGCCGTACCGAATCGGTAAATTAGAATCGGTAAGTTATATGTAGGTAAAAATTCGGTAACAGTTACCGATTCGGTAACATTCGGTAATCACGAATCGGAATTCACCGAATCGGTAAATACCGAGGTGGTATTTACCGAATCGGAAAATACCGAGGTGGTATTTACCGAATCGGAAAATACCGAGGTGGTATTTACCGAATCGGAAAATACCGAATCGGTATGTACGGAATCGGTAAATAAAATCACATGACTTGACGAAACAGCTAATCCTGTGCAACCACAGCCCACCCAACCAGGAAGTGGCCACACCCAGGCAGGTGTACATAATTAGCCGACCCTGGAGAGGCTTGGAGTGCAGAGGAGAGGCAGGGAGCCGGTGCCTGTGCGAGCGGGAAAACGAACATCATGTCCAGCCAGAGAACACAGAGAGACGGAGGGGAAAGGAGGAGGAAGCTGAAATTTAGCCCCAAGGAACTCCAGGTGCTGGTGGAGGAGGTGGTGAAGCAGCACCAGAAGCTGTTTGGAAGGCAATCCCTGCAAGTGCCTGAGGCTGAAAAGCGCAACATATGGCTGGCCATCCAGGCCCAGGTGAATGCTGTGGGAGTGACCCACAGGGACATAGAGGTCCTAAAGAAGCGCTGGTATGACCTGAGGATTGTAACCAAGAGGAAGATGGGCGACATCCAGAAGGAGGCCAGCCAGACTGGAGGTGGAACCAACAGGGCACCTGCCCTCACCGAACTGGAGGAGCTGGTGGGGGCCACAATCGAGCAAGAGAGCGTCGTGGGTCTTGGGGACGCCGACAGCTCTGCCAGAGCCGCCACACAACAAGGTAAGACGAAAGCACAGCAATGTAGCACCCCCTATCCCTATCCCACATCCCCCATTGTGAAACGAGAATCACACTGCAGTCCACACGTGTCAGTGCAGACAGGCAATGCATTCCGGGAGATGTAGTCAGGGAAACACCAACCATGACGTAAATGTTACAGGGCAACAAGGCATGTCACGCACTCGAGGCACAAGGAGACAGAGGACATTTTGGAATGTGAAATTATTTATTGTGACGCTTTCAATGCAGCCCTTCGGGGACACTGAGCCAATGTTGTATTTCTGTCCACAGATGTGACATCATGCAGGACAGGGCATGCTGCAGGAGAGACGGCACACCGGCCACAAATATCACCTCTAGCCAGCACAAGTTCAGACCAGGGAGCAGGCCCACTGGCAGCCGCACCACCAACACAGGCAGCCTCGCCGCAGCCAGAGCCAGCATCACCTCACCCAGAGCCAGCATCACCTCACCCAGAGCCAGCATCACCTCACCCAGAGCCAGCATCGCCACTCATGTTTGAATCACCGGCCACATCTCCGCTTGCAGGTGTGGGAATGAGGAGGCGTCCAGCAGCCAGGCTACGAGCCTTAGACACCTCGTCAGACGACAGCATGGGCCCTGAAGAACTCACCAGGCCCCAGGAAGGGAGCCATGCCACTGTGCCCCACACCTCACAGGCAGCACAGACGGGAGCAAGAGGGCGCCGCAGGTCGCGTGTCCAGAGTCCACCAGCACCCATTGACGGCCATGGTGTCTTCTTGGGTCTCGAGGGCCAAATGTTGAAACAACAGCGCCTGCAAACAAAGGCAGTCATGACAGTCCAGAGGCACATGCGGGTGATGAAAACTACATTAGTCAACATGGACAATAACATCAGCGGCATGGGTGCGGGCATTCGGGACATGTCCCAGTCAATCCAGCAGTTGTGCAGCAAATTAGATGCTGACATCGAGGCACGGCGCCGGGAACGGCAGAGAAGGGACACTACCAACAGGGCACTCAACCGTCTGGCAACTGCGACTTCTCTACTGTGCCGGCGCTCTGTGACGATGCAGGAGGGCCTAACACACTGCTGCAGCGACCTGTCTCGGGGGATGGTGCAGGTGACAAGTGCACTAGGGGTGCTATTTACTAGTCAGGCGTCGACAACTGCTGCAGGGGATGCTGCGGAGAGCATCGACACCAGCAGCAGGAGCAGCATCACACCCCCCGTCCCAGAAGGACGCAGGAGCAGCAGGCGGCTTGGGGTTGGCTCTAGTGAGGATGCACAGGCCGTGCCATCCACCACTGCAGCGCGTATGCGCAAACATTGATGTGGCCCTGCTTAGCCACTTCCCAATGGGTGACGTAACCCTGGACATACTCCTTGTATAGATGGTATATTGCCAGATTGGCTTGTTCATGTGTTCATGGCGTGGTGCCACATTAAAACTACGTCATGACTAATCACAACTGGCTGTGTCCCCTTACTTACTCAGAAATAGTTGCATGTGATCTCTGTCCGTCTCTCTCTCCCATCGATTGCAGTTGGCACTCTAGCTGCGTTGCCCTGTGGCTGGCCTGACTCATCCTCGTTGTCCTCAAAATATGTTAGTTCCACATCTGTACCTTTTTTCGTGGCAAGGTTGTGCAGCATTGCACAAGTGGCAATAATCTTGCAGCAGGTGATGGGTGTGTACTGGCGTGCGCCTCCGCTCTTGTGGAGGCAGCGGAACCTGCTCTTCAGTAGTCCAAACGTGCGCTCCACCACATTGCGTGTTGTTTTGTGTGCCACGTTGTATCGTCTCTCACTCTGGGTTGCTGGGTGTAGGTAGGGAGTGAGGATGAATGACCGGCATGCATATGCACTGTCGCCTAGATGAGTTAAAGGGAAACATCAGTCACATGCCTCTTTACACTATGATTTGCAGGTTGCAAGGGGCGTCACTGTTACTCACCTAGCAGGTATCCCTCTCCAAATTCTCCGGCACTCAGTCGTGTGTAGATCCCACTATTCTGGAAGATGTACGAGTCGTGGGTGCTCCCAGGAAACTTTGCAACAATATCTGTGATGATGTTCCCTGCATCACAGATCACCTGCACATTGATGGAGTGGGTGGACTTCCTGTTCCTGTAGATGTGCTCTGTGTCAGCTGGTGGACAGATTGGGATGTGTGTACCATCAATACAGCCGATGACATGGGGGAACTGTGCCATGTGATAAAAGTCTGTTTTTGTTTTCTGCAGTGCAGCCTGTGTGTTGGGGAAGCTGATGTAGTGGTGCATTCTCTGCATCATGGCATCCAGGAACTTCCTGAAGAAACGTGACAGGCAACTCTGGGATACACCACCCACCGCAGCTATCACCACCTGATAACTGCCGGATGCCAGCAGATGTAGGCTGCAGAGCACCTGCACATGTGGGGGTATGGCGTGCGCCCTTCTTATTGGCTGGTCCAGGAGTGGGTGAAGGTCCCTGATTAAGTCCATGATGGTTTCGGGGTGTAGCCTGTACCTCTCATGTATCTCTGCATCAGTCAGCTGGAATAGTGTGATGCGCTGTCTGTAGATGCGTTCCTCCCGTCGCCAAACCCTCAGTCCTGCTGCCTGTAGACGTAGGCGCCTTGCAATGACATACATAGCGGCCATGTTGTCCACGCTGTTGCATTTTGGGATTGCTTATATGCACTGTTGATGGTTACCACCTGCTTTCAATCCGTGTTAATTACTGACTCTTATTTACCGATTTTCTTGGATTTCTTAATTACCGAGTGCTCCTACATGTCATTTTAATTTTTACCACTTCATATTTACCACTTCATATTTACCGATTCGTTAAGTATGTATTCGGTAAATCTGATTCGGTATTTTAGAATTCGGTAAATATGATTCGGTATTTACCGCCTCATATTTACCGAAAAGTCGTTTTTGGACTCCTACATCTCACTTGTCTGAATACCGGTCGGTAACGGCATATTTACCGAAAATCGGCCGTTACCGACCGGTATTTGGCTACCTACATGAGGCCCACAGTCTTTTATTTTGAGCTTGCTAGTAATACGATATGGGTGAGAGACAGCACCCAGTTCTCAGTTCTGATGACAAGTTGGAGATTTGATATCATAACAGATTTGAAGTGCCTGGGCTTCAGGATGTAAACATGGACTGCGCAGTCTGGCCAGCCAATCACATGGCTGGATCAGATGTGCCAATTAAAAGTGACCCAATGTTTGGGTTTACATAATCAATACTGTTTTGATGTTAACTGTTTGCTTTGTTGCTTACGTTTAAGTCTCTCGTCCCTGAATCAAAGAGCTTTGTAAGTCAGCAGTTTAACTGAGTTTCGGCGTAATTGAAGCATCATTTTCCTGCCTGCCTACAGGACCTGATGCCATTCTGTTTGAATATTGGGCAGAAAAAAGTGCATCCTATGCCCTTTAGACTAGGGCAGATACAGATGACATGCACAAGGTCCTCGTTTTCTGTTCCAAATAGGCAACAAGTCTGCTCTCCTAGTCTCCTTTTCCAAGGCGTCAAATGTGAGAGGATTAGCAAAATGCCAAAATGTAGCTTTTGGAATTTTTCATATATCTTCATTTTAAATCCTGTTTTTAAAGAAATTGGAGGTCTGAGAACTCTATAGTCATTAAGCACTGTCCAACCATGTGCCCTTTAGCCAATGTTTCTTTGTCTTCTGTGATAGATTTCATTCTTGTTACTTTTGTTACAACTTTTTTGAAACTTTGATGAGCTATAGAGGTTGGTCCCAGTCTTGTTAGAGAATCAAACAGATACTCTCTGGCTGGTGATTTTTGTGACATGACAGTTCTCTCCAAATGTGCGAGTTTATAGTTTCTGGTTCAGAGCCTCTGATCTTATGAAAGCTTTTTATATATGTCCCTCCCTTTACACAGATTTTTTTCTGTAGGCCAAATTCTAAGCATATTTGGGCGGGGGACAAGTAAAGCGGTAGATGAATAATTGCTCTGTAAGCGCCCGTGATTATTTTGTCCAGGGCCATCACATCTCTCCCTCGCTTTGATTCACTCCCATATGTTCACATTGGTTGTAGTTTGGATCCCAAGA
Source organism: Triturus cristatus (assembly GCF_964204655.1). Classification (NCBI taxonomy): domain Eukaryota; kingdom Metazoa; phylum Chordata; class Amphibia; order Caudata; family Salamandridae; genus Triturus; species Triturus cristatus. Next base: position 203,958,589 of record NC_140592.1, on the reverse strand, counting down.
CAAATGTTTTGGAGTTCAATTCCCCTCTAGAAGAATGATCCCCATAAGCAGACACCATCTGCATCAATCTGCCACGATCCAATGGACCAAGGTTGCAGCAGAAACTTGTCTGAAGGTTTTTTTTATTACTAACAGCAGAGGATCAAGGGGATCAGCTATATGTGCCAAAGTGCGTTCTTCATAAACTTTCAAATATTTTACCACACATAGTTTTGCATTGCCAGGAAAAGCCAGGTAAACAATGGTCGGGGACACAGTCTTGGTCCTTTTAGAAATAAGAAAAGAAACACCATCGGGAGAAAATAACCTACCTGCCAAGTCAAGGGCTTTGACATCCGACACCCGTCGACATGAGACCAAACATACAAGCATTATTCATTTTGCCAAAATCTGTTTCAAGGACAAATCAGAATTATTTGTCCAGGTATCAAGCAGGGAAAAACACTATTCACATGGCACAGTTGGAAATATCAAGGTTTCTGAGGGTTCACCACCCTAATACCTTTCACCAACTTACACCACCAGAGGATTCATACCTTTTGGTTTACCATTAATGAGATTGTGACCAGAAAATAAGATTGACCTGAATTTATTTACCGATCTGTAACATAATCCAGACTCAACACACTCAGGGATCTATCTCCCGTACCAACCCACCCATCTCTTCTTTCCGGAAGAATATCGTTTGTGGGTGGAAGGAGCCCAAGCCAGTTGTATAGAAGTGGCAGCTTCCATCGAAATGCCTTCAAACTGTATGTGTCTCCAAATAGTTTCCAAGCCATAGGAGTTAACTGGCCAAGGGGAAGAAGAGGATTAGGAGAGCACACTGGAGCCAAGAGAAGATGTGGGAAGACAGGAAGGAGAATGAGAAGGGCGAACAAAATCTCCAGAAGGGTTGAGAACCAAGATTGTGTCTTCCAGACAGGGGTTAACAGGACTAAGGCTGCCAACTGTTGCTGGGCCTGAGCTGCGACTCTGGGAATCAAGGTAAAGGGTGGGAATGTGTAGTTCACTTTGCCTTCCCAATTCTGAAGAAAACCCTCCGTGACGAGGCCATTGGGTTCAGTTTCCAACCGTAAAAGCCCTTCAGTTGAGCATTTAGACAGGATGCAAAAAGGTCCACTTGGCATGGATCTAGGGAGAGCATAACCTTCTAGAAAATTCTGGGAAGGAGTTTCCAATCACTGTAATCCACCAGAAATCTGGAGTTCCAATGCTCTACCAGGTTTTTTTACTGGGAAGATATTCCACTAACACCGTAATCTTCTGAGAGAGGAAGAAGTGCGGAAATTCCCTGGCAATGTTCACTATAAGGCAAGACCCCGGTTCCTCCCAATCCATTGATACCGAAAACTGCTGATAAGTTCTCCATACGACAAAAAGGTTGCAGCAGTTGCTCTTCATGGGTGAAAGGGACTTTATGGTACACAAGTCTGCTAGAAGCTCTAAGCAATTTACATGAAGTTGCAGTTCTTCTGATGACTGTCGGTAGAAAAGTCCCCGCACCTTGCTCCCCAGCCCCAACAACTGGCGTTGCATTCGATGATGATATAGGAACTGCTCTGAAAATGACTCACCAATCCAAGCATATATGTGTAGAAGCCACCACTGGAGTTTCTCCCTGAGCTTTGGGAGATAAGGGAACATGTCAATTATAACTTAAACCTTTTTGGAGGTAAAGGATTGTCAAGCATTGAAGGGCTCTGTAATACAACAGACCGGGGAACACAGCTTATATCAAAGAAGCCAGTAGTCTCACAATCAAAGCCTGGGATCTCAAAGACACTGCCCGTTAAGACGGATTCCACCTCAACTCGCGTTTGATGGTGAGAGAAGTAATTGGGCCTTGACCAAGTCTAACTGAAACCCCAAGAACTCTATCTGTTGTGAGGGATCATCATCAATTTTCTGGAATTGATCACAAACCCCAAGTCCTGAATCAGTGACACCACCTAGGACAGCTGTGTCAGGAGTTGATCTTTGTCTTGTGCCATGAGATTCATATCGTCTAGGTAACACTCATGCCAACACCCATCTCTCTCAGGCGTTCCACCACAAGTTTCATTCATTTTGTGAAAGCCCTAGGAGATAAAGAGAGTATGAATGGGAGGGCTTGGTACTTGTACCATTGGTCCTGCCATTGGAACTTGAGTTAATGTTTGTGTGGAGGGAAAATAGAAACAGAGAGATAGGTGTCTTTAAGATCGTGATACACCATCCAATCCTTCTGTTGAAGAAGACTCTCAACAGGTGAATACCCTACATCTTGAAATGGTGCTTAATCATCTAGGGGCTGAACTCACTGAGGTTGAGAACCAACCTCTGACCTCCACCATTATTCTGGACTAAGAACACATTGCTGCAGAAGTCTTGTGGGTGTGGCAAGGTGGGCGTGATTGCTTGTTTTGACAACAGAATCTCACAGTTTATGAAAGTCATGTCTTGTTGGGAAAAGAGGGTGGAAATTTGAACAGACCTTGAGAAAGATCTATAGAGCATCACTGAACCATGTCGAACACCCAACAATCTGTCAAAATCTTGGCCCAGTTGTGAGCAAAGTAATTAATCTGCATCCCAGAGGAAGATTCTAAAGATTAGGACTCGTTACTTTCAGATTGATTGCTGGAGGTGAGATTGCCCCTGTTGACGCCTCTGTTGTAAAACCCTTGGTAGCCTCTGGAAATAGAGAGGTAGAAGTCTGTCTGGGAGGGGTCCTGCCCATAGCCTCTCCCTCAACAGATGAATTCTCATTGAGGACCTTGTTGATTGAAATGGCTGGCGGAACGTCCTCTGCCGCGGCCAGCCTGGCCAATAAGGGCATTGAATACCTTCTTCAAGGAAGGCTGGGCCTTGTAAAGTAAAACCAAAGTGTTCACAAATTTTCCAGTGTTGTTGACAAATTGGTCCACAAAAAGATGCACCTCAGCCAAGGCGGCTGGTTCAGCTGTAGCTGATTCAACTAACTAGGGATAAATCCTCAAAAGTATTGATTTGCGAAATTTAGAAGCTAAGGCACAATGCCATTGCCGAGCAGACAATTAGCAATCTGGAGCCACCCTGCAAGAACTTCTGTATGAATGGGGGCTCCCATGTCTTGTGCATGAAGGGCCAGCTCCAGAATTTTTGCCAAGGGGCCTGAAATTTCAAGAAACTTATCTGGACAAGATCTAAGGGATCTGTTTCTACCCTTCTTTGGAACTTTTTTGAATTTCTTAAGGAAAGTAAGAATAGTGGAGTTAATGTCCAGAGTTAGTGCAGTTTCATGGAGAAGGCCAGACCTAGAGCATTCAGCTCTGAGTCTGGACCAAACCTCCTTTTCAAAGCTTTTTGCGGAGGTGGTGTTGCATTTAGTCGCCAACAGCAGGAGCAGGGGCCAAATCTGAGGACCTGGGATGAATGATGTCTGAGGGTTTAACAAGTGAAGGGGGTAAGGGTGCAGAGGTCCGGGAGAGGGAGGAACATTTGTGTTTTTTTAGGCTATTTAGATTGCAACTGATGAGAAGAAGAGGAAGTGTCAGTATCCATATCAGTCTTGGGGAGGCAGGAGAGTGGGAGAGCTTGAGTGCTTCTTAGCACTATAAGAGTGTTCACCTAAAACCAATTGTGACACTTTATTATAGGCCTCAGAATGCAGCCAAGTGGAATCAGTCGCAGGGACAGGAGGGGGTTGGGAGGAGCCCTTGTGAGGGGTAGGGAAAGGGGCAGTGGGCATCATGAAAGCTCATCAATGTGTTTGGAAATAAGCTGAAGGGTTGAGGTGAGTGCATTATCAAGGGAGCACTGGACCGAATGGTCAATTACCTCCACAAGGGCCTCATCATAATAGTAATCTTCCTCCTAAATAGGCCCATAAACCTATAGGCCATGCTCAAATGTCTCATAGCCAGACATGGTCCTATGGAGGGACAATCCTCTCAATTAGAAGTTCCCAGAGGGAAGCAAGGCCACCTAGCGTTAAAAAAGGGATGGAACAGACCCTGGTATTAATAAGTGTTATCACAGCCCTATGAGACTCTGCTGTGCAGGGCGTCAATGGAAGTAATATGCTGGTAGCCTGCCCAAAGGGAATATGCAAGTGAAAGTTCCCAAACATTGTGAGATCACATGAGGGTTAGAACCCTCCACTCATCAAGAATGCAGATATGTCATGCAGAAAATTGCCCAGCGTTTTGTTTACCTGCAAGCTTCAGCTTATTATTGCAGCCTGGGGAAGGTGGCAACAGCGTTGTTTTGTCCATCAATTTGCCGAAAAGGGAGACGTGCAGCCAAACTTCTCAGAGGTATGCACATGTAGACCAATTGGGCTATGCACGCATTCTCGCTCAATCTGTGGTTGTACTTTAAGCGCTGGGGAACAAATAATGGGAATAATGCACAATAAAAATGGGAAGGGGGAGGGGAGGCGGACCACGCACTCAGAAAAAGAAGAATAGAAGCAGACTAATACCGGTCGTGTTACCCTATGTGTACATGCGGTGCTCCGGTAAACCTTAAAACCGACAATATGAAGCAACGGTGACACACTGCAAGAAGCGTAAAAGCACATATACCACAACACACTTGTATATAGATGTACAAGGAGAAAAACAGAGAGACACTTATCTTGACTGCAAAGCAGCAAAGAAGAGGCAGTCAAGATGGTGCCTCACTGTTTTGTAGGTTGTGCCTGTACACTATTGGTGGGCTGTTGAGGAGTCATGGTTCAAAGTCTTGTGGAATATGTAATAGTGTTTTACTGTTTTTAATTGGCTGTTGTTTTGGAGTTGTAAAGATAGAGAAAGCATAATCGGAACCTCTGGTCCTGCCATAGAATTGCGGTAAGCCAAAGCAATTTATATTTTTCTAAATTGTTTGAATCATCAAAGAGAGAATCTCTGTTAACTTGGCCAGTTTTAATAGCTACCAATGCAGCTTGAGGCATACTATTAACATGGATGTAATTTGAAGGTAGTCACTAGTCTCAGCTGTGACATCTAGCATGCTCTCTGCTGCTCCTGGCACTTCCTATGTGACCCCTGGCCTCAGCGGGGGCAAAACAAAACACTTTCTGGGGCCACAAAGGGAGTGCTAGGAGTACAAGGGAGCAAGCTAGAGTTTTCAGTTGGGACCCCAGACTACCTCCAAATTATGTCTGTGACCATTACAGGGACTTTTCAGGGTTTCCAAAGAACTGTTACTGAGATGAAGTTGGTGATCAGTCAATATATGTGAAAAATAATACTGAACTAGAAAAGTTAATACTAGATGGGCTTTGGACATTCTTAGAGAAAGAACTTTAGCTCATATTCCTAAGAATTCCTAATTAAGTCTTATCTCCAATTCCTTTGCAGCCCCCGACAACGCAAGGATCGACAGCACCCCGCCCCGCTCTTACCTGTAGACGCAGTGTGGCGGCAAATTCAGGGACTGCAACGGGTGGCAAAAGGTCTAGCTATGCCATTAGTCAAAGGTGACACAGATGTAAACCAAGAAGACAAGTAACTCGAGGCTCCATCTCATTCTCAATCTCCGTTCACACAGTACCCTGCCTAAAAACCCTTCCACTCATCTGGCTACTCAAACATCTGTACTTTAGAAACACAGAGTCACCTCTCCCAGATGGTGGACTTACTTCAGGGTACTTCTCCTGGGAAATCTAAGGCATGTGACAACACAGATGCATTTACAGATAAATGAGTTAAGGAAACTCCAGTGGGATTTACCTTCTCATTATCTATATCATACAATGCTTGAATATATACCAACATTTGTGGTCAGCTCTCATGTAGTTACAAGGAGACTCAAAGTCCTATGCAGATGCTGTGTAATGAGTAGAAGGTGTGAAAAAGTGATTACCTCTTCTCAGAGTTTGTACTTAATGTCTCCCCCTCGCCGCCCACTTGTCTTTTCTCCATTGCAGATTCTGAGCTGCCAGATGCAAGCAGATCCCTTTACCCAGGCCAATTAGTACACATTTTTAGTGCCAACATTGTTTAATAGCATGTCAAAGCAGGCTTAGCACATCATTGATTGCATTAAAAGTGCATCAAAATACATTGAAGGTGAAGGTAGGGAGAGGTGTGGTGCAGCGGCCTGAGCAGCTGACTCCGGAGCAGGGGGCTTGCGGTTTGATTCCCGGTGGCAGCTCAGCTCAGCACCCTGTGTCTCTGGGGAATAGCTCACGTAATCTCCCTGACGGCCCCCAGTGCCTTTGAGACTACTAGGTGAGATTAGTTCACGCTTTACAAATACCCGATACGGAAGGTCATGCCAATTTATGGCAAGCACGCAGTTTGGGCCTGTTTAGTAGTACCCAGACCATTATAGAGATTGTTGACAAGAGAACATAAACAAGAAATACAGAGGCGCAGATTTACAAGGAACTGACACATCTGCAAGATGGGTCAGTTTCCTTTTCCAGTGCCAAATGTCCTTGCGCCACCATGGATGCACTATATTTACAATAAGTTGCTCCATGGCACAAGGATTAACAGATGCGTCAGAAATACTGACACATCTGTTGGCACAAAAGTGACAATTCGCTGGAGTTGCTCATGAAAGTGACGCAACTGCAGCAACGCACCACAATAGATGAGTGAGTCCCATTCAAAAAAGCTGTGCATCATGCCTTACGCCTGGTCTGAGCAGTCACAGGGATTTTGACACAGTGAAGGCGTGGAGTGACGCAGTGATGTGTAAATGTCACTGCATCAGTTGTACGAGGCTTTTTTCATGGGAACGCCCACCCTGCATACATTATACCTGGCTCAGGTATAATGTGACACAGGGCTTTACAACATTACGCATCTCCCTAGATGTGTCACGTTGTAACTTGTAAATTGGCGCATTGTTTGTGCCCCCATTGCATCAAAAAAGGTGATGCAATGGCGGCGCAAGGAAACACAAGGAGGCACAAGGGGCTTGTTAATCTGCCCTAGCATTTTTACCATCGGAGACTATATTAGTGCACAGTGCTTTTTAAGAATTTTCAACTGTATGAAGAGTCGATGGTCGTTTTCAGGGCTTGGAAGGGAGGCAGGTTCGTTTTCAGGGCTGGGAAGAGGGTTCTTTACAGGGCTGGGCAGGGGGGAGAGGTTCGTTTCTGGGCTGCGGGGTCAGGGTAGTACTCAGGGCTGGGGAGGGGGGTAGGGTGGTTGGTGCAGGTCAGTGTAGTGTTAGCTAAGGGTCTTGGTTTTAGGCGTTAGGTCAGGGGAGGGGAATGGGTAGGTGGGACAGTTTGTACAGCTTAGGATATGGCGAGGTAGTTTTCAGGACTCAGTGGGGGTTAGGGTAGTTTACTGGACTGTTGGAGGATCAGGGTAGTTTACAGGGCTGTCAGAGGGTCGAATAGTTTTTTTAATTAGGGGTTAGAGTGTTAGGCTTAAGGGCAGTGGAAGGCGTTGGGGTAGTCTTGGGACAGCGCGGGATTGGGAGCAGGTTGTTGTAGTGTTAGTTAAGGGTCATGGTTTTAGGCTTTAGGGCAGGGCAGGAGAATGGGTAGTCGGACAGTTTTTAGAGCTTAGGGGATGGCGGGGTAGTTTTTAGGGCTCAGGGGGTTGGGTCATTTTAAAAAATAGGGGTTATGGTTTTAGGCTTAAGGGCAGTGGAAGGGATTGGGGTAGTTATAGGTACAGACCTGAAGTGGGAGGGGGTCGGGTAGTATAAGCTAAAGAAAAGGAACAGCATAGGCGGGTGGGAGGGGTCGGGGTAATTGGCCCCCATGGCGGCATGTAGGGAGTTTGTAGTGTAGGGCTGGGGGAGGGGGGTTGTGACCTCAGCCATGCACAGCCCTTTACCATTCAAGCCTTTATCACAAAATTGCTTGGTAAAGGCATTAGTGGTAAAGGAATGCGTGGTTAAGACTCATTCGTTGTTAAGGTTGCGTGGTTGAGCCATGCGTGCCTCCATCATACAACTGTTGACCAGTTTTCTGGATGCTAGATTCTTTCTCTATCCAAATGTGTAGTGTGTTATGTTTATATTCAGCCCCATCTCTACATTTGGCACTTTGCTGTTGCTTGGTCAGACCAATTGTCTACTACAAGTCTTTCTTTCTTCCAGTCTTGTGAAAGCACAGTGGGTTCTTGAACAAAATGACTGCTAAGATCTTGTGGCTATGCAAAATGTTCTCTGATCCACAATACTGTATCAATCCCTGGACAATGGTTCTATTTCACAAACCCCCTCCCTACCAGCGGAAACTGGTAGAGTGCTTCATACAATTTACTGCATCGGCTATTAGCGAAAAACAGCAAAAATGTGCATTGCCAAATGCATTTCCGACCTTAATGTGTCAGTGTCAGTGTTGTTATGCCTATCCATATATATCTGTTAAAAAACAGGTAACACAATACAAGCATCTTCTGGCAGTGAAAACCGTGCGGATACATTCATCCAAATTAGCCACGCTGCTTGAATCACATCACATTTTTCCATGAGCCCTTAAAACCACACCGTAATTGGTTACAGCCTTACTAATATTTATATGTGAAGTAAATGTTGTGACACACTAAAGTTAGAGACACAAGACATATGCATTTGCACTTTTAACTATGACGTAACCTTAACTTTAATTGTGGCCGTTTTGTTTCTGCTCCGTTTACATTTCCATCGGAATATAAATCATGCCATGATATGAGCTAGCAGGTTATTCAGCTTCTAGAGTTTTTGTAAGTCTGAACATTACGGTAATTAATTATGAATATTGCAAATAACATTTTAGTATGTCAAATTCAGCAGCATTTCATACACATTATCTACAGCCGCAAGCCAGTCATGTGTACCAACTGTAAAAATGAAGAACGTAAGTATTTGTACATCTTATATGCGTGAGCTGTTGCTTTACTGGCATTATTGTGCAGGACCTTTCATTGCACGTATCAAAATTAGGTCTGGTAAAGTGGACAATGTCTGTATATACTGATGTCAATAGTAGGCAGCATCTTCATCACTTAAAAATACCCAAGCCATTGACGGGGCCGGATTCTTGCCTACCTGGTTATCTTCAAGAATCCTCTCAGGTCGCCAGGATCTTTTTATCTGCTAAATAGTGTAGAGGGGAGGAAATACGATTATCAGAACATAAGCACCAACATTAGATTTCATTTGGAAAGGACTACTGACTCCGAATCTAAAATGTATAAGATTTTATTACCACCAAAAATAGCTGAACATACAGACACCTCAATACAAGGAGTAGAAGGTAAATGGGCACTAATACAAAGGCAAGCCTACGCAGGATTCTCATCCGTCTCAAACAAAGAGAATCACTGACTCCAAAATCATCAAGAAAACAATGGTTAAACCAATATCCAATTTAGGAATCATTAGTCAAAAGGAAAAAGCGTTAGTCTATCCCTACACTAACTCTAAGGTGACATCCCTACTTAACATTCCCCATCCCAGGCAAGAGAATACAAGGTGTCAGAAGTGAAGACTTCCTAAGAAGTGCATTCACTTAGTCAGAGCTCGATCTAAGATGCTTTTTCTAGCTTCCCGTCTAAACCTCAACTACTCAACCCACGAGGCACTGTCCCTATTACAAAACCCCAAAATCGTAGAACACGCCCTTCCGTACACCTCTTCAGCAAGGTCTTCTCCCAGTAGTTTTCCTACAAATTTGTCTGGCATCCAACGTCGGTTAGCTTGACCCTGGGTCCCAGGTACCTTCTCAACTGAAAGTATCATCCTCACATTCCAGTGTACTTCCCTGTTGGCTTCTCACAGCATCCTAACTTCTAAAACAAAGACCTAGTCTCACTAACGAGCTAAATGTCCTTGCACCTGCAACAGAAACATGGGAACGAAAAACATTTCACGGCTCCGAGATTTTAAGTCTCCCTTCAACCCAAAGCCTTTACCAAGGGAAATCATTTTCGGCCCATAACGTTAGCTAACATAAGAAAATGAACAGGCCTTTCTCTTCTAAAATATATGCGATCAGGCCTTTACAATTTAAACACACTATTAAATCACACTCTAAGCATTAGTTCACTATTCTCATATACGTGAATAAACAACCTACATGTGTAACTTTAACATGGCACACGTTTAACCTAATACATTGCATTGCACAAAACTAATCATTATGCGTTTACTAAAATACATTCACAATGATCTGCAGCACTACTTATCCTGGAAAGCATGGTTACATTTCTAATCACTTCTATGTTAAACGATTCTAGTAATACATTTCTATGGCACACTTAACCTACATCGATTAATATGCGGGTGCTGACTAACAGTGAATATGATGCACCCCTACAAATTTCAGAATCACATGGCGCTCTATCACCATTCATACAATAGTCTTTCAAAGCCAGCGAAAAGTTAGCTCCCAGCAGTCTTGGCCTTCCTTCACCCTTATGTTTTTTTGTAGGGGGTGGAGGGCCTGGACAGATCACTAATGTCCTCTGCTCTGTTTGCAAATATGAAGAGTGCAGCTGGACATTGGTGGGTCAGTCCGGCAGACTAAAACTCCCCCATGCTCCCCATGACGAAACTGGGGTCCCAGGGGATCAGCCCCCAACTCTTAGACATTGCAAGAGGAACAAACCTCTCTAAGGTCCAGGGAACCTGCCCTAGACCATTACTGGTTGAGGGGGCTTAGTTAACATATTCTTAGGCAAGGGGGGGGTTAAAATGCTTGCAAGCACTTCGTCTAGTCAGAAGGAATAAATAGAATAAATATACCCCTTTTGCCCTTTAGAAAGGTGGAAGAGACACACAACCTCCACTCTTGGGCAAGGTAAGAAATACAATCCTTTCACTATGTACAAGGCAGGGGTAAAAGCAGACATTGCCCCTAAACATGGGCAAAGCAAGGAATATAAAAACACAACAAATGAAGAGTGGGAGTGAGAAGTAATTACAACCCCAATCCCTTGGGCATGGTCAAAGGATTGAAAGAAGACAATGTCCTCTGCCACTGGGTAAAACAGGAGGTGACAGTAAGCTGCACTATGCCTCCTTGGCTCATACTATTTTGATATCCAAGCAGGGCTTAAAAGGTGACAAATGTTTCAGCTTACAGTTTACAATTGCAAACAAGGTATCTAAGCCGGTGTTACTGTTCCAGACTTCATTCGCCTCCCAAAAATGATGATAAAGAAGGGCTGGGACAGCTGAGAGCCACTCTTATACACTGTTCGCAAAAGCTCCAGCTCTCTTTGACCTGCACCACTCTGTGAAATAAGGAGACCTGGGACATGTCCCAGGTGTCCCTGTGGCCTTTATGCAATTGCAAGGAGGCCAAGGAGCCAGATGGACACTACCCTGATGTCCCAGGCCATCTTCATACTGCAAAACAATGAGGTGTGAAAGACCAGAACAGGTGACCCATGCCCTGGCACACTGCTCTCTGCAGCGCCCAAGCTTCCTTTCACAGTGCCCCTTTGCCTAAACCATTTTGCAGCCCAAGGAGTGCACAATAAGTGGGGCACTGCACTGCGTCACTATATCCAATTCATTTATGCATACACTTTAAAGGGATTGCACTACAGAGTTAGAGATGGTGGGTCAACACTTTCTCATTTTTCGTTTCATTCCTTATACTTTTTAACTTGTTTCAGTCATTCTTGCATGATTAAACTCTGACTTCAGCAATTCAAAGCTAAAAGTAATGTTTTCCTTGTTTTATTAAGAATCATATTTTTTTTAGGATTAATTCAAAAAATTATGTCTATATCTGTTTCAAATATACCTAGTACGGATGTATTACAATTAAGTGACATCATTGTCAATTTGCATTTTTATTGCAATCAATCAATCACTATGTTTAGGCAGCTGCTTGTTTTAATTATTTCGTATTATTCTTGTGGAATATGGTTGTAATAGAAGTACATAAAAATGAACTATTGCATTAGCTTACCACTACTAGACCTTTTGCTCTGGCTAATGCTCATTACTTATAATGAAGCCAGGTAGGCATGGTGTAGGACAGTGCTGGAATCTGTCTTGCAGCATCCATATCTATGGGAATTTCTCATCTGTCTGTTTGACTGAGAGGATGTTATTGAGTGGAGAAATAGTTTAAGTATATAAAATAAAAGGTTTTAGCACTAATAAGTACTGTAAAGGTGACAAGTGGAGGTGTGGCCACATGTCATAGGAAAGATATGTTAAAGCATAGTCATAAATATTATTTGCTTTGCTGCTTAATTTAATTGAAAGAATCCCTTGCCACTAAGTGCGGGCAGTCAAAATATTGAAGAAAAAATTGTGTGATACACGAATATTGTGTCAATATATCATCAATTGAAAACTACTATAGGATAGAATATAGAAGGTAAGATAAAAGGCCCTTATTGCGATGTCGCTGCGGACTGGACCAGCCCGACCATTGGTCGAAGGATCTGCCCGCAGAATTTGGATGTGACCGCCCTATGGGTAGTCAGAAACATCCATATTGCAATTGTAGATTGTGCGGCGGGCTAAAAAGTCCCGCCGCATAAGCTGCAATTGTAAAATGGATGTTTTTGAAAGTGTTTTAAACCTGTCCTTTTGGAGTAGGATGGGTCCCAAAACTCAGTTGAAATATCTGAATAGAAGCTTTGAGAGACCATGAAAATGTGCTTATCCCGATCAATTGCACCAGTGTTGAAGATAAGGAAGCCCTATGATTACATTTTAGAGATGAAAGGGCCCAGCTAGAAGTTACAATTGAGTCATAGCCCAACGGGCTCTTTTCTGATTCCATATGAACAGTGACAAATTTAGCAGAAGAACGTCTTTGGCATTACGAGGGGCAGTGCTCAAAATAGAAATAGAATTTTAGTAGAATTGTCATCTTTCTGTTGTATCTGAACTGAATCCTTAAAAAACAGTCTGTTCCATTCTGCTGAACTAATTAACATAGATTGTCTTAGCGCTTCATAATGAATCCGAAATGTTCCTTGATACTGGAATGATATTTTCATTCCAGGAGAAGTAACTGATTAAATTATTGCGGGGCTGCTGACTTTTTACTTTTAAAGAAATTGTGTTTTGCCTTTATTAAGAAGGTACCCCAAAGCATCTCTAAGTGTTTCTGCTGCCATTTCAATTGAAGGAGTGAGTTAAGGAGTGAGTTAAGTAGGGTTCTATCTGCAATGCAAAACAACTGGGGTGACAGTGAGCATCTTTGTATTGCAATACCTTCCAAAAGTTACAAAAAACTCTCAGAGAACACCTCTTGTCCTGTTGCAAGCTTCCAAACAACTCTATCTAATTCCTATTTGGTCCTATTTGGTCACAGGCACTTCTAGTGCCTTATGATGTGTTTCTGAGATTAGGCAAATTTAGCTACCTTGATATAAGATGTAAATGTGGTGGTTGTTGTCTTTGCTCATATAATTTGACATAGTAGTTAAGGAAAGTAGATATGATTTTCCCCTTGCCCTGAACAAAAAGGCCCAGTTTGTTGGAATGACAGAGATATTATTTTTGGTGGCATATTCCTTGAATTTAAGAGCCAGGATCTTCCCCATACTTTCACTATTAACAAAGTTCGAAAATCATTTTTGGTGTGCCCTGAGAAGAGATTGGCCTCACAATATTTTTTTGATGCTCATCATGTTGAATGTCAACCTGTCTATTATTCTGAGAAACTATAAACTGTTTGCAGTGTCCCCTCACTTTTTGCCCAAAAGTTGATTACTAGATGCTGGTGTTCAGACTCCGACTGCGCCATGGCCTTTGCTGACCAGACCCAGGGTTGTGCTTGTATTAAAAGTACATGGCAATTAGGTATAATTACAATTGGTACTGACAACCTACCTATGAGTCCTGTTTATATGGTTGGGCATGTATGTCTAGAGGCCCAGTACACTTAATTCACTTAAGTGTTCACTACTGTGGTGCTTGCTGCCTTGCAGACTGCTATTGATCTTAAATTACATGCACATTTGACTTTGTGATTAAAGGTACTTCCAAAGTCTCAAACAACCTTATTGTAACATATAAGTCACCCTATCAGTATCAGGGGTAGGGTGCTTTGTAACTATAAGCAGGGACAATATAAAATATGTTTTCTATGTCTTGGTGAGGGAAAATTGACAGTTTTGTTTTTCACCATTGTAGAAAATTAAAGCTAACATAGAAAATCTTAATTTAACTATAAAGGTTGACAGGAGCGAGCTAGAAATGTCATTTAAAGACTTAAAAGAATAATTGTGACAAACCCAACAACTTGCCATTGCTGGATTTGTAATAACTATTACAGAAAATAAGTTATAGTACTTTATTTTCTGTGAGCCAAAATCTAGCCTTCAAGCTGCCATCTCCTGATTGGCCAGCCTCTGCCAGGCTGAGGCAAGCTGTCTTAATGAGGTATAAAGTGTCCTGCTAGAGAGACACATGATTTCCTGTGGGTGGAGAACTGTAGCTGCAGAAGCAAAAGGCAGGATGGGGGTGCAGTAACCAAAATTGTCTTCAAAGGGAGAATAACAGTTTGGGACAGCACAGACGAACCCTCACATCCTACACCCCCAGCCATACAGGAGCCCCAGTAACTAGATTAGTGAAGGGGATAGAAGGGAGGTTTTAGACAATCTTAGCTACACCTATGTGTTGACTTAGCCAGATCTGACCCTTCAGAAGGAGATTTCTCCATTTTGGTTTTTTGAAGGATAGTGTTTCTGAGACAGGAGTATGCCACACTTTGGAGAAAGTGATCATACACCTGGGTTGCACTCTGCATCCCATTGGTCAGGGGTGCATCCCCTGCTTGACACCCACTCATGCAGAATAAATATGGGTTAGCTACACAGCGACTCAAATCTACTACCTGAAACAACAAGGAGGAGAAGGACTGCCCTGCTTGAACCCTGATCTGCACCTAAAGCACTGCACTTTGAAGGACTGCACCTGCTGCACAATCTGGTTCTAGAGCCCTGGCTTTACTTTCCTGCATCAAGAAACACTTCTGGAAGTAAGTATTAAAGTGTCACATCATGGGTGCCCTAACCTTTGAACTTTCTCCCAGCCCAGCATGACTTTTCTTAACCCTTCGAGTTCTATCTGCTTATAAGGGTTAGTTTTACTTTTAATCTTTACAAATTCATTTCTCTTGTTCCCTCCACTGGATTTTTGTCATTTTGGTGTCTATTTGTTCATAAATATATAACCAATTTTGAATAATTGGTGTTGGATTTTTATTATGTACTGTGTCTAGCTTATTTAATGTGTTGGTGTTTCTAAATTCTTTACGCACCTGTATCCTATGTTAAGCGTGCCTGCTCGTTGCCAGCTACCAAGGTTTGAGCAAGGGAATAATTTATTGAGACCTTAACTAAACCTTTTTTATTATGTTTTTGGCCTTATTACTAGTGGTAAATCTCTACATATCACTACTAATAAACCACTTTCCAACAATATTGGATTCATGAGTTAGTTTGTTAGAGCCAGTACAGAAAGCATGCACTAGGTCATTCTCTCTAGGTATTAACTTTCATTAAGTTGTTCCTGATTAAGCTTCTCTTCTTTGTCCTTCCTCTTTTATGCATGATAGTGTGGCACCTCTAATGGCTGTCTTCAGACAATCGCTAACCATGTTTAAGAGCGCCAAGTGTCAATTATTAGATATATATTCAGAGATTATGTTGGTCATATATTTTTTATAGCTGCTGTCTGTTCAAGGGTTTTGGTAAAATGACCATTATCTGTAACTTTGTGGTGCCTTAGACAGAGAACTGGATACTGACAACAGTACTGGTTATTGTTGGACATAACCCAAGGGAAGAGTTGAATCTGGAGATACAGTAATAGCTCTTGTGAGACCAGAAATATATCTATCTGCAAGCATGCCTAGTAGGATGATGTGTACATCCTAATTCCCTGCACAAGGAATGCCAAGCCCCAGCAAGAGAAAGCAAGTTTTTGATACTTAGGAAAACTGCTCTAGATTGTGGGGTTCCGGCACATGCAGCAAGACTAGTAGAATATTTTTTTTTTCTGATTCAGTAGCCAAATGTATGTCCCTGCAGATTATAAATAGATTTTCCCAGGAGGTAAATTTGATTAAAAGCTGCCTAAACACAGTCAAAACATCAGTATTTGGGGCATAGAGGTTACAGATAGTGAGTGCTAAGAAGTCCTTTTGTAGCCTGCTGATTAGCCAGCACCCCTAGGTATCTAACTCACATTTTTGTACTTCCCATGTGAGACTTTTGACCACCAGAGCCCACAGTGAGTTGGAATTTTCTTCAGGGTCATTTGCTACTTTCTTAAAACTCAAAGGTTTAGCTTGCCCTTGTCTAGCCCTGTACAGTATGGTTCCTATAGGCACACAATCTCTGACATTAAGCCTATGTGTTTTTCTTGAATTAAGTGAATTTTATGAATGGAGCAGAGGCCATTAACATTCCAAATGAGAAAACGAATGTCATCTGATGAAACAAACTCATCAAGGTGGCTATCAGACTTAGCCATTCCTAAAAATGTGAAAACACTTTGAAGAAAATACACACCTTCATTTACCTAGGTCCTACTCTTGCCCCAACCCAAAAACTCCTCCTCAATGTCCCTATTGCAACCCTGAAACCCTCTCATCCTTCCCTAGTGGGTACTGGGCTGCCCAACTCTTCAACATCCTATGGAACTCTGCTTGCTCTTTCCCTTTCCTATGTTGTCCCTGTGTGAAGCATGGAAGATGCAGCAGATTTTATACCCCTCAAAAGAAAAAGCTGAAAGTCAGCTACTTCGTTAGCACTACTGCCATGTCTAAGACAATGGTTATAGATTGGGGTGTATAAGACATGGGCCATTATAGTGCATATAAGAAAAAGAAAGAGAAGAGGGTCAATAGTCACTAATGAAAAATCATGTTATTTTATCCTTTGTATCTTAGAAATAAGTCATTTTGAGGCACAGCTCTCAAGGATATATTATTATTTCTCAACTACATTATTTTCTGGAAATGCAGAGTCTGTTCTGACTCCACTAATCATCATCGGAAAGACCACTCTTTGACCAAGTCTTCAAGAGTGCCACTGCCATTTCCTCTGTTTTACAAAAATGGGGATGAGATCCACTTGTGACTTTTAGGAGGGCAAGCTAGACCTAGGCCGCTACTGCTTAAAAGCAGGGATAAACTGCCAGGAGCATTCAGTGGTCTGGTGGCAAAAATCAGGGTGAAAAAGAAGTGTGAGTATCTGTTAGAGCAGATAGTTAAAGTTAAGAATACCAATATAGAACAACATTGGTTTGTGATGTACATTTTATGGCCAGCCCTGCGTCTGTGATGAGGACAAATATGAGCCTCTAAACCTGGCAACCAATGCCCCATTCTTGCAAACTGGGAGATGATTTTTGAAGTAGTAGAAAAACAAAGACACATAGATCATATCTCTCTTGGCCCCCCTCTTGTCCCAAGATTCCCAGAGAGTTGTGGTGCAGTCTATTCTCCATAGCCTCCATTTTCAGCTTGATATCGCTGATTGTTTCTTCTGATTGGAGATTCACTGGCTTGTGATATGATATGATTCTTCCAACTTGCTTTTCACCCTACAATTAAAATGATATGATTATCAGCTACATTATTTGCTTTTGAGATGCTGGGTATTGAAATATCTTAAGATTGTTGGTCAATCCTTTATGCCTACTACCCCTCCATTATTTTCTGCTCTGGGCATTCCTTTCAATCTGACTCCAGGCGTAGCCCATCTCCTTGCAATCAGCCTCGAGGCCTACATGCCAGATGTTACGGGCCTTCCCATTTCCCTTTTCTCTTAAGGTTTCTAGGTTGGGGCTTGCCTGGTGGTGTTTGGTGTGGCCTTGGGAAGGGTGTGACCTATCCTGCCCCAGTGTCTTTTTATGAGCAGGGAGTTGGCAAGTCTACTGCCATAGGTTGGTGTTTGGCCAACGCATTTGGAGGAATTTCCTCAGACAGGTGTTGATGAAGGTATGGACTTTGTTCCAGTAGTCACTGTGGTCCTCCAAGTTTCTGCTCCATACAGAAGGACCAATTTTACATTTGTCATGTAGTTCCTATAAACCTATATAGGATCTACGCTTTTAGACAACATACACTGTATGATTAGTGTCCAGACTTATTCTAGTCACCCCCACCGGGTATGTTAGCCTGTATACCAGCTAACTCTTACCAAGTAGAGAATAGTTCTTGGCAACTATCAAACATGACAACTCTGTCCCATCAGGGATTGTGGAAACAGTACAATACTTTTCACTAGGGGTGGGCGGAATTCGCGTAATCGCGTTACGCAAATCTCCGCGAAACGGTAAAAAATCTCTGCGAACACGCAGAAATTCCGCGAACACGCGGAATTGCTTGTTCGCGATACTTTTTTCCTGTTCGTGATCGCTGTTTGCGTGCTCGGGGTGAAATATCTCGCGAACACGCATATTGAGAACGCGAACAAGCAAAAAATTTCACAAAATCGCGGAACGCAGATTTTTGGGCAATTTCACGTTCTCCGCGGAACGCGAAATTACCCAAATTCCGCGAACGGAACGGAATTTACCGCCCAGGCCTACTTTTCACTCAGCCACTCGTGCTCACTTGGTCTCAGAGAGATACACAGAATAAATGGTGGGGTTGTTTTCCAATAAGCATTTATTGAACCCGCGTCATTCTAGTGTAAAATAGGTGTGATGAAACAACCTTTAGACAGAAACAGATATAAATGATTAGAAGCACCAACAGAGTAAAAGGATGGTAGATTTTTACCATCGTGCTAAAAACAATGAATACAGGCAAGTATATAAAATACATGACAGTAATAAATGTGTACTCCTATGATGCAACCCTAACTAGATGTACCTAAGTGTAGCTATCATGTATGTTGGTGTAAAGCCAAGAATCCCTCTAGGATAGAGTCAACCTCATTACCTGAAGTGAGAGACTCTGGGACCCCATCTTGGTCTCGAGATGGACAACCCATGAGGGATATCAGACCACTGCGAGCTGGAGTGTCTGCGTGCAGGAACCTCAGCATCTCGTGTCAGTGTGTCAGCATTAGGCCTGGGCAAAAATTTCGTTCCGTTCGCGGAAATTGCGATAATTTGACATTTTTGCGTTCCGCGGAGAGCGCGAAAATGTCAAAAATTCCGGTTTCCGCAGCTTGGCGATAATTTGTTTCTTGCTCGCGCTGTAAAATGATACATTATTGCGCGCGCGCGATCGCCTTACCTGAATCCCTGCGTTCGCCGACAAGTTTTCTTGATCCGGTCGCGTTCTCCATGAGATGTTGTATTGTTTTTAGCCATTTGCGCTGTCTCGCGACAGTTCGCGCCCGCAGTGACGTCATGCGTCGCGCGATCACGTCTTTCTTCTCGCGATCATGCACCGCGAGAACAACTCAAAACAAGATGGCCGCGCCCGCAAGCAACCACATGGGTAAGTTGGCGACCCGCAACCATGCAGAAAATCTCGCGAACATGCCGGAAAAAAACTTCCGCATCTTCGCGATATTTCTGCTTGTTTGCGATAATTTTA
Organism: Triturus cristatus; assembly: GCF_964204655.1. NCBI lineage: Eukaryota > Metazoa > Chordata > Amphibia > Caudata > Salamandridae > Triturus > Triturus cristatus. Next base: position 203,939,178 of record NC_140592.1, on the reverse strand, counting down.
AACATTCTCGCGATAATTTGCGAAGGTTAATTCCGCAAATTCCGCCCACCCCTAGTCAGCATGGAAGTCCTTTTTCTCCTCTCCCTGTCTCAGCAAAGATATGGTGTATATATACCTAAAGTGGTACCCTCAGTGGTTCTATCTTGCTGAGTCATGTCGGACTTAGGATGACAGAAGGAATGATCCTTATACATAGTTATTATGCAGGTAATGTTAGTCCTGCTGAGATTCTGCATACATAATGGATTAAGCTAGTCTTCAGGGAAAACCCCACATCTTGTGAGCAATATGCAACTAGGTAAAATTTCAGTCCCAAGAACTGTTATGTAGTGCAATGGTAGAGGAGAATATAGGTGAAAGGTTTGGTGACTACCTGGACCTATATTGGGGTACCTATATGAAACATAACACATTGGTTTTAAAAAGCCTGACCTTGGTTTGCAGTATTAGGTCCTTGGAGCTCTAGATCATTGTTCGCTGAATGAAGGAGCCCTTGCTGTGCTGATTCTTCCCTTGACGTTGGGGTCTGTGCCCACCTGACTATCTATGACAGTGCTTAGTTAGGTGAAGGCCCCAACCTCTTCCAGGTCATCACCTGCATAGGTGAATGCAGTGCGGCTGGTCGTGTTAGCCTTCAGGATCATGGTTTTCCCCCTGTGGATGTTGAGGGCAAGTTGTTCTGATGCGGCTCCACTTTGTTGGTTTTTTCTTTCATCTGAGATAGAGAGAGCAGGGCCAGGTCAATTGCAAAGTTCAGGTTGGCAAGCTGCGTCCAAGTTGTCCACTGGATCCAATTCCTTCACCTTAATGTGGATCTCTTTTTGATCCGGTCTATGGCCAGAAGGAAGAAAAAAAAGATCTTGATCAGATATCCATCTTTCGAGTCTCACGGCTCCATTTCCTCTTCCCAGTTCCTTCCAAACATGTGGTGGAGCATGTCTACTGATCTTTTAATGTCTGCTTCAGTGCCTCTCCAGGAATGTTGTCAGGTCCTGCTGCCTTCCCATTTCTCAGATGTTTGATGGCTTGCTGTTTTTTTCTTCCTTGATTGGTCTGCTGCAGCCAGTTGGCAATTCCTTGTCAGCTGGCTGTATGACTGGTGGAGATAGCAACACTGGCTGGTTCAGCAGTTCTTCAACATGCTCCACTGATCTTCGTTGTTGGCCTTTGTCACCCATGACTGTTTTCCCAACAGGTCTTTCTGGCTTGATGTATCTTCTGGAGAGTTTATTTTTTATTTCATAGAGTTCTTTTAAGTTTCTATGGCTTGCTGCTTCCTGGGATTCTGTGGCAAGACATAGATGAATCTTGGCTTGTGTGCTCTTAAGCTTTCCTTTGCTTCCTGGTTTTTGTGTATTTGTCTCAAGCTTTTAGTTTATCTGCTCTTGTTCAGCTGGTGTTGACCGCATCTTTTATTTCCTTGGATTTTACAGAGAGTCTCAATGGACATCCATATTTTATTCTATTGTTTCTTGGGACCTAGTACCGCCTGGCAGATTTATGTCACAGAATCTTTGATCTTCGCCCACTTGCTTTTTACTGGGTCTCTGTCATCCTTTAGTTCATGCAGGATTTGAAACGTGTCACTGAGGGTGACTGAATATTCCCTCAATTTATGAGTATTCGTAGAAGGGCATTGTTATATTGATGTTGTTGGTTTGTCATTTCCATCCTAGATTTCTTAAGCTATAGCTTTAGCATGGCCATGAAAAGGTGAGGGTCTCATACCACATCCGCTCCTCTTGTCACTCTCACATACTGCAGGGACCTTCAGAACCTCTAAGCAATGCAGACATGATCGATCTAATTCTCTTTTGAATAGTCTGGTGACACCCACATTGCCCTGTGTATTCTTTTGTGTGGGAATTCACTATCGCCTATCACCAGAATGTTCAGGGCACAGAGATCTGTAAGCTTTCACCATTTTAGTTCATGTCGCCAAGGCCATAGTTACCCATGAAATCTTTGTACCCAATGTTGTCGCTTCCAATCTTGACATTGAGATCCCTCATCAGTATGGTGATGTCTCTCAAGGTATTTCTCCAAAATGGACTATAGTCTGATGTTAAACTTTTCCTTTTCCTCTCATTTGTTGTCATAGGCAGGGGCAGAGCAATGATGACATACATGTTGATCCTCTTTTTCTTTGTGTGGAAGGTCGCTCTGATGATTCTGAAACTATGGGCTTCCCATTGAATCAGAACTCTGTTGGTTGGTGGCCTTAGCATTCTCTTCCTCGTGTCCAGAATACAGCAGCATTCCGCCTGGAGCCAGTCTTTTCTGTCCGGACTGTGTACAACTGGTGTCACTGATGTCAAGCAGGGCAAGGTTTTTCCTCTGCCACGTGGGATGTATTGCCTATCTCGTTCATGGTCTTCATTTGTACATGGTCCTCATGTTCCATGCCCTGATTGGTGATGGTCTTGGTCTAAAGCAGGTGGATCAGTTGTGTGGCTTCCAGGGATCTCTGGCTCTAACCTCAAGGCATCAAAGCTCTCTGTGAAGGAGATTCCTCTCTCCCCAAGGTCGGGATGTCTTTTTGTCTTTTGGCTGACGCTTCTGTTACTAAGAATTGTTTTATATGGTGGGGTAGCTCTCTCCATGCATAACCCGCCTCCTTTCGCAGCTGGGCTTGGGACCACCCATGGCAGTGAGAACTTAGGATGGCTCATACCAGAGAGACAGATCTTTTGTCTGAGATTGGAGGATTAGTATGTGATTACCATTTGAAGTTGTATAAACTACAGGGGGAGTGTGAACTGATGTGCTGTGTAGTCTCAAGCGAGATTGGTCCATTCCATTCACTGCTTGCATGGGGTACATCCCTCCAGCATGCCGACTGGGGATGAGACAAAAGTGTCATCAGAGACCTTTTCTGAACCAGATCTTAGACTGTTAACTTCCTGAACCTGAGAATCCATAGTGTCACCCCATTGTTTCCCACACACAGATTGATTAATAAGCTTGTCAAGCTCTTTCCCAGAGTCAGAGTCAGCCATGAAGATAGCATCTGGATCTTCTGAAGCATCAGAGCCATCTGAGATTGAGAACAAAGCTTCCTGATGCTCCTCCAGTTTTTTGAGTAACTGTGAGGCCAGAAGGGATTAGAGGCACTCTCTTGATCTGGCCACAGGAACCACTCCTTTGGGTCAGAGCCAAGTTAAACAGGTCACTGCTCAGGTCAGTTACTCATGTTATCCTAGTTTCAGGATGAGTAGTCGGTGGATTATTACCATTTTGCTGTCCTAAATGCGGTGCTAGTGGCAAGGGGACAGTGTAAATAAATGTATTGCTCACTGCACAATTGGAATTAGTTATAGAGGTACTCCAACCCTCACTTCACTCTATGCACTGAAAAGGAACATCACTTTTGTCATATTCATTGACGGTGGACATGCAGGTCAAGTTTGTCCTTTTTTCACCTTTCATATTTGGTACAGAGCAGGAGTTTTGATTCATGCACCCCCATTTGAACTAGGGGTGCCGTTTTTACCTGAGGATTTATGTTCCATGTTATAGTGACATGCCGATATGTCTGCACTAAGCTTGTTTAGGTAACCCTCTGAGCTTAATGCTGCCCATTCAACACCTTCAACTCCTTGTTTTTGCTGGGTGTGGGATTACCCCTGAGGAGCACCATTGTCAGGCAGTGTTAGAAAGTGTTAAAACATGGATTATCCGGGCTCATCCAGCAGCAACTTCTTTCCTCATTGGCTGAGCCATATCACATTGTTATCTTACGTGGGAGTGTAAATTCCTACCCCATAAAAACTGTCACAGCTTGGGTCCCTAGTGCTCCCTGAAGCTGCTTTGGGGCTCTGTCCACTGTTCCAACAGTGAATGCAAACAAGTTGGCTGGAGATGGGGCTCAAGAGCGAAGTGTGGGTCTCACAGCCTTCCCTGCACTAGTGATGGTTTTCTTGTTCACAGTGCATGCAGAGAGCATCCCATGTTTCACACAACTCTCATGGCCCAACACATTAGAGGTAGAACAGGTTGACCATCTGCAACTGGCCCCACTAGCCTGCTGTTTCAAAATGTCTCCCCTCTCAGATAAGCAAGTAAGGAAGGAGAGCCCTATGCAGAGTTCAATATATTTTGTGTTGGTCCAGGTTTCTGTAGCCAACATATAATTTATGGCAATCTCTGTTTTATCTCAGTTTTCAATTGTTAATGGTAAGCCTTGGTTCATAGAGAATCATACCTTATGACGAGAGAACTGATATGGGACCCAAGTTAAAAAAAGTGTGCTGAAGGTTTAAATGAATTATATACTATTTAGGTAATATGTCATCCAATAGTAGATAAGAAAATTAGAGGAGGGAGTCAAGCATGAAGAAAAAAACATTTTAGCATTTTGTTCAGGGGGAAGTAGAAAAAATATCTAGGATAGTATTGGAAGAGTTGCCAACTCATTCTTCTGCACCATGGGATCCATACATAGTTTTATAAAGGCAGCTAATGCTCACTTGTCTATCAATGCAGGCTGTTAAGAAGCTTATTTTTTGATACATGAAGGCAAACACAAGAATATGCCTAGGAGGGTGTTTTAATGAAGATGGGAAATATTTATGGATCAAGCTCTTCCATATGTTATGGCAGGAGTCATGAAGCAGAAACAATACACATTAAAGTAACATTGCAGTTAAGAGTATTGGACAAAATATGTTTGTATTCTTCACCAAAGTTCCTGGTGATTGGAAAGAGTGCATGGAGTTAAAGGACCTAATCCTGTGACAGTTTTATGATTATGATAGTGATTGCATCAAAGAGGTGAAGTCAGTTATAGGGGTACGGCACTGAAGGGATTGATTCTTTAAATGAGCTGCAAACGAAAAGGAACCTAGACCAAAACTTCATATGAAAGAAGCAGAGAGGTCAAATGACCAACATATTTAAATATATGGAGCAAATGTTTAGAAGGCAAGCAAGAGGGAGAGAGACAATGGCCCTATTAGACTTACACTTTGAATGGGTGAATAACGTAGCAGAAGTAATCCTCATAGAGAACTTCATGAGGTAGAACTGTGTATGCTTCTATACAGATACAGAGGAACATATAATGCTAAAACAAAAACAAAAATCACCATTGTGTGCATGTTGGAAAGCCATGTTTGGTAGAAGAGTCGTGTAGTGATTTTCCAGTGTAGACGTATTTCTACCACAATGTGGAACTCACTGGACAGAATGATTCAAATTATTTGTGGTCTAGGCTGAGGTAGCCTACCATAGAGACCATATAGATTACTCAAAGTGAATATCATTGAACCATATATGGAGCAATACTAACACCTATGAGAACACACTTGAGAATTGAAGAGGACTAACCAGAACCCCCACAATGACTACCACCTACTCTCAGATCAGAGCGATTACCCCAAGGGGACCCTAGCTAGTAATCGCCTATGCAAATCAAAATGTTTTTTTTACTGTACATGTTCGATTGTTATAACGGTTAATACCCTTGCAAGGGAAATAGGAGGAACACATGTGTGTTTGAGGAATGTATTGATTATTTCTCCCCCACTGGAAGGCTTGAATGATTATTTGCTTTTCACGTTACACTACTGTGCTATACCTATGCATGTGACAGTTCCCACGTAACCGCGCACCATAAATCTTGTATGTATGAAAACCAATAAAGATTTGCAATAAACAAATGGACTGTTACACCTTGCAGCAATCACTTCAAATCATGCGTCTTTTCCTTTTTACCATCATAATTGAATGTTAGGGTGACAGTTTCTTTAAACTTCTAGGCATCAGAAATGTTTAGCTGGCATTTCCGTTTCCATACCAATCATTACAGTATTTTTTATTATTTTGAAATAATATTTGCTTTATTTGAATCTTATATAACAATAGTCACCACTATTAAACATGACTTTATGAATTTTGAATCTTGCATGCCAGAGGGCAGTGAATTATGTTATTTTGCACTCATCAATTTTTGTTTCATATTTTCAACGGAGAAGGAAAACATAGCCCACTTGGCAGGCACAAGTGGAAAAGGCCAGCATCAACACAGAGGAGGATGAATCATCCAATAGCACAAACAGTGAAGCTGTCCAGAAATCCACTTGTTTGTAATGCACAAGTCTTGGTGCACAGGCTGGTGAGACCACAGCGAGAATGGTAGATTTGAACACCACATGCCTGGAGAAGAAAGGAGATGGGGCTCATTTTGGCCAACAAAAGTGAACATTTGTGGTGTCCCAGGAGAAAGCCCCTCTGTCATCGGGGACTGAAACCTCACCATTCACACAACATGGGGACTCCACACAATGGTGCCTCCACCTCTAGTCTTAGTTACCACTCCAACTACTCTAAGAGTTCACCAGTGAGATAGGTGGCTGAGGGTGAGATTTGCCTCTGTCACACTGAACCTTCATGTAGTGTCCCACCTTGGCCCTGGAGTACCTAACCTTTCCAGGAGGTCATTATGTAACTGATTTCTGAGTGGCAGGTGCTTACACAGGGCCCTTGGTAGGTGCAAGAGAGGTGAAAGTGCACTTAGGAGTTCATGCTCACTAGCAAAGAGAGATTTATTGACTCTTCTTCTTCTGGACTGCAGCTATTTCCACTTGCTCTGCCTCCTAAACCTCTTTACCGGTGTTGTTGTGTTTCTCAATTTGTCTTCCCTCTAAAGCTATCCTATTGAATCCTGATGCTCAAATTCTTTTCCATTCCCACTCATAACACCATGTGCCTGTCCTTAGGAGGAGCTTCAAGTGGTCTTTGTTTCTGAAGAAGAGGATATACAGGAACTTTGTCTTTTAATTCAGGGTAAACATTCTAACACCCAATTTGGGGTGACGATTGCACTTTAAATAACATTATATTTTAAATGTAAAAACCATTATTGGCCATAAATAAATAATCAAACACACATATACAAATATTAACATTTTCAATACATGTATGATATACATTTTATACATGTGTGTGTATGTGTGTGTGGGTGTGTGCGTGTGTGTGTGCGTGTGTGTGTGTGTGTGTTTGCACCAAATAAAATCATTGAAACTACATCTTAAATTGGCTTGTTGTTTTCATAGAAGATAGGAATATTCCTCTGTGGGTTGTAAAGGTGTTCTGGGCTCATATTAAATTCCACCCTACATAATTACTGTTATACAAGATGATATTATTATTTGTGACATTGATTTATGGATGAATTTATGTTTCATTTTGACCATGATAAAAAAGGGCAACCTTGTAAAGAAGAGAAACTCGATAACATGGTTTTGGAGCAAATCTTGGTTGTCTATCAATGTCTGTCTTTTATGTGTTCCACAATGCATGGAGCAGTTTATGTTTAGGAAAGTCTGCAACAGCTGAAACACATCACCTGAATAACTTCTTTAAACCGATTTGGAGCGTAGGCATCTCTGTTTGGGCAAGAGGAATGGCATGAATGTTTGAAAGGATTGCACACATCAAATATTAAGTTGGGATGGTGCAAAGATGTTAGAGTCGTCCATATATATATATATATTCACTTAAAAAACCATAGGTTTCACACATGTTATAGTTAGCTGGACATTTCCCTCGTAAACAACCATTGAAATTCCCCCGTTATAGTTAGTGCAGGCAACTATAACTCACGCGACCGCAATCCTCTGCTGATGATGTCAGATATTACATCACTGATTACATATGTGTCTTTCTGAAAAATAAATATTTGTAATATATGTATAGCTAAAGATTAATGGAAAAAGACATGGGTAAATAGGTGTCTAAATACAGTGATGTAATATCTGACGTCATCAGCAGAAGATTGCGGTCGCGTGAGTTATAGTTCCCTGCACTAACTATAACGGGGGAATTTCAATGGTTTTTTACGAGGGAAATGTCCAGCTAACTATAACATGTGTGAAACCTATGGTTTTTTAAGTGAATTTGCAAGGTTTTTTAAATGCTAATTCCTAACTATAACGTGTGTGGAACCTATGGTTTTTTAAGTGAATATATATATATATATATATATATTCACTTAAAAAACCATAGGTTTCACACATGTTATAGTTAGCTGTACATTTCACTCGTAAAAAACCAATGAAATTCCACGTTATAGTTAGATCAGGTAACTATAACTTGCGCGCCCACAATAAACTGCTGATGACGTCACATAGTACATCACTCATGACATGGTCAGTGACATCACTCATGACATCAATGATGACATCTGAAATTACGCATTGTGGATTGCGGTCGCGCAAGTTATAGTTACCTGATCTAACTATAATGTGGAATTCCATTGGTTTTTTACGAGTGAAATGTACAGCTAACTATAACATGTGTGAAACCTATGGTTTTTTAAGTGAATGTGCAAGGTTTTGTAAATGATAATTCCTAACTATAACGTGTGTGAAACCTATGGTTTTTTTCAGTGAATTTGTACGGTTTTTTAAATGCTAAGTTATGTATTTATTTTTTATTTTTTTTTCTGGTTTTTCACTATGCGCACACCCTGCGCGCACGGTGCGCTTCGCGCACCGAGCGCACACGTTGCGCAGTCCATGCCGTGCGCGCCTCGCCTTTTTTTACGCAGTAACATTTGTTTTTTTCTCCCTTGTGGGTCCTTTAATTTATTTAATAAATGTGATTGTTACTTCTTTATTTTTATTTTTTTATTTTTTTTGCCGTGCGCGTACGGTAAGCTTACCGTACGCGTACCCTGCAATTTTTTTTTTAAATTATTAAATTTATTTTTCGTACTTTTGGGTCCTTCTTGGACCCCCTGACAAACACTAGGGGATCTGCAACTCTCTTCGTTGCCCCCGTTTCACGTTCCCCACCTTTGTTTCTCAGTGCGAGAGACAGAAAATGGCGGCCGACACTTCCTGATTTCGACCGATTCGAATGTTTACAGTCATGTAACCACCAATCAGAATTGAGCTCGCGCACGGCACCGTACGCGTACGGTAAGCTTACGGTAAGCGCACGGAGCGCGCTTACAGATATATATATTGATTTAAATCCTTTTTTCTCAGGACCTACTGAACAGATTTACACCAGACCTACAAAAGGCACATCCTTGACCTGAGGACTACCTCTCTGCCAAATTTCAAGTAATTCTGTTCAGCCGTTCGGGCTGTAGCTGTGTCTAAAGGTCCTATGGAAAAATGCATGGGGAAACCGCGTTTTGGGACCCCCCTTTTTTCTCAGCCCCCGCTTGACGAATCCCCCTGAGACTTTCAGGGTAGGAGCGGAGCTTAGCGCCCCATTAGTTTTGAGAATTTCGCGAGGATTCGTCGACCGGCGCCAAAGTTATTCCAAATAGAATGTTGCGGATTTCCTATGGAAACACGGTCCTAACTATAACTATCTACTGGCGAACCCCAGTAGATAATATATGTATATATATATATATATATATACAAAAGGGTAGTTAAAGTTAGCACCACATTTCCATGGTAAATGTATTTTTTGTTTCCTAATAACTTTGACATTGTTTGATTAACAAACACAAAATGTTCCCCCAAAAAAGGCTCACGCACATCAATTACTTGCTGGAAAGTTTTGGGCATTCTCCCTGGGGAGGGGGTGGGGAAGGGTGGAAATGGAAGGTCACAAAACGCGTTTTCCCCAAGCAATTTTCCATAGGAAAATTAAACACAGCAACAGCCAAAATGGCTGACTGGAATTATACCAAGTTTGGCAGACTGCTAGATCTTGATCCCAAAAATGTGCTTTTTGTGATTTGGTATAAATCTCTTCAGTAGTTTTTCACATAATTATGGTTCAAAATGTATGTATATTTCATGCTGTGTAGGATCCACAGAGCCGACAGATCTAAAGATAAGGTCTGATTGACTGCCACCCCAACAACAAAAATGAGGCAGCAGCCGTTTTAGACTCAAAGACTGTTTTGCAAAAAGATGGAAAAAAATATAACAGATAGGGTAGGAATGCCCTGACACCCTAGGCCTGGTGAAGGGTGGTCCAGAGGGATGTGCTGGGGTCAGAAAGATAATTTGTTTTTAACAGTATCATGGATTGGCGGAGAAACCACGGTAAATTAAAATAGCCCCCCCCCCAGGGTAAGCCAGGAGGTTGCTGCAATCCCATGGAGCCACTTTCATTTCAGTGAGTGAGTGGGCATGCAGCGTCCCTCCCAAGCCATCCAAAGGCCCTGGGGATCTCATTCCTAGGGCCGGTGATATACAGTGTGGAAACCCCCCTCCCTCAGTATACTGTGTTGTTCCCTACCAGGAAAAGTGCAAGTAGGAAATACAAATATAATTCCCTGCCCGCACTATTCAGGGAAGGGAACACAGCTTTGCTTCCGCCCATTGGGAGAAGAGAATAAAGCTCCTCTCACAGCAAATTAACCAATCCACTGAAATTCACCAGTTATAGTTATCTCAAGTAACTATAACTCGTGCCCTAAAGTAACTTTAAGTTGCTCCCTCCCCCTGCACTGCAATGTACCTCACATATTACATTGTTCATGGCATGATCCATGAAATCATTGATAACATCAATGCAGCATCTGAAATTACATCATTGATGACCACACTGTGCATGGCAGTGCCATGAGTTATAGCTCTTTGAAATAATTATAAGTGGTGAATTTCAGTCGATTTGTTAGTTTAAAACATCATGTGTTAACTGAAATTGTTTTGATTTTGACTTAACTATATATTACCTAGTGGTGACCGCTAAATAATTTTTTGATCTCGCTGGACTTTAGCGGGATCGTGAATAGTAAAATGGAGTAAATGAGTTTTCAATACACTCTATTAGTAGGAATGAATATTGTGGTCCTTGTATTTGAGAGGAAGTGTTTAAAAAGATAAGAACTGTGATCATTAGAAGGTTAATTCTTTTTAATTATTTTAAATGTTCTGATCTCATAAGACTCTTAAGGGATCGTGAGTAGGTGATGTTTGAATACACTCTGCTATGCACAATTGTTACTGTGGGAAGGAGTCTTAATGGAGATGGTGTTTGTCAGACTACACTATTTATGGTCATTGGTTGGAGAAGAGTTATGAGTAGAGTTAAGGTCATCCACACACCCTACTACACTCACCTGTCATTGGAGAGAGAGGTCTAAAGGAGAGCCCAGTCACTCCCCACACCCTACTCTGCACACCTATAATTACAGACAGAGGTTTCTGCAGAGAGGCCAGTCTCTCCCAACACACCCTACTATGCACACCTATTATCTGAGAGAGAAGTCTGGAAGGAGAGGCCACTCAATGTACACCCTCTACTACTCTGACTGGCCATCAGAGAGAAAGTTCTGAGAGGAAATGGTAGTTCCTCTGAATTCACTACTATGCACACCCATCATCAGAGAGAGAGAGATGTGTCAGCAGAGAGATCAGTCTTTCTGTCCGTCATCTGAGACAGAGATCTCAGTGGAGAGGCCCAGTCTCTCTCCACACACCCTCCTCTGCACACCCTTATAGGAGACAGAGGTCTCAGTGAAGAGGCCAGTCTTGTTCCAGACACCTTTCTATGCATACCTGTCATCTGAAAGAGAGGTCTCACTGGAGAGGGCAGTCCCTCAACACACACTACTGCACTCACCTGTCATCTGAGAAAGAGGTCTGTGTGGAGAGGCCAGTCTCTCCTCACACCCAACCTCACACACCTGTCATGTAAGAGATGGGTCTCAGTGGACAGGATACTCCTTTCCACATACTACTATTTCCCTACAGTTTTGTTGCGATCCCGTAAGACTCTCGCAAGAACTCACAAGCTTCAGTGAATGGAGCTCACAGCATGGGCACATTCGATCTCACAACCAAAGATAGTTCACATTGTTCTTGGTGATTTGGAGGAGAAGGCAGCCTGTTTGAGTTGTGCTCAACAGCAGTGACCGAATTTGGAAGTGAGGCAGACTAGTGTTTCAGCTGTATATTAAAAAACTGCTTTAAGTTCAGATAGTAAAAAAAATACTTTTTGAACTTTGTTGAGAAGTGTTAGTAAGTGCACTACTGTTGGTAAAGTTATTCTATTCAAGGTTTACTGAGTGGTGCTCAACAGAAGTGACTGAATTTGGAAGTGAGGCAGACTAGTATCTTCAGCTGTATATAAAAACTGCTTTAAGTTCAGGTAATTAAAAATACTTTTTGAACTTGGTTGATAAGTGTTAGTAAGTGCACTACTGTTGGTAAAGTTATTCTATTCAAGGTTTACTGAGTGACAAGCTGTAGAAGGGTAGATTTGTTTATATAGCTTCTGAATGGTAGAGATTATAATGTAGAGATATATCAAAACGTTTTGCATTTTGTGTTAAAAAATAAAATGTGGAATTTGTATGTAGTTCTTTGTAAAAGAGGCATTTTTTCTGAAATTACAAAAGAAAAAACCTGCAATCTTTGAATACAAGGCCTAGTGTTCTTATGAACCTTAGAGCATACATATCTGACCACTATGAGATGTTTGAGTAGAGTAAACATTGTGCTCTCTGTTAGAAAAGGTGTGTAAAGAGGAATGTGTCAATTTACAAACTGCTATGGAACCATGTTTGAAGGCATGTTATAATTTAATTCTGGATTAAATGCAGTGTTGGAGGGTTTGGAATTTTTTAAGAGGAAGGAATATGAAGTTAGTGTTACAGTACATATAAATATGTGATTGTGGGTGAAAATGTTTGAATCTTCAGAGAACATAGTGATGCATCACTGTTTCAATTATTGATCACCATGTAACTTTACGTGTGTTGGTTATTTTGTCTTTTTTCGAGGAAAATAGAAAACCAAAGCTCTGAAAAATAGAAGTACCATGTCACACAATATATGAAATTGTTTACTTTGGAAGAACCTGTGGATAGTCAGGAAATGTTCTTTATTGCACAACTGATATTGTTTTTACGGCCTACAATGACATTTGTAACTATGGAGAAGCTTGTTCTGTGTAGCTGTACTCTTTTTAGATGACAAAATGATCTGCTTACATAAACAGCAAAACAGTGCTTTATTGACATAAGGAGGGTTGTTATCAGCTTGAGCAGTAAGTACCTGGGAGAAATGGTATCTGCCAGTTGAAATAATCGGTAGGCAGCTGAAGAACAGTCTAGTTTGGCTGCATGAGCTAAGTTTGTCTTAGCTATCCCTTCAGACTGACTGCATCTACAGTACTTCTCCATTCCTGTAATGGATGTAACACAATGGTAGTTTCTATATTCTCTGCTCATCTTTTTTTGAAAATCTTTATAAAACTACCATTTTGCATAGATTATCTTTCTGCCCAGTTTACCATAAAGAATTATTGAAGGAGATATTGTTTGTCAGGCTAAGGTGACTGAAAGATAGGAAAAGAAGATCTAGGTCCATAAAAATCCAGAAGGCAACTGAAGCAAATGGGAGGAGATGTTGGTACCTGGTGATGAAAATTAGAATTTGTTTTTTATAGATTAGTAATGTTTGTTGTTTGGTATGTTTTGCAGTTGTTGATATAGTTTGTTAATGTAGTTGTTTGTAATGTTGTTAATTTTTTTTTAAATAAAAAGTTTAAAGTTACGGTTTCCTTAATAGCTTTTTTTTTTTTATATATTGTTAAAGAGTTGCAATGTTGACTTATAGTGGCAGTTCTAGCTTCAAAAATGGTAACTTTGCTGCTGCACCCACATGTATGTTTACTGTACTATAGAGAGATTAGTGCTTCTTCACACTGTAGTATAAAGATTTTTATATAAGAGTGCGGTTTTGGCAAACTGGGGACTGCATCTTCATAATAAACTATGCAGTGCTGTCAGCTGGTGGAGAGGGCAATTCTTTTCCACAGGTTATTATACATGCTTGTTACTCTGGAGAGAAGTTTCAGCAGAGAGGTTTGTTTCTGTGTACACCTTAGTACACATTCTTGCTCCCATAAGGAGATGTCTGAGAGAGAGGTGAATGTGTTCTAACATTAAAATATGTGCACTGGTTATCAAAGACACATTTGCAAATAGAGAGGGTACTCCATTCTATACTCTACTATCAGCATTCATTATCATGAAGAGAGGTATGAGCAAGGAGAGCAGTCTCTATCCACAGCCTAGTTTGCATATGTGTTACTCTGGGTAGATGTCTGAAGATGACTTGGCAGTTTCTCTATGTGCTAGTCAGAATGTCTATCATCCAACAGAAACTTTTCAGCATTGAGTTCAATTCCTCCCCACACACTAGCTGTATATCTGTCATTCAAGAGATATGTCTCAGCAGAGAGGCCGATTCCTCCCCACACCCTGATAGCATACCCATTATCAAAAAGAGAGAGTTCTAAGAAGAGGGGCCAGTCTTTCCCTAGACCCTATGACATGCACCTGTCATTCCAGAGGGTGGTCTTAGGGGAGATGTCAGTCCCTCCCCACACCCAACTACGCATACCTGTGATATGAAAGACAGGTGTTAGTGGGGAGGCCAGTTCCTATTTACATCCTATTATGGACACCGATCATCTGAGTGAGGGGTTTGAGCAGAGAGGCCAGTCAATCTCCATCATGTAGTATGCTATCTATCAATGAACAGTGGAGAAGCAAATCCCAGAGAACACCCAACTACACAGCTATGTCATCTGAGACAGAGGTCTTAGCACACAGGCCAGTTTGCTTACCCACAGCCTACTATGCACACCTGTCATCAGAGACAGAGGTCTCAGTGGAGAAGCTAGTCCCTCTCTACATCCTCTTATGCATCAGTGTCATGCAAAAGAGAGATGTTACCGAAGAGATCAGTCTGTGTTTATTCATTAGCAGAGACATCCATCATTCTAGAGAGACATTTGTGTGGAGAGGCCAGTACTTCTCCATACCTTACTATGCACCGGTGTTATCCAAGAGAGGGCTGTCTGTGGTCAACATTCCCTGCTAGTGTGCATGTGACCCTACAGGCATTTCCTGAGAGCTGCCCCGAGCCCAATACCAGTACCCCATGGCCGGGGACAGAAAAGGAGAATAGGGGCCTGGTCACAGAGGACTTGACCAACCCGAGGCCTATAGTGCCCTCACAGTCATGTTGAGAGGTGAAGCAGACACATCCCACTGCCCGCATTGTAGCTGAGCCCCTGCGGCCATCCCTACATGACTAGGGGCACAAGTGGTCAGCAGCACCCCGCCCACCTCATCCCACCTCACTTCATGGAACATCTTTACGCTAGGCAGGTGGCCTCCCAGCGTGAGAGCAGCAGAACGCAGCCTACCTGATCATCCTTGACACATAGAGGCACCAACAGAGAGGTGCAGTGACCTCAGCTATTCTGAAGGGGATGAGGCACACTGAGAACATTGTGCCTTCCCCCCCAGTGTAGACTCTTTGGTCACGTAGCACCCCTCATGCCTCTGGTCCAGTATGCCAGCACGCACCTAACCTGCTTAGTCCTGAGGACAGCTGAGTGCCAACGCAGTGCCTAGGATGCCTGAAACCCTACTGAGAGGAAGGCCACCCCCATCGTGTCTTATCCCGCCCTGGTGAGTGCAGAGCATGGATGTAAAGACCGTGGTGTAAAGACCGTGGGAATTGGGAACTGCCATCCTCTACAGCCTGCTGCTGCAAGGGCTGCAGTGCGCCTGCCTGCGATACATCCAGCATGCAGCACTCAGGGGCTCTTTATGTACGCCCCTGTCTCCACTTCCCGTTGCCATCCTGCCTACTGAGCCCACCTATGACTTTGGGAACATAAGGCCCCACTCCTCACTCGTGGCCTGCCCTACTGTCCTAAGGAGCCCTGCACACAGGCCATGGATGGTCTCTCTGTCGATGTTAGTTATAACCACAACAGTGGACACTTGACGGGCGGTTTCTGAGACCAGGCACACCGGAGACACTCTGACATCACCTATTGGGCTGTAGGCATCAGGCTGTCAAGCGCTGGGATGCTTACGGGTAGCCATGCGCTATACAAGTGATTTTACAATTACAATTACAATTACAAGTGGTAAGCCTAGCCACAGTTGCAGATGAAGACTCCTGAGCTCTACCTTGAACCACCTGAAGGCCTCCCCACCATTATAAGGACCATGTGTTGGAACCTCAGGCCACTGCTTTACTGCTCCACTCATGTCTACCCTTGCCTATTGGGGCCCCTCTAAGGATGACTCGCCTAACACTGTGGGGCCCTCCTTGGGAGCTGTGACCTAGTCTTGCCCCCCTCTCATCCAACCTTTGGCTGTCAGCCTGAAAGAACCACACCTAGATGAACCACCGAATGCCATCAGGCACAGGTGTATACTTAGCCCACATTGGCATCAGAGAAACAGATGAGACAACTGCTTTTCTTGGAAGTGGTCTCTGAAACCAAGTATACATCCCCTATCGGGTAGCTCAGAGACCAAAATGGACCTGATCCTTAAGGAGATAACAGCAGTGGGACACAGGCTGCAGGCTATGGACATGATGATAGACCTAATGGTAGAGACAAAAACAATCCACGCTAAACTCTATGGCTTCCATGACATGGTGGAGGCACTGGACCACAGTCTGTCCTCCCTAGAATCCAGGGTCGAGAACCTTCCACCTTGCATAAAATGAATGTAGACCTGAAAGACCGGAACAGCAAGTACTACATCTGCTTTTTGTGGTGCCAGAGAAGGCCACTGATATCAGAGGCTTTCTCTGTGACTTCCTGCCTGCCCTCCTTGGAATCACCTTCTCGCCCCCACTGGAAATGCAGAGAATGCACAATATATGGCCAAGATGACCCCTAGCCCTGCTGGGGGTGAGGCCTTTATTATAGCTTGTTTTGAACAAGACCTGTACAGGTATCAGAGCGCTGTATAAAGAAGCAAAAGCATAAAGGGACATGTGAGGTAACAGAATAACAATGCTGAACCAAGGTAACAACCCATCTTGTGGGACATATATAGTTTCAGAAGAGAAACAAATCTCATGGGGCACATGAAGAGACAACAATTTCAACTTTTGAACAACAGTATCAAAGAATGTCAACAGGAAATAGAAGTAAGTAAAAATGGCCACAGGACTATTGCTGTAGATGGTCATTCAGTAGTAACCATTCGAAATATTTTTTGAATGAGGCAGTAGAGGGGTTTAATCGAATGTCGGGAGGAAGCGCGTTTCATATTCTTGGTGCACGACCAGAGAAAACACAATTATACATTTCTTCTTTTTGAATTTGGGATTTTTCAACAGTAGGGTGTTAGAGCTTCTTAGGTTCTGATTCGAACCAGATAGTTCAAGTTTCTTTGTCAGGTACACAGGGATGTTGTTGGGAATAGCTTTCTGTGTCAGGCAAGCTATCTTAAAATGGATCCTTTCTTCGATTGACAGCCCGTTTAGTTGCATTAGGTCTGGTTTGATGTTGTCATGTTTTCTGGAGCCAGTGGTAAGTCTAGCTGAACAATTCAGAGTGGCTTTAAGAGGTGCCAATCTAGCTTTAGGTAACCCAGATAGGGTCACCAATCCATATTCCAAGTGTAAGATAACAAAATATTGGACTACAGACTGAAAGTCCTCAGAATGTAAGAATGGCTTGATTTTCCTTAATGTGTTGACCTGATGATTGGCTCCCCACATAGTTGCACTGATGCGATCTTGCAAATTCAGGTATTTGTCCAGAGTCATCCCTAAAGATCTTGCAGAGGGAACAACATAAGGGATGCAGTTGAGCGCTGTAAGTTGTTTGAGACAGTTTTGAGTGGGTGTGGAGTGATTGTGGGGGGGCAATCAGGAGGAATTCTGTTTTGAGAGTATTTAGCAAAAGATGATTATGATTTAAACATTTTTGAATTTTTAGCAGCGCACAGTTTAGAGTATTTATGTCATCTGGTGAAGAGATTTTCAAATACAATTGAGTGTCGTCAGCATACATATGGTATTGAATGTTAGAGCAGTTCAGAATTTCAGAGAGTGGTTCCATGAAAAGATTAAAAAGCGTGGGCGAGAGAGTGGAACCTTGAGGCATTTCAATTGTGACTGGGGAACTGGTTGCAAGGGAGTGGTGAACTTTGATTCATGGATTCTGTTTGGTAGGAACTAGGCAAATTAATTTAAGACAGGGCCTGAGAGCCCCATCGTTTTTTGAAGAAGAGAAATCAGGTTTTCATGTTTGACCGTGTCCAATGCTTAGAACAAATCAAGAAGGATAGAAGACAAGGTACATTCTGGACAAGAGATCTCAAGGCATCATCAACGATGTGAATTAGGGCTGTTTCAGTACTGTGTCCTTTGAAACCTGACTGGTAGAGGCCAAGGAGCTGAAACTTCTCAATGTGGTTGCAGAGCTGTGTGTGAACGCATTGTTTTGAGCAATTTGGCTAAAGTTATGATATTAGTGATTGGTCGGAAACTGTTAAAATCAGCTACGTCTGCATTTGGCTTTTTTTGGGATGGGAGTGACTTGACCCATCTTGAGGCTATCAGGAATCCTATCCTGCACAAGACATTCATGAATAATCAGGGCCCAGAGTGGAAAAATGGCCAGTTTAACTTCTTTGAAAAACTTGGCGGGTAGAGGATCGTTGACATGATTGGGAGGTTTAAAAAAAGCCATTAATTGGAGCAGCTCTGTATTGTCTGGAAGTAAAATGGAATTTCATGATGCATTGTTTTTAGGAAGGTAAACTGTGGGGTAGGAAGTAGGTGCTCTTGCTACCATGGTCTCCGAAGAAGGAGAGAGGGAGGTTAGGAGCAGCAAATTAGGTTAGGGGCGCTGCAATTCAAGTTACATTTTTCTTGCCTTTTCAGTGAAGTGTGCTGAGAAGTCCTCCCCTCTGGGGCAAAAGATCTTGGATGCAGAGAGTTGATTGGTATAGGGGTTAGCTTGTTCTTTGATGATTTCAAATAGTTTTTTGGGCTGTTTGTGGCTCTGTCAAGCTGTGCCCTGAAGTGATCAGTTTTGGCACTATGGATATGTTTGTTATATGAGCTTCTAGTGATGCCTAACTGTTTGAGGCTTGTAATGGAGGGTGAGTTTCTCCAAAGTCTCTCCGTAGCCTTAGTTTGCGCCGTTTCTCATAAAGGGAACCATTAAACCAGGGTTTGGACTGTTTGATCAGAATCCTTCTGAGTTTTTCCGGTGCAATTGTGTTAAAAATATTTGTCACTGTGTGAATGTAATGATCCGTAAGGTCATCCTAGTTAGTCATATTAGGGGGTGGAGGAAGAAGATTCTTGCTAATGGATGTTAGATCATTAATGTTGATGTCTCTCAGATTTCGAACCAGCTGTTTAGTTTTGAGCGGTTGACCTTGTCTGACCAGAACCTTTTCCAGGATGTGAAAAGAGATTTTTCAATGATGCGACCAGTCACAGGGTGAGATGTCATCAAGTTGTATGATGTTATCTTTAGCAATGATAAGATCGAAGAAGGAGCCCTTGTTGTTGGTGGGTCCCTCGCAGGCCTGGTCGAAGTGGAGGTCAGAGAGGAAATCCTTGAAGGAGTCCAATATGGGATCATTTGTTTCGTTCCAGTGTAGGTTAAAATCCCTGAGGAAGATACGGGTGGTGTGTTGGTAATGGACTCCATAATTTGCTCAAGAAAGAGCAGATTATCACCTGGGGATGATAAATCGTGTGGAGCAAACAGACAATCTTGCCATTGTTCCAGATTTCAATGTCTAGGTGTTCACAGGAGGATATCAGAGCAGTTTGAGCCTGTTTCAGATTGAGGATAGAGTGATAGATGCAAGCAATGCCATCTCTCAAAGCATTCAAGATTCAGCACCGAAGCTTGTATAAGAATGTTTCCATTATAGTAGAGGGATATGGCAAGTTCAGCATTAAAGTCAGGTGAAGGTAATATCGTTATTTGGAAACCATGATAGGCTTTGCTCAATGGTTTGGAGCAGGGCATTGATGTGAAGACTCATCTTCACTGAGCTCTTCTGGTAGTGTGGATAATTAGAGCCGGCACAGCAGATTCTTATAGCGGCAAAGGCGCATGGGCCCTACAACTTTGAAGGCCATAAGATTCAAATAGCTGCAGACTTCTCCAGAGAGACAAATGACGGGCAGAAGGCTTTCTTCTTCCTCCAGCCACAGCTCTGCATATACAATTTGGCCTTTTTGAGCCGGCACATATGTGGATCACCATGGAGGCAAATGTAAAGACTTCTGTGACCCGAAGGTGCTGCAGGCCTTTCTTGATAGACTGCAGGACAGGGCCATGGACATGATACCGAGACCACCATACCTCTCCCAAGCAACAGCAGATCAGCCACCTGGGAAACCTGGATGCGCAGCCCTAAAGGCCACAGCACCAGGACAAGGTGCATTGTAAACAGAGTGGCAGGGAGGAGGTGCTGAAACTGGCAGAGCAAGCACAGGATAGAGGGTGTGACAAATACAAATTGACACTTAAATCAGGTCCGTCCGCTGTTTGATGGACAATGAATCACTCTCCATACCCTCCGGTCTGAAGGCTGAGTATAGAGTGCATATTTTCTTTAGTTTTCCACCTGACTGCTTATTACTTCTTTTTTGTTGATGGGGCTCACCCATCTGTAGCACCCCACCCAGCATGCTGTCCTGCCTGGTTCTGCAGCACTGTGCACCACATCCACTGCCTCCTCCTCCATTTCACAGGTACAGAGGGGGGCTGAGCTGGTCAAGGGGATGAGCTCACCCTCTCCCCTTCACTCCTCCTCAGAGCAACCACCTCATCCTAGATTGTTGGAGCTTCCCTCATTTCCTTGACAACCCAATGTCACCATCCCTGGCGTCCACTCTTCTGTTCTCTCAGATAACTCCCCTTGCTTGTCCTCTCTCTCATCTTCCTTAACCTTAGGCTTCCCAGACCCAGCAGCTCCTCAGGTTTAGAACTGCTGCTTGCAGTTTTTTAGGGCACATTGCCTTACGATTATGCCAGGGTAATTGGTTTTCATCTTAATTGTTGTGCTTACTAGTCCTTTCTTATCTCTGCACCTCTCCCTGTTCCCCTTCTTCTTCTTCTTGCTCTACTTCAGTCAGATAGCTCCCCTGCCTCACACCCCCTCATGGCCAAACATACCTCTCTCCCCTTACTGGAATCATCTAGTTTCAAGCAGATTGGTCCCTAGGGTCTGGCAAGTAGTTTTGGCCTCTCCACATTGCCTGCAGATCCCTGTCATTCCCACCTCCGGGTTCTGCAGTTGTTGATGCCCTTAAAGCCGGCAATTAACATCATCTCTTAGGACATCAATGGCCTCCCATATTAAGTTACACGCAAGGAGTTGCTAACGTACCTCAACTCCAAGCATGCCTACATCACCCTTTTCCAGGACAAGCACGTCACCATGACAGAGGCTGAGAAGTTTCAGAAGGATTGGGTGGAAAAAGAGATTCATAGTTGCTGTCCACCGCAGGTAGCCGATAGATCCCCAGCCTCTCGAAAATGTGAAATGGCCATTCTGATCCGCAGGACCCTGCCTCATGCGGGCCCTGAGGGTCATTATGCATTTGCCAAGTTAAAGGTCAGCAGGAAAGGGCTATGAGTAGGTTCTGTTTATACAGCAACTGGCCTGGAGTGCAACTTCTTTCTCCAGGGCACCTAGGTTCTGACGGAAATAGACACAGCTAACATTTTGTTAAGGAGTGAATGGAATTTGACCTGAGATGCGATCTTGATCCGTACAGTCCCTTTAGACACTATCTACAATGCGGACCGGGCTCTTCTGTGAGATATTAGACTTTTCTGTTCAGTGACAAACTGAGGAACTTCGTATTTTGTTGTGGTCGTATTAGGCAAGACCATGTCCGCCAAGACGTGTGGCGGCTTCTGCACGGGAGGGACGGGGAGTACAACCACCTGTCTCCGGTCTATGGCATGCAATCACTGTTGGACTCTTTCCCGATGATCCTTCACTTGCTTCCCCTTATACATGAGGCTTCCATCCTAGAGGGTTCACTCTCGGACCACTCCCCAATCAGCCTGCTGGCCAATCTGGGTCTGACACAGCCACTCTAAAAACCCTGTGGGCAGCAGCAGAAGGCGACTGTCAGGGGCTAACTGATAAGGTACTGCATCGAGAGTCCTTCAGGTGTTGGTATGACCACAATCTGATCTGACTAGCACAAAGACACAAGGGGAAAAGGCAGGCAGGCTCCTGGCAGTGCTGCTTAGAAAAAATGAGGTGTGGATGGCTACATAACCACTAATCTGGGGCCCTGGTGACCAAGTCGCAGGAGATTGCAGATGTGTTTGCATTATACTATAAGGTCCTTTACTCTCCATGTTCACAGAGGTGGCACAGGCAGCCATCTTCCTGGACAACATCTGTTTGCCCTGCTTCACAGACGAGGGTGTCTTTTTGCTAGTCAGATCAGATCGTGGTCATACCCACGCCTGAAGGACCCATAATGCGGTACCTATATGCGAATTATATATTGCTCACTTTGTCGGCCATACCCTCCTACATTCCTGTGGTACTGGAGGCTATAGATGCCTTCATGCTATATCTAGCTATAAGATTAATTGGGGAAAGAATGACACCCTCTTGTTATCAAGGATCACCACGTGTGCCGTGATAGACCTGCTCATAGAGGGTAATGGGGCTGGACTTTGTAAAGTGGTCCCAACTGAACTTGTCACTGTGAGGGTGGACACAAGCAGTGAAAATGATGACCCTCCAGTGGTTCACCTGTGTGCTGGACATGCTCCCCAGCTGATGCCTCTCTTGGTACTTCGTCAGGTGGATAGGCCCATCAATGCCTTTATCTAGGGACCATCAAAGCCCCATCTGGCAATCGGGAAGTTAATTGCCCAAATTTCTGCAGGGTGCCTAAGCCTCCCATCCATGGAATATTATTGCATGGCTCTATATCTAGCACAACTGGCATACATGCATACACGGATCTGTGACCCCCCTTGTTATGGATCATGATTGAGGACCAGCTTGTGAAAGGCCTGTCGGGGTTGCTCTTCCTTTACCTACCCAATCCGCCCAATGCCAGGACTCTGAGCACTATGCTACAGGCAATGTACAAAACTTGGACACGAGCCTGCAAGCTCATCTTGGTAGACGGCCACCGGCATGACAAAGTGCCCATCTGGCATAACCATTGCATTCACATCGAAGGGACCATGCTTAATTGGGGCACCAGGCATGCAGTGAGGATACACACACTCACACATGTGCTCTGCTGCATTGAGCTTAAATCATTTATGGTGTTGTGGGAAAAATGTAGCCTGCCACTTAACCAACAGTGGCGTTACATACAACTATGTCATTGACTGATGACCAAACTTTGCCCACAGCTTTTGTCTTTCCCCGCTCTCCAGTGGCCACACACCTTAACATATGGGAAGTTTCAGGGCATGATGTCTGGATTGTACAATCTCCTGATCCATCACTTTTACTCCCAGTCACAAGTGACAAGCCTTAGCGGCGACCTGGAAGGCCCGTCTATAGGTGGAGTATGAGGAGTAAGACTGGGTGGAGCTTCTGGAGAGCCTGGGCCGGGAGGCTCACAAAGCACGCATGAAGTTAATCCTTTTTAAGATCGCACTGGACACTGGTGTGGCTCTAAGCCACAGGACTGTTGCCCCACTCTTCATGCTGGCAGTACGACCACGTGCCTGTGACATCATCCATATTATATTGGAATGTCTGGCCATCCACACCTTTTGGGCCCTGGTAGGGCACATGTCGCAGGAATGCATGGATGTGCCCTTGCCACTCCTGGGCCCACAGAACTATCTCCAAGACCTGGTGGACCTCCCCCAGCTGGTGCACCATGCTTGCCGTTTACTGAAAACCACCCTACTGTGGCATTGACACTCCCCACAACTGCCATCCAGCGAGGAATGGCTCACAGCCATGTACAAAACTGCCTCCTATGAGAAAATAACTGTAAATTGATGGACAAAGATGACCTTCTTATATAGTCCCACTTCCTGCGGAAGAACTTACCCTGACACTGAGCCTTCCCTCGCTGCGATCCCATGCTCTACCCCTCCTTTTACATCCCCTTCCCACTTCCCCTGCCTTCTGCCTGCAGCCCCCCACTCTAGATACCCTTTTGCACTCTTAATACTGTTCCCATGCCTTCCTTTACCTCCATCCTCTTTCCTCTTTTCTTCTTTCTTTGCCTCCTCTGAAATCAATTCTTATCTCCCCACCCTATTTCTCCCCCCCGGACCTCACCATGTGGTCTGATCTAATCTCCAACCCATATATGGATACAGTACTGTAAATGGTTGTACCCCGCTTCCTGTACATAAAAGGGATGTACATGTCATTGTTACTGTTGTCTCCCTTGTGATAGGTTGGTATCAATAAAAATAAAAAACAAAAACCCTGAACATGTTACATGAAGGAGGACGGGGAAGGGATTTACCTGATGACCACTAGAGTCCCGACCTCATGGAGGATTGTTTTGTGGCATATGAATGTCGCATCTCTTTCCATGTGTAGATTTAGTAATAAAATACTACTTTTTCTTATTTAAAAAATTACTCATTTCCTGCACGCAAATATATATGTTTTTTTTCCTGGAGAGAGGTCTCAGTGTAGAGGCTCATACATGTTATACTTACTATTGGAATAATAAAGTCTTACATGTGAGGTGTGTACCTTCCCCAAACTACTATGCATACTACTGAGCCTGTGGGAAAGCTTTGAGTGAAAAAACAGTGTCTTATTACACCCTACTGTACCTGTGTGTTCTGGTTACCTTCATACAAGGTCTCACTGGAGAGGCCAGTCTCTCCCCTTAGTCTACTATACAAAGACTGTAGAGAGGTGTCAGTGACATACACGTGTCACCTTACACCATACTGTGCACTGTACTGTACTGTGAAAAGGTCTCAGTTGAGAGTCTACGTACTCCCCGCACCTTACTAATGGGTACTACAAGGCATTAGTACTGTAATAAAGGAAAATGTTATTTCTTCTGCTAAAAAAATTTTACTTTCTGGCTAGACTCTTGCGACTTCATAAAGAAAGTAGTAATTGAATTTTTTCTAACAATAATAAATAGTCTTAAAGTAAATACATGATTATCATTGTGTGGTATGTAACAATGTTCATCTCATGCAAATAAAACAGGTGGTGTTTTTCCACAAATCCAAGTGATTTATTTTTCTCCACAATTATATAATGGATTACATCTTTTTTACATCAACTCACTGCTTTTGTTCTGGTGCATATAAATTATACATACTACATCACGATATATTCAGTCTAAGTGCAAAGTCCATCATTAAAAGTATGATCTTGTGAGAGGCTAACAAGAGCAAACCTGGAAGCACTGCCCCTACAGGCCACACACACCTGCCTGGCTCCCACGAAAGTCTTGTGAGAGCTTTGGAGAAGGGAAAAAGGGGAAACATCGTACAAACAACATACATTATGAAACTATAGGGTAGCTCTGAACAGAGACATTTTTGTTAAAAGATTTTTAACAACTATAAAACAATTTTCATGTTTTCATACATTTTTGGGGGGTATTTTCATTTTTTTAAAAGGGTAGGACAAAAACAAAAACTGAGGTGTTAAACAAACATGAACAGCATCGCCTTAAAAACAAAAAGGATGAAAAACCTAAACCTTAGACCTGCTTGTCTTAGATGAAAAAAATATCTGCTTGCTTATGCAGCAAAATAGGTCTTTATTTAATCAAAAAACATGGTTATTTTCCATCTGTGCAGTTAGAACCTGTGAAGGCACAGTATCTTCTATTGCAAAAGATGTTGAAGTCCCAGTAGAGCTATCCCCCTCCGCAGCATAAGCCAACCCTGCCCATGCAAGCCTTTGTGAATGCATAGATCGCAGGTGTCTCCACATTCCTGTGGTACTCATACTATATTGTTTTACTCTCTTTCTGAAATATAATTATGACTTTAATGCAAAAATACATACAAAGGCCATGAAAAGAATGTTATTACAATATTAATAAAACTCGCTTGGAAAATGTCTCAATGTGAGAGTCATAAGAACTGAGGAGATAGACAATCTCAACACAGATATTGTTATATTACTTGTTTATAATCAAACATCATTTTTTAGAAACATTTTGCAAAGTATGTACCCTTTTCTGTTAAGTTATGACAGCAATTCACTTTCTGAATAATGTCAGCACACAGGAAGTATTATTCAATTATTCTACCATACATACACTTTAGTTTGGTTCAAAACTTCATTTGGCAAGCTAAATACATACATAAAAGTACATAAAACATAAGATTAAACAGTAAAACAATAATACATTTCTGGAATGCATATTCAAAGAAGTACTAAAATACATATATCTAATACATTGTACGCCAACTTTGCGGTGGGTAATAAAGGTCGAAGCAGAGGCAGGTAAGCAATGTAAGCGCTTTAAAAAACAATTTTCCTCTTGTTGCAGTGGCTTACTAGGGGTATAGCCCCACACTCCGGACCCCATAAGTAGCAGTAGCCACACCTCTGGCCTTATATATCTCCATCAAGTCTTTAATCGGCCAGCTGCCCAATTTTTCCAAAAACCTAAAGACCTCATTAGAGTTTAAACTCGGTTTAGATTTGGCGTTGAGGATCTGTTGAGCAAGACAACCTTTACTTGTAAATAGGACTCCGGTTTATCAGAAAGAATTATGTCTGGTAATTCATATCTTATTAATAAAAAAGGATCTACAGTGTTTTAGTCTTTGTCCACAGATCAATGTAGAGGTCTTGGATTTGTTAATCACCATGGCTTTTGACACCATAAACTCTCCAAAAGCACTCATCAATCTACGGAGGCCAACCGGGGTCCTAGATATAGCATTGTCAGTGCAAAATAACACTGTTATGGAATGTCCAGCAACGCAGGGAGCATCAGTTGATAAGGCCTGCAAATAGCAGTCAACCCCATTGATAAAAAGTGAAAACAATAGTGGGGCCAGAAAACACCTCTGTCAAATGCCTCTCTCCACTTTAAAAGCGGGCAAACATTCCCCCTGGGGGCCTTAGCGGACTATACTAGATACATTCTCAAATAGGCTTGCAAGTAAGCTAATAATTGCCCTTGGGGTGCCAAATGAAACTAGTGTTGGCCAAAGTATAGTATGGGTAACTAGATCAAATGCCCTACTTACCTTCTTAAATCCGAAAAGCAAAGCTATAAGAAGACGGATTTAATTTGAATATAGTTCCCAATCAGTAAATCCAAGTTCACTCATTACTCTATTGTCCATAGGCCCTTTCTAAAACCAAATTGTGCTGTGGATAAAACAGAGTGTTCCTGTGCCCTCTCCTCAAACCTCTTCATTAAAATCCTGCTCATCACTTTTACTGATGAAACAAGGAGCGAGACAGGGCAACAATTTTTGGGAGGATCTGATTTGTCACACTTTTAAAAAATGGGTACCACAATGGAAAACCACAAGAAGATGATATCACACGAAACGCAGCAGCATTATATATTGTTGTTAAACTAGGTCCTCATGGGCCTTTAGCAGCTTTAATTACATCCACAGGTAACTTATCAGGCCCCAGGTCCCTTCTTCTTGCACTATGATGCAGAGCTGCGATTACCTCAACAATTGAGATATCTAGAGGGAGGGGTTTTGCCTACACACCAGCTCACAAACCTCAATATCACATTCCCCTTGATCATATTTATAAATATTTGAAAGTGTGCAACCCTCACTTCGCAGGAAAAAAATGAATTAAATTCAGGGGTAAAATCATTTTTTAACTATATCCCAGAATAGATTGCTGTTTTGGGATTCAGCAGCTAAAATCATCTCTGACAATACCTCTTCCTGCAGAGCATTCTTCCTTACATTGATGACCTGTTTATACTCCAGTCAGAGGGAATTAATTAGCGTATGGTTCCGGGAGGAAATATTTAGAAGCCCGTTCAAATGCTGAGAGGCCTGAGTACAAAAAGGTTCGAACCAGTCCTTATTCTTGATATGGTTATGGTTTGGGTTATGAGTAATACTTAAGTTGTAGCTAATATACATAAGGTTTTTATTTACAATGTCTTATAGTAATATCAATACCTGTCCATTTGATTCTGACACCATTAGTCCTTAGGGAATACTTCACATTTCCTGCCCCTTTTCCTGCACCAAAAAAGAAAGAGCTGCATGATGGGATCATGATCACTTATTATAGTCCGAACAATACTAGGTGTACCACACATGTGACTAACAGAAGCAGCTACCAATTTGGGGTCGATAACCGTGGTGGCATTTGTACCTGTAAATGTTGGGATAGCATCCCCATTAACGCCATATTCTCAAATCAGTGGCTGTAAGTCAAACTTAGTAATAATTAGGTTCAGTGCGTAACCATACTCGTTATGACAGAAATGTATGGTGCCCATCCGATCCTGGTTAGAATATCCCCACACAGAGTTTGTTGCAAGAGAGCAAGACTGAATATTAAAATCTGCTGCCCATAACAGAACAAAATTAGAGTGGATAGGGCGTTGAAAGGCTTCCAAACTAAGACCAAGTGCATAGGACGCCTTACTATGCAAGGAGTCAAACACATTATTGTAAAAGGTGATCAGCACCAAATCGCAGTGCCCCTTGATGCCTAACCACAACATCTGAGAGTGTGGCCCTACTCACAACATCCTTTAAACAGTAAAGGGGAGTTAATTAGAGATAAGGGTCTGCAACCCACCTTTAGCCCACCCAGCAGAGGAAGGAATGGCACCCAGGTAAAACAAAGAGTACCCCTCTACATGCATGGGTTCACACTCCGTGTTTCACCACGCCAACCCAACTGGTGCTTTTGTCATCCTAAGTGGGAAGGGTACAATCAGACGTGGGTTCCGTGCTCACTGCGCCACTGGATTCGAGATAGCCTGGTTGATGAGGGGTGATGCCCGAAACTGGTCCCAGGATGCTTGTTTCTTGTCCAGGGAGGACCTAGCTTGGTAGTTTGGGCTGGACAGTTCCCATGAGGAACAGGGTCAAGACTGATTTGCATATGGCTGGGTAAGGGTGGAGTGGTGAGCAAAAGAACGATGGAATAAACCCAGATCTTTTGTGACTGGGGTTGCATGTTTGCAT
The DNA here is from genome assembly GCF_964204655.1 of Triturus cristatus. Classification (NCBI taxonomy): domain Eukaryota; kingdom Metazoa; phylum Chordata; class Amphibia; order Caudata; family Salamandridae; genus Triturus; species Triturus cristatus. Next base: position 203,910,306 of record NC_140592.1, on the reverse strand, counting down.
TGTTCAGCATTCCATCCATCATTTGTTCCTTTGCTTTTGATGAATACGGCAAAGGGTCGCTGTAGTTATATTTTGCCCCAAATTTACAATGATGTACTCCACTACTGTAATACTTGTCCTGTTCATGGTGGCCATAGTCAGGCACAGAGAGTCAATTTTCCCTTTCAAATGATCCAACTTCTCCCATTAAACTCACAATCTCAAAGAATCCTGTAGGGTCGTAAGATAGAAGTTTGATGCCTGACTCTGAAGTCACTCAGCACTATAGAACTTCTCAAGATGAATCTCTCTCTCTCTATCGTACCAACCCCCCTTCCCTAAGAGGATGTTGCCATTACGCAGTTCTCCTGACATGTGTAAAGTAGTCAGCCTTCGGGGGATTGGAGGCCTACTCCTCGCTTCTACAGATCTACTGGATTTTCAGGTGAGTGGACACTGTCCTTGACAGACCAAATATAGCTCAATAATAGAAGTGTGCAAAATGCTCATGTAACTCGTGCAACAAATAATCGAGTGACCAATTGGATAAAAAACATAAACTTAGTAACTATTGTATCAGTTCAACGTCTCTATTTGAGGACTATGAAATGTGTCCTCAGAAAATGTGTCCTCATTTGGAATTCAACATGTCATGAGTGACGTAATGTTTTGGCTCAATGAATTATACCTAGGGCCCAGTCCGCATTGAGAAAGCTGCCGCTCGAGTAAAAATCCTCTTGAGCGGCAGAAAACTACAGCTCGCACTGTGCAAGATGCCGTTTTCAATGATTGCACAGTGACGGATGCTTGTCCGCACTGTGCAATCATTGAAAACGGCATCTTGCACAGTGTGAACAGGATACTACGCAGTTCGTGAAGTGCTACGCGTAGCTCGCGTAGTGCGAAGTGCACTTTGCGTAGCAGCGCGTAGCGCTACTTCGCGAACTACGCCCAGGGTTAATGTTTACCCATGTTTAAATGTCCAATGTTGTACTGTAATCACCATTCATACAATTCAGTCATTTGAAACCATCTGTATTGTAGAACAGCTTAAACAGCTGTACTGCTGCCGTTATTTAAGCTTAATTAGGAAAACATGTTTTTTACTTCCCTGCCTGTCATTCTGCACAGCTATTGACATATCACTCATGATTGACAGTACTGAGACCTGTTCAAAAGAAAAATTATTTTCCACTTTCTTCCAGATCTTAGAATAAATGGTAAATGTCTGCTCTTTTTTATTTTTAAAAGTCAGTTAACTCATTTTAACACCTAACTATAATGTTACTTTAACCTTTTGTTTTTTCAGACAATACACACTTACACCCACGCTCACCCACATATATTAAAACATATATAGACTCACATTATTATAATAGATAATTAACACTTTTATAATGAAAAATATACTAACTTGTCATCTGAACGGCCACAATGTAAACCCAGGAAATCTTACCTTCAATGTAAAGACCCCCAATGTAACTCCTGTGATGTAATTGCTCCCATGTAACTCTCTGATTCAATGGTGCACACCCCTTCTTTTAACTGGAAAAGTAGCAGAATTTGTTGACAGCTTCTTGATGGTTAGCACAATAAAGTCAGAGGACTAAAGCAGGACTATTAGTTTAAGCAAAGACATACAAGTAACAATAAAAATATCAAACACACATTCATAAAGCTCAAAAGACAAATTTAGGGCTACTCACAATAGCTGGTAATACCTGGGCAGTATAGCTAAACTTGTTAGGTGCTCAAACCCCAGAGGACACCAACAATTTGAAATTTCACTTTTCTTGTGGTGTATTTTGTAAAAACGAATTCCATACTAGCTACCAATTTAGCTTCACCAAATCATGTTCAAAATTTTTGAGGCAGTAAATAATTTGAGCTTATGGTTGGAGATGAGGCCTACCAGCACTCATTTGTGGGGAGCAGCTCTTGTTTGGCCTCATCATCTCATCAAACAGACAACAGGGAAAGAGGGAGGAAGAAAATGACAGGAAAATAAGAGTGAAATAAGAGTGAAATAAGAGTGAAATTGAAGGGCAGGGAATTTCTGGTGGTGAATGAAAGAGGTCTGAGGTGGAATCAAGACTGTTTATCATTGGTATTTGGCAACCTGTTATGCAATAGCACCAGCTGCAGTTTTCTGGACAAACCTTTGTACCCTGGCCATTATTCTTTCGAAATTAATCACTATCTGGAGGTGTTACATTTTTCCATGCAGTTGCTATAATCAATGTCATGTTTGAAATTCCCAGTTCCCGGTTTTGGTTTGATCAAACACTCTTGCCCTGGACAGGATAATGGTAATGCAATTAGGCAGCAATGTCTGAGAAACTACAGATTGTTAATCAGCATCCCTTTTGCAGAGGGCAGGAAAAGAGTATATGCAAATTGATGGTGTTGAAAGTGGTGTCGTTTATGGCCAGATATCACTGAGGGTTCTAACATTCTTAGTTTACCATCCAGTCATTTATTCAGCCATCAAATTCAGTTCCCATATGCCATTTTTTAAATACAATTGAGTTACAACCATTGGGTTATATTTGGCAGCATAAATTGCATATGATCCCCTGTGAAAGATCAAATTAAGTATTTGGTGGACGGGTTCCTCCGTGACAGCATGAGAGATAACCTGTCCATGTTCTTACCAGCACCAAAGGATATACTGCACTTGCAAAGATATGGTATATAGCCACCTTATTACAAGTGCATGGCATACTAAGTTGTCTTTTGGATCGTGAGAGAGAAGCATAACAAACAACTTACAAATCATGATTGTTGTTGCATTTTAATATTGTTTTGAAACCTATATGTTTATTTGACTAGAACAAGGACCATAGTCCAGGCCACATTTAATACTTTTTGGACACGTTATTCCATGACAAGGTGATGGATATGCCTTTCTCCTTACTACAAGTGTCTTATACAGTATTTCCCTTCTATTTATGAGTATTATCAGTATATCACATTGTGATAGAGTAACAATTCTGACAAACAGAAACTCGGGCCTTTGTGTTTTATATTGACATTACTCTATTCCAAATGTCAATTCCCTATCCCCAAAGTATAACATTAACATTGTCACCCCTAAAGTAATGTGTACTGCAAAATGTTCAAAGGCACTGGCCCCATTGGCTTGTCAGCTTAAAAGGTAACTTCCACAGCCAGTGAGTTCCTTGGCTCAGACTGTAACATGGATTTGAATCAATTTGTCACTCTGATTGTTGTTGCCCTGGTTGACCACACAGATTTCCCATGCAAAAGGGAGGGCCTGAATGATTTAACTTCGATAACATTGTATCTGGCTGGTGAAGTATAGGGGTTGATGGAACTTGTGGAATTTTATTTCCCGGAAGTTTGCAAAATTTCAAAGAAACTCAGCAAGATTCCGCAATGTTCCACCAATGGGAGGAAAATGCTGCTTGTGCTGCAATTTAGTGCCAGTATCATGATTACCCACTTAAAATAGTAATTTGAGTTGATTTTGCTGCTTCTTGAGGAGAAAATCTCCTTAAGAAGCAGCCCTCTGATGTGACAGTTCAAGACGTCCCACAGTAGAAAATCATACCGGAAGGCTTCCTTGTAACTGGAAATCACGTTAGGGGATGCCAAATCTCACATGCATTCGCCAGCTCGCTTGCTGGAGCCTCACATTGAGACCATTGTCAAAATGTTGCTTGAATGCAAAAAAAAAATCCACCATGCGTCGATGTGCATAATTCGGCCAGAACAAGAGTAACACAGAGTCACCAATTTCCTCTAATTCTGCAAGTGGAATTAAGAATTCCTCCTTGCCTTACTTAAGCACTGTGGCTCACCATTTAAGATTTGTGTTTGTTTTGCAATAATTAATGTTTGTGGAATACATTGCTTACTGAATACAGATGTACAATAGCTTCTAAAAGATAACCCAGATTTTTGTTCCATAAAGATGTTTAAAAATTTAAAAATATATAAGAGTACTTTTTCGGTCTGGGTTTTGTTTTTACTAGTGAAAGATGAGCTGTCACACAGGGTGTTGGGTTCTTAATGTTTCTCAGTAAAACATATGTTAGATATAGTAATCAAACCTCAGTTTTAGACACACAAGGACATAACAAATTTGGTTTAGTAATCGCTTCTATATAAAGCACAAATTACTTAATAATAGGGTAATGAACAATTTTCCATTTGGTGGATCTGACATCTCATACTTTAGGGTCAGAGTGTCAAGAGAATTCACACTATTTTTAATAACTTGCAGGCACATGCATCAACGTAGACTTTTGCGATTCCTTAATTGCGATTATTAAGCAATCACAATTATGGAATTGCAAAAGCCTATGCATGTAGGAATCACTATAAAAATAGTGATTAAAACACATTCCTTAATTGCGATCGCAAATTGCCCATAGGGCCCATAGGAATGAATTGGAGATTGCATGAGCAATTTGCGAGTACCAGTGGGTACTCGCAAATTGCTCATGCAATTTCAAGGGTGCAAGGGTGTCAAAATGACACCCTATTGTACCCATGAAATTGATCTGTGCACATATGTTGCACACACACATGCTCTAAGGGCATGTGTGTGCGCAACATGAAACTTTGAAAAATGCACAAAAGTGCATTTTTCAAAGTTTTTGCAAATTACCATGAAGTTCAACTTCATGGTAATTTTCTCCCCCTATTAGCGAAATCGCTATTTTTTTTACTTTAATGCATTCCATTTAAGGAATCTCAATTTGGGATTCCTTAAATGCAATCACAATTTAAGTAATCGCAATTTAGAGATTTCTTAAATTGCTATTTTTGCATTTGGGATGATGCATCCCAAATGCAAAAATACTGGTCGCAAAGGGGCAGATTCTGAGAATCTGCCCGTTTGCAATCGGTATTTTCCTTGATGCATGTGGCTCTAAATGAAAATGAATGTAAGTAATGTTTATGTATGTAGCTTAACTTGCTCTCTGCTGGCCCATATAGCAGGCTATAGTTTGTCGGAGCCCCAACGGAAAGAATCAGGTTGAGGGCCGTGCCACCTGCTCCCTCAGCCATGGTAAATCGCACTAGAAGTAAATGAGCAGCAACAATTGAGAATGTCTGCTACAGTTAATGGTTAGGAAGCAAGGGGCCTAATTAGCTTACAAATATGTACACTAATGTAACTGAACTTCAGCCAACAGATGCATATATGGCGGTTGACAGAATCCGTTACTCATGGACCAATCTAACCACGTGGGACCTCAAATTATGGAAAAGATTGGCACAGACTGCACTTAATAGTCTGTCGTCCATGACAGATACTTCAGGCATCCACCCTGTTTGTTACATCATCAAAAAGCAACATTGTCTGCATATGGTATACCTGACAATATGGTGGACCAACTGTATTTTTCTGAAGAAAGCATCCATCATGCATGACATTGATTCTGTCGATAACAACTAGAATGTGCCCATTACAAACAATAGACATACACCCCCACCTTTTAGTCAATGTAAACATTGACTGATTTTACAAAAGATTATAATAAATAAAAATAAAATAGTAATAAATACATGTTTAACATCCACATATTATGTTTAGCATTTATATAAATGTTGCAGACAAGTACTTACTTTAAAATATGTATCATTTTGCCAACAATATACATATTTCAATTTTGGATGAGTTCTGTAAATTTGGATCTTGTACAGGACTTGTTCATATATTTAAAAACGTAATTTAGATTATACAACCAAATGTATAAAGATTATTCACTTTATCAACATATTACATTTGTTTGTATTTATCCATATAACTAATTATAAATGTTTTAGAAAAATGTCAATCAAACGTGTTAACATAAAACATTGACACACTAAGGTAAGATGAAGAAGGCTATGTCAACGTAATAAATGTGTGTGTGTGTTTACAAGCCAGACCAAGATAAGGTATACATCATTAAGAAGTACATGTTTAACTGTGGCACCATTGATGCTTTGTCACAACAATCTCAAACTGAACTTTTCCTGGACATCACAATTCAGACTGCTGTCTCAACTATTGTGAAGATTATGATAGTTAGGGATATGTTTCTGTGATGCTGGCTCCTTCCAGTACACAGTTACCAACTTCAAAGAGATGTTGCAGATAATTTTTCAGCCGTCCTCTATCAGGTCTTGGATTTTGTGTTCAGATACGTGAATTACATATGTCCAATTCCCAAAAGATGATGTAGCATTGAAAAATATCCCAATGTTGAGTTATATTGATTGAGCAGGAGCCCACATGTAGTTAGTGCCATAGATGGAACCCTTTGACTGTGCCAATCCCTCATGGGCACAATTGAGCCTTTAGGGCCTACCTTAGGGGTGCCTTAAATTGATTAAAAAGGAAGGGTTAGGCCTGGTAAAAGGTTTATTTGAGCCCATTGAAATGGTGGTTTAAATCTACACACAGACTGCAGTGGCAGGCCTAAAACATGCTTAAAAGGTTACTTTAGTGTGTGGCACAAGGAATGCTTGAAGGTCCACAAACAGCCTTTCATTTATAAGTCCTGGGTACATGTACTACCATTTACTAGGAATTACATGTAAATTAAGGGGCAGATTTATGTTTTACTTGCGCCTCATTTACGCCGCCGTTGCGTCACTTTTGTGACGCAGCAGCGGCGCAAATCCTGCGCCATGGTGCGGGGTATTTACAAACGTGACGCATCTCCCAGATGCGTCACGTTGTAAAGCCCTGCGCCACATGTAGGCGTTCCAGGGCAGGTGGGGGCGTTCCGGCGCAGGAACGCCTCCTAAAAGTGGCTGAGTGAAATCTACAAGATTTCACTCAGTCACTTTTAGGCCCATGCTGCGTCAAAACCCTGCGCCTGCTTGAAGCAGGCGTAAGGATTGACGCAGCATTGTAGAGATAGGGCCCCCCAGATCATTGCTGGAGCTGCGTCGCGCTTGCGACGCAACTCCAGCAATGCGCCACTTTTCGGCACAGATGCGTCACGCATCTGTGCCGTTTTTGCCCCATGGTGCGCCGCATTATAAATGCGGCGCATCCATGGTGGCGGAGCTGTGGCGCATAATAACTGGCGCATCCCTGCTGATATGCAGGGATGCGCCAGTCGTCATAAATCTGCCCCTTAATGTACCATTCAGAGCAATGGCAATTGTATCATGCTTTTGAGAGAGAACACAACTACCTTACTGCTGGTTAGCAGGGGGGAAAGTACACATAGCCCTAATGCCAACAAAAACGAATTCAGAAAACAGGAGGGGTGGAGGCAAAACATTTAGGGGGAAACCTACCGGGAGGACCAGGTCAAACACTAATTCTTAATCCCTCTTGCCAGTTCGCACTTGGGCTCTTGACTCGGAGGCTGTTTTTTCATTTTTCTTAAGTAAGTATAATTCTATGTAATTCTATGTATACGATCTTTAGCGTGACCTCTGCAAAATACCTTCCACATATTGAAGTAATGCAAGTACAGAAACTGCTATTGTTTGCAGCTTTCTCAATTGCAATCCATAATGTAGCCCTTGGAACAAAACACTGCAAATGCAGTGTAATAGAAATAATGAATATAAAAGACATGATTAAATGCATTAATTAAATATACATTAAAATTCCAGGCCAATCTAACTTTAGAAGCATTGTTCCTAATTTTCAGATTGAATGTACATTACTCAGTGTGTACCATAAACGTAAGACTGCCTTACAAACAAACTCTGCTGAATGACTGATAATTATTATATGTATTGTCATAGCCTATTTATTCATCCATTTCCAGGAAAACGTGGCCTGCCCTTTGCAGAAAGTACAGCATGTTATCGTGCGTTTTGTGGCTCACATTCTATAGAATGTATTTAGTCATAAAAATAATCACGTTTTCCATTTGTCTCTTGCCTGTGCTAAAACAGGGCAATATAATTCATAATTCCTTAAGTTGAAAGGGTCGGGGCATATATTATGCATTTATTTCAGTGCCTTTTATGATGCTCCAATAACAAAACGTGGACAGCATTGACAGGTAATATAATTATACACCATGTTTTCTTTTTCTCAGTGTGATCTTTCAATGGCCAGACGTACACGTTCAAGTTTTAGGACTACCGTTTTTACTTTTCCATTAATGTTTTTCTGTCTACATGAATGGTTGTCCTACCTTACGAGACATAGGAAGCTATATTTCCTATGATTAGCTTACAGCAGGATGTGAGTGAACCCTTCCCTTCCTTCACTTATTTCCTGTCCTTCCTAGGTTCACTCCACTCCCACTAGAACTATTTTCTGATCTGCCACAGGATACTATCTGGAGTTCAAACCATAACCGGTATATATCATGAGCGGTCCTCAAAAACATTTCAACAAAATAACACCAGAATAAAACTTTACTCGAAGGGCCAAAAGGTTGTAAGGTTCTTGTGTCATATGGGAGCAAAATTTGCAGCTTTCATCTTAGGTTGTATTTATGTTTTATAGAGGCATTGTGCCCTTAGGCGTCAAAACGCTAAAACATTTAAAAGAAGCAACCCGGCATTGGGTCGGTCAAGGGTGGGAAAACAACCACGTCTTCATTTGCTTTTGTAAGGTCATGTGAGATTCTAAGCTGTCTATCTGAGGAGGCAGCCTATCCCAAAGTTTAGCCGCTATTATTGAGAAGACTCGGCCTTCCCACCCAGCCTTCCCACACCTAGCAGCGACAAGAACGTGCATTGCAGTAGTCGAGCCTGGATTTCACAAGAGCAATCGCTACTGCAGTTTCAAGTACACAAGGAATTGAGTCAAGCATTTGCCTCAACTTCTTGATGCAGTAGAAACAGGTACTGGTTGTTCTGTTGACTTGTTGGTCAAAGGCCAGCCTGTAGTAGAAAATGACTTCTAAGTTCAAAGGAGCAGATTTACAAGCCCCTTGCGTGACTTTTGCGCTGCAGTTGCGTCACTTTTTTGACGCAACAGCGGCGCAAACAATGCGGCCTATTTACAACGTGACGCATCTAGGGAGATGCGTCACGTTGTAAAGCCCTGCGTCACATTATACCTGCGTCAGGTATAATTATGCAGGGTGGGCGTTCCCACGCAGGAAGGCCTCGTAAAAGTGACTCAGTGAAATCTACAAGATTTCACTGCGCCGCTTTTAGGACGCCACTGCGTCAAAACCTTACGCCTGCTTCAAGCAGGTGCAAGTAGTGACGCAGTGTAGTGGGAATAGGCCTCAACACGCATTGCTGGAGTTGCATCGTGCTTGCGACATAACTCCGGCAATGCGTGACTTTTCCACCAATAGATGCGTCAGAATTTCAGACGCATCTGTCAATACTTGCGCCATAGTACGCCGTATTGTAAATACGTCGCATCTATGGTGGCGCAAGGGTTTCTAAGGGTGGCGCAGGGAAAGGGACGCATCTGTACAGATGCATTACTTTCTTGTAAATCTGCCCCTAAGTTTTCAATATAGTGGGGAGATGATCGCAACCCTCTGACCACCACATCCCTGACCACATGGAATTCTGAGCACCAAAGATCAGAATCTCTGTCTTTTCGCATTAAGTTTTAAGTGATTTTTCTTCATCCAGCTACTGATGCTTAACATACATTGCTTGCACCTCTCAGCCTCATCACATTAATCCTCGGACACCGAGGCAATGCTCTGAGAGTCATCCACATAGGATTGAACCTGGAAGCCAAAAGGCCTCACCAGGGTTGTACAAACACGACCTGCTCGCAGAGGATCAACAAGAATATATTTTCATTCAGGAGTCTGCAGGAGAGATTTTATCTTGAATTGACATATGAATAGTGGCACATACACGAAATATTTACAAAAAAACACTCGCTCTTTTCAAAGGGAATGCCACATGTATATCTCTCACCAAGTGCTTGCTGCAACCTTGGGATCAATAGTTCTGAAGAAAGGCGGCACCAGCAATTTAATGCAACCCCCACCACTGTTAGTGGCTAGATTTGTTGTATACAGGCCGCATATTATCAGGCTTTGTTATTGATGTGACAATAATTTTTCGGAACTTATAGAGCGCTGACCTAGCCACAAGAGCAGTGGAGTGCTTTTGATGCAACACAGCTTAGGTGCATTGGAACAGCCAACTTAAGAATTGCACAGCAGCAACATGTGAACACGTTTACAGGCAGCCCATAGAGAAACTTGAGAGACTGCAGGGGGTTGTGGTAGATGAAGCTGTGGGGGTGGAAATCCAGCTGTAGCCTCAGTTACACTGTACATAGGGGCCAGAGAGAGATGAGGGAGGCTATCAATAGTGGGTGAGGTACAGCTTTAACAGGTGAATCTTTAGGTTTTGTTTAAGGAACAGGAGAATTGAAGTTGAACCAAATATCTTCAGGAATCTGATTCTACAGTCTTGTGTTGCCTAGACAAGAGAAGGCTTAGCATAAGGCCTTGCTTTAATTTGTTTTTTGGTATTTTACAGGAGCCAAGTTTTACTTCATAATATACTTTCACCGCCAGCAGTTTGTCCGTTGTCTACGGTGGAAGTCCAGCGTCTAGAGGTGGGAAGCTTTATGGTTTAAACAGGCTATTTTGAAGTTGAAATTTGGCAGATGGTGCTAGTGATTTTGAGAAGAAAAGAGAGAGGAGGGTATTGAACCATTTCCAAAATGGGCTACAGTCTTTGTAGTACAGGTTGAAGAATTTCACATTTTTCAGGTAGAGTTTTTGATAAAATGAAGATGTCCACTTTTGGTATTTTCTCTAAGAAGTATCTTTATGGTTGTTATATTTGATTGGTTGCAGACCTTGAAGTGTAGTTCAGTGTCATCAGCCTAGTGATGTGTAGGAAAATTGTTATCTTGGACAATTGAGCTTAAATATTTCATTTAGGGAATGAATAGAGAGAAATAAACTTTGTGGCATTCTGCAGTTTAAGGCCTATAAAGCAAGTAACAGAGAAGGACCTGAATTAAACCCCTTAATCCGGTACTTCAACATTCTATTACTGACATTAATTATAGAAATACATCCTTGGCAGATAATGTCATCACTGTTTGCATATACATTTAGATCAGTTCTCTTAATAAAGCAGTTATCTTTTTTAAACCTAGCACAAGATTTACTAACTTTTACATCGTGGGCGTGCCACTTCTTTTTATGCCGCCACAGCGCAAAACATATTGCGAGATTTACAAAGCCACGCAAAGCCTGATTTGCATGGCTTCATGTGGCTTTGTAAAGAAATAATAATGCAATGCCATGCACAGCATTGTCCTGCCTTACTTTGCATCAGGGAGGCGTTAAATGAGTGGAGCATGGGTTTTCCTCTATATCCACACATGTATTTCGATGCAATTCCAAATTTACTAAAATTTGTTAACCTGGGTTTGCGCCAAAATGGTGCAACTACCCACGGCTGGTGATGCAAGGAAATAGAGCTTTATTTCTCATTTTTAATTCCTCTTTTCAAGTGTGCCTAATTTTGCAGCACACATACAAAGAGGAATTAGCCTCTAAGAAACGTTTCTTGTACAGTATGGTATCGCTTCCTTCACAAAAACTAATTTGACCACAACACACGCACCCTGCATTACCGCTAGGCTGCCACAAGTGTGTCTGCACAGGGAAAAAGCAGAAATCCACCATATCTTAGTAAAAATGGCACATTTCTGATCTGCAATGCAGCACCTCAAGTTTCCTTGCTCCATTGCATAAAGGTTTACTAAATAGGAGCCCTGGAATGAAAATAGGTTGTGATTATTTTCCCTAGATAAAAGAAGAATGATTTTTGTGACTAATTCAATGTTCTAAGGCCGCTTCATTTAGCAATGGTCTCATACCTGGAGGTCTTTGGAAAAAAAAACACTTGCAAATATCCCATTATTGATATTCAGTTTTACAAATCATCTTTTCTTGACATCTGATTCTTATAATTAAAAGCCTATATTAGACACTGATGACTTGGGTATTTTCTTGCAGATAAAGGGTTTGATATCATGTGGAGTTTGTCACAGTGGCCACTGCAAAAACTGTTCGGGCTTCTGCTCACAAATCTTGAAATTCCCACTTCTTATTTATAATTAAGGGGACTGGTGAGGTTCTTAGAGCAGAGACTCACCTGCATCTGCTCTCCGAAATCAATGATTCAATGCCCGGTCTTCCACAAGGCCACTAGGGCAATCAGTTGGCAGATCCACCCAATTTGAGGTAGGCCGGCTGATGTGGATATTTCATGTTTTTGTTGCCCTGTGTTGTCTTACCTGGAGATTTTAGTAGGACCCCTGTTAAAGATCTGGGGACATCTGGAGTGCAGTAATTCTATCTTTCATTACTTTCTGGTTTCGCCATCTCCGTTTCCAGACAAAATGAGAACACTCTTATCTTCTCTATTCTCCTTTTTTTCATATACATCTGATTACAGTATTATTTCATATTATCAGTATAGGCTTTGTTTTGGATATGACACCAATAGAGCTAGGCTTAGCTGTTTGTGGTCCTTGCTCTTGCTCTACTTTTCAATGATGTCAATAATTTTCTGTGTTCTAGCATCTATTCTATCATATACCAACAGCAGCTACTCCTACCTTTAATCGCCTATTAAATGCAGGGATTTACCCAAAATCCTCATGTAAAATCTCTCGCAATATTAAGAGTAGTTCACAGGAATATTTTCTGAAATCGAATTCCTTCAAAGTTGGTTTCTCAGACAAATATTGCACCATTAAGTAGCTTTTCCAAAGGCTTTTCCTGAAAAGAAAATCAGAGGAGGGCATTGTTTAGGTTTAGGTGTTTAGGTTTTCTAGAAGTGCTTATGCTTTATTCCCACAGAAGTCAGATTAGTCATTTCCGATTTGGGTTCAGATGGCTTTCCTATTTTAAGAAAGACTACCTCCAATGTGCAGGTATAGGAGTTGCCACTCTGAATTTTTTGTATACTGGCAAATGTCTTCAGCACACTTAGGGCCCGATTATGATTCTGGCAGTCCATGGACTGCCAGACTCATAAGGGCGTGGCGGTGGCGGTATCCCAACTGCGCTATTATGATTCGGGAGGTCAGACCTCCACAGCCCCACCACAGCCACCTGGGATCCACCGGTCCCTAGTGGTATTGCAGCAATCAAGAGACCACAATATGCTAGGCAGGACCGCACCATATTACGAGATTCCTCTCCGCTGGTGGTGTCATGGTGGTTCCTCCTCCATGAGCACCTTGGTGGAGCCGAAACAAAGGGGGCCCTAGAGGGCACCTTGTGCATACTCAGCATGTGGATGCACACAGGTGGCACAATATGTGCGCCCCTATGTGGATGCACACCAGTTCCTGAACATCATGGACTTTTCAGTCCATGCCGTGCAGGAACAGTTTTGGCGTTCCCATTGTGGTGCCCATTTTAAGGGCACCGCTGTGGGAACATAAAAATAACCCACCAGACAAAAGGAAACTCCTAATCTGTTGGGTGGTATGACCATGGCTTTGGCAGTGCACCGGCGGGGCAGACACGGTGCTGCACAACCAATGTCGTAATCAGGTCCTTACTGTGCTTCTCAAACTTAGCTGAATCCAGCTAAATATATTAGACAGAACCACTGTGCGTTGGACTAATCCATTTATTTTTCTACCACTCACATTTCTGAACTTTGTTGCAGCTGAAGGAGGAGAGTTAATTGAAACATCATTGGTACACTTTTTTATTTTCTCCAAAATATTATTGCAGGCAATACGTGTTCTGTTTGGCCTTTACATAAGCTTTGCAGTTAAAAAGCTGTAGATATAGTGTAGATGAAAGACCTGTAACTATCTACTTTTCTTGGCAAAGCATAACTTTCACTTCTAAGAATTTATTATCGGGGATCCCAGATTCAAAACTTATTCTTTCTTGACTAGATAATTCTAATTCACTTACCATGTGGTGCCCTAAGTGTGCAGGACACTGGTCCAGTAGATTTGAGCCAAAATTATAACTTAAAGAGCATGGGGCTCAGGATAAGGCATGGTTGCATTGGGTGCTGTAGGGGCTTTCAGTAAGTCAAAAAAGTCTGAGTCGGGGTATATCATGCTGTCAGTGTTAGGATTGAGATTGTGGGATACTCTCTCAACTGTCTGGCTTCAGCAGCATGAGGGGTAGGTCCTCCGCCGATGCACGGAGAAGACGCGGCACTAGTCTTTACAGTGTCATCACCTGCTGGAACACATAGATGAGTATTCATGACTATAATAGAGTTGCTCGTTTAAAGTGACAGGTACCACACTGCTTAGGGTACTGGTTGTGGTCCCAAAATTTTGCATATCGACCACTATTGATAGCGTAGAATTAACTGAAACTGGTCCTGATGAATTGCCGTCCATTAGACAATAGGCAAGAAACATGTTGACCAACATACGCGGTACCCTGTAACATTATTTCAGGGTCGCACCACACTTACTTTTAAATAGGAGAGGAGCCACACTCATTAAAATTGTTCAGATTGGACCCCTACCTCCTATTTTAACCTCACTTTCTTGTACATCTACCCTTCTAATCTCCTCCACTTGGTTCATTTATTATATTGGTGGAGTGGGAGAGTGTGAGGAGCTGACTTGCAGGAATCAATGGTCTTGAATGAGTCAGCAGATACAATATAATTTTTCTCTGAGCACATGATTCCCATGTAACGCCCTTCATGGTACATCATATGAATGTTTTCTATTGAGAATAGCACATGCAAAGGTTTAGATGACCAAGCCTGTAAGAAATTAGGATTACTCATAGTTCCTCCACTCCTTTCCAATCCCTGCTTTTTGGTTTGTGTCTCTTGTTGTTGAAGAAAACTCCTTACTTTCAAGATACTTCTCTGTCCATGAGAAGCATTGATAGAGGAATATGCTGCATGCGTGTGCCCAAGCAAGGAGCAAGGCACTGTTTTTTTTCTCTTAGACTCCAAAAACACATTTTCATCTGGCTCCTTGCTGGGGCACACACACACGTTCACACACACACACACATGCATGCAGACACCCACACATGCACACACACCTACCTGCACACAGAAACACACACACACACAGAAACATACAGACATGTATTTAAACAGCTCCTTTCCCTCAAAATTTTTACCAGTCTTAAAGCTCTTCCACATGATTTTGAAGTGAGCCAAATACTTTGGTGTCGTGAAGGAAAGCTCCTTCAAGGTTGATCTCCATATAAAAGAAATCACTAAGGCTCTAATTATCAGAGACCTGTATATCTGACCCTTATGCAAACTCCTGTTTTTGCAGGGTTTAAATTATAGGATATAGAGACTTAATCACACCTTGTGAATACAGGTTGTGATAAAGTCTGATTCCCAGAGTACATTTTGGCAGGTCTACCACTGATGAAGCAGACTACTAATACAGAGATGCTCCTGAACTCTTGAGCCTACCATTTGGCTTTCTTCCGGCCAGGACATGGAACTGAGACAGCCTTAGTGACTGTCTTGGATGAACTTCGAATGCGAGCAGACAAGGGACAATCAGTTACACTGATTCTATTAGATCTGTCTGCCTCATTCGATATGGTAAACCATACAATCCTCCTGACGAGGTTGAACGAGGTCGGGGTGGAGGGCACATCACTGCGACGGTTTCAATCAGGTGGTAGCACTACCCCCATATCATTCAGACTTCAATCGTATTCAGCATGGTGTTCCGCGGGGCTCAGCAATTAGTCCAATTCTATTTAGTATCTATATGAGTCCCCTAATTGCTTATAAATGTCAGCCTGGTGAATTATACGGATGACACTCAACTCATTCTGTCACTTGAGGGGGGCCAATAAACATCTTTGGAAAATTTCTATGCATGCATGAAGGAAACTGCACACTGGCTCAAAGACAAATCGCTGCGGTTTAACGGGGACAAAACTGAGATTGCATGCTGCACAGCTAAGAAAATCCCATGTGTACTCCCGACATATTTCTGGCCGATGCCTGTGGACAAGCCACTAACACCCTCTAAGGCAGTTCGCAATCTGGGAGTAGTAATCGATGACAGACTGAGATTAGAAACTCAAGTAAACAAAACAACTGGAAACAAGTCTCTATCTAATAAGGGTGCTAAGGAAGATCCTTCCAATGCTGCCAGAGGCAACTAGGGCACAAATAGTTAGAAGCGTGTTCCTGAGTAGGTTGGACTACTGCAACGCCTTGTCGCTGGAGGCCCCTAAATACCTAGTTGAGAGACTTCAGAAAAGTCAAATGATGGCGGCCAAGTTATCCCTCAAGAAATCACGTAGGTCATCAGCATCCCTGGCCCTCAAGAAGCTCCACTGGCTCCCGGTGTGTTGAAAACTAAAACAGCGATATGATTAAGCATTCACTAAAGACATGAATTCTCCTTCCTTAGAACATGTTTCTTGTCTTATGTTGACTAATGTCTGGACTCCATTTTGTATTGTCATGTCTCCACGTGCTTTGCACGAGAAGAGTCCTATCTTTTCGTTAGTTGCTCTTGTAATCTGCCCAGTAACAGTCTATAAATAGCTCCTTTGTCCGTCTGGCGCATGCCCAGACTTGACCACATCTGTTATCAGTTAGTCCTTTCTTGACCATGTTTTCACGGGCTCAGGAAATTGTTAACTCCGCCGACATATTGATCCTGTATCGAAAATGTCCATAAATGGTAATGAATTTTGCTCTATGTTGTTTCCACCCACTTATGAGCCCCTCTGTTGTGTATAAAAGGGGACCGTGTACGCAAGTTCTGTGTGCTACTCTACGCAATACTGAAGAGTGTTGTGAAGGTTGTAGGACCACCCTTAAGGGTTAATAAACTCTGTCTTTGTATTTTGCAGTTTCCGTGCCAACTTCCTTCTAGCTTTTGTTACAGGAGAGCGAACCCTTGTATTCTGCGGGCCTAGCTGGGGCCTGTATTCATCAATTGGCGCCCGTCACGTGGGGCTCATCGGCGACTCGGATGTTCGAAGGACTGGTCGTGACGAAGGTGAGGAATTTGGCCGGGGATGTGATCACTGCCAGCGGCGTTTTTAGTCCTGGCATCCCGAGGTTTCTTCCTTCCCTTCCGAAGTGACCTTCTGGGTGGCGCCGGTCCTCGACTGAGACCTCTTCTGTCGGTCTGCCGCGACAGCCGTTTGGGCGAATTTTGGAACTTGGCAGTTGGAATCTGAACACTCTTGATTGGTAAGAACCGTTGTACGGTACTTGCTCCGAGTTTTGAAGCCTGGGTTGGCTATTTGAGTTTGATTTGTGATGACCGGTCATATCTTGTATTGATTATTGTGAGAATATATGCGTTGCAACACATATAGGCAGGTAATGTGGAGATATTTCTCCGGAGTTGTTTAAATTTGAACGGCGCAAAGTTTAAGTGCCATTTTTGATAATACTGCATATTTTGCATTATTTTTTAGCATGCCTGCTTTTAGCGCACTCCGTAAGTGGTGCTGCTGCTTTGGAAACCGGTTAAATCTCGAGGAATCTGCTCCAGCCCCCCCAGAGGGGACTCCTAATAGGGATATGTATATGAAGCATGGTCTTTCCTCTATAATGTACAGCACAGTGTGGAGGAAATACACCAAAAAGGATCCTGAGTTACGATGGCCTTTGTATGGATCATTTGACATGCGTAAGAGTGAGTATGTGGAACAGTGTATGTGTAAACGGCGTGCTCGGCAAGACATGTTTGAATGTGTACGGTTATGGGTGAAGGAAGTGCGTGAGCGAGAGAAACGTGAGAAAGCGCTGATTGATAAAGAGCAACAGAAAAATGATCATGTGAGAGCACATGAAGCGAAGCGTCGGGAGGAAAGAGAACTGGCGGAGAGACAAGAGAAAGAGCGTAGGTTGCAAGTCTCGGGTCAATATGCTGCCCGCAAGCCACTTTATCCTGTCCTTACTAATCTTGAAGATGATTTTCATTTATTAGATCGCTCTCCGCCCCCTTATGTTGGCGCGTCTGCCCCGAGGTCACAGGATTCTGGATCGGTTTCGGATAAGGTAGACACGCGGTCCATGTTATCAACTGAGCGTATGGGTGAGCTTCGGAAACTTTCTCTTTGTGCACTTAAGGGCAAGCTATCTCTTACTGAATTATTGGAATCTTTGGAAAAATGGCAGGATAGAGAGAAGCTGTATTTTGTTGAAACTTTTTCTGATGAAGTGATTATTGCCTTTCGGAAATATTCAGATGTTTTCGAGCCTGATGCTGTAGTATCAGACGCTAAAGCATTAGGTAACGGTGTTTTTTCTCCCTCTAAGGTACCCGATGCGGTCCGACGGCTGTTTGCATTGTGGGTCGCGGCGTTTGAACTTAAAGAGAGAGCGCGCCTAAAGGCATGGGAGAAGGAGCAATCAGATTCACACATCGGCGGCGAACGATCATCTACTTCCCATTCAGATAAGAGCGAACTAGTGCATGCTAAACCGATGCGAGAGGCGGCACCTTTGTATGTTCCTCCTAAAGGAGCAGGAAATAGTTCAGACATGTCTTCCCCCGATGCTAGGGGATATTTTGTGTATAATTGGGTTTATACTCCCTGGCATAGGGCTGATGATATGGCATTAAAGAATGCATTGCCTGACCCCCGCAAGAATCCAGCGGCCTTTTACGAAGAGGTCGAAGGGGCCTTCAATTCTTGTACTATGACTTTAGCGGATATAGATTTGTTCTTTGGGCTCATTTTACCACCGGATATGTGGAGATCTGTGCGGAAGGTGGATGATGCTACCGCTTTTAAGGCTAGGTGGTCTGAGATTGAGGATGAGGATAGGGAGAGAAAACCCGCGCCAAAACCACCCCAGCTTATTTTAGACCTTCCTGCCGCTATCTTGACTAAGTTGAAAACAATTATTCCCCCTAAAAAGATTGACTGGAATATGTTAGCATCATGCAAACAGAAGGTTGATGAATCAGTGTCAGATTTCTTTACGCGCTTTGAGGAGACATTTCATGATTTCAGTGGTCAATCACTTACGGATGATACGGGTTGACATCTTTTTGTCGATAAATATGTGGCGAATTTATTACCGGGAATAGCAGCTCGATTGAAAGCGAGTGAAAGTTCTTGGTCCACCTCGTCTCCGGCATCCCTCCTGACTATGGCTCAGTATTATGAGCACCAGGAACAAGAAGCGAAGGGGAATGAGGAGAAGAAATCGAAAGATTTGAAAACTAAGGTGATGTTAGCACAAGTATATGGTCCGCCTCGTCGGGGTGTCGAAAGAGGTAGAGGAGGATTCTATGGTCCCCCTTCGGGTCGGTCAGATGTTAATAGAAATCAATGTGCGTATTGTAAACAGTCGGGTCATTGGGCCAGAGATTGTCCGGTATTATATGCATCTCGTCAGGGACGTGGTCAGGGACCACCGAGAGGTAGAGGGGGTTTTTCGAATTTTAGAGGGCACTCTAATGATCATGCTCGATTTGACCCTAACGTGCAGCAACGAGATAGACCTAATGTATTTGATCGGCAACATCAGTATCAAATGTCTGGGAACGACCGTTCTGGGTACCATGATTCGCAGCATGCGTAGGATTGCGTTGGATGGGGGTTGGAATCAGTTGAAGTGCCGGTTGATCAGAAGGGTCCTTATGTTTCAGCAAATGTTTTGAGTTCTACTGATCGGTTCCTAGTTGATACAGGAGCTACTCGTAGTGCGCTGTCCAAACAATTGGTTCCGAGGGCTCCCCCATCTGGCTTAATGGTTACATCGATAGGGTTTGATGGTACACTCTCTCGAAGCTCTCTTTCCCGACCCCTTGCATTCCATGTTGACCACTTTTCTGCACCCTGTCCGTTTTTGCTTGCCCCGAACACGCCTGACAACATTATGGGTTTTGATATGCTCAAGCACTTCATAGCAACAATCCGCTGCTCCCCTACTGGAGTACGTGTGATCTTAAACGATAATCACCCCATGACAGAACGGATGTGTGTGGTTGCAGAGGATACTGTCTTAGCTTCCCTCCCTCGTACTTTGTGGGCTACTTCGGATACTGATGTGGGACAGATGGTGATTCCGCCTGTCCACATTAGTGTCCAGGAGGGTGCGGTGTTACCACGCCTCCCCCAGTATCGTATTTCCCAGGAGGGGGAGGAGGCACTCATACAGATTGTGCAGGATTTGATTAAGGTGGGAGTAGTGGAGGAAGTTCCCTACAATGTCTGCAACAGTCCTATCCTACCCATTTTGAAGAAAGATACTGACACTAGGGTTTATCGTTTTATCATTGACTTAAGGGAAGTGAATAAGATAGTGATACCTCAGTATCCAGTGGTTTCTGATATCACGACGTTACTCACTTTGGTCCTGCCAACGGCGACCACGTTTTCAGTTATTGATTTGAAAAATGCTTTCTTTTCGATTCCTATTCATCCTGATAGCCGATACCTTTTCGGTTTTACTTTGAATAATAGGTCTTATAGATTTTGTAGAGTCCCTCAGGGTTATACAGAAAGCCCTAGTATTTACAGTCAAGCATTGAAAAGGCAATTGGATTCCTTTGTTCTGCCTGAGGGTGTCGCCCTTATACAATATGTCGATGACATCTTGTTGGCGGCCGACACTCCTGAGCTGTGTGAGAAGTGTACGTTATCTTTGCTTTCCTTTTTGGCATCTCACAATCACAAAGTGTTAAGGAAGAAATTGCAATTCTGTAGACCAAAGGTGACTTATTTGGGTCACCTTTTGTCTAAGGAGGGGCGTGCACTCACACCAGATCGTATTCAAGCAATTTTGGACACGCCAGTACCTTCCACACAGAAGGATGTGCGTGCATTTTTGGGCCTTGCTTCTTTCTGTAGTCAATGGATATTGGGGTTTTCACACATAGCTAAACCGTTGTTAGCCCTTTTGACAAAAGACACACCGATACCTCTTCCCTGGTCAAATGAGTGTGAAATTGCTTTTCAGCAATTACGACAAGCCCTTTGTTCAGCACCAGTGTTAGGTACCCCTGATTATACGAAGCCCTTTTCGTTGTACGTGCATGAGAAAGATGGATGTGCATTATCAGTTTTAGTGCAGATGCACGGCGACAAGCAGCGCCCTTGTGCATATTTTTCGGCTGTACTTGATCCTGTTGCCCGAGCATTGCCTGGTTGTTTTCGCTCGGTTGCGGCGACAGCTGTGTCAATACGCCAAAGTGAGGGAATTGTGTTATCTCACAAACTGTTGGTATTAGTTCCCCATGCTGTTGATGCCCTGCTTAATCAGACAAAGACGCAGCATTTGACCAGTGCTCGTTTAACGGGATATGAGTTGACGCTTTTGGCTCCTCATATTACGTTAAAGAGGTGTGCAACGTTAAATCCAGCCACATTGTTGCCGTTCCCGGAAACTCAGTCTGAAGCACTGAAAGCACATGATTGTATTCTTGTGACTGAGGAACAGACAAAGGGTCGTATTGGTCTCCAGGATACGCCCTTTACAGATGTAGATGGAGAACTGTGGGTGGATGGATCATGCCTGAAGCTACCAGATGGTACGACTTCAGCAGCGTATGCAATTACCACATTGCAAACAATAGTGGAGACAGCACGCATACCGCAGAAATCAGCTCAAGCAGCGGAACTGATAGCATTAACACGAGCATGTGAGCTCAGTGCAGGATTGTGTGTGAATGTTTATACAGATAGCCGCTATGCCTTCGGAGTTGCGCACGATTTTGGCCTACTCTGGAAGGAGAGAGGGTTTCTAACGTCACATGGAGCACAGATAATGTATGGAGAGTTAGTTCACAACCTTTTGACTGCATTAACATATCCAAAAAAGATTGCTATAGTTAAATGTAGTGCCCATAAAAAGGTGGTTGATAAAGTTGGTGAAGGGAATGCTTTAGCAGACCGGGTGGCACGAGAGACTGTGATGCAGCCTGGCGCTACTGCAATGTATGTTGTAAAGTCGCAGGCAGAAAGATGGCACGATGCTAGGAGAGAAGTGCTGGAGATACAGAGTGCCGCTTCCGATAAGGAACGGGAACAGTGGTCTAATGATGGAGAATTAGATGATGAAGGGTGTTGGAGAAGTAAGCAGATGGATAAGTGGAAGATACCCACAGCTTTCGTACAACCTATGGTTCAGATGGCACATGGACTAGCGCATGTCGGAGCTTCCGCAATTGTTAAATTACTCACACGAGTTTGGGAGCATCCGGAGATCGCTAGTACGGCAAAGAGGGTAGTGCAGACCTGTATGACTTGCCTGAGGTACAACCCAGGAAAGGGTACACGAACTCCAGCAGGAGGATTTGCAACACCTACCGCAACCTTTGAGGTTTTGCAGATGGATTACATTCAGCTTGAGCGCTGTAACAATCTGAAGTATGTTCTAGTAGTGGTTTGTGCCTTCAGTAAATGGGTTGAGGCATACCCTACGAAAGACAATACTGCAATGACTACAGCCAAGATGCTATTGAAGGAGTTCTTCCCTCGATATGGTGTTTGTAGATTGTTGTGGAGTGATAATGGACCTCATTTTATAGCAGACGTTATCAAGTATGTCCTGAAAGGCCTAGGCATTACTCAGAAGTTCCATGCAGTGTTTCACCCTCAGTCTGCGGGATTGGCTGAGAAATATAACGGTACTTTGAAGCTTATGATCGCTAAGATCCAAGCTTCGACTTCTTTGACTTGGCCAGACGCTTTACCGCTGGCATTATTGTCGATTAGATCGATACCGCATTCTCGGACCGGTCTCACACCTTACGAGATCGTGTTCGGACGCCCAATGAATATTTGGGGTCCACCAAAACCGAAGTCAGTGTATGATGTACCTTGTGTAATGATGAATGATTATCTGGCACAGTTAACGGATAATTTGGTTTCTATTCATCAACAGGTTCGAGAAGCGCTCCCTGATCGGTCCACAGGTGAAGGTCATAACCTCCGACCTGGCGATCAGGTTATGATTAAGGTGTTCGAAAGGACGAACAGTCTGGAGCCGAGATGGGTTGGTCCTGAGCAAGTCCTGCTCGCAACGAGGACAGCTGTGCGAGTTTCCAATCGGAAGAACTGGATCCATTCTTTGCACTGTCGTAAAGTGCCGCCTGGATTGGTGGAGCCTGCTGTGTTGACCGACCATCGAGAAATCCTGACTGCAGAGAAAGGCCGTGCTGTGGAACCGGACGACACTGAGGAGCTCTTCCCGGACCAAACGATTCCTGGAGGAAGAAGATATCACCTAAGACCGAGGAAGTGATTATTTTTTTTTTTTGTAACCAAAGACATTGTCAGAACGGCCCTTAGGTTAGTGAAACGGAGAGCCAGTGAGGCAAGGGGGTGGGATCAGCCCTGCATTAGTGTAGTGACACCCGTCTTGGCCCGCTGGTGAAGAAATCAACGGCTGCCTAAGGGGAAGAGTTATGACAACCTTTTAGTTTCAGGAAGATATTGACATTTACTACAAGATGGAGAAAAAGAAGATTCTTTGTGCGACAAGCTTAATTATCATTGTAGCTATTGTTGGTATAACCACATGGTTTGTTGAGGATGTGACTCCTGCCCGTGAGTTGTTTGTCTTGACTACTCCAGTGCCTGAGGAGCACTACTTTTACACCCTTCCGTATCAAGAATTGAAGCATCGTCAGTCTTATTTGAATAACACTTTCATCCAGATGTTGCACCATACCCATGTTGCTACAAATGCTACGAACTGTTGGATATGTGGTATGATGCCAGCTCATCAGAAGAAAGGAGGAACGCCGTTCATACCTCTTCCTTTCTCTCATAATGGCTCTTGTAGAGCATGGTACACTTTGCTTTTTGCCACACGGAAACCTACAGTGGGACGATTACTTTTTAGACTTAATAGGGAATGTCATCAAGATAAAGAAGGCTATCCACAAGCGAATGGGACAATATGGGAGTGGGAAGAATATCGACCAGACAATGAATCGATTCCCTACATCTTCACGAACATCAGAGACACTGCTGGGAATGAACAATTTGTGATTCAAGTGGCACAAGCTCAAGCGGATCTGTGTGTTCAGAGTGTGGGTTATATTCCTGTTGGTGTTAGCGACTGTATTATTGTTTTAAACATCGACGGATTAAATAATAGTACTTTCTTGGCCTCCCATAATACATACTTCGTATGTGGGAATAAGGGTTATTATCGCTTATCACCCGGCTGGTCCGGAGTATGTTATGTAGCGTTTTTATTACCTCCTGTATTCTTAGCACCTGCATCTTATCATAAAGATTTGAAGTTGTTGAATAATGTGACTGTAAATATTTATAAACGTACTCTATCCATTGATGATGTTGATCAAACTGATACTAGCTTACAGCAGTATGTTGATTTTAACTTAGGATTGTTTTTCTTTGTTGGAGCTGCCCTAAATAGTAGGAAGGTTCGAAGGTTAACAAGAGTTGTAGAGGCTGTGACGAATCAAACCGCTGCTGCTCTTGGGAATCTTACGGAAGAATTACAAATTACTAGAATCGTTGCATTACAAAATCGTATGGTATTAGATGTTATGTTAGCTGACCGAGGTGGAGCATGTAAAATTATCGGAAGTAGTTGTTGTGTGTTCATTCCTGACCATACGCCATCAGTTTACAATGCTATTAATAAATTGCATAAAATCGCAGCTGAGATTCATACAGAAAATGGCACTTGGACCTTTTCTGGATGGTTTTGGGCATTGATCACTACATGGGGATGGAAGTGTTTTAACTGGTCTCTGTATTATTGTAGCAGTTCTGTTTTCCTGTTGCATCTGTGTTCAGTGTGGCCCTATACTCTGTTCTCTATGTGTGTCATTCTGTATTCCTGATAAGAAAGCTATTGCCAATATCACCTATCAGAAACATTTAAACAAAGAGGTGGAAGAGATGATGAAAATTGACATATATGATGATTATCCTAATAAGCCGAATGTCTTCAGTAAATGCTGAAAGGGTCGTCTGTTGAAAACTAAAACAGCGATATGATTAAGCATTCACTAAAGACATGAATTCTCCTTCCTTAGAACATGTTTCTTGTCTTATGTTGACTAATGTCTGGACTCCATTTTGTATTGTCATGTCTCCACGTGCTTTGCACGAGAAGAGTCCTATCTTTTCGTTAGTTGCTCTTGTAATCTGCCCAGTAACAGTCTATAAATAGCTCCTTTGTCCGTCTGGCGCATGCCCAGACTTGACCACATCTGTTATCAGTTAGTCCTTTCTTGACCATGTTTTTGCGGGCTCAGGAAATTGTTAACTCCGCCCACATATTGATCCTGTATCGAAAATGTCCATAAATGGTAATGAATTTTGCTCTATGTTGTATCCACCCACTTATGAGCCCCTCTGTTGTGTATAAAAGGGGACCGTGTACGCAAGTTCTGTGTGCTACTCTACGCAATACTGAAGAGTGTTGTGTAGGTTGTAGGACCACCCTTAAGGGTTAATAAACTCTGTCTTTGTATTTTGCAGTTTCCGTGCTAACTTCCTTCTAGCTTTTGTTACAGGAGAGCGAACCCTTGTATTCTGCGGGCCTAGCTGGGGCCTGTATTCATCAGGTGGTGCAGAGGATCCAGTATAAGTCACTGTGTGTAGTCTTCAAGGCCCTCCATGGGATGGTGCCCAAACCATTGCAGCATAAATTCAACTGGTATGTTCCTACAAGAAGTCTGCATTCTTCCTCAGCTAAACTAATAAAAGAACCCAGGTTTAAAAGATCAAAACTAGGAGAAAGATCTTTCAGCATGGCAGCTGCTCGATTGTGGAATGCACTGCCGAACAATCTTAGACAGATAGAAGATCTTCTGCAGCTTAGGAAGAAATTTAAAACCTGGCTCTTTCCTAATGGTACTGCATAGGCAGGGTCTTCTTCAGCAATTCCATTTTTTCACTGCAACCTATGTGCATGGTTAATCTAGTGTGCTTCAGCGCCAGGATGCCCGTAGGGTGATAGTGTGTTTTATAAGTATGAATAACATTTAACTTTCAACTTGAATGCCCTTATGTAGATGTTGAATTAGTTAGTGGATAGGAATGCCTCTCCCTTTGAGTCCACCTCTGTTCTTGTCAAAGCTGACAGTCTTAGTAGGAGTCATGTAAAAATGCACACCACTTGTGTCCACATTGTTCCAGTGTTCTAATGGAAAGCAGATGAAAGCACAAGTCTGCAACATTGACTACCCTGCATTTCTGATTATTCTTTAAATAATACTGGGCATCTTTGCATCTTTTACATCATGTGTGTAATAAGCCCTATATTTTGGAACAAAATATTTAAATTTCAAAAGGGTGAACTTTTAAAAGTTGTAATAAACAGGCAATGCAACAAGTATTTAATAATAGCAGATCCATACTAATTACACTGTACAGTAACATAGCAACAGAGCTGATTGCAAAAATGATTATGAGGTGCAAATCACGGCAAAAGCAGTGTAGGACCTGATGAAATAATGTTTGTCGACCATTCGGTTGAAAATAAAATGTTCACTTCTTTATATTAATTTCTAATTTTTATTTTATATTTTATAAATACTTTGATTACATTGTAATCTAACACAGTAGCCCAACATAACATTGTGTTTAAAGTAGCCATTACATACATATTAGGTTAGTACACCAAGTATAATACGGCATTAGAAAACCAAACATTAGCAATCATTTAAAACATGCAACCCCATTCCAAATAGTGTTCAGCTCCCACCGGCCTTCACTGCCTGGAAGTTTCCCAATTGGGGCTCAAAGTTCTCTGTCTCTAACTCAGTCCCCAGTGGTTGGAGTGTGCTCTACAAATTTGTGGGTGGGCAACGTGACACTAGCAAAGGTCTCTGGAGGGGTCCTCAGCCATTGCCAGGAGACTTTGCCAGAGCAAAATCTATATGTCCTTCAGCCTTAAACTGCAGGGCTGCAGTTCATCTGTTCAATGCAGGAGACTATGTCCATCATACATTTTGTAGGAGCCTTATCCTTACCCCTGCAGCAGTACCAAGGCTATGTGAGAGATGCCACATATCCCAGCAGTGATATATGGGATCTAGTGACAGACACTCCCCCACTATATTAAAGAGTGTGCCCATCACGTTTTTCCCAGTATTGCAACATAGGTGGACATTGCCATGCCAGATGTATGAAGTCCAACTACAGCTCCTTGTATCTCACATATTTGGAGTGTGATTGTAAGTCCATCCTGCGTAGGTCTATCGGAGTGTAGTATATCATGTGGAGATATTTGAAGTGTATGATGTGGAGTCTCCTACTGGGTGTCAAGCAGGCTGTTTGGCTACAATGAACAACTCCTACTCTATTAATTGGACATACACTGCCTTGTCCCATTTCATGAGTCAGTGAAGGTGATGGGGGCCTCTTTCCAACTTTCTAGCGTACAGGGTGGTTACCAATTTTTCAGGTAATCTGGCCGCTATTAGTTCATATAATGACTTGATTGGGGTTGGCTCAGAAGGGAATTTATGTGTATTAGTCTAAAGTGTGGTCCTGAGGTGATAGTACAAGAAAACGACAGGGGTCATTTTCTAACATTTTTCACTAGGTGGTTTGCATCATACAAGCAATGCAAACCAATGCAAAATGTTTTTGTTTTAATTTCTATTTTCCAGCACAAAACTAGGCCTGGGTGGTGAACTCCGCTCCGTTCGTGGAGTTTGCTGCACTTTGGTCTCCACTGAGCTCACGGAGTGCAGAAAACTCTGCTTCGCATAGTGCAGCAGAGTTTTTTCCCCTCTTGTGAGCGCGAGCTGCAGCTCGGGGAGAATTTCTTCCCAAGCGGCAGAAAGACCAACACGAATGGCAGTTTGCACTACACTCCGCCACTTGCGTGACTCCGCAGAGTTTTTTTGTCACTTCACGGAGTTCTGCGTAGCAAAACACCATGAACTATGCCCAGGCCTGCACAAAAATGTTGTGATCTGGAAATGTACTAAAAGTAACACAATGAGCACAAAGTGCTGCTTTGCATTACTTAGCATCAAGGGGCTCTTAAATGGACATTCCCATGCAATCACCCACCCTTTTTTGTGCAAAACCCTAGCTACCAAAATTGTGAGACAGGGTTTTGCATCCAGAAATTAATACTTTTTGCAAACAGGCTTCAGAAGATGAATTTATTTTATTTCTACTTTCTTTTCTGACTTTGCATGTGTCAAGTCCGACAGCATAATTAGGGCCTTAGTGTATCATCTCCTACCCAGGGTTTTTAGAGCAAGAAGGCCAGTGGCCAGTGTCCTACAAGGTTGCTCCCTTTCACCATAGCTGCAGGCTGTTGCATGCCTGGTCAGAAATTTGATTTCTTGATCATCATGGTCATTACACTTTGACAGTTGGAAAAGAGAGAGGTCCCCCACACTGCAAGGGGATGGAGCACCGTTTACAACAACAAAATCCAATCTCCCCTTTGGAAGTCACTATGCCACTGTACATATATTGCATACACTTTTTTAAACACCACTTAAATTGAAATCACATTCAAACTATAGCCAGCAAAACTAGTACCACAACAATATAGAGAAACACAGAGTTTTAATAGTGTGTCCATAAGCACCTTTTGTCAGTTACAAATCAAAACAATAAATGTATTGCAATATCATAGTAGTCACATTACCTACAGAAATTAAAAAGCCACTTGATACAAACAAAGTGTAAAATTGAGGTAACCAACCTCCCTAATCACCTGGGCTAAATCTGTGATCAACATTAAAGTTAATTTTACCCTGCTACTCTTTATGACAAATAAACATTGGCTGAAAGCCCTGCTGAAAGAAATATACAAATTACTTAGAGGTCAACATTTTTAAATCGTTTGTTCTACAAAAATGCACAATTGAGACATCTTTTTATTGTTAATCACTTATAGTGTGAAAAGGGGTGCACACCAGTTGTGGTACTGCTTAGTGAGATGAAGTAACTGTGCAAATACATTTTTGGGTTCAAAATAGTGCTCATCATTGTAAATAGAACTTGTGAGCTGCTTTAGATGCTATGTCCGGTGGTCTCCGCCACATGATGGGATGAACCAATGGAGAGTACTTAAGGAGTATGTGAAATGGAACACAGTAATTTTCCAACAGAAAGACATATTGGCATCCATGCTACTAAAAAAAGTAAATGTAAACACATTCTGATTCTCGCTCATTTGTGGAGTTTAAGTTCAGAGCCCTACCAATTATATGCTAGGTAACATCGGTCCTAGTAGGAGGGAGGAACCTACTTTGAGGTAACTGCACATAGTGATTGAGAATACCCACATGACTAGAAGTCCTTGTTTAAGTGAGTGTGCGAGAGTAAATCAACCACATTA
Organism: Triturus cristatus; assembly: GCF_964204655.1. Classification (NCBI taxonomy): domain Eukaryota; kingdom Metazoa; phylum Chordata; class Amphibia; order Caudata; family Salamandridae; genus Triturus; species Triturus cristatus. The sequence continues at coordinate 203,881,164 of NC_140592.1, read as the reverse complement.
GAAAAAGTAGTCCAGTTACTATGTGCCTCAGAAAACACCCTATGGTTGGCTACGGGTATTCTTAGCAGGTGAGAAGGAGGTATTGTGAGGTAAGTACACCTGCAGACCGAGGGCATGATTGAATATTCATGATTAGCATGAATGAGCAAGTATAAATCACCTGCATCCGAAAGAGCGACTCAGTTTTCATGTTGTCCGACAAGACATGTTGGCTTAATGGTAAAATATTTTAAAACATGTGAATGGCTCTGTAACAGATTGCCACGCAAACACTTGGTCGGCAAAACATTTTTCTCCCTGGACGTTGACAAGTTGGGTGATAAATATGGGAGCCCCATAAGAAAAACCCATGGGATTCAGGATGCTGGCCCTTAGAGAAACTGGTCATGTCATTAATCATTAGAGACATGCGTTGACAAATGAAAAAGACCTCCTTACCATGATTTGCTTTAGGAGATGAGCCACATTTGACAACCTTATATCAAAATTCGGAGAAGACCACGTAATCATTAGAAGGATTCAGTTTGGGGAACACTCTGATATCACATTGCAGTAATAGGCAATATCGACAAAATAACGGCGAGCATAGGAACATACTTCATGATAAACAGCAACTACATATAACCATACTATATATATATATATATATATATATATATATATATATATGCACCAAAATCCAAACTTTGCAGAAGTATTCCAGTACATCAGAACTTCTAAAGCAGGAAACGGACACCAATTAGTGCTATTGCTGTTTATTTTCTTGCAGAGAATGCCGCCATGACGCGTTTCGGGCTCTCAAGCCCTATATATATAAAACAACAAAAATGCTCCTTCCGGATTAATGGGACCCATGGAGGTTGGCGTACATACCGGCGGAGCGCGCCGGTCAGTCAATATCCAAATTTCAAAACAAAGTAATGCACGCTCTCAGTAGACAAAGGCGGATACCAAAAAAGTTTGGGTAATCAAGTGTTTATTTCACACAACGCGTTTCGGCGAAAAGCCTTGTTCACGTGTGACTGTAATCGAAAACAGCAGTCATAGATATAGATCCAGCCATTTTTTTAAAATCACAATCGACAAGAGATTTGCTTAGCTACATACAATGTTAGCCGAAAAGCGGCGGCCATCTTAGGCTATGCAATCCATGTGGAATAAGCGTTAGATTGTAATACTGATGGCAATAATAGACATGTTGTACATGATCTAATGGCACAGGCAATGTACGGTATTAAATCTTGTCATAAAGGACAGTGAAACTCAATACATATGCTAATGAGCAAAAACGGGATGAGTGTGGAAGGGATTCGAGCAGGATGATTCCAACAGATGGTTTCTGCTGGTCGCACGCAGAATGGAAACACAGCGGCATTTCACCTGACTGCCTTTCACACTGAAACCACTTGAACATCAGTGCAGATACTGAGTACCAATGTCCAACAAGGCTCAAATGTAAGGACTTCCATTTTACACACTTCTTGATTGCACTGCACTGTGAGAGTTGATGTTTTCAAGTCGTCACGTGATTAAAAAATCTTTTTAAATAGCACGCCCAAGCGCATGTTGGTGTCTCCTTCCTCCTGTGATCAAGGCTATACAGCCGAAACGTTAGGAAAAGGGAAGTAGGCGCTGCTGGACTGTGCGGAAGCTTAAGCTGCAGTATTGGGACTCATAACTTTGTTTTGCATGGCAAGTGCTTTTTTTTGGGATGTTCCGTGCCCATTATTCATGAGGCCACCCTGAAGGGTCTTGGGCTCCGGAAACGGAAGATTGTTTTTGGATGTTAAGTGAGGAGCCTGACTCACTCACGCTCCCAACCTACGGAGGATACGCTAATGAGCAAAAACGGGATGCGTGTGGAAGGGATTCGAGCAGGATGATTCCTGCCACGATCGTGCTGCAACAGATGGTTTCTGCTGGTCGCACGCAGAATGGAAACACTGCGGCATTTCACCTGACTGCCTTTCACACTGAAACCACTTGAACATCAGTGCAGATACTGAGTACCAATGTCCAACAAGGCTCAAATGTAAGGACTTCCATTTTACACACTTCTTGATTGCACTGCACTGTGGGAGTTGATGTTTTCAAGTCGTCACGTGATTAAAAAATCTTTTTAAATAGCACGCCCAAGCGCATGTTGGTGTCTCCTTCCTCCTGTGATCAAGGCTATACAGCCGAAACGTTAGGAAAAGGGAAGTAGGCGCTGCTGGACTGTGCGGAAGCTAAAGCTGCAGTATTGGGCCTCATAACTTTGTTTTGCATGGCAAGTGCTTTTTTTGGGATGTTCCGTGCCCATTATTCATGAGGCCGCGCTGAAGTGTCTTGGGCTCCGGAAACGGAAGATTGTTTTTGTATATATATATATATATATAAATAAATATATATATATATATATATATATATATATATATATATATATATATATATTTTTTTTTTTTTTCAACACAACCCGCTTCAGGAATCATGGGCGCTCTTCGGTGGTGCGTTCAAGGTACGGCAGGGTTAAGCCGTTTAACATCCGTAGAAAAACATCCAGGAAATTGGCCATTGGTTCGAGTAGGGCTCCTTTTGCTGAAATTATAGGCCTTCCCGGTGGCTTTGTCGGGTGTTTGTGGATTTTGGGAAGAAAGTATATTGTAGCCATTTTGGGGTGTTCCATTTTCAGATATTTTACTTCTTCCTCATTTAATAGATTTTGTTTGCTCCACAAGTCCAATTTCAAATCTAATTCCTCCTTCCATCTTTTAGTGGGGTTGGTTTTCAATTTCTCATAGTATTCTTTGTTTTCCAATTGTGAATATGCTTCTTTGATATATGCTTCTTTCTGTAGGATGATGAAACTAAAAGATTTGATTGTGTGTTTAAAAATCCTGATAACCTTTGAGCAACCGCTAGACTCGTGATCAAGGTCTCCGCTGAGACTGAAACGCGTAGAGTTTGTCTTTTTGTATCTGGCATGCTGAAAGTAAAGGAAATATAAAAAACGATCATTGGTGAAGCTGTTTGTCCCTCTGGGAGTGCGCGAGGAAACCTGTGTGGGTAAACGAAGTGAATATATATATATATATATATTTTACCTACTGGCAGTCGCCAGTAGGTAGTTATAGTTAGGACCTATTTCCCATAGGAAATCTGCAACATTCTATTTGGAATAACGTTGGCGCCGATTGACAAATCTTTGCGAAATTTTCCAAACTTTTGGCCAGCTCCGGTCCGCTCCTATGCTGAAAATTTCACAGTGATTCGTCAAGCGGGGGCCGAGAAAAAAGGGGGGTCCCAAAACGCATTTTCCCCATGCATTTTCCCATAGGACCTGTTGACGCAGCTACAGCCCGAACTGCTGAACGGAATTACACCAAATTTGGCAAATAGGTAGTCCTCAGTTCAGACTCATGCCTTTTGCTTAAATGGTGTAAATCCGTTCAGTAGTTCCTGAGAAAATTAGAGTTAAAAAGATAGATATATCTGGGCGGAGCCTAACCACACATCTCATCGTGAGATCTGATTGGCTGTCAGCACTTCATCCAAGAAGTGTTGGCAGCCATCTTGGGACCAATATACATGATAGCACCTCATTAAAAAGCATTGCAGTTAAAAGAAGGTTTTAAGACTTTAGTTACATTATAAATCATTTGTTGATGGTACCATACTAATTTTAGGAATTGTGGCGTGTTCTAAGGTGATTTTACCATGTGAAAAAGCCTTCTGCTGTGATATCATGTTTGAGAGAAAACTATTTTCTCATGCTTTTCCCACAGAGGTTTGGAAGGTGATCTATAAGCTAAACTGAGAGCATATTTTCTGTAAATTCACATTGTCTTTCTCAGTCATGTGAGAATGAAGTCTGACATTCTCAGTAAAACATGTACATCCAACAAGGGCAGAGACAGTCAGTTGATTCCTTTGTGTTCTACTGCAGCTTCCCAGAGTGTTCTAAAGAACAACTAGAGCGCTAACAGTCCTACTTATGACAAATGTATGGCACACCTGAAGCTATCTTGGTTGGAATAAAGTGGTAACTCTTAAAACATTTAAATTTAATTTAAAAAGGAATAAAATGAGGGGATTCATTTTGCCATAGAAAGTATGATTAGTGCTGCAGAAAGAAAAATTAGGGCACATTTTGAGTGACTCCTCAAATCCTCTTCTATTTCATTAAAAAATTCTGACATGCAGACTGAAACATGCACTTTCAATACCAGCAGCAGACTTCCCTGGTGAGCAGTAGCTTTACTACAGTGATCTAATGAGCAACTAGAGTGCTAACATTCAGAATGTATGGCAAATGTGTGACACATCTGAATGCCTTCTTGATGGAACCTAAGTAAAAAACTGAAAGTATTTCCTACTGAGGAAACTGCAGTAAATGAGGAAATTAGGAAACTTCATAACAAATAAATCTCCCAAGATGGCCACCAGAGACAAAAGAGCCCAAATGTAGCCCAAATATCACCCAATTGTAGCCCAAGTATAGCCCAATGACAGAATGTCCCAGAGTGTTCTAACGGACAACTAGAGCGCTAACAGTCTTACTTATGACAAAAGTATGGCACACCTGAAGACATCTTAATTGGAATAAAGAGGTAACACTTAAAACATTTAATTTACAAAGGAACAAAATGAGGGGGTTCATTTTGCCATAGAAATTATGATTAGTGCTGCAGAAAGAAAAATTAGGGCACATTTTGACTTCTCAAATCCTCTTCTATTTCATAAAAAAATTCTGACATGCAGACTGAAACATGCACTTTGAATACCAGCAGCAGACTTCCCTGGTGAGCAGAAGCTTTACTACAGTGATCTAATGAGCAACTAGAGTGCTAACATTCAGAATTTATGACAAATGTGTGACATATCTGAATGCCTTCTTGATGGAACCTAAGTAAAAAACTGAAAGTATTTCCTACTGAGGAGACTGCAGTAAATGAGAAAATTAGGAAACTTCATAACAAATAAATCTCCCAAGATGGCCACCGGATACAAAAGAGCCCAAATGTATCCCAAATATCACCCAGATGAAGCCCAAGTATAGCCCAACGACAGAATGTCCCAGAGTGTTCTAACGGGCAACTAGAGCGCTAACTGTCCTACTTATGACAAACGTATTGCACACCTGAAGCCATCTTGATTGGAATAAAGTGGTAACTCTTAAAACATCTAATTTAAAAAGGAACAAAATGAGGAGGTTCATTTTGCCATAGAAGTATGATTAGTGCTGCAGAAAGAAAAATTAGGGCACATTTTGAGTGACTTCTCAAATCCTCTTCTATTTCATTAAAAATGCTGACATGCAGACTGAAACATGCACTTTCAATACCAGCAGCAGACTTCCCTGGTGAGCAGTAGCTTTACTACAGTGATCTAATGAGCAACTAGAGTGCTAACATTCAGAATTTATGGCAAATGTGTGACACATCTGAATGCCTTCTTGATGGAACCAAAGTACAAAACTGAAAGTATTTCCTACTGAGGAGACTGCAGTAAATGAGGAAATTAGGAAACTTCATAACAAATAAATCTCCCAAGATGGCCACCAGAGACAAAAGAGCCCAAATGTAGCCCAAATATCACCCAGATGTAGCCCAAGTATAGCCCAATGACAGAATGTCCCAGAGTGTTCTAACGGACAACTAGAGCGCTAACAGTCTTACTTATGACAAAAGTATGGCACACCTGAAGCCATCTTGATTGAAATAAAGTGGTCACACTTAAAACATTTAATTTACAAAGGAACAACATGAGGGGTTTCATTTTGCCATAGAAATTATGATTAGTGCTGCAGAAAGAAAAATTAGGGCACATTTTGACTTCTCAAATCCTCTTCTATTTCATAAAAAAATTCTGACATGCAGACTGAAACATGCACTTTGAATACCAGCAGCAGACTTCCCTGGTGAGCAGAAGCTTTACTACAGTGATCTAATGAGCAACTAGAGTGCTAACATTCAGAATTTATGGCAAATGTGTGACACATCTGAATGCCGTCGTGATGGAACCAAAGTAAAAAACTGAAAGTATTTCCTACCGAGGAGACTGCAGTAAAAGAGGAAATTAGGAAACTTCATAACAAATAAATCTCCCAAGATGGCACCAGAGACAAAAGAGCCCAAATGTAGCCCAAATATCACCCAATTGTAGCCCAAGTATAGCCGAATGACAGAATGTCCCAGAGTGTTCTAACGGGCAACTAGAGCGCTAACAGTCCTACTTATGACAAACGTATTGCACACCTGAAGCCATCTTGATTGGAATAAAGTAGTAACTCTTAAAACATCTAATTTAAAAAGGTACAAAATGAGGGGGTTCATTTTGCCATAGAAAGTATGATTAGTGCTGAAGAAAGAAAAATTAGGGCACATTTTGAGTGACTTCTCAAATCCTCTTCTATTTCATAAAAAAATTCTGACATGCAGACTGAAACATGCACTTTGAATACCAGCAGCAGACTTCCCTGGTGAGCAGAAGCTTTACTACAGTGATCTAATGAGCAACTAGAGTGCTAACATTCAGAATTTATGGCAAATGTGTGACACATCTGAATGCCGTCGTGATGGAACCAAAGTGAAAAACTGAAAGTATTTCCTACCGAGGAGACTGCAGTAAAAGAGGAAATTAGGAAACTTCATAACAAATAAATCTCCCAAGATGGCACCAGAGACAAAAGAGCCCAAATGTAGCCCAAATATCACCCAATTGTAGCCCAAGTATAGCCGAATGACAGAATGTCCCAGAGTGTTCTAACGGGCAACTAGAGCGCTAACAGTCCTACTTATGACAAACGTATTGCACACCTGAAGCCATCTTGATTGGAATAAAGTAGTAACTCTTAAAACATCTAATTTAAAAAGGTACAAAATGAGGGGGTTCATTTTGCCATAGAAAGTATGATTAGTGCTGAAGAAAGAAAAATTAGGGCACATTTTGAGTGACTTCTCAAATCCTCTTCTATTTCATTAAAAAATTCTGACATGCAGACTGAAACATGCACTTTCAATACTAGCAGCAGACTTCCCTAGTGAGCAGTAGCTTTACTACAGTGATCTAATGAGCAACTAGAGTGCTAACATTCTGAATTTATGGCCAATGTGTGACACATCTGAATGCCTTCTTGATGGAACCAAAGTAAAAAACTGAAAGTATTTCCTACTGAGGAGACTGCAGTAAATGAGGAAATTAGGAAACTTCATAACAAATAAATCTCCCAAGATGGCCACCAGAGACAAAAGAGCCCAAATGTAGCCCAAATATCACCCAGATGTAGCCCACATGTAGCCCAATGACAGAAGTGTGCAAAACACTTATTTTTTGTGTATTTGCAATTTTATATAGTGCAGACTTGTCAGGTATTGGAGTGCTTTACATGAGCATTGGTTACATCACACAAGATCAAATTCATTTTGGTTGTAGCAGAAACTCCAACCTTGTTCCCTAGTTGCAAAGTCTGCAGCTCTGGAAGTAACACCACATCCTCTCCCCTAAGTGCAACATTTAATCAAGTGGTCAACTGGATAAAAAAACATAAAGATTACAAATAATTTAAAAGTTCTTTGTCGCTATTTGAAAATATGTCCTCATTTTAGTTTTTTAGAGCACTTACCATAATTTTGATACAAATAAGACCCTCTCATATATGTAATTTCTAAACATCAAGATGACGTCAGGCGTTCCACACTTTTGTAATAAATATAGAATGTTAGCAATCTAGTTGTTCTTTGGGATACAATTGAGAGGCAGAGGTCAGGGGCACGGACTCTGAAAATTGAAGGCAGGTAGGAGAGTGCAGAGGAAACAATTTGACCACACTGGGCAGGCAGGAAGGGCAGTGGCAGCACAACAGACTATGGAGGGCAGTGGAAAGGGGGGCAGGGGCAACAAACCAACAATACAGGACTGGCAAGAGAGGCTGTGGCAATATAATAGACCATTGTGGGCAGAAGGAAGAGGCAGTGGTAGTACAACCATACATGCCAACAGACCCGTTTCAGCCAGGAAACGTCCAATGTTTTTAAGCTCAAATGGGCTTTATTTGATCTGTCTCCTGTCTACAATCTCCTCTTTTTCAATGTAACTCAAAGGGGAAAATCAATACCCCAGTTTTTTTTCAAAATCTTCCTCTTACTAAGTTTAAAATGTTCGCAAGTATGGTACATTGGATCATGGTAGGCAGGAGGAATTGGGGTAGGGACATGGACTCGGATAACAGAGGACAGGAGAGACATGGAGAAGTGCACCAAACTGACCCTACAGGGCAGGCATCAGGGTTTGTAGCAGCGCAATACACCACACAGGGCATGCGGGACGGGATTGCAACACAACAATCCATAGAAAGCAATAGGGAGGGGACAGGACCATGCACATGGACAACAGAGAACAGAAGGGAAAGAGGCAATGGTAGCTAGCTGACCATAATGGACAGACAGGAGAGAAAGCTGCAGCATAACAGACCATAAAGGGCAGGAGGGATGGATCAGGGGCATTACAATGGAACAGACAAGCTAGGAGGGAGGGAATAGTGGTCTGCACACGGAAACCGAGGGCTGGGGGTAAGGGGGCAGGGCAGGAGCAGCAAGATGACCATCGAGGTCAGGCAGGATGGGCACTTGAAACAAGACACACCATTGAGAGCAACAGTGAGACTATGATGGCATACACACAGACCATGGAGGGAAGGTGGGAGGGTGTCATGGGCAGCTAGCTGACCACATAGGGGAAGGTGGGAGGGGCCATGACAGCACAGAAGACCATGCATGGCAAGTGGGAGGGTTAGTGGCAGCACAATGGCTATGATGGGCAAGAAGGAGGGTGCAGGGGCATGCACAAAGGACCATGGAGGATAGAAGGGAGGGTCAGGACCTGGGCACAGACAAGAGAGTTCAGGGGAAGGAGCCTCACAACAGACCGCACAGGGCAGGCAGGAGGAGCAGTTGCAGCACAACAGACCAGGGAGGGCAGAAGGGTGTGGCAGTAAAAGGGACCATGGAGGACAGGAGGAAGGGGATAGGGGCATGGCATGTGGAAAGGCAGGGTGGAGGTGGCAGGGACAGGTTACAGTCATCTGATAATGCTAGGCAGGTGGTAGGGGAGTGGCAGCTCAACAGAACACTCAGAGTAGATAGGAGTGGCAGGTCCATGGAACATGGTGGGCAAAAAGGATGGAACAGGGGCATGCACAAAGACATCGGAGGTCAGGGGGAAGGAGAATAGGGGCAGCAAGCTAAGCACAGAGGCTAAGCAGGAGGCCAAAGATGGGCCATAGAATTGGGCAATGGAGGGCAGGAGGAGTGGACTGGTACATCATGCTAAATGGAGGGCAGTAGCAGCACATCAAACCATGCATGGCAGGAGGGAGAAGGCTAGTCCATGGATTCAGACAACAGAAGATAGGGAGGAGGTGGATGGGGCAGCAAGCTAACTGTTCAGAGAAGGTGGGTATTAGGAACTTTCTTGTTTTTAAAATGTGTGTCTGTGCGAACTACTTAAAATATGAACAAGTATGCAGCATAATCTCACTTTTATTCAGGAAGAAGAGGACGTTTGTGACTGTGACTCCGGGCTCACTTGGCAGAAACACCCCCTGACCCTCCACACCCCATTGCAAAATATAATGCCCATGAAAAGGGTAGGTGTACGTAGTGTTATATAGAACATAGTCCTGAGAGCACGATTGAAAATTAAAACTAGATATAGTATATGGTATAAACTATGCACCAAAAAGTGTGATATAAGATGAACCGGGGCATAAAATATAATATGCAATACATTGTGCGCAATGACAGATTCATTGGAGAGCGCGAGATAGCACAGGCACTAGCACGTGCAATGCGATATGCGCCTTGGAGTGTAATATGCACAGGGCAGTGTTGTGTAACCTAACTAGTCTCTAAAGTTGTAATATAAAATATGTGCTGGGGAGCGTAACGTTGCATATGCACTGTGACAAAGATATGGATCCCAGATTGTAATATGTAAGGCATAGCGCTGTGCGTTATAACATAGGCATCGAGACAGGCACGTTAGATGGGGCAATATAACCTGTGCGAAGGCAAGTGTGGCATGACATATTCACGGGTGGTGTTACAGTGCACATGGGCTAGAGAGTGTCATAGCATACGCACTAGCTGGTGGAATACAACACAGAGTTGTGTGGCACTCGGCGGACACTGGTGGGTGTAACACAGCATTGGGCTCTGCCAGGAGCAAGCTGTAACTCTCAAGTGAGGTTTGTCTCCTTTCCAGAGAGTAAAATAAAAAGTATTACACATCTGGCGGTGGATGTTTGTTTTATTAACCGTGAGGGGGGTTTCTTGCATAGTTTGGTCGAATTTTTGTCGAATCCCCTTTTAATGGCTTGGTGTGCATGTGTATTTAATGTGCCCGTCAATAGCTACCCATATTTGTATAAATAAACGACAAGGGTGTGTCTACTTGGAGAGTACCCACCGGCGGGGGCGCCGGGATTAGGCACGGTAGGGCGTCAGACACGTCAGAGCTTCACTAGCGGTGTAAATACATTCCACGTGGATTCATTGTATGCATAGTCACCTTTTAATGAATATCACGCAAATCGTCATGGTGATAGGTATATACGGTTTGTCCAGCATGTCCTAGGTTTTTAAATAAATTTTTTTTTAAAAATAAAATAATAAAAAACAAAGGCTGGCCCCGGGGGATGGGGTCCCCGGGGCCATAAGAGGCCTGAGTAGGGGGGCAACGCAGCCCCCCTCCTAAAGAATAAAAAAAAAAGGCCATAACCCGGGGGTTGGGGTCCCTGGGGCCGATTAAGGCCTTGGGAGGGGGGCCACGCGGCCCCCTTCCAAATTTATTTTTTTCAACAAAAAGAATTAGGGTGCAGGCCCTGGGGGATGGAGTCCCCAGGGCCAACAAGTTAGAAAAAGAAGGGGGGCCTCACAGCCCTCCTTCTTAAAAATATAAAATAAATAAAAGACCGGCATCGCGCCGGAGGCCACGCCCCCTCCTTGCAGCACTCTGCAATCGCGCCCCCTGGCCAGTTGTAAGCTGGGGAATTAATTCCCCTTCAATACTGAGGGTCCCTGAGGGCCAACTAGCCCAACAGGACTCTCCAGTATTCGCCAGGGAGCTGCGTTGCAGACAGGTGTTCTGAGGCCACGCCCCTTTTTATACCTCTATGCAATGCAGCTCTGTGGCGCTTACTGGAGGTACCTTGTGGGCTAATTTGACCCTAGGGACCCTTAGGATTCAAGGGGACTTAATCTCTCAACTTAGAACGGCCACAGGGCGCGTTTACACAGTGGTGAAGGGAGAGGACGGGGCCTGAGGTGACGTGTGCAAACACGCCCAGTGGCGCGTTTTAAGTTGGGGAAATAATTCCCTTTCAATCCTGAGTGACCCTGGGGGCCAACTAGCCCACCAGATGTTTCCAGTAAGCGCCACTGCTCGGCGTTGCAGAGAGGTGGTGCAGGCCGTGCCCCTATTTACACCTCTCTGCAATGGCGCTTACTGGACGTACCTAGTGGGCTATTTTAACCCTAGGGACCCTCAGGATTCAAGGGGACTTAATCTCCCAACTTAAAACGGCCACAGGGCGTGTTTACACAGTGGAGAAGGGAGGGGACGGGGCCTGAGGTGACGTGTGCAAACTCGCCCTATGGCGCGTTTTAAGTTGGGGAAATAATTCCCTTTCAATCCTGAAGGCCCCTGGGGGCTAACTAGCCCACCAGGTGCTTCCAGTAAGCACCACTGATCTGCGTTGCAGAGAGGTGGTCCAGGCCAAGCCACTTTTTACACATCTCTGCAACGCAGCTCTGTGGCGCTTACTGGAGGTACCTAGTGGTCTAGTTGGACCCTAGGGACCCTCAGGATTCAAGGGGACTTAATCTCCCAACTTAAAACGGCCACAGGGCATGTTTACACAGTGGGGAAGGGAGGGAACGGGGCCTGAGGTGACGTGTGCAAACACGCCCTGTGGCGCGTTTTAAGAGGTAGTTTTAATCCCCTTCCCTATTATATACTAGGGGCTTACAGAGGAGGTCATGCTAATCACAGGGGGACCCCAACGCATGGTGTTCCCTACTGTATGTAGGTGTTTTCACTGTATTCTGAGTGTCTTTTAACATAGCACTGGCTCTAGGACTGATTAGTCAGACTCAGTTACCACCAGTATCCGTCTGAAAAAGTTGAGGGTACAGGATGATTTTGCAACAAAGCTTCTTTCTGTTCTTCTGTTTTTTCTTTCTGCACGTTATCCTTCTTCCTGCACTTTTCTTCGTCTTTGAGGACTTCTGTTGCTTCTTTCTGCATTTAATTTTTTTTCTTTCTGTGCGTTTTTTCTTCTTTCGTCACATGTCCTATCTCTGTAGGCATAGTTAGAAATTAGCATTTAAAAAACCTTTGAAATTCACTGAAAACACCATAGGTTTCAGGCACGTTATAGTTAGGAATTAGCATATAAAAAACCTTAGAAATTCACTGAAAAAAACCATAGGTTTCAGGGGCGTTATAGTTAGCTGGACTTTTCACTCATACAAAACCATTGAAATTCCCCCGTTATAGTTAGTTCAGCTAACTGTAACTTGCGCGCTGCGCCCGCAATGCACTTCTGATGACGTCACATATTACATCACTCATGACATGGTCAGTGACATCACTCATGACATCACTGATGACATCTCAAATGACATCACTGATTATATCACCCTTGTGATAGTGGCAGACCTATTTTCCCCCTAATATAACCTTTGATACACACATTCAAAAATAGAATCTAAAATTTTCAAAACAATGGACATACCAATACCAGTTACAACAACCTACTCAGTAATTCTAAGATCCACATACACATCCACTCATTCACCAACAGTCCTATACAGTCACTCATACATGTACTCACTCATCATATGTACTCATACACCTATACATCCTGTTACATCCATTGAGTTACTCACACACATAGTCACTCATGCTAATAAAGAATCAAACATCCATTTACCTGCATATACAGTTATACACACACACCACCACACTTACTTCTACAGAAACTTACACCTACTTAGTCTTTTAAACAATCACTGTTAGAAACCAGGCCTGGGCCAAAATTCCGTTCCGCTCGCAGAAATTGCGATTATTTGGCATTTTCGCGTTCTGTGGAAAGCGCGAAAATGTCAAAATTTCCACAATCCGCATCTTAGCGGTAATTTGTTTCTTGCTCGCACTGTAAAAAAAAACATTTCTCGCGTGCGCGCGATCGCCTTACCTGAATCCCCGCGTTCGCTGACAAGATTTCCCGACCCGGTCGCGTCCTCCACGAGATGTTGGATTGCTGGTAGCCATTTTGCGCTGTCTCGCGACAGTTCGCGCCCGCATTAACGTCATTTGTCGCGTGATCACGTCATTTGTCGTGCGATCATGTCTTTCTTCTCGCGATCATGCACCGCGAGAGTATGCGAAGTTTGCGGTCTCGAACACGTCATTCTCCACCGCGAGCGAGAGCGTGAGGATGCGGGCACGTCTAATCGAACGCGAAAAGAAGAAAGAGACCCGAACACGTCATATCCAACGCGACAGGGAGCGAGAGAACGCGATCAAGTCATTTTGGACATGCCATCGACATCCGGCGGAAGTAATGTGAAGCTCGAGAACTCGAACATGTAAAATTTTCAATTTGCAGAAGAATATCAGCTCTAGCAGCATGAAACCTTCTGCAAATGATGATTTTGGATGAAAACAACTCCTCAGATTGACATTTGGCTGTCTTTTTTTGTGCAAGGAGTCCTTTTTTAAAAAGGTGGGGAGAGGGATGAAGTGCCACAGAATCTCCAACTTCCTGTTCCTGTCCAGCAGGCTCCTCCCAGTGCTTTGTCCATCTCCTGCTCATTCTGCCATTGGATTTGGGGCTGGAAAGATCACTCCTTTTGTCTGCTGCATCATTGCAATTGGATTTGAGGATTTTTTATTTGGATATTTTACAAGTAAGTGGATGTTGTGTCTGTTTGATTGTGGGCATTGCAGTTGTTGTTACTACAATTTATTTTTGGTAACTATCATCATTCCTTTTTTTTTAAATGTTGTGGGTAGTAGTAGTCAGTAGAAGGCCCGAGCTAGTCATGGCCTCATGGGTGTGTGCATGATGAAGCAACTGTTCCTTTGGTGTTTTTTTAATGTATTTCATTTTCAAGCATCATTTAGGGCCTGGATGGCATTGGAATTAGTTGGGAAATGTGTTTTTTTGGGGTGGGCTTTCTGATGTTGTTGGGCCTGGCCATGTGGCTGGTGGCCATTTGAATCCTAGGCCTGCAAGCATATGCCTGGCCTTGTCTGCCAACAGGCCTGCTTTCATCAACTACGATCAGAGCAGGTAGCCACAGCTTTATTAATCAAGTGTTTTCTGTGTGGTCTGTTGAATTTAGACATCATTTAGGGCATGGATGGCATTGGATTGAGTTGGGGAAGTGTGTTTTTTTGGGGTGGGCTTTCTGATGTTGTTGGGCCTGGCCATGTGGCTGGTGTCCATTTTGAAGCCTAGGCCTGCAAGCTTGCCTGGCCTTGTCTGCCAACAGGCCTGCTTTCATCCAGTAGGATCAGAGTAGGTAGCCACAGCTTTATTAATCAAGTGTTTTCTGTGTGGTCTGTTGAATTTAGACATCATTTACGGCATGGATGGCATTGGATTGAGTTGGGGAAGTGTGTTTTTTTGGCGTGGGCTTTCTGATGTTGGTTGTCTTAAAGACATGCTTTTGTTGTGTGTGTCTGGTGTGTGTTGGTGTGCAATGCATGCACCCTGCAGTTCTTTTTGGGGTCTGTGAATGTTCGTATTTGCATTTTGTTGCATTAAAAAGGCAGAGCAGTGTGCTTCAGCATGCATCCTTTACCTGGCTTTTATATGCCTTTTGTCAACTCCTGGTGTTTCCCAGGCCCCCTGCTTGTTTGTGATTTGTGAGTGTCCATGTGGCTGGTGGCCTTTTTTTGTGTTGGGAGTTATTAGTGTCCTGCTTTTGCCATATAGGCCTGCATGGTTTTCCTATTGGCTTACTGCTTCCATCCATCCACCCCCTTTGCCACCAGCAGCTCCATGGATGCTGAGATGCTCAAATAATTTAATGGCAAATAGGGTCCACCCCATTTCCATTAATTTTTTATTTTGGTGGTTCTTATTAACTTTCCTATCCTTCCTGAGAGTGTAGTGTGTGATTGACTGTACACAGTAGTATAACATAGCCCTTGTTCAAAAAAAGTCATAAATGGCTAGACAATATCTTTTGTTTGCACTAGTACAGTAGTAAGTAACTGAACCAGAACAACAAATGCAACTTTTCACTGATGTTCTTCTCCTGGCTTATTTGCTTTTATGTGCACAAAAAGCCAGAGGAGGAGGTGTCATCAGCATCACCCGGTTTCCCGTTGTACTGCCAGCCAGACAGAAGTCCTGCTGCGCATCACGTCCACGTTTGACCAGAACTTGTTGTGCATCTGCATCCTGACTGACATCTGAAGAAGATGGCCCCAAAGAAAGGTACCAGGTCCAGTACCAAGAAAGTTGCCGGTGAGAAGAAGGAACAGAAAAAGGAAGTGCCATTAACGACGAAAAAGTTACGCCGGCAGCAGCGTTGTCCGGGAACCAAGTTGGGAGCAGCACCTCAGCACCAGCGGTCCAACCCCACCAACCTAGGCCCAAGGGCTTTAGTGTCGCAGAGGTAGCCAGTCTACTAACGAGCAGCGATGTTGAAGAAATGTCATTATCGCAAAGTAGTACACAATCAACAGAGGCGCAAACTCAGCAGATAAGTGTGCAGCCGCAGCCGCAACAAGAACAGCAGAAGCCGCAACAAGAACAGCAGCAGCCGCAACAAGAACAGCAGCAGCCGCAACAAGAACAGCAGCCGCAACCAGAACAGCAGCGGCCGCAACAAGAACAGCAGCCGCAACAAGAACAGCAGCGGCCGCAACAAGAACAGCAGCAGCTGCAACAAGAACAGCAGCAGCCGCAACAAGAACAGCAGCCGCAACAAGAACAGCAGCGGCTGCAACAAGAACAGTAGCGGCTGCAACAGGAACAGTAGCGGCCGCAACAAGAACAGCAGCAGCCGCAACAAGAACAGCAGCAGCCGCCACAGCCCACCATAGTAGTTGTTGCTCCTGACGTAGGGGCATTTCAGGAAATCGAGCTTCCTGCAGACAAAGTGGAGCAAAGTCAAACCACTGTTTCAGAAGATCTATTATCTTCCAGACCACCAGCAAGGAAAAGGAGGCTTAGTCCATCATCTTCTTCTTCAAGCCCCGCTTCTGATGATTGTGATGCCAATTGGCACCCACCATCTCAGTCTGAGAGTGATATACGCCACAAGAATATGCTTCTGAAAAGGAAGGTCCCAGAAAACTTAGAGTTATGGAGGTAGATGTAGAAGAGGGGGGTGATGCTGATGTTGATAAAGACGAGCCAGTCATCACGCACATTACTCCCGCCCCAAAGGGATTGGAGACCAACATTCTCACCCTATCCAGAAAGGCTGCTACTGAGCGGGATGTAGCATGGATATCACCAACACAGGTTACACCACCACTACCTCCAGCTGCCATATTTTCCAAGGCCCGGCAGGGACCTACATCCAGCTCAACCATCTCAGTAGGTAGTGGTAGTAAAAGTCACAGTCTAGGTGCACAGGGTCACATTTCAAGCACACCCTCCAGTTCATCTGGTATTGAAAGTGGCACATCCAGCAGTGCCAGAAAGGTCTCCTCCCCAGTTTGGGACTTCTTTTCTGTTAGCACCAAGGAGGAGAATGTTGCTATCTGCTCAATTTGTCGGCAAGGTTTTCGGCGGGGTAAGCTTGGTACAAACTATTGTACCGGAGGCCAAGCAAGGCATCTCAGAATACACCACACTATCATGTGAGAGAATCACCTACTTCAGTTAAAAGAAAGTAGAAAAACTCAACCCATTGAAGTTGGTCAGGAAGAATCAGGGAGCAATATTATTGCGGTGGAAGGTGAAGAAGAGGGAGGCATTTCTAGCCCTGTCCCCAGTAGTGCAGTGGTACCGCCCACATCCTCCTCAGTAACATCTGAGTGGCACCGCAGTAAGAGCCATACTCAGAGTCAGGCTGAGACACCAAGCCGACCGAGTACCGCAATGAGACAAACAGTGTCGTTGAGCCTAAGTGGGTTAATGAAAACAGCACCACAAAGGAAAGTAATCCAGGCTACCATTGAGAGCATGTTTAGGTTGGAGGGGCAGTTCCAACACAACCACCCAACGGCACGGTTGTACAATGCGAAGCTGGCTAAAATGTTAGTGCTGGACCTTCTTCCTTTTTCATTTGTGGAAGGGGTGGGTTTCCTTGAATTTGTGTCAGCCATCTGCCCTAAATGGAAGGTTCCCAGCCGGTCCTATTTCGCAAGAATTGCTGTTCCGGCACTACATCATGATGTGCTGGAATTGGTTGGACAAGCTTTGCAGCAGAGTGCTGTTCACAATATCCACCTGACAACAGACATGTGGACCAGTTGCCAAGCCACAGATTACATGTGCATCACTGCACACTGGGTCTCTTTTGTGGGGGTTAGAGAAAAGCTATCTGCACGAGGTGCTGTTGACACAGCTGCAATTTTTATAGGCACTCAGAAACATACAACTGTAGCCATGTTCGCCATGGAGAAATCTCATACGGCTGAAAACATTTTAGACGAGTTTCGCAGCAAGGTTTTGGAATGGCTGCGGCCCAGAGGGCTTAGTATTGGTTTTGTTGCCACAGACAATGGCAGTAATGTGCTTAAGGCCATGGAACTTGGTTCCTATTTCAGAGTTCCGTGTTTGGCGCACTGCATAAACATTATAGTTCAAGACTTTCTGAAAAAAGAACCCATAGTCAGCAATTTACTGGCCATCTGCCGAAGAATATGCACTAATTTCAGCCATTCTTTTAAAGCTCGGAAGCAGCTGAGGATCATCCAACGTGAACATAGGATGCCAGTCAAGGCACTCATCCAGGGGGTGGCAACACGTTGGAACTCAACGTATTACATGCTTGATCGTCTGTATGAGCAGTACAGGTCACTCCATAAATATGTCTGGAAAAGAAGAGGGGATGCTACTGTTAAAGGCATGAACCTTGAGATGGAGCAATGGAGCCTAATTAAATGCCTGACTGAGATGCTTTGTCCTTTTGAGGTCTTCACACGTGAAGTCAGCAAGGAGGACTGTACAATGGGCCAAGCTATCCCATTATTGCAAATGCTAGAGCATCAGCTGAAGAATGTGTCTGAATCATACAATGGTGTAGAGGACAAAAGGGAAGCCTATCACTTGGTGGAGAGCTTAGCCCGTCGCTTAGCTGAAAATGTAAGGATACAAAATAAAATTTTGTCACAACAAGAACATTACATTTGTGCCACAATTCTGGATCCACGTGCAAAATTTGGACTGAAGACATTCTTTGCTTTTTCCGAGATTGATGTTGCCCGCTACAAAACTTGTATAGCTGAAGCAGCCAGTAAGTTGGAAGACGAATGGCTGCTAATTAAAAGCCCACAAGATCAACACACAAGAAGTACTGCAGCAGGGCATGCAGGATCAAGTGCAACTTCGTCGGCTGAGGGCAGTACGTTTGGATCACAACACTCACCATCACTATCGACAACAGCAACAATAACTGGATCATTAGGCTCAGTACAATCGTTAGACGATTGGTATGTACAGTTAGGCATTAACAAGCACAGTGCTGATGCACAGAGAAAAGAGCACGAAAGCTTACCAGCAGCACCCCTGAACATTGAGCGGATGGTCCAGGCCTATCTGGACGACCCAACAGAGGTGTACATTGATCAAAATCCATTGCAGTATTGGTATAGGAAAAGGTCTGAATGGCCACTGCTCAGCAGGCTGGCGATAAGCTATCTGGCTAGCCCTGTCGCAAGGGTCTCTTCCGAACGTGTTTTCAGTGCTGCTGGTTCCATTGTAACATTGAGAAGGACCAGTCTCTCGCCCAAAAACGTGGAGAGGTTAACAATGATCAAAATGAATCAGCACTTCATACCACCGAATTACACAATACATGAAGCAATGGAGGAAGATGAGGACAGCGGCTCAGGTGACGGAATTAGTGTGTCACATGATGATTACCTACTACTGGCTGAACCCCCAGTTTGAGGACGAGCTATACTTCCCTGGCTTGCACTTACTGTCTTCCTCCCTTTTTTCCCCCTTTATTCGTGTGTCTGTTGTTCCGGTTACAAACTTGTGAATCACAACAAATCCATTACCACCGTCTTCTACTCTTCTTATTTCATGTACAAGTTTCAGGTTTCTGCAATTTGACAGTACAGTCCTCCGAATCCAGCTCCTCCGCTCCATCATACTGAATGTCCCGCCCAAATCCATTGCCCTCATGAATGATGATTGGATGATGGTAAATACTAGAAGAACAAATTCAAACTTTCCTAGTCCTTCCAAAAGAAGTGGAGCATGAATCAGATGACTACTATAGCTATCCTCCTTTCAGAGCCGAGAGAAACTGCCCATTATTAACGAAAAATAAGATGGAACAGGTAATGATTAATGCCATGCATTGGACGCAGAGTCGCAGACTGAATGATTTTGTTGTGTTTGTTGTGCATGAAGTTATGTAATTGTGCACTAATCATCTTTCTACAGAACACACTAAACTTATCTCAAGGTGAATTGAATTTTCCCCTTCTTGCAAATAAGAAATTTGTACTTCTCCTTCAGCTTGGTGATACATTGCTTTTAATTAAATACAGGAAGGGGACTCACTCAATCTGCGCAATGAGTATGATTGAGACAACAGCACCGTCCATGATGATGATGGCGAAATAGACGGCTCGTTAACTTAAGATGAGAAGGAACAGGTAATGACAATAATTGGCATGCATTGGACACCTGACTCTGAGCGATTGGTGTTTGTGTTTTCGTTGTTTGTTTTTTGTGCACAAAGTGAAGTCAAAGTGTACTAGTAATTTATCTTTCTGTACACACTAAAGACTGACTCAAGTCAATAATATTTCTACTCTTGTTTTGTAATAGCAATTTTACTTCTACTGCAGGCCGATCTTCACAGTCAGTCAGTAAAAGTATCGGAGATGATGATGAAGTCAGGAGGACGTTTCATGAGTGGCATAAAAGAAAAACTTAAAAGCCTAAAGGTAAACACGTCAACAACAACCACAGCAGACCCAAATGTCTGTGTAGAAGTGGAATAGAGTGTAGCGGTGGGATGACTGCGGTGCATTGATTTACTAACTTAAACTGTAAAATGCTATGTTTGGAATGGATAATGTGCATTGCCTTTGTCCAACTCTTTAAAGAAAAAAAAAAAAAGTACTCTAAAGTCTAACATAGGATGTGCTACTGCTAAGCAACGTGCCGTCAGGCCTGTCACTGTGGGCCTGCTCTCTCCTGTTATTGTTGAAGGTCAATGCTGGAAACAGACTAGAGTAGAGATGATGCATACATGCCACCTCGGAAAGTGTTACTACCCCTTAACTTGTGCATTTGTTTCAACTTTGTTTCTCAATATCCCCTTTGGTTTTCCATCTACAATTACAGGACGGGCCTTGCCCTATACTTTGGAAAACATTACACTGCACACTTACCTTACCAATAAATCAAAAAAAAATTCCAACCGGGCAGTGGCGAGTGGCGACACACCCAAGATTGATGGACGAGAGGACTAAGAGGAATGCCGAGATGCAAATCCAGTCCACATTTTTTACCAGGATAACACAGTAACAGTATCAACTTATATCTTCTTTTAAATAATTTGAATAATTTTTTTGTATACAATCGTTACAACAGTGTTATCTTGTTGTTGTTATTATCATCATTAAGTTTGCTCTCTGTTTACGATTCTTCCCTACCAATATTTAAAATTTCTATTTGCTATCTGTGAAAGTATTTAGGCCGGAACAACAGAACAAGAAGTGTATGTAATCCGGGTCTCTCATCATCATGCATGCATTTCCTTTTTCTCACTTAACATATGGATATGTTAGTCTTCAAAGATTGTCGTTTGTTTGTCCATGCATACTGTTTTTCAATGTCAAACCTTTCCCAAAACCCCCTTCCCATCCATTCAACAAACCCTAACTCTCTTCCCCCGGGCTGTGCGACTTATTGTCGGTGTGACTAAATTAAATGTACACCAATACTTAATCACACACTTGCTGGGGCGGATGTGGCGAAAGCAACAGTACTTCAATTTCAAGGCAGAGCGATGATCTTCTTCTGCTTGCCCACCCATGAGTAGGATATTTTAGAGGTTATTTTATTTAACAAAGGAACATATACCTCAGCATTAATTGCTGGCATTGATTGGATTTGTTTGTTGTCATTCCTCATACACACTAGGCTGAAGGCCTAGTCAAGTGACTCGAGTCGACACAACTATAGTTTGTAACTCTGTCTAGTAAGCTATCCCAACCACCATTATGTTTTGTTGTAAAATATTTTAGCATATTATTGTTGCTCAGTAAGTTCTGTACTGTACTTCATTCTACTACTCCTCTAACAGTCTCTCAAAGGCGATTGACTGTCTCCTTTTCTTTTTTTGCAAATGCTGCCGCCCTGCCAGTGTCTACTACTACTACTATACTACCACCACCACCCCAATCATGGCATGTTAGAAAAAGGAAACAATCTTCACCATGCAGCCATTGCTGTGCCTAAGTTAAACATAACTGTACAGCATTAAGGCAACCAAACAACATAAACAAAATGATAATTCTATATACTGTCAAAGTAGGACCAACGACTAAAGTGGTTATAACAAAAATACAAAATACATTTTTATTATACATCAAAGAATAATGATAAAACATTATCACATTCCTACAGAGAATGACATATTCATCATTCACTTCTAATCACACTTTCAGAAGAACAGAAACATGTGAGAATAGTTTAAATGATACATTGTTGGAGATTGATAGTCTGAGAAGACAAAACAATCATTAAAAAAAATCACACAATGTGGCACAAATGTGGTTGACTGGGGTGTTCTCTACGCGCGTTTCGGCACACCGAAGTGCCTTCGCCAGGAAAAATTGGCCACTGAAGAATATCAGGAAAACGTAGTGTCTGAAAGAAACAAAAGAAAGGGTATTTTATGATGATAACGGGGTACAACAATGACAGTATAGCTATTACCACAGGATGTGTGCATTGAACAAAGGAGAAGGACTACCAAAGAAGTGATGAAACTAAATGAGTCAAATAAATTAGATTATTGTAGAAAATTAATAAATAGGTACGGTAACAGTGAGTCTACTGTTAAATAGAAAATTGTAAAAAGAAAAGATATGAATAATAAGCTTCCACCGTAGTATGCCTGGATTGAATACACCCATATCTGGTGTGCTGGTTAGTATCTCTCTTTCTTACTTAGAATACAAGGTCGATGGTTACCTGTATTATCTTATTATTTATAAGTCAGAATCTTGAAGTAGGATGTCAACAGAAAAAGTTTTGTGCACAACAAAACTGAAAAGTCGAAAAGAACGGACCTACCCTTACCTTAATGAACAATTTTTCAAACAAGGGCATTACCAAGAGTCTGAACAAAACGAATACCAACACCCCTTAAGAAAAGTTGTAACCTTCTCAGACACATCAGATTCAGACACAGAGGGCAGTTCTAATCAATTCCACCAAGAAAGTCATCGGGCCATGAGTTCAGTGAATCAGATCACTGGTCAACCTTTTTTAGGCAGACGACAAACAAGACGAAGCGCCTGGAGACCGAGATATCAACCCAGATATCAAGGTACCTTCAATCGGGGAAATTACCAACAGAACAACCAGGAATTTCTGGTAACAAGGAATGCCGAATATTGGAGACCATAACTGACATACCAATTTTCAATCTATCTAAACAGGAACTATCGAGATCAACTATTTCCCTTTTATCAAAAGATTTGTCATTCGTACCGCACACAGGTATTAACCTTTTTGAATTACATCAAGACATAATGGCATTCTTTCGAAAAATACGCCTTAAAATGTTCTTTATAAGAAGTGAAGATTTAGATAAAGAGGTCCAACAAAATCACTCAGGCCTTCGTCCCAAATCAACTTTTACTCCTACATTGGATCAACTTGGACCAGAAGTACAGATCTTTGAAAATGTAGTCTTAAAACAACTCAAACTACTTGTTAGTCCCTTTCACCGTCCACTGCCTAATCTAAATAAAGAAGAATTAGATGAATTAATTAACCTTAGACACAATCCAAATGTAACAATAAAAAATTGTGACAAAGGAGGCGGGATAGTAGTTGTAGACTCAGAAAAATACATACAAACAATGCAAGAGCTCCTTAATGACACTGTCTATTATCAACAAGTTAAGACAGATCCAACCGCTCGAGTTCCAAGAAAAATCTTCACTTGTACAAAAAGAGCACTTGAAATTGGTGCCATTTGCCAGATGGAGTTTGACTTTCTCAACATAGAAAATCCTAAAATGGCAGCCATTTATGGAGTGCCCAAAATTCAGAAGGACAGAAACAATCCTCCCTATCGTCCAATAGTAACCACTATAGGCTCAGTCGCCGAGCCTATCTCCAAATATATAGATCGCATTCTATATCCCCATGTACCAAAAATTACATCTTATATAAAAGACACAAAAGCCATGATACAGGCAGTAGAAGGACTTCCTTTCAACAGCTTTAGAGATACGTTGGTTACTCTAGATGTGGAATCTCTTTATAGCAATATACCACAAGAAGGTGCACTCACGGCTGTTAAATGGTCTATAGATTTCCATCAAATTGACTGTTGTTCTACTTTTATCTTAGAGATCCTTAAAATTGTACTAGAAGAAAACACCTTTGACTTTAACGGCACTCTTTATAGACAAACAAAGGAGTCAGCATGGGGGCGGCATGTGCCCCGACTGTAGCGAATATATATATGGCACGGTTTGAAAGTATCCATATATATAATGAAATAGCACCCTTTTTTGAATCAATTCAAAATTGGGCCCGCTATATAGACAACGTTTTCTTCATTTGGACTAACGATCCCCAGTTTTAACAAGAATTCTTAATGTGAATCAACATGTGTGACTTAAATTCACAGCACATTCAAGTTCCTCTCATATAGATCAAAGAAAACAACCAGATCCTAGAGGTTGACCTCTATGTCAAACCTACGGCAAGAAATATTCTTTTACATTATAAGAGTTTTCACCCGACAAAACAAAAAGACAGCATCCCATGCAGACAGTTTCTCCGCCTCCAGAGAAACTGCACAAATATTGTGGATTATAACAACAGATCAGAAATAATGAAAAATAAATCCTGTGCACGTGGCTATCCCAGACGTGTCATAAGAGAAGCCTACAAACGGGCAAGATTCTATGATAGAGACTATCTTCTATCTAATTAGGCCAAAGAAAAAATTACATCGCCTTTAGTATGTGTCACCAGGCACTCTACAGGCAATGAACAAGTGTGCCACATCATATGTGCTAATTGGCACATCTTAAATGCTAATCTTGAGGAAATAAACAAACTACCCCGTCCAATGTTCGCCCATCGGCGCAATAAAAACTTAAAAAACCATATTGTACATTCGCGCATCAATACTAAACTTCCATTTGTTCAAAAAACTATTGATGGCAGCATGCCGGTATGGGGCAATCAGAAATGTTTTCAATGCAAGGCCTGTGACAATGCAATTATCACTTCAAAATTTGAACATAATGGAGTCACCATTGCATTGAAATCACTAACTAACTGCAAAACAAAAAATATTGTTTATCTGTTGTTATGCCCATGCAAACCAGGGTATGTCGGGGAAACCTCTAGAACATTGGCCACACGACTCACAGAACACCGTTCTGCGATATGTACACATAAGCTGGCAGCCCCATTAGTGAAACATTTTTTAGAGAAGAATCACAGTCATGAAGATATCAATTGGTTAATTTTGGAAAAAATCATCCCCAAAACATGTAGATACACTGACAATATCAGGAAAAACAGAGAAATCTATTGGATTTTCTACTTGGATACAGTAAAAAATTGACTCAATCAGGAAATTCCATGGGAACAGGCCATACGTCACGATATAGGTTAGATTTTTTCCTCTGCCTTCATCTCATAGATCCATTTATATTGTGGCAATTTATGGACCCATTTAGATAATCTTTGAGATATTCAGACCAGAATAGTCTTTATTCATTGCCAATAGATTCTTTGGCTTCTGTTATCATTATAGGCCAACCCATATATTTGGCCTTTGATTGTGTCCCTATACTTACTTAATGGATATCAATTGATCTTTTAGATGTTCCTCCGAATGCTTAGTTGTATATTACTTTTCATGACATTATTTAATTCATGAAATAAATACATTTATTACATCTTTCATACACACTAAAACAGTGTTCTTTTGCTTTGAACCTTTGCTTCTATTCAGTCGCCCCCTTTAAATGTATATTTTTAAACCACGACGGGCACACGTATGAGCTACAGAGACTCACGCGAAAAAAAATCTCTTCCATTCTCCTTTTTTATTGGACCATTTCCAACACGTCACGTTATTCACGTTGGTCATATGACCGGAGTTCTCGACCTTGCCGAAAGCGTCTTCCAGGAAGTGTAGAAGCCGGAACCAATGCCCCGTACGCTCCACGCTCATCAAGTAAGTAATCATGCTGCGTCTCCGTTTCTCGTCTATTGTTAATTTGCTTTATAATCTATAACTTGAATCTTTATTATGCGCTTCTTTAGCGCTAGTATTCAACACGCCTATATCGCATACCCGATAGTAGTTACCGTGCCTCTGATCTGGTTTCATCTAGTTTTGAGTTAGGTATTCAATAGACGTTTCACACTGGAGATGCACTATGAAAACGTCCTCTCACGCTACGCCTCTATCCAGTTGCATTGATGCAACTCGATACACTTGAGGCATACACCCATATTTACTTCTACAAAATAGGTCGTCATTTTTGTTAACAAGTTTGATCTATTTTAGTTAGATTATAGGATTCAAATTACGCACAAAGATATTCTTAATGAATCCTTAATAAAGACAGTTTTCATTTTGTTTTTTATACGTAATTACATCTACTAAATATATTCTTATTAGACTTAAGTCCACAATCAACCCCTTTTTCGTTTCAGGAATCAACCCCTCATCAGAATTGGGTCAATATATTATTGGGAATCAAAAGCTATACAGAAGTTTTAAAGCCTTGACATCTCGAGATTTGCGATATCCCACTCCTTGAGCCGCTGTCGGTTTACATATCAGAAACCCAAATATACTTTTAAGGTAATTCTTAATCTGCTGTACACCATCAATGATACACTTCACATAGCTAGATTAACTATAGGCATTCTGTATATGTTTTTTCTTCCTCTTTTTTAGTATTCTTACCCTTTCTGACTCAGCAACGCTAAAATCAACTCCCCTATCAAAATTAGGGAGAACAGTAGTCCATCACTAAGGTATTATCTTTTCTTTGTCTAGGTTAATATTTCAAGCTATTTAAAGAATATACATATCTGGTCTAATATAAATATATATATATATATATATTTTTTTTTCGACTTTTCAGTTTTGTTGTGCACAAAACATTTTCTGTTGACATCCTGCTACAAGATTCTGACTTATAAATAATAAGATAATACAGGTAACCATCGACCTTGTATTCTATGTAAGAAAGAGAGATACTAACCAGCATGCCAGATATGGGTGTATTCAATCCAGGCATCCTACGGTGGAAGCTTATTATTCACATCTTTTCTTTTTACAATTTTCTATTTAACAGTAGACTCACTGTTACGGTACCTATTTATTAATTTTCTACAATAATGTAATTTATTTGACTCATTTAGTTTCATCACTTCTTTGGTAGTCCTTCTCCTTTGTTCAATGCACACATCTTGTGGTAATAGCTATACTGTCATTGTTGTACCCCTTTATCATCATAAAATACCCTTCCTTTTAATTCTTTCAGACACTACGTTTTCCTGATATTCTTCAGTGGCCAATTTTTCCTGACGAAGGCACTTCGGTGTGCCGAAACGCGCGTAGAGAACACCCCAGTCAACCACATTTGTGCCACATTGTGTGATTTTTTTAATGATTGTTTTGTCTTCTCAGAATATCAATTTCCAACAATGTATCATTTTCACTATTCTCACATGTTTCTGTTCTTCTGAAAGTGTGATTAGATGTGCATGATGAATATGCCATTCTCTGTAGGAATGTGATATTGTTTTATCATTATTCTTTGATGTATAATAAAAATGTATTTTGTATTTTTGATATAACCGCTTTAGTCCTACTTTGACAGTATATAGAATTATCATTTTGTTTATGTTGTTTGGTTGCCTTAATGCTGTACAATTATTGTCTTTCCCTACGTTAAGGAACCACATCCTCTTAGTAGGGGGCCTCTTTCTTTACTTGCCCTAAGTTAAACATAAACATCAAGCACAGGTAAGAGAGAAGTTTGGGGGAGGCAGAATTAATAATGGACATGTTTTCAATGAATTCAATTTCACACACAGGTCCAGATAAAGAATGCATAGACTAGAGGACAGACTGAAAGTACTAGTAGGACAAGTCAATCAGTGAGGTGTGTCGCATCTATCTGTGTCTTACACAGTCAGCCAATTATTTAAATCAAACACAGGCTATGGGCGGCCCTGCAACAGCAAGGAAACAGTGTGATATAAAACAGTAACCCCACCTACAAAACATTAACAACATTGCATGTAATATAGAAAAATATATTTAATTTACCCTAACAAAAATAAACTAAAAACCCACAAAAGCTGACCCACCCCCCTCCCTAACCCCAACCAATGTCCGTAGGAAAGTCCAGGAGAAAATAATAGTCCGAAAACCCAACGCCCAAACCAGTTCCCACCCACCCAAACAAGAATTAAAAAAGGGGCAGAACTTGACAGGGACTAAGGTGTGGGCGGGACTGAAGGAGGACATGCATCTGCCCCTCTAAACGGGCGACGCAGCGTCTGAGGGCGCGGCAGTTGCAGCCACAGTGGGGGGGGGGCACCTGAGATGGCACTGCGGTGGCAGCGGGCAGCCGCCAGACGGTAGCGCCGTACCGCTGGAGGGTGGTGGCTGGGGCCCGGGGCACTGGAGGAGGCTTCAATTGCTGCTGCAGTCTCCTCCTCCTCCTCTTCCAAGACCACCAGCCGCCGGTATTCACGCTGGATTGCATCCAGCTTCCGGCGCCGTGCCTTGGCGGCCAACTCCTTTCGATTGAATTTAGGAGTAGCTGTGTATCAAAAAGAAAAAAACAAGACAATTGTAAAATATACTCTTAGAAAAACAGTAAGACAAGTTAATTATTTATACACATAGTGGCATGGTAGAGTAGCACTATAATATAAAGCACAGTAGTACATAACATTTTAAATCTCGCCCGTCCTTCTTCCTTCCACCCGTCTTTCACTTTTTAGTTGAACAGTGTACCAGGTGCTCTTCTCCATAACACTTTCAAAGCGGAGTTGAAATCAGATAGATGAGGCCATTGGTTACTCAATACTCCCGCTCCTATGCCAATTAAAGGGATTCTAGACTTCTAGTTCACTCTTCAAACGTACACAACAACTCATACTTACTTAGGACATCGGATGGCGGGCGGACTTTGTCCTCCTGCCTTCCTCACGCTAAAAAGGGTGGGGGTCCCGTGGGGACAATTAATTTGGAGGATGCGCCCGGGACAGTGGCGGGCGCATCCTGTTTTTTTTACATTCTGGTTGGCGGTGCCGAAAGCAATGCTAAAAATACATGTTGTGCTGCTTTTCCAAGCACAACATGACAGGCCCCGCGCGGAGCCTGTCACGTTTTGCTTTGAAAGGCAGGGGGGTACCATAGCATAAGTACCCTCCATGGGGGCCCCCAAGCATACTCTGCAATGTCTGCATGCCTTTCCGTGGCGGACGGCAATGCCGCCACGCAAAGGCATTCCAAAATGCAGATTATTTGGCTGGCGGTGTGTTCAGAGAGACACCACCACCATATTGAACCCTTTTCCGCCTGGTCGACATGTGGGGGGGTCTGACTCTTTTCTACAGGGATGGCAGGAGGTTTGCCCCTGCAGTGTCGGCGGTGAATACCGCCGGCCCGGTGGGAGCAATACGCCCGCCATCCTAATGGGGCCCTAAGTCTCAACAGTACAGTACACATACAGTACACCATTGCAGTGAGTGTACTGTCAAGTTCAACAATAGTTAAGGACTATGAATCTAACTTACCACCGCCCTCCACTGGTGCTGCCACTCCCCCTACCGCTCCATCTTCGGTATCTGCAGCAACTGCCGCATCCTCTCCCTCCGCGTCGCCTTCGCTGGCCCCGGCAATGGTGGTCGGTAGTGCGCCTAGAAAACAATACACATTTATTAGGCATCATATACACCTCCCCCTATTGATCAGTAGCAAGGTTCAAAAATGAGTTAATAGTATACTAACATACATCACTAGTAAAAATCAGGTAGTAGTAGAGTAGACCTTAATAGTTATATATGGTCATTCTAGCCTTTGCTTAGTTAGCCCGAGCATGCAACCATTTTACCTTTGTGTCTTTTATTTTTGCACATGTGACGTTACATTGCAGCTTTCTGTATAAGACACCTTTGAGCCAACATGACCTGTCTCACACTGCTACTGTCTACGCGCTGCGTACAAGCAGTCAACAAAAGCATTAACAAGCCACTTTTTTATGAAGTACTGGTGTACTGTTAGTCCATATTGCTTATCCATAAATGCTACACTTTTTGGCACGGCTGAGAAATGCTTGCTAGTTGCAATATACTAACGCGCACCATTTAATTTTTCCCATTACAGACGGAAGATCCCCTTCTACGAACCAGAGCTTTTCAGAGCTTATGAATGATGCAGCAACTACCAGTACTAGGTTCTTCTAAGGTGAGGGGTCCCTTCACTCAGATCTTCATTTATAAATTTATATAAACTAAATTCCTAGGGGATGGTGGTGCTTCCTTCCACCACTTCAGTTATCATGATTTAATTCCCAACTGTAAGTAAGTGTAACAATGTTTATTGTGTTAATGTTACGGTTGGTGCTGCATTTTATGATAGAACAATGTACAGAGCTTCTCAATTCAAAATAAACATTTTGAACTTACATAGACTTGGTGGTATTTGGTGTGGACTAACTTACACGAGTGAGCAAATTAAAGTAAGGGTGTGCATGTGCATTGCTTCCACGACTGAGAGGTTGGGTGTGTTATGTTCTGGGTTGTCTACTTGTTGGGTATCTTGGGGGAAGGGTTCGGAGACCCAATAGTTATGACAAGACAGTACTATAGTCGAGCAGAGGATTGGGGTGGGTTCTGAATTTCTGATTGAGGTGTGTATGTCCTACAGGCTATCATATCAAAATATGAATAAATCAGGTTGGGCATTTGTTGCTGTGAATTGTCAAAGCCTCAAGGTTAACAAAGACTCAAGATTAATAAGACTAGAAGTAGTAGAAGAGAACGACCCAAAGGACAGGACTCAATGGCTAGAGCTACTGGTGAATCTGAGTTGTATTACAACCTTTCACATAAAGAGTGGCACTGGCCAACTGGGCAAGCTTAGCTACTACAGTACAGACAGACTGGTAGTAGTAGTAGTAGTACTGAGAGTCATCATACCAGAGGCAGGGATAACAAGATTTTTGAAACCGTACAGATCGAAGGATAATTGTTGGTAAAAAATAGCATTGGGAAACTGAAACAATAGTTGGTGAAAAATATGGTGCAGTAAAAGTTATGGAATAAGAAATATTATTAAAAACAAGAAGACTTACTGAGGCCAGCAGAAGAGCCCTCATTGGTGTCCTCCTGGTGGTGGTGTTGTTCCGACTGTTGTCCCGCCGACTGCCCACTCCCTCTCTGTCTGCCACAGGAAAGATATAAGAAAGAGACAAACATTGATGGATGGTGTCAAACAAATACAGTATTTTTAAAGCACGGTCAAAAAACACTTATGTAAACAACAATTGCAATACCTAAATGGACCGATCTCATCTGGTCAACAAGTAGTATCGGGGGATTCGCGGATCGACTACTTAAGTTACTATTTATCAACAGTAATCCAGTCTTCCATTCTGATTCCAGAATACTAAATTACAACTAAGCCTAAGTACGACGTACCACCCGACCTAGCCCACCTGTTTCCAGGCATGCCAATTGTACATTAAGTATGCATTTCCACTTCTTTTATTCCTCAACAATGCATATGGTCAAATGGAGGACACATGACTACATTTTTTGTATACACCAAATTTTGGGTTGATTGATTGATGCTGATGTTCTGCTAGTGCTAAGCCAATTACCACCACTCATTGAACAAACTAGAAAAGGTTCTAATAAAGACTGCCGTACTAGCAGCACGTCACGTAACTGAGGGGGCATCATGCATACCACTAACAAATTAGAAACTCATACAAAGTACCTAAACCTAAGTATCAATCCGCCCCTATCTCTTAGTGACAGGACAAAATAAGGAGTGGACTAGAATCACTGTAGCATTACATAACTTAATTTCTCTAAAATAAACTCTTACAGAATCACGCTAAGCGAGCGCAAACGCAAAGTTGCAAACAAGTAAGATTAGTAGTAGCGCAGAGGAGCACCTGTGTCATAATCACAGAAGACTTTTAAACGTAATTAACCTGGAATGTAAGCAGCAACATTCTAGCTGGTTGGAAGAAAAAAAATATATTCGCAATATATAACACAGAGCAGAAGAACAGACACAAAGTAGTAATAATTAAATAGTTACTCACCAAGCCCCGGGACCTCCACTCCTAGCAGGTCCAGCAGGTCCTGCTCACGGTCCAGGATGTCGGACCACCGTGCGTCAGCTGCGCCTGGGTGCGCCGGACCCCAGAGAAGCGCAACACTGCCCGGCGCACCTTCCCCCACCGCTGCCGACGCTCCCAGAGGCCGTACCCGGACCCAGGCTTGCCACCTGCTGCCAGGGTTGAGGGGAGGTGGCGCTGCACAAAGAAAATGAGTGCAGTCAACTCCACCTCCCCAAATAAGGCCTGCACCCATTGTGGGTGCCGCCTTCCGCAAGGAAGGCGGTCGCGGCTCTGGCTGCGACGACAACCAGCCCTACCCTTAGACATGGTTCTGGGACGGGGCAGGAAAGAAAAGGTAATAAAATTAAAGAAGTAAAGGAAATAATTAGCAGGCAATAGAAAGAGAGAAAAAGTATCTAAAAAACAAAAAAAAAGTAGACAAAAAGCAAAAATGTAGAGGCAGGAAAATAGTTAGAGAAATAATAAATAAGAAAGATCAAACAAAAGTGGCTTTAAACAAAGGATTGAAAAGATGTAGGGAGGATTCAAAATCAGACCCCAGAACCATGCAATAGAGTGAAAAACAAGATGGCCGCGCCCATTGCGGCCACGTGCGCAAGTTCGTGCAGTATTTTCTCCCTGAGCAAGCAAAAAGCAACGTGATCAAGTAAAAGCGGCCGCGAACAGGAAATATCTACCGCGAACGGGCGTGAACATGCATTGCGCTACCCGGAAAAGCATTTTCGCGATGGTTTGCGAAAGTTAATTTCGCAAATTCCGCCCACCCCTAATAGAAACACGTACTTATTCATACAGGAACTCTTTCAATCTCTCACTCTCACATATACTCACTTATATACACCAATAGTCACATATACTAGTTTAAAACATATGTAGTTACTCATAAAGCCACTATTGAGACAGTCATTCACTCACTAACACACCGATGCACACACTCATACACCCATACAGTCCTGCACACATGCTGTCTTCAACACATACAAACAGTGAGTCACTCATTCATGCACCTATGCACTACGTAATACCCCCACCGAACCATACAGAGACTCAGACACTCATACTGATAATCAAAAAAACAACTAATAACCTATATAGACACTCATGTAGCTACTCACCAACCCATGCAGCCACTTATACACAAAGTGAGAGACTGATACAGATATTTACATATTTAAACATTACTCACTAAGCCATGTATTCACTAAGATACACTTAATCAGTCAGTTATACAATCAATTTTTCAAAAACAAATCATCCTTTTTAGACACTTATATACCCATTTATTCTTCCATCGACCTTGAGATGTACATATATAAAACATATGTAATTTTCAGAATAACACACATTCACTGGATGATGTCATCAGTGATGTCATCAGTGATGTCATTTGAGATATCATCAGTGATGTCATGAGTGATGTCACTGACCATGTCATGAGTGATGTAACATGTGTTGTCATCAGCAGTGCATTGCGGGCGCGCGAGTTATAGTTAGCTGAACTAACTATAACGAGGGAATTTCAATGGTTTTGTAAGAGTGAAAAGCCCAGCTAACTATAACGCCCCTGAAACCTACGTTTTTTTCAGTGAATTTCTAAGGTTTTCTAAATGCTAATTCCTAACTATAACGTGCCTGAAACCTATGGTTTTTTCAGTGAATATATATATATATATATATATCAAAGACCCCTCCAAGGCAGAGATCAGAGGACACAGCGGGAAACCATTAGAAGAATCTTTAATGACAGATGCAGGGCATAATGCATTTCGGCGTTAGTTTGCCTTCATCAGGCGCCCTTAGCCAAACCAGGATTTCACCAGCCCCCTCCTTTGTACTGCTACGGTCCTCCCCTAATCGGCTGGCTCCTCCCAATTGCTTGCAGCTGGAGTCAGATGAAAAGACTTCAGCTCCCATCATGCAATGTCATGGTGAATACCAATAGCGGAGTCCTTGCTCAAATGAGCGCTGTAATACCTGGCAAAGGGGGGCTTCATGCCTTGGTAAAACCTGTGAATGAAAGTCCAGATCTTCCTTGGGTCCCCAATGTCCTGCCCCAGTGTCCAGAGTCAAGCCGGGCCATAAAGCATGGATATAGTGATCCCGCTTTCACGTGAAGTCACGAGCTGCTCCTGACAGTGGCCACTTGCCCAGCCTGGTCTTGAGATGGTCCTGCGGTATCCTATACTTCCGAAAACGATAGTGTTGCCACTCTTGCCAGAAAACCGCAGCACTCTTGTTGAACAGGTCCTCTTACAAGCTCATAAAAGCATCAACCAGGGACCCCTCCAAGGCAGAGATCAGAGGAAACAGCGGGGACACCATTGTAAGAATCTTTAATGACAGATGCAGTGCATAATGCATTTCGGCGTTAGGTTGCCTTCATCAGACGCCCTTAGTCAAACTAGGATTTCACCAGCCCCCTCCTTTGTACTACTATGGTCCTCCACTAATCGGGAAATCAGCTGGCTCCTCTCAATTGCTTGAAGCTGGAGTCAGATGAAAAGTTTCAGCTCCCATCATGCAATGTCATGTATGTAAAATATTTCTTTCCCTGCTTGTTTTAGATTAGAAATTTCATTTCGGGAGTATGGTCTGTCCCCCGACAATTCTTGAGCCTCTGGTATAAGAAACCCTTCAGGGACACTAAACCTTAAATATAGGCCCCGTTAAGGAACATTGGGCCATATGTACGTAAAACGTGTTTTGCGATTTTCTAATTGCAATTTTTAGGGAATCGCAATTTCAGCATTTGCGATCGCAATTTGGCTTCCTACATATGGCCCTTGGACACGTACCTATTGGTGAGTGTGATGTGGTAAACTTAGACAAACAATGGGTTGACTGAAGTATCTAGTTATCATTCAAAAATGAGGGACTGTGGGCTTTTTTATGAGGTTCAGCGTATACGCCCGAGTTATAGACAAACCCAGGATTTGTGCCGACTCCCAGTATTGACAAATTCAGAGACCTTTGTGAGGTCCAAAAGTTCTTTAGAAAAATTAGTCTTAAGGTATTTTTCCAGGCAAAACCTGCACCGGTCCTACAAGATTCAGGACTAAGGAAACTGTCAACCTTTACCCCGAACAGCAGTATGGTTCCAGTTGAGGTTCTTACATTTGAACAAGCGGTTCTCAGAGACCTCAAGGGAGATATCAGGCAGACCCCGTTTCAAAACTTGTCCAGAAATGAGATGCAGGCGGTACATTCCCTTGCCAATGATAACACCATTACAATCAAACAGGCGGACAAGGGTGGGGAGACCTTTATCCAGTCTACCACAGACTATGATCAGGAATGTCTTCGACAATTGAGCAATAAAAAATTTGACAGCCCCATTACAGTCAATCCAATTACTAGACTGGTGACAAAGATCACCAGGATTGTATTCCAGGCAGAAACAAAAAGGTGGCTAAGTAAGAAAGAGGCCGAATTCCTTACAACTAAAGTAACAAAGACCCCCTATTTTTACACCCTTTCAAAAATTCACAAGGGGGTCACACCGGTTCCAGGCAGACCAATTGTTTCAGGGATAGGTTCGGTTTTAGAACCACCTTCTCAGTTTTGTGATTACTTCCTCCAACCATTGGTTAAATTGACGTCCTCCTATGTTCAGGACACCACCGATGTTCTACTTATAATAGGTGAGGTGAACGACACACACGAAATCGACCTGCTTGTGACTCTGGATGTGAAACAATTGTATACCAATATCCCCCAGGAGGCTACACTTTCCATTCTTGAAACAGCCCTGAAACAGGTGGAGTGGACATCACACACACCCTTTACCTTCATAATGGAATGGGCCACACTAGCACTGACTGAAAACTTTTTTGAATATAAAACCCACCTCTTCCACCAGACTCAGGATACTTCCATGGGGAGCACATTTGCCCCAAGTGTGGCCTGCCTCTACATGGCAGCTTTTGAGGAGGAGGTCATCTACCACCCTAACATCCCCTACATGGATAACCTGAGACTGTGGAAGAGATTCATTGTTGATATTCTCATCTTCTGGAACGGTGATCCAGACATATGCAAGAACTTCTGTGAGTGGGTGAACACCAAAAATGAATATCTTAAGTTTTTCCACACGATCTCTGTGACGAGCATACCCTTCTTAGACCTCAAAATTTGCAGAAACAATGGTCAGCTGCAGACAGCACTGTACAAAAAACCTATGGATAGGAACAGCTTGTTGCTATATAGCAGCCATCATCCTCAAGCCTTGAGAGATAACCTGCCTGTCGGTCAATTTGTCCGCATCAGGAGAAATTGTAGTTCCATCAATGACTTTAAGACTGAGGCACATTCCCTATCAAAGAACGTAATAATGAGACAATATCCCCCTCAACAAGTGGCAAGATCCCTGAAGAGGGCTAGAAATAACAATTGGGAAGCCCTGTTAGAGATCAGAAAAAGGGAACCCAGTGACATTCTGACCTGTGTGACATACTTTACACCTGGGTCTAACCAGCTTAAGAAACTCATCAACAAACACTGGGGAATTTTGAACCCAGGCTCTCTAACAATCACCAGACCCAGATTCGCTTTCAAGCGCACACGGAACTTGAAAGACACGCGCATACATACCAGACCTAAAGAAGCAGGGACAAGTGTACAAAGACCACTGTGGAATCTCCCTCCAGTACAGGGCCATTACCCTTGTGGCTCATGTGCAGCGTGCCCACAAACAAGGCCAACAAAGGAGTTAACTATGTCTGATTCTTTCACATGGAGGATAACTACCCATACCTATTGCAACACAACTCATTGCATATACCTAATAATGTGCCAATGTGATAAAAAGTATGTTGGGATGACAATAAGAACAATAAAGATGGGGCTATCAGAACATAAGAGTAATATCCGTTGCAAGAAATTGACAACAAAACTTTACATACACTTCAGAGAACAGAAACAACCTCCTGAGAGCTTAATATGGCTGGTCTTGGAAGCAAACCCTTAAATAACCCAGTCTGCCCTCTTCAGGATAGAGCAAAGATAGGTACATCGTCTTGGTCTAGATTACCAGGGACTCAACAATGAAATCCCATGGGGTTTGTTGACAAAAAACCTTTATGGTTATCATGGCGATACATACCTTACTTTAGAGACAGAAGACATGAGTGGCATTGTTCTGATCCCTCTTGCTAAAATATTCATAACAGAAAGAATTCCTGTTTAGCTTAGCCAGTTTGCATCTAATGATCATGTTTAGCCCATGTGGTTTATCCATCTAGAACCACCAACTTTAGCACAATAAATTATGCAACCACTTATTTTTGACACCTACTGGGGACCCTGAACCCTGACACACATTCCCAATCTGGCTTAATACCGCATTATTATAGACACCAAGATGGCCGACGAATCATCTACAGTTTTCGTCACTACCCGCTTGCATGTTTCCTGCACCTCTAATCTGGTTGGATGTGCCATCGACAACCACCAGCTCGAATCCCACTGTGCAGCTCCTACAATCTGGCCTTCTATTGAATCAGCATACATTCTAATAGTTTAAACTGTGCGGACCCAACTAATATGGGCTACTATTCTGTAATTCTATATATTCCAAGATGTCCACCTTGTGTTACGGCTTCTTCCACAGTACGCATACAGATGAGACACAGCTAAACTCAATTAGCTTCTCAGCCACTCCCCTTCTGTTAAGCTTGGTTGAGTATTTATAGTGCCGCTGTACCTTGACAGAATACCATCCCGGCTTCAGCGGAACGGGGTAGGTGCTGCACAACGCTTCTACGAGAAGCAGGTGAGTATTTCGAGCGCTCCCGATAAGAACCCCGGTCCAAGGCGACGACGGAGGTAAGCAGGCTGGAAACATGGGCTTCCCTGTCGAGGTCTATGCTCCGCAACTCTTTTCACTTTGATTAGGACCTCCTTCTCGGGTCCTCTGTGGGGTGTTTCTCCCTGCCTGGCTGTCCAGTTGCCTTCCTCCTCATGGGGGTTCCGCTGTACATCCGGTGGGGAGTCTGACATTCCTGGGAGCACGCCGTATACAAGGAGGCACCAATACCAAGGGGAAGGACGGGCATACAAACCTGACATAACGTCCCTTCCTACCCTAATCCTTGGCGTAGCCTCGTGATGACGGGACTCTGAAAGAGAATTTTGAATCTATTCTCCGCTCTCTAACAATGACAACCCCTTTTGTGTCTTTTAACCTTTTTAAGACATCCCCGTTCTGATGTCTAGATACCGCTGCAGTTGATGAAGCACAATCCTCATATTAGTTAGGTGAGTCACACAATATGATTGTTTTCTCCACCATGACAATTAGCTCACCACCACTTTTTATTTCACCAGCCTGTTCTTCACCGTTAATTCTTTTAAATGGAGTCACTTGGATATGTTGTTGTTCACTTTATTTTTAACCACTACTCTTCACGTGCAATGGTGAGCACCACCTCTCCAGCACACGAGTAGGCATGTATTGTGTTGCAGTGTTAATATTACAGAATGTGGAGTAAACTTGTGGGGGATCCCGCTTGTTCTTAAACAAACTCTGTGTCGCATTGATCTTTTTCCTATGCATCAAGTACACGGGTACCATTCCCGCACAATCATACAGTGGTAGGTAGGTTACACCAGACCACTTGTGTAGATAGTTATTACCATAGGTCCTGATAAATCGTCACTAGATCACTTTGACTAAATAAGGCGTGAAACATGTTGACCCCCTGGGAGTAGAGCGCCTCTAGACTCATTGTAGCTTGTTAGTCACCTAACCTTGTTTTTCTTTTAATCAGACTGGGATCCTACTAGAATAAAGTCTTTTCCCAGGATTCCCTCATCTGTTTTAACTTTTTCACATACATGTACACATACCAGGCCCCTTACCCATACAGCACCTTGACGGCCGGAACAAAAGATTTTAATAAAGAGCCCACTTTACCTGAGCCTGTCGGGTATTGCAGCACCGACCCAACGAGGAGCAGGCCCATATGATGAACCATGCCACCTAGCCTGCTGGGTGTGTGAGGGCCCTAGTTCCAAAAGGAGGAATTCCCCTCCTTGAGCACCACCTGCCTTTTTGTCTCCACATAGGAAGCCAAAATAATAAATTAATTTTTTGGTTATCCACTGTGGAACTCCGTACTTCCTTTGTTTGTATATATAAAGTTCTATAATGCATGATATTACTACAATGTATGTATTTTTTATTTTACAGATTTTTAATATTTGTTTATTTGTGCGAGGGAGGATATTAATGTGGTCCTGAAAAAACTGGCATACATCTGTGAGATCTGCTGAATCCTGTAGATGTAACTAACAGACTAAATCTGTACAATATCTTGATAAAATAGACAATGACCTTTGTGCTATATCATGTATAATAAGTGAACAAATCTGTGCTACTGAAATAGACAATTGTTAGCTGTCTTTTCCTGTCTCTCTGTTAGAAAATACTTTTTTATCGATTTATTTTTTCTTTTGTGCCGGATTAAGAGGTTTTTAATGTAACAATTTACACTTTGTTTATAACAAGTGACTTTTGCAACCTCTATAGGTAATGTGACTACTATGATGTTGTGATACATATTGTGTATTAATTTGTAACTGACACACGTTGTTTATGGGCACACTACTAAATTCAATGTTTCTCTACATTGTTGTGATACTAGATTGCTGGCTATAATGTGTATGTGATATCAATTTAAGTGGTGTTTGAAAAAGTGTACGCAGTATATGTATTTGGCTAGTGACTTCACAAGGGGAGATTTGATTTAACCATTATACTCTGAAAATATTAGCCTGATTTCAGCTAACGTAGCTGAGTTAGGTGTGTTACACCATTCACTTTTCAGTGTGCCAATGTTGCACTCCAGCAGTGTCAGCTGGTGGCACATCAATTTTAGTATTCCATGACATTCAAAGATGTGATGCTTTCTAGTGACTACCTTAAATGCCTCCCAAATATTACCCTTGTCAGGTACTAAAACAATCAATCATTTAAAAGTATTCAAGAATATCTTGGTGAAGCTCATCACACAGCAGGATATCTTTTAGGGCATCTGTGACACCATCCAGTGTAGGCGGTGATCCTGGCCTCATGAAATACCAAGCAGTAGCAGCACCGGTAAGCGATCAGAGAGGCTTGGCGGTCCATATGCTACCATCAGCAGATACAAGCCATAAATCCAGTCTAGACCACATGATGTTAATCTAGGAAATAAATGTGCCTTCACAGGTTTCCCATGTTTTGTGCAGCAGATATCTATTAATGTGTGATCTTGTATAATTGATTTGAGGGCGCAACCAGTGCAATCAGCATGGATTTCCTAGTAATAGGGAATCTGTCTTTGTCCATATATAAGATGGTATTGAAGTCCCCGCCCCAGTTTATTAATCTCAGAGATGTGTCAAGTACTGCAAACAATATGGTTAGGAAAATTTGGGGATAGTCAATGTTTGGGCCATATACATTCACTATAGTAATGTGGTGCCTTTCCAAAACTCCCTGAATGATGATATATTGGCCTATGTGGCGAAACTGTGTCCCCATCTTATTAGAACTGCCACTCTCCTGGAGTACGTAAAGTATGAGGACAAAAGAGGTGCGATGCCCATTTTGTGTGGAGCCGCATTTCAGATTCGGGAGTGAAATGGGTGTTTTGAAGTAGAGGCTCTGCCACGTTGTGCCAAGTATGCCCCGACCCGTCCATTCTCGCGAGGGTTGTTAAGCCCTCAGACATTCCTCGTGAGGCGTCCCAGTTTGGCCATCACTGTAAAAAGGATGGGCGGTATATACTTTGGCGTGCATATGTTTACAATGAGAGCTCTTACAATAAGCTGTGATGATGCAATTATCTTTTATCAGAGGTGTACATTGCTAATATATTAGATATCGCTAGAGACCCCACCCACGCCCCACCCATACTAGTGAAACTCAACTGGTGAGTGAACTACAGCCATTCCTCCCAGAAACAGATCCCCCAAAAAATTAACAAACCAAACTTGAACTGGGTAACTCCCAATTTCCAAACATCTGTTATCATGTCGGGCTCTCCCATGCGAGGCACCATGAGGCCCTGCACAAACCTCCAAACTGGCGGCGGTGGCCAGGGAAATCAAGGTAAGTCCCAGCTGTGATGGCATATCAGCTAATCCTTTTCTGGACAAAGAGCTGTCCAGTCGTTACGTGTCCAAATGAATCTGAGCACCAAGGTCATAATACAAGTCTTGAAAATATGTCTGTTGGGATCCGCAGCCATTTAGTTTTCTTTATCATCCTTATCTGAATCCTGTGTCTTATTGCATCATTTAAGGAGTGTTTTATAGGTACACCGATGCTGCCTTGGGGGATTGCAGAGGCCTTTTGTTGTTCTTGATGGTCAATTCATAGTCACACTGGGTACAGCACAGAATAGTGTATCCCTGCCTTTTGTAGCTGTCATTGAATGTGGAGGTACTCCTTTGGCAATCATAAAGTCAAGGAAAAAGGTATGCCATTTGCTTTATAGTTTAGCACCTATTATCTTTAGCTATCCAGAGCATGGTATTCAGGTCCTTGTAATATAAGAGCTTTGCAACAATGGGATTTAGAGAGGCACCAAGCAGTAGCTGTGCCAGAAAACATTGGTGCACTCACTACACCACTATCAGGCTGGAAGGGACACCAGCATTGTTTCCACATCGAGCTCCATTTTGCAAGTGTTTCAGGACTCAGAGATCTCCATGCTGTGCAAGTTGTAGTGGCATAGTTGCACCTCAAGGTCCTTATTTTTAGCTTGGATTTCCACCAGGACTTCTTCCATATTCAATCATTTGGTTCAGATTTGCTTTAGATCATCCTTTGCACCCAAGATCTGCTGCTCAGCTGTGGCAATGTGGGAGGCTGATCTAATTTGGCTGACTTAGTGTCAATACATTGGATTAGAGTATGTGCCTTTCCGTCTATTGAATACAGGATTTGCTGCATGGCCTGTAGAAGTGATGTTAACCTGGAGTCTTGCCTGCAATCTTAGGGCTCAAATTTCCCCCCTTAGTTACAACGTCTAGGGATTTGGCGGATCAATTTACCACAAATGTGAGACAGGACTAGCTCTCATTTTATTTCCATCCATATGTTATCTAATACTGCTACAGAGTAACCTCAATTTCCCCTACTTGAGGAAGTCAATGCAAATTAGTAGATTTTCTCTGCTGGTGATTGCAAAGATCCATTATCTTGTTAACTTAACACTGCTCTTCATTTAGATTGCCCATTGTC
Source organism: Triturus cristatus (assembly GCF_964204655.1). Lineage (NCBI taxonomy): Eukaryota > Metazoa > Chordata > Amphibia > Caudata > Salamandridae > Triturus > Triturus cristatus. The sequence goes on along the minus strand of NC_140592.1, from coordinate 203,839,115 downwards.
AGCTTTCTGATTTTCATTCATGAGTGGCTTGAAAATCAGCAGAGCAATTCCAGCCTTTCTAATTTTCTATAGCTCCTTTTTAGTATCTTATGGCAATGTGTTCATAGTTAGGTTGTCTATGTTAAATTGCAGCTTTTTTACCAAGACTTGTATTAATTATGTAAAATCTGCTGATATTGTCCAAAAAACTGGGCCAGGCTCTATGAAAAAATGCATTGGCAAAAAATTGCATTTGTTCTTGTGCCTCATTTCAGATCAAAAGTAGGGAGGGAGCTATTTCCCTGAATACATAACTTTGCTTGTTGATACAGTAAGTGAATTATATTGATGCCTTTATTTTACTAATCCATTTTATTCTGAACTGACAATAGAAACTGGTATCCACTTCATAAAATGCCTTCTCCACACTTGCAGCTTTGACCCTGAGTATACCTCTCAGAAGTATTTCCCTTCCGATTAATTCCCTTTGGATTAATTTAGGGAAAAGGGTACTTATGAGAGAAGAAAATACTGTGCTGACTATTTTTACATCTATGTTGAGTGGCAAAATAGTCTTTGTGATTCAGATTTAGTCAGGCTTTGTTCAAGGCTTTAGGATCACTGTTATTGTTGGCTCTTCCCTTGAATTCAGTAGGAAAGCATTTATAGGGAGGGTGAGCTAAGGGATAAGGACAGTGATAAAGGAGCCATTATATTCTGAAGAAACCAGTTTCCTTTTCTCACTTCAATGTCCCAAATCACTTTCCCAACCACCTCCGCAATAATATTTTGTTCTGAGAGAGCTACGTCACCCAGGTGAGTCTTGGAAAGTACATCTGATATAAATAGAGATTAAAGTTGACTTCAAATGTCTTATTTTTGAAAAAGCACAGTTGTGTATAGATTTTCCTAAGAGCAAAAAAGATTTTACCTGACTTTCATTGTTTTTGGGGAAGAGAAATTATTATTAATTAGATGTAGGTGGGACTTGTGGAATTTCAATCACAAAAGTCTGCAGAGTTGCATAAAACTCTGCAAGATTCCACAGAGTTCCGTCAGCAATCATGAATATGCACGTCGCCCTGCTTGCATTGCAATTTACCACCAATAGCACTATCCACGCTGATTGTTCAGTGTGAATAGCACCATGGTGTGTGTCAATTGAGTTGATTTTGCTGCCACTCGAAAAGAAAGTCTACTCTAGAAGCAGCACTCTGACCGCGCACGCTCATGACCACCCATTTTTGAAAATCTCACCAAAGTCCTCCTAGAGAGTAAGAATCTAGGGGATTGCAAATTTCCCTCACCAGCTTGCATTTCTGGCCCCTCATGGAGAATAAAATTCCGCAGCATGGCAATTGGTGGAATATGGCCAGAACTCAGCATTGCAAGACTAATGCGGAATTGCCAAGTTCCACCAGTTCCAGTAGGTGAATGAAATTTTCCACCTGAGCCTAATATTAATTAGAAGAGAACGTGCACCAAATTAGCTGTTAAGAATGTAAGGTAGTCACTAGACAGGAGCCCTACATCCTCTGCCATTAATGTAAGAGTCTGGATTATTAATTACAAACTTATAATCAGATGTTCTACTGTAAAATGTATGGAATCATAATTTGCAAATGTCACCAAATCACAATTTGCGAGTTCACAAATCACAGTTGGTTCTTCTGCCATGCTCAATTTGTAAAAGAATAAATGCTAAGGCACAAGGTTTTGCTCAGAAACCAGCTACAGGCAAGTAACAATTTGGGGTTACGGAATACCCAGGCTGTGTAGTCTGGATTCCACCTCATTTCTCTTTCATCCACTACCAGACACTCCCTGCCCTTTATCACACTCTTGCAGTTTTTTTTATTTTCTGCTTTCTCCCCGTGTTACTGGTTTCCCCATCATTCTCTTCATCCTTCTTTTCCCATTTTCAGTTTTTCTCACTTTTGATCTGGATCAAAGTCAATCAGCTCGATTTAAGCACATCCCAGGATCATAGGAGACTAACTCGGCAAGCACTTTGTAAGTTTGGATAGAATGGAAATGGGCCTAACCCCACCCCATTCAAAGCAATACACAGACAGCAGGATCTTTCTCTCCAAGGTCGGTTGTTTTCTGAGGTGCTGGGAACTAAAGAGTTAATTTTACTCCAGCAGGTACTTGTGATGGGCCCTATACCTATCCATGACAGGTTATCACAATAAGCCATCTCCCAATTTTGCTGCATTTGATCTGATATGATCTAAAATGATTTCACAGGGCACTCTTTAGTGATCCCTCCAGAATGGAAAGACCCCACCCCTCAGTATGAAACTCTGTATTTAATACGGCTTGCACTCCTATGTGATAAAGCACAGTAGTTAAGCCTCCTTTACCTACCCCCTGCGATGAACCTTTCTTGAGTGCCAGGGGAATAAAGGAGTCAGGATCAATTTCAATTTACTATTACAGTGTAACCTATTTGGTCAGATAGTGAAGCTCAGAGTCAATAAGTGCGGTTAAGTAAATTAATTGAGAGCCAAAGTAAAATAAATCAGTCTCAGAAACATGATAGAACAATACAAAAATACCAATGGAAAGCCAAATCGGTGCACAGCCTTTATCCTCAATAATAGAAACCAAATGAAAAAATCCGTAGCCACAGTACAAAGGATAAGGAATACGGTTTGATGATTAGATGAAAAGTTTGATCCTCCTGCTTATGATGAATGAGGGAATAATAATTCTCCTTAACTAGCCTATACTAATTAATGCTAAATGGAAAACCCCAGATTAGATCCAGTAAAATAGGAAGGTGTCAGCATAGCAGAAACTCTGTAGAAGTTCTCCCAATAAAGAATATTGCATAGCATAAAGCCATATAGCAGAAATAGTGCTAAGAGGTCTGTACCTCTCCTAGTCTGAAAGGAATCTGAATCTATCTAAAGTGTGGTTACTTAATTATACCCAGAGAAAGAACCTTCAAACAATACTTCACATTTAGTACGTCCTTGGATTCCACCCATCTCGGTTCGCACAGACAGTAGTCCTCCCTACGTTGGTTAGACTTATCTTCCTTTCCAAGAATACTCCTTTTGAGCTTCCTTATCTCATTTACACAATGTCCCTTTCTTTATTCATTAGTTCATTCAATGGAACCTACAAGGAGAGCAAACATTGCACCCGAAGAAAATATTCACGATGAAGGTTAAAACGTTGCCAATACCAAATGCATGAGTCCTGTAGCCAATTTTCTTTTTTTTTAGTTTAAAAGCTTTATTGAAAGTAAACAAAATATATAAGAGGCCAACAATACAGGATAAACACAATCAATGGAGAAATAACGAAAGTATTGGTTAGCATCATTAAGAAACAAAGCTTTTTAATTTTTTTTATAGGGAATGAAGGGAAGAAGGGAGGTAGGGGAAGAGAAAAGGGGAAGTGAGAGGAGCACATTATATACATTGCTATACTAGGATAGAGCATATTACAAAGGAATGTGAAAGAGTAACTAAGTAAGTAATTCTATACAATAAAATATCAAGGGATAAGAAATAGAAAAAACAGAGAAAACATACATTCAAGGAGGTTTAAAATTCTCAGAATGTAAACGAGACTTATTTGTTAGGACTAGTTGAGCTAAGTAATTAGTAAGGGGTAACCAAAAAAGATCTCTATCAATTCTTGGCTTACAAGCGGAGGCGAAAGCAGTGTCAAGACGATGAAATTGGCAAAGGCTATTCCACCAGTGTAATATAGATAATTTTGTGAGTGTTTTCCAGTTGAAAGAGATATGTTGGAACGCTAAAGCAAGCATAAGGTCGTAAAGGCCATGAGAAGAGGGAGGAATAGTATAGGGGATGGAAATATGAACGAGACGAGAGATTTAGGACCAGACTTTCCTCCAAAAGATAGAAACTGCAGGGCAAAGAAAAAGAAGGTGCATGAAACCAGCGTTAGGATAACCACAGGTTCAACAATTAGAATCAGATGAAGGCGAAAAACGCACAATAGATAAAGGAGTGAGATAAAGTCTGTGATAAAGGAAAAATAGAGATTATGTAAGTGAGGCAGATCGAGTTATTTTTAAGGAGCGGGACCAAAGCTTGTCCCAAAAGCTAATATTCCATTCCAAGAAAGTTCCAACTTGGATTTTACACGAACTGGATTAGGGGCTAAGAAGTACTTATAAATAAGGGAAGCTTTAGGGAGAGAGAGGAGTATTAGAAGAAGAGAATTTTGAACAGTAGGAAGAGACAAAGAGGGAAGAGAGTAATAAACATCAAGAAGAACTATCATTAAATTAGTGAACTTCTGTAAGAAAGATCGGGGGCAGTGGAATAGAGATTGAAAATGGGGAAATGAGCATGGGGATAGTCCATCGAAAAGATGTTTGACCCAAATTATACCCCTTGATCTCCAAGATTTCCAGAAAATGGGTCTATTATTAAGGAGAATAAGAGAGTTGTGTCAAATAGGAGAATCCAAAAAGGATTCTCTAGAGATGGGATCTGGATGAACTAGAGGTCTCAAAATGGAAGAAGTGTGTCTAAATAAAAGGAGAGTGGTATGGGGTTTTTTAGATGAGAAGGTGATAACTTCCTTTAAAGAAAAGGGTAGTAATAAGATTTGTTCAATATACAGCCAAATAGGGGTAAAGGGGGAAGGATCAGGAAGGATCCATTTTGATGCTTGACAAAGAGAGAATGACTTATGGTGGAGACAAAAATCAGGAAAATTCACACCACCATTGGATTTTGGTCTACGTAGGGAAGATCAGGAAATCCTAGCTCTTTTATCTTTCCAAAGAAACTTTGAAAGATACGAGTCAATCCTCCTAAAATAAAAAGCAGGAATATGAACAGGAAGCATAGATAGAGTATAAATCAAAATAGGGGTGATCATTATTTTAATTGAGTCTAGCCGACTCCACCAGGAGAAAAAGAGGGGATTCCAAGAAGAAAGTAATTTATCAATTCTGGATAAAACTGCAGACATATTTAACTTAATAGAGGAAGCAATGGAATTGGGGAACCACATCATACCTAAATATTTAATTTTTGAATTGTTCCAGGCAAACCCAGTGGTTGAAAAATCATGAGAAGGACAAAATGATGTGAGGGGGAGAATCTCAGTTTTGTCTGAGTTAATTGTATAACCGGAAACAAGGGAGAAAGAAGCAAATTCATGTAATAAAGGAGGAATAGAAGTTTCGGGTGCAGAAATAAAGAGTAAGATATCATCTGCGTAAGCAGAGAGTTTTAGTTGGTGGTCACCGTAAGAGAACCCATAAATGGAGCCATTATTATGAATAGAAGATAGAAAGGGTTCAAGAGCTAAAATAAAAAGAAGAGGGGAAAGACGGCAACCTTGGCGGACACCACGCTGGAGAGGGAAATAAGATGAAACACACCCATTAACTAAGACTGAGGCTCTAGGGGCAGAATACAATAAGGAGATAAGAGAAATCAGCTTAGGACCAAAACCATGCCATTTTAATGAAGCAAATATGAAGGACCAATCTACTCTATCAAAAGCTTTATCTGCATCAACAGAAATGACCACCAAGGATGTGGAAAGGGAAGGAATTTTATTTAAAACATTGAGGAAGAGGCGGGAGTTGTCAGAAGTAAGCCTGCCCTTAACAAAACCACACTGTTCTTTGCCAATTAAATGGTGCATAAGTGGGTCCAGGCGTAAAGCAAGTGATTTGGCAAATAGTTTATAATCAACATTGACCAGGGAAATCGGGCGATAATTCTTACAAAACAGGGGGTCACGACCTTCTTTATGTATGAGGCAAATTGTAGCTTCCTGAAAGGTACCTTCTGTCTTACCAGCTAGAACAAATGATTGGAAAAGATTTAAGAGTTTAGGGAGGAGTAATTTGGAAAAGTGTAGATAGAATTCAACTGAAAAACCATCTGGGCCGGGAGTCTTTCCTTTGGTCAAAGTATTGAGGGCGTTGGATAATTCAGGAAGGGATAAATCTGTTTCAAGGTCAGAAAAATCAAGATGAGAGTTGGATGGAGTTGGAAGCTTATTTAAATAGTTTTGGATACGAGTAGCAGAAGGAGGGGATTCAGGGGTATAAAGATCATTATAAAAGAGTTTAAATTCACTAAGGATATCTTGATCTTTATGTAAGAGAGAACCATTTGGGGAATAGATAAAATCAATTAGAGTACGGTCTTTGCGTGTTTTTAAATAATTTGCCAAAACTTTGCCCGCTTTATTACGGCCACCATAATAGCGAGCGCTGCTGCGGAGAAGTATGGAGGATGCGTTATCAGTAGTAGTTTTATTAAAATCTAATTTAGCGCGAATCAGTTCTGGAGGAATTGAATCCATTGAAGAAGTATAAAATTTATGTTCCAACGATTTAATATTCGCCAAGGCAGTCTTCCGTTTTTGAAGGAAGCATTTCTTTTTCTTTGAAACAAAATCTATAATGAATCCTCTTGCAGTAGCTTTAAAAGAGTCCCATACAATATGGGGAGAGGATTCGGGATCATCATTAAGATAAAAAAACTCATTTACAAAAGAGTGAAAAGACGAGGAGAAAAGAGGGTCTAGAAGAAGAGAGTTATTAAAACAATAACGGGAGGACCTGGGATGTGGGGGAAGCAAATCAATATCAGTGATTATTGGAGCATGATCTAAAATGACTATAGGTTCAATAGAGGAAGATAAAAGATTCAGAGACAAAGATTGGGAGAGAAAGATATAATCAAGGTGGGAAAGGGAGGAGTGAGGAGGAGAGAAAAAAGAGAAGTCAAGAGTGTCTGGGTGGGAGAGTCTCCAGGAATCAACTAGGTGCGTTTGAGATAGAGTGTTAAGAAATTGTTTGTGAGTCTTATGAGGGACAAAACGAACTTGTGACTGGCGGTCAAGGAACGGATCTACGATTTGGTTGCAATCGCTTCCAAGAATAAAGAAATCATCTCTAAATTGGATACATTTCTGCGTAATCAATGGCCAAAAGGAACCATCAGTATTTGTAGGAATATAAACATTAAAAACAGTTAAAGAAACATTATTAATTAAGAACTTCGCTAATAACCATCTACCATCTGTAGCAATTTCCTGTGAAACAACTTTACAGTAAAAATTTTTGTGGCACAAAATTAAAACACCATTTTTCTTATTAGCAGACGGGGAGAATAAAACTGAACCCACCCAGCCTCTTTTTAATTTTAACGCTTCAATTTCTGTAAGATGGGTCTCCTGCAAGAGAACCAAGTCAGGATTATAGGAGGCAAGGTGGGAAAGGATTCTCTGCCTTTTAATTGGATTAATAAAACCCTTCACATTCCAGGATATGACTCTGAATGTAAAACCATTAAAATTGTGTACATAGCAAAAAATGCAGTAATTAAAAACTGAAAGAAAGAACAAAAACAAATCAGGGAAAGAGAAAGGCAGGAAAGAGAGGAGGGAGAAAGAAAGAACAAGAAAAGACAGTACATGTCAACAATGGATACAAATTGGAGTCATGAACAAAAAGAGAAACAAAGAAAGATTGACGACTGTGATATGTACCTTTAAAGGAGAGTAAATAGAGGTAACAGGTGGGAGGTGGCGACACAGAAAAGAAGACGACGCAGCCAACCGGGGAGGAAGCACCAAAACGGGGACCAAATGAAATGATTGGGAAATGAAGAGAGAGAGAAATATCCAAGGAAACATCTGCAAAAGAACAAAGAGAGAAAGTTACATGAAGAGTTTGAAACAACTCATTATTAAGAAGTCACCATCGACAACCTGTAAGAAGAAACATAAGAACAGCAAATAACCATGCATAATAGTAAGTAAGAAAGTCACGTTATGGGAGATATTGAAGAAGACTGAGGACTGGAAGTTTCCATAGAAGAGGAAGAATGTGAGTTGATAAATTTCTCAGGTCAGCTGGATCATCAAAAGAGAAAGTGTTGTTTTGGAAAGTAACCTTGAACGTGCAGGGGTGAAAAAGACCATAACGTGCTCCAAGAGTACGTAAGGCTGGATGAAGATCAAGGAACTCTTTCTGTCATTTTGCTGTTGCCTGAGATACATCCTGCGAGATGTAAAGTTTAGATCCGAGCCAATCTAGCTGCTTTTTGTGCTTGACTGTGTTTAAGACTAGTAACAGATCTGTAAATTTCAAAATTAAAAAGATCACACCCCTTGGCTTCGAGGGTGCCGCAGTTGAAGATAGACGAGGACCCAACCTGTGAGCGCGCTGTATGCTGAGTGCCGTAGCGGGAGGAAGGTCCAAAAGTTTTATAAGAAAGGTGTTGAAGAACTGGACCGGGTCAGACCCCTCCAAACCTTCAGGAAGGCCGTACAGGCGTAGATTATTGCGTCTGTTTCTGTTTTCAAGGTCCTCTGAAGATTTCTTGAGTGAAGAGACCTCCCTCTCTAAGATTGATACTTTAGTCGAAAGGTTCTGAAAGTCACCAACTTGATGCTCCACATTAGTGATACGGGATTCCATAGACGCCCATTTGGTGTCCAACAGTTGGAGACGTGAGTTAGTCTCTTCAACAAAGGGGCGTAAGGTGCGGATTTCCTCAAAAACCATATCTAAAGAAACAGGAGAAGCCAGTTTCGGTGGAGAGGGAGGATCCTGCTTGAGGCGTTTGACAGTAGAAGCAAAAGACAGCATTTTGGTGGAAGGTTCAGATGAGTTTGAAGATTTTGAAGAACCAGAATGCGCCATTTTAAAAGCTCCACTGAGCGTAGAATCCAAATGAGGAGGTTCCAAAACAGGGGTGCGGAGTAGAAATCTCCTGCTGGTAATAAGTGGTCTCCTACTCCTACCCATAAACTGGAGGAGCAGCACACTTCAAAAATAGACAGAAGAAACTACCAGCAACAACAACCCCAGTATCTAAAAAACTGCGCAGAACAGAGTATCAAAACTAATAAAGTACTGTAAAATAAAAAGAAATACAATGGCGCTCAGAAGATTAGGTACCTCGTAAAAATAGCAAACATTGAGGCCAAGGGGTGGAATTCAAGATCATGAGGAAAAGCAGTATAGGTGAGGTAAATTCATACTTGAAGAAAAAAACAGAAAACAGATGCAGAACGCAGCACTAGCAGGATGAATGAATAGTCCTGAACGCACAATGGAGTATTTAATCCAAAATAGCAGGATGTGTAATGGTAAAAGTCATTGTGCGCGCCATATAGCTGAGAAGCATGAAGTTTCCGTCATAGAAAAAAACAAAATGGCAGCTGGAACGAGTTTGCAGGAGATTATGCCATTACAGTAGAAAGAAGCTTTAGAGGCGCGCAAAAGAGAAAGAGAAACCTGCAGGAGCACTTCCGATTTGAATAATTCTCTGTTTCACTGAAAAAAGGCAGCTGGAACCGCGATAATTAACGCGGCATTCCCCGCTGTGGTGCGGAGCTCCGGGGCTAGGCGGCCAACATGAACGGCGCCGCGCGCGCTCTCCCTGTGGCCAATTATCGTATACCTAGCATTTCAATACGTGTTGTAACTACGTGATTACAGATACATAGACAGTCACATTACAAAAGCAAAATACTATTTGAATAAGTACATTTCCCTTTATGTAATATATCTGAAACGTTATTTAAATGAGAAGGTAGATACTTGAGGGTTAACAATGTTATTCAAACCACATATATACAAACATATACAAGAACTTAAATGAATTGTTATTATAAAGGAAACATTAATATGCATACACAATATGCATACACATATAAATGTTGAAATTACACGGTAAATACACTTTTATATTGGTTCAAGTGCACTACACCTCATTTATCATAATAAATCACACAAATACATAAGGGCAAAAGAAAAAATACTCTCATACTCAAGCATGAAAGGGTGGAGCCAACATTACACTGCTCCACATGCAATCCCACACAAAAACCTCAAACTTGCTGTTCACATACACTACAAGCAACTTTAATTTGGTTGCCTGAATAAGTATAATATAGCAAGGCATGTTAAAACATGAAAATACAGCATATTATTTTAGGTAAAACATATCTGCGTGCTCTGCAATATCACCTCGTTGCCCGTTGCTGGCTCAAACATAGTCATTTTATTAATTGCATGTATTTCAAATATAGCTGCTTGAACTAACATACACAAAAAGCATTGTCCTTTACAAAGCTGTAGGAGTTCTTACTGTTTTAAAATACTGATATTTATTGAATAAAATAATTCAATGTGGGACGTACTTTTTTGGTCTGGGCAGTATAACTGCGAATTTTTCAAACAGGGAAAATCTGGGGTTTTCCTCTGTTTATGGAGCTGAATTAATGTTGCTCTGCTGCTCTGCAGGTGGGGAGAACAGCCACACAGTTGCAATAACACAGCGGCTTTTAAGAGTACTGTGAGGGAATGGACAACATTTAATGATGAACTCTTGTAGCAAACACATTGCCCGGTTCCTGGACAGTGCATCTGATCAACTTCCCCAGCAGGGGAACCTGTGTGTGGTACCTGCCTGCAAGGTCCTCATGACAATCTTGCAAGCAAGCACCAACACAGTCGCCTCTGCTGGAAAACATGCTTAGATACATACCGTCAAAGGGGGAACAGTGTTATTAATTTAATGCAATGACAATTAACATTCCCTGGCTCCTGACAATGCTGGATAGCACAAGTATTCCTCATTCCTGCTTCACGTGTTTTTTTTGTTTTTTTAAATCAGGGCAGGTGGATGCGATCATTAAAGGAGCGAAACTTCACAATGTTCTATATCTGATTACAGTGGATTAAAAAAAATGTGCACAGCTCTAGTTCCAATTCTTTAATTATTATTCATCAGAGTCATTACAATGCTGTCACTTGTCAATAATTGCAGGACCCTTCTGTACAGAAATTATGCTAATCAGTTTTCATATGGAGGACACATCGCGAGCAAACACATACTTCTGTTGTAAACCACTGCACTGAGCAAGCCCTCAATCACGGAAAGCCACTTTATTTGCTTCAGCTAGACAACAGCTGCAGGAGAGTTCCAGCTAATTTGTTCTCCTAGGGACAGCTTCGCATTGATTCACGGAAGTTCATCACTTTCCATTCAAACGCAACTAAATTTGCTTCGCAAAAATGAGCACGCCAATCAATAAACCAGACACATATGTGGGCAAAGAGATAACATTTCCCAAAACAGATTAAGAGCTTGGTGAGGTGTGCCTCGTCAGATGGTCCCTGCCAGCCATGTCATTTATAACACGTCAGGTCCAGTAAGGAAAGGGGAAAACAGAGAAAACTTTTTGCAGAAACCAAAAAAGCCATTTAGGATTAGAGCTCTGAACTTGCCGTTTTCAGTGACCGATTTGTAATATTCCTTCTCTTGTTAGGAAAAAAGTCACCAAGCGAGTTATTTATTGTTCAATTTGCGCTTCTGTTAGCCAGTAAAAAGGATTGTAAATATTTCTGCGGAACATTGTTGTTAGTTTTGCTAAGGATTGAATTGTACATGCAATTTCACTGAGTTGCCAGTAGATGAAGCAATCTGACCTACTCCACAGTGTTGTTTTCAATATGCAAATATGTATTTGTGTTTTGGAAATAACTATGTGCACTGACAAGTATAACTGTAGAGGCATATTCAGACTCACTGGCTTTCTTTGTCTTATGTATGTGCCGTTCAGTCCGATTCTATATCTATTTCTAAGTGTGTACACATCCACTATAAACAGGAAGTAGAGGGCCTCATTTATGATGCCCCTTGCAGGAGCCTGCTCTATATATATGTGTCAGCACTAAGCCACTTTTTTGGGGATTAGTGCTGCCTCGTATGGCTCCCTTCTACACAGTTTTCTGCATTAAAGGGACGTGCAATGAATGTTGCTAGAGCGTTTCCAGCAACATCCATGACTTTTTGACACTGCCCCGGATTTAATGAAAATCGCAAATCTGAGGCAGTGCCCAAAAAGGTACGGCTCCCTAAGGGAGGCGTAAAGGAGGCAGAATGTGGAGAAGAGTAACGAAGAGAAGTATCTTTATTTCTCCTTGTTTTTCCCTTTCTATGCACACATAGAAAGAGGAAAAAGCCTCTTCTGATTGTTTCTGTGCAGGAAGATTTCCCTTCGTGCACAGAAATAGTCATCCCCACAATGCAGTCACTCTTGCACAATGGTGCAAAGGTGCCTGCGTTGGCGCACAGCAGCCCATTGTGCACCAGGAAGGGAAAAGGGACAGGAATGCGATTTCTCTGGTAGATACAGGCCATTCACAAACTTTTATTTTACTGTAGGGCAGAGCTGCAAGAAGGCCTGCGACGCTACCCTACGGTAAAACCTCATGAATGTGGCCCTAAGTTTCATGATTTGAAGAAAACGACCATCGCTGATTTAAGGACATATTTACTAATCTTTCATGTAACGCAGGGCAGCTAGAAGAGTTAAGGTGTATTCCTCTATCTATAGATGTGGATAGAAGAAATAACAAGGAGAAAGAAAGATATTTCTCCTCATTAACACCTACCTGAGGAAGGCATAGCATTAGACGCAGTCCCAGGTTTACTAGCTTTAATAAATCGGAGAATGCACCTAAATCCATGGGTGGGTGCATGGGAACGCCCATGCCCCACCCATGGAATGCTGCCCGATCTGAAATGTGACATAAGGCAGCACAAGAAGCTTTGTTCATTATATTTCTTTACAAAACCACTTAATGACGCGCACACCAAGCTTTACTTTGCATTGTAGATTCCAAATAATCAAAAAAAAAAACATTTCCCTTTGTTTATATTTTAACACACTGTTGGTGACTCATACAACATTCATACCAAACATACCTATATCACCAGAAAATGTCAGTTGTTCACAAAGGACAATATACATATGTTATTCAGTGAAATGTAGTTAAAAAGTCATGAGACAAAAACACATCAGTTATTACACCACAGAGTGACTTTCAATAAGGAAAATCACATAAAAAAAATCCTACACATAATTAGAAAAGACACTAAATAAACATGGGAGAGTATGATAGACATTAGAATTTTATCGTTATTAGCACTAATCAAGCAGAAATTCAATGGTCAAAACATTATTTTGTACACTTCCTTGTTTGTCCAAGATTAAATTGATTTAGTGCTTTTGTAGCAGCAGCACCATGCGTTTTGGTAGGTTAATGTGTTCCAACCACCTTCTTCAGGAAGAAAGACTTGATCTCTCCCAAAACTTCAAATCGGAATTGGTGATGTATTGTTGATCAACTCGCTTGGGATCTGACTCCTCAAGTTAAAGGGGACAACCAAAAATTTCTAGGGTATGCTCATCAGTTTAAAGGCTCTCTCTTTGAGGTTTGAGTAAAATGTAGTCTGAGAGTAGTTGAGTCATCTGTTACACACGTTCTGGGATTTAATAATCTCCAAGTTGTTTGGTCTCCTTGCTACAAATTTATTCTTCAAATTAAAATCAAGTGCCAGGACTTTAGAGTCTCCGAACCCTCTCCGGTCATCTATCGTTTCAGTTAGCATGCACTTTTTATGTGACTTTTTAACTGCATTTCACTGAATAAAATATATGTAAATTGGCCTTGGTGAACAACTGACATTTTCTGGTGATATAGGTATGTTTGTTATGAATGTTGTATGAGTCACCAACAGTGTGTTAAATATAAACAAAGTGAATTGTTGTTTTTTTGATTAACTGTCAAATTGGCGTCCTGCCCCTTTGGTTAAGGAGGACCCCTCTCTGGTTGTTTTAAATTCCAAATAAGCCTTTGCCTTGCCCGGCGTAGCCTTGCACTATGCAAGGGTGATGTAAAGGCTTAGTAAATCTAGGACTTAATGTCAGAAGTTAACCCATGAAATCAAAGCACTACAAATCATAAATACATTGCCTTTCCAGGCAATCCCTGACTGACTTTTAATGTGAACTACAGGGTTTTCTCATAGCCACCTACAGACCTGTGTACATTGTGTACATTGGAGTGTGCTCGCTTAACAAAAATGAAAACAAAAGCCATTTAGTCACCTGAAAACAAAAGCTATTTAACAGGTCAGCTATAATTTGCACTAAGCAAAGCAGAACATAGGAAATAAAACAAAAACCTTTTTCACTGATTTCAAAAACATAAAGGAGATAATCTTATAAAGGTGGATTTAGACTTTTCTGATGGGGAAAGCTGTAATTTAGGTTGAGGGTCCATTCCAAACCACATTGCTTTTCATAAAAATTATAGTAAAATTGTACAATATAAAGAGCAGGTCTGATTTAAAAATGTATTCACATTGTCCAATTCAGAATGTAACACACATCAGGAGTCACAATGATTTGGAGACATTGACCTAACATCATACACACTCTTGAAGACTCTAACAATTATTGGAGAGTCTAGAGTGGCAGATTTACTGAGTACTTGCATTTGTACTTGCGTGACACAAATCGTCCCAAGCAGCCTAAGTCCTTAACTTGGATTTATAATATGAACCATGCACCTCCACTTTGAGTGGCTTTGCTCTTTTTAGTAAGTACAAAGTAATGCAAAACACAGCTCTGCCTTGCGTTACTTTCCATCAGGGAAGCATTCCATGGTGAGGCATGGGTGTTCCCATGCATTCATCCATGGATTTTGAAACAATCCCAGATTTACTTAGGTGAGAAAACCTGCAACAGAGCAAAAATGCAATGACTCCCTAAACCAGGCATGACAAGGAGAAATATCTTGATTTCTCCCTCTTACCTCCTATTACTATGTGTGCTGAATTCTGCAGCACACATAGCATGAGGAACATTCATTTAAGGTTTGTTTTTTGTGCAGGGGGTATCTGTGTTTGCACAAAAACATGTCTGCCTGTAACACAGGCACCATTGCACTATGGTGCAGAGGTGACTGCATTGGTGCTAGGCTGCACACAACGCTCCAGCTCTAGGAGACAACAGAAATGTGCAATATCTTAATCAATATGGTGCATTTCTGTATTCTCCCTTTCATGTAAGGCAGAGCAGCAACATCGCTTGCTGCCTGGCGTTGCTTGAAAAATTAGTAAATAACATCCAGTGACTCTTGGGTGGGTCAACGTCTGGTGGCTCAAGGGACGAATGGATCCACTACAAGGCACTCTGTTTGACTGCAAGAACTAAGGTTAAATCCTTGAACCTTTCATCCTTTCAGAGGGTAATTAAATTAAATAAACAGTCTTGATTTGAGCCACAGTAAACTTTGTACCATAGCATATCAGTAGCAAATACGTACTCCACAATTCCCTGTTCTTTGTTATGGCGTTCATAGTTGGAAATGAATTCTACAATGCAGTCCCAAGAAAAAGTGTAGAACTCATAGAGACAATCAAATGTTAATGATTCATGTTGGATGATTCTTTTAGTTATGGCTCATGTTGATTTTGAATCGATGTCATGCATTGAGGCAGAAAGAAATTAATTTAGCAAACTAAAGGATTCTGAATGAGGGTGTTTGAAAAGCGTATTCAGAAAATGTATTTAAACATTTTCTGGTTTCAAATTACATTAATTTGAACACAAATCATGAAAGAATATTGTGGATAAAATGAATTGTGATTTAAGTTATTTTGTAATGCCTTGAAGAAAGATTCCGGGAGGATTATGTTTTTGTTATTGTCATGTGACTATATTTAAGTTGATCAAAGTAAACACAAGAAGGTGATGGACGGAGCGCTGAAACTTTCAGACAATCCCCCCAGTCACAGATCTGAGTTTAATCCATCATAATTCTTTAGCTCACTTTGCTACCCCAGTCTTGACCCTGTGCCTCTTAGAAAAAGTCTAGCCCGAACTGCCAAGCCAGGTCTTACCTGGAGTAGAAGCAAGCATCCTGGGATCAGTTTCATGGTAACACCCTTCATCAACCAGGCTAGCTTGAATCCAGTAGCATATGAGCAAGGGACCCATGTCTGGGCATATCCTGCCAACTTGGGGTGAACAAAGCAAACACAAAGAGATGATGGACGAAGCGCTGAAACTTTTCGGACACTTCTCCAACTTTAAACCTTTGGAGTTTTATTTTCAGCAAATAAGTTTTATTTTAAAATATGATTGCAGTATTTTTCCAAAACGAACTAAAACATCAATGTAACATATGTATTTTACAATGCATTTCAGTTTTTTGTTTCTAACGTATGCTAAGATCTTATTTTTATGCTTAACTATAATGCTATTTCATTTTTGTTTTTGAATCTAAGTTTAGCTTTTTTTGCATACTTAATTGTGTAATTCTGTAGCTTTTGTTTTTTATTGAATTTCAGGAGTTTTTTTTATTATAATCAGTCAATACGCCTATTTCAACAGCTTTCGGTCATCCACAGCAAAGGGGCTGCCCACAGGGCGTTATGCATTGTCTTTGTTTAAAAAAAAAAAAAAAAACCTTCAAAAAATAATTTTACAGTTTAGAACTTTTGTTATTTTTATTTTATATATATATGTTGTTCAACCTTTATTAATATATGTTATAATTTAATTTGCTTTTGTGCACACGTCTTTGTTCTATGAGGAGATGTTCTTCCATGGCCCTAGAATATATTCTTTTATTAACTTTCCAATAAGCCACTGCATTATGACAGTGCCTGCAGTATATTCCAAGATGCTGTATATTCTCATAATTTTCCTCTTGTCCTTCATGCAGCACTTTCTGTAGGGCAGTCGGTTCTCCTTCAGCTGGAGGCCCCTTCTGCATCTCTGCATGAGCTATGCTGTTGGGGTGCAGAGCTTCAGATGTTTCTTGATACCACTGGTTCCCATGGAACATTTTCCAGCATATCTACTGCAGAGCACCTGCTTTCACAAAGTTCTTGTAACCTACCGGTCACTTATTTCTCTTCTAGTGGGAAAAGCTGACACACCAGTGCTTCCTTCACAGGCCTTATGGTGCTGCAGAAGTGTATGGAACAACAGTGATGTCATTATCTTCAAAACATGCACCTCTCATAGGCTTGGTGGATGAAGCGCTTTTTATTTCCTGATGTCTAGGTGGCTTTGGATTGCATTTACAGTGAAGTGTCTCTCTTAAATATCAATACATTCATAGCGATCAAGAAAAACATTTGAGGGTCTTCCTAAATGGTGTGTGACTTTTTTTGGAAGAGTCTCCTGAGGGGCCATTCAAACGGCTTAGGTATGGTGGGATCAAAAAGTATTACCTCTGAAAAGATCATTTTATTTAAACGTAGAGCCTAAACATTTCCTCACAGGCACAAATAAACAAGATATCTTTCAGTTCTGAGTTTTTGGGGGTTGTGGTACTCCAGTAACCGGAAATGGTACCATCACTGGCATTCATCTGAAAGTAGTTCCTGCTTCATGACTTCCATTATCAACTTTTACTTGAGAGAGTTTGCATCTTTTGCTCTGTTTTTTCAGTTTTTCTCATTTTTGGTGGGATAAACTACAGTTGCAATTAGATATGACATCTGAATGAGGCCACGGTGAAGATTGGGAGTCACTGGAAGAAACATATCAAAGGACCACTACTCTGTCAATAGTGTGGGAGTTCTTCTCCATAGTCCCTGGGCTGAAGAATTCTCTGTGAAAATCGGCACATGCAGTATACGCAAGAGGGAGTTTAGCAGTGGAATCAGCAAGAAATATTAATGCTTGAATCTCTACAGCTCAAACACATTGGAGCATGGCATTCCCAACATTTAAATGCACAAAAAAGAGGCACAATGAAGAGGAGCATCCTTCTATGACTTTCGCGACTCTCCAGATTCTCTAAGCTGGAGATACTGTTATAGCTGATGATTTTGTTGCCCAACAGATGGACATAAAATGCTACTACAAAAGGTGCTGTACTTGTTGAACATGGACTGTGGAAAAATATACTCTATGCATGAACAAAGTGCTGCAGTTTCTGACAAGGAGGTGGCAGATTATGACGTCATTTAGATATTGATTTCTTTACCCAATTCGTGCTGCCCTGTTTGATGTTATTTTTCGTTAATCCCCACAAAAAACAAAATGTCTGCAAGAAATGTCAAATATATTTTTTAAATACAAAAATACAAAAGTTTCTTGTTAGAACCATCAATCCTGGTCAAACTATAGAAACAAATGTATGTTATTTGTCATGTGTGCCTCTTTATGTTAATATACCCTTGCAACCTTTCATATTGGCTATACTGGCCATCAAAGGCTTACTCTAGTGGTATAGGTACAAGGTAAAGGTAGAGGCCTATAACAAGGGACTGGAATTTGTTGCAATGGGCTCCTCCTCTCCTTCAATTATGGAGGCCACAGATATGGAAGATTGGAGGAGTACAGATGTTTCTCTCAGAATTATTGGATGCCATGTTCCACTGAGATGTAAGTGTTGGACCTTTCACTCTTAGGGTGGCCTATCCATAAACTTTTTGCCTTCATCTCTCCTATATTTGATGATCTTGTTTTTATTGGCCTCAGAACTTTGTGCACTTTACCAAAGTTAACCAGTGCTAAAGTGCTTAAGCTCTCTCTCCAAACATGGTAGAATTGACTTGTACCCAATGGGCATATTTAATTTGCTTGTCAGTACCTAGTAAAGTGGTACCTCATGCACCCAGGGCCTGTAAATGCTACTTGGTTGGCCTGCAGCACTGATTGTGGCACCAACTTAAGAAGCCCTATAAAAGACGTCCTAAGCCTGCCAAAGAAGCTTGTGTGTGTAGTTTTAAACTGGCATTCAACCTAGCAAAATAAATCTTTTTCAATGCCCAAAACTTCCTTTTTAATACATATAAGTCACCCATAGGGCAGGTCCTGAACAGCCTGGAGGGCAGGATGCCGTGCATTTAAAAAGTTGGACATGTACTTTTAAGTTTTACATTTGCTTGAAGTGAAAAACATTTGCATTTCTTTTTCACTAACTCCTCTTTAGGGCATGAAGTCCACTTCAGTCCTGAGGTCCTCAGTACACAAGGGGACCTCATTGTCCTACCAGCAGTGCGCCAAGAGGCACGTTTGCAGAGTGGTTCAAAAAGGGGCATGGTCTTTGACCACCTCTCAGCTATTCCACTGTGTAGGGCTTACTGGAGGTACCTGGTGGGCTAGTTGGCACCTAAGGACCTTCATCAGCGACTGGGACTTCATCCCCCAACTAACAGTTTGCCTAGAGGCGTGTTTGCAGAGTAGTGGAGAAAGGGGTTTGGGCCTCCGGTGAGTTGCTGGCTTCCTTTTATTTTTTTTTATTTTAGGAAGGTGGGCTGTGTGGCCCCTCTTCCCTTGACCCTTTTGGGCTCCAGGAACCCCATCCACCGGGGCCTGCGCCATTTAAAAAACAAAAAGGGAGGGGGGTTGCTAGGCCCCCCCCTCCAGAGGTCGATGTTGGCCCCAAACACAACAATCCACAGGGCTAGGTGTTTTTTTAAAGGGGAGCAGGACCATGTGGCCGTCCTCTCCATGTGGATTTCAGCCCAAGGACCCCATCTCTTGGGGCACAGCCATATGAAATAAATATATTTTAAGGGTGGGGGACGAGCAGCCCCTTTCTCTGGCCATTTCTGGCCCTGGGAAACACATCCCGCAGGGCCAGCCCATATTTTCTTTCCATTTAACTTATTTTAAGGGAGAGGGGCCACACGTCCCCCTCCCAGACCATTTTCGGCCCCCAGGGGACCCCATCCCCCAGGGCATGGCCACAACATTGGAGACTGCAAGGGACTCCCAAGGCCCCTGTGGTCCCTGCCGGCTCCCCACCTCCTGTGGGAGCCGGCATTGCTTTTGGACAAAGGGAGCTGCTAACATGCAGCTCCCTTAGCCCAAAAGCAATGCTGCTTCACTTCATGAAAGCAAGAGCATTTCCAATGCTCTCACTTCCATGAAGCGAAGCAGAGTTTGCTGTGGCATGGCAGACGCTTTGCTCCTGCCATGCCATAGCAAACCACAATATCCCTGGTGTGGGCACCCCAGCAGATTACTGGAGCCAGCCCTGGTGGGTGGTGGTCCCCAGGGCCATTAAGGTCCCTCCCATCATCTCTATAGCCCTAGGGAGGTGGCGTTCACAGGGGCAGTGTGGAGTGGCTCCAGCCCCCCCACACTTTACTCTTTAATGATAGCCCCGGGGAGGTGATGGTCCTTGGGGCTGCATGGGGGGCAGGTGACCCTCCATGCATTTTGTAAAGAAACAAAGCCCCAGGGAGGTGGTAGTCTCTGGAGCTGTGGGGGGCCCGTGCGGCCCCCGCATTTATTTACATACTTGCCCTGGGACCTGGCCCACCCGGGGGCCTAATTAAACAAAGCGCGCTACACAGTGCTTCGTTTTTATTTTACTTTTTCACGGACCATACGCAACAGATTCTCCGTGGGGATATTTGTATATCTGAGAAGTGTTTACATTTCTCAGAAACTACTGAATGGATCTACACCATTCTACAAAAACAGCGCATTCTGAACCAAGAGCTACCTTTTTGCCAAATTTGGAGTAACACCGTTATGCAGTTCGGCTATAGCCGTGTCTAAAGTTTCCTATGGAAATTAACATAGAGAAAATACTTTTTTGGGACCTCCCCTTTTTCAAAGCCCCCGCTTGATGAATCACCCCAAAACTTTCAACATATTAGCTGACCTAACCGCCCTATTCGTTTTGAAGAAAAAATGCTTTTTAAATAGAAACAAGGTCCTAATTATAACAGCCCCTCTCCCCTAATAATAATTTTGAAAAAAGACCTTCAGTCACTGTAGGCTCCAACACCTTTCAGCACCACTCTGCAAATTTACTCCTAAGGGCCTCAGGACTAAAGTGAACTTTAGGAGGTGCATTTGCAGATTGGTGGAGAAAGGGGCATGGCCTATGACAACCTCTTAGCAATCCAGCTGTGTGGGACTTACTGGACATAATAGTAGGGTTAGTTTGCCCCAAGGACCCCCAGGAGTAAAGTGGACTTCATACCCCAAACAGCAATCATGCTGTTTGGGGTTTACTGGAGGTAACAGAATGAGTTGTTGGCCCCCCAGATCATAGCATTTCACTGAAAAAAACAAAGGTTACAGGGACATTGTAGTTAGGAATAAGCATTTAAAAAACGTTAGCAAAACACTGAAAAAACTAAAGGTTATAAGGACATAAAAGTTAAGAAATGTGAAAAAAAGCCAGAGAAATTCACTGAAAAAAACAAAGGTTACAGGGATTTTATAGTTAGGCTTATGGTTCACTCGTACAAAACCAGTGAAATTCAGCAGTTATAGTTAGTTGAGCTAAATATACCTCATGCCCCCAATGCACTGCTTATGACCTCACATATTATATCACTCATGACATGGTCAGTGACATCACTCATGACATTACTGATGACATCTCAAATGAAATCACTGATGACATCACTGGTGACATCATCCAGTGACTGTGAGTGCTTTTAAAATGTTTAGGAGTGTTATATATGTTCCAAGCTGTATTGGTGAATCAGTGGGTGTATGGATGATTCAGTGGATGTATGACTGACTGTATAAGTGAGTGATTAGCTATCTCACTGAATGTATGGGTGAGTGACTGGTTGTGTGAATGTCTGTATCAGTCTGTCAGTTGGTGTCTCTGTGGCTGTATGGGTGTGTGAGTGGGACATGAGTGGCTGTATGGGTGAGTGGTTGGTTGTCAGAGTACCTGTATGGGTGTCTGAGTGTCTGCGTGGGTGGTGAGGATGTGTGTGACTGCCTATATGGATGAGTGTCAAGGTTATATTCCAAACTCCCAGGATCGGTTCGATGCTCCAATGAATCCACCTCTCAATCGCCTGAATTCTGATGGCTATATTAGCATAGAAGATTGGGGAGATCAAGCAAGGGAAGGTAAGGAAGGGAATAGCAGGGAGGGAGACCTACAAGACATAGAAACACCATAAGAAATCATAACAAGTATTTCTAGTACCATGAAATACTCTCTCCCTGTAGATCATCTAAGGACCTGTAAAGAAAATATCTGTGCTGGCCATTTACTGGAAGAGAAGAGAACATTCCTTCATGTCCTGATGCTTCTATTGCACATTCAAATTAATAAACTTCTGAAAATAGGAAGAAGGGATTACTGATCTGTTCGCGTGTTGTTTAACGTTCCTCATTTATAAATGTGTACATATTTTTACCCACCAGATAACTCATATTATATTACATCATGGAAGTTGACTTAAATTCACACCATAATGAAACCACTGTTAAAGAGGAAAGGAAAATCATAGTATGCATAAATCATATGATCTTCAGATTCTTAATTTAGCGCATATTAGAACCTTAGTGTATATATCCCATGTAGCAAGAAAGATTCTGACGTTAATCTCACATCAGATCAGAGATGAGTGGTAAAAACATTTCCTGTAATCCAATTATCTCTGCACACAAACTACTATACAAACGAGGTAGTTATACATAGCACCAGTTCCATACTGAGGCTTTAATCCATTCACAGACAAATCAGAACCCAACAATTGTGATAAGATGGTATTTCTTTACAAAAAAAATCTCTTCTTTGAATTTCAAATATCTTCAACCTCAAACAACAGGAATTTCCTGAACACGCCCTCACAGAGCAAAGAATCTGAATAACCCAGCAAGTGTCTTTGAGTCCAATCCTATCAGTGATATGCTTTTCGTTAGTGGTTCGAGGCATTTATGATATTAAATAGTTATAGAACTCTGGTGGTGAACATGTCACCCTTACTGCACCGCAGTTCAACAGGATTTGTAGCACATAGGTGGCTAAACCGCGCTGATCAAAATAAGCAGCAAGTGATTGCCATCGGAACCATTTATTATTCCTTCTGGTTCACGACGTCATCAGCTTGCGCTTTGGTTGTACTTGCTTTGCCTAATGGGAAATGAAGTCCCACTTGCACCAATTTCTCGGGAGCTGTGTGCGTCTGCAGTTATTGCTGAATGCCAGTTCTTTGTGCCCCAACCAACCTGCTGGTAAGTGCCTTCTTGTAATCTGAGGATACTGCCCTCCACAGACTGTCTTCATTTATCTCACAAGGTAGCGAATTGGTCAGCGTGTAACAATGAGTGAATGGGTGAATCAGAGGCTGTTTGGGTGAGTGAGTGTATGTGTGAGGGGATGGGTGGGTGAGTGAGTGTGTGTATGGCTGTGTGGGTGAGTGAGTTGAAGTTTCAGTGGTATATGGGTGAGTAACTGGGTATGTGTAAGGCAGTATAAGTGAGGGATGGAGTATATTAGTGACTGTATGGGTGAGTGAGTGAAAGTGAAAGTAGCTGTATGGGTGAGTGTGTGCTTATGTCAGTGACTGTATAGTTGAGTGAGTATGTTTTAGTATATGTATGAGTACGTTAGTGGGTGTGTGTGTATCTGTATGGGGAGTAGGTGGCTGTATGCATGGGTGATTGAGTAGGTGTGTGAGTAGCTTTATGGGTGACAGACTCAGTGTATGAGTGGATGTATGGGTATATGAGAGGATATGTGAGTGGCTTTATTAGTGAGTGAGTAGGTGTGTGAGTGGATGTATGTGTGAGTGAGTGGATGTGTGTGTAGATCTATGAATCAGTGAGTGGGTGTGTAAGTACTGGTAAGGGTCTGTAAATGGGTTTGTGAATGGTTGTGTGGGAGTAAGTGTATGAAAGGTTATATGGGGTGTGACTGGGTACATCAGTGAGTCTGTAGATGATGTCATCAGTGATGCCATTTTAGTCAGTGATGTCACTGACCATTTAATGAGTAGGCCTCTGCTTGCGTAGTTTGTGGAATTTGGCAACTCTGCATTCCACAGAGAATGCTGAGTTAACGATAAACTCTGCATCCGGCAACGGAGGAGAGGTTGTTTTTGTTGGAGCGCTTGAAATATCTTTTTGTGCATGCAGGAGCGACTTACCGGGGGCTCTCAATTGCCCACGAGATTTCCTCACCACTCAGGAGCACAATGAGATTTGCTAGCCACCCGCAAGCTCCAGCGACTTCCGGCAAATGTTTTGTGACGTACACGAATGCGCACGATCTACCAAAGCTGCAACATGGGGAAGATTCTCTCCTCCAGAAGCATCACAATCTTCCTGAAATGATGATTTGGAGTATAAAACCTCCCGAAATTGACCGTTGGTGTTGTTTTTTTGTGCAAGGCATCCATTATTTTTGAAACTTTTCTTACAATAGGAAGAAAGCTTCCCAGAGTCTCCAGCTTGCTTTTCCTGTCCTCCTCCCAGTGCTTTGTCCATCTCCTGACACACAATTGATGGGCGAAATGCAGAACAAATCAAAACATTCACCCCCAGTCAAGAGCTCTGGGTTAAATCCATCATTCTTTTTCTCACCATGCCACCCCAGTTTAGACCTGGCCATATGCATATCAGGCTTGACCCTGTGCCTCATGGCAACAGTTCAGCCTGAACTGCCAAGCCAGGTCCTTCCTAGACCAGAAACA
Organism: Triturus cristatus; assembly: GCF_964204655.1. Lineage (NCBI taxonomy): Eukaryota > Metazoa > Chordata > Amphibia > Caudata > Salamandridae > Triturus > Triturus cristatus. The sequence continues at coordinate 203,814,873 of NC_140592.1, read as the reverse complement.
AGCATCCTAGGACGGGTTTCGGGGTTTCACTCCTCATCAGCCAGGATAGCTTGATTCCAGTGGCACAGTGAGCCTGGGACCCACGTCTGGGCATACCCGGCACACTTAGGGCAGGGAAGCAAAAGTCACACAATTGAAACTGGTCCTAGGATGCTTGTTTCCAGTTCAGGAAGGACCTGGCTTGACAGTTCGGGCTGGACTGTTCCCATGAGGCGCAGGGTCAAGACTGATTTGCATATGGCTGGGATCAAACTGAAATTGCATGGTGAGCAAAAAGACGATGGATTTAGGTCCAGATCTCTGTACTGGGGTGAATGTATAACATTGTTCTGCATTCTGCCCATCAACTGTTGTTTTTGCATTTGTCTATCTCCTGGTCACTTTTCACTTGGATTTGGAGCTGGAAGGATCTCTCTTTGTGTCTGTTGCGTATATACCATTGGATTTAATGACTTTTTATTGGGGTTTTCACAAGTAAGTAAAAAAAAAAGTGCTATAAAGGGGTGTTGTTTGATTGATAGAGGGCATACATCAGGATTGGTTTCTTTTTTATCCATTTTCCTTTATTTATTGTGGCGGGGTGGCCTGCAGTTTCAGTAGGGGCCTAGTTATTTTTTGCATGTAATTCTTCTTATTTTGTAAAGGAAAAATATAGCACAGTTGACTTCATTTTCTCCATGTTTTTGATAAGATGTGCATCAATCTTTTAATTCACTATGTGATCGAGTCTAACAATGGGCTTTGCAGCCAGTAGTATCAGGACTAGTCATGAGTGCACAAAACAACTGTTTCTGTGGTGTCTGTTGAACTGAGGCCATGGATGACGTTTGATTAAAATACAAAATGTTTTTTTGTGGTATTTCACATTTTTTTCATGCAAACAGTATATAGGTGTGGTAATGCTTTTGGGGGATGTGTTTTGTTTTAAACATTTTTAGCCCTGTTCATTTTTGTTGTTGAAATAATACTGGGTTCTCTGAGTTACCAATTCCTCCTTTGACTGGCCAGTGTTTGTGTCTTTGCCATAGGCCACCATTTGTCTTAGCTCCACATGTCATATGGCTAGGGGCCAATTTGTATAGTCAGTGTCCGTAGTGTGCTTTTGCTATAGGCCTGCATGTGTTCTTTGTTTTCGAGCCGTCCTGCATGTTGCTGTAGCCATGAGGCTGCTGGCCATTTTGTGTATGTATATCACACAAAGTAAGTTTGGTGAAACTCTGGTGGCAGTCTAAGTGTTGAACAAAAACTGTTCCGATTGTTATGCAGTAGAGAACCCCTTTCAGGACAAGAACCCTCACTTCCCCGAAGGTGACGTGCTTCATCATTGGGTTACCTCCTCATACCAATGCCTCAAGGTCATTGGTGTGGGCTACAACTCCTCATAAAGTGAGGAGGAGCTGAGGTGTTTTAGGAAACTCAATAACGGGGCTTAAGTGGTTAAGGGGAAGAGTGTAGTATAGAAGGAAAAGTATAAAACTGTTGACAGAAGGCCAAATGACTGTTATTCTTTGGCCTAATGGGCTAGGATTCAAAGAAGAGAGGACATGGGGTTAGCAACAAATATATCCCTACAGTAGGTCTACATGTTTCTGCCCTTAGGTGACCCTAACCAGGGTCCTAGGAAATTCTTAAGGACCAAGTAAAAAGTCCCTCTCCACAAATCAAAAACAAAAGCAAAAACATATACTGGCCACAGAATCGGTAGCCTGTTCAGATAAAGCGATAGCCCATGAGGCTGTGGCTCCACCGTCTTTGTGGAATAAATGGATAAATTACCCATTAGTCATATTAAAGAGATTATATCATGTTGCATATTTAAAAGGAACAAAAAAGTCTTTATGTGGGTGAGGTATTTGACTGTACATTAACCCCCACTAAATATACAGACACATAGAAAAAAACTCCTCTCCAGCTAATGTGGTGACAACACTGTTGCTTGGCAGAATTGGAATAAAATCAGACACAAAGAAGCACCACATATCGCAGCTTCATCGAGAAATTATTGTCACAACATTGTCATACAAATGTTATTTAAAGACCCATGCAAAAATGGGGGTCTCCATTACAGATTAAATATGCGAGAGGGCGGGGAACATCATGTATGGTATGGGGACCTGGAAAAGAATGTGTCAGGTTAGCATCATGAAATAAAATGTACTGACTACATGCTTTATATTGTGGGGAGCAACAAGAACAATACTTTCCAGAGTTATGTGTGTTTACAATGCTTCTGTGGGGGTGTGAAGCATCCTGAATAGGGGTGGGCGGAATTTGCGAAAGCGACTTTCGCAAATTATCGCAAAAATGTTTAAAATCTCCGCAAACACGCAGAAATAACGCGAAGATGCGGAAGTTTTTTTCCCGCCCGTTCGCGGTATTTTCTGCGTGTTCGCGGCTCGCCAACTTACCCATGCGGTTGCTTGCGGGCGCGGCCATCTTGTTTTCACTCTTCTCGCGGGGCATGATCGCGAGAAGAAAGACGTGATCGCGCGATGCATGACGTCACTGCGGGCGCGAACTGTCGCGAGACAGCGCAAATGGCTAAAACAATACAACATCTCATGGAGAACGCGACCGGATCGGGAAAACTTGTCGGCGAACGCGGGGATTCAGGTAAGGCGACCGCGCGGGCGCGAGAATGTATTATTTTACAGCGCGAGCAAGAACCAAATTATCCCAAAGCTGCGGAATGCGGAAATTTTGACATTTCCGCGCTCTCCGCGGAACGCGGAAATGCCAAATTATCGCAAATTCCGCGAACGGAACGGAAATTTTGCCCAGGCCTAATCCTGAATGAGGGCATGGTGTTCTACCCCACTTGCGTGATTGCTCGCACGGGTCATAGTCTGGTAAGTGGTAGGCATACAAACACCAGCAACTTTGGGAAACTGATCCCATAATGGGCCCTCAGTGGAACGTCACTAAACATACCACGCATGACTATAACCAGACCACAGGCAGCCCAGGTAGATCTGTGAGTGACATTAGTGAAAATCTGTTATTGTTGGAGGGTGCGTGTCTCTAACGATGAGGAATGCAGTACTCTAGAGGTGCATAGATCCCGAGGCGTTGGGGAATGCGCTGACTTTGGGATAAACGCAGTGCAGGAGTATCAGGCTTATCATGGTGAAGTCTGTGCATCTACTGCGGGTGTCCCGGTGGTAGGAAAATCAAGCACCGGGACCAGACTTAAGTGATTCATTGGATGTCTTTAATAAACAGGTGGTGGCCCAAATAAAGAAATTAAATTGTAGTCTTCAAAAAGCAAAACAGAAAGCTACAAGCCAGGAGTAGAGATATTGCCAACTCATCTCTAAATTACAGAATGATAAACAAGTAGTAATTAGAAATTCGGACAAAGGCGGTACTATTGTCCTTTGGCCAAAAAAAGATCATATGGAGGAAGCATTATCCCAACTTAATGACAGCATATGTTGACAAAAGAGCTCCACAAAAACAGTCAGGATTACATACAATGAATTCTATACCAAGTTGTTAGCTTAGAAAAGTGTGGGGTTGTTAAGTCTGGAGAAATACAAATTTTTGAAAAAAGGAACACCCTTTTATGCCAGTGATCTATGTTATACCTAAGGTCCATTAAATTGTTAAGAAGCCATCAGGGAGACATATAATATCTGCATGCAGCCGGTTACTGAAAAACACATCCCGTTACATCAACTATTTTTTGCAGGACTATGTGAAAAGTCTCCCGTCCTATATAATCAATCAATCAATCAATCATAACATTTGTAAAGCGCACTACTCACCCATGAGGGTCTCAAGGTGCTGGGGGGGGAGAAGCTACTGCTCGAATAGCCACGTCTTCAGTAGTCTTCTGAAGGCTAGCAGGTCCTGGGTCTGCCGTAGGAGGCTGGGGAGGGTGTTCCAGGTCTTGGCGGCGAGGTGGGAGAACAATCTGCCACCGAAGGTCGCTCTATGGATGCGGGGGACAGTGGCGAGGGCGCGGTCAGCGGAGTGGAGCTGGCAGTTGGGGGTGCGGAAGGTGAGTCGTCTGTTGAGGTATGCTGGTCCGGTGTTGTGCAGAGCCTTGTGTGCGTGGGTGAGGAGCTTGAAGGTGATCCTCTTGTTGACGGGAAGCCAGTGCAGGTCTCTCAGGTGGGGTGTGATGTGGCTGTGGCGGGGGATGTCGAGGATCAGGCGTGCAGAGGCGTTCTGAATACTTTGTAGTCATTTCAGGAGTTTGGCAGAGGTTCCTCCGTAGAGGGCGTTACCGTAGTCCAACCTGCTGCGGATGAGAGCCTGGGTGACCATTCTTCTCGTCTCTGTGGGCATCCACCTGTAGATCTTGCAGAGCATGCTGAGGGTGTTGAAGCAGGCGAACGAGATGGCATTGACCTGCTTTGCCATGGAGAGAGTAGAGTCGAGGATGAACCCCAGGCTGCGTGCATGGTCAGTGGGTGTTGGGGCTGTTCCCAGTGTGGTCGGCCACCAGGAGTTGTCCCAGGCCTGGGGGATGGAGCCGAGGATGAGGACCCCTGTCCGAGTTCAGCTTGAAACGGCTATTCTTCATCCACTCGGCGACAGCTTTCATTCCTTTTTGGCGGTGAGGGGGTCTTTGGTGAGGGATAGGATCAACTGGGTGTTGTCAGTGTAGGAGATGATGTTCATGTCCTGTAGTCAGGCGACGTGGGCAAGCAGTGCCATGTAGATGTTGAACAGCGTCAGGCTGAGGGATGAGCCCTGGGGTAAGCGGCAGATCATCTCAGTGGCTTTGGAGTGGAAAGGGGGGAGGCGGACGCTCTGGGCTCTGCCAGAGAGGAAGGAGGTGGTCCAGTCCAGGGCCTTGTCTCAGATCCCAGCGTCGTTTAGGCGTGTGCGTAGGGTGTGGTGACAGACAATGTCGAAGGTGACTGACAGGTCCAGGAGGATGAGGGCCATGGTTTCAGCGTTGTCCAGCAGGGCCCTGATGTCATCGGTGGCGGCCATGAGTGCAGCTTCATTGCTGTGGTTGCTGTGGAACCCGGACTGGGACGGGTCCAGGATGCTGTTCTCCTCGAGGTAGCGGGTCAGTTGTCGGTTGACGGTCTTCTCGATGACCTTCGTCGGGAACGGGAGCAGGGAGATGGGCCGAAAGTGCTTGAGGTCCTTGGTGTCAGCTCTGGGTTTTTTGAGCAAGACGTTGATCTCGGCGTGCTTCCAGCTCTCCAGGAAGGTCACTGTTTCGAAGGAGATGTTAATGGCTTTCCGGAGATGAGGTGCGATGGTGGTGCTGGCTTTGTTGAAGATATGGTGTGGGCATTGGTCTGACGGGGATCCGGAGTGGATGGTGTTCATGATTTTGATGGTGTCGTCGTTGCTTATGTTGGTGCAGGAGAGCAGGGGATCGGTGTGGATGGTGGCCGTGGGGACGGAGGTCTCAGTGGTTGTCGGGTGGTCATGACGTTGAGGCTGTCATAGTTGTCTGTGATCTTGCGATGGAAGAAGGTGACAAGGGAGTCGCACAGGTCTTGCGAGGGTGGGATGTCGTTGGTGTTGGAGCTGGGGTTGGAGAGTTCCTTCACGATGTTGAATATACAGGACACCAGTGACTTCCTGCTGAGGATCAATGACATAGAGTGGCATGAAGGATATGTTCTGATGTCTTTGGATGTCACATCACTATATACTAGTATACAACACAAAGATGCCATCCGGGCATTGGAACACTTTCTCAGCAACAGAGCGCCATGTCTGGCCCAACATAGCAGGATGCTTGTGAATATGACTTTGTTTTGTTTTGAGAATAATTAATTTTTATTCCAAAATCAGGTCTATCACCAGCTACAGGAAGTCGCAATGGGAGCCAGATTCTCTCCCATCTATGCATATCTACACATGGGCTTGTGGGGGGAGCTGGTTCTCAGGGGGCAAATTCAGTCATCAAATACGAGAGCATGTAGTAACTTGGCTACATTTCATTGATGATTTATTTGTTGTCTTGCATAGAACTCAAAAAAGTGCACTATCATTTGTGTCCATAAATAATAAGAACAACATTAAACTGAATTTTACAGGTACAGTTAGCTCAGATACAGTCAATATCCTTGAAGTCCAAGTTAATATTATCAACAACAAATTGGTAGTATCACAGCACTGTAAAGAAACATCAGGGAACTCTGCCCTGCATGCCACTAGCTCCCACCCAATCCATTGAATTGAGATTATACCCTACGGGGAGATGTTGAGGCTGAGGCAAATATGCAGTAATGAGCTTACTGCAAGACAAGAGGAGAGCAAAAAGAGGTTTTTAGCAAGGAGCTATTCGCCTAAAACAGTGGACACAGCTATAGCTAAGTCAAGACATTATAGTAGATCTGAGCTGCTATTTGGGAAGAATAGAGACCCTGGGAGTGTTTTGAGAACAAACACAAATCAGAGCTATGACCCCATTAGACTAATATTGACGTATTGCAAACAGGAGCACCAGTTGAGAAGTATTATCAAACGATGTTGGCCTCCAGTGCTTGAGGATCCTGTTATAGGACACCTTTTACCTAAAGCACCCTCCATTTCATAACGGAGCAGAGTATCTGTGAGCAATGTCCTGGTAAAGAGCAGTCTGGAAGTGGAGGAAGGGGGCAAATGGCTGAATGCCAGAAAGGGTTTCTTCAAATGTACATCCTGCAAGGCATGCACGTATGGGGTGAATAAAAATTCTTAAGTACCGCATTTTGAAATGGAGAAAAGAAGATCAGCAAACACCTTACTTGCAAAACAGACCATGTTGTTTATGTAGTACAATGCACATGTGAGTTACAATATGTTGGTAGTACTAAATTACAAGCGCATAAATGCATACTCCACCATATCAGGGCTATTTCCAACTCGGACACTACGTATTACCCTGTAGCACGGCATTTTAAAGATGCCCACAACAACAATTTGAGTGATTTCAAATACTTCTTGATTTATTCAGTCCCCATCCAAAGAAGAGGAAGAAACAGGGAAGTGAAATTTAGGAGATTAGAAACAAGCTTTATTCTTGATTAAGATACTAAGAACCCGGGGGGACTGAACACCACTAAAGATCTGTACACCTGTTTGTAAATAGACTATGAAATATCTCAGTTTATACATATATATACGTATGTATGTATGTATGTATGTATGCATATATATTATCTACTGGCGGTCGTCAGTAGATAGTTATAGTTAGGACCGAGTTCCCATAGGAAATCTGAAAATTCTATTTTGAATAACTTTGGCGCCGGTTGACTTATCTTCGTGAAATTTTAAAAACGAATGGGGCGCTCCACTCAGCTCCTACTCTGAAAGTCTCGGGGTGATTCGTCAAGCGGGGGCTAAGAAAAAAGGGGGGTCCCAAAACGTGTTTTCCCCATGCATTTTCCCATAGGACCTTTAGTCGAAGGTGCAGCCTGAACGGCTGAACGGAATTACACCAAATTTGGCAAAAAGGTAGCCCTTGGTTCACACTCGTGCCTTTTGCTTAAATGGTGTAAATCCGTTCAGCAGTTCCTGAGAAAATCAAAAGTAAAATCACATATATATCTGGGCGGAGCCTAACCACACATCTCATCGTGAGATCTGATTGGCTGTCAGCACTTCATCCAAGAAGTGTTGGCAGCCATCTTGGGACCAATATACATGATAGCACCTCATTAAAAAGCATTGCGGTTAATAGAAGGTTTTAAGACTTTAGTTACATTATAAATCATTTGTTGATGGTACCATACCCATTTTAGGAATTGTGGTGTGTTCTAAGTGATTTTACCATGTGAAAAAGCCTTCTGCTGTGATATCATGAATCATGTTTGCGAGAAAACTATTTTCTCATGCTTTTCCCAAAGAGGTTTGGAAGGTGATCTATAAGCTAAACTGAGAGCATATTTTCTGTAAATTCACATTATCTTTCTCAGTCATGTGAGAATGAAGTCTGACATTCTCAGTAAAACATGTACATCCAACAAGGGCAGAGACTGTCAGTTGATTCCTTTGTGTTCTACTGCAGCTTCCCAGAGTGTTCTAAAGAACAACTAGAGCGCTAACAGTCCTACTTATGACAAACGTATGGCACACCTGAAGCCATCTTGGTTGGAATAAAGTGGTAACTCTTAAAACATTTAATTTAAAAAGGAACAAAATGAGGGGGTTCATTTTGCCATAGAAAGTAGGATTAGTGCTGCAGAAAGAAAATTTAGGGCACATTTTGAGTGACTTCTCAAATCCTCTTTTATTTCATTAAAAAATTCTGACATGCAGACTGAAACATGCACTTTCAATACCAGCAGCAGACTTCCCTGGTTAGCAGTAGCTTTACTACAGTGATCTAATAAGCAACTAGAGTGCTAACATTCTGAATTTATGGCAAATGTGTGACACATCTGAATGCCTTCTTGATGGAATCAAAGTAAAAAACTGAAAGTATTTCCTACTGAGGAGACTGTAGTAAATGAGGAAATTAGGAAACATCATAACAAATAAGTCTCCCAAAACGGCCACCAGAGACAAAAGAGCCCAAATGTAGCCCAAATATCACCCAGATGTAGCCCAAGTATAGCCCAATGACAGAATGTCCCAGAATGTTCTAACGAACAACTAGAGCGCTAACAGTCTTACTTATGACAAAAGTATGGCACACATGAAGCCATCTTCATTGGAATAAAGTGGTAACACTTAAAACATTTAATTTACAAAGGAACAACATGAGGGGGTTCACTTTGCCATAGAAATTATGATTAGTGCTGCAGAAAGAAAAATTAGGGCACATTTTGACTTCTCAAATCCTCTTCTATTTCCTAAAAAAAGTCTGACATGCAGACTGAAACATGCACTTTGAATACCAGCAGCAGACTTCCCTGGTGAGCAGTAGCTTTACTACAGTGATCTAATGAGCAACTAGAGTGCTAACATTCAGAATTTATGGCAAATGTGTGACACATCTGAATGCCTTCTTGATGGAACCAAAGTAAAAAACTGAAAGTATTTCCTACTGAGGAGACTGTAGTAAATGAGGAAATTAGGAAACATCATAACAAATAAGTCTCCCAAAACGGCCACCAGAGACAAAAGAGCCCAAATGTAGCCCAAATATCACCCAGATGTAGCCCAAGTATAGCCCGATGACAGAATGTCCCAGAGTGTTCTAACGAACAACTAGAGTGCTAACAGTCTTACTTATGACAAAAGTATGGCACACCTGAAGCCATCTTGATTGGAATAAAGTGGTAACACTTAAAACATTTAATTTACAAAGGAACAACATGAGGGGGTTCACTTTGCCATAGAAATTATGATTAGTGCTGCAGAAAGAAAAATTAGGGCACATTTTAAAGGAAATCTCTAGGTATTACAGTTTTGATCACATCAAGATGATGTCAGGCGTTCCACACTTTTGTAATAAATATAGAATGTTAGCAATCTAGTTGTTCATTGGGATACTGTTGAGAGGCAGAGGCCAGGGGCACGGACTCTGAAAATTGAAGGCAGGTAGGAGAGTGCAGATGCAACAATTTGACCACACTGGGCAGGCAGGAAGGGCAGTGGCAGCACAACAGACTATGGAGGGCAGTGGAAAGGGGGGCAGGGGCAACAAACCAACAATACAGGACTGGCAAGAGAGGCTGTGGCAATATAATAGACCATTGTGGGCGGACGAAGAGGCAGTGGTAGTACAACCATACATGCCAACAGACCCGTTTCAGCCAGGAAACGCCCAATGTTTTTAAGCTAAAATAGGCTTTATTTGATCTGTCTCCTATCTACAATCTCCTCTTTTTCAATGTAACTCAAAGAGGAAAATCAATACCCCAGTTTTTTTTCAAAATCTCCCTTACCAAGTTCAAAATGTTCGCAAGCATGGTACATTGGATCATGGTAGGCAGTAGGAATTGTGGTAGGGACATGGACTCGGATAACAGAGGACAGGAGAGACATGGAGAGGTGCACCAAACTGACCCTACAGGGCAGTCATCAGGGTTTGCAGCAGCACAATACACCACACAGCGCATGCAGGACGGGAGTGCAGCACAACAATCCATAGAAAGCAATAGGGAGGGGATAGGACCATGCACATGGACAACAGAGAACAGAGGGGAAAGAGGCAATGGTAGCTAGCTGACCATAATGGACAGACAGGAGTGAAAGCTGCAGCATAACAGACCATAAAGGGCAGGAGGGACGGATCAGGGGCATTACAATGGAACAGACAAGCCAGGAGGGAGGGAATAGGGGTCTGCACATGGAAAAAGAGGGTTTTGGGCAAGGGGGCAGGGCAGGAGCAGCAAGATGACCATGGAGGTCAGGCAGGATGGGCACTAGAAACAAGACACACCATGGAGAGCAACAATGAGACTATGATGGCATACACACTGACCATGGAGGGAAGGTGGGAGGGGGTCAGGGGCAGCTAGCTGACCACACAGGGAAGGTGGGAGGTGCCATGGCAGCACAGAAGACCATGCATGGCAAGCGGGAGGGTTAGTGGCAGCACAATGGCTATGATGGGCAAGAAGGAGGGTGCAGGGGCATGCACAACGGACCATGGAGGATAGAAGGGAGGGTCAGGACCTGGGCACAGACAAGAGAGTTCAGGGGAAGGGGCCTCACAACAGACCACACGGGGCAGGCAGGAGGAGCAGTTGCAGCACATAGACCAGGGAGGGCAGAAGGGTGTGGCAGTAAAATGGACCATGGAGGACAGGAGGAAGGGGATAGGGGCATGGCATGTGGACAGGCAGTGTGGAGGTGGCAGGGACAGGTTACAGTCATCTGACAATGCTAGGCAGGTGTGAGGGGAGTGGCAGCTCAACAGAACAGTCAGAGTAGATAGGAGTGGCAGGTCCATGGAACATGGTGGGCAAAAAAGATGGAGCAGGGGCATGCACAAATACATCGGAGGGCAGGGGGAAGGAGAATAGGTGCAGCAAGCTAAGCACAGAGGCTAAGCAGGTGGTCAATGATGGGCCATAGAATTGGGCAATGGAGGGCAGGAGGAGTGGACTGGTACATCATGCTAAATGGAGAGCAGTGGCAGCACATCAGACCATGCATGGAAGGAGGGAGGAGGCTAGTCCATGGATTCAGACAACAGAGGATAGGGAGGAGGTAGATGGGGCAGCAGGCTAACTGTTCAGAGAAGGTGGGTATTAGGAACTTTATTGTTTTTAAAATGTGTGTCTGTGCGAACTACTTAAAATATAAACAAGTATGCAGCATAATCTCACTTTTATTGAGGAAGAAGAGGACGTTTGTGACTGTGACTCCGGATTCACTTAGCAGAAACACCCCCTGACCCTCCACCCCCATCGCAAAATGTAATGCCCGTGAAAAGGGTAGGTGGACGCAGTGTTATATAGAACATAGTCCTGAGAGCACGATTGAAAATGAAAACTAGATATAGTATATGGTATAAACTATGCACCAAAAAGTGTGATATAAGATGAACCGGGGCGTGAAATATAATATGCAATACATTGTGCGCAATGACAGATTAATTGGAGAGCGCGAGATAGCACAGGCACTAGCGCGTGCTATGCGATATGCGCCTTGGAGTGTAATATGCACAGGGTAGTGTTGTGTAACCTAACTAGTCTCTAAAGTTGTAATATAAAATATGTGCTGGGGAGTGTAACGTTGCATATGCACTGTGACAAAGATATGGATCCCAGATTGTAATATGTATGGCATAGCGCTGTGTGTTATAACATAGGCATCGAGGAAGGCACGTTAGATGCGGCAATATAACCCGTGCGAAGGCAAGTGTGGCATGACATATTCACGGGGTGGTGTTACAGTGCACATGTGCTAGAGAGTGTCATAGCATATGCACTAGCTGGTGGAATACAACACAGAGGTGTGAGGCACTCGACGGGCACTGGTGGGTGTAACACAGCATTGGGCTCAGCCAGGAGCACGCTGTGACTCTCAAGGGAGGTTCGTCTCCTTTCCAGAGAGTAAAATAAAACGTATTACACATCCGGCGGTGGATGTGTGTTTTATTAACCGTGAGGGGGGTTTCTTGCATAGTTTGTTTGAATTTTTGTCGACTCCGCTTTGAATGGCTTGGTGTGCGTGTATATTAAATGTGCCCATCAATAGCTACCCATGTTTGTATAAATAAATGACAATGGTGTCTACTGGAGAGTACCCACCGGCGGGGGCGCCCGGATTAGGCACGGTAGGGCGTCAGACACGTCAGAGCTTCACTAGCGGTGTAAATACATTCCATGTGGATTCATTCTATGCATAGTCGCCTTTTAATGAATATCACACAAATCGTCATGGTGATAGGTACATACGGTTTGTCCAGCATGTCCTAGGTTTTTCTATAAATATATTTATTAAAAAAAAACAATAAACAAAGGCCGGCCCCAGGGGATGGGATCCCCGGGGCCATAAGTGGCCTGAGGAGGGGGGCAACGCAGCCCCCTCCTAAAGAATTTTTTTAAAAAAGGCCATGACCCGGGGGTTGGGGTCCCCGGCGCCGATTAAGGCCTTGGGAGGGCCAGAATAATTTTTTTCAACCAAACACATTAGGGTGCAGGCCCTGGGGGATGGGGTCCCCAGGGCCAGTAAATTAGAAAAAGAAGGGGGGCCACACAGCCCTCCTTCTTAAAAAAATAAAATAAATAAAAGACCGGCATCATGCCAGAGGCCACGCCCCCTCCGTGCAGCACTCTGCAAACGCGCCCCCTGGCCAGTTGTAAGTTGGGGAATTAATTCCCCTTCAATACTGAGGGTCCTTGAGGGCCAACTAGCCCAACAGGTATCTCCAGTATGCGCCATGGAGCTGCGTTGCAGACAGGTGTTCTGATACCACGCCCCTTTTTACACCTCTATGCAACACAGCTCTGTGGCGCTTACTGGAGGTAACTAGTGGGCTAGTTTGACACTAGGGACCCTTAGGATTCAAGGGGACTTAATCTCTCAACTTAGAACGGCCACAGGGTGCATTTACACAGTGGTGAAGGGAGGGGACGGGGCCTGAGGTGACGTGTGCAAACACCCCCTGTGGAGCGTTTTAAGTTGGGGAAATAATTCCCTTTCAATCCTGAGGGACCCTGGGGGCCAACTAGCCCACCAGGTGCTTCCAGTAAGCGCCAGTGCTCTGCGTTGCAGAGAGGTGGTGCAGGCCATGCCCCTTTTTACACCTCTCTGCAATGGCGCTTACTGGACGTACCTAGTGGGCTATTTTGCCCCTAGGGATCCTCAGGATTCAAGGGGACTTAATCTCCCAACTTAAAAAACGGCCACAGGGCGTGTTTACACAGTGGGGAAGGGAGGGGACGGGACCTGAGGTGACGTGTGCAAACACACCCTATGGCGCGTTTTAAGTTGGGGAAATAATTCCCCTTCAATCCTGAGGGCCCCTGGGGGCTAACTAGCCAACCAGGTGCTTCCAGTAAGCGCCACTGAGCTGCGTTGCAGAGAGGTGGTCCAGGCCATGCCACTTTTTACACCTCTCTGCAACGCAGCTCTGTGGCGCTTACTGGAGGTACCTAGTGGTCTAGTTGGACCCTAGGGACCCTCAGGATTCAAGGAGACATAATCTCCCACCTTAAAACGGCCACAGGGCGTGTTTACACAGTGGGGAAGTGAGGGGACAGGGCCTGAGGTGACGTGTGCAAACACGCCCTGTGGCGCATTTTAAGAGGTAGTTTTAATCCCCTGCCCTATTATATACTAGGGGCTTACAGAGGAGGTCATGCTGATCACAGGGGGACCCCAACGCATAGTGTTCCCTAGTGTATGTAGGTGTTTTCACTGTATTCTGAGTGTCTTTTAACATAGCACTGGCTCTAGGACTGGTTAGTCAGACTCAGTTACCACCAGTATCCGTCTGAAAAAGTTGAGGGTACAGGATGATTTTGCAACAAGGCTTCTTTCTGCTCTTCTGTTTGTTCTTTCTGCACGTTATCCTTCTTCCAGCACTTTTCTTCGTCTTTGAGGACTTCTGTTGCTTTTTTCTGCATTTCTTTTTTTTATTTCTGTTCGTTTTTTCTTCTTTCTTCACATGTCCTATCTCTGTAGGCATAGTTAGAACTTAGCATTTAAAAAACCTTTGAAATTCACTGAAAAAACCATAGGTTTCAGGCACGCTATAGTTAGGAATTAGCATTTAAAAAACCTTAGAAATTAACTGAAAAAAACGTAGGTTTCAGGGGCGTTATAGTTAGCTGGACTTTTCACTAGTACAAAACCACTGAAATTCCCCCGTTATAGTTAGTTCAGCTAACTATAACTCGCGCGCACGCAATGCACTGCTGATGACGTCACATATTACATCACTCATGACATGGTCAGTGGCATCACTCATGACATCACTGATAACATTTCAAATGACATCACTGATGACATCATCAAGTGAATGTGTGTGTTTTTTTTTAAATTACATATGTTTTATATATGTATATCTCAAGGTCGATGGAAGAATAAATGGGTATAAGTGTCTAAATGGATGATTTTTTTGTTGAAAAATTGATTGTATAACTGACTGATTAAGTGTATCTTAGTGAATACATGGCTTAGTGAGTAATGTTTAAATATGTAAATATCTGTATCAGTCTCTCACTTTGTGTATAAGTGGCTGCATGGGTTGGTGAGTAGCTACATGAGTGTCTATATAGGTTATTAGTTGGTTTTTTGAGTACCAGTATGAGTGTCTGAGTGTCTGTATGGTTCGGTGGGGGGTATTACGTAGTGCATAGGTGCATGAATGTGTGACTCACTGTTTGTATGTGTTGAAGACAGCATGTGTGCAGGACTGTATGGGTGGATGAGTGTTTGCATGGGTGTGTTAGTGAGTGAATGACTAACTCAATAGTGTCTTTATGAGTAACTACATATGTTTTAAACTAGTATATGTGACTATTGGTGTATATAAATGAGTATATGTGAGATTGAGAGATTGGAAGAGTTCCTGTATGAATAAGTATGTGTTTCTATAAGTGATTGTTTAAAAGACTAAGTATGCGTAAGTTTCTGTAGAAGTAAGTGTGGTGGTGTGTGTATAACTGTATATGCAAGTAAATGGATGTTTGATTCTTTATTAGCATGAGTGACTATGTGTGTGAGTAACTCTATGGATGAGTGGCGTTGTGTAACAGGATGTACAGGTGTATGAGTACATATGATGAGTGAGTACATGTATGAGTGACTGTATAGGACTGTTGGTGAATGAGTGGATGTATATGTGGATGTTAGAATTACTGAATAGGTTGTTGTAACTGATATTGGTATGTCCAGTGTTTTGAAAATGTTAGTTTCTATTTTTGAATGTGTGTATCAAAGGTTATATTAGGGGGAGAGGAGGTCTGCCACTCTATCACAAGGATGATGTCATCAGTGATGTCATGTGAGATGTCATCAGTGATGTCATGAGTGATGTCACTGACCATGTCATGAGTGATGTAATATGTGACGTCATCAGCAGTGCATTGCGTGCGCGCGAGTTATAGTTAGCTGAACTAACTATAACGGGGGGATTTCAATGGTTTTGTACGAGTGAAAAGTCCAGCTAACTCTAACGCCCCTGAAACCTATGATTTTTTCAGTGAATATATATATATATATATTATTTTACTAGCTGCTCTAATGTAATTTAGTATTAAATATTCAGAGCACAGTATATATTTCTAATTATTGTATGACGTTACCATGCAAACCTGTAATGAATGTAAATGTTGAAGAGATTTTCTCTATGAGTAAGAATTCTTCTGCTGCATGAAAGAACATTCAAAAAGCACATAGCACTTATGCACTTTAAAGTACATTTTAAGAGTACGTGGGTAGGGACGCACATGTTGCGCTTTATATTGTAGTCATTTTAATGTATTATTATGGACAGAGATGGATTTTAGGTGTTTTACCATGATGATGTTTTTTATCCAGCTTTAACTATCAATTATGGTACCAAGACAAGCATTATGCGACAGTGAAATTATACATTTAAGTATTTATTTACTCTGACACATGTGTAATAGTCATCAATGCACAGATACATATCTATAAAATATCTGGTGTAATTTCAGACATTGAAGTTGTAAAGTCTGTAGTCTGTCATCGATATTCATTCATTTGACCTAGGCACTTGTCAGTTTAAAAATGCTGATTCCTTTAGTCAGCGGTGTCATGTGATCAAGGCCGAGGACGGCCAAAATGCATAATGGCAAATAGCTTGTATTAAAAACTCAGCACGCACTGTAATTGTGGTTCGTGTCTGTTTTTATCCATGGGATGGAACTTTGGTAAAGGATATTCTTGGATATATATATAGCATGGGAATTGCGGGTGTCTAAGTTATAGCTAGCTCGGGAAAGCATACCTGTGGAATTTCACTGGTTCTGTACATTTGTAATTTGAGCATAACTATAATATATATATATAAATATATGTGTATATATTGGGGTTTATATTTGACTCTGAGTCCTGGCAGCCATTTTTGGACTATATCATCCAGGATACTTAGCGCCCACATAGGGCGGGACTTGTAAATAAATACGTTGAGCGTACGACCGCTGCCTTTGTATTTCTGTATAGCCACTGATGAAGAGTTACTACTCCAAACGCGTTTGGCTGCGTTTGAGGTATTGTGGGATGCTGACACTGCTGCTGCCGGCTGTGGTGTGCGTGTACTCCTCCCGGTATGATGTCTTCACCGAGGCACCCCTCATTTTTTCCTGTTGTGCGGCTGGTCCGGCCGCGGAGATGTCCCGCTGCCAGATAAGGCGGATCCTGGGTGCGTGCAAACTCGCGCACCATTTGGACGGAAGGAGGCCTGGAAACCGGGGTGATATAGGTGGCAGGACGGCTATCTCTACTTACCTCATCCCATGTGGGGGATATGTACAATATTTTTTCCACTTGGTGAGATGTTTTACTAGCAAGCGGCACCCATTGGGGTTTATATTTGACTCTGAGTCCTAGCAGCCATTTTTGGACTATATCATCCAGGATGCCTAGCGCCCACATAGGGCGGGACTTGTAAATAAATACGTTGAGCATCCGACCGCTGCCTGTGTATTTCTGTATAGCCACTGATGAAGAGTTACTACTCGAAATGCGTTTGGCTGCGTTTGAGGTATTGTGGGATGCTTCCCCTGCTGCTGCCGGCTGTGGTGTGCATGTACTCCTCCCGGTGTGATGTCTTCACCGAGGCACCCCTCATTTTTTACCATATATATATACATTTATAGATATTACCTACTGACCTACTGGCGGTCGCCTAGTTCCATAGGAAAAGTGTTTTTTGATTTGCCAATATCTTTGGCGCCGTTTGACGAATCTTTGTGAAATTTTCAAATCTAATGGGGCGCTCCGGTCAGCTCCTGTCTTCTTTTGAGGTGATTTGTCAAGTGGGGGCCGAGAAAAAAGGGGGGTCCCAGGACGGGTTTTTCCCATGTTAATTTCCATAGGAAAAATTAGAACAGGCTACAGCCCGTATTGCTGAACGGAATTACACCAAATTTGGCAAAAAGGTAGGTCTTGGTTCAGAAAGAGACTTTTTTGTTAAATGCTGCAAATTAGTTCAGTAGTTTCAGAGAAATTAGAAAAAGAAAAATATCGATATCTGAGCACCACGGAGGGTTTGCGAACCCTCCCTGGCACGACCTTCACTCAGATTGGCTGCCAACACTCCAAGCCTGAATGTGTTGGCAGCCATCTTGGAACTCGGTAACCGAGTGCCAAGAAAACAGTGAAAAGAAACATTAAAAAAAGAAGAAAAGGGGCAGGGTTGAAACACCCTGACCCCCTAGCCCTCCTCTGGGGGTCCACCAAGGACCCCCAGGGCTAAAAATAGCATTTTGTTTATTTTAAAAATGGCAGAAGTAACGCTGGGTTCGCAAATCCAAATGAAAAATAAAAAAAATAAAATGAAGCGCTTTGTTTTCTATAAGCCCCCGGGTGGGCCAGGTCCCGGGGGTAATCAGATTTTAATTTGTGGGGGACCACTGGGGGCAATTGTAATTGAAAGGGGGGAGGTTCGCTGGACCCCCCAGCCCCGAGAACCACCACCTCCCTGGGGCTTTATTAAATAATGAGGGGGGCCTCGTGGGCCCCCCCAAGTCCCGGGGACCACCACATCCCCGGGGCTATGTAAATAAAGTAAATAAAGTGAGGGGGACCGCATGGCCCCCCTCGTGGAGCCGTCGATGGCCCTGGGGACCGCCATTCCCCAGGGCCGACTCCTGTAATGTCCCAGGGTGCCCTCCCCTGGACATTAATATTTGCTCCCACCCTGTCATTGCAAACACTGCTTTGCTTCTTGGAAGCGAGAGCAGGAAACCTGCTCTCGCTTCCAAGAAGCAAAGCAGTATTGGTTTTGGGCAAGGGGAGCTGCATGTTAGCAGCTCCCCTTCCCTTAAAGCAAACCCGGCTTTCGCAGGAGGCGGGGAGCAGGCTGAGGCTGTGGGGGCATTGGGCCTCCCCCAACGGTACCTAAAGGTATGCCTCGGGGGATGGGGTCCCCGAGGCAGAATAAAACAGTATAGAATAGAGGATTTTTTTTTTATTTTGTTTGCTTGGAGTCACGATTCCATCGTTTTCAGCACGGCCCCCCCAGTGTAAACGAGCTGGGTCGCAAATCCAAGCACAGTTGTACAAAAGAGAATATGTATGTTTTTAATATATATGATTCACGGTTGGGTTATAGGGTGGCTCTATAAAGAGCCCTTGTGTTTATTATGAGTTTCTTGCAGCTACATCTAAGTGCGGATGCAGAGCTTTAGGTTGTTGAGAAAGACTCTGTTTCCGTCATCTGTAAAGTGGACTCTGTCACTCCAGTAGATGCCCTCCATATGAAAACGTGGATTGTTGTTATATATGGAGCCCATTCTATGGTCTCTAGGATAAGCAGAAACAGCTTTATTGACATTTTTTCTACCTTTCTCAATCTGTGGACAGATTTGATTTGACCACTTCAATTTTTGTCTTTGGCTTATGTTAGAGTAGACGAAGACAGTTTGAGGCAAGAGCATCATCAATTGTGCAAAGGTGTCCTTCGTTAGCATTTCCAGATCTACCCCAGACAATGTGCCTAGGTCATTGCCACCGCAGTGCACAATCATGAGGTCAGGGTGTTGGAGATGCAAAGAGGTTTTAACCAAAGGCATCAATTGGTGCCACTTCAATCCTCTTTGGACAATCCATTTAATGTCCACATTTTGCAAAGCTAGGTCTTTGTCAATACCTCTGTGTACAGCATACCTTTTTGCACCAGAAAACATGGCTGTCCCCAACAGTCCACACTGTCAGCATCTTGAAGGGATGTCTGGAAGTAATGAAAAGATGTCTGTAGCTGAGGTATATAAAATGGTGGACAAGATGCTTTTCTTTTTACAAAGTAGAGAATTGATTAGGTGTTTAAGAACATTGTACATTCAAAGTAGGATGCATTTAAGTAATTTTTAAAAGCATATTTCTTATTAGTTAGTAAAAAATGTTAGAAAGGTACAGTAGAAAGGATATGCTCATATTTTGGAAATGTCAACCACACTTGCTGTTTGTATTCGCAACATTGTGTGGTGTACTCGAAAATATAGTTAACTTGTGACCTGTCAGTTGAGTGTTCCATGAACTGTTATTATGGAAACTGGGATTGAGCAGAATGGGGGTAGGGTTAAAAGTTAACTGGCATTAAAATGTGATTTTGTAATTTATTGAAATGTAATATGTTATTACAGTGACATTTTCCTAGTAGGTGCTACCTTTAAAAGTGGTGTGTTATTAAAAAATAGTGTTACATTTATGTGTGATATATTTTTGAACTCCCACATTGGTTCGCTGGTCCATGGCTTTGCTGTACGGTGGAATCGTGATTCCAAAAACTTCTAGAAGCAGTTTGATTACTTTTAGAAGTCAGTTGGTAAAGGATGATACGTCTAACCAATAGAAATGTGTTTTAGAATTTGAAATAATCTGGGAAGCAATGTTATTTGTTACTTACATGTATATGTGTGGAGCAAAACTTTGCCATTAGTGGCTTTGCCTTGCTGAGAGCAGTGCATTACATTGATTGTGTGCATAAGATAATCCATTCTGAGTTTCTGATATTTTATATTCTACAAATCAATTTCGAAAGTGATTTATAATATTTGTAAGGTGTATTATGTGTTATTTAAAAAAATTAGCATGAACTTTGATGTTTGAAATATATTATTAAATGTATTATTAAATGTAGAGATGTTTCTTATAGTTCTTTGAAAAAGATTTTGTATAGTATTATGTGTATATTGGAATATGGATTACTGATTATGGTAGTTTGTTTTACTGTGTGGATATGCATATTTGTACTATGCCATATCATTTTAGCTGTTTCTTTAAGTTTGAAGGTGGACTCTGACAAATATTAAGGTGTGCATGGAGTTCTGTCTCATGTAAGTTTCTACTTGTACATGTATTTTCATATGTCTTATACATTACATGGTGCATAATGTATAAGAAAGAGCTGTTGTTGCTTTCATTGTGTTAGGGTCAAGAGTGTGTGTACTAGTAGAATCGTGTAGAAGCAGCACAAAACTGTGCTTTGAAGGATGTACAGATAAGGTATTATTAATTAGGCTTATTATTTGTAGTTTGTACAAAGGTATAGTTGAATGATGCTGCATAATTTTAGATAGATTGGTGAAGATGCTGACAAATGTGTGCTTTGAAAGATGCTCACATAAGGTGTCATTAATTAGGCTTCTTTTTTCCAGTCTGTAGAAAAGTATAGTTGAATGATACCTTGTAATTTTAGATAGATTTGTGAAGATGAAGTAGAAATATGTGCTTTGGAAGAAGCTCATATGAGGGGTTTTAATTAGGCTTTTTTTCAAGTCTGTACAAAAGATATAGTTGAATAATGCTGCATAATTTTAGATAGAATGGTGAAGATGCTGCACAAATGTGTGATTTGAAAGATGCTTATATAAGGTGTTATTAATTAGGTTTCTTTTTTCTAGTCTGTAGAAAGGTATAGTTGAATGATGCCGCATAATTTTAGATAGATTTGTGAAGATGGAGCACAAAAGTGTACTTTCAAAGATGATCATATAAGGTGTTATTAATTAGGCTTTTTTTTCTACCCTATACAAAAGTATAGTTGAACAATGCCGCATAATTTTAGGTAGAAAGGTGACGATGCAGGTGCTACATATGCAGTGCTGTAAACACTCAAGCTTTACTTCAGTACTGATGCAATCATGTAGGCACTATCTGTGCACTTATGCAATCACTAAGGTATCATTTATGTAGTTATATAATCACCCAGGCACTACTGTTGCACTCCTTGAATCACTGAGGCACCACTTTTGTACTCTTGTAATCACTGAACCAGTAGTCATGCTGCTATGAAATCACCCTGGCACTACTTTTGCAGTCTTTTCTTTTGTCAGGCTCTACCTCAGTAGTCCTGCAATCACTCAAGAAGTACCCATGCACTTATAAAATCACGCAGTCACTTGCTATTAAGTCATGTAAATTCCCAGACATTATCCCTGCAGTCATGCAATCGCCGACGGTTCCATGATGGAATACCGTTAACATAAATATCGTCAGAAATAAATATCGTCACTAAAATATCGCTTACATTAATATCGTCATCCTATACTTAAACAAGAATTCACACAAATATCGATTTTTTTTATCGACAACCCTAATATCGTTCACACTAATATCTACAACATAAATATCGACTACTACATTATCGACTTTATTTTAAATATCATTACCTTAGACATTTATATCGACTACACTAACATCGACGACCTATCTGCTTATAGAAATATACAAAAAATATCGTCTTTTTATTACCAACTCGATATGCACGATTCTTTTATTTTACTCACTTGTTTTTACTATTTTACTTTACAAAACTATTCACACATATAATTATTTAGTTTTCCTAATACTTATTGATATAAAAATATATAATATATGTTAAAAAAAATTACATTTACTGATACTATCATACACTCCGATGGCCTAAATGTGAAACACATTTCATTATTTTCTACATATAAACTATTTACATATAAAACAAAAAAGCACATATAAAACTTTTTACAATGTACTTTAACAAACAAATAGTGATGCAACAAACTCTTACGAAAATAACGGTTTTCTAATTCGAAATTACGTTCTCGACCAATGATTTTGAAATTTCACTAATTGAACCAATCAAAAGCTACCATTAATTAACTCACTAATATAAAAACAATTATACACTTAACGTAATTTACCATTTTTGGCACAAACTTGGAGAAAAACGGTTACCTTGCTGAGAGAAGAGAATACAAACCTACGACTACAACTACAAAACGTCATACTACACTTCAAGTAAGTAAAATCCCATTGCTTTTTTCATTCGAACTTAGCAAAAAGTAGATAAACTCCCTAATTTTAAAACTGTTCTTCTTTAGAGTGAAAACAAAACATGTTGAACTTATCAACAACGACCAAAAAATTAGATGTAAAAACATTTATAAACTACCTTATCCATGTCTACTTAGATAGCTGATAAAAATTATTTAAACTTGCTAAGTAAATGTACTATTTACTTCATATGTTAACAACTACTATCATCCAAATACTATAAGTAACACAATGATTATTTTTTCCACAGACTCTACAAAATTATTTACCTATCTACAACTACACTACCAACATCTTCTACTACATCAAGTAAGTATAGTCACTGTATGTATAACAATTCTGAAAGTAAAATCAAACACCTATAACACTAAATCATGTCTTTCAATTATTCTTTAACACTACTACAGAACTTAAAAATAAGAAAATTCAGAAAGAAAAATAAGAATAAAAGAATTACCAGTGAAGCCACATAGTAAGTATATGTTCACGCTTTTTCCTGCTCTTATACACATCTCTGTAAATCGTCTTCAATGTTCTTAAAAATACATATATATATTTTCCACAGATCTACCTTAGACATGGCAACTGGAGCTACTTTCATTACTTCGCAAAAAGGGAAACTAATGCTGAACTACATGGGTTACACCTACACCCAAGAAAGAGTAAAAGCGAATAAGACCCATTGGAAATGTAGCAAATATTACTCAAGTGCATGCTATGGTAGAGCAACAACTGTTGATAACAATGTGGTAAATGTACGTGAGCATAACCACCCACCAAATGTAACAGAAGTGGAAGTTAGAGAAGCACTGGAAACATTGAAAGATGCTAGTAAAGGATCACAAGAAACAAGCACTAGTATTTTGAAAAATGTTTTAAGCAAAGTGCCAGAACATGTGACAGGACAGCTACCTTCTATTCCCAACTTAAAAAGATTAATTTCAAAAACTAAACGTGCTTCAGATCCAACTCCACCAACGCCAGAAAGTTTTAAGGATATAAAAATATATCCTGAATATACCATTACACATAATGAGGATAAATTCCTAATGTATGACAACCAGAGTCATGACAAACGAGTTTTACTTTTTGCTACTAATAGTAATTTGCAAAAACTTAAATCATGTGAAACATGGATGATGGACGGGACTTTTAAAGTTTGTCCCAAACCTTTCTATCAACTTTACACCATCCATGGGGAATACCAAGATACAAATATCCCTCTAATTTATACTCTGCTGCCAAACAAAACAAATACTACCTACGTTGAACTTTTAACAAAGATCAAAGAATTAACAGATAATTACTATCCTCAAAAAATTATAATTGACTTTGAAATAGCCATGATTCAAGCTATCCTTAAGATATATCCCCATACCTCAATACAAGGTTGTTATTATCACTACAACCAAAGTATATGGAGGCACTTACAAAAATCTACCTTAAGCATTGAATATTGTACAAACAGTCACTTTGCTTATCAAATAAAAAAGTTGATTGCATTGGCATATGTACCAACAACAGAAGTAGCTAACTACTACAATTTATTAATTGACAGCCCTTTCTACCGCACCAATGAGAAAATACTAACTCCCTTCTTGGACTATTTTGAAGATACCTGGGTTGGAAGATTACATCGTTCAGGCCACCGTAGACAACCTAAATT